>NW_026060228.1:0-1287650 GCF_024166365.1 Elephas maximus indicus | reverse complement strand
ATAAACCCTAACACCCTAACAACAAAAACCACTAAACGCCAACAAGAAACAACTCTAAACCCCTAACAACAACAACCCTAACCCCCTAACAACAAACAACCCTAACCAAACAACAAAAAACCCTAACCCACTAACAACAAACAACACTAACACCGTAACAACAAACAACCCTAACTCCCTAACAACAAACAACACAAACACCCTAACAACAAATAAATCTAACCCCCTAAAAACAAACAACACTAACCCCCTAACAACAAACAACCCTAAACCCCTAACATCAAAGAACACTAACACCCTAACAACAAACAACCCTAACCCCCTAACAGCAAACACTAACCCCCAAGCAACAAACAACCGTAACTCCTAAAAACCAAAAACACTAACCCACTAATGGCAAACAACCCTAACCCACAATCAACAAACAACCCTAACACCCTAACAACAAAAAACACTAACCCCCTAACAACAAACTACCCTAAACCCCTAACATCAAACAACACTAACCCCCTAACAACACAAAACACTAACACCCTAACAACAAACAACACTAACATCCTAACAACAAAAACCATTAAACCCCAACAAGAAACTACCCTAAACCCCTAACAACAAACAACACCAATCCCTAACAACAAACAACCCTAACCAAACAACAAAAAACTCTAACCCACTAACAACAAACAACACTAACACCCTAACAAAAAACAACCCTAACCCCCTAACAACAAACAACACTAACACCCTAACAACAAACAACGGTAACCCCCTAACAACAAACAACACTAACCCCCTAACAACAAACAACCCTAAACCCCTAACATCAAAGAACACTAACACCCTAACAACAAACAACCATAACCCCCAACAACAAACACTAACCCCCAAACAACAAACAACCCTAACCCCTAAAAACCAAAAACACTAACCCACTAACAACAAACAACCCTAACCCACTAACAACAAACAACCCTACCACCCTAACAGCAAACAACACTAACCCCCTAACAACAAACAACCCTAAACCCCTAACATCAAACAACACTAACCCCCTAACAACACAAAACACTAACACCATAACAACAAACAACACTAACACCCTAACAACAAACAACACTAACCCCCTAACAACAAACAACCCTAAACCCCAAACATCAAACAACACTAACCCCCTAACAACACAAAACACTAACACCCTAACAAAAAAAACCACTAAACCCCAACAAGAAACAACCCTAAACCCCTAACAACAAACACTAACCCCCTAACAACAATCAACACTAAACCCCTAACAAGAAACTACCCTAACCCCGTAACAACAAACAACACTAACCCCGTAACAACAAACAACCCTAACCCCCCAACAACAAACAATCCTAACCCCCGAACAACCAACAACACTAACCCCCTAACCACAATAAACACTAACACCCGAATAACAAAAACCACTAAACACCAACAAGAAACAACCCTAAACCCCTAACAACAAAAAACACTAACCCCCTAACAACAAACAACCCTAACCAAACAACAAACAAACCTAACCCACTAACAATAAACAACACTAACACCCCAGCAACAAACAACCCTAACCCCCTATCAACAAACAACACTAACACCCTAACAGCAAACAACCCTAAACCCCTAACAACAGACAACACTAACCCCCTAACAACAAACAACACTAACACCCTAACAGCAAACAACCCTAAACCCCTAACAACAGACAACACTAACCCCCTAACAACAAACAACCCTAAACCCCTAACATCAAAGAACACTAACACCCTAACAACAAACAACCCTAAACCCCTTACAGCAAACACTAACCCCCAAGCAACAAACACCCCTAACCCCTAAAAACCAAAAACACTAACCCACTAACAACAAACAACCCTAACCCACTAACAACAAACAACCCTGAACTCCTAACATCAAACAACACTAACCCCCTAACAACACAAAACACTAACACCCTAACAACAAACAACACTAACACCCTAACAACAAAAACCACTAAACCCCAACAAGAAACAACCCTAAACCCCTAACAAAAAACACTAACCCCCTAACAACAAACAACACTAAACCCCTAACAAGAAACTACCCTAACCCTGTAACAACAAACAACACTAACCCGGTAACAACAAACATACCTAACCCCCAAACAACAAAAACCCTAACCCCCTAACAACAAACAATCCTAACCCCCGAACAAACAACAACACTAACCCCCTAACCAAAATAAACACTAACACCCTAACAACAAAAAGCACTAAACCCCAACAAGAAACAACCCTAAACCCCTAACAACAAACAACACTAACCCCCTAATAACAAACAACCATAACCAAACAACAAACAACCCTAACCCACTAACAACAAACAACACTAACACCCTCACAACAAACAACCCTAACCCCCTAACAACAAACAACACTAACACCCTCACAACAAACAACCCTAACCCCCTAACAACAAACAACACTAACCCCCTAACAACAAACAACCCTAAACCCCTAACATCAACGAACACTAACACCTAACAGCAAACAACCCTAACCGCCTAACAACAAACACTAACCCCCAAACAACAAACAACCCTAAGCCACTAACAACAAACAACCCTAAACCACTAACAACAAACAACCCTAACACCCTAACAACAAACTACACTAACCCCCTAACAACAAAAAACCCTAAACCTCTAGCATCAAACAACACTAACCCCCTAACAACAAACAACACTAACACCCTAACAACAAACAACACTAACACCCTAACAACAAAAACCACTAAACCCCAACAAGAAACAACCCTAAACCCCTAACAACAAACACTAACCCCCGAACAACAAACCACCCTAACCCGTAACAACAAAAAACACTAACCCCCTAACAACGAACAACCCTTAACCCCAAAAACCAAAAACACTAACCCACTAACAACAAACAACCCTAACCCACTAACAACAAACAACCCTAACACCCTAACAACAAACAACACTAACCCCCTAACAACAAACAACCCTAAACCCCTAACATCAAACAACACTAACCCCCTAACAACACAAAACACTAAAACCATAACAACAAACAACACTAACACCCTAACAACAAACAACACTAACCCCCTAACAACAAACAACCCTAAACCCCTAACATCAAACAACACTAACCCCCTAACAACACAAAACACTAACACCATAACAACAAACAACACTAATACCCTAACAACAAACAACACTAACCCCCTAACAACAAACAACCCTAAACCCCTATCATCAAACAACACTAACCCCCTAACAACAGAAAACACTAACACCCTAACGACAAAAACCACTAAACCCCAACAAGAAACAACCCTAAACCCCTAACAACAAACAATCCTAACCCCCGAACAACCAACAACACTAACCCCCTAACCACAATAAACACTAACACCCGAACAACAAAAACCACTAAACCCCAACAAGAAACAACCCTAAACCCCTAACAACAAAAAATACTAACCCCCTAACAACAAACAACCCTAACCAAACAACAAAAAAACCTAACCCACTAACAAAAAACAACACTAACACCCCAGCAACAAACAACCCTAACCCCCTATCAACAAACAACACTAACACCCTAACAGCAAACAACCCTAAACCCCTAACAACAGACAACACTAACCCCCTAACAACAAACAACACTAACACCCTAACAGTAAACAACCCTAAACCCCTAACAACAGACAACACTAACCCCCTAACAACAAACAACACTAACCCCCTAACAACAAACAACCCTAAACCCCTAACATCAAAGAACACTAACACCCTAACAACAAACAACCCTAACCCCCTAACAGCAAACACTAACCCCCAAGCAACAAACAACCCTAACTCCTAAAAACCAAAAACACTAACCCACTAACGGCAAACAACCCTAAACCACAATCAACAAACAACACTAACACCCTAACAACAAAAAACACTAACCCCCTAACAACAAACAACCCTAAACCCCTAACATCAAACAACACTAACCCCCTAACAACACAAAACACTAACACCCTAACAACAAACAACACTAACATCCTAACAACAAAAACCACTAAACCCCAACAAGAAACAACCCTAAACCCCTAACAACAAACAACACCAATCCCTAACAACAAACAACCCTAACCAAACAACAAAAAACTCTAACCCACTAACAACAAACAACACTAACACCCTAACAAAAAACAACCCTAACCCCCTAACAACAAACAACACTAACCCCCTAACAACAAACAACCCTAACCAAACAACAAACAAACCTAACCCACTAACAAAAAACAACACTAACACCCCAGCAACAAACAACCCTAACCCCCTATCAACAAACAACACTAACACCCTAACAGCAAACAACCCTAAACCCCTAAGAACAGACAACACTAACCCCCTAACAACAAACAACCCTAAACCCCTAACATCAAAGAACACTAACACCCTAACAACAAACAACCCTAAACCCCTTACAGCAAACACTAACCCCCAAGCAACAAACACCCCTAACCCCTAAAAACCAAAAACACTAACCCACTAACAACAAACAACCCTAACCCACTAACAACAAACAACCCTAAACTCCTAACATCAAACAACACTAACCCCCTAACAACAAACAACACTAACACCCTAACAACAAACAACACTAAAACCCTAACAACAAAAACCACTAAACCCCAACAAGAAACAACCCTAAACCCCTAACAACAAACACTAACCCCCTAACAACAAACAACACTAAACCCCTAACAAGAAACTACCCTAACCCGGTAACAGCAAACAACACTAACCCCCTAACAACAAACAACCCTAACCAAACAACAAACAAACCTAAAACACTAACAAAAAACAACACTAACACCCCAACAACAAACAACCCTAACCCCCTAACAACAAACAACACTAACACCCTAACAACCAACCACCCTAACCCCCTAACAACAAACCAACCTAACCCCCTAACAACAAACAACACTAACCCCCTAACAACAAACAACCCTAAACCCAAAAAACCAAAAACACTAACCCACTAACAACAAACAACCCTAACCCACTAACAACAAACAACCCTAACACCCTAACAACAAACAACACTAACCCCCTAACAACAAACATCCCTAAACCCCTAACATCAAACAACACTAACCCCCTAACAACACAAAACACTAACACCATAACAACAAACAACACTAACACCCTAACAACAAACAACACTAACACCCTAACAACAAACAACCCTAACCCCCTAACAACAAACAACACCAACCCCCTAACAACAAACAACCCTAAACCCCTAACATCAAAGAACACTAACACCCTAACAACAAACAACCCTAACCCCTTAACAACAAACACTAACCCCCAAACAACAAACAACCCTAACCCCTAAAAACCAAAAACACTAACCCTCTAACAACAAACAACCCTAACCCACTAACAAAAAACAACACTAACACCCCAACAACAAACACCCCTAACCCCCTAAAAACAAACAACACTAACACCCTAACAACAAACCACCCTAACCCCCTAACAACAAACAACACTTACCCCCTAACAACAAACAACCCTAAACCCCAAAAACCAAAAACACTAACCCACTAACAAGAAACAACCCTAACCCACTAACAACAAACAACCCTAACACCCTAACAACAAACAACACTAACCCCCTAACAACAAACAACCCTAAACCCCTAACATCAAACAACACTAACCCCCTAACAACACAAAACACTAACACCATAACAACAAACAACACTAACACCCTAACAACAAACAACACTAACCCCCTAACAAAAAACAACCCTAAACCCCTAACATCAAACAACACTAACCCCCTAACAACACAAAACACTAACACTATAACAACAAACAACACTAACACCCTAACAACAAACAACAATAACCCCCTAACAACAAACAACCCTAAACCCCTAACATCAAACAACACTAACCCCCTAACAACACAAAACACTAACACCCTAACAACAAAAACCACTAAACCCCAACAAGAAACAACCCTAAACCCCTAACAACAAACAACTCTAACCCCCTAACAACAAACAACACTAACCCACTAACAACAAACAACACTAACACCCTAACAACAAACAACCCTAACCCCCTAACAACAAACAACACTAACACCCTAACAACAAACAACCCTAACCCCCTAACAACAAACAATCCTAACCCCCGAACAACCAACAACACTAACCCCCTAACCACAATAAACCCTAACACCCTAACAACAAAAACCATTAAACGAAAACAAGAAACAACTCTAAACCCCTAACAACAACAACCCTAACACCCTAACAACAAACAACACTAACCCCCTAACAACAAACAACCCTAAACCCCTAACATCAAACAACACTAACCCCCTAACAACACAAAACACTAACACCATAACAACAAACAACACTAACACACTAACAACAAACAACACTAACCCCCTAACAACAAACAACCCTAAACCCCTAACATCAAACAACACTAACCTCCTAATAACACAAAACACTAACACCCTAACAACAAACAACACTAACAGCCTAACAACAAAAACCACTAAACCCCAACAAGAAACAACCCTAAACACCTAACAACAAACACTAACCCCCTAACAACAAACAACAGTAAACCCCTAACAAGAAACTACCCTAACCCCGTAACAACAAACAACACTAACCCCGTAACAACAAACAACCCTAACCCCCAAACAACAAACAACCCTAACCCCCAAACAACAAACAACCCTAACCCCCTAACAACAGACAATCCTAACCCCCGAACAACCAACAACACTAACCCCCTAACCACAATAAACCCTAACACCCTAACAACAAAAACCACTAAACGCCAACAAGAAACAACTCTAAACCCCTAACAACAACAACACTAACCCCCTAACAACAAACAACCCTAACCAAACAACAAAAAACCCTAACCCACTAACAACAAACAACACTAACACCGTAACAACAAACAACCCTAACTCCCTAACAACAAACAACACAAACACCCTAACAACAAACAAATCTAACCCCCTAAAAACAAACAACACTAACCCCCTAACAACAAACAACCCTAAACCCCTAACATCAAAGAACACTAACACCCTAACAACAAACAACCCTAACCCCCTAACAGCAAACACTAACCCCCAAGCAACAAACAACCCTAACTCCTAAAAACCAAAAACACTAACCCACTAACGGCAAACAACCCTAACCCACAATCAACAAACAACCCTAACACCCTAACAACAAAAAACACTAACCCCCTAACAAAAAACAACCCTAAACCCCTAACATCAAACAACACTCACCCCCTAACAACACAAAACACTAACACCCTAACAACAAACAACACTAACATCCTAACAACAAAAACCACTAAACCCCAACAAGAAACAACCCTAAACCCCTAACAACAAACAACACCAATCCCTAACAACAAACAACCCTAACCAAACAACAAAAAACTCTAACCCACTAACAACAAACAAGACTAACACCCTAACAAAAAACAACCCTAACCCCCTAACAACAAACAACACTAACCCCCTAACAACAAACAACCCTAACCAAACAACAAACAAACCTAACCCACTAACAAAAAACAACACTAACACCCCAGCAACAAACAACCCTAACCCCCTATCAACAAACAACACTAACACCCTAACAGCAAACAACCATAAACCCCTAACAACAGACAACACTAACCCCCTAACAACAAACAACCCTAAACCCCTAACATCAAAGAACACTAACACCCTAACAACAAACAACCCTAAACCCCTTACAGCAAACACTAACCCCCAAGCAACAAACACCCCTAACCCCTAAAAACCAAAAACACTAACCCACTAACAACAAACAACCCTAACCCACTAACAACAAACAACCCTAAATTCCTAACATCAAACAACACTAACCCCCTAACTACACAAAACACTAACACCCTAACAACAAACAATACTAACACCCTAACAACAAAAACCACTAAACCCCAACAAGAAACAACCCTAAACCCCTAACAAAAAACACTAACCCCCTAACAACAAACAACCCTAAACCCCTAACATCAAAGAACACTAACACCCTAACAACAAACAACCCTAAACCCCTTACAGCAAACACTAACCCCCAAGCAACAAACACCCCTAACCCCTAAAAACCAAAAACACTAACCCACTAACAACAAACAACCCTAACCCACTAACAACAAACAACCCTAAACTCCTAACATCAAACAACACTAACCCCCTAACAACACAAAACACTAACACTCTAACAACAAACAACACTAACACCCTAACAACAAAAACCACTAAACCCCAACAAGAAACAACCCTAAACCCCTAACAAAAAACACTAACCCCCTAACAACAAACAACACTAAACCCCTAACAAGAAACTACCCTAACCCTGTAACAACAAACAACACTAACCCGGTAACAACAAACATACCTAACCCCCAAACAACAAAAACCCTAACCCCCTAACAACAAACAATCCTAACCCCCGAACAAACAACAACACTAACCCCCTAACCAAAATAAACACTAACACCCTAACAACAAAAAGCACTAAACCCCAACAAGAAACAACCCTAAACCCCTAACAACAAACAACACTAACCCCCTAACAACAAACAACCCTAACCAAACAACAAACAACCCTAACCCACTAACAACAAACAACACTAACACCCTCACAACAAACAACCCTAACCCCCTAACAACAAACAACACTAACACCCTCACAACAAACAACCCTAACACCCTAACAACAAACAACACTAACCCCCTAACAACAAAAAACCCTAAACCTCTAACATCAAACAACACTAACCCCCTAACAACAAACAACACTAACACCCTAACAACAAACAACACTAAAACCCTAACAACAAAAACCACTAAACCCCAACAAGAAACAACCCTAAACCCCTAACAACAAACACTAACCCCCTAACAACAAACAACACTAAACCCCTAACAAGAAACTACCCTAACCCCGTAACAGCAAACAACACTAACCCCCTAACAACAAACAACCCTAACCAAACAACAAACAAACCTAAAACACTAACAAAAAACAACACTAACACCCCAACAACAAACAACCCTAACCCCCTAACAACAAACAACACTAACACCCTAACAACAAACCACCCTAACCCCCTAACAACAAACAACACTAACCCCCTAACAACAAACAACCCTAAACCCCAAAAACCAAAAACACTAACCCACTAACAACAAACAACCCTAACCCACTAACAACAAACAACCCTAACACCCTAACAACAAACAACACTAACCCCCTAACAACAAACAACCCTAAACCCCTAACATCAAACAACACTAACCCCCTAACAACACAAAACACTAACACCATAACAACAAACAACACTAACACCCTAACAACAAACAACACTAACCCCCTAACAACAAACAACCCTAAACCCCTAACATCAAACAACACTAACCCCCTAACAACACAAAACACTAACACTATAACAACAAACAACACTAACACCCTAACAACAAACAACAATAACCCCCTAACAACAAACAACCCTAAACCCCTAACATCAAACAACACTAACCCCCTAACAACACAAAACACTAACACCCTAACAACAAAAAACAGTAAACCCCAACAAGAAACAACCCTAAACCCCTAACAACAAACAACTCTAACCCCCTAACAACAAACAACCCTAACCCACTAACAACAAACAACACTAACACCCTAACAACAAACAACCCTAACCCCCTAACAACAAACAACACTAACACCCTAACAACAAACAACCCTAACCCCCTAACAACAAACAATCCTAACCCCCGAACAACCAACAACACTAACCCCCTAACCACAATAAACCCTAACACCCTAACAACATAAACCACTAAACGAAAACAAGAAACAACTCTAAACCCCTAACAACAACAACCCTAACACCCTAACAACAAACAACACTAACCCCCTAACAACAAACAACCCTAAACCCCTAACATCAAACAACACTAACCCCCTAACAACACAAAACACTAACACCATAACAACAAACAACACTAACAGCCTAACAACAAAAACCACTAAACCCCAACAAGAAACAACCCTAAACACCTAACAACAAACACTAACCCCCTAACAACAAACAACAGTAAACCCCTAACAAGAAACTACCCTAACCCCGTAACAACAAACAACACTAACCCCGTAACAACAAACAACCCTAACCCCCAAACAACAAACAACCCTAACCCCCAAACAACAAACAACCCTAACCCCCTAACAACAGACAATCCTAACCCCCGAACAACCAACAACACTAACCCCCTAACCACAATAAACCCTAACACCCTAACAACAAAAACCACTAAACGCCAACAAGAAACAACTCTAAACCCCTAACAACAACAACACTAACCCCCTAACAACAAACAACCCTAACCAAACAACAAAAAACCCTAACCCACTAACAACAAACAACACTAACACCGTAACAACAAACAACCCTAACTCCCTAACAACAAACAACACAAACACCCTAACAACAAACAAATCTAACCCCCTAAAAACAAACAACACTAACCCCCTAACAACAAACAACCCTAAACCCCTAACATCAAAGAACACTAACACCCTAACAACAAACAACCCTAACCCCCTAACAGCAAACACTAACCCCCAAGCAACAAACAACCCTAACTCCTAAAAACCAAAAACACTAACCCACTAACGGCAAACAACCCTAACCCACAATCAACAAACAACCCTAACACCCTAACAACAAAAAACACTAACCCCCTAACAAAAAACAACCCTAAACCCCTAACATCAAACAACACTCACCCCCTAACAACACAAAACACTAACACCCTAACAACAAACAACACTAACATCCTAACAACAAAAACCACTAAACCCCAACAAGAAACAACCCTAAACCCCTAACAACAAACAACACCAATCCCTAACAACAAACAACCCTAACCAAACAACAAAAAACTCTAACCCACTAACAACAAACAAGACTAACACCCTAACAAAAAACAACCCTAACCCCCTAACAACAAACAACACTAACCCCCTAACAACAAACAACCCTAACCAAACAACAAACAAACCTAACCCACTAACAAAAAACAACACTAACACCCCAGCAACAAACAACCCTAACCCCCTATCAACAAACAACACTAACACCCTAACAGCAAACAACCATAAACCCCTAACAACAGACAACACTAACCCCCTAACAACAAACAACCCTAAACCCCTAACATCAAAGAACACTAACACCCTAACAACAAACAACCCTAAACCCCTTACAGCAAACACTAACCCCCAAGCAACAAACACCCCTAACCCCTAAAAACCAAAAACACTAACCCACTAACAACAAACAACCCTAACCCACTAACAACAAACAACCCTAAATTCCTAACATCAAACAACACTAACCCCCTAACTACACAAAACACTAACACCCTAACAACAAACAATACTAACACCCTAACAACAAAAACCACTAAACCCCAACAAGAAACAACCCTAAACCCCTAACAAAAAACACTAACCCCCTAACAACAAACAACCCTAAACCCCTAACATCAAAGAACACTAACACCCTAACAACAAACAACCCTAAACCCCTTACAGCAAACACTAACCCCCAAGCAACAAACACCCCTAACCCCTAAAAACCAAAAACACTAACCCACTAACAACAAACAACCCTAACCCACTAACAACAAACAACCCTAAACTCCTAACATCAAACAACACTAACCCCCTAACAACACAAAACACTAACACTCTAACAACAAACAACACTAACACCCTAACAACAAAAACCACTAAACCCCAACAAGAAACAACCCTAAACCCCTAACAAAAAACACTAACCCCCTAACAACAAACAACACTAAACCCCTAACAAGAAACTACCCTAACCCTGTAACAACAAACAACACTAACCCGGTAACAACAAACATACCTAACCCCCAAACAACAAAAACCCTAACCCCCTAACAACAAACAATCCTAACCCCCGAACAAACAACAACACTAACCCCCTAACCAAAATAAACACTAACACCCTAACAACAAAAAGCACTAAACCCCAACAAGAAACAACCCTAAACCCCTAACAACAAACAACACTAACCCCCTAACAACAAACAACCCTAACCAAACAACAAACAACCCTAACCCACTAACAACAAACAACCCTAACACCCTAACAACAAACAACACTAACCCCCTAACAACAAACAACCCTAAACCCCTAACATCAAACAACACTAACCCCCTAACAACACAAAACACTAACACCATAACAACAAACAACACTAACACCCTAACAACAAACAACACTAACCCCCTAACAACAAACAACCCTAAACCCCTAACATCAAACAACACTAACCCCCTAACAACACAAAACACTAACACTATAACAACAAACAACACTAACACCCTAACAACAAACAACAATAACCCCCTAACAACAAACAACCCTAAACCCCTAACATCAAACAACACTAACCCCCTAACAACACAAAACACTAACACCCTAACAACAAAAAACAGTTAACCCCAACAAGAAACAACCCTAAACCCCTAACAACAAACAACTCTAACCCCCTAACAACAAACAACCCTAACCCACTAACAACAAACAACACTAACACCCTAACAAGAAACTACCCTAACCCCGTAACAACAAACAACACTAACCCCGTAACAACAAACAACCCTAACCCCCCAACAACAAACAATCCTAACCCCCGAACAACCAACAACACTAACCCCCTAACCACAATAAACACTAACACCCGAATAACAAAAACCACTAAACACCAACAAGAAACAACCCTAAACCCCTAACAACAAAAAACACTAACCCCCTAACAACAAACAACCCTAACCAAACAACAAACAAACCTAACCCACTAACAATAAACAACACTAACACCCCAGCAACAAACAACCCTAACCCCCTATCAACAAACAACACTAACACCCTAACAGCAAACAACCCTAAACCCCTAACAACAGACAACACTAACCCCCTAACAACAAACAACACTAACACCCTAACAGCAAACAACCCTAAACCCCTAACAACAGACAACACTAACCCCCTAACAACAAACAACCCTAAACCCCTAACATCAAAGAACACTAACACCCTAACAACAAACAACCCTAAACCCCTTACAGCAAACACTAACCCCCAAGCAACAAACACCCCTAACCCCTAAAAACCAAAAACACTAACCCACTAACAACAAACAACCCTAACCCACTAACAAAAAACAACCCTGAACTCCTAACATCAAACAACACTAACCCCCTAACAACACAAAACACTAACACCCTAACAACAAACAACACTAACACCCTAACAACAAAAACCACTAAACCCCAACAAGAAACAACCCTAAACCCCTAACAAAAAACACTAACCCCCTAACAACAAACAACACTAAACCCCTAACAAGAAACTACCCTAACCCTGTAACAACAAACAACACTAACCCGGTAACAACAAACATACCTAACCCCCAAACAACAAAAACCCTAACCCCCTAACAACAAACAATCCTAACCCCCGAACAAACAACAACACTAACCCCCTAACCAAAATAAACACTAACACCCTAACAACAAAAAGCACTAAACCCCAACAAGAAACAACCCTAAACCCCTAACAACAAACAACACTAACCCCCTAATAACAAACAACCATAACCAAACAACAAACAACCCTAACCCACTAACAACAAACAACACTAACACCCTCACAACAAACAACCCTAACCCCCTAACAACAAACAACACTAACACCCTCACAACAAACAACCCTAACCCCCTAACAACAAACAACACTAACCCCCTAACAACAAACAACCCTAAACCCCTAACATCAACGAACACTAACACCTAACAGCAAACAACCCTAACCGCCTAACAACAAACACTAACCCCCAAACAACAAACAACCCTAAGCCACTAACAACAAACAACCCTAAACCACTAACAACAAACAACCCTAACACCCTAACAACAAACTACACTAACCCCCTAACAACAAAAAACCCTAAACCTCTAGCATCAAACAACACTAACCCCCTAACAACAAACAACACTAACACCCTAACAACAAACAACACTAACACCCTAACAACAAAAACCACTAAACCCCAACAAGAAACAACCCTAAACCCCTAACAACAAACACTAACCCCCGAACAACAAACCACCCTAACCCGTAACAACAAAAAACACTAACCCCCTAACAACGAACAACCCTTAACCCCAAAAACCAAAAACACTAACCCACTAACAACAAACAACCCTAACCCACTAACAACAAACAACCCTAACACCCTAACAACAAACAACACTAACCCCCTAACAACAAACAACCCTAAACCCCTAACATCAAACAACACTAACCCCCTAACAACACAAAACACTAAAACCATAACAACAAACAACACTAACACCCTAACAACAAACAACACTAACCCCCTAACAACAAACAACCCTAAACCCCTAACATCAAACAACACTAACCCCCTAACAACACAAAACACTAACACCATAACAACAAACAACACTAATACCCTAACAACAAACAACACTAACCCCCTAACAACAAACAACCCTAAACCCCTATCATCAAACAACACTAACCCCCTAACAACAGAAAACACTAACACCCTAACGACAAAAACCACTAAACCCCAACAAGAAACAACCCTAAACCCCTAACAACAAACAATCCTAACCCCCGAACAACCAACAACACTAACCCCCTAACCACAATAAACACTAACACCCGAACAACAAAAACCACTAAACCCCAACAAGAAACAACCCTAAACCCCTAACAACAAAAAATACTAACCCCCTAACAACAAACAACCCTAACCAAACAACAAAAAAACCTAACCCACTAACAAAAAACAACACTAACACCCCAGCAACAAACAACCCTAACCCCCTATCAACAAACAACACTAACACCCTAACAGCAAACAACCCTAAACCCCTAACAACAGACAACACTAACCCCCTAACAACAAACAACACTAACACCCTAACAGTAAACAACCCTAAACCCCTAACAACAGACAACACTAACCCCCTAACAACAAACAACACTAACCCCCTAACAACAAACAACCCTAAACCCCTAACATCAAAGAACACTAACACCCTAACAACAAACAACCCTAACCCCCTAACAGCAAACACTAACCCCCAAGCAACAAACAACCCTAACTCCTAAAAACCAAAAACACTAACCCACTAACGGCAAACAACCCTAAACCACAATCAACAAACAACACTAACACCCTAACAACAAAAAACACTAACCCCCTAACAACAAACAACCCTAAACCCCTAACATCAAACAACACTAACCCCCTAACAACACAAAACACTAACACCCTAACAACAAACAACACTAACATCCTAACAACAAAAACCACTAAACCCCAACAAGAAACAACCCTAAACCCCTAACAACAAACAACACCAATCCCTAACAACAAACAACCCTAACCAAACAACAAAAAACTCTAACCCACTAACAACAAACAACACTAACACCCTAACAAAAAACAACCCTAACCCCCTAACAACAAACAACACTAACCCCCTAACAACAAACAACCCTAACCAAACAACAAACAAACCTAACCCACTAACAAAAAACAACACTAACACCCCAGCAACAAACAACCCTAACCCCCTATCAACAAACAACACTAACACCCTAACAGCAAACAACCCTAAACCCCTAAGAACAGACAACACTAACCCCCTAACAACAAACAACCCTAAACCCCTAACATCAAAGAACACTAACACCCTAACAACAAACAACCCTAAACCCCTTACAGCAAACACTAACCCCCAAGCAACAAACACCCCTAACCCCTAAAAACCAAAAACACTAACCCACTAACAACAAACAACCCTAACCCACTAACAACAAACAACCCTAAACTCCTAACATCAAACAACACTAACCCCCTAACAACAAACAACACTAACACCCTAACAACAAACAACACTAAAACCCTAACAACAAAAACCACTAAACCCCAACAAGAAACAACCCTAAACCCCTAACAACAAACACTAACCCCCTAACAACAAACAACACTAAACCCCTAACAAGAAACTACCCTAACCCGGTAACAGCAAACAACACTAACCCCCTAACAACAAACAACCCTAACCAAACAACAAACAAACCTAAAACACTAACAAAAAACAACACTAACACCCCAACAACAAACAACCCTAACCCCCTAACAACAAACAACACTAACACCCTAACAACCAACCACCCTAACCCCCTAACAACAAACCAACCTAACCCCCTAACAACAAACAACACTAACCCCCTAACAACAAACAACCCTAAACCCAAAAAACCAAAAACACTAACCCACTAACAACAAACAACCCTAACCCACTAACAACAAACAACCCTAACACCCTAACAACAAACAACACTAACCCCCTAACAACAAACATCCCTAAACCCCTAACATCAAACAACACTAACCCCCTAACAACACAAAACACTAACACCATAACAACAAACAACACTAACACCCTAACAACAAACAACACTAACACCCTAACAACAAACAACCCTAACCCCCTAACAACAAACAACACCAACCCCCTAACAACAAACAACCCTAAACCCCTAACATCAAAGAACACTAACACCCTAACAACAAACAACCCTAACCCCTTAACAACAAACACTAACCCCCAAACAACAAACAACCCTAACCCCTAAAAACCAAAAACACTAACCCTCTAACAACAAACAACCCTAACCCACTAACAAAAAACAACACTAACACCCCAACAACAAACACCCCTAACCCCCTAAAAACAAACAACACTAACACCCTAACAACAAACCACCCTAACCCCCTAACAACAAACAACACTTACCCCCTAACAACAAACAACCCTAAACCCCAAAAACCAAAAACACTAACCCACTAACAAGAAACAACCCTAACCCACTAACAACAAACAACCCTAACACCCTAACAACAAACAACACTAACCCCCTAACAACAAACAACCCTAAACCCCTAACATCAAACAACACTAACCCCCTAACAACACAAAACACTAACACCATAACAACAAACAACACTAACACCCTAACAACAAACAACACTAACCCCCTAACAAAAAACAACCCTAAACCCCTAACATCAAACAACACTAACCCCCTAACAACACAAAACACTAACACTATAACAACAAACAACACTAACACCCTAACAACAAACAACAATAACCCCCTAACAACAAACAACCCTAAACCCCTAACATCAAACAACACTAACCCCCTAACAACACAAAACACTAACACCCTAACAACAAAAACCACTAAACCCCAACAAGAAACAACCCTAAACCCCTAACAACAAACAACTCTAACCCCCTAACAACAAACAACACTAACCCACTAACAACAAACAACACTAACACCCTAACAACAAACAACCCTAACCCCCTAACAACAAACAACACTAACACCCTAACAACAAACAACCCTAACCCCCTAACAACAAACAATCCTAACCCCCGAACAACCAACAACACTAACCCCCTAACCACAATAAACCCTAACACCCTAACAACAAAAACCATTAAACGAAAACAAGAAACAACTCTAAACCCCTAACAACAACAACCCTAACACCCTAACAACAAACAACACTAACCCCCTAACAACAAACAACCCTAAACCCCTAACATCAAACAACACTAACCCCCTAACAACACAAAACACTAACACCATAACAACAAACAACACTAACACACTAACAACAAACAACACTAACCCCCTAACAACAAACAACCCTAAACCCCTAACATCAAACAACACTAACCTCCTAATAACACAAAACACTAACACCCTAACAACAAACAACACTAACAGCCTAACAACAAAAACCACTAAACCCCAACAAGAAACAACCCTAAACACCTAACAACAAACACTAACCCCCTAACAACAAACAACAGTAAACCCCTAACAAGAAACTACCCTAACCCCGTAACAACAAACAACACTAACCCCGTAACAACAAACAACCCTAACCCCCAAACAACAAACAACCCTAACCCCCAAACAACAAACAACCCTAACCCCCTAACAACAGACAATCCTAACCCCCGAACAACCAACAACACTAACCCCCTAACCACAATAAACCCTAACACCCTAACAACAAAAACCACTAAACGCCAACAAGAAACAACTCTAAACCCCTAACAACAACAACACTAACCCCCTAACAACAAACAACCCTAACCAAACAACAAAAAACCCTAACCCACTAACAACAAACAACACTAACACCGTAACAACAAACAACCCTAACTCCCTAACAACAAACAACACAAACACCCTAACAACAAACAAATCTAACCCCCTAAAAACAAACAACACTAACCCCCTAACAACAAACAACCCTAAACCCCTAACATCAAAGAACACTAACACCCTAACAACAAACAACCCTAACCCCCTAACAGCAAACACTAACCCCCAAGCAACAAACAACCCTAACTCCTAAAAACCAAAAACACTAACCCACTAACGGCAAACAACCCTAACCCACAATCAACAAACAACCCTAACACCCTAACAACAAAAAACACTAACCCCCTAACAAAAAACAACCCTAAACCCCTAACATCAAACAACACTCACCCCCTAACAACACAAAACACTAACACCCTAACAACAAACAACACTAACATCCTAACAACAAAAACCACTAAACCCCAACAAGAAACAACCCTAAACCCCTAACAACAAACAACACCAATCCCTAACAACAAACAACCCTAACCAAACAACAAAAAACTCTAACCCACTAACAACAAACAAGACTAACACCCTAACAAAAAACAACCCTAACCCCCTAACAACAAACAACACTAACCCCCTAACAACAAACAACCCTAACCAAACAACAAACAAACCTAACCCACTAACAAAAAACAACACTAACACCCCAGCAACAAACAACCCTAACCCCCTATCAACAAACAACACTAACACCCTAACAGCAAACAACCATAAACCCCTAACAACAGACAACACTAACCCCCTAACAACAAACAACCCTAAACCCCTAACATCAAAGAACACTAACACCCTAACAACAAACAACCCTAAACCCCTTACAGCAAACACTAACCCCCAAGCAACAAACACCCCTAACCCCTAAAAACCAAAAACACTAACCCACTAACAACAAACAACCCTAACCCACTAACAACAAACAACCCTAAATTCCTAACATCAAACAACACTAACCCCCTAACTACACAAAACACTAACACCCTAACAACAAACAATACTAACACCCTAACAACAAAAACCACTAAACCCCAACAAGAAACAACCCTAAACCCCTAACAAAAAACACTAACCCCCTAACAACAAACAACCCTAAACCCCTAACATCAAAGAACACTAACACCCTAACAACAAACAACCCTAAACCCCTTACAGCAAACACTAACCCCCAAGCAACAAACACCCCTAACCCCTAAAAACCAAAAACACTAACCCACTAACAACAAACAACCCTAACCCACTAACAACAAACAACCCTAAACTCCTAACATCAAACAACACTAACCCCCTAACAACACAAAACACTAACACTCTAACAACAAACAACACTAACACCCTAACAACAAAAACCACTAAACCCCAACAAGAAACAACCCTAAACCCCTAACAAAAAACACTAACCCCCTAACAACAAACAACACTAAACCCCTAACAAGAAACTACCCTAACCCTGTAACAACAAACAACACTAACCCGGTAACAACAAACATACCTAACCCCCAAACAACAAAAACCCTAACCCCCTAACAACAAACAATCCTAACCCCCGAACAAACAACAACACTAACCCCCTAACCAAAATAAACACTAACACCCTAACAACAAAAAGCACTAAACCCCAACAAGAAACAACCCTAAACCCCTAACAACAAACAACACTAACCCCCTAACAACAAACAACCCTAACCAAACAACAAACAACCCTAACCCACTAACAACAAACAACACTAACACCCTCACAACAAACAACCCTAACCCCCTAACAACAAACAACACTAACACCCTCACAACAAACAACCCTAACACCCTAACAACAAACAACACTAACCCCCTAACAACAAAAAACCCTAAACCTCTAACATCAAACAACACTAACCCCCTAACAACAAACAACACTAACACCCTAACAACAAACAACACTAAAACCCTAACAACAAAAACCACTAAACCCCAACAAGAAACAACCCTAAACCCCTAACAACAAACACTAACCCCCTAACAACAAACAACACTAAACCCCTAACAAGAAACTACCCTAACCCCGTAACAGCAAACAACACTAACCCCCTAACAACAAACAACCCTAACCAAACAACAAACAAACCTAAAACACTAACAAAAAACAACACTAACACCCCAACAACAAACAACCCTAACCCCCTAACAACAAACAACACTAACACCCTAACAACAAACCACCCTAACCCCCTAACAACAAACAACACTAACCCCCTAACAACAAACAACCCTAAACCCCAAAAACCAAAAACACTAACCCACTAACAACAAACAACCCTAACCCACTAACAACAAACAACCCTAACACCCTAACAACAAACAACACTAACCCCCTAACAACAAACAACCCTAAACCCCTAACATCAAACAACACTAACCCCCTAACAACACAAAACACTAACACCATAACAACAAACAACACTAACACCCTAACAACAAACAACACTAACCCCCTAACAACAAACAACCCTAAACCCCTAACATCAAACAACACTAACCCCCTAACAACACAAAACACTAACACTATAACAACAAACAACACTAACACCCTAACAACAAACAACAATAACCCCCTAACAACAAACAACCCTAAACCCCTAACATCAAACAACACTAACCCCCTAACAACACAAAACACTAACACCCTAACAACAAAAAACAGTAAACCCCAACAAGAAACAACCCTAAACCCCTAACAACAAACAACTCTAACCCCCTAACAACAAACAACCCTAACCCACTAACAACAAACAACACTAACACCCTAACAACAAACAACCCTAACCCCCTAACAACAAACAACACTAACACCCTAACAACAAACAACCCTAACCCCCTAACAACAAACAATCCTAACCCCCGAACAACCAACAACACTAACCCCCTAACCACAATAAACCCTAACACCCTAACAACATAAACCACTAAACGAAAACAAGAAACAACTCTAAACCCCTAACAACAACAACCCTAACACCCTAACAACAAACAACACTAACCCCCTAACAACAAACAACCCTAAACCCCTAACATCAAACAACACTAACCCCCTAACAACACAAAACACTAACACCATAACAACAAACAACACTAACAGCCTAACAACAAAAACCACTAAACCCCAACAAGAAACAACCCTAAACACCTAACAACAAACACTAACCCCCTAACAACAAACAACAGTAAACCCCTAACAAGAAACTACCCTAACCCCGTAACAACAAACAACACTAACCCCGTAACAACAAACAACCCTAACCCCCAAACAACAAACAACCCTAACCCCCAAACAACAAACAACCCTAACCCCCTAACAACAGACAATCCTAACCCCCGAACAACCAACAACACTAACCCCCTAACCACAATAAACCCTAACACCCTAACAACAAAAACCACTAAACGCCAACAAGAAACAACTCTAAACCCCTAACAACAACAACACTAACCCCCTAACAACAAACAACCCTAACCAAACAACAAAAAACCCTAACCCACTAACAACAAACAACACTAACACCGTAACAACAAACAACCCTAACTCCCTAACAACAAACAACACAAACACCCTAACAACAAACAAATCTAACCCCCTAAAAACAAACAACACTAACCCCCTAACAACAAACAACCCTAAACCCCTAACATCAAAGAACACTAACACCCTAACAACAAACAACCCTAACCCCCTAACAGCAAACACTAACCCCCAAGCAACAAACAACCCTAACTCCTAAAAACCAAAAACACTAACCCACTAACGGCAAACAACCCTAACCCACAATCAACAAACAACCCTAACACCCTAACAACAAAAAACACTAACCCCCTAACAAAAAACAACCCTAAACCCCTAACATCAAACAACACTCACCCCCTAACAACACAAAACACTAACACCCTAACAACAAACAACACTAACATCCTAACAACAAAAACCACTAAACCCCAACAAGAAACAACCCTAAACCCCTAACAACAAACAACACCAATCCCTAACAACAAACAACCCTAACCAAACAACAAAAAACTCTAACCCACTAACAACAAACAAGACTAACACCCTAACAAAAAACAACCCTAACCCCCTAACAACAAACAACACTAACCCCCTAACAACAAACAACCCTAACCAAACAACAAACAAACCTAACCCACTAACAAAAAACAACACTAACACCCCAGCAACAAACAACCCTAACCCCCTATCAACAAACAACACTAACACCCTAACAGCAAACAACCATAAACCCCTAACAACAGACAACACTAACCCCCTAACAACAAACAACCCTAAACCCCTAACATCAAAGAACACTAACACCCTAACAACAAACAACCCTAAACCCCTTACAGCAAACACTAACCCCCAAGCAACAAACACCCCTAACCCCTAAAAACCAAAAACACTAACCCACTAACAACAAACAACCCTAACCCACTAACAACAAACAACCCTAAATTCCTAACATCAAACAACACTAACCCCCTAACTACACAAAACACTAACACCCTAACAACAAACAATACTAACACCCTAACAACAAAAACCACTAAACCCCAACAAGAAACAACCCTAAACCCCTAACAAAAAACACTAACCCCCTAACAACAAACAACCCTAAACCCCTAACATCAAAGAACACTAACACCCTAACAACAAACAACCCTAAACCCCTTACAGCAAACACTAACCCCCAAGCAACAAACACCCCTAACCCCTAAAAACCAAAAACACTAACCCACTAACAACAAACAACCCTAACCCACTAACAACAAACAACCCTAAACTCCTAACATCAAACAACACTAACCCCCTAACAACACAAAACACTAACACTCTAACAACAAACAACACTAACACCCTAACAACAAAAACCACTAAACCCCAACAAGAAACAACCCTAAACCCCTAACAAAAAACACTAACCCCCTAACAACAAACAACACTAAACCCCTAACAAGAAACTACCCTAACCCTGTAACAACAAACAACACTAACCCGGTAACAACAAACATACCTAACCCCCAAACAACAAAAACCCTAACCCCCTAACAACAAACAATCCTAACCCCCGAACAAACAACAACACTAACCCCCTAACCAAAATAAACACTAACACCCTAACAACAAAAAGCACTAAACCCCAACAAGAAACAACCCTAAACCCCTAACAACAAACAACACTAACCCCCTAACAACAAACAACCCTAACCAAACAACAAACAACCCTAACCCACTAACAACAAACAACCCTAACACCCTAACAACAAACAACACTAACCCCCTAACAACAAACAACCCTAAACCCCTAACATCAAACAACACTAACCCCCTAACAACACAAAACACTAACACCATAACAACAAACAACACTAACACCCTAACAACAAACAACACTAACCCCCTAACAACAAACAACCCTAAACCCCTAACATCAAACAACACTAACCCCCTAACAACACAAAACACTAACACTATAACAACAAACAACACTAACACCCTAACAACAAAGAACAATAACCCCCTAACAACAAACAACCCTAAACCCCTAACATCAAACAACACTAACCCCCTAACAACACAAAACACTAACACCCTAACAACAAAAAACAGTTAACCCCAACAAGAAACAACCCTAAACCCCTAACAACAAACAACTCTAACCCCCTAACAACAAACAACCCTAACCCACTAACAACAAACAACACTAACACCCTAACAACAAACAACCCTAACCCCCTAACAACAAACAACACTAACACCCTAACAACAAACAACCCTAACCCCCTAACAACAAACAATCCTAACCCCCGAACAACCAACAACACTAACCCCCTAACCACAATAAACCCTAACACCCTAACAACATAAACCACTAAACGAAAACAAGAAACAACTCTAAACCCCTAACAACAACAACCCTAACACCCTAACAACAAACAACACTAACCCCCTAACAACAAACAACCCTAAACCCCTAACATCAAACAACACTAACCCCCTAACAACACAAAACACTAACACCATAACAACAAACAACACTAACAGCCTAACAACAAAAACCACTAAACCCCAACAAGAAACAACCCTAAACACCTAACAACAAACACTAACCCCCTAACAACAAACAACAGTAAACCCCTAACAAGAAACTACCCTAACCCCGTAACAACAAACAACACTAACCCCGTAACAACAAACAACCCTAACCCCCAAACAACAAACAACCCTAACCCCCAAACAACAAACAACCCTAACCCCCTAACAACAGACAATCCTAACCCCCGAACAGCCAACAACACTAACCCCCTAACCACAATAAACCCTAACACCCTAACAACAAAAACCACTAAACGCCAACAAGAAACAACTCTAAACCCCTAACAACAACAACACTAACCCCCTAACAACAAACAACCCTAACCAAACAACAAAAAACCCTAACCCACTAACAACAAACAACACTAACACCGTAACAACAAACAACCCTAACTCCCTAACAACAAACAACACAAACACCCTAACAACAAACAAATCTAACCCCCTAAAAACAAACAACACTAACCCCCTAACAACAAACAACCCTAAACCCCTAACATCAAAGAACACTAACACCCTAACAACAAACAACCCTAACCCCCTAACAGCAAACACTAACCCCCAAGCAACAAACAACCCTAACTCCTAAAAACCAAAAACACTAACCCACTAACGGCAAACAACCCTAACCCACAATCAACAAACAACCCTAACACCCTAACAACAAAAAACACTAACCCCCTAACAAAAAACAACCCTAAACCCCTAACATCAAACAACACTCACCCCCTAACAACACAAAACACTAACACCCTAACAACAAACAACACTAACATCCTAACAACAAAAACCACTAAACCCCAACAAGAAACAACCCTAAACCCCTAACAACAAACAACACCAATCCCTAACAACAAACAACCCTAACCAAACAACAAAAAACTCTAACTCACTAACAACAAACAAGACTAACACCCTAACAAAAAACAACCCTAACCCCCTAACAACAAACAACACTAACCCCCTAACAACAAACAACCCTAACCAAACAACAAACAAACCTAACCCACTAACAAAAAACAACACTAACACCCCAGCAACAAACAACCCTAACCCCCTATCAACAAACAACACTAACACCCTAACAGCAAACAACCATAAACCCCTAACAACAGACAACACTAACCCCCTAACAACAAACAACCCTAAACCCCTAACATCAAAGAACACTAACACCCTAACAACAAACAACCCTAAACCCCTTACAGCAAACACTAACCCCCAAGCAACAAACACCCCTAACCCCTAAAAACCAAAAACACTAACCCACTAACAACAAACAACCCTAACCCACTAACAACAAACAACCCTAAATTCCTAACATCAAACAACACTAACCCCCTAACAACACAAAACACTAACACCCTAACAACAAACAATACTAACACCCTAACAACAAAAACCACTAAACCCCAACAAGAAACAACCCTAAACCCCTAACAAAAAACACTAACCCCCTAACAACAAACAACCCTAAACCCCTAACATCAAAGAACACTAACACCCTAACAACAAACAACCCTAAACCCCTTACAGCAAACACTAACCCCCAAGCAACAAACACCCCTAACCCCTAAAAACCAAAAACACTAACCCACTAACAACAAACAACCCTAACCCACTAACAACAAACAACCCTAAACTCCTAACATCAAACAACACTAACCCCCTAACAACACAAAACACTAACACTCTAACAACAAACAACACTAACACCCTAACAACAAAAACCACTAAACCCCAACAAGAAACAACCCTAAACCCCTAACAAAAAACACTAACCCCCTAACAACAAACAACACTAAACCCCTAACAAGAAACTACCCTAACCCTGTAACAACAAACAACACTAACCCGGTAACAACAAACATACCTAACCCCCAAAACAACAAAAACCCTAACCCCCAAACAACAAACAATCCTAACCCCCGAACAAACAACAACACTAACCCCCTAACCAAAATAAACACTAACACCCTAACAACAAAAAGCACTAAACCCCAACAAGAAACAACCCTAAACCCCTAACAACAAACAACACTAACCCCCTAACAACAAACAACCCTAACCAAACAACAAACAACCCTAACCCACTAACAACAAACAACACTAACACCCTCACAACAAACAACCCTAACCCCCTAACAACAAACAACACTAACACCCTCACAACAAACAACCCTAACACCCTAACAACAAACAACACTAACCCCCTAACAACAAAAAACCCTAAACCTCTAACATCAAACAACACTAACCCCCTAACAACAAACAACACTAACACCCTAACAACAAACAACACTAAAACCCTAACAACAAAAACCACTAAACCCCAACAAGAAACAACCCTAAACCCCTAACAACAAACACTAACCCCCTAACAACAAACAACACTAAACCCCTAACAAGAAACTACCCTAACCCCGTAACAGCAAACAACACTAACCCCCTAACAACAAACAACCCTAACCAAACAACAAACAAACCTAAAACACTAACAAAAAACAACACTAACACCCCAACAACAAACAACCCTAACCCCCTAACAACAAACAACACTAACACCCTAACAACAAACCACCCTAACCCCCTAACAACAAACAACACTAACCCCCTAACAACAAACAACCCTAAACCGCAAAAACCAAAAACACTAACCCACTAACAACAAACAACCCTAACCCACTAACAACAAACAACCCTAACACCCTAACAACAAACAACACTAACCCCCTAACAACAAACAACCCTAAACCCCTAACATCAAACAACACTAACCCCCTAACAACACAAAACACTAACACCATAACAACAAACAACACTAACACCCTAACAACAAACAACAATAACCCCCTAACAACAAACAACCCTAAAACCCTAACATCAAACAACACTAACCCCCTAACAACACAAAACACTAACACCCTAACAACAAAAAACAGTAAACCCCAACAAGAAACAACCCTAAACCCCTAACAACAAACAACTCTAACCCCCTAACAACAAACAACCCTAACCCACTAACAACAAACAACACTAACACCCTAACAACAAACAACCCTAACCCCCTAACAACAAACAACACTAACACCCTAACAACAAACAACCCTAACCCCCTAACAACAAACAATCCTAACCCCCGAACAACCAACAACACTAACCCCCTAACCACAATAAACCCTAACACCCTAACAACATAAACCACTAAACGAAAACAAGAAACAACTCTAAACCCCTAACAACAACAACCCTAACACCCTAACAACAAACAACACTAACCCCCTAACAACAAACAACCCTAAACCCCTAACATCAAACAACACTAACCCCCTAACAACACAAAACACTAACACCCTAACAGCAAACAACACTAACACACTAACAACAAACAACACTAACCCCCTAACAACAAACAACCCTAAACCCCTAACATCAAACAACACTAACCCCCTAATAACACAAAACACTAACACCCTAACAACAAACAACACTAACAGCCTAACAACAAAAACCACTAAACCCCAACAAGAAACAACCCTAAACACCTAACAACAAACACTAACCCCCTAACAACAAACAACAGTAAACCCCTAACAAGAAACTACCCTAACCCCGTAACAACAAACAACACTAACACCGTAACAACAAACAACCCTAACCCCCAAACAACAAACAACCCTAACCCCCAAACAACAAACAACCCTAACCCCCTAACAACAGACAATCCTAACCCCCGAACAACCAACAACACTAACCCCCTAACCACAATAAACCCTAACACCCTAACAACAAAAACCACTAAACGCCAACAAGAAACAACTCTAAACTCCTAACAACAACAACACTAACCCCCTAACAACAAACAACCCTAACCAAACAACAAAAAACCCTAACCCACTAACAACAAACAACACTAACACCGTAACAACAAACAACCCTTACTCCCTAACAACAAACAACACAAACACCCTAACAACAAACAAATCTTACCCCCTAAAAACAAACAACACTAACCCCCTAACAACAAACAACCCTAAACCCCTAACATCAAAGAACACTAACACCCTAACAACAAACAACCCTAACCCCCTAACAGCAAACACTAACCCCCAAGCAACAAACAACCCTAACTCCTAAAAACCAAAAACACTAACCCACTAATGGCAAACAACCCTAACCCACAATCAACAAACAACCCTAACACCCTAACAACATAAAACACTAACCCCCTAACAAAAAACAACCCTAAACCCCTAACATCAAACAACACTAACCCCCTAACAACACAAAACACTAACACCCTAACAACAAACAACACTAACATCCTAACAACAAAAACCACTAAACCCCAACAAGAAACAACCCTAAACCCCTAACAACAAACAACACCAATCCCTAACAACAAACAACCCTAACCAAACAACAAAAAACTCTAACCCACTAACAACAAACAACACTAACACCCTAACAAAAAACAACCCTAACCCCCTAACAACAAACAACACTAACCCCCTAACAACAAACAACCCTAACCAAACAACAAACAAACCTAACCCACTAACAAAAAACAACACTAACACCCCAGCAACAAACAACCCTAACCCCCTATCAACAAACAACACTAACACCCTAACAGCAAACAACTCTAAACCCCTAACAACAGACAACACTAACCCCCTAACAACAAACAACCCTAAACCCCTAACATCAAAAACACTAACACCCTAACAACAGACAACACTAACCCCCTAACAACAAACAACCCTAACCCCCTAACATCAAAGAACACTAACACCCTAACAACAAACAACCCTAAACCCCTTACAGCAAACACTAACCCTCAAGCAACAAACACCCCTAACCCCTAAAAACCAAAAACACTAACCCACTAACAACAAACAACCCTAACCCACTAACAACAAACAACCCTAAACTCCTAACATCAAACAACACTAACCCCCTAACAACACAAAACACTAACACCCTAACAACAAAAAACAGTAAACCCCAACAAGAAACAACCCTAAACCCCTAACAACAAACAACTCTAACCCCCTAACAACAAACAACCCTAACCCACTAACAACAAACAACACTAACACCCTAACAACAAACAACCCTAACCCCCTAACAACAAACAACACTAACACCCTAACAACAAACAACCCTAACCCCCTAACAACAAACAATCCTAACCCCCGAACAACCAACAACACTAACCCCCTAACCACAATAAACCCTAAAACCCTAACAACATAAACCACTAAACGAAAACAAGAAACAACTCTAAACCCCTAACAACAACAACCCTAACACCCTAACAACAAACAACACTAACCCCCTAACAACAAACAACCCTAAACCCCTAACATCAAACAACACTAACCCCCTAACAACACAAAACACTAACACCATAACAACAAACAACACTAACAGCCTAACAACAAAAACCACTAAACCCCAACAAGAAACAACCCTAAACACCTAACAACAAACACTAACCCCCTAACAACAAACAACAGTAAACCCCTAACAAGAAACTACCCTAACCCCGTAACAACAAACAACACTAACCCCGTAACAACAAACAACCCTAACCCCCAAACAACAAACAACCCTAACCCCCAAACAACAAACAACCCTAACCCCCTAACAACAGACAATCCTAACCCCCGAACAGCCAACAACACTAACCCCCTAACCACAATAAACCCTAACACCCTAACAACAAAAACCACTAAACGCCAACAAGAAACAACTCTAAACCCCTAACAACAACAACACTAACCCCCTAACAACAAACAACCCTAACCAAACAACAAAAAACCCTAACCCACTAACAACAAACAACACTAACACCGTAACAACAAACAACCCTAACTCCCTAACAACAAACAACACAAACACCCTAACAACAAACAAATCTAACCCCCTAAAAACAAACAACACTAACCCCCTAACAACAAACAACCCTAAACCCCTAACATCAAAGAACACTAACACCCTAACAACAAACAACCCTAACCCCCTAACAGCAAACACTAACCCCCAAGCAACAAACAACCCTAACTCCTAAAAACCAAAAACACTAACCCACTAACGGCAAACAACCCTAACCCACAATCAACAAACAACCCTAACACCCTAACAACAAAAAACACTAACCCCCTAACAAAAAACAACCCTAAACCCCTAACATCAAACAACACTCACCCCCTAACAACACAAAACACTAACACCCTAACAACAAACAACACTAACATCCTAACAACAAAAACCACTAAACCCCAACAAGAAACAACCCTAAACCCCTAACAACAAACAACACCAATCCCTAACAACAAACAACCCTAACCAAACAACAAAAAACTCTAACTCACTAACAACAAACAAGACTAACACCCTAACAAAAAACAACCCTAACCCCCTAACAACAAACAACACTAACCCCCTAACAACAAACAACCCTAACCAAACAACAAACAAACCTAACCCACTAACAAAAAACAACACTAACACCCCAGCAACAAACAACCCTAACCCCCTATCAACAAACAACACTAACACCCTAACAGCAAACAACCATAAACCCCTAACAACAGACAACACTAACCCCCTAACAACAAACAACCCTAAACCCCTAACATCAAAGAACACTAACACCCTAACAACAAACAACCCTAAACCCCTTACAGCAAACACTAACCCCCAAGCAACAAACACCCCTAACCCCTAAAAACCAAAAACACTAACCCACTAACAACAAACAACCCTAACCCACTAACAACAAACAACCCTAAATTCCTAACATCAAACAACACTAACCCCCTAACAACACAAAACACTAACACCCTAACAACAAACAATACTAACACCCTAACAACAAAAACCACTAAACCCCAACAAGAAACAACCCTAAACCCCTAACAAAAAACACTAACCCCCTAACAACAAACAACCCTAAACCCCTAACATCAAAGAACACTAACACCCTAACAACAAACAACCCTAAACCCCTTACAGCAAACACTAACCCCCAAGCAACAAACACCCCTAACCCCTAAAAACCAAAAACACTAACCCACTAACAACAAACAACCCTAACCCACTAACAACAAACAACCCTAAACTCCTAACATCAAACAACACTAACCCCCTAACAACACAAAACACTAACACTCTAACAACAAACAACACTAACACCCTAACAACAAAAACCACTAAACCCCAACAAGAAACAACCCTAAACCCCTAACAAAAAACACTAACCCCCTAACAACAAACAACACTAAACCCCTAACAAGAAACTACCCTAACCCTGTAACAACAAACAACACTAACCCGGTAACAACAAACATACCTAACCCCCAAAACAACAAAAACCCTAACCCCCAAACAACAAACAATCCTAACCCCCGAACAAACAACAACACTAACCCCCTAACCAAAATAAACACTAACACCCTAACAACAAAAAGCACTAAACCCCAACAAGAAACAACCCTAAACCCCTAACAACAAACAACACTAACCCCCTAACAACAAACAACCCTAACCAAACAACAAACAACCCTAACCCACTAACAACAAACAACACTAACACCCTCACAACAAACAACCCTAACCCCCTAACAACAAACAACACTAACACCCTCACAACAAACAACCCTAACACCCTAACAACAAACAACACTAACCCCCTAACAACAAAAAACCCTAAACCTCTAACATCAAACAACACTAACCCCCTAACAACAAACAACACTAACACCCTAACAACAAACAACACTAAAACCCTAACAACAAAAACCACTAAACCCCAACAAGAAACAACCCTAAACCCCTAACAACAAACACTAACCCCCTAACAACAAACAACACTAAACCCCTAACAAGAAACTACCCTAACCCCGTAACAGCAAACAACACTAACCCCCTAACAACAAACAACCCTAACCAAACAACAAACAAACCTAAAACACTAACAAAAAACAACACTAACACCCCAACAACAAACAACCCTAACCCCCTAACAACAAACAACACTAACACCCTAACAACAAACCACCCTAACCCCCTAACAACAAACAACACTAACCCCCTAACAACAAACAACCCTAAACCGCAAAAACCAAAAACACTAACCCACTAACAACAAACAACCCTAACCCACTAACAACAAACAACCCTAACACCCTAACAACAAACAACACTAACCCCCTAACAACAAACAACCCTAAACCCCTAACATCAAACAACACTAACCCCCTAACAACACAAAACACTAACACCATAACAACAAACAACACTAACACCCTAACAACAAACAACACTAACCCCCTAACAACAAACAACCCTAAACCCCTAACATCAAACAACACTAACCCCCTAACAACACAAAACACTAACACTATAACAACAAACAACACTAACACCCTAACAACAAACAACAATAACCCCCTAACAACAAACAACCCTAAAACCCTAACATCAAACAACACTAACCCCCTAACAACACAAAACACTAACACCCTAACAACAAAAAACAGTAAACCCCAACAAGAAACAACCCTAAACCCCTAACAACAAACAACTCTAACCCCCTAACAACAAACAACCCTAACCCACTAACAACAAACAACACTAACACCCTAACAACAAACAACCCTAACCCCCTAACAACAAACAACACTAACACCCTAACAACAAACAACCCTAACCCCCTAACAACAAACAATCCTAACCCCCGAACAACCAACAACACTAACCCCCTAACCACAATAAACCCTAACACCCTAACAACATAAACCACTAAACGAAAACAAGAAACAACTCTAAACCCCTAACAACAACAACCCTAACACCCTAACAACAAACAACACTAACCCCCTAACAACAAACAACCCTAAACCCCTAACATCAAACAACACTAACCCCCTAACAACACAAAACACTAACACCCTAACAGCAAACAACACTAACACACTAACAACAAACAACACTAACCCCCTAACAACAAACAACCCTAAACCCCTAACATCAAACAACACTAACCCCCTAATAACACAAAACACTAACACCCTAACAACAAACAACACTAACAGCCTAACAACAAAAACCACTAAACCCCAACAAGAAACAACCCTAAACACCTAACAACAAACACTAACCCCCTAACAACAAACAACAGTAAACCCCTAACAAGAAACTACCCTAACCCCGTAACAACAAACAACACTAACACCGTAACAACAAACAACCCTAACCCCCAAACAACAAACAACCCTAACCCCCAAACAACAAACAACCCTAACCCCCTAACAACAGACAATCCTAACCCCCGAACAACCAACAACACTAACCCCCTAACCACAATAAACCCTAACACCCTAACAACAAAAACCACTAAACGCCAACAAGAAACAACTCTAAACCCCTAACAACAACAACACTAACCCCCTAACAACAAACAACCCTAACCAAACAACAAAAAACCCTAACCCACTAACAACAAACAACACTAACACCGTAACAACAAACAACCCTAACTCCCTAACAACAAACAACACAAACACCCTAACAACAAACAAATCTTACCCCCTAAAAACAAACAACACTAACCCCCTAACAACAAACAACCCTAAACCCCTAACATCAAAGAACACTAACACCCTAACAACAAACAACCCTAACCCCCTAACAGCAAACACTAACCCCCAAGCAACAAACAACCCTAACTCCTAAAAACCAAAAACACTAACCCACTAATGGCAAACAACCCTAACCCACAATCAACAAACAACCCTAACACCCTAACAACATAAAACACTAACCCCCTAACAAAAAACAACCCTAAACCCCTAACATCAAACAACACTAACCCCCTAACAACACAAAACACTAACACCCTAACAACAAACAACACTAACATCCTAACAACAAAAACCACTAAACCCCAACAAGAAACAACCCTAAACCCCTAACAACAAACAACACCAATCCCTAACAACAAACAACCCTAACCAAACAACAAAAAACTCTAACCCACTAACAACAAACAACACTAACACCCTAACAAAAAACAACCCTAACCCCCTAACAACAAACAACACTAACCCCCTAACAACAAACAACCCTAACCAAACAACAAACAAACCTAACCCACTAACAAAAAACAACACTAACACCCCAGCAACAAACAACCCTAACCCCCTATCAACAAACAACACTAACACCCTAACAGCAAACAACTCTAAACCCCTAACAACAGACAACACTAACCCCCTAACAACAAACAACCCTAAACCCCTAACATCAAAGAACACTAACACCCTAACAACAGACAACACTAACCCCCTAACAACAAACAACCCTAAACCCCTAACATCAAAGAACACTAACACCCTAACAACAAACAACCCTAAACCCCTTACAGCAAACACTAACCCTCAAGCAACAAACACCCCTAACCCCTAAAAACCAAAAACACTAACCCACTAACAACAAACAACCCTAACCCACTAACAACAAACAACCCTAAACTCCTAACATCAAACAACACTAACCCCCTAACAACACAAAACACTAACACCCTAACAACAAACAACACTAACAGCCTAACAACAAAAACCACTAAACCCCAACAAGAAACAACCCTAAACCCCTAACAACAAACACTAACCCCCAACAAAAAAGAACACTAAACCCCTAACAAGAAACTACCCTAACACCGTAACAACAAACAACACTAACCCCGGAACAAGAAACAACCTTAACCCCCTAAAAACAAACATCACTAACACCCTAACGACAAACAACCCTAAACCCCTAACATCAAAGAACACTAACACCCTAACAACAAACAACCCTAACCCCCAAACAACAAACAACCCTAACCCCTAAAAACCAAAAACACTAACCCACTAACAACAAACAATCCTAAACCAGTAACAACAAACAACCCTAACACCCTAACAAACAACACTAACCCCCTAACAACAAACAACCCTAAACCCCTAACAACAAACAATCCTAACCCCCTAACAACCTACAAAACTAACCCCCAACCACAAACAACACTAACCCCGTAAGAACAAACAACACTAACCGCCTAACAACAGTCCTAACCTCCTAACATCAAACAACACAAACCCCCTAACAAAAAACAACACTAACACCCTAACAACAAAAACCACTAAACCCCAACAAGAAACAACCCTAAACCCCTAACAACAAACACAAAACCCTAACAGCAAACAACACTAAACCCCTAACAAGAAACGACCCTAACCCGGAAACAGCAAACAACACTAACCCCGTAACAACAAACAACCCTAACCCCCAAACAACAAACAACCCTAACCCCCTAACAACAAACAATCCTAACCCCCGAACAACCAACAACACTAACCCCCTAACCGCAATAAACACTAACACCCGAACAACAAAAAGAACTAAACCCCAACAAGAAACAACCCTAAAACCCTAACAACAAACAACACTAACCCCCTAACAACAAACAACCCTAACCAAACAACAAACAAACATAACCCACTAACAACAAACAACACTAACACCCCAACAACAAACAACCCTAACGCCCTAACAACAAACAACACTAACACCCTAACAACAAACAACCCTAACCCCCTAACAACAAACAACACCAACCCCCTAACAACAAACAACCCTAAACCCCTAACAACAAACACTAACCCCCAAACAACAAACAACCCTAACCCCTAAAAACCAAAAACACTAACCCTCTAACAACAAACAACCCTAACCCACTAACAACAAACAACCCTAACACCCTAACAACAAACAACACTAACCCCCTAACAGCAAACAACCCTAAACCCCTAACATCAAACAACACTAACCCCCTAACAACACAAAACACTAACACCCTAACAACAAACAACACTAACAGCCTAACAACAAAAACCACTAAACCCCAACAAGAAACAACCCTAAACACCTAACAACAAACACTAACCCCCTAACAACAAACAACACTAAACCCCTAACAAGAAACTACCCTAACCCCGTAACAAGAAACAACACTAACCCCGTAACAGCAAACAACCCTAACCCCCAAACAACAAACAACCCTAACCCCCTAACAACAAACAATCCTGACCCCTGAACAACCAACAACACTAACCCCCTAACCACAATAAACCCTAACACCCTAACAACAAAAACCACTAAACGCCAACAAGAAACAACTCTAAACCCCTAACAACAACAACGCTAACCCCCTAACAACAAACAACCCTAACCAAACAACAAAAAACCCTAACCCACTAACAACAAACAACACTAACACCGTAACAACAAACAACCCTAACTCCCTAACAACAAACAACACAAACACCCTAACAACAAACAAATCTAACCCCCTAAAAACAAACAACACTAACCCCCTAACAACAAACAACCCTAAACCCCTAACATCAAAGAACACTAACACCCTAACAACAAACAACCCTAACCCCCTAACAGCAAACACTAACCCCCAAGCAACAAACAACCCTAACTCCTAAAAACCAAAAACACTAACCCACTAATGGCAAACAACCCTAACCCACAATCAACAAACAACCCTAACACCCTAACAACAAAAAACACTAACCCCCTAACAACAAACAACCCTAAACCCCTAACATCAAACAACACTAACCCCCTAACAACACAAAACACTAACACCCTAACAACAAACAACACTAACATCCTAACAACAAAAACCACTAAACCCCAACAAGAAACAACCCTAAACCCCTAACAACAAACAACACCAATCCCTAACAACAAACAACCCTAACCAAACAACAAAAATCTCTAACCCACTAACAAGAAACAACACTAACACCCTAACAAAAAACAACCCTAACCCCCTAACAAAAAACAACACTAACACCCTAACAACAAACAACACTAACACCCTAACAACAAACGCTAACCCCCTAACAACAAACAACACTAACCCCCTAACAACAAACAACCCTAAACCCCTAACATCAAAGAACACTAACACCCTAACAACAAACAACGCTAACCCCCTAACAACAAACAACACTAACCCCCTAACAACAAACAACCCTAAACCCCTAACATCAAAGAACACTAACACCCTAACAACAAACAACCATAACCCCCAACAACAAACACTAACCCACTAACAACAAACAACCCTAACCCACTAACAACAAACAACCCTAACACCCTAACAGCAAACAACACTAACCCCCTAACAACAAACAACCCTAAACCCCTAACATCAAACAACACTAACCCCCTAACAACACAAAACACTAACACCATAACAACAAAAACCACTAAACCCCAACAAGAAACAACCCTAAACCCCTAACATCAAACAACACTAACCCCCTAACAACACAAAACACTAACACCATAACAACAAAAACCACTAAACCCCAACAACAAACAACACTAAACCCCTAACAAGAAACTACCCTAACCCCGTAACAACAAACAACACTAACCCCGTAACAACAAACAACCCTAACCCCCTAACAACAAACAATCCTAACCCCCGAACAACCAACAACACTAACCCCCTAACCACAATAAACACTAACACCCGAACAACAAAAACCACTAAACCCCAACAAGAAACAACCCTAAACCCCTAACAACAAAAAACACTAACCCCCTAACAACAAACAACCCTAACCAAACAACAAACAAACCTAACCCACTAACAAAAAACAACACTAACACCCCAGCAACAAACAACCCTAACCCCCTATCAACAAACAACACTAACATCCTAACAGCAAACAACCCTAACCCCCTAACAACAGACAACACTAACCCCCTAACAACAAACAACCCTAAACCCCTAACATCAAAGAACACTAACACCCTAACAACAAACAACCCTAAACCCCTTACAGCAAACACTAACCCCCAAGCAACAAACACCCCTAACCCCTAAAAACCAAAAACACTAACCCACTAACAACAAACAACCCTAAACTCCTAACATCAAACAACACTAACCCCCTAACAACACAAAACACTAACACCCTAACAACAAAGAACACTAACACCCTAACAACAAAAACCACTAAACCCCAACAAGAAACAACCCAAAAACCCTAACAAAAAACACTAACCCCCTAACAACAAACAACACTAAACCCCTAACAAGAAACTACCCTAACCCTGTAACAACAAACAACACTAACCCGGTAACAACAAACAAACCTAACCCCCAAACAACAAAAACCCTAACCCCCTAACAACAAACAATCCTAACCCCCGAACAACCAACAACACTAACCCCCTAACCAAAATAAACACTAACACCCTAACAACAAAAAGCACTAAACCCCAACAAGAAACAACCCTAAACCCCTAACAACAAACAACACTAACCCCCTAACAACAAACAACCCTAACCAAACAACAAACAACCCTAACCCACTAACAACAAACAACACTAACACCCTCACAACAAACAACCCTAACCCCCTAACAACAAACAACACTAACCCCCTAACAACAAACAACCCTAAACCCCTAACATCAACGAACACTAACACCTAACAGCAAACAACCCTAACCCCCTAACAACAAACACTAACCCCCAAACAACAAACAACCCTAAGCCACTAACAACAAACAACCCTAAACCACTAACAACAAACAACCCTAACACCCTAACAACAAACAACACTAACCCCCTAACAACAAAAAACCCTAAACCTCTAACATCAAACAACACTAACCCCCTAACAACAAACAACACTAACACCCTAACAACAAACAACACTAAAACCCTGACAACAAAAACCACTAAACCCCAACAAGAAACAACCCTAAACCCCTAACAACAAACACTAACCGCCTGAAACAAACCACCCTAACCCCGTAACAACAAAAAACACTAACCCCCTAACAACAAACAACCCTAAACCCAAAAACCAAAAACACTAACCCACTAACAACAAACAACCCTAACCCACTAACAACAAACAACCCTAACACCCTAACAACAAACAACACTAACCCCCTAACAACAAACAACCCTAAACCCCTAACATCAAACAACACTAAACCCCTAACAACACAAAACACTAACACCATAACAACAGACAACACTAACACCCTAACAACAAACAACACTAACCCCCTAACAACAAACAACCCTAAACCCCTAACATCAAACAACACTAACCCCCTAACAACGGAAAACACTAACACCCTAACAACAAAAACCACTAAACCCCAACAAGAAACAACCCTAAACCCCTAACAACAAACACTAACCCCCTAACAACAAACAACACTAAACCCCTAACAAGAAACTACCCTAACCCCGTAACAACAAACAACACTAACCCCGTAACAACAAACAACCCTAACCCCCTAACAACAAACAATCCTAACCCCCGAACAACCAACAACACTAAACCCCTAACCACAATAAACACTAACACCCGAACAACAAAAACCACTAAACCCCAACAAGAAACAACCCTAAACCCCTAACAACAAAAAACACTAACCCCCTAACAACAAACAACCCTAACCAAACAACAAACAAACCTAACCCACTAACAAAAAATAACACTAACACCCCAGCAACAAACAACCCTAACCCCCTATCAACAAACAACACTAACACCCTAACAGCAAACAACCCTAAACCCCTAACAACAGACAACACTAACCCCCTAACAACAAACAACACTAACACCCTAACAGCAAACAACCCTAAACCCCTAACAACAGACAACACTAACCCCCTAACAACAAACAACCCTAAACCCCTAACATCAAAGAACACTAACACCCTAACAACAAACAACCCTAAACCCCTTACAGCAAACACTAACCCCCAAGCAACAAACACCCCTAACCCCTAAAAACCAAAAACACTAACCCACTAACAACAAACAACCCTAACCCACTAACAACAAACAACCCTAAACTCCTAACATCAAACAACACTAACCCCCTAACAACACAAAACACTAACACCCTAACAACAAACAACACTAACACCCTAACAACAAAAACCACTAAACCCCAACAAGAAACAACCCTAAACCCCTAACAACAAACACTAACCCCCAACAAAAAAGAACACTAAACCCCTAACAAGAAACTACCCTAACCCCGTAACAACAAACAACACTAACCCCGGAACAAGAAACAACCCTAACCCCCTAAAAACAAACATCACTAACACCCTAACGACAAACAACCCTAAACCCCTAACATCAAAGAACACTAACACCCTAACAACAAACAACCCTAACCCCCAAACAACAAACAACCCTAACCCCTAAAAACCAAAAACACTAACCCACTAACAACAAACAATCCTAAACCAGTAACAACAAACAACCCTAACACCCTAACAAACAACACTAACCCCCTAACAACAAACAACCCTAAACCCCTAACAACAAACAATCCTAACCCCCTAACAACCTACAAAACTAACCCCCAACCACAAACAACACTAACCCCGTAAGAACAAACAACACTAACCGCCTAACAACAGTCCTAACCTCCTAACATCAAACAACACAAACCCCCTAACAAAAAACAACACTAACACCCTAACAACAAAAACCACTAAACCCCAACAAGAAACAACCCTAAACCCCTAACAACAAACACAAAACCCTAACAGCAAACAACACTAAACCCCTAACAAGAAACGACCCTAACCCGGAAACAGCAAACAACACTAACCCCGTAACAACAAACAACCCTAACCCCCAAACAACAAACAACCCTAACCCCCTAACAACAAACAATCCTAACCCCCGAACAACCAACAACACTAACCCCCTAACCGCAATAAACACTAACACCCGAACAACAAAAAGAACTAAACCCCAACAAGAAACAACCCTAAAACCCTAACAACAAACAACACTAACCCCCTAACAACAAACAACCCTAACCAAACAACAAACAAACATAACCCACTAACAACAAACAACACTAACACCCCAACAACAAACAACCCTAACGCCCTAACAACAAACAACACTAACACCCTAACAACAAACAACCCTAACCCCCTAACAACAAACAACACCAACCCCCTAACAACAAACAACCCTAAACCCCTAACAACAAACACTAACCCCCAAACAACAAACAACCCTAACCCCTAAAAACCAAAAACACTAACCCTCTAACAACAAACAACCCTAACCCACTAACAACAAACAACCCTAACACCCTAACAACAAACAACACTAACCCCCTAACAGCAAACAACCCTAAACCCCTAACATCAAACAACACTAACCCCCTAACAACACAAAACACTAACACCCTAACAACAAACAACACTAACAGCCTAACAACAAAAACCACTAAACCCCAACAAGAAACAACCCTAAACACCTAACAACAAACACTAACCCCCTAACAACAAACAACACTAAACCCCTAACAAGAAACTACCCTAACCCCGTAACAAGAAACAACACTAACCCCGTAACAGCAAACAACCCTAACCCCCAAACAACAAACAACCCTAACCCCCTAACAACAAACAATCCTGACCCCTGAACAACCAACAACACTAACCCCCTAACCACAATAAACCCTAACACCCTAACAACAAAAACCACTAAACGCCAACAAGAAACAACTCTAAACCCCTAACAACAACAACGCTAACCCCCTAACAACAAACAACCCTAACCAAACAACAAAAAACCCTAACCCACTAACAACAAACAACACTAACACCGTAACAACAAACAACCCTAACTCCCTAACAACAAACAACACAAACACCCTAACAACAAACAAATCTAACCCCCTAAAAACAAACAACACTAACCCCCTAACAACAAACAACCCTAAACCCCTAACATCAAAGAACACTAACACCCTAACAACAAACAACCCTAACCCCCTAACAGCAAACACTAACCCCCAAGCAACAAACAACCCTAACTCCTAAAAACCAAAAACACTAACCCACTAATGGCAAACAACCCTAACCCACAATCAACAAACAACCCTAACACCCTAACAACAAAAAACACTAACCCCCTAACAACAAACAACCCTAAACCCCTAACATCAAACAACACTAACCCCCTAACAACACAAAACACTAACACCCTAACAACAAACAACACTAACATCCTAACAACAAAAACCACTAAACCCCAACAAGAAACAACCCTAAACCCCTAACAACAAACAACACCAATCCCTAACAACAAACAACCCTAACCAAACAACAAAAATCTCTAACCCACTAACAAGAAACAACACTAACACCCTAACAAAAAACAACCCTAACCCCCTAACAAAAAACAACACTAACACCCTAACAACAAACAACACTAACACCCTAACAACAAACGCTAACCCCCTAACAACAAACAACACTAACCCCCTAACAACAAACAACCCTAAACCCCTAACATCAAAGAACACTAACACCCTAACAACAAACAACGCTAACCCCCTAACAACAAACAACACTAACCCCCTAACAACAAACAACCCTAAACCCCTAACATCAAAGAACACTAACACCCTAACAACAAACAACCATAACCCCCAACAACAAACACTAACCCACTAACAACAAACAACCCTAACCCACTAACAACAAACAACCCTAACACCCTAACAGCAAACAACACTAACCCCCTAACAACAAACAACCCTAAACCCCTAACATCAAACAACACTAACCCCCTAACAACACAAAACACTAACACCATAACAACAAAAACCACTAAACCCCAACAAGAAACAACCCTAAACCCCTAACATCAAACAACACTAACCCCCTAACAACACAAAACACTAACACCATAACAACAAAAACCACTAAACCCCAACAACAAACAACACTAAACCCCTAACAAGAAACTACCCTAACCCCGTAACAACAAACAACACTAACCCCGTAACAACAAACAACCCTAACCCCCTAACAACAAACAATCCTAACCCCCGAACAACCAACAACACTAACCCCCTAACCACAATAAACACTAACACCCGAACAACAAAAACCACTAAACCCCAACAAGAAACAACCCTAAACCCCTAACAACAAAAAACACTAACCCCCTAACAACAAACAACCCTAACCAAACAACAAACAAACCTAACCCACTAACAAAAAACAACACTAACACCCCAGCAACAAACAACCCTAACCCCCTATCAACAAACAACACTAACATCCTAACAGCAAACAACCCTAACCCCCTAACAACAGACAACACTAACCCCCTAACAACAAACAACCCTAAACCCCTAACATCAAAGAACACTAACACCCTAACAACAAACAACCCTAAACCCCTTACAGCAAACACTAACCCCCAAGCAACAAACACCCCTAACCCCTAAAAACCAAAAACACTAACCCACTAACAACAAACAACCCTAAACTCCTAACATCAAACAACACTAACCCCCTAACAACACAAAACACTAACACCCTAACAACAAAGAACACTAACACCCTAACAACAAAAACCACTAAACCCCAACAAGAAACAACCCAAAAACCCTAACAAAAAACACTAACCCCCTAACAACAAACAACACTAAACCCCTAACAAGAAACTACCCTAACCCTGTAACAACAAACAACACTAACCCGGTAACAACAAACAAACCTAACCCCCAAACAACAAAAACCCTAACCCCCTAACAACAAACAATCCTAACCCCCGAACAACCAACAACACTAACCCCCTAACCAAAATAAACACTAACACCCTAACAACAAAAAGCACTAAACCCCAACAAGAAACAACCCTAAACCCCTAACAACAAACAACACTAACCCCCTAACAACAAACAACCCTAACCAAACAACAAACAACCCTAACCCACTAACAACAAACAACACTAACACCCTCACAACAAACAACCCTAACCCCCTAACAACAAACAACACTAACCCCCTAACAACAAACAACCCTAAACCCCTAACATCAACGAACACTAACACCTAACAGCAAACAACCCTAACCCCCTAACAACAAACACTAACCCCCAAACAACAAACAACCCTAAGCCACTAACAACAAACAACCCTAAACCACTAACAACAAACAACCCTAACACCCTAACAACAAACAACACTAACCCCCTAACAACAAAAAACCCTAAACCTCTAACATCAAACAACACTAACCCCCTAACAACAAACAACACTAACACCCTAACAACAAACAACACTAAAACCCTGACAACAAAAACCACTAAACCCCAACAAGAAACAACCCTAAACCCCTAACAACAAACACTAACCGCCTGAAACAAACCACCCTAACCCCGTAACAACAAAAAACACTAACCCCCTAACAACAAACAACCCTAAACCCAAAAACCAAAAACACTAACCCACTAACAACAAACAACCCTAACCCACTAACAACAAACAACCCTAACACCCTAACAACAAACAACACTAACCCCCTAACAACAAACAACCCTAAACCCCTAACATCAAACAACACTAAACCCCTAACAACACAAAACACTAACACCATAACAACAGACAACACTAACACCCTAACAACAAACAACACTAACCCCCTAACAACAAACAACCCTAAACCCCTAACATCAAACAACACTAACCCCCTAACAACGGAAAACACTAACACCCTAACAACAAAAACCACTAAACCCCAACAAGAAACAACCCTAAACCCCTAACAACAAACACTAACCCCCTAACAACAAACAACACTAAACCCCTAACAAGAAACTACCCTAACCCCGTAACAACAAACAACACTAACCCCGTAACAACAAACAACCCTAACCCCCTAACAACAAACAATCCTAACCCCCGAACAACCAACAACACTAAACCCCTAACCACAATAAACACTAACACCCGAACAACAAAAACCACTAAACCCCAACAAGAAACAACCCTAAACCCCTAACAACAAAAAACACTAACCCCCTAACAACAAACAACCCTAACCAAACAACAAACAAACCTAACCCACTAACAAAAAATAACACTAACACCCCAGCAACAAACAACCCTAACCCCCTATCAACAAACAACACTAACACCCTAACAGCAAACAACCCTAAACCCCTAACAACAGACAACACTAACCCCCTAACAACAAACAACACTAACACCCTAACAGCAAACAACCCTAAACCCCTAACAACAGACAACACTAACCCCCTAACAACAAACAACCCTAAACCCCTAACATCAAAGAACACTAACACCCTAACAACAAACAACCCTAAACCCCTTACAGCAAACACTAACCCCCAAGCAACAAACACCCCTAACCCCTAAAAACCAAAAACACTAACCCACTAACAACAAACAACCCTAACCCACTAACAACAAACAACCCTAAACTCCTAACATCAAACAACACTAACCCCCTAACAACACAAAACACTAACACCCTAACAACAAACAACACTAACACCCTAACAACAAAAACCACTAAACCCCAACAAGAAACAACCCTAAACCCCTAACAACAAACACTAACCCCCAACAAAAAAGAACACTAAACCCCTAACAAGAAACTACCCTAACCCCGTAACAACAAACAACACTAACCCCGGAACAAGAAACAACCCTAACCCCCTAAAAACAAACATCACTAACACCCTAACGACAAACAACCCTAAACCCCTAACATCAAAGAACACTAACACCCTAACAACAAACAACCCTAACCCCCAAACAACAAACAACCCTAACCCCTAAAAACCAAAAACACTAACCCACTAACAACAAACAATCCTAAACCAGTAACAACAAACAACCCTAACACCCTAACAAACAACACTAACCCCCTAACAACAAACAACCCTAAACCCCTAACAACAAACAATCCTAACCCCCTAACAACCTACAAAACTAACCCCCAACCACAAACAACACTAACCCCGTAAGAACAAACAACACTAACCGCCTAACAACAGTCCTAACCTCCTAACATCAAACAACACAAACCCCCTAACAAAAAACAACACTAACACCCTAACAACAAAAACCACTAAACCCCAACAAGAAACAACCCTAAACCCCTAACAACAAACACAAAACCCTAACAGCAAACAACACTAAACCCCTAACAAGAAACGACCCTAACCCGGAAACAGCAAACAACACTAACCCCGTAACAACAAACAACCCTAACCCCCAAACAACAAACAACCCTAACCCCCTAACAACAAACAATCCTAACCCCCGAACAACCAACAACACTAACCCCCTAACCGCAATAAACACTAACACCCGAACAACAAAAAGAACTAAACCCCAACAAGAAACAACCCTAAAACCCTAACAACAAACAACACTAACCCCCTAACAACAAACAACCCTAACCAAACAACAAACAAACATAACCCACTAACAACAAACAACACTAACACCCCAACAACAAACAACCCTAACGCCCTAACAACAAACAACACTAACACCCTAACAACAAACAACCCTAACCCCCTAACAACAAACAACACCAACCCCCTAACAACAAACAACCCTAAACCCCTAACAACAAACACTAACCCCCAAACAACAAACAACCCTAACCCCTAAAAACCAAAAACACTAACCCTCTAACAACAAACAACCCTAACCCACTAACAACAAACAACCCTAACACCCTAACAACAAACAACACTAACCCCCTAACAGCAAACAACCCTAAACCCCTAACATCAAACAACACTAACCCCCTAACAACACAAAACACTAACACCCTAACAACAAACAACACTAACAGCCTAACAACAAAAACCACTAAACCCCAACAAGAAACAACCCTAAACACCTAACAACAAACACTAACCCCCTAACAACAAACAACACTAAACCCCTAACAAGAAACTACCCTAACCCCGTAACAAGAAACAACACTAACCCCGTAACAGCAAACAACCCTAACCCCCAAACAACAAACAACCCTAACCCCCTAACAACAAACAATCCTGACCCCTGAACAACCAACAACACTAACCCCCTAACCACAATAAACCCTAACACCCTAACAACAAAAACCACTAAACGCCAACAAGAAACAACTCTAAACCCCTAACAACAACAACGCTAACCCCCTAACAACAAACAACCCTAACCAAACAACAAAAAACCCTAACCCACTAACAACAAACAACACTAACACCGTAACAACAAACAACCCTAACTCCCTAACAACAAACAACACAAACACCCTAACAACAAACAAATCTAACCCCCTAAAAACAAACAACACTAACCCCCTAACAACAAACAACCCTAAACCCCTAACATCAAAGAACACTAACACCCTAACAACAAACAACCCTAACCCCCTAACAGCAAACACTAACCCCCAAGCAACAAACAACCCTAACTCCTAAAAACCAAAAACACTAACCCACTAATGGCAAACAACCCTAACCCACAATCAACAAACAACCCTAACACCCTAACAACAAAAAACACTAACCCCCTAACAACAAACAACCCTAAACCCCTAACATCAAACAACACTAACCCCCTAACAACACAAAACACTAACACCCTAACAACAAACAACACTAACATCCTAACAACAAAAACCACTAAACCCCAACAAGAAACAACCCTAAACCCCTAACAACAAACAACACCAATCCCTAACAACAAACAACCCTAACCAAACAACAAAAATCTCTAACCCACTAACAAGAAACAACACTAACACCCTAACAAAAAACAACCCTAACCCCCTAACAAAAAACAACACTAACACCCTAACAACAAACAACACTAACACCCTAACAACAAACGCTAACCCCCTAACAACAAACAACACTAACCCCCTAACAACAAACAACCCTAAACCCCTAACATCAAAGAACACTAACACCCTAACAACAAACAACGCTAACCCCCTAACAACAAACAACACTAACCCCCTAACAACAAACAACCCTAAACCCCTAACATCAAAGAACACTAACACCCTAACAACAAACAACCATAACCCCCAACAACAAACACTAACCCACTAACAACAAACAACCCTAACCCACTAACAACAAACAACCCTAACACCCTAACAGCAAACAACACTAACCCCCTAACAACAAACAACCCTAAACCCCTAACATCAAACAACACTAACCCCCTAACAACACAAAACACTAACACCATAACAACAAAAACCACTAAACCCCAACAAGAAACAACCCTAAACCCCTAACATCAAACAACACTAACCCCCTAACAACACAAAACACTAACACCATAACAACAAAAACCACTAAACCCCAACAACAAACAACACTAAACCCCTAACAAGAAACTACCCTAACCCCGTAACAACAAACAACACTAACCCCGTAACAACAAACAACCCTAACCCCCTAACAACAAACAATCCTAACCCCCGAACAACCAACAACACTAACCCCCTAACCACAATAAACACTAACACCCGAACAACAAAAACCACTAAACCCCAACAAGAAACAACCCTAAACCCCTAACAACAAAAAACACTAACCCCCTAACAACAAACAACCCTAACCAAACAACAAACAAACCTAACCCACTAACAAAAAACAACACTAACACCCCAGCAACAAACAACCCTAACCCCCTATCAACAAACAACACTAACATCCTAACAGCAAACAACCCTAACCCCCTAACAACAGACAACACTAACCCCCTAACAACAAACAACCCTAAACCCCTAACATCAAAGAACACTAACACCCTAACAACAAACAACCCTAAACCCCTTACAGCAAACACTAACCCCCAAGCAACAAACACCCCTAACCCCTAAAAACCAAAAACACTAACCCACTAACAACAAACAACCCTAAACTCCTAACATCAAACAACACTAACCCCCTAACAACACAAAACACTAACACCCTAACAACAAAGAACACTAACACCCTAACAACAAAAACCACTAAACCCCAACAAGAAACAACCCAAAAACCCTAACAAAAAACACTAACCCCCTAACAACAAACAACACTAAACCCCTAACAAGAAACTACCCTAACCCTGTAACAACAAACAACACTAACCCGGTAACAACAAACAAACCTAACCCCCAAACAACAAAAACCCTAACCCCCTAACAACAAACAATCCTAACCCCCGAACAACCAACAACACTAACCCCCTAACCAAAATAAACACTAACACCCTAACAACAAAAAGCACTAAACCCCAACAAGAAACAACCCTAAACCCCTAACAACAAACAACACTAACCCCCTAACAACAAACAACCCTAACCAAACAACAAACAACCCTAACCCACTAACAACAAACAACACTAACACCCTCACAACAAACAACCCTAACCCCCTAACAACAAACAACACTAACCCCCTAACAACAAACAACCCTAAACCCCTAACATCAACGAACACTAACACCTAACAGCAAACAACCCTAACCCCCTAACAACAAACACTAACCCCCAAACAACAAACAACCCTAAGCCACTAACAACAAACAACCCTAAACCACTAACAACAAACAACCCTAACACCCTAACAACAAACAACACTAACCCCCTAACAACAAAAAACCCTAAACCTCTAACATCAAACAACACTAACCCCCTAACAACAAACAACACTAACACCCTAACAACAAACAACACTAAAACCCTGACAACAAAAACCACTAAACCCCAACAAGAAACAACCCTAAACCCCTAACAACAAACACTAACCGCCTGAAACAAACCACCCTAACCCCGTAACAACAAAAAACACTAACCCCCTAACAACAAACAACCCTAAACCCAAAAACCAAAAACACTAACCCACTAACAACAAACAACCCTAACCCACTAACAACAAACAACCCTAACACCCTAACAACAAACAACACTAACCCCCTAACAACAAACAACCCTAAACCCCTAACATCAAACAACACTAAACCCCTAACAACACAAAACACTAACACCATAACAACAGACAACACTAACACCCTAACAACAAACAACACTAACCCCCTAACAACAAACAACCCTAAACCCCTAACATCAAACAACACTAACCCCCTAACAACGGAAAACACTAACACCCTAACAACAAAAACCACTAAACCCCAACAAGAAACAACCCTAAACCCCTAACAACAAACACTAACCCCCTAACAACAAACAACACTAAACCCCTAACAAGAAACTACCCTAACCCCGTAACAACAAACAACACTAACCCCGTAACAACAAACAACCCTAACCCCCTAACAACAAACAATCCTAACCCCCGAACAACCAACAACACTAAACCCCTAACCACAATAAACACTAACACCCGAACAACAAAAACCACTAAACCCCAACAAGAAACAACCCTAAACCCCTAACAACAAAAAACACTAACCCCCTAACAACAAACAACCCTAACCAAACAACAAACAAACCTAACCCACTAACAAAAAATAACACTAACACCCCAGCAACAAACAACCCTAACCCCCTATCAACAAACAACACTAACACCCTAACAGCAAACAACCCTAAACCCCTAACAACAGACAACACTAACCCCCTAACAACAAACAACACTAACACCCTAACAGCAAACAACCCTAAACCCCTAACAACAGACAACACTAACCCCCTAACAACAAACAACCCTAAACCCCTAACATCAAAGAACACTAACACCCTAACAACAAACAACCCTAAACCCCTTACAGCAAACACTAACCCCCAAGCAACAAACACCCCTAACCCCTAAAAACCAAAAACACTAACCCACTAACAACAAACAACCCTAACCCACTAACAACAAACAACCCTAAACTCCTAACATCAAACAACACTAACCCCCTAACAACACAAAACACTAACACCCTAACAACAAACAACACTAACACCCTAACAACAAAAACCACTAAACCCCAACAAGAAACAACCCTAAACCCCTAACAACAAACACTAACCCCCAACAAAAAAGAACACTAAACCCCTAACAAGAAACTACCCTAACCCCGTAACAACAAACAACACTAACCCCGGAACAAGAAACAACCCTAACCCCCTAAAAACAAACATCACTAACACCCTAACGACAAACAACCCTAAACCTCTAACATCAAAGAACACTAACACCCTAACAACAAACAACCCTAACCCCCAAACAACAAACAACCCTAACCCCTAAAAACCAAAAACACTAACCCACTAACAACAAACAACCCTAAACCAGTAACAACAAACAACCCTAACACCCTAACAAACAACACTAACCCCCTAACAAAAAACAACCCTAAACCCCTAACAACAAACAATCCTAACCCCCAACAACCTACAAAACTAACCCCCAACCACAAACAACACTAACACCGTAAGAACAAACAACACTAACCGCCTAACAACAGTCCTAACCTCCTAACATCAAACAACACAAACCCCCTAACAACAAACACCACTAACACCCTAACAACAAAAACCACTAAACCCCAACAAGAAACAACCCTAAACCCCTAACAACAAACACTAAACCCTAACAACAAACAACACTAAACCCCTAACAAGAAACTACCCTAACCCCGAAACAGCAAACAACACTAACCCCGTAACAACAAACAACCCTAACCCCCAAACAACAAACAACCCTAACCCCCTAACAACAAACAATCCTAACCCCCGAACAACCAACAACACTAACCCCCTAACCGCAATAAACACTAACACCCGAACAACAAAAACAACTAAACCCCAACAAGAAACAACCCTAAAACCCTAACAACAAACAACACTAACCCCCTAACAACAAACAACCCTAACCAAACAACAAACAAACATAACCCACTAACAACAAACAACACTAACACCCCAAAAACAAACAACCCTAACGCCCTAACAACAAGCAACACTAACACCCTAACAACAAACAACCCTAACCCCCTAACAACAAACAACACCAACCCCCTAACAACAAACAACCCTAAACCCCTAACATCAAAGAACACTAACACCCTAACAACAAACAACCCTAACCCCCTAACAACAAACACTAACCCCCAAACAACAAACAACCCTAACCCCTAAAAACCAAAAACACTAACCCTCTAACAACAAACAACCCTAACCCACTAACAACAAACAACCCTAACACCCTAACAACAAACAACACTAACCCCCTAACAACAAACAACCCTAAACCCCTAACATCAAACAACACTAACCCCCTAACAACAGAAAACACTAACCCCCTAACAACAAACAACACTAAACCCCTAACAAGAAACTACCCTAACCCCGTAACAACAAACAACACTAACCCTGTAACAGCAAACAACCCTAACCCCCAAACAACAAACAACCCTAACCCCCAAACAACAAACAAACCTAAACCCCTAACAACAAACAATCCTAACACCTGAACAACCAACAACACTAACCCCCTAACCACAATAAACCCTAACACCCTAACAACAAAAACCACTAAACGCCAACAAGAAACAACTCTAAACCCCTAACAACAACAACCCTAACCCCCTAACAACAAACAACCCTAACCAAACAACAAAAAACCCTAACCCACTAACAACAAACAACACTAACACCGTAACAACAAACAACCCTAACTCCCTAACAAGAAACAACACAAACACCCTAACAACAAACAAATCTAACCCCCTAAAAACAAACAACACTAACCCCCTAACAACAAACAACCCTAAACCCCTAACATCAAAGAACACTAACACCCTAACAACAAACAACCCTAACCCCCTAACAGCAAACACTAACCCCCAAGCAACAAACAACCCTAACTCCTAAAAACCAAAAACACTAACCCACTAATGGCAAACAACCCTAACCCACAATCAACAAACAACCCTAACACCCTAACAACAAAAAACACTAACCCCCTAACAACAAACAACCCTAAACCCCTAACATCAAACAACACTAACCCCCTAACAACACAAAACACTAACACCCTAACAACAAACAACACTAACATCCTAACAACATAAACCACTAAACCCCAACAAGAAACAACCCTAAACCCCTAACAACAAACAACACCAATCCCTAACAACAAACAACCCTAACCAAACAACAAAAAACTCTAACCCACTAACAACAAACAACACTAACACCCTAACAAAAAACAACCCTAACCCCCTAACAACAAACAACACTAACACCCTAACAACAAACAACGCTAACCCCCTAACAACAAACAACACTAACCCCCTAACAACAAACAACCCTAAACCCCTAACATCAAAGAACACTAACACCCTAACAACAAACAACCATAAACCCCAACAACAAACACTAACCCCCAAACAACAAACAACCCTAACCCCTAAAAACCAAAAACACTAACCCACTAACAACAAACAACCCTAACCCACTAACAACAAACAACCCTACCACCCTAACAGCAAACAACACTAACCCCCTAACAACAAACAACCCTAAACCCCTAACATCAAACAACACTAACGCCCTAACAACACAAAACACTAACACCATAACAACAAACAACACTAACACCCTAACAACAAACAACACTAACCCCCTTACAACAAACAACCCTAAACCCCTAACATCAAACAACACTAACCCCCTAACAACACAAAACACTAACACCCTAACAACAAAAACCACTAAACCCCAACAAGAAACAACCCTAAACCCCTAACAACAAACACTCACCCCCTAACAACAAAAAACACTAACCCCCTAACAACAAACAACACTAAACCCCTAACAAGAAACTACCCTAACCCCGTAACAACAAACAACACTAACCCCGTAACAACAAACAACCCTAACCCCCCAACAACAAACAATCCTATCCCCCGAACAACCAACAACACTAACCCCTAACCACAATAAACACTAACACCCGAACAACAAAACCCACTAAACCCCAACAGGAAACAACCCTAAACCCCTAACAACAAAAAACACTAACCCCCTAACAACAAACAACCCTAACCAAACAACGAACAAACCTAACCCACTAACAAAAAACAACACTAACACCCCAGCAACAAACAACCCTAACCCCCTATCAACAAACAACACTAACTCCCTAACAGCAAACAACCCTAAACCCCTAACAACAGACAACACTAACCCCCTAACAACAAACAACCCTAAACCCCTAACATCAAAGCACACTAACACCCTAACAACAAACAACCCTAAACCCCTTACAGCAAACACTAACCCCCAAGCAAAAAAAACCCCTAACCCCTAAAAACCAAAAACACTAACCCACTAACAACAAACAACCCTAACCCACTAACAACAAACAACCCTAAACTCCTAACATCAAACAACACTAACCCCCTAACAACACAAAACACTAACACCCTAACAACAAACAACACTAACACCCTAACAACAAAAACCACTAAACCCCAACAAGAAACAACCCTAAACCCCTAACAAAAAACACTAACCCCCTAACAACAAACAACACTAAACCCCTAACAAGAAACTACCCTAACCCTGTAACAACAAACAACACTAACCCGGTAACAACAAACAAACCTAACCCCCAAACAACAAAAACCCTAACCCCCTAACAACAAACAATCCTAACCCCCGAACAACCAACAACACTAACCCCCTAACCAAAATAAACACTAACACCCTAACAACAAAAAGCACTAAACCCCAACAAGAAACAACCCTATACCCCTAACAACAAACAACACTAACCCCCTAACAACAAACAACCCTAACCAAACAACAAACAACCCTAACCCACTAACAACAAACAACACTAACACCCTCACAACAAACAACTCTAACCCCCTAACAACAAACAACACTAACACCCTCACAACAAACAACCCTAACCCCCTAACAACAAACAACACTAACCCCCTAACAACAAACAACCCTAAACCCCTAACATCAACGAACACTAACACCTAACAGCAAACAACCCTAACCCCCTAACAACAAACACTAACCCCCAAACAACAAACAACCCTAAGCCACTAACAACAAACAACCCTAAACCACTAACAACAAACAACCCTAACACCCTAACAACAAACAACACTAACCCCCTAACAACAAAAAACCCTAAACCTCTAACATCAAACAACACTAACCCCCTAACAACAAACAACACTAACACCCTAACAACAAACAACACTAACACCCTAACAACAAAAACCACTAAACCCCAACAAGAAACAACCCTAAACCCCTAACAACAAACACTAACCGCCTAACAACAAACCACCCTAACCCCGTAACAACAAAAAACACTAACCCCCTAACAACAAACAACCCTAAACCCAAAAACCAAAAACACTAACCCACTAACAACAAACAACCCTAACCCACTAACAACAAACAACCCTAACACCCTAACAACAAACAACACTAACCCCCTAACAACAAACAACCCTAAACCCCTAACATCAAACAACACTAAACCCCTAACAACACAAAACACTAACACCATAACAACAGACAACACTAACACCCTAACAACAAACAACACTAACCCCCTAACAACAAACAACCCTAAACCCCTAACATCAAACAACACTAACCCCCTAACAACAGAAAACACTAACACCCTAACAACAAAAACCACTAAACCCCAACAAGAAACAACCCTAAACCCCTAACAACAAACACTAACCCCCTAACAACAAACAACACTAAACCCCTAACAAGAAACTACCCTAACCCCGTAACAACAAACAACACTAACCCCGTAACAACAAACAACCCTAACCCCCTAACAACAAACAATCCTAACCCCCGAACAACCAACAACACTAACCCCCTAACCACAATAAACACTAACACCCGAACAACAAAAACCACTAAACCCCAACAAGAAACAACCCTAAACCCCTAACAACAAAAAACACTAACCCCCTAACAACAAACAACCCTAACCAAACAACAAACAAACCTAACCCACTAACAAAAAATAACACTAACACCCCAGCAACAAACAACCCTAACCCCCTATCAACAAACAACACTAACACCCTAACAGCAAACAACCCTAAACCCCTAACAACAGACAACACTAACCCCCTAACAACAAACAACACTAACACCCTAACAGCAAACAACCCTAAACCCCTAACAACAGACAACACTAACCCCCTAACAACAAACAACCCTAAACCCCTAACATCAAAGAACACTAACACCCTAACAACAAACAACCCTAAACCCCTTACAGCAAACACTAACCCCCAAGCAACAAACACCCCTAACCCCTAAAAACCAAAAACACTAACCCACTAACAACAAACAACCCTAACCCACTAACAACAAACAACCCTAAACTCCTAACATCAAACAACACTAACCCCCTAACAACACAAAACACTAACACCCTAACAACAAACAACACTAACACCCTAACAACAAAAACCACTAAACCCCAACAAGAAACAACCCTAAACCCCTAACAACAAACACTAACCCCCAACAAAAAAGAACACTAAACCCCTAACAAGAAACTACCCTAACCCCGTAACAACAAACAACACTAACCCCGGAACAAGAAACAACCCTAACCCCCTAAAAACAAACATCACTAACACCCTAACGACAAACAACCCTAAACCCCTAACATCAAAGAACACTAACACCCTAACAACAAACAACCCTAACCCCCAAACAACAAACAACCCTAACCCCTAAAAACCAAAAACACTAACCCACTAACAACAAACAACCCTAAACCAGTAACAACAAACAACCCTAACACCCTAACAAACAACACTAACCCCCTAACAAAAAACAACCCTAAACCCCTAACAACAAACAATCCTAACCCCCTAACAACCTACAAAACTAACCCCCAACCACAAACAACACTAACCCCGTAAGAACAAACAACACTAACCGCCTAACAACAGTCCTAACCTCCTAACATCAAACAACACAAACCCCCTAACAACAAACACCACTAACACCCTAACAACAAAAACCACTAAACCCCAACAAGAAACAACCCTAAACCCCTAACAACAAACACTAAACCCTAACAACAAACAACACTAAACCCCTAACAAGAAACTACCCTATCCCCGAAACAGCAAACAACACTAACCCCGTAACAACAAACAACCCTAACCCCCAAACAACAAACAACCCTAACCCCCTAACAACAAACAATCCTAACCCCCGAACAACCAACAACACTAACCCCCTAACCGCAATAAACACTAACACCCGAACAACAAAAACAACTAAACCCCAACAAGAAACAACCCTAAAACCCTAACAACAAACAACACTAACCCCCTAACAACAAACAACCCTAACCAAACAACAAACAAACATAACCCACTAACAACAAACAACACTAACACCCCAACAACAAACAACCCTAACGCCCTAACAACAAACAACACTAACACCCTAACAACAAACAACCCTAACCCCCTAACAACAAACAACACCAACCCCCTAACAACAAACAACCCTAAACCCCTAACATCAAAGAACACTAACACCCTAACAACAAACAACCCTAACCCCCTAACAACAAACACTAACCCCCAAACAACAAACAACCCTAACCCCTAAAAACCAAAAACACTAACCCTCTAACAACAAACAACCCTAACCCACTAACAACAAACAACCCTAACACCCTAACAACAAACAACACTAACCCCCTAACAACAAACAACCCTAAACCCCTAACATCAAACAACACTAACCCCCTAACAACAGAAAACACTAACACCCTAACAACAAACAACACTAAACCCCTAACAAGAAACTACCCTAACCCCGTAACAACAAACAACACTAACCCTGTAACAGCAAACAACCCTAACCCCCAAAGAACAAACAACCCTAACCCCCAAACAACAAACAAACCTAAACCCCTAACAACAAACAATCCTAACCCCTGAACAACCAACAACACTAACCCCCTAACCACAATAAACCCTAACACCCTAACAACAAAAACCACTAAAAGCCAACAAGAAACAACTCTAAACCCCTAACAACAACAACCCTAACCCCCTAACAACAAACAACCCTAACCAAACAACAAAAAACCCTAACCCACTAACAACAAACAACACTAACACCGTAACAACAAACAACCCTAACTCCCTAACAACAAACAACACAAACACCCTAACAACAAACAAATCTAACCCCCTAAAAACAAACAACACTAACCCCCTAACAACAAACAACCCTAAACCCCTAACATCAAAGAACACTAACACCCTAACAACAAACAACCCTAACCCCCTAACAGCAAACACTAACCCCCAAGCAACAAACAACTCTAACTCCTAAAAACCAAAAACACTAACCCACTAATGGCAAACAACCCTAACCCACAATCAACAAACAACCCTAACACCCTAACAACAAAAAACACTAACCCCCTAACAACAAACAACCCTAAACCCCTAACATCAAACAACACTAACCCCCTAACAACAAACAACACTAACACCCTAACAACAAACAACACTAACACCCTAACAACAAAAACCACTAAACCCCAACAAGAAACAACCCTAAACCCCTAACAACAAACACTAACCGCCTGAAACAAACCACCCTAACCCCGTAACAACAAAAAACACTAACCCCCTAACAACAAACAACCCTAAACCCAAAAACCAAAAACACTAACCCACTAACAACAAACAACCCTAACCCACTAACAACAAACAACCCTAACACCCTAACAACAAACAACACTAACCCCCTAACAACAAACAACCCTAAACCCCTAACATCAAACAACACTAAACCCCTAACAACACAAAACACTAACACCATAACAACAGACAACACTAACACCCTAACAACAAACAACACTAACCCCCTAACAACAAACAACCCTAAACCCCTAACATCAAACAACACTAACCCCCTAACAACGGAAAACACTAACACCCTAACAACAAAAACCACTAAACCCCAACAAGAAACAACCCTAAACCCCTAACAACAAACACTAACCCCCTAACAACAAACAACACTAAACCCCTAACAAGAAACTACCCTAACCCCGTAACAACAAACAACACTAACCCCGTAACAACAAACAACCCTAACCCCCTAACAACAAACAATCCTAACCCCCGAACAACCAACAACACTAACCCCCTAACCACAATAAACACTAACACCCGAACAACAAAAACCACTAAACCCCAACAAGAAACAACCCTAAACCCCTAACAACAAAAAACACTAACCCCCTAACAACAAACAACCCTAACCAAACAACAAACAAACCTAACCCACTAACAAAAAATAACACTAACACCCCAGCAACAAACAACCCTAACCCCCTATCAACAAACAACACTAACACCCTAACAGCAAACAACCCTAAACCCCTAACAACAGACAACACTAACCCCCTAACAACAAACAACACTAACACCCTAACAGCAAACAACCCTAAACCCCTAACAACAGACAACACTAACCCCCTAACAACAAACAACCCTAAACCCCTAACATCAAAGAACACTAACACCCTAACAACAAACAACCCTAAACCCCTTACAGCAAACACTAACCCCCAAGCAACAAACACCCCTAACCCCTAAAAACCAAAAACACTAACCCACTAACAACAAACAACCCTAACCCACTAACAACAAACAACCCTAAACTCCTAACATCAAACAACACTAACCCCCTAACAACACAAAACACTAACACCCTAACAACAAACAACACTAACACCCTAACAACAAAAACCACTAAACCCCAACAAGAAACAACCCTAAACCCCTAACAACAAACACTAACCCCCAACAAAAAAGAACACTAAACCCCTAACAAGAAACTACCCTAACCCCGTAAGAACAAACAACACTAACCCCGGAACAAGAAACAACCCTAACCCCCTAAAAACAAACATCACTAACACCCTAACGCCAAACAACCCTAAACCCCTAACATCAAAGAACACTAACACCCTAACAACAAACAACCCTAACCCCCAAACAACAAACAACCCTAACCCCTAAAAACCAAAAACACTAACCCACTAACAACAAACAACCCTAAACCAGTAACAACAAACAACCCTAACACCCTAACAAACAACACTAACCCCCTAACAAAAAACAACCCTAAACCCCTAACAACAAACAATCCTAACCCCCAACAACCTACAAAACTAACCCCCAACCACAAACAACACTAACCCCGTAAGAACAAACAACACTAACCGCCTAACAACAGTCCTAACCTCCTAACATCAAACAACACAAACCCCCTAACAACAAACACCACTAACACCCTAACAACAAAAACCACTAAACCCCAACAAGAAACAACCCTAAACCCCTAACAACAAACACTAAACCCTAACAACAAACAACACTAAACCCCTAACAAGAAACTACCCTAACCCCGAAACAGCAAACAACACTAACCCCGTAACAACAAACAACCCTAACCCCCAAACAACAAACAACCCTAACCCCCTAACAACAAACAATCCTAACCCCCGAACAACCAACAACACTAACCCCCTAACCGCAATAAACACTAACACCCGAACAACAAAAACAACTAAACCCCAACAAGAAACAACCCTAAAACCCTAACAACAAACAACACTAACCCCCTAACAACAAACAACCCTAACCAAACAACAAACAAACATAACCCACTAACAACAAACAACACTAACACCCCAACAACAAACAACCCTAACGCCCTAACAACAAACAACACTAACACCCTAACAACAAACAACCCTAACCCCCTAACAACAAACAACACCAACCCCCTAACAACAAACAACCCTAAACCCCTAACATCAAAGAACACTAACACCCTAACAACAAACAACCCTAACCCCCTAACAACAAACACTAACCCCCAAACAACAAACAAACCTAACCCCTAAAAACCAAAAACACTAACCCTCTAACAACAAACAACCCTAACCCACTAACAACAAACAACCCTAACACCCTAACAACAAACAACACTAACCCCCTAACAACAAACAACCCTAAACCCCTAACATCAAACAACACTAACCCCCTAACAACAGAAAACACTAACCCCCTAACAACAAACAACACTAAACCCCTAACAAGAAACTACCCTAACCCCGTAACAACAAACAACACTAACCCTGTAACAGCAAACAACCCTAACCCCCAAACAACAAACAACCCTAACCCCCAAACAACAAACAAACCTAAACCCCTAACAACAAACAATCCTAACACCTGAACAACCAACAACACTAACCCCCTAACCAAAATAAACCCAAACACCCTAACAACAAATACCACTAAACGCCAACAAGAAACAACTCTAAACCCCTAACAACAACAACCCTAACCCCCTAACAACAAACAACCCTAACCAAACAACAAAAAACCCTAACCCACTAACAACAAACAACACTAACACCGTAACAACAAACAACCCTAACTCCCTAACAACAAACAACACAAACACCCTAACAACAAACAAATCTAACCCCCTAAAAACAAACAACACTAACCCCCTAACAACAAACAACCCTAAACCCCTAACATCAAAGAACACTAACACCCTAACAACAAACAACCCTAACCCCCTAACAGCAAACACTAACCCCCAAGCAACAAACAACCCTAACTCCTAAAAACCAAAAACACTAACCCACTAATGGCAAACAACCCTAACCCACAATCAACAAACAACCCTAACACCCTAACAACAAAAAACACTAACCCCCTAACAACAAACAACCCTAAACCCCTAACATCAAACAACACTAACCCCCTAACAACACAAAACACTAACACCCTAACAACAAACAACACTAACATCCTAACAACAAAAACCACTAAACCCCAACAAGAAACAACCCTAAACCCCTAACAACAAACAACACCAATCCCTAACAACAAACAACCCTAACCAAACAACAAAAAACTCTAACCCACTAACAACAAACAACACTAACACCCTAACAAAAAACAACCCTAACCCCCTAACATCAAAGAACACTAACACCCTAACAACAAACAACCATAAACCCCAACAAAAAACACTAACCCCCAAACAACAAACAACCCTAACCCCTAAAAACCAAAAACACTAACCCACTAACAACAAACAACCCTAACCCACTAACAACAAACAACCCTACCACCCTAACAGCAAACAACACTAACCCCCTAACAACAAACAACCCTAAACCCCTAACATCAAACAACACTAACGCCCTAACAACACAAAACACTAACACCATAACAACAAACAACACTAACACCCTAACAACAAACAACACTAACCCCCTTACAACAAACAACCCTAAACCCCTAACATCAAACAACACTAACCCCCTAACAACACAAAACACTAACACCCTAACAACAAAAACCACTAAACCCCAACAAGAAACAACCCTAAACCCCTAACAACAAACACTCACCCCCTAACAACAAAAAACACTAACCCCCTAACAACAAACAACACTAAACCCCTAACAAGAAACTACCCTAACCCCGTAACAACAAACAACACTAACCCCGTAACAACAAACAACCCTAACCCCCCAACAACAAACAATCCTATCCCCCGAACAACCAACAACACTAACCCCTAACCACAATAAACACTAACACCCGAACAACAAAAACCACTAAACCCCAACAAGAAACAACCCTAAACCCCTAACAACAAAAAACACTAACCCCCAACAACAAACAACCCTAACCAAACAACGAACAAACCTAACCCACTAACAAAAAACAACACTAACACCCCAGCAACAAACAACCCTAACCCCCTATCAACAAACAACACTAACTCCCTAACAGCAAACAACCCTAAACCCCTAACAACAGACAACACTAACCCCCTAACAACAAACAACCCTAAACCCCTAACATCAAAGCACACTAACACCCTAACAACAAACAACCCTAAACCCCTTACAGCAAACACTAACCCCCAAGCAAAAAAAACCCCTAACCCCTAAAAACCAAAAACACTAACCCACTAACAACAAACAACCCTAACCCACTAACAACAAACAACCCTAAACTCCTAACATCAAACAACACTAACCCCCTAACAACACAAAACACTAACACCCTAACAACAAACAACACTAACACCTTAACAACAAAAACCACTAAACCCCAACAAGAAACAACCCTAAACCCCTAACAAAAAACACTAACCCCCTAACAACAAACAACACTAAACCCCTAACAAGAAACTACCCTAACCCTGTAACAACAAACAACACTAACCCGGTAACAACAAACAAACCTAACCCCCAAACAACAAAAACCCTAACCCCCTAACAACAAACAATCCTAACCCCCGAACAACCAACAACACTAACCCCCTAACCAAAATAAACACTAACACTCTAACAACAAAAAGCACTAAACCCCAACAAGAAACAACCCTATACCCCTAACAACAAACAACACTAACCCCCTAACAACAAACAACCCTAACCAAACAACAAACAACCCTAACCCACTAACAACAAACAACACTAACACCCTCACAACAAACAACTCTAACCCCCTAACAACAAACAACACTAACACCCTCACAACAAACAACCCTAACCCCCTAACAACAAACAACACTAACCCCCTAACAACAAACAACCCTAAACCCCTAACATCAACGAACACTAACACCTAACAGCAAACAACCCTAACCCCCTAACAACAAACACTAACCCCCAAACAACAAACAACCCTAAGCCACTAACAACAAACAACCCTAAACCACTAACAACAAACAACCCTAACACCCTAACAACAAACAACCCTAACCCCCTAACAACAAAAAACCCTAAACCTCTAACATCAAACAACACTAACCCCCTAACAACAAACAACACTAACACCCTAACAACAAACAACACTAACACCCTAACAACAAAAACCACTAAACTCCAACAAGAAACAACCCTAAACCCCTAACAACAAACACTAACCGCCTAACAACAAACCACCCTAACCCCGTAACAACAAAAAACACTAACCCCCTAACAACAAACAACCCTAAACCCAAAAACCAAAAACACTAACCCACTAACAACAAACAACCCTAACCCACTAACAACAAACAACCCTAACACCCTAACAACAAACAACACTAACCCCCTAACAACAAACAACCCTAAACCCCTAACATCAAACAACACTAAACCCCTAACAACACAAAACACTAACACCATAACAACAGACAACACTAACACCCTAACAACAAACAACACTAACCCCCTAACAACAAACAACCCTAAACCCCTAACATCAAACAACACTAACCCCCTAACAACAGAAAACACTAACACCCTAACAACAAAAACCACTAAACCCCAACAAGAAACAACCCTAAACCCCTAACAACAAACACTAACCCCCTAACAACAAACAACACTAAACCCCTAACAAGAAACTACCCTAACCCCGTAACAACAAACAACACTAACCCCGTAACAACAAACAACCCTAACCCCCTAACAACAAACAATCCTAACCCCCGAACAACCAACAACACTAACCCCCTAACCACAATAAACACTAACACCCGAACAACAAAAACCACTAAACCCCAACAAGAAACAACCCTAAACCCCTAACAACAAAAAACACTAACCCCCTAACAACAAACAACCCTAACCAAACAACAAACAAACCTAACCCACTAACAAAAAATAACACTAACACCCCAGCAACAAACAACCCTAACCCCCTATCAACAAACAACACTAACACCCTAACAGCAAACAACCCTAAACCCCTAACAACAGACAACACTAACCCCCTAACAACAAACAACACTAACACCCTAACAGCAAACAACCCTAAACCCCTAACAACAGACAACACTAACCCCCTAACAACAAACAACCCTAAACCCCTAACATCAAAGAACACTAACACCCTAACAACAAACAACCCTAAACCCCTTACAGCAAACACTAACCCCCAAGCAACAAACACCCTTAACCCCTAAAAACCAAAAACACTAACCCACTAACAACAAACAACCCTAACCCACTAACAACAAACAACCCTAAACTCCTAACATCAAACAACACTAACCCCCTAACAACACAAAACACTAACACCCTAACAACAAACAACACTAACACCCTAACAACAAAAACCACTAAACCCCAACAAGAAACAACCCTAAACCCCTAACAACAAACACTAACCCCCAACAAAAAAGAACACTAAACCCCTAACAAGAAACTACCCTAACCCCGTAACAACAAACAACACTAACCCCGGAACAAGAAACAACCCTAACCCCCTAAAAACAAACATCACTAACACCCTAACGACAAACAACCCTAAACCCCTAACATCAAAGAACACTAACACCCTAACAACAAACAACCCTAACCCCCAAACAACAAACAACCCTAACCCCTAAAAACCAAAAACACTAACCCACTAACAACAAACAACCCTAAACCAGTAACAACAAACAACCCTAACACCCTAACAAACAACACTAACCCCCTAACAAAAAACAACCCTAAACCCCTAACAACAAACAATCCTAACCCCCTAACAACCTACAAAACTAACCCCCAACCACAAACAACACTAACCCCGTAAGAACAAACAACACTAACCGCCTAACAACAGTCCTAACCTCCTAACATCAAACAACACAAACCCCCTAACAACAAACACCACTAACACCCTAACAACAAAAACCACTAAACCCCAACAAGAAACAACCCTAAACCCCTAACAACAATCACTAAACCCTAACAACAAACAACACTAAACCCCTAACAAGAAACTACCCTATCCCCGAAACAGCAAACAACACTAACCCCGTAACAACAAACAACCCTAACCCCCAAACAACAAACAACCCTAACCCCCTAACAACAAACAATCCTAACCCCCGAACAACCAACAACACTAACCCCCTAACCGCAATAAACACTAACACCCGAACAACAAAAACAACTAAACCCCAACAAGAAACAACCCTAAAACCCTAACAACAAACAACACTAACCCCCTAACAACAAACAACCCTAACCAAACAACAAACAAACATAACCCACTAACAACAAACAACACTAACACCCCAACAACAAACAACCCTAACGCCCTAACAACAAACAACACTAACACCCTAACAACAAACAACCCTAACCCCCTAACAACAAACAACACCAACCCCCTAACAACAAACAACCCTAAACCCCTAACATCAAAGAACACTAACACCCTAACAACAAACAACCCTAACCCCCTAACAACAAACACTAACCCCCAAACAACAAACAACCCTAACCCCTAAAAACCAAAAACACTAACCCTCTAACAACAAACAACCCTAACCCACTAACAACAAACAACCCTAACACCCTAACACCAAACAACACTAACCCCCTAACAACAAACAACCCTAAACCCCTAACATCAAACAACACTAACCCCCTAACAACAGAAAACACTAACACCCTAACAACAAACAACACTAAACCCCTAACAAGAAACTACCCTAACCCCGTAACAACAAACAACACTAACCCTGTAACAGCAAACAACCCTAACCCCCAAAGAACAAACAACCCTAACCCCCAAACAACAAACAAACCTAAACCCCTAACAACAAACAATCCTAACCCCTGAACAACCAACAACACTAACCCCCTAACCACAATAAACCCTAACACCCTAACAACAAAAACCACTAAAAGCCAACAAGAAACAACTCTAAACCCCTAACAACAACAACCCTAACCCCCTAACAACAAACAACCCTAACCAAACAACAAAAAACCCTAACCCACTAACAACAAACAACACTAACACCGTAACAACAAACAACCCTAACTCCCTAACAACAAACAACACAAACACCCTAACAACAAACAAATCTAACCCCCTAAAAACAAACAACACTAACCCCCTAACAACAAACAACCCTAAACCCCTAACATCAAAGAACACTAACACCCTAACAATAAACAACCCTAACCCCCTAACAGCAAACACTAACCCCCAAGCAACAAACAACCCTAACTCCTAAAAACCAAAAACACTAACCCACTAATGGCAAACAACCCTAACCCACAATCAACAAACAACCCTAACACCCTAACAACAAAAAACACTAACCCCCTAACAACAAACAACCCTAAACCCCTAACATCAAACAACACTAACCCCCTAACAACACAAAACACTAACACCCTAACAACAAACAACACTAACATCCTAACAACAAAAACCACTAAACCCCAACAAGAAACACCCCTAAACCCCTAACAACAAACAACACCAATCCCTAACAACAAACAACCCTAACCAAACAACAAAAAACTCTAACCCACTAACAACAAACAACACTAACACCCTAACAAAAAACAACCCTAACCCCCTAACAACAAACAACACTAACACCCTAACAACAAACAACGCTAACCCCCTAACAACAAACAACACTAACCCCCTAACAACAAACAACCCTAAACCCCTAACATCAAAGAACACTAACACCCTAACAACAAACAACCATAAACCCCAACAACAAACACTAACCCCCAAACAACAAACAACCCTAACCCCTAAAAACCTAAAACACTAACCCACTAACAACAAACAACCCTAACCCACTAACAACAAACAACCCTACCACCCTAACAGCAAACAACACTAACCCCCTAACAACAAACAACCCTAAACCCCTAACATCAAACAACACTAACGCCCTAACAACACAAAACACTAACACCATAACAACAAACAACACTAACACGCTAACAACAAACAACACTAACCCCCTAACAACAAACAACCCTAAACCCCTAACATCAAACAACACTAACCCCCTAACAACACAAAACACTAACACCCTAACAACAAAAACCACTAAACCCCAACAAGAAACAACCCTAAACCCCTAACAACAAACACTAACCCCCTAACAACAAAAAACACTATCCCCCTAACAACAAACAACACTAAACCCCTAACAAGAAACTACCCTAACCCCGTAACAACAAACAACACTAACCCCGTAACAACAAACAACCCTAACCCCCCAACAACAAACAATCCTATCCCCCGAACAACCAACAACACTAACCCCTGACCACAATAAACACTAACACCCGAACAACAAAAACCACTAAACCCCAACAAGAAACAACCCTAAACCCCTAACAACAAAAAACACTAACCCCCTAACAACAAACAACCCTAACCACACAACAAACAAACCTAACCCACTAACAAAAAACAACACTAACACCCCAGCAACAAACAACCCTAACCCCCTATCAACAAACAACACTAACTCCCTAACAGCAAACAACCCTAAACCCCTAACAACAGACAACACTAACCCCCTAACAACAAACAACCCTAAACCCCTAACATCAAAGCACACTAACACCCTAACAACAAACAACCCTAAACCCCTTACAGCAAACACTAACCCCCAAGCAAAAAAAACCCCTAACCCCTAAAAACCAAAAACACTAACCCACTAACAACAAACAACCCTAAACTCCTAACATCAAACAACACTAACCCCCTAACAACACAAAACACTAACACCCTAACAACAAACAACACTAACACCCTAACACAAAAACCACTAAACCCCAACAAGAAACAACCCTAAACCCCTAACAAAAAACACTAACCCCCTAACAACAAACAACACTAAACCCCTAACAAGAAACTACCCTAACCCTGTAACAACAAACAACACTAACCCGGTAACAACAAACAAACCTAACCCCCAAACAACAAAAACCCTAACCCCCTAACAACAAACAATCCTAACCCCCGAACAACCAACAACACTAACCCCCTAACCAAAATAAACACTAACACCCTAACAACAAAAAGCACTAAACCCCAACAAGAAACAACCCTATACCCCTAACAACAAACAACACTAACCCCCTAACAACAAACAACCCTAACCAAACAACAAACAACCCTAACCCACTAACAACAAACAACACTAACACCCTCACAACAAACAACCCTAACCCCCTAACAACAAACAACACTAACACCCTCACAACAAACAACCCTAACCCCCTAACAACAAACAACACTAACCCCCTAACAACAAACAACCCTAAACCCCTAACATCAACGAACACTAACACCTAACAGCAAACAACCCTAACCCCCTAACAACAAACACTAACCCCCAAACAACAAACAACCCTAAGCCACTAACAACAAACAACCCTAAACCACTAACAACAAACAACCCTAACACCCTAACAACAAACAACACTAACCCCCTAACAACAAAAAACCCTAAACCTCTAACATCAAACAACACTAACCCCCTAACAACAAACAACACTAACACCCTAACAACAAACAACACTAACACCCTAACAACAAAAACCACTAAACCCCAACAAGAAACAACCCTAAACCCCTAACAACAAACACTAACCCCCTAACAACAAACAACACTAAACCCCTAACAAGAAACTACCCTAACCCCGTAACAGCAAACAACACTAACCCCCTAACAACAAACAACCCTAACCAAACAACAAACAAACCTAAAACACTAACAAAAAACAACACTAACACCCCAACAACAAACAACCCTAACCCCCTAACAACAAACAACGCTAACACCCTAACAACAAACCACCCTAACCCCCTAACAACAAACAACACTTACCCCCTAACAACAAACAACCCTAAACCCCAAAAACCAAAAACACTAACCCACTAACAAGAAACAACCCTAACCCACTAACAACAAACAACCCTAACACCCTAACAACAAACAACACTAACCCCCTAACAACAAACAACCCTAAACCCCTAACATCAAACAACACTAACCCCCTAACAACACAAAACACTAACACCATAACAACAAACAACACTAACACACTAACAACAAACAACACTAACCCCCTAACAACAAACAACCCTAAACCCCTAACATCAAACAACACTAACCCCCTAACAACACAAAACACTAACACCCTAACAACAAACAACACTAACACCCTAACAACAAACAACACTAACCCCCTAACAACAAACAACACTAACCCCCTAACAACACAAAACACTAACACCCTAACAACAAAAACCACTAAACCCCAACAAGAAACAACCCTAAACCCCTAACAACAAACAACTCTAACCCCCTAACAACAAACAACACTAACCCACTAACAACAAACAACACTAACACCCTAACAACAAACAACCCTAACCCCCTAACAACAAACAACCCTAACACCCTAACAACAAACAACCCTAACCCCCTAACAACAAACAATCCTAACCCCCGAACAACCAACAACACTAACCCCCTAACCACAATAAACCCTAACACCCTAACAACAAAAACCATTAAACGAAAACAAGAAACAACTCTAAACCCCTAACAACAACAACCCTAACACCCTAACAACAAACAACACTAACCCCCTAACAACAAACAACCCTAAACCCCTAACATCAAACAACACTAACCCCCTAACAACACAAAACACTAACACCATAACAACAAACAACACTAACACACTAACAACAAACAACACTAACCCCCTAACAACAAACAACCCTAAACCCCTAACATCAAACAACACTAACCCCCTAATAACACAAAACACTAACACCCTAACAAACAACACTAACAGCCTAACAACAAAAACCACTAAACCCCAACAAGAAACAACCCTAAACACCTAACAACAAACACTAACCCCTAACAACAAACAACAGTAAACCCCTAACAAGAAACTACCCTAACCCCGTAACAACAAACAACACTAACCCCGTAACAACAAACAACCCTAACCCCCAAACAACAAACAACCCTAACCCCCAAACAACAAACAACCCTAACCCCCTAACAACAGACAATCCTAACCCCCGAACAACCAACAACACTAACCCCCTAACCACAATAAACCCTAACACCCTAACAACAAAAACCACTAAAAGCCAACAAGAAACAACTCTAAACCCCTAACAACAACAACACTAACCCCCTAACAACAAACAACCCTAACCAAACAACAAAAAACCCTAACCCACTAACAACAAACAACACTAACACCGTAACAACAAACAACCCTAACTCCCTAACAACAAACAACACAAACACCCTAACAACAAACAAATCTAACCCCCTAAAAACAAACAACACTAACCCCCTAACAACAAACAACCCTAAACCCCTAACATCAAAGAACACTAACACCCTAACAACAAACAACCCTAACCCCCTAACAGCAAACACTAACCCCCAAGCAACAAACAACCCTAACTCCTAAAAACCAAAAACACTAACCCACTAACGGCAAACAACCCTAACCCACAATCAACAAACAACCCTAACACCCTAACAACAAAAAACACTGACCCCCTAACAAAAAACAACCCTAAACCCCTAACATCAAACAACACTAACCCCCTAACAACACAAAACACTAACACCCTAACAACAAACAACACTAACATCCTAACAACAAAAACCACAAAACCCCAACAAGAAACAACCCTAAACCCCTAACAACAAACAACACCAATCCCTAACAACAAACAACCCTAACCAAACAACAAAAAACTCTAACCCACTAACAACAAACAACACTAACACCCTAACAAAAAACAACCCTAACCCCCTAACAACAAACAACACTAACCCCCTAACAACAAACAACCCTAACCAAACAACAAACAAACCTAACCCACTAACAAAAAACAACACTAACACCCCAGCAACAAACAACCCTAACCCCCTATCAACAAACAACACTAACACCCTAACAGCAAACAACCATAAACCCCTAACAACAGACAACACTAACCCCCTAACAACAAACAACCCTAAACCCCTAACATCAAAGAACACTAACACCCTAACAACAAACAACCCTAAACCCCTTACAGCAAACACTAACCCCCAAGCAACAAACACCCCTAACCCCTAAAAACCAAAAACACTAACCCACTAACAACAAACAACCCTAACCCACTAACAACAAACAACCCTAAATTCCTAACATCAAACAACACTAACCCCCTAACAACACAAAACACTAACACCCTAACAACAAAAACCACTAAACCCCAACAAGAAACAACCCTAAACCCTTAACAAAAAACACTAACCCCCTAACAACAAACAACCCTAAACCCCTAACATCAAAGAACACTAACACCCTAACAACAAACAACCCTAAACCCCTTACAGCAAACACTAACCCCCAAGCAACAAACACCCCTAACCCCTAAAAACCAAAAACACTAACCCACTAACAACAAACAACCCTAACCCACTAACAACAAACAACCCTAAACTCCTAACATCAAACAACACTAACCCCCTAACAACACAAAACACTAACACTCTAACAACAAACAACACTAACACCCTAACAACAAAAACCACTAAACCCCAACAAGAAACAACCCTAAACCCCTAACAACAAAAAACACTAACCCCCTAACAACAAACAACACTAAACCCCTAACAAGAAACTACCCTAACCCTGTAACAACAAACAACACTAACCCGGTAACAACAAACATACCTAACCCCCAAACAACAAAAACCCTAAGCCCCTAACAACAAACAATCCTAACCCCCGAACAAACAACAACACTAACCCCCTAACCAAAATAAACACTAACTCCCTAACAACAAAAAGCACTAAACCCCAACAAGAAACAACCCTAAACCCCTAACAACAAACAACACTAACCCCCTAACAACAAACAACCCTAACCAAACAACAAACAACCCTAACCCACTAACAACAAACAACACTAACACCCTCACAACAAACAACCCTAACCCCCTAACAACAAACAACACTAACACCCTCACAACAAACAACCCTAACACCCTAACAACAAACAACACTAACCCCCTAACAACAAAAAACCCTAAACCTCTAACATCAAACAACACTAACCCCCTAACAACAAACAACACTAACACCCTAACAACAAACAACACTAAAACCCTAACAACAAAAACCACTAAACCCCAACAAGAAACAACCCTAAACCCCTAACAACAAACACTAACCCCCTAACAACAAACAACACTAAACCCCTAACAAGAAACTACCCTAACCCCGTAACAGCAAACAACACTAACCCCCTAACAACAAACAACCCTAACCAAACAACAAACAAACCTAAAACACTAACAAAAAACAACACTAACACCCCAACAACAAACAACCCTAACCCACTAACAACAAACAACACTAACACCCTAACAACAAACCACCCTAACCCCCTAACAACAAACAACACTAACCCCCTAACAACAAACAACCCTAAACCCCAAAAACCAAAAACACTAACCCACTAACAACAAACAACCCTAACCCACTAACAACAAACAACCCTAACACCCTAACAACAAACAACACTAACCCCCTAACAACAAACAACCCTAAACCCCTAACATCAAACAACACTAACCCCCTAACAACACAAAACACTAACACCATAACAACAAACAACACTAACACCCTAACAACAAACAACACTAACCCCCTAACAACAAACAACCCTAAACCCCTAACATCAAACAACACTAACCCCCTAACAACACAAAACACTAACACTATAACAACAAACAACACTAACACCCTAACAACAAACAACAATAACCCCCAACAACAAACAACCCTAAACCCCTAACATCAAACAACACTAACCCCCTAACAACACAAAACACTAACACCCTAACAACAAAAAACAGTAAACCCCAACAAGAAACAACCCTAAACCCCTAACAACAAACAACTCTAACCCCCTAACAACAAACAACCCTAACCCACTAACAACAAACAACACTAACACCCTAACAACAAACAACCCTAACCCCCTAACAACAAACAACACTAACACCCTAACAACAAACAACCCTAACCCCCTAACAACAAACAATCCTAACCCCCGAACAACCAACAACACTAACCCCCTAACCACAATAAACCCTAACACCCTAACAACATAAACCACTAAACGAAAACAAGAAACAACTCTAAACCCCTAACAACAACAACCCTACCACCCTAACAACAAACAACACTAACCCCCTAACAACAAACAACCCTAAACCCCTAACATCAAACAACACTAACCCCCTAACAACACAAAACACTAACACCCTAACAGCAAACAACACTAACACACTAACAACAAACAACACTAACCCCCTAACAACAAACAACCCTAAACCCCTAACATCAAACAACACTAACCCCCTAATAACACAAAACACTAACACCCTAACAACAAACAACACTAACAGCCTAACAACAAAAACCACTAAACCCCAACAAGAAACAACCCTAAACACCTAACAACAAACACTAACCCCCTAACAACAAACAACAGTAAACCCCTAACAAGAAACTACCCTAACCCCGTAACAACAAACAACACTAACCCCGTAACAACAAACAACCCTAACCCCCAAACAACAAACAACCCTAACCCCCAAACAACAAACAACCCTAACCCCCTAACAACAGACAATCCTAACCCCCGAACAACCAACAACACTAACCCCCTAACGACAATAAACCCTAACACCCTAACAACAAAAACCACTAAACGCCAACAAGAAACAACTCTAAACCCCTAACAACAACAACACTAACCCCCTAACAACAAACAACCCTAACCAAACAACAAAAAACCCTAACCCACTAACAACAAACAACACTAACACCGTAACAACAAACAACCCTAACTCCCTAACAACAAACAACACAAACACCCTAACAACAAACAAATCTAACCCCCTAAAAACAAACAACACTAACCCCCTAACAACAAACAACCCTAAACCCCTAACATCAAAGAACACTAACACCCTAACAACAAACAACCCTAACCCCCTAACAGCAAACACTAACCCCCAAGCAACAAACAACCCTAACTCCTAAAAACCAAAAACACTAACCCACTAATGGCAAACAACCCTAACCCACAATCAACAAACAACCCTAACACCCTAACAACATAAAACACTAACCCCCTAACAAAAAACAACCCTAAACCCCTAACATCAAACAACACTAACCCCCTAACAACACAAAACACTAACACCCTAACAACAAACAACACTAACATCCTAACAACAAAAACCACTAAACCCCAACAAGAAACAACCCTAAACCCCTAACAACAAACAACACCAATCCCTAACAACAAACAACCCTAACCAAACAACAAAAAACTCTAACCCACTAACAACAAACAACACTAACACCCTAACAAAAAACAACCCTAACCCCCTAACAACAAACAACACTAACCCCCTAACAACAAACAACCCTAACCAAACAACAAACAAACCTAACCCACTAACAAAAAACAACACTAACACCCCAGCAACAAACAACCCTAACCCCCTATCAACAAACAACACTAACACCCTAACAGCAAACAACTCTAAACCCCTAACAACAGACAACACTAACCCCCTAACAACAAACAACCCTAAACCCCTAACATCAAAGAACACTAACACCCTAACAACAAACAACCCTAAACCCCTAACAGCAAACACTAACCCCCAAGCAACAAACACCCCTAACCCCTAAAAACCAAAAACACTAACCCACTAACAACAAACAACCCTAACCCACTAACAACAAACAACCCTAAATTCCTAACATCAAACAACACTAACCCCCTAACAACACAAAACACTAACACCCTAACAACAAACAATACTAACACCCTAACAACAAAAACCACTAAACCCCAACAAGAAACAACCCTAAACCCCTAACAAAAAACACTAACCCCCTAACAACAAACAACCCTAAACCCCTAACATCAAAGAACACTAACACCCTAACAACAAACAACCCTAAACCCCTTACAGCAAACACTAACCCCCAAGCAACAAACACCCCTAACCCCTAAAAACCAAAAACACTAACCCACTAACAACAAACAACCCTAACCCACTAACAACAAACAACCCTAAACTCCTAACATCAAACAACACTAACCCCCTAACAACACAAAACACTACCACTCTAACAACAAACAACACTAACACCCTAACAACAAAAACCACTAAACCCCAACAAGAAACAACCCTAAACCCCTAACAAAAAACACTAACCCCCTAACAACAAACAACACTAAACCCCTAACAAGAAACTACCCTAACCCTGTAACAACAAACAACACTAACCCGGTAACAACAAACATACCTAACCCCCAAACAACAAAAACCCTAACCCCCTAACAACAAACAATCCTAACCCCCGAACAAACAACAACACTAACAACCTAACCAAAATAAACACTAACACCCTAACAAAAAAAGGCACTAAACCCCAACAAGAAACAACCCTAAACCCCTAACAACAAACAACACTAACCCCCTAACAACAAACAACCCTAATCAAACAACAAACAACCCTAACCCACTAACAACAAACAACACTAACACCCTCACAACAAACAACCCTAACCCCCTAACAACAAACAACACTAACACCCTCACAACAAACAACCCTAACACCCTAACAACAAACAACACTAACCCCCTAACAACAAAAAACCCTAAACCTCTAACATCAAACAACACTAACCCCCTAACAACAAACAACACTAACACCCTAACAACAAACAACACTAAAACCCTAACAACAAAAACCACTAAACCCCAACAAGAAACAACCCTAAACCCCTAACAACAAACACTAACCCCCTAACAACAAACAACACTAAACCCCTAACAAGAAACTACCCTAACCCGGTAACAGCAAACAACACTAACCCCCTAACAACAAACAACCCTAACCAAACAACAAACAAACCTAAAACACTAACAAAAAACAACACTAACACCCCAACAACAAACAACCCTAACCCCCTAACAACAAACAACACTAACACCCTAACAACCAACCACCCTAACCCCCTAACAACAAACCACCCTAACCCCCTAACAACAAACAACACTAACCCCCTAACAACAAACAACCCTAAACCCCAAAAACCAAAAACACTAACCCACTAACAACAAACAACCCTAACCCACTAACAACAAACAACCCTAACACCCTAACAACAAACAACACTAACCCCCTAACAACAAACAACCCTAAACCCCTAACATCAAACAACACTAACCCCCTAACAACACAAAACACTAACACCATAACAACAAACAACACTAACACCCTAACAACAAACAACACTAACCCCCTAACAACAAACAACCCTAAACCCCTAACATCAAACAACACTAACCCCCTAACAACACAAAACACTAACACTATAACAACAAACAACACTAACACCCTAACAACAAACAACAATAACCCCCTAACAACAAACAACCCTAAACCCCTAACAGCAAACAACAGTAACCCCCTAACAACACAAAACACTAACACCCTAACAACAAAAACCACTAAACCCCAACAAGAAACAACCCTAAACCCCTAACAACAAACAACTCTAACCCCCTAACAACAAACAACCCTAACCCACTAACAACAAACAACACTAACACCCTAACAACAAACAACCCTAACCCCCTAACAACAAACAACACTAACACCCTAACAACAAACAACCCTAACCCCCTAACAGCAAACAATCCTAACCCCCGAACAACCAACAACACTAACCCCCTAACCACAATAAACCCTAACACCCTAACAACAAAAACCACTAAACGAAAACAAGAAACAACTCTAAACCCCTAACAACAACAACCCTAACACCCTAACAACAAACAACACTAACCCCCTAACAACAAACAACCCTAAACCCCTAACATCAAACAACACTAACCCCCTAACAACACAAAACACTAACACCATAACAACAAACAACACTAACACCCTAACAACAAACAACACTAACCCCCTAACAACAAACAACCCTAAACCCCTAACATCAAACAACACTAACCCCCTAATAACACAAAACACTAACACCCTAACAACAAACAACACTAACAGCCTAACAACAAAAACCACTAAACCCCAACAAGAAACAACCCTAAACACCTAACAACAAACACTAACCCCCTAACAACAAACAACAGTAAACCCCTAACAAGAAACTACCCTAACCCCGTAACAACAAACAACACTAACCCCGTAACAACAAACAACCCTAACCCCCAAACAACAAACAACCCTAACCCCCAAACAACAAACAACCCTAACCCCCTAACAACAAACAATCCTAACCCCCGAACAACCAACAACACTAACCCCCTAACCACAATAAACCCTAACACCCTAACAAAAAAAACCACTAAACGCCAACAAGAAACAACTCTAAACCCCTAACAACAACAACACTAACCCCCTAACAACAAACAACCCTAACCAAACAACAAAAAACCCTAACCCACTAACAACAAACAACACTAACACCGTAACAACAAACAACCCTAACTCCCTAACAACAAACAACACAAACACCCTAACAACAAACAAATCTAACCCCCTAAAAACAAACAACACTAACCCCCTAACAACAAACAACCCTAAACCCCTAACATCAAAGAACACTAACACCCTAACAACAAACAACCCTAACCCCCTAACAGCAAACACTAACCCCCAAGCAACAAACAACCCTAACTCCTAAAAACCAAAAACACTAACCCACTAACGGCAAACAACCCTAAACCACAATCAACAAACAACCCTAACACCCTAACAACAAAAAACACTAACCCCCTAACAACAAACAACCCTAAACCCCTAACATCAAACAACACTAACCCCCTAACAACACAAAACACTAACACCCTAACAACAAACAACACTAACATCCTAACAACAAAAACCACTAAACCCCAACAAGAAACAACCCTAAACCCCTAACAACAAACAACACCAAACCCTAACAACAAACAACCCTAACCAAACAACAAAAAACTCTAACCCACTAACAACAAACAACACTAACACCCTAACAAAAAACAACCCTAACCCCCTAACAACAAACAACACTAACCCCCTAACAACAAACAACCCTAACCAAACAACAAACAAACCTAACCCACTAACAAAAAACAACACTAACACCCCAGCAACAAACAACCCTAACCCCCTATCAACAAACAACACTAACACCCTAACAGCAAACAACCCTAAACCCCTAAGAACAGACAACACTAACCCCCTAACAACAAACAACCCTAAACCCCTAACATCAAAGAACACTAACACCCTAACAACAAACAACCCTAAACCCCTTACAGCAAACACTAACACCCAAGCAACAAACACCCCTAACCCCTAAAAACCAAAAACACTAACCCACTAACAACAAACAACCCTAACCCACTAACAACAAACAACCCTAAACTCCTAACATCAAACAACACTAACCCCCTAACAACACAAAACACTAACACCCTAACAACAAACAATACTAACACCCTAACAACAAAAACCACTAAACCCCAACAAGAAACAACCCTAAACCCCTAACAAAAAACACTAACCCCCTAACAACAAACAACCCTAAACCCCTAACATCAAAGAACACTAACACCCTAACAACAAACAACCCTAAACCCCTTACAGCAAACACTAACCCCCAAGCAACAAACACCCCTATCCCCTAAAAACCAAAAACACTAACCCACTAACAACAAACAACCCTAACCCACTAACAACAAACAACCCTAAACTCCTAACATCAAACAACACTAACCCCCTAACAACACAAAACACTAACACCCTAACAACAAACAACACTAACACCCTAACAACAAAAACCACTAAACCCCAACAAGAAACAACCCTAAACCCCTAACAAAAAACACTAACCCCCTAACAACAAACAACACTAAACCCCTAACAAGAAACTACCCTAACCCTGTAACAACAAACAACACTAACCCGGTAACAACAAACATACCTTACCCCCAAACAACAAAAACCCTAACCCCCTAACAACAAACAATCCTAACCCCCGAACAAACAACAACACTAACCCCCTAACCAAAATAAACACTAACACCCTAACAACAAAAAGCACTAAACCCCAACAAGAAACAACCCTAAACCCCTAACAACAAACAACACTAACCCCCTAACAACAAACAACCCTAACCAAACAACAAACAACCCTAACCCACTAAAAACAAACAACACTAACACTCTCACAACAAACAACCCTAACCCCCTAACAACAAACAACACTAACACCCTCACAACAAACAACCCTAACCCCCTAACAACAAACAACACTAACCCCCTAACAACAAACAACCCTAAACCCCTAACATCAACGAACACTAACACCTAACAGCAAACAACCCTAACCCCCTAACAACAAACACTAACCCCCAAACAACAAACAACCCTAAGCCACTAACAACAAACAACCCTAAAACACTAACAACAAACAACCCTAACACCCTAACAACAAACAACACTAACCCCCTAACAACAAAAAACCCTAAACCTCTAACATCAAACAACACTAACCCCCTAACAACAAACAACACTAACACCCTAACAACAAACACTAACACCCTAACAACAAAAACCACTGAACCCCAACAAGAAACAACCCTAAACCCCTAACAACAAACACTAACCCCCTAACAACAAACCACCCTAACCCCGTAACAACAAACAACACTAACCCCCTAACAACAAACAACCCTAACCAAACAACAAACAAACCTAAAACACTAACAAAAAACAACACTAACACCCCAACAACAAACAACCCTAACCCACTAACAACAAACAACACTAACACCCTAACAACAAACCACCCTAACCCCCTAACAACAAACAACACTAACCCCCTAACAACAAACAACCCTAAACCCCAAAAACCAAAAACACTAACCCACTAACAACAAACAACCCTAACCCACTAACAACAAACAACCCTAACACCCTAACAACAAACAACACTAACCCCCTAACAACAAACAACCCTAAACCCCTAACATCAAACAACACTAACCCCCTAACAACACAAAACACTAACACCATAACAACAAACAACACTAACACCCTAACAACAAACAACACTAACCCCCTAACAACAAACAACCCTAAACCCCTAACATCAAACAACACTAACCCCCTAACAACACAAAACACTAACACTATAACAACAAACAACACTAACACCCTAACAACAAACAACAATAACCCCCTAACAACAAACAACCCTAAACCCCTAACATCAAACAACACTAACCCCCTAACAACACAAAACACTAACACCCTAACAACAAAAAACAGTAAACCCCAACAAGAAACAACCCTAAACACCTAACAACAAACACTAACCCCCTAACAACAAACAACAGTAAACCCCTAACAAGAAACTACCCTAACCCCGTAACAACAAACAACACTAACCCCGTAACAACAAACAACCCTAACCCCCAAACAACAAACAACCCTAACCCCCAAACAACAAACAACCCTAACCCCCTAACAACAGACAATCCTAACCCCCGAACAACCAACAACACTAACCCCCTAACGACAATAAACCCTAACACCCTAACAACAAAAACCACTAAACGCCAACAAGAAACAACTCTAAACCCCTAACAACAACAACACTAACCCCCTAACAACAAACAACCCTAACCAAACAACAAAAAACCCTAACCCACTAACAACAAACAACACTAACACCGTAACAACAAACAACCCTAACTCCCTAACAACAAACAACACAAACACCCTAACAACAAACAAATCTAACCCCCTAAAAACAAACAACACTAACCCCCTAACAACAAACAACCCTAAACCCCTAACATCAAAGAACACTAACACCCTAACAACAAACAACCCTAACCCCCTAACAGCAAACACTAACCCCCAAGCAACAAACAACCCTAACTCCTAAAAACCAAAAACACTAACCCACTAATGGCAAACAACCCTAACCCACAATCAACAAACAACCCTAACACCCTAACAACATAAAACACTAACCCCCTAACAAAAAACAACCCTAAACCCCTAACATCAAACAACACTAACCCCCTAACAACACAAAACACTAACACCCTAACAACAAACAACACTAACATCCTAACAACAAAAACCACTAAACCCCAACAAGAAACAACCCTAAACCCCTAACAACAAACAACACCAATCCCTAACAACAAACAACCCTAACCAAACAACAAAAAACTCTAACCCACTAACAACAAACAACACTAACACCCTAACAAAAAACAACCCTAACCCCCTAACAACAAACAACACTAACCCCCTAACAACAAACAACCCTAACCAAACAACAAACAAACCTAACCCACTAACAAAAAACAACACTAACACCCCAGCAACAAACAACCCTAACCCCCTATCAACAAACAACACTAACACCCTAACAGCAAAGAACTCTAAACCCCTAACAACAGACAACACTAACCCCCTAACAACAAACAACCCTAAACCCCTAACATCAAAGAACACTAACACCCTAACAACAAACAACCCTAAACCCCTAACAGCAAACACTAACCCCCAAGCAACAAACACCCCTAACCCCTAAAAACCAAAAACACTAACCCACTAACAACAAACAACCCTAACCCACTAACAACAAACAACCCTAAATTCCTAACATCAAACAACACTAACCCCCTAACAACACAAAACACTAACACCCTAACAACAAACAATACTAACACCCTAACAACAAAAACCACTAAACCCCAACAAGAAACAACCCTAAACCCCTAACAAAAAACACTAACCCCCTAACAACAAACAACCCTAAACCCCTAACATCAAAGAACACTAACACCCTAACAACAAACAACCCTAAACCCCTTACAGCAAACACTAACCCCCAAGCAACAAACACCCCTAACCCCTAAAAACCAAAAACACTAACCCACTAACAACAAACAACCCTAACCCACTAACAACAAACAACCCTAAACTCCTAACATCAAACAACACTAACCCCCTAACAACACAAAACACTACCACTCTAACAACAAACAACACTAACACCCTAACAACAAAAACCACTAAACCCCAACAAGAAACAACCCTAAACCCCTAACAAAAAACACTAACCCCCTAACAACAAACAACACTAAACCCCTAACAAGAAACTACCCTAACCCTGTAACAACAAACAACACTAACCCGGTAACAACAAACATACCTAACCCCCAAACAACAAAAACCCTAACCCCCTAACAACAAACAATCCTAACCCCCGAACAAACAACAACACTAACAACCTAACCAAAATAAACACTAACACCCTAACAAAAAAAGGCACTAAACCCCAACAAGAAACAACCCTAAACCCCTAACAACAAACAACACTAACCCCCTAACAACAAACAACCCTAATCAAACAACAAACAACCCTAACCCACTAACAACAAACAACACTAACACCCTCACAACAAACAACCCTAACCCCCTAACAACAAACAACACTAACACCCTCACAACAAACAACCCTAACACCCTAACAACAAACAACACTAACCCCCTAACAACAAAAAACCCTAAACCTCTAACATCAAACAACACTAACCCCCTAACAACAAACAACACTAACACCCTAACAACAAACAACACTAAAACCCTAACAACAAAAACCACTAAACCCCAACAAGAAACAACCCTAAACCCCTAACAACAAACACTAACCCCCTAACAACAAACAACACTAAACCCCTAACAAGAAACTACCCTAACCCGGTAACAGCAAACAACACTAACCCCCTAACAACAAACAACCCTAACCAAACAACAAACAAACCTAAAACACTAACAAAAAACAACACTAACACCCCAACAACAAACAACCCTAACCCCCTAACAACAAACAACACTAACACCCTAACAACCAACCACCCTAACCCCCTAACAACAAACCACCCTAACCCCCTAACAACAAACAACACTAACCCCCTAACAACAAACAACCCTAAACCCCAAAAACCAAAAACACTAACCCACTAACACCAAACAACCCTAACCCACTAACAACAAACAACCCTAACACCCTAACAACAAACAACACTAACCCCCTAACAACAAACAACCCTAAACCCCTAACATCAAAGAACACTAACCCCCTAACAACACAAAACACTAACACCATAACAACAAACAACACTAACACCCTAACAACAAACAACACTAACCCCCTAACAACAAACAACCCTAAACCCCTAACATCAAACAACACTAACCCCCTAACAACACAAAACACTAACACTATAACAACAAACAACACTAACACCCTAACAACAAACAACAATAACCCCCTAACAACAAACAACCCTAAACCCCTAACAGCAAACAACAGTAACCCCCTAACAACACAAAACACTAACACCCTAACAACAAAAACCACTAAACCCCAACAAGAAACAACCCTAAACCCCTAACAACAAACAACTCTAACCCCCTAACAACAAACAACCCTAACCCACTAACAACAAACAACACTAACACCCTAACAACAAACAACCCTAACCCCCTAACAACAAACAACACTAACACCCTAACAACAAACAACCCTAACCCCCTAACAGCAAACAATCCTAACCCCCGAACAACCAACAACACTAACCCCCTAACCACAATAAACCCTAACACCCTAACAACAAAAACCACTAAACGAAAACAAAAAACAACTCTAAACCCCTAACAACAACAACCCTAACACCCTAACAACAAACAACACTAACCCCCTAACAACAAACAACCCTAAACCCCTAACATCAAACAACACTAACCCCCTAACAACACAAAACACTAACACCATAACAACAAACAACACTAACACCCTAACAACAAACAACACTAACCCCCTAACAACAAACAACCCTAAACCCCTAACATCAAACAACACTAACCCCCTAATAACACAAAACACTAACACCCTATCAACAAACAACACTAACAGCCTAACAACAAAAACCACTAAACCCCAACAAGAAACAACCCTAAACACCTAACAACAAACACTAACCCCCTAACAACAAACAACAGTAAACCCCTAACAAGAAACTACCCTAACCCCGTAACAACAAACAACACTAACCCCGTAACAACAAACAACCCTAACCCCCAAACAACAAACAACCCTAACCCCCAAACAACAAACAACCCTAACCCCCTAACAACAAACAATCCTAACCCCCGAACAACCAACAACACTAACCCCCTAACCACAATAAACCCTAACACCCTAACAAAAAAAACCACTAAACGCCAACAAGAAACAACTCTAAACCCCTAACAACAACAACACTAACCCCCTAACAACAAACAACCCTAACCAAACAACAAAAAACCCTAACCCACTAACAACAAACAACACTAACACCGTAACAACAAACAACCCTAACTCCCTAACAACAAACAACACAAACACCCTAACAACAAACAAATCTAACCCCCTAAAAACAAACAACACTAACCCCCTAACAACAAACAACCCTAAACCCCTAAAATCAAAGAACACTAACACCCTAACAACAAACAACCCTAACCCCCTAACAGCAAACACTAACCCCCAAGCAACAAACAACGCTAACTCCTAAAAACCAAAAACACTAACCCACTAACGGCAAACAACCCTAAACCACAATCAACAAACAACCCTAACACCCTAACAACAAAAAACACTAACCCCCTAACAACAAACAACCCTAAACCCCTAACATCAAACAACACTAACCCCCTAACAACACAAAACACTAACACCCTAACAACAAACAACACTAACATCCTAACAACAAAAACCACTAAACCCCAACAAGAAACAACCCTAAACCCCTAACAACAAACAACACCAAACCCTAACAACAAACAACCCTAACCAAACAACAAAAAACTCTAACCCACTAACAACAAACAACACTAACACCCTAACAAAAAACAACCCTAACCCCCTAACAACAAACAACACTAACCCCCTAACAACAAACAACCCTAACCAAACAACAAACAAACCTAACCCACTAACAAAAAACAACACTAACACCCCAGCAACAAACAACCCTAACCCCCTATCAACAAACAACACTAACACCCTAACAGCAAACAACCCTAAACCCCTAAGAACAGACAACACTAACCCCCTAACAACAAACAACCCTAAACCCCTAACATCAAAGAACACTAACACCCTAACAACAAACAACCCTAAACCCCTTACAGCAAACACTAACACCCAAGCAACAAACACCCCTAACCCCTAAAAACCAAAAACACTAACCCACTAACAACAAACAACCCTAACCCACTAACAACAAACAACCCTAAACTCCTAACATCAAACAACACTAACCCCCTAACAACACAAAACACTAACACCCTAACAACAAACAATACTAACACCCTAACAACAAAAACCACTAAACCCCAACAAGAAACAACCCTAAACCCCTAACAAAAAACACTAACCCCCTAACAACAAACAACCCTAAACCCCTAACATCAAAGAACACTAACACCCTAACAACAAACAACCCTAAACCCCTTACAGCAAACACTAACCCCCAAGCAACAAACACCCCTATCCCCTAAAAACCAAAAACACTAACCCACTAACAACAAACAACCCTAACCCACTAACAACAAACAACCCTAAACTCCTAACATCAAACAACACTAACCCCCTAACAACACAAAACACTAACACCCTAACAACAAACAACACTAACACCCTAACAACAAAAACCACTAAACCCCAACAAGAAACAACCCTAAACCCCTAACAAAAAACACTAACCCCCTAACAACAAACAACCCTAAACCCCTAACATCAAAGAACACTAACACCCTAACAACAAACAACCCTAAACCCCTTACAGCAAACACTAACCCCCAAGCAACAAACACCCCTAACCCCTAAAAACCAAAAACACTAACCCACTAACAACAAACAACCCTAACCCACTAACAACAAACAACCCTAAACTCCTAACATCAAACAACACTAACCCCCTAACAACACAAAACACTACCACTCTAACAACAAACAACACTAACACCCTAACAACAAAAACCACTAAACCCCAACAAGAAACAACCCTAAACCCCTAACAAAAAACACTAACCCCCTAACAACAAACAACACTAAACCCCTAACAAGAAACTACCCTAACCCTGTAACAACAAACAACACTAACCCGGTAACAACAAACATACCTAACCCCCAAACAACAAAAACCCTAACCCCCTAACAACAAACAATCCTAACCCCCGAACAAACAACAACACTAACAACCTAACCAAAATAAACACTAACACCCTAACAAAAAAAGGCACTAAACCCCAACAAGAAACAACCCTAAACCCCTAACAACAAACAACACTAACCCCCTAACAACAAACAACCCTAATCAAACAACAAACAACCCTAACCCACTAACAACAAACAACACTAACACCCTCACAACAAACAACCCTAACCCCCTAACAACAAACAACACTAACACCCTCACAACAAACAACCCTAACACCCTAACAACAAACAACACTAACCCCCTAACAACAAAAAACCCTAAACCTCTAACATCAAACAACACTAACCCCCTAACAACAAACAACACTAACACCCTAACAACAAACAACACTAAAACCCTAACAACAAAAACCACTAAACCCCAACAAGAAACAACCCTAAACCCCTAACAACAAACACTAACCCCCTAACAACAAACAACACTAAACCCCTAACAAGAAACTACCCTAACCCGGTAACAGCAAACAACACTAACCCCCTAACAACAAACAACCCTAACCAAACAACAAACAAACCTAAAACACTAACAAAAAACAACACTAACACCCCAACAACAAACAACCCTAACCCCCTAACAACAAACAACACTAACACCCTAACAACCAACCACCCTAACCCCCTAACAACAAACCACCCTAACCCCCTAACAACAAACAACACTAACCCCCTAACAACAAACAACCCTAAACCCCAAAAACCAAAAACACTAACCCACTAACAACAAACAACCCTAACCCACTAACAACAAACAACCCTAACACCCTAACAACAAACAACACTAACCCCCTAACAACAAACAACCCTAAACCCCTAACATCAAACAACACTAACCCCCTAACAACACAAAACACTAACACCATAACAACAAACAACACTAACACCCTAACAACAAACAACACTAACCCCCTAACAACAAACAACCCTAAACCCCTAACATCAAACAACACTAACCCCCTAACAACACAAAACACTAACACTATAACAACAAACAACACTAACACCCTAACAGCAAACAACAATAACCCCCTAACAACAAACAACCCTAAACCCCTAACAGCAAACAACAGTAACCCCCTAACAACACAAAACACTAACACCCTAACAACAAAAACCACTAAACCCCAACAAGAAACAACCCTAAACCCCTAACAACAAACAACTGTAACCCCCTAACAACAAACAACCCTAACCCACTAACAACAAACAACACTAACACCCTAACAACAAACAACCCTAACCCCCTAACAACAAACAACACTAACACCCTAACAACAAACAACCCTAACCCCCTAACAGCAAACAATCCTAACCCCCGAACAACCAACAACACTAACCCCCTAACCACAATAAACCCTAACACCCTAACAACAAAAACCACTAAACGAAAACAAAAAACAACTCTAAACCCCTAACAACAACAACCCTAACACCCTAACAACAAACAACACTAACCCCCTAACAACAAACAACCCTAAACCCCTAACATCAAACAACACTAACCCCCTAACAACACAAAACACTAACACCATAACAACAAACAACACTAACACCCTAACAACAAACAACACTAACCCCCTAACAACAAACAACCCTAAACCCCTAACATCAAACAACACTAACCCCCTAATAACACAAAACACTAACACCCTAACAACAAACAACACTAACAGCCTAACAACAAAAACCACTAAACCCCAACAAGAAACAACCCTAAACACCTAACAACAAACACTAACCCCCTAACAACAAACAACAGTAAACCCCTAACAAGAAACTACCCTAACCCCGTAACAACAAACAACACTAACCCCGTAACAACAAACAACCCTAACCCCCAAACAACAAACAACCCTAACCCCCAAACAACAAACAACCCTAACCCCCTAACAACAAACAATCCTAACCCCCGAACAACCAACAACACTAACCCCCTAACCACAATAAACCCTAACACCCTAACAAAAAAAACCACTAAACGCCAACAAGAAACAACTCTAAACCCCTAACAACAACAACACTAACCCCCTAACAACAAACAACCCTAACCAAACAACAAAAAACCCTAACCCACTAACAACAAACAACACTAACACCGTAACAACAAACAACCCTAACTCCCTAACAACAAACAACACAAACACCCTAACAACAAACAAATCTAACCCCCTAAAAACAAACAACACTAACCCCCTAACAACAAACAACCCTAAACCCCTAACATCAAAGAACACTAACACCCTAACAACAAACAACCCTAACCCCCTAACAGCAAACACTAACCCCCAAGCAACAAACAACCCTAACTCCTAAAAACCAAAAACACTAACCCACTAACGGCAAACAACCCTAAACCACAATCAACAAACAACCCTAACACCCTAACAACAAAAAACACTAACCCCCTAACAACAAACAACCCTAAACCCCTAACATCAAACAACACTAACCCCCTAACAACACAAAACACTAACACCCTAACAACAAACAACACTAACATCCTAACAACAAAAACCACTAAACCCCAACAAGAAACAACCCTAAACCCCTAACAACAAACAACACCAAACCCTAACAACAAACAACCCTAACCAAACAACAAAAAACTCTAACCCACTAACAACAAACAACACTAACACCCTAACAAAAAACAACCCTAACCCCCTAACAACAAACAACACTAACCCCCTAACAACAAACAACCCTAACCAAACAACAAACAAACCTAACCCACTAACAAAAAACAACACTAACACCCCAGCAACAAACAACCCTAACCCCCTATCAACAAACAACACTAACACCCTAACAGCAAACAACCCTAAACCCCTAAGAACAGACAACACTAACCCCCTAACAACAAACAACCCTAAACCCCTAACATCAAAGAACACTAACACCCTAACAACAAACAACCCTAAACCCCTTACAGCAAACACTAACACCCAAGCAACAAACACCCCTAACCCCTAAAAACCAAAAACACTAACCCACTAACAACAAACAACCCTAACCCACTAACAACAAACAACCCTAAACTCCTAACATCAAACAACACTAACCCCCTAACAACACAAAACACTAACACCCTAACAACAAACAATACTAACACCCTAACAACAAAAACCACTAAACCCCAACAAGAAACAACCCTAAACCCCTAACAAAAAACACTAACCCCCTAACAACAAACAACCCTAAACCCCTAACATCAAAGAACACTAACACCCTAACAACAAACAACCCTAAACCCCTTACAGCAAACACTAACCCCCAAGCAACAAACACCCCTATCCCCTAAAAACCAAAAACACTAACCCACTAACAACAAACAACCCTAACCCACTAACAACAAACAACCCTAAACTCCTAACATCAAACAACACTAACCCCCTAACAACACAAAACACTAACACCCTAACAACAAACAACACTAACACCCTAACAACAAAAACCACTAAACCCCAACAAGAAACAACCCTAAACCCCTAACAAAAAACACTAACCCCCTAACAACAAACAACACTAAACCCCTAACAAGAAACTACCCTAACCCTGTAACAACAAACAACACTAACCCGGTAACAACAAACATACCTTACCCCCAAACAACAAAAACCCTAACCCCCTAACAACAAACAATCCTAACCCCCGAACAACCAACAACACTAACCCCCTAACCAAAATAAACACTAACACCCTAACAACAAAAAGCACTAAACCCCAACAAGAAACAACCCTAAACCCCTAACAACAAACAACACTAACCCCCTAACAACAAACAACCCTAACCAAACAACAAACAACCCTAACCCACTAAAAACAAACAACACTAACACTCTCACAACAAACAACCCTAACCCCCTAACAACAAACAACACTAACACCCTCACAACAAACAACCCTAACCCCTAACAACAAACAACACTAACCCCCTAACAACAAACAACCCTAAACCCCTAACATCAACGAACACTAACACCTAACAGCAAACAACCCTAACCCCCTAACAACAAACACTAACCCCCAAACAACAAACAACCCTAAGCCACTAACAACAAACAACCCTAAAACACTAACAACAAACAACCCTAACACCCTAACAACAAACAACACTAACCCCCTAACAACAAAAAACCCTAAACCTCTAACATCAAACAACACTAACCCCCTAACAACAAACAACACTAACACCCTAACAACAAACACTAACACCCTAACAACAAAAATCACTGAACCCCAACAAGAAACAACCCTAAACCCCTAACAACAAACACTAACCCCCTAACAACAAACCACCCTAACCCCGTAACAACAAAAAACACTAACCCCCTAACAACAAACAACCCTAAACCCCAAAAACCAAAAACACTAACCCACTAACAACAAACAACCCTAACCCACTAACAACAAACAACCGTAACACCCTAACAACAAACAACACTAACCCCCTAACAACAAACAACCCTAAACCCCTAACATCAAACAACACTAACCCCCTAACAACACAAAACACTAACACCATAACAACAAACAACACTAACACCCTAACAACAAACAACACTAACCCCCTAACAACAAACAACCCTAAACCCCTAACATCAAACAACACTAACCCCCTAACAACACAAAACACTAACACCCTAACAACAAAAACCACTAAAACCCAACAAGAAACAACCCTAAACCCCTAACAACAAACACTAACCCCCTAACAACAAACAACACTAAACCCCTAACAAGAAACTACCCTAACCCCGTAACAACAAACAACACTAACCCCGTAACAACAAACAACCCTAACCCCCTAACAACAAACAATCCGAACCCCCGAACAACCAACAACACTAACCCCCTAACCACAATAAACACTAACACCCGAACAACAAAAACCACTAAACCCCAACAAGAAACAACCCTAAACCCCTAACAACAAAAAACACTAACCCCCTAACAACAAACAACCCTAACCAAACAACAAACAAACCTAACCCACTAACAAAAAACAACACTAACACCCCAGCAACAAACAACCCTAACCCCCTATCAACAAACAACACTAACACCCTAACAGCAAACAACCCTAAACCCCTAACAACAGACAACACTAACCCCCTAACAACAAACACCACTAACACCCTAACAGCAAACAACCCTAAACCCCTAACAACAGACAACACTAACCCCCTAACAACAAACAACCCTAAACCCCTAACATCAAAGAACACTAACACCCTAACAACAAACAACCCTAAACCCCTTACAGCAAACACTAACCCCCAAGCAACAAACACCCCTAACCCCTAAAAACCAAAAACACTAACCCACTAACAACAAACAACCCTAACCCACTAACAACAAACAACCCTAAACTCCTAACATCAAACAACACTAACCCCCTAACAACACAAAACACTAACACCCTAACAACAAACAACACTAACACCCTAACAACAAAAACAACTAAACCACAACAAGAAACAACCCTAAACCCCTAACAACAAACACTAACCCCCAACAAAAAAGAACACTAAACCCCTAACAAGAAACTACCCTAACCCCGTAACAACAAACAACACTAACCCCGGAACAAGAAACAACCCTAACCCCCTAAAAACAAACATCACTAACACCCTAACGACAAACAACCCTAAACCCCTAACATCAAAGAACACTAACACCCTAACAACAAACAACCCTAACCCCCAAACAACAAACAACCCTAACCCCTAAAAACCAAAAACACTAACCCACTAACAACAAACAACCCTAAACCAGTAACAACAAACAACCCTAACACCCTAACAAACAACACTAACCCCCTAAGAACAAACAACCCTAAACCCCTAACAACAAACAATCCTAACCCCCTAACAACCTACAAAACTAACCCCCAACCACAAACACAACTAACCCCGTAAGAACAAACAACACTAACCGCCTAACAACAGTCCTAACCTCCTAACATCAAACAACACAAACCCCCTAACAACAAACAACACTAACACCCTAACAACAAAAACCACTAAACCCCAACAAGAAACAACCCTAAACCCCTAACAACAAACACTAAACCCTAACAACAAACAACACTAAACCCCTAACAACAAACTACCCTAACCCCGAAACAGCAAACAACACTAACCCCGTAACAACAAACAACCCTAACCCCCAAACAACAAACAACCCTAACCCCCTAACAACAAACAATCCTAACCCCCGAACAACCAACAACACTAACCCCCTAACCGCAATAAACACTAACACCCGAACAACAAAAACAACTAAACCCCAACAAGAAACAACCCTAAAACCCTAACAACAAACAACACTAACCCCCTAACAACAAACAACCCTAACCAAACAACAAACAAACATAACCCACTAACAACAAACAACACTAACACCCCAACAACAAACAACCCTAACGCCCTAACAACAAACAACACTAACACCCTAACAACAAACAACCCTAACACCCTAACAACAAACAACACCAACCACCTAACAACAAACAACCCTAAACCCCTAACATCAAACAACACTAACCCCCTAACAACAGAAAACACTAACACCATAACAACAAACAACACTAACACCCTAACAACAAACAACACTAACCCCCTAACAACAAACAACCCTAAACCCCTAACATCAAACAACACTAACCCCCTAACAACACAAAACACTAACACCCTAACAACAAACAACACTAACAGCCTAACAACAAAAACCACTAAACCCCAACAAGAAACAACCCTAAACACCTAACAACAAACACTAACCCCCTAACAACAAACAACACTAAACCCCTAACAAGAAACTACCCTAACCCCGTAACAACAAACAACACTAACCCCGTAACAGCAAACAACCCTAACCTCCAAACAACAAACAACCCTAACCCCCAAACAACAAACAAACCTAACCCCCTAACAACAAACAATCCTAACCCCTGAACAACTAACAACACTAACCCTCTAACCACAATAAACCCTAACACCCTAACAACAAAAACCACTAAACGCCAACAAGAAACAACTCTAAACCCCTAACAACAACAACCCTAACCCCCTAACAACAAACAACCCTAACCAAACAACAAAAAACCCTAACCCACTAACAACAAACAACACTAACACCGTAACAACAAACAACCCTAACTCCCTAACAACAAACAACACAAACACCCTAACAACAAATAAATCTAACCCCCTAAAAACAAACAACACTAACCCCCTAACAACAAACAACCCTAAACCCCTAACATCAAAGAACACTAACACCCTAACAACAAACAACCCTAACCCCCTAACAGCAAACACTAACCCCCAAGCAACAAAAAACCGTAACTCCTAAAAACCAAAAACACTAACCCACTAATGGCAAACAACCCTAACCCACAATCAACAAACAACCCTAACACCCTAACAACAAAAAACACTAACCCCCTAACAACAAACAACCCTAAACCCCTAACATCAAACAACACTAACCCCCTAACAACACAAAACACTAACACCCTAACAACAAACAACACTAACATCCTAACAACAAAAACCATTAAACCCCAACAAGAAACTACCCTAAACCCCTAACAACAAACAACACCAATCCCTAACAACAAACAACCCTAACCAAACAACAAAAAACTCTAACCCACTAACAACAAACAACACTAACACCCTAACAAAAAACAACCCTAACCCCCTAACAACAAACAACACTAACACCCTAACAACAAACAACGGTAACCCCCTAACAACAAACAACACTGACCCCCTAACAACAAACAACCCTAAACCCCTAACATCAAAGAACACTAACACCCTAACAACAAACAACCATAACCCCCAACAACAAACACTAACCCCCAAACAACAAACAACCCTAACCCCTAAAAACCAAAAACACTAACCCACTAACAAAAAACAACCCTAACCCACTAACAACAAACAACCCTACCACCCTAACAGCAAACAACACTAACCCCCTAACAACAAACAACCCTAAACCCCTAACATCAAACAACACTAACCCCCTAACAACACAAAACACTAACACCATAACAACAAACAACACTAACACCCTAACAACAAACAACACTAACCCCCTAACAACAAACAACCCTAAACCCCAAACATCAAACGACACTAACCCCCTAACAACACAAAACACTAACACCCTAACAACAAAAACCACTAAACCCCAACAAGAAACAACCCTAAACCCCTAACAACAAACACTAACCCCCTAACAACAAACAACACTAAACCCCTAACAAGAAACTACCCTAACCCCGTAACAACAAACAACACTAACCCCGTAACAACAAACAACCCTAACCCCCCAACAACAAACAATCCTAACCCCCGAACAACCAACAACACTAACCCCCTAACCACAATAAACACTAACACCCGAATAACAAAAACCACTAAACACCAACAAGAAACAACCCTAAACCCCTAACAACAAAAAACACTAACCCCCTAACAACAAACAACCCTAACCAAACAACAAACAAACCTAACCCACTAACAATAAACAACACTAACACCCCAGCAACAAACAACCCTAACCCCCTATCAACAAACAACACTAACACCCTAACAGCAAACAACCCTAAACCCCTAACAACAGACAACACTAACCCCCTAACAACAAACAACACTAACACCCTAACAGCAAACAACCCTAAACCCCTAACAACAGACAACACTAACCCCCTAACAACAAACAACCCTAAACCCCTAACATCAAAGAACACTAACACCCTAACAACAAACAACCCTAAACCCCTTACAGCAAACACTAACCCCCAAGCAACAAACACCCCAACCCCTAAAAACCAAAAACACTAACCCACTAACAACAAACAACCCTAACCCACTAACAACAAACAACCCTAAACTCCTAACATCAAACAACACTAACCCCCTAACAACACAAAACACTAACACCCTAACAACAAACAACACTAACATCCTAACAACAAAAACCACTAAACCCCAACAAGAAACAACCCTAAACCCCTAACAAAAAACACTAACCCCCTAACAACAAACAACACTAAACCCCTAACAAGAAACTACCCTAACCCTGTAACAACAAACAACACTAACCCGGTAACAACAAACATACCTAACCCCCAAACAACAAAAACCCTAACCCCCTAACAACAAACAATCCTAACCCCCGAACAAACAACAACACTAACCCCCTAACCAAAATAAACACTAACACCCTAACAACAAAAAGCACTAAACCCCAACAAGAAACAACCCTAAACCCCTAACAACAAACAACACTAACCCCCTAACAACAAACAACCCTAACCAAACAACAAACAACCCTAACCCACTAACAACAAACAACACTAACACCCTCACAACAAACAACCCTAACCCCCTAACAACAAACAACACTAACACCCTCACAACAAACAACCCTAACCCCCTAACAACAAACAACACTAACCCCCTAACAACAAACAACCCTAAACCCCTAACATCAACGAACACTAACACCTAACAGCAAACAACCCTAACCGCCTAACAACAAACACTAACCCCCAAACAACAAACAACCCTAAGCCACTAACAACAAACAACCCTAAACCACTAACAACAAACAACCCTAACACCCTAACAGCAAACAACACTAACCCCCTAACAACAAAAAACCCTAAACCTCTAACATCAAACAACACTAACCCCCTAACAACAAACAACACTAACACCCTAACAACAAACAACACTAACACCCTAACAACAAAAACCGCTAAACCCCAACAAGAAACAACCCTAAACCCCTAAGAACAAACACTAACCCCCTAACAACAAACCACCCTAACCCCGTAACAACAAAAAACACTAACCCCCTAACAACGAACAACCCTTAACCCCAAAAACCAAAAACACTAACCCACTAACAACAAACAACCCTAACCCACTAACAACAAACAACCCTAACACCCTAACAACAAACAACACTAACCCCCTAACAACAAACAACCCTAAACCCCTAACATCAAACAACACTAACCCCCTAACAACACAAAACACTAACACCATAACAACAAACAACACTAACACCCTAACAACAAACAACACTAACCCCCTAACAACAAACAACCCTAAACCCCTAACATCAAACAACACTAACCCCCTAACAACACAAAACACTAACACCATAACAACAAACAACACTAATACCCTAACAACAAACAACACTAACCCCCTAACAACAAACAACCCTAAACCCCTATCATCAAACAACACTAACCCCCTAACAACAGAAAACACTAACACCCTAACAACAAAAACCACTAAACCCCAACAAGAAACAACCCTAAACCCCTAACAACAAACAATCCTAACCCCCGAACAACCAACAACACTAACCCCCTAACCACAATAAACACTAACACCCGAACAACAAAAACCACTAAACCCCAACAAGAAACAACCCTAAACCCCTAACAACAAAAAATACTAACACCCTAACAACAAACAACCCTAACCAAACAACAAAAAAACCTAACCCACTAACAAAAAACAACACTAACACCCCAGCAACAAACAACCCTAACCCCCTATCAACAAACAGCACTAACACCCTAACAGCAAACAACCCTAAACCCCTAACAACAGACAAAACTAACCCCCTAACAACAAACAACACTAACACCCTAACAGCAAACAACCCTAAACCCCTAACAACAGACAACACTAACCCCCTAACAACAAACAACCCTAAACCCCTAACATCAAAGAACACTAACACCCTAACAACAAACAACCCTAAACCCCTTACAGCAAACACTAACCCCCAAGCAACAAACACCCCTAACCCCTAAAAACCAAAAACACTAACCCGCTAACAACAAACAACCCTAACCCACTAACAACAAACAACCCTAAACTCCTAACATCAAACAACACTAACCCCCTAACAACACAAAACACTAACACCCTAACAAAAAACAACACTAACACCCTAACAACAAAAACCACTAAACCCCAACAAGAAACAATCCTAAACCCCTAACAACAAACACTAACCCCCAACAAAAAAGAACACTAAACCCCTAACAAGAAACTACCCTAACCCCGTAACAACAAACAACACTAACCCCGGAACAAGAAACAACCCTAACCCCCTAAAAACAAACATCACTAACACCCTAACGACAAACAACCCTAAACCCCTAACATCAAAGAACACTAACACCCTAACAACAAACAACCCTAACCCCCAAAACAACAAACAACCCTAACCCCTAAAAACCAAAAACACTAACCCACTAACAACAAACAACCCTAAACCAGTAACAACAAACAACCCTAACACCCTAACAAACAACACTAACCCCCTAACAACAAACAACCCTAAACCCCTAACAACAAACAATCCTAACCCCCTAACAACCTACAAAACTAACCCCCAACCACAAACACAACTAACCCCGAAAGAACAAACAACACTAACCGCCTAACAACAGTCGTAACCTCCTAACATCAAACAACACAAACCCCCTAACAACAAACAACACTAACATCCTAACAACAAAAACCATTAAACCCCAACAAGAAACTACCCTAAACCCCTAACAACAAACAACACCAATCCCTAACAACAAACAACCCTAACCAAACAACAAAAAACTCTAACCCACTAACAACAAACAACACTAACACCCTAACAAAAAACAACCCTAACCCCCTAACAACAAACAACACTAACACCCTAACAACAAACAACGGTAACCCCCTAACAACAAACAACACTGACCCCCTAACAACAAACAACCCTAAACCCCTAACATCAAAGAACACTAACACCCTAACAACAAACAACCATAACCCCCAACAACAAACACTAACCCCCAAACAACAAACAACCCTAACCCCTAAAAACCAAAAACACTAACCCACTAACAAAAAACAACCCTAACCCACTAACAACAAACAACCCTACCACCCTAACAGCAAACAACACTAACCCCCTAACAACAAACAACCCTAAACCCCTAACATCAAACAACACTAACCCCCTAACAACACAAAACACTAACACCATAACAACAAACAACACTAACACCCTAACAACAAACAACACTAACCCCCTAACAACAAACAACCCTAAACCCCAAACATCAAACGACACTAACCCCCTAACAACACAAAACACTAACACCCTAACAACAAAAACCACTAAACCCCAACAAGAAACAACCCTAAACCCCTAACAACAAACACTAACCCCCTAACAACAAACAACACTAAACCCCTAACAAGAAACTACCCTAACCCCGTAACAACAAACAACACTAACCCCGTAACAACAAACAACCCTAACCCCCCAACAACAAACAATCCTAACCCCCGAACAACCAACAACACTAACCCCCTAACCACAATAAACACTAACACCCGAATAACAAAAACCACTAAACACCAACAAGAAACAACCCTAAACCCCTAACAACAAAAAACACTAACCCCCTAACAACAAACAACCCTAACCAAACAACAAACAAACCTAACCCACTAACAATAAACAACACTAACACCCCAGCAACAAACAACCCTAACCCCCTATCAACAAACAACACTAACACCCTAACAGCAAACAACCCTAAACCCCTAACAACAGACAACACTAACCCCCTAACAACAAACAACACTAACACCCTAACAGCAAACAACCCTAAACCCCTAACAACAGACAACACTAACCCCCTAACAACAAACAACCCTAAACCCCTAACATCAAAGAACACTAACACCCTAACAACAAACAACCCTAAACCCCTTACAGCAAACACTAACCCCCAAGCAACAAACACCCCAACCCCTAAAAACCAAAAACACTAACCCACTAACAACAAACAACCCTAACCCACTAACAACAAACAACCCTAAACTCCTAACATCAAACAACACTAACCCCCTAACAACACAAAACACTAACACCCTAACAACAAACAACACTAACATCCTAACAACAAAAACCACTAAACCCCAACAAGAAACAACCCTAAACCCCTAACAAAAAACACTAACCCCCTAACAACAAACAACACTAAACCCCTAACAAGAAACTACCCTAACCCTGTAACAACAAACAACACTAACCCGGTAACAACAAACATACCTAACCCCCAAACAACAAAAACCCTAACCCCCTAACAACAAACAATCCTAACCCCCGAACAAACAACAACACTAACCCCCTAACCAAAATAAACACTAACACCCTAACAACAAAAAGCACTAAACCCCAACAAGAAACAACCCTAAACCCCTAACAACAAACAACACTAACCCCCTAACAACAAACAACCCTAACCAAACAACAAACAACCCTAACCCACTAACAACAAACAACACTAACACCCTCACAACAAACAACCCTAACCCCCTAACAACAAACAACACTAACACCCTCACAACAAACAACCCTAACCCCCTAACAACAAACAACACTAACCCCCTAACAACAAACAACCCTAAACCCCTAACATCAACGAACACTAACACCTAACAGCAAACAACCCTAACCGCCTAACAACAAACACTAACCCCCAAACAACAAACAACCCTAAGCCACTAACAACAAACAACCCTAAACCACTAACAACAAACAACCCTAACACCCTAACAGCAAACAACACTAACCCCCTAACAACAAAAAACCCTAAACCTCTAACATCAAACAACACTAACCCCCTAACAACAAACAACACTAACACCCTAACAACAAACAACACTAACACCCTAACAACAAAAACCGCTAAACCCCAACAAGAAACAACCCTAAACCCCTAAGAACAAACACTAACCCCCTAACAACAAACCACCCTAACCCCGTAACAACAAAAAACACTAACCCCCTAACAACGAACAACCCTTAACCCCAAAAACCAAAAACACTAACCCACTAACAACAAACAACCCTAACCCACTAACAACAAACAACCCTAACACCCTAACAACAAACAACACTAACCCCCTAACAACAAACAACCCTAAACCCCTAACATCAAACAACACTAACCCCCTAACAACACAAAACACTAACACCATAACAACAAACAACACTAACACCCTAACAACAAACAACACTAACCCCCTAACAACAAACAACCCTAAACCCCTAACATCAAACAACACTAACCCCCTAACAACACAAAACACTAACACCATAACAACAAACAACACTAATACCCTAACAACAAACAACACTAACCCCCTAACAACAAACAACCCTAAACCCCTATCATCAAACAACACTAACCCCCTAACAACAGAAAACACTAACACCCTAACAACAAAAACCACTAAACCCCAACAAGAAACAACCCTAAACCCCTAACAACAAACAATCCTAACCCCCGAACAACCAACAACACTAACCCCCTAACCACAATAAACACTAACACCCGAACAACAAAAACCACTAAACCCCAACAAGAAACAACCCTAAACCCCTAACAACAAAAAATACTAACCCCCTAACAACAAACAACCCTAACCAAACAACAAAAAAACCTAACCCACTAACAAAAAACAACACTAACACCCCAGCAACAAACAACCCTAACCCCCTATCAACAAACAGCACTAACACCCTAACAGCAAACAACCCTAAACCCCTAACAACAGACAAAACTAACCCCCTAACAACAAACAACACTAACACCCTAACAGCAAACAACCCTAAACCCCTAACAACAGACAACACTAACCCCCTAACAACAAACAACCCTAAACCCCTAACATCAAAGAACACTAACACCCTAACAACAAACAACCCAAAACCCCTTACAGCAAACACTAACCCCCAAGCAACAAACACCCCTAACCCCTAAAAACCAAAAACACTAACCCGCTAACAACAAACAACCCTAACCCACTAACAACAAACAACCCTAAACTCCTAACATCAAACAACACTAACCCCCTAACAACACAAAACACTAACACCCTAACAAAAAACAACACTAACACCCTAACAACAAAAACCACTAAACCCCAACAAGAAACAATCCTAAACCCCTAACAACAAACACTAACCCCCAACAAAAAAGAACACTAAACCCCTAACAAGAAACTACCCTAACCCCGTAACAACAAACAACACTAACCCCGGAACAAGAAACAACCCTAACCCCCTAAAAACAAACATCACTAACACCCTAACGACAAACAACCCTAAACCCCTAACAACAAACAACACTAACACCCTAACAACAAACAACCCTAACCCCCTAACAACAAACAACACTAACACCCTAACAACAAACAACCCTAACCCCCTAACAACAAACAATCCTAACCCCCGAACAACCAACAACACTAACCCCCTAACCACAATAAACCCTAACACCCTAACAACAAAAACCACTAAACGAAAACAAGAAACAACTCTAAACCCCTAACAACAACAACACTAACCCCCTAACAACAAACAACCCTAACCAAACAACAAAAAACCCTAACCCACTAACAACAAACAACACTAACACCGTAACAACAAACAACCCTAACACCCTAACAGCAAACAACACTAACCCCCTAACAACAAACAACCCTAAACCCCTAACATCAAACAACACTAACCCCCTAACAACACAAAACACTAACACCCTAACAACAAAAACCACTAAACCCCAACAAGAAACAACCCTAAACCCCTAACAACAAACACTAACCCCCTAACAACAAACAACACTAAACCCCTAACAAGAAACTACCCTAACCCCGTAACAACAAACAACACTAACCCCGTAACAACAAACAACCCTAACCCCCTAACAACAAACAATCCTAACCCCCGAACAACCAACAACACTAACCCCCTAACCACAATAAACACTAACACCCGAACAACAAAAACCACTAAACCCCAACAAGAAACAACCCTAAACCCCTAACAACAAAAAACACTAACCCCCTAACAACAAACAACCCTAACCAAACAACAAACAAACCTAACCCACTAACAAAAAACAACACTAACACCCCAGCAACAAACAACCCTAACCCCCTATCAACAAACAACACTAACACCCTAACAGCAAACAACCCTAAACCCCTAACAACAGACAACACTAACCCCCTAACAACAAACAACACTAACACCCTAACAGCAAACAACCCTAAACCCCTAACAACAGACAACACTAACCCCCTAACAACCAACAACCCTAAACCCCTAACATCAAAGAACACTAACACCCTAACAACAAACAACCCTAAACCCCTTACAGCAAACACTAACCCCAAGCAACAAACACCCCTAACCCCTAAAAACCAAAAACACTAAGCCACTAACAACAAACAACCCTAACCCACTAACAACAAACAACCCTAAACTCCTAACATCAAACAACACTAACCCCCTAACAACACAAAACACTAACACCCTAACAACAAACAACACTAACACCCTAACAACAAAAACCACTAAACCCCAACAAGAAACAACCCTAAACCCCTAACAACAAACACTAACCCCCAACAAAAAAGAACACTAAACCCCTAACAAGAAACTACCCTAACCCCGTAACAACAAACAACACTAACCCCGGAACAAGAAACAACCTTAACCCCCTAAAAACAAACATCACTAACACCCTAACGACAAACAACCCTAAACCCCTAACATCAAAGAACACTAACACCCTAACAACAAACAACCCTAACCCCCAAACAACAAACAACCCTAACCCCTAAAAACCAAAAACACTAACCCACTAACAACAAACAACCCTAAACCAGTAACAACAAACAACCCTAACACCCTAACAAACAACACTAACCCCCTAACAACAAACAACCCTAAACCCCTAACAACAAACAATCCTAACCCCCTAACAACCTACAAAACTAACCCCCAACCACAAACAACACTAACCCCGTAAGAACAAACAACACTAACCGCCTAACAACAGTCCTAACATCCTAACATCAAACAACACAAACCCCCTAACAACAAACAACACTAACACCCTAACAACAAAAACCACTAAACCCCAACAAGAAACAACCCTAAACCCCTAACAACAGACACTAAACCCTAACAACAAACAACACTAAACCCCTAACAAGAAACTACCCTAACCCCGAAACAGCAAACAACACTAACCCCGTAACAACAAACAACCCTAACCCCCTAACAACAAACAATCCTAACCCCCGAACAACCAACAACACTAACCCCCTAACCGCAATAAACACTAACACCCGAACAACAAAAACAACTAAACCCCAACAAGAAACAACCCTAAAACCCTAACAACAAACAACACTAACCCCCTAACAACAAACAACCCTAACCAAACAACAAACAAACATTACCCACTAACAACAAACAACACTAACACCCCAACAACAAACAACCCTAACGCCCAACAACAAACAACACTAACACCCTAACAACAAACAACCCTAACCCCCTAACAACAAACAACACCAACCCCCTAACAACAAACAACCCTAAACCCCTAACATCAAAGAACACTAACACCCTAACAACAAACAACCCTAACCCCCTAACAACAAACACTAACCCCCAAACAACAAACAACCCTAACCCCTAAAAACCAAAAACACTAACCCTCTAACAACAAACAACCCTAACCCAGTAACAACAAACAACCCTAACACCCTAACAGCAAACAACACTAACCCCCTAACAACAAACAACCCTAAACCCCTAACATCAAACAACACTAACCCCCTAACAACACAAAACACTAACACCATAACAACAAACAACACTAACACCCTAACAACAAACAACACTAACCCCCTAACAACAAACAACCCTCAACCCCTAACATCAAACAACACTAACCCCCTAACAACACAAAACACTAACACCCTAACAACAAACAACACTAACAGCCTAACAACAAAAACCACTAAACCCCAACAAGAAACAACCCTAAACCCCTAACAACAAACACTAACCCCCTAACAACAAACAACACTAAACCCCTAACAAGAAACTACCCTAACCCCGTAACAGCAAACAACACTAACCCCGTAACAACAAACAACCCTAAACCCCTAACATCAAAGAACACTAACACCCTAACAACAAACAACCATAACCCCCAAAAACAAACACTAACCCCCAAACAACAAACAACCCTAACCCCTAAAAACCAAAAACACTAACCCACTAACAACAAACAACCCTAACCCACTAACAACAAACAACCCTACCACCCTAACAGCAAACAACACTAACCCCCTAACAACAAACAACCCTAAACCCCTAACATCAAACAACACTAACCCCCTAACAACACAAAACACTAACACCATAACAACAAACAACACTAAACCCCAACAAGAAACAACCCTAAACCCCTAACAACAAACACTAACCCCTAACAACAAACAACACTAAACCACTAACAAGAAACTACCCTAACCCCGTAACAACAAACAACACTAACCCCGTAACAACAAAAAACCCTAACCCCCCAACAACAAACAATCCTAACCCCCGAACAACCAACAACACTAACCCCCTAACCACAATAAACACTAACACCCGAACAACAAAACCACTAAACGCCATCAAGAAACAACCCTAAACCCCTAACAACAAACAACACTAACCCCCTAACAACAAACAACCCTAACCAAACAACAAACAAACCTAACCCACTAACAAAAAACAACACTAACACCCCAGCAACAAACAACCCTAACCCCCTATCAACAAACAACACTAACACCCTAACAGCAAACAACCCTAAACCCCTAACAACAGACAACACTAACCCCCTAACAACAAACAACACTAACACCCTAACAGCAAACAACCCTAAACCCCTAACAACAGACAACACTAACCCCCTAACAACAAACAACCCTAAACCCCTAACATCAAAGAACACTAACACCCTAACAACAAACAACCCTAAACCCCTTACAGCAAACACTAACCCCCAAGCAACAAACACCCCAACCCCTAAAAACCAAAAACACTAACCCACTAACAACAAACAACCCTAACCCACTAACAACAAACAACCCTAAACTCCTAACATCAAACAACACTAACCCCCTAACAACACAAAACACTAACACCCTAACAACAAACAACACTAACATCCTAACAACAAAAACCACTAAACCCCAACAAGAAACAACCCTAAACCCCTAACAAAAAACACTAACCCCCTAACAACAAACAACACTAAACCCCTAACAAGAAACTACCCTAACCCTGTAACAACAAACAACACTAACCCGGTAACAACAAACATACCTAACCCCCAAACAACAAAAACCCTAACCCCCTAACAACAAACAATCCTAACCCCCGAACAAACAACAACACTAACCCCCTAACCAAAATAAACACTAACACCCTAACAACAAAAAGCACTAAACCCCAACAAGAAACAACCCTAAACCCCTAACAACAAACAACACTAACCCCCTAACAACAAACAACCCTAACCAAACAACAAACAACCCTAACCCACTAACAACAAACAACACTAACACCCTCACAACAAACAACCCTAACCCCCTAACAACAAACAACACTAACACCCTCACAACAAACAACCCTAACCCCCTAACAACAAACAACACTAACCCCCTAACAACAAACAACCCTAAACCCCTAACATCAACGAACACTAACACCTAACAGCAAACAACCCTAACCGCCTAACAACAAACACTAACCCCCAAACAACAAACAACCCTAAGCCACTAACAACAAACAACCCTAAACCACTAACAACAAACAACCCTAACACCCTAACAGCAAACAACACTAACCCCCTAACAACAAAAAACCCTAAACCTCTAACATCAAACAACACTAACCCCCTAACAACAAACAACACTAACACCCTAACAACAAACAACACTAACACCCTAACAACAAAAACCGCTAAACCCCAACAAGAAACAACCCTAAACCCCTAAGAACAAACACTAACCCCCTAACAACAAACCACCCTAACCCCGTAACAACAAAAAACACTAACCCCCTAACAACGAACAACCCTTAACCCCAAAAACCAAAAACACTAACCCACTAACAACAAACAACCCTAACCCACTAACAACAAACAACCCTAACACCCTAACAACAAACAACACTAACCCCCTAACAACAAACAACCCTAAACCCCTAACATCAAACAACACTAACCCCCTAACAACACAAAACACTAACACCATAACAACAAACAACACTAACACCCTAACAACAAACAACACTAACCCCCTAACAACAAACAACCCTAAACCCCTAACATCAAACAACACTAACCCCCTAACAACACAAAACACTAACACCATAACAACAAACAACACTAATACCCTAACAACAAACAACACTAACCCCCTAACAACAAACAACCCTAAACCCCTATCATCAAACAACACTAACCCCCTAACAACAGAAAACACTAACACCCTAACAACAAAAACCACTAAACCCCAACAAGAAACAACCCTAAACCCCTAACAACAAACAATCCTAACCCCCGAACAACCAACAACACTAACCCCCTAACCACAATAAACACTAACACCCGAACAACAAAAACCACTAAACCCCAACAAGAAACAACCCTAAACCCCTAACAACAAAAAATACTAACACCCTAACAACAAACAACCCTAACCAAACAACAAAAAAACCTAACCCACTAACAAAAAACAACACTAACACCCCAGCAACAAACAACCCTAACCCCCTATCAACAAACAGCACTAACACCCTAACAGCAAACAACCCTAAACCCCTAACAACAGACAAAACTAACCCCCTAACAACAAACAACACTAACACCCTAACAGCAAACAACCCTAAACCCCTAACAACAGACAACACTAACCCCCTAACAACAAACAACCCTAAACCCCTAACATCAAAGAACACTAACACCCTAACAACAAACAACCCTAAACCCCTTACAGCAAACACTAACCCCCAAGCAACAAACACCCCTAACCCCTAAAAACCAAAAACACTAACCCGCTAACAACAAACAACCCTAACCCACTAACAACAAACAACCCTAAACTCCTAACATCAAACAACACTAACCCCCTAACAACACAAAACACTAACACCCTAACAAAAAACAACACTAACACCCTAACAACAAAAACAACTAAACCCCAACAAGAAACAATCCTAAACCCCTAACAACAAACACTAACCCCCAACAAAAAAGAACACTAAACCCCTAACAAGAAACTACCCTAACCCCGTAACAACAAACAACACTAACCCCGGAACAAGAAACAACCCTAACCCCCTAAAAACAAACATCACTAACACCCTAACGACAAACAACCCTAAACCCCTAACATCAAAGAACACTAACACCCTAACAACAAACAACCCTAACCCCCAAAACAACAAACAACCCTAACCCCTAAAAACCAAAAACACTAACCCACTAACAACAAACAACCCTAAACCAGTAACAACAAACAACCCTAACACCCTAACAAACAACACTAACCCCCTAACAACAAACAACCCTAAACCCCTAACAACAAACAATCCTAACCCCCTAACAACCTACAAAACTAACCCCCAACCACAAACACAACTAACCCCGAAAGAACAAACAACACTAACCGCCTAACAACAGTCCTAACCTCCTAACATCAAACAACACAAACCCCCTAACAACAAACAACACTAACATCCTAACAACAAAAACCATTAAACCCCAACAAGAAACTACCCTAAACCCCTAACAACAAACAACACCAATCCCTAACAACAAACAACCCTAACCAAACAACAAAAAACTCTAACCCACTAACAACAAACAACACTAACACCCTAACAAAAAACAACCCTAACCCCCTAACAACAAACAACACTAACACCCTAACAACAAACAACGGTAACCCCCTAACAACAAACAACACTGACCCCCTAACAACAAACAACCCTAAACCCCTAACATCAAAGAACACTAACACCCTAACAACAAACAACCATAACCCCCAACAACAAACACTAACCCCCAAACAACAAACAACCCTAACCCCTAAAAACCAAAAACACTAACCCACTAACAAAAAACAACCCTAACCCACTAACAACAAACAACCCTACCACCCTAACAGCAAACAACACTAACCCCCTAACAACAAACAACCCTAAACCCCTAACATCAAACAACACTAACCCCCTAACAACACAAAACACTAACACCATAACAACAAACAACACTAACACCCTAACAACAAACAACACTAACCCCCTAACAACAAACAACCCTAAACCCCAAACATCAAACGACACTAACCCCCTAACAACACAAAACACTAACACCCTAACAACAAAAACCACTAAACCCCAACAAGAAACAACCCTAAACCCCTAACAACAAACACTAACCCCCTAACAACAAACAACACTAAACCCCTAACAAGAAACTACCCTAACCCCGTAACAACAAACAACACTAACCCCGTAACAACAAACAACCCTAACCCCCCAACAACAAACAATCCTAACCCCCGAACAACCAACAACACTAACCCCCTAACCACAATAAACACTAACACCCGAATAACAAAAACCACTAAACACCAACAAGAAACAACCCTAAACCCCTAACAACAAAAAACACTAACCCCCTAACAACAAACAACCCTAACCAAACAACAAACAAACCTAACCCACTAACAATAAACAACACTAACACCCCAGCAACAAACAACCCTAACCCCCTATCAACAAACAACACTAACACCCTAACAGCAAACAACCCTAAACCCCTAACAACAGACAACACTAACCCCCTAACAACAAACAACACTAACACCCTAACAGCAAACAACCCTAAACCCCTAACAACAGACAACACTAACCCCCTAACAACAAACAACCCTAAACCCCTAACATCAAAGAACACTAACACCCTAACAACAAACAACCCTAAACCCCTTACAGCAAACACTAACCCCCAAGCAACAAACACCCCAACCCCTAAAAACCAAAAACACTAACCCACTAACAACAAACAACCCTAACCCACTAACAACAAACAACCCTAAACTCCTAACATCAAACAACACTAACCCCCTAACAACACAAAACACTAACACCCTAACAACAAACAACACTAACATCCTAACAACAAAAACCACTAAACCCCAACAAGAAACAACCCTAAACCCCTAACAAAAAACACTAACCCCCTAACAACAAACAACACTAAACCCCTAACAAGAAACTACCCTAACCCTGTAACAACAAACAACACTAACCCGGTAACAACAAACATACCTAACCCCCAAACAACAAAAACCCTAACCCCCTAACAACAAACAATCCTAACCCCCGAACAAACAACAACACTAACCCCCTAACCAAAATAAACACTAACACCCTAACAACAAAAAGCACTAAACCCCAACAAGAAACAACCCTAAACCCCTAACAACAAACAACACTAACCCCCTAACAACAAACAACCCTAACCAAACAACAAACAACCCTAACCCACTAACAACAAACAACACTAACACCCTCACAACAAACAACCCTAACCCCCTAACAACAAACAACACTAACACCCTCACAACAAACAACCCTAACCCCCTAACAACAAACAACACTAACCCCCTAACAACAAACAACCCTAAACCCCTAACATCAACGAACACTAACACCTAACAGCAAACAACCCTAACCGCCTAACAACAAACACTAACCCCCAAACAACAAACAACCCTAAGCCACTAACAACAAACAACCCTAAACCACTAACAACAAACAACCCTAACACCCTAACAGCAAACAACACTAACCCCCTAACAACAAAAAACCCTAAACCTCTAACATCAAACAACACTAACCCCCTAACAACAAACAACACTAACACCCTAACAACAAACAACACTAACACCCTAACAACAAAAACCGCTAAACCCCAACAAGAAACAACCCTAAACCCCTAAGAACAAACACTAACCCCCTAACAACAAACCACCCTAACCCCGTAACAACAAAAAACACTAACCCCCTAACAACGAACAACCCTTAACCCCAAAAACCAAAAACACTAACCCACTAACAACAAACAACCCTAACCCACTAACAACAAACAACCCTAACACCCTAACAACAAACAACACTAACCCCCTAACAACAAACAACCCTAAACCCCTAACATCAAACAACACTAACCCCCTAACAACACAAAACACTAACACCATAACAACAAACAACACTAACACCCTAACAACAAACAACACTAACCCCCTAACAACAAACAACCCTAAACCCCTAACATCAAACAACACTAACCCCCTAACAACACAAAACACTAACACCATAACAACAAACAACACTAATACCCTAACAACAAACAACACTAACCCCCTAACAACAAACAACCCTAAACCCCTATCATCAAACAACACTAACCCCCTAACAACAGAAAACACTAACACCCTAACAACAAAAACCACTAAACCCCAACAAGAAACAACCCTAAACCCCTAACAACAAACAATCCTAACCCCCGAACAACCAACAACACTAACCCCCTAACCACAATAAACACTAACACCCGAACAACAAAAACCACTAAACCCCAACAAGAAACAACCCTAAACCCCTAACAACAAAAAATACTAACCCCCTAACAACAAACAACCTTAACCAAACAACAAAAAAACCTAACCCACTAACAAAAAACAACACTAACACCCCAGCAACAAACAACCCTAACCCCCTATCAACAAACAGCACTAACACCCTAACAGCAAACAACCCTAAACCCCTAACAACAGACAAAACTAACCCCCTAACAACAAACAACACTAACACCCTAACAGCAAACAACCCTAAACCCCTAACAACAGACAACACTAACCCCCTAACAACAAACAACCCTAAACCCCTAACATCAAAGAACACTAACACCCTAACAACAAACAACCCAAAACCCCTTACAGCAAACACTAACCCCCAAGCAACAAACACCCCTAACCCCTAAAAACCAAAAACACTAACCCGCTAACAACAAACAACCCTAACCCACTAACAACAAACAACCCTAAACTCCTAACATCAAACAACACTAACCCCCTAACAACACAAAACACTAACACCCTAACAAAAAACAACACTAACACCCTAACAACAAAAACCACTAAACCCCAACAAGAAACAATCCTAAACCCCTAACAACAAACACTAACCCCCAACAAAAAAGAACACTAAACCCCTAACAAGAAACTACCCTAACCCCGTAACAACAAACAACACTAACCCCGGAACAAGAAACAACCCTAACCCCCTAAAAACAAACATCACTAACACCCTAACGACAAACAACCCTAAACCCCTAACAACAAACAACACTAACACCCTAACAACAAACAACCCTAACCCCCTAACAACAAACAACACTAACACCCTAACAACAAACAACCCTAACCCCCTAACAACAAACAATCCTAACCCCCGAACAACCAACAACACTAACCCCCTAACCACAATAAACCCTAACACCCTAACAACAAAAACCACTAAACGAAAACAAGAAACAACTCTAAACCCCTAACAACAACAACACTAACCCCCTAACAACAAACAACCCTAACCAAACAACAAAAAACCCTAACCCACTAACAACAAACAACACTAACACCGTAACAACAAACAACCCTAACACCCTAACAGCAAACAACACTAACCCCCTAACAACAAACAACCCTAAACCCCTAACATCAAACAACACTAACCCCCTAACAACACAAAACACTAACACCCTAACAACAAAAACCACTAAACCCCAACAAGAAACAACCCTAAACCCCTAACAACAAACACTAACCCCCTAACAACAAACAACACTAAACCCCTAACAAGAAACTACCCTAACCCCGTAACAACAAACAACACTAACCCCGTAACAACAAACAACCCTAACCCCCTAACAACAAACAATCCTAACCCCCGAACAACCAACAACACTAACCCCCTAACCACAATAAACACTAACACCCGAACAACAAAAACCACTAAACCCCAACAAGAAACAACCCTAAACCCCTAACAACAAAAAACACTAACCCCCTAACAACAAACAACCCTAACCAAACAACAAACAAACCTAACCCACTAACAAAAAACAACACTAACACCCCAGCAACAAACAACCCTAACCCCCTATCAACAAACAACACTAACACCCTAACAGCAAACAACCCTAAACCCCTAACAACAGACAACACTAACCCCCTAACAACAAACAACACTAACACCCTAACAGCAAACAACCCTAAACCCCTAACAACAGACAACACTAACCCCCTAACAACCAACAACCCTAAACCCCTAACATCAAAGAACACTAACACCCTAACAACAAACAACCCTAAACCCCTTACAGCAAACACTAACCCCAAGCAACAAACACCCCTAACCCCTAAAAACCAAAAACACTAAGCCACTAACAACAAACAACCCTAACCCACTAACAACAAACAACCCTAAACTCCTAACATCAAACAACACTAACCCCCTAACAACACAAAACACTAACACCCTAACAACAAACAACACTAACACCCTAACAACAAAAACCACTAAACCCCAACAAGAAACAACCCTAAACCCCTAACAACAAACACTAACCCCCAACAAAAAAGAACACTAAACCCCTAACAAGAAACTACCCTAACCCCGTAACAACAAACAACACTAACCCCGGAACAAGAAACAACCTTAACCCCCTAAAAACAAACATCACTAACACCCTAACGACAAACAACCCTAAACCCCTAACATCAAAGAACACTAACACCCTAACAACAAACAACCCTAACCCCCAAACAACAAACAACCCTAACCCCTAAAAACCAAAAACACTAACCCACTAACAACAAACAACCCTAAACCAGTAACAACAAACAACCCTAACACCCTAACAAACAACACTAACCCCCTAACAACAAACAACCCTAAACCCCTAACAACAAACAATCCTAACCCCCTAACAACCTACAAAACTAACCCCCAACCACAAACAACACTAACCCCGTAAGAACAAACAACACTAACCGCCTAACAACAGTCCTAACATCCTAACATCAAACAACACAAACCCCCTAACAACAAACAACACTAACACCCTAACAACAAAAACCACTAAACCCCAACAAGAAACAACCCTAAACCCCTAACAACAGACACTAAACCCTAACAACAAACAACACTAAACCCCTAACAAGAAACTACCCTAACCCCGAAACAGCAAACAACACTAACCCCGTAACAACAAACAACCCTAACCCCCTAACAACAAACAATCCTAACCCCCGAACAACCAACAACACTAACCCCCTAACCGCAATAAACACTAACACCCGAACAACAAAAACAACTAAACCCCAACAAGAAACAACCCTAAAACCCTAACAACAAACAACACTAACCCCCTAACAACAAACAACCCTAACCAAACAACAAACAAACATTACCCACTAACAACAAACAACACTAACACCCCAACAACAAACAACCCTAACGCCCAACAACAAACAACACTAACACCCTAACAACAAACAACCCTAACCCCCTAACAACAAACAACACCAACCCCCTAACAACAAACAACCCTAAACCCCTAACATCAAAGAACACTAACACCCTAACAACAAACAACCCTAACCCCCTAACAACAAACACTAACCCCCAAACAACAAACAACCCTAACCCCTAAAAACCAAAAACACTAACCCTCTAACAACAAACAACCCTAACCCAGTAACAACAAACAACCCTAACACCCTAACAACAAACAACACTAACCCCCTAACAACAAACAACCCTAAACCCCTAACATCAAACAACACTAACCCCCTAACAACACAAAACACTAACACCATAACAACAAACAACACTAACACCCTAACAACAAACAACACTAACCCCCTAACAACAAACAACCCTCAACCCCTAACATCAAACAACACTAACCCCCTAACAACACAAAACACTAACACCCTAACAACAAACAACACTAACAGCCTAACAACAAAAACCACTAAACCCCAACAAGAAACAACCCTAAACCCCTAACAACAAACACTAACCCCCTAACAACAAACAACACTAAACCCCTAACAAGAAACTACCCTAACCCCGTAACAGCAAACAACACTAACCCCGTAACAACAAACAACCCTAAACCCCTAACATCAAAGAACACTAACACCCTAACAACAAACAACCATAACCCCCAAAAACAAACACTAACCCCCAAACAACAAACAACCCTAACCCCTAAAAACCAAAAACACTAACCCACTAACAACAAACAACCCTAACCCACTAACAACAAACAACCCTACCACCCTAACAGCAAACAACACTAACCCCCTAACAACAAACAACCCTAAACCCCTAACATCAAACAACACTAACCCCCTAACAACACAAAACACTAACACCATAACAACAAACAACACTAAACCCCAACAAGAAACAACCCTAAACCCCTAACAACAAACACTAACCCCTAACAACAAACAACACTAAACCACTAACAAGAAACTACCCTAACCCCGTAACAACAAACAACACTAACCCCGTAACAACAAAAAACCCTAACCCCCCAACAACAAACAATCCTAACCCCCGAACAACCAACAACACTAACCCCCTAACCACAATAAACACTAACACCCGAACAACAAAACCACTAAACGCCATCAAGAAACAACCCTAAACCCCTAACAACAAACAACACTAACCCCCTAACAACAAACAACCCTAACCAAACAACAAACAAACCTAACCCACTAACAAAAAACAACACTAACACCCCAGCAACAAACAACCCTAACCCCCTATCAACAAACAACACTAACACCCTAACAGCAAACAACCCTAAACCCCTAACAACAGACAACACTAACCCCCTAACAACAAACAACCCTAAACCCCTAACATCAAAGCACACTAACACCCTAACAACAAACAACCCTAAACCCCTTACAGCAAACACTAACCCCCAAGCAAAAAAACACCCCTAACCCCTAAAAACCAAAAACACTAACCCACTAACAACAAACAACCCTAACCCACTAACAACAAACAACCCTAAACTCCTAACATCAAACAACACTAACCCCCTAACAACACAAAACACTAACACCCTAACAACAAACAACACTAACACCCTAACAACAAAAACCACTAAACCCCAACAAGAAACAACCCTAAACCCCTAACAAAAAACACTAACCCCCTAACAACAAACAACACTAAACCCCTAACAAGAAACTACCCTAACCCTGTAACAACAAACAACACTAACCCGGTAACAACAAACAAACCTAACCCCCAAACAACAAAAACCCTAACCCCCTAACAACAAACAATCCTAACCCCCGAACAACCAACAACACTAACCCCCTAACCAAAATAAACACTAACACCCTAACAACAAAAAGCACTAAACCCCAACAAGAAACAACCCTAAACCCCTAACAACAAACAACACTAACCACCTAACAACAAACAACCCTAACCAAACAACAAACAACCCTAACCCACTAACAACAAACAACACTAACACCCTCACAACAAACAACCCTAACCCCCTAACAACAAACAACACTAACACCCTCACAACAAACAACCCTAACCCCCTAACAACAAACAACACTAACCCCCTAACAACAAACAACCCTAAACCCCTAACATCAACGAACACTAACACCTAACAGCAAACAACCCTAACCCCCTAACAACAAACACTAACCCCCAAACAACAAACAACCCTAAGCCACTAACAACAAACAACCCTAAACCACTAACAACAAACAACCCTAACCCCCTAACAACAAACAAACCTAAAACCCTAACATCAAAGAACACTAACACCCTAACAACAAACAACCCTAACCCCCTAACAACAAACACTAACCCCCAAACAACAAACAACCCTAACCCCTAAAAACCAAAAACACTAACCCTCTAACAACAAACAACCCTAACCCACTAACAACAAACAACCCTAACACCCTAACAACAAACAACACTAACCCCCTAACAACAAACAACCCTAAACCCCTAACATCAAACAACACTAACCCCCTAACAACAGAAAACACTAACACCATACCAACAAACAACACTAACACCCTAACAACAAACAACACTAACCCCCTAACAACAAACACCCCTAAACCCCTAACATCAAACAACACTAACCCCCTAACAACACAAAACACTAACACCCTAACAACAAACAACACTAACAGCCTAACAACAAAAACCACTAAACACCAACAAGAAACAACCCTAAACACCTAACAACAAACACTAACCCCCTAACAACAAACAACACTAAACCCCTAACAAGAAACTACCCTAACCCCGTAACAACAAACAACACTAACCCCGTAACAACAAACAACCCTAACCCCCAAACAACAAACAACCCTAACCCCCAAACAACAAACAACCCTAACCCCTAAAAACCAAAAACACTAACCCACTAACAACAAACAACCCTAAACCAGTAACAACAAACAACCCTAACACCCTAACAAACAACACTAACCCCCTAACAACAAACAACCCTAAACCCCTAACAACAAACAATCCTAACCCCCTAACAACCTACAAAACTAACCCCCAACCACAAACACAACTAACCCCGAAAGAACAAACAACACTAACCGCCTAACAACAGTCCTAACCTCCTAACATCAAACAACACAAACCCCCTAACAACAAACAACACTAACATCCTAACAACAAAAACCATTAAACCCCAACAAGAAACTACCCTAAACCCCTAACAACAAACAACACCAATCCCTAACAACAAACAACCCTAACCAAACAACAAAAAACTCTAACCCACTAACAACAAACAACACTAACACCCTAACAAAAAACAACCCTAACCCCCTAACAACAAACAACACTAACACCCTAACAACAAACAACGGTAACCCCCTAACAACAAACAACACTGACCCCCTAACAACAAACAACCCTAAACCCCTAACATCAAAGAACACTAACACCCTAACAACAAACAACCATAACCCCCAACAACAAACACTAACCCCCAAACAACAAACAACCCTAACCCCTAAAAACCAAAAACACTAACCCACTAACAAAAAACAACCCTAACCCACTAACAACAAACAACCCTACCACCCTAACAGCAAACAACACTAACCCCCTAACAACAAACAACCCTAAACCCCTAACATCAAACAACACTAACCCCCTAACAACACAAAACACTAACACCATAACAACAAACAACACTAACACCCTAACAACAAACAACACTAACCCCCTAACAACAAACAACCCTAAACCCCAAACATCAAACGACACTAACCCCCTAACAACACAAAACACTAACACCCTAACAACAAAAACCACTAAACCCCAACAAGAAACAACCCTAAACCCCTAACAACAAACACTAACCCCCTAACAACAAACAACACTAAACCCCTAACAAGAAACTACCCTAACCCCGTAACAACAAACAACACTAACCCCGTAACAACAAACAACCCTAACCCCCCAACAACAAACAATCCTAACCCCCGAACAACCAACAACACTAACCCCCTAACCACAATAAACACTAACACCCGAATAACAAAAACCACTAAACACCAACAAGAAACAACCCTAAACCCCTAACAACAAAAAACACTAACCCCCTAACAACAAACAACCCTAACCAAACAACAAACAAACCTAACCCACTAACAATAAACAACACTAACACCCCAGCAACAAACAACCCTAACCCCCTATCAACAAACAACACTAACACCCTAACAGCAAACAACCCTAAACCCCTAACAACAGACAACACTAACCCCCTAACAACAAACAACACTAACACCCTAACAGCAAACAACCCTAAACCCCTAACAACAGACAACACTAACCCCCTAACAACAAACAACCCTAAACCCCTAACATCAAAGAACACTAACACCCTAACAACAAACAACCCTAAACCCCTTACAGCAAACACTAACCCCCAAGCAACAAACACCCCAACCCCTAAAAACCAAAAACACTAACCCACTAACAACAAACAACCCTAACCCACTAACAACAAACAACCCTAAACTCCTAACATCAAACAACACTAACCCCCTAACAACACAAAACACTAACACCCTAACAACAAACAACACTAACATCCTAACAACAAAAACCACTAAACCCCAACAAGAAACAACCCTAAACCCCTAACAAAAAACACTAACCCCCTAACAACAAACAACACTAAACCCCTAACAAGAAACTACCCTAACCCTGTAACAACAAACAACACTAACCCGGTAACAACAAACATACCTAACCCCCAAACAACAAAAACCCTAACCCCCTAACAACAAACAATCCTAACCCCCGAACAAACAACAACACTAACCCCCTAACCAAAATAAACACTAACACCCTAACAACAAAAAGCACTAAACCCCAACAAGAAACAACCCTAAACCCCTAACAACAAACAACACTAACCCCCTAACAACAAACAACCCTAACCAAACAACAAACAACCCTAACCCACTAACAACAAACAACACTAACACCCTCACAACAAACAACCCTAACCCCCTAACAACAAACAACACTAACACCCTCACAACAAACAACCCTAACCCCCTAACAACAAACAACACTAACCCCCTAACAACAAACAACCCTAAACCCCTAACATCAACGAACACTAACACCTAACAGCAAACAACCCTAACCGCCTAACAACAAACACTAACCCCCAAACAACAAACAACCCTAAGCCACTAACAACAAACAACCCTAAACCACTAACAACAAACAACCCTAACACCCTAACAGCAAACAAAACTAACCCCCTAACAACAAAAAACCCTAAACCTCTAACATCAAACAACACTAACCCCCTAACAACAAACAACACTAACACCCTAACAACAAACAACACTAACACCCTAACAACAAAAACCGCTAAACCCCAACAAGAAACAACCCTAAACCCCTAAGAACAAACACTAACCCCCTAACAACAAACCACCCTAACCCCGTAACAAAAAAAACACTAACCCCCTAACAACGAACAACCCTTAACCCCAAAAACCAAAAACACTAACCCACTAACAACAAACAACCCTAACCCACTAACAACAAACAACCCTAACACCCTAACAACAAACAACACTAACCCCCTAACAACAAACAACCCTAAACCCCTAACATCAAACAACACTAACCCCCTAACAACACAAAACACTAACACCATAACAACAAACAACACTAACACCCTAACAACAAACAACACTAACCCCCTAACAACAAACAACCCTAAACCCCTAACATCAAACAACACTAACCCCCTAACAACACAAAACACTAACACCATAACAACAAACAACACTAATACCCTAACAACAAACAACACTAACCCCCTAACAACAAACAACCCTAAACCCCTATCATCAAACAACACTAACCCCCTAACAACAGAAAACACTAACACCCTAACAACAAAAACCACTAAACCCCAACAAGAAACAACCCTAAACCCCTAACAACAAACAATCCTAACCCCCGAACAACCAACAACACTAACCCCCTAACCACAATAAACACTAACACCCGAAGAACAAAAACCACTAAACCCCAACAAGAAACAACCCTAAACCCCTAACAACAAAAAATACTAACCCCCTAACAACAAACAACCCTAACCAAACAACAAAAAAACCTAACCCACTAACAAAAAACAACACTAACACCCCAGCAACAAACAACCCTAACCCCCTATCAACAAACAGCACTAACACCCTAACAGCAAACAACCCTAAACCCCTAACAACAGACAAAACTAACCCCCTAACAACAAACAACACTAACACCCTAACAGCAAACAACCCTAAACCCCTAACAACAGACAACACTAACCCCCTAACAACAAACAACCCTAAACCCCTAACATCAAAGAACACTAACACCCTAACAACAAACAACCCAAAACCCCTTACAGCAAACACTAACCCCCAAGCAACAAACACCCCTAACCCCTAAAAACCAAAAACACTAACCCGCTAACAACAAACAACCCTAACCCACTAACAACAAACAACCCTAAACTCCTAACATCAAACAACACTAACCCCCTAACAACACAAAACACTAACACCCTAACAAAAAACAACACTAACACCCTAACAACAAAAACCACTAAACCCCAACAAGAAACAATCCTAAACCCCTAACAACAAACACTAACCCCCAAAAAAAAGAACACTAAACCCCTAACAAGAAACTACCCTAACCCCGTAACAACAAACAACACTAACCCCGGAACAAGAAACAACCCTAACCCCCTAAAAACAAACATCACTAACACCCTAACGACAAACAACCCTAAACCCCTAACATCAAAGAACACTAACACCCTAACAACAAACAACCCTAACCCCCAAAACAACAAACAACCCTAACCCCTAAAAACCAAAAACACTAACCCACTAACAACAAACAACCCTAAACCAGTAACAACAAACAACCCTAACACCCTAACAAACAACACTAACCCCCTAACAACAAACAACCCTAAACCCCTAACAACAAACAATCCTAACCCCCTAACAACCTACAAAACTAACCCCCAACCACAAACACAACTAACCCCGAAAGAACAAACAACACTAACCGCCTAACAACAGTCCTAACCTCCTAACATCAAACAACACAAACCCCCTAACAACAAACAACACTAACACCCTAACAACAAAAACCACTAAACCCCAACAAGAAAGAACCCTAAACCCCTAACAACAAACACTAAACCCTAACAACAAACAACACTAAACCCCTAACAAGAAACTACCCTAACCCCGAAACAGCAAACAACACTAACCCCGTAACAACAAACAACCCTAACCCCCAAACAACAAACAACCCTAACCCCCTAACAACAAACAATCCTAACCCCCGAACAACCAACAACACTAACCCCCTAACCACAATAAACACTAACACCCGAACAACAAAAAACACTAAACACCAACAAGAAACAACCCTAAACCCCTAACAACAAACAACACTAACCCCCTAACAACAAACAACCCTAACCAAACAACAAACAAACATAACCCACTAACAACAAACAACACTAACACCCCAACAACAAACAACCCTAACGCCCTAACAACAAACAACACTAACACCCTAACAACAAACAACCCTAACCCCCTAACAACAAACAACACCAACCCCCTAACAACAAACAACCCTAAACCCCTAACATCAAAGAACACTAACACCCTAACAACAAACAACCCTAACCCCCTAACAACAAACACTAACCCCCAAACAACAAACAACCCTAACCCCTAAGAACCAAAAACACTAACCCTCTAACAACAAACAACCCTAACCCACTAACAACAAACAACCCTAACACCCTAACAACAAACAACACTCACCCCCTAACAACAAACAACCCTAAACCCCTAACATCAAACAACACTAACCCCCTAACAACAGAAAACACTAACACCATAACAACAAACAACACTAACACCCTAACAACAAACAACACTAACCCCCTAACAACAAACAACCCTAAACCCCTAACATCAAACAACACTAACCCCCTAACAACACAAAACACTAACACCCTAACAACAAACAACACTAACAACCTAACAACAAAAACCACTAAACCCCAACAAGAAACAACCCTAAACACCTAACAACAAACACTAACCCCCTAACAACAAACAACACTAAACCCCTAACAAGAAACTACCCTAACCCCGTAACAACAAACAACACTAACCCCGTAACAGCAAACAACCCTAACCCCCAAACAACAAACAACCCTAACCCCCAAACAACAAAAAAACCTAACCCCCTAACAACAAACAATCCTAACCCCTGAACAACCAACAACACTAACCCCCTAACCACAATAAACCCTAACACCCTAACAACAAAAACCACTAAACGCCAACAAGAAACAACTCTAAACCCCTAACAACAACAACCCTAACCCCCTAACAACAAACAACCCTAACCAAACAACAAAAAACCCTAACCCACTAACAACAAACAACACTAACACCGTAACAACAAACAACCCTAACTCCCTAACAACAAACAACACAAACACCCTAACAAACAAATCTAACCCCCTAAAAACAAACAACACTAACCCCCTAACAACAAACAACCCTAAACCCCTAACATCAAAGAACACTAACACCCTAACAACAAACAACCCTAACCCCCTAACAGCAAACACTAACCCCCAAGCAACAAACAACCCTAACTGCTAAAAACCAAAAACACTAACCCACTAATGGCAAACAACCCTAACCCACAATCAACAAACAACCCTAACACCCTAACAACAAAAAACACTAACCCCCTAACAACAAACAACCCTAAACCCCTAACATCAAACAACACTAACCCCCTAACAACACAAAACACTAACACCCTAACAACAAACAACACTAACATCCTAACAACAAAAACCACTAAACCCCAACAAGAAACAACCCTAAACCCCTAACAACAAACAACACCAATCCCTAACAACAAACAACCCTAACCAAACAACAAAAATCTCTAACCCACTAACAACAAACAACACTAACCCCCTAACAACAAACAACCCTAAACCCCTAACATCAAAGAACACTAACACCCTAACAACAAACAACGCTAACCCCCTAACAACAAACAACACTAACCCCCTAACAACAAACAACCCTAAACCCCTAACATCAAAGAACACTAACACCCTAACAACAAACAACCATAACCCCCAACAACAAACACTAACCCCCAAACAACAAACAACCCTAACCCCTAAAAACCAAAAACACTAACCCACTAACAACAAACAACCCTAACCCACTAACAACAAACAACCCTACCACCCTAACAGCAAACAACACTAACCCCCTAACAACAAACAACCCTAAACCCCTAACATCAAACAACACTAACCCCCTAACAACACAAAACACTAACACCATAACAACAAACAACACTAACACCCTAACAACAAACAACACTAACCCCCTAACAACAAACAACCCTAAACCCCTAACATCAAACAACACTAACCCCCTAACAACACAAAACACTAACACCCTAACAACAAAAACCACTAAACCCCAACAAGAAACAACCCTAAACCCCTAACAACAAACACTAACCCCCTAACAACAAACAACACTAAACCCCTAACAAGAAACTACCCTAACCCCGTAACAACAAACAACACTGAACCCCTAACAAGAAACTATCCTAACCCCGTAACAACAAACAACACTAACCCCGTAACAACAAACAACCCTAACCCCCCAACAACAAACAAACCTAACCCCCGAACAACCAACAACACTAAACCCCTAACCACAATAAACACTAACACCCGAACAACAAAAACCACTAAACCCCAACAAGAAACAACCCTAAACCCCTAACAACAAAAAACACTAACCCCCTAACAACAAACAACCCTAACCAAACAACAAACAAACCTAACCCACTAACAAAAAACAACACTAACACCCCAGCAACAAACAACCCTAACCCCCTATCAACAAACAACACTAACACCCTAACAGCAAACAACCCTAAACCCCTAACAACAGACAACACTAACCCCCTAACAAGAAACAACCCTAAACCCCTAATATCAAAGAACACTAACACCCTAACAACAAACAACCCTAAACCCCTTACAGCAATCACTAACCCCCAAGCAAAAAAACACCCCTAACCCCTAAAAACCAAAAACACTAACCCACTAACAACAAACAAACCTAACCCACTAACAACAAACAACCCTAAACTCCTAACATCAAACAACACTAACCCCCTAACAACACAAAACACTAACACCCTAACAACAAACAACACTAACACCCTAACAACAAAAACCACTAAACCCCAACAAGAAACAACCCTAAACCCCTAACAAAAAACACTAACCCCCTAACAACAAACAACACTAAACCCCTAACAAGAAACTACCCTAACCCTGTAACAACAAACAACACTAACCCGGTAACAACAAACAAACCTAACCCCCAAACAACAAAAACCCTAACCCCCTAACAACAAACAATCCTAACCCCAGAACAACCAACAACACTAACCCCCTAACCAAAATAAACACTAACACCCTAACAACAAAAACCACTAAACCCCAACAAGAAACAACCCTAAACCCCTAACAATAAACAACACTAACCCCCTAACAACAAACAACCCTAACCAAACAACAAACAACCCTAACCCACTAACAACAAACAACACTAACACCCTCACAACAAACAACCCTAACCCCCTAACAACAAACAACACTAACACCCTAACAACAAACAACCCTAAACCCCTAACATCAACGAACACTAACACCTAACAGCAAACAACCCTAACCCCCTAACAACAAACACTAACCCCCAAACAACAAACAACCCTAAGCCACTAACAACAAACAACCCTAAACCACTAACAACAAACAACCCTAACACCCTAACAACAAACAACACTAACCCCCTCACAACAAAAAACCCTAAACCTCTAACATCAAACAACACTAACCCCCTAACAACAAACAACACTAACACCCTAACAACAAACAACACTAAAACCCTAACAACAAAAACCACTAAACCCCAACAAGAAACAACCCTAAACCCCTAACAACAAACACTAACCCCCTAACAACAAACAACACTAAACCCCTAACAAGAAACTACCCTAACCCCGTAACAGCAAACAACACTAACCCCCTAACAACAAACAAACCTAACCAAACAACAAACAAACCTAAAACACTAACAAAAAACAACACTAACACCCCAACAACAAACAACCCTAACCCCCTAACAACAAACAACACTAACACCCTAACAACAAACCACCCTAACCCCCTAACAACAAACAACACTAACCCCCTAACAACAAACAACCCTAAACCCCAAAAACCAAAAACACTAACCCACTAACAACAAACAACCCTAACCCACTAACAACAAACAACCCTAACACCCTAACAACAAACAACACTAACCCCCTAACAACAAACAACCCTAAACCCCTAACATCAAACAACACTAACCCCCTAACAACACAAAACACTAACACCATAACAACAAACAACACTAACACCCTAACAACAAACAACACTAACCCCCTAACAACAAACAACCCTAAACCCCTAACATCAAACAACACTAACCCCCTAACAACACAAAACACTAACACTATAACAACAAACAACACTAACACCCTAACAACAAACAACAATAACCCCCTAACAACAAACAACCCTAAACCCCTGACATCAAACAACACTAACCCCCTAACAACACAAAACACTAACACCCTAACAACAAAAACCACTAAACCCCAACAAGAAACAACCCTAAACCCCTAACAACAAACAACCCTAACCCCTAACAACAAACAACCCTAACCCACTAACAACAAACAACACTAACACCCTAACAACAAACAACCCTAACCCCCTAACAACAAACAACACTAACACCCTAACAACAAACAACCCTAACCCCCTAACAACAAACAATCCTAACCCCCGAACAACCAACAACACTAACCCCCTAACCACAATAAACCCTAACACCCTAACAACAAAAACCACTAAACGAAAACAAGAAACAACTCTAAACCCCTAACAACAACAACACTAACCCCCTAACAACAAACAACCCTAACCAAACAACAAAAAACCCTAACCCACTAACAACAAACAACACTAACACCGTAACAACAAACAACCCTAACACCCTAACAGCAAACAACACTAACCCCCTAACAACAAACAACCCTAAACCCCTAACATCAAACAACACTAACCCCCTAACAACACAAAACACTAACACCCTAACAACAAAAACCACTAAACCCCAACAAGAAACAACCCTAAACCCCTAACAACAAACACTAACCCCCTAACAACAAACAACACTAAACCCCTAACAAGAAACTACCCTAACCCCGTAACAACAAACAACACTAACCCCGTAACAACAAACAACCCTAACCCCCTAACAACAAACAATCCTAACCCCCGAACAACCAACAACACTAACCCCCTAACCACAATAAACACTAACACCCGAACAACAAAAACCACTAAACCCCAACAAGAAACAACCCTAAACCCCTAACAACAAAAAACACTAACCCCCTAACAACAAACAACCCTAACCAAACAACAAACAAACCTAACCCACTAACAAAAAACAACACTAACACCCCAGCAACAAACAACCCTAACCCCCTATCAACAAACAACACTAACACCCTAACAGCAAACAACCCTAAACCCCTAACAACAGACAACACTAACCCCCTAACAACAAACAACACTAACACCCTAACAGCAAACAACCCTAAACCCCTAACAACAGACAACACTAACCCCCTAACAACCAACAACCCTAAACCCCTTACAGCAAACACTAACCCCAAGCAACAAACACCCCTAACCCCTAAAAACCAAAAACACTAAGCCACTAACAACAAACAACCCTAACCCACTAACAACAAACAACCCTAAACTCCTAACATCAAACAACACTAACCCCCTAACAACACAAAACACTAACACCCTAACAACAAACAACACTAACACCCTAACAACAAAAACCACTAAACCCCAACAAGAAACAACCCTAAACCCCTAACAACAAACACTAACCCCCAACAAAAAAGAACACTAAACCCCTAACAAGAAACTACCCTAACCCCGTAACAACAAACAACACTAACCCCGGAACAAGAAACAACCTTAACCCCCTAAAAACAAACATCACTAACACCCTAACGACAAACAACCCTAAACCCCTAACATCAAAGAACACTAACACCCTAACAACAAACAACCCTAACCCCCAAACAACAAACAACCCTAACCCCTAAAAACCAAAAACACTAACCCACTAACAACAAACAACCCTAAACCAGTAACAACAAACAACCCTAACACCCTAACAAACAACACTAACCCCCTAACAACAAACAACCCTAAACCCCTAACAACAAACAATCCTAACCCCCTAACAACCTACAAAACTAACCCCCAACCACAAACAACACTAACCCCGTAAGAACAAACAACACTAACCGCCTAACAACAGTCCTAACATCCTAACATCAAACAACACAAACCCCCTAACAACAAACAACACTAACACCCTAACAACAAAAACCACTAAACCCCAACAAGAAACAACCCTAAACCCCTAACAACAGACACTAAACCCTAACAACAAACAACACTAAACCCCTAACAAGAAACTACCCTAACCCCGAAACAGCAAACAACACTAACCCCGTAACAACAAACAACCCTAACCCCCTAACAACAAACAATCCTAACCCCCGAACAACCAACAACACTAACCCCCTAACCGCAATAAACACTAACACCCGAACAACAAAAACAACTAAACCCCAACAAGAAACAACCCTAAAACCCTAACAACAAACAACACTAACCCCCTAACAACAAACAACCCTAACCAAACAACAAACAAACATTACCCACTAACAACAAACAACACTAACACCCCAACAACAAACAACCCTAACGCCCAACAACAAACAACACTAACACCCTAACAACAAACAACCCTAACCCCCTAACAACAAACAACACCAACCCCCTAACAACAAACAACCCTAAACCCCTAACATCAAAGAACACTAACACCCTAACAACAAACAACCCTAACCCCCTAACAACAAACACTAACCCCCAAACAACAAACAACCCTAACCCCTAAAAACCAAAAACACTAACCCTCTAACAACAAACAACCCTAACCCAGTAACAACAAACAACCCTAACACCCTAACAACAAACAACACTAACCCCCTAACAACAAACAACCCTAAACCCCTAACATCAAACAACACTAACCCCCTAACAACACAAAACACTAACACCATAACAACAAACAACACTAACACCCTAACAACAAACAACACTAACCCCCTAACAACAAACAACCCTCAACCCCTAACATCAAACAACACTAACCCCCTAACAACACAAAACACTAACACCCTAACAACAAACAACACTAACAGCCTAACAACAAAAACCACTAAACCCCAACAAGAAACAACCCTAAACCCCTAACAACAAACACTAACCCCCTAACAACAAACAACACTAAACCCCTAACAAGAAACTACCCTAACCCCGTAACAGCAAACAACACTAACCCCGTAACAACAAACAACCCTAAACCCCTAACATCAAAGAACACTAACACCCTAACAACAAACAACCATAACCCCCAAAAACAAACACTAACCCCCAAACAACAAACAACCCTAACCCCTAAAAACCAAAAACACTAACCCACTAACAACAAACAACCCTAACCCACTAACAACAAACAACCCTACCACCCTAACAGCAAACAACACTAACCCCCTAACAACAAACAACCCTAAACCCCTAACATCAAACAACACTAACCCCCTAACAACACAAAACACTAACACCATAACAACAAACAACACTAAACCCCAACAAGAAACAACCCTAAACCCCTAACAACAAACACTAACCCCTAACAACAAACAACACTAAACCCCTAACAAGAAACTACCCTAACCCCGTAACAACAAACAACACTAACCCCGTAACAACAAAAAACCCTAACCCCCCAACAACAAACAATCCTAACCCCCGAACAACCAACAACACTAACCCCCTAACCACAATAAACACTAACACCCGAACAACAAAACCACTAAACGCCATCAAGAAACAACCCTAAACCCCTAACAACAAACAACACTAACCCCCTAACAACAAACAACCCTAACCAAACAACAAACAAACCTAACCCACTAACAAAAAACAACACTAACACCCCAGCAACAAACAACCCTAACCCCCTATCAACAAACAACACTAACACCCTAACAGCAAACAACCCTAAACCCCTAACAACAGACAACACTAACCCCCTAACAACAAACAACCCTAAACCCCTAACATCAAAGCACACTAACACCCTAACAACAAACAACCCTAAACCCCTTACAGCAAACACTAACCCCCAAGCAAAAAAACACCCCTAACCCCTAAAAACCAAAAACACTAACCCACTAACAACAAACAACCCTAACCCACTAACAACAAACAACCCTAAACTCCTAACATCAAACAACACTAACCCCCTAACAACACAAAACACTAACACCCTAACAACAAACAACACTAACACCCTAACAACAAAAACCACTAAACCCCAACAAGAAACAACCCTAAACCCCTAACAAAAAACACTAACCCCCTAACAACAAACAACACTAAACCCCTAACAAGAAACTACCCTAACCCTGTAACAACAAACAACACTAACCCGGTAACAACAAACAAACCTAACCCCCAAACAACAAAAACCCTAACCCCCTAACAACAAACAATCCTAACCCCCGAACAACCAACAACACTAACCCCCTAACCAAAATAAACACTAACACCCTAACAACAAAAAGCACTAAACCCCAACAAGAAACAACCCTAAACCCCTAACAACAAACAACACTAACCACCTAACAACAAACAACCCTAACCAAACAACAAACAACCCTAACCCACTAACAACAAACAACACTAACACCCTCACAACAAACAACCCTAACCCCCTAACAACAAACAACACTAACACCCTCACAACAAACAACCCTAACCCCCTAACAACAAACAACACTAACCCCCTAACAACAAACAACCCTAAACCCCTAACATCAACGAACACTAACACCTAACAGCAAACAACCCTAACCCCCTAACAACAAACACTAACCCCCAAACAACAAACAACCCTAAGCCACTAACAACAAACAACCCTAAACCACTAACAACAAACAACCCTAACCCCCTAACAACAAACAAACCTAAAACCCTAACATCAAAGAACACTAACACCCTAACAACAAACAACCCTAACCCCCTAACAACAAACACTAACCCCCAAACAACAAACAACCCTAACCCCTAAAAACCAAAAACACTAACCCTCTAACAACAAACAACCCTAACCCACTAACAACAAACAACCCTAACACCCTAACAACAAACAACACTAACCCCCTAACAACAAACAACCCTAAACCCCTAACATCAAACAACACTAACCCCCTAACAACAGAAAACACTAACACCATACCAACAAACAACACTAACACCCTAACAACAAACAACACTAACCCCCTAACAACAAACACCCCTAAACCCCTAACATCAAACAACACTAACCCCCTAACAACACAAAACACTAACACCCTAACAACAAACAACACTAACAGCCTAACAACAAAAACCACTAAACACCAACAAGAAACAACCCTAAACACCTAACAACAAACACTAACCCCCTAACAACAAACAACACTAAACCCCTAACAAGAAACTACCCTAACCCCGTATCAACAAACAACACTAACCCCGTAACAACAAACAACCCTAACCCCCAAACAACAAACAACCCTAACCCCCAAACAACAAACAACCCTAACCCCCTAACAACAAACAATCCTGACCCCTGAACAACCAACAACACTAACCCCCTAACCACAATAAACCCTAACACCCTAACAACAAAAACCACTAAACGCCAACAAGAAACAACTCTAAACCCCTAACAACAACAACCCTAACCCCCTAACAACAAACAACCCTAACCAAACAACAAAAAACCCTAACCCACTAACAACAAACAACACTAACACCGTAACAACAAACAACCCTAACTCCCTAACAACAAACAACACAAACACCCTAACAACAAACAAATCTAACCCCCTAAAAACAAACAACACTAACCCCCTAACAACAAACAACCCTAAACCCCTAACATCAAAGAACACTAACACCCTAACAACAAACAACCCTAACCCCCTAACAGCAAACACTAACCCCCAAGCAACAAACAACCCTAACTCCTAAAAACCAAAAACACTAACCCACTAATGGCAAACAACCCTAACCCACAATCAACAAACAACACTAACACCCTAACAACAAAAAACACTAACCCCCTAACAACAAACAACCCTAAACCCCTAACATCAAACAACACTAACCCCCTAACAACACAAAACACTAACACCCTAACAACAAACAACACTAACATCCTAACAACAAAAACCACTAAACCCCAACAAGAAACAACCCTAAACCCCTAACAACAAACAACACCAATCCCTAACAACAAACAACCCTAACCAAACAACAAAAAACTCTAACCCACTAACAACAAACAACACTAACACCCTAACAAAAAACAACCCTAACCCCCTAACAACAAACAACACTAACACCCTAACAACAAACAACGCTAACCCCCTAACAACAAACAACACTAACCCCCTAACAACAAACAACCCTAAACCCCTAACATCAAAGAACACTAACACCCTAACAACAAACAACCATAACCCCCAAAAACAAACACTAACCCCCAAACAACAAACAACCCTAACCCCTAAAAACCAAAAACACTAACCCACTAACAACAAACAACCCTAACCCACTAACAACAAACAACCCTACCACCCTAACAGCAAACAACACTAACCCCCTAACAACAAACAACCCTAAACCCCTAACATCAAACAACACTAACCCCCTAACAACACAAAACACTAACACCATAACAACAAACAACACTAAAACCCAACAAGAAACAACCCTAAACCCCTAACAACAAACACTAACCCCCTAACAACAAACAACACTAAACCCCTAACAAGAAACTACCCTAACCCCGTAACAACAAACAACACTAACCCCGTAACAACAAAAAACCCTAACCCCCCAACAACAAACAATCCTAACCCCCGAACAACCAACAACACTAACCCCCTAACCACAATAAACACTAACACCCGAACAACAAAAACCACTAAACCCCATCAAGAAACAACCCTAAACCCCTAACAACAAACAACACTAACCCCCTAACAACAAACACCCCTAACCAAACAACAAACAAACCTAACCCACTAACAAAAAACAACACTAACACCCCAGCAACAAACAACCCTAACCCCCTATCAACAAACAACACTAACACCCTAACAGCAAACAACCCTAAACCCCTAACAACAGACAACACTAACCCCCTAACAACAAACAACGCTAAACCCCTAACATCAAAGCACACTAACACCCTAACAACAAACAACACTAACCCCCTAACAACAAAGAACACTAACCCCCTAAAAACAAACAAGCCTAAACCCGTAACATCAAACAACACTAACCCCCTAACAACACAAAACACTAACCCCCAAACAACAAACAACACTAACCCCCTGAAAACAAACAACACTAACCCCCTAACAACAAACAACCCTAAACCCCTAACATCAAAGAACACTAACACCCTAACAACAAACAAAACTAACCCCCTAACAACAAACACTAACCCCCAAGCAACAAACAACCCTAAATCCTAAAAACCAAAAAGTATAACCCACTAACAACAAACAACCCTAACCCACAATCAACAAACAACCCTAACACCCTAACAACAAAAAACACTCACCCCCTAACAACAAACAACCCTAAACCCCTAACAACAAACAACACCACTCCCTAAAAACAAACAACCCTAACCAAACAACAAAAAACTCTAACCCACGAACAACAAACAACACGAACACCCTAACAAAAAACAACCCTAACCCCGTAACAACAAACAACACTAACACCCTAACAACAAACAACGCTAACCCCCTAACAACAAACAACACTAACCCCCTAACAACAAACAACCCTAAACCCCTAACAACAAACAACCCTAAACCCCTAACATCAAACAACACTAACCCCCTAACAACACAAAACACTAACACCATAACAACAAACAACACTAACACCCTAACAACAAACAACACTAACCCCCTTACAACAAACAACCCTAAACCCCTAACATCAAACAACACTAACCCCCTAACAACACAAAACACTAACACCCTAACAACAAAAACCACTAAACCCCAACAAGAAACAACCCTAAACCCATAACAACAAACAACACTAACCCCCTAACAACAAACAACCCTAACCAAACAACAAACAACCCTAACCCACTAACAACAAACAACACTAACACCCTAACAACAAACAACCCTAACCCCCTAACAACAAACAACACTAACACCCTAACAACAAACAACCCTAACCCCCTAACAACAAACAACACTAACCCCCTAACAACAAACTACCCTAAACCCCTAACATCAAAGAACACTAACTCCTAACAAGAAACAACCCTAACCCCCTAACAACAAACACTAACCCCCAAACAACAAACAACCCTAAGCCACTAACAACAAACAACCCTAAACCACTAACAACAAACAACCCTAACACCCTAACAACAAACAACAGTAACCCCCTAACAACAAACAACCCTAAACCCCTAACATCAAACAACCCTAACCCCCTAACAACAAACAATGCTAACCCCCGAACAACCAACAACACTAACCCCCTAACCACAATAAACACTAACACCCGAACAACAAAAACCACTAAACCCCAACAAGAAACAACCCTAAACCCCTAACAACAAAAAACACTAACCCCCTAACAACAAACAACCCTAACCAAACAACAAACAAACCTAACCCACTGACAAAAAACAACACTAACACCCCAGCAACAAACAACCCAAACCCCCTATCAACAAACAACACTAACACCCTAACAGCAAACAACCCTAAACCCCTAACCACAGACAAAACTAACCCACTAACAACAAACAACCCTAAACCCCTAACATCAAAGAACACTAACACCCTAACAACAAACAACCCTAAACCCCTTACAGCAAACACTAACCCCCAAGCAACAAACACCCCTAACCCCTAAAAACCAAAAACACTAACCCACTAACAACAAACAACCCTAAACTCCTAACATCAAACAACACTAACCCCCTAAAAACACAAAACACTAACACCCTAACAACAAACAACACTAACACCCTAACAACAAAAACCACTAAACCCCAACAAGAAACAACCCTAAACCCCTAACAAGAAACACTAACCCCCAACAAAAAAGAACACTAAACCGCTAACAAGAAACTACCCTAACCCCGTAAGAACAAACAACACTAACCCCGGAACAAGAAACAACCCTAACCCCCTAACAACAAACAACACTAACACCCTAACGACAAACAACCGTAAACCCCTAACATCAAAGAACACTAACACCCTAACAACAAACAACCCTAACCCCCAAACAACAAACAACCCTAACCCCTAAAAACCAAAAACACTAACCCACTAACAACAAACAACCCTAAACCAGTAACAACAAACAACCCTAACACCCTAACAAACAACACTAACCCCCTAACAACAAACAACCCTAAACCCCTAACAACAAACAATCCTAACCCCCTAACAACCTACAACACTAACCCCCAACCACAAACAACACTAACCCCGTAAGAACAAACAACACTAACCGCCTAACAACAGTCCTAACCACCTAACATCAAACAACACAAACCCCCTAACAACACAAAACACTAACACCCTAACAACAAACAACACTAACACCCTAACAACAAAAACCACTAAACCCCAACAAGAAACAACCCTAAACCACTAACAACAAACACTAAACCCTAACAACAAACAACACTAAACCCCTAACAAGAAACTACCCTAACCCCGAAACAGCAAACAACACTAACCCCGTAACAACAAACAACCCTAACCCCCAAGCAACAAACAACCCTAACCCTCTAACAACAAACAATCCTAACCCCCGAACAACCAACAACACTAACCCCCTAACCGCAATAAACACTAACACCCGAACAACAAAAACAACTAAACCCCAACAAGAAACAACCCTAAAACCCTAACAACAAACAACACTAACCCCCTAACAACAAACAACCCTAACCAAACAACAAACAAACATAACCCACTAACAACAAACAACACTAACACCCCAACAACAATCAACCCTAACGCCCTAACAACAAACAACACTAACACCCTAACAACAAACAACCCTAACCCCCTAACAACAAACAACACCAACCCCCTAACAACAAACAAACCTAAACCCCTAACATCAAAGAACACTAACACCCTAACAACAAACAACCCTAACCCCCTAACAACAAACACTAACCCCCAAACAACAAACAACCCTAACCCCTAAAAACCAAAAACACTAACCCTCTAACAACAAACAACCCTAACCCACTAACAACAAACAACCCTAACACCCTAACAACAAACAACACTAACCCCCTAACAACAAACAACCCTAAACCCCTAACATCAAACAACACTAACCCCCTAACAACACAAAACACTAACACCATAACAACAAACAACACTAACACACTAACAACAAACAACACTAACCCCCTAACAACAAACAACCCTAAACCCCTAACATCAAACAACACTAACCCCCTAATAACACAAAACACTAACACCCTAACAACAAACAACACTAACAGCCTAACAACAAAAACCACTAAACCCCAACAAGAAACAACCCTAAACACCTAACAACAAACACTATCCCCCTAACAACAAACAACAGTAAACCCCTAACAAAAAACTACCCTAACCCCGTAACAACAAACAACACTAACCCGTAACAACAAACAACCTTAACCCCCAAACAACAAACAACCCTAACCCCCAAACAACAAACAACCCTAACCCCCTAACAACAAACAATCCTAACCCCCGAACAACCAACAACACTAACCCCCTAACCACAATAAACCCTAACACCCTAACAACAAAAACCACTAAACGCCAACAAGAAACAACTCTAAGCCCCTAACAACAACAACACTAACCCCCTAACAACAAACAACCCTAACCAAACAACAAAAAACCCTAACCCACTAACAACAAACAACACTAACACTGTAACAACAAACAACCCTAACTCCCTAACAACAAACAACACAAACACCCTAACAACAAACAAATCTAACCCCCTAAAAACAAACAACACTAACCCCCTAACAACAAACAACCCTAAACCCCTAACATCAAAGAACACTAACACCCTAACAACAAACAACCCTAACCCCCTAACAGCAAACACTAACCCCCAAGCAACAAACAACCCTAACTCCTAAAAACCAAAAACACTAACCCACTAACGGCAAACAACCCTAACCCACAATCAACAAACAACCCTAACACCCTAACAACAAAAAACACTAACCCCCTAACAACAAACAACCCTAAACCCCTAACATCAAACAACACTAACCCCCTAACAACACAAAACAATAACACCCTAACAACAAACAACCCTAACCCCCTAACAACAAACAATCCTAACCCCCGAACAACCAACAACACTAACCCCCTAACCACAATAAACCCTAACACCCTAAAAACAAAAACCACTAAACGAAAACAAGAAACAACTCTAAACCCCTAACAACAACAACACTAACCCCCTAACAACAAACAACCCTAACCAAACAACAAAAAACCCTAACCCACTAACAACAAACAACACTATCACCGTAACAACAAACAACCCTAACACCCTAACAGCAAACAACACTAACCCCCTAACAACAAACAACCCTAAACCCCTAACATCAAACAACACTAACCCCCTAACAACACAAAACACTAACACCATAACAACAAACAACACTAACACCCTAACAACAAACAACACTAACCCCCTAACAACAAACAACCCTAAACCCCTAACATCAAACAACACTAACCCCCTAACAACACAAAACACTAACACCCTAACAAAAAAAACCACTAAACCCCAACAAGAAACAACCCTAAACCCCTAACAACAAACACTAACCCCCTAACAACAAACAACACTAAACCCCTAACAAGAAACTACCCTAACCCCGTAACAACAAACAACAGTAACCCCGTAACAACAAACAACCCTAACCCCCTAACAACAAACAATCCTAACCCCCGAACAACCAACAACACTAACCCCCTAACCACAATAAACACTAACACCCGAACAAAAAAAACCACTAAACAACAACAAGAAACAACCCTAAACCCCTAACAACAAAAAACACTAACCCCCTAACAACAAACAACCCTAACCAAACAACAAACAAACCTAACCCACTAACAAAAAACAACACTAACACCCCAGCAACAAACAACCCTAACCCCCTATCAACAAACAACACTAACACCCGAACAGCAAACAACCCTAAACCCCTAACAACAGGCAACACTAACCCCCTAACAACAAACAACCCTAAACCCCTAACAACAAACAACACTAACCCCCTAACAACAAACAAACCTAAACTCCTAACATCAAAGAACACTAACACCCGAACAACAAACAACCCTAACCCCCTAACAACAATCACTAACCCCCAAACAACAAACAACCCTAAACCCTGAAAACCAAAAAAACTAACCCAGTAACAACAAACAACCCTAACACCCTAACAACAAACAACACTAACCCCCTAACAACAAACAACCCTAAACCCCTAACATCAAACAACACTAACCCCGTAGCAACACAAAACACTAACACCCTAACAACAAACAACACTAACCCTCAAACAACAAACAACCCTAACCCCTAAAAAAGGAAAAACACTACCCCACTAAAAACAAACAACCCTAACCCCCTAACAAAAAACAACCCTAAACCCCTAACATCAAACAACACTAACGCCCTAACAACAAACAACACTAAAACCCTAACAACAAACAACACTAACACCCTAACAACAAAAACCACTAAACCCCACTAAGAAACAACCCTAAACCCCTAACAACAAACACTAACCCCCTAACAACAAACACTAAACCCCTAACAAGAAACTAACCTAACCCCATAACAACAAACAACACTAAACTCCTAACAACAAACAACCTTAACCCCCTAACAACAAACACCCCTAAACCCCTAACAACAAACAGTCCTAACCCCCTAACAACCTACAACACTAACCCCCTAACCACAAACAACACTAACCCCGTAACAACAAACAACACTAACCCCGTAACAACAGTCCTAACCACCTAACAACAAACAACACTACCCCCTAAAAAGAAACAACAATAAACCCCTAAAACCAAACAACACTCATCCCCTAAGAAGAAACACCACTAACCCTCTAACAACAAACAACACTAACCCCTAAGAACAAAAACACTAACCCCCTGAAAACAAACAACCCTAAAAGCCTAAAAACAAACAACACTGAAACCCTTAAAACAAACAACACTAAGCCCCTAACAACAAACAGCACTAACACTCTAACAACAAAAAACACTGACACGATAACAACAACCAACACTAACCCCCTAACAACAAAAACCACTAAACCCCAACAAGAAACAACCCTAAACTCCTAACAACAAACACTAACCCCCTAACAAACAACACTAAACCCCTAACAAGAAACTAACCTAAACCCGTAACAACAAACACTGACCTCCTAACAACAAACAACCTTAACCCAGTAACAACAATCAACCTTAAACCCCTAACAACAAACAATCTTAACCTCCTAACAACCTACAACACTAATCCCCTATCCACAAACAACAATAACACCCTAACCACAAACAACACTAACCCCGTAAGAACAAACAACACTAACTCCCTAACAACGAACAGCACTAACCCCCTAACAACAACAACACTAAACCCCAAAAACAAACAACACTAACACCCTAACAACAAACACTACAAAACCGCAACTAGAAACAACCCTAACCCCCAAACAACAAACAACACTAACCCCCTAACAACAAACAATCCTAACCCCCGAACAACCAACAACACTAACCCCCTAACCACAATAAACCCTAACACCCTAACAACAAAAACCACTAAACCCCAACAAGAAACAACCCTAAACCCCTAACAACAAACAACACTAAACCCCTAACAACAAACAACCCTAACCAAACAACAAACAACCCTAACCCCCTAACAACAAACAACACTAACCCCCTAACAACAAACAACCCTAAACCCCTAACATCAAAGAACACTAACACCCTAACAACAAACAACCCTAACCCCCTAACAACAAACACTAACCCCCAAACAACAAACAACCCTAACCCCTAAAAACCAAAAACACTAACCCACTAACAACAAACAACCCTAACCCACTAACAACAAACAACACTAACACCCTAACAACAAACAACACTAACCCCCTAACAACAAACAACCCTAAACCTCTTACATCAAACAACACTAACCCCCTAACAACCCAAAACACTAACACCCTAACAACAAACAACACTAACACCCTAACAACAAAAAACACTAAACCCCAACAAGAAACAACCCTAAACCCCTAAGAACAAACACTAATCCCCTAACAACAAACAACACTAAACCCCTAAAAAGAAACTACCCTAACCCCCTAACAACAAACAACCCTAACCCCCTAACAACAAACAATCATAACCCCCGAACAACCAACAACACTAACCCCCTAACCACAGTAAACACTAACACCCTAACAGCAAAAACCACTAAACCCCAACAAGAAACAACCCTAAACCCCTAAAATCCAAAAACACTAACCCACTAACAACAAACAACCCTAACCCACTAACAACGAACAACCCTAACACCCTAACAAGAAACAACACTAACCCCCTAACAACAAACAACCCTAAACCCCTAACATCAAACAACACTAACCCCCTAACAACAAACAACGCTAACACCTTAACAACAAACAACCCTGAGCCCCTAACAACAAACAATCCTATCCCCCCAACAAGCAACAACACTAACCAACTAACCACAATAAACACTAACACCCTAACAACAAAAACCACTAAACCCCAACAAGAAACAACCCTAAACCCCTAACAACAAACAACACTAACCCCCAACAACAAACAACCCTGACCAAACAACAAAAAAACCTAACCCAGTAACAAAAAACAACACTAACACCCTAACAACAAACAACCCTAACCCCCTAACAACAAACAACACTAACAACCTAAAAACAAACAACCCTAACCCCCTAACAACAAACAACACTAACCCCCTAACAACAAACAACACTACACCCCTAACATCAAAGAACACTAACACCCTAACAACAAAAAACCCTAACCCCCTAACAACAAACACTAACCCCCAAACAACAAACAACCCTAACCCCTAAAAACCAAAAACACTAACCCACTAACAACAAACAACCCTAACCCCCTAACAACAAACAACCCTAAGCAAACAACAAACAATCCTAACCCTCTATCAACAAACAACACTAACCCCCTAACAAGAAACTACTTTAACCCCGTAACAACAAACAACCCTAACCCCTAAAAACAAACAACCCTAACCGACTAACAACAAACAACACTAACCCCCTAACAAGAAACAACACTAACCCGCTAAGAAGAAACGACACTAAACCCCTAACAACAATCAACACTAACCCCCTAACAACAAACAACACTAACCCCCTAACAACAAACAACACTAACACCCTAACAACAACCAACCCTAACGCCCTAAGAACAAACACTAACCCCCTAAGAACAAAGAACACTAACCCCCTAAGAACAAACAACACTAAAAACCAACAACGAACAAAACTAACCCCCTAAAAACACAAAACCTAACCCTTTATCAACAAACAACCCTAACCCACTAACAACAAACAACCCTAACACCCTAACAACAAACAACACTAACCCCCTAACAAAAAACAACCCTAAACCCCTAACATCAAACAACACTAACCCCCTAACAACACAAAACACTAACACCCTAAGAACAAACAATCCTAACCCCCGAACAACCAACAACACTAACGCCCTAACCACAATAAACACTAACACCCTAACAACAAAAACCACTAAACCCCAACAAGAAAGAACCCTAAACCCCTAACAACAAACAACACTAACCCCCTAAGAACAAACAACCCTAACCAAGCAACAAACAACCCTAACCCCGAAAAACAAACAACCCTAACCCCCTAACAAGAAAGAACCCTAACCAAACAATAAAAAACCCTAACTGACTAACAACAAACAACACTAACCAACTAACAAGAAACAACAGTAACCCCCTAACAAGAAACAACACTAACCCCCTAACAACAAACAACACTAACACCCTAACAACAACCAACCCTAACCCCCTAAGAACAAACAACACTAAGCCCTAAGAACAAACAACACTAACCCCCAACAACGAACAATACCAACCCCTAACAACACAAAACCTAACCCCTTATCAACAAACACTAACCCACTAACAAAAAACAACCATAACACCCTAACAACAAACAACCCTAAACCCCTAACAACAAACAACCCTAACCCCTAAAAACCAAAAACAGTAAACCACTAACAACAAACAACCCTAACCCCCTAACAACAAACAACCCTAAACCCCTAACATCAAACAACACTAACCCCCTAAGAACAAACAACACTAAAACCCTAACAACAAACAACACTAACACCCTAACAAAAAAACCACTGAACCCCAACAAGAAAGTCTCCTAAACCCCTAACAACAAACACGAACCCCCTAACAACAAACAACACTAAACCCCTAACAAGAAACTAACCTAACCCCGTAACAACAAACACTAACCTTCTAACAACAAACAACCTTAACCCCCTAACAACAAACACCCCTGAACCCCTAACAACAAACAATCCTAACCCCCTAACAACCTACAACACTAACCCCCTAACCACAAACAACAATAACACCCTAACCACAAACAACACTAACCCCGTAAGAACAAACAACACTAACTCCCTAACAACAAACAACACTAACCCCCTAACAGCAACAACAATAAACCCCAAAAACAAACAACACTAACACCCTAACAACAAACACTACTAATCCGCAACTGGAAACAACCCTAACCCCCTAACAACGAACAACACTAACCCTCTAACAACAAACAACACTAACCCCTAAAAACCAAAAACACTAAACCACTAACAACAAACAACCCTAACCCACTAACAACAAACAACCTGAACACCCTAACAACAAACAACACTAACCCCCTAACAACAAACAACCCTAAACCCCTAACATCAAACAACACTAACCCCCTAACAACACAAAACACTAACACCCTAACAACAAACAACACTAACACCCTAACAACAAAAACCACTAAACCCCAACAAGAATCAACCCTAAACCCGTAACAACAAACACTAACCCCCTAACAACAAACAACACTAAACCCGTAACAAGAAACTAAGCTAACCCCGTAACAACAAACACCCCTAAACCCCTAACAACAAACAATCCTAACCGCCTCACAACCTACAACACTAACCACCTAACCACAAACAACACTAACCCCGTAAGAGCAAACAACACTAACCCCCTAACAACAGTCCTAACCACCTAACAACAAACAACACTAACCCCCTAAAAAGAAACAACAATAAACCACTAAAAACAAACAACACTAATCCCCTAAGAACAAACAACACTAACCCTCTAACAACAAACAACACTAACCCCTAAGAACAAAAACACTAACCCCCTAACAACAAACAACCCTAAACCCCTAACATCAAAGAACACTAACACCCTAACAACAAACAACCCTAACCCCGTAACAGCAAACACTAACCCCCAAAGAACAAACAACCCTAACCCCCTAAAAATAAACAACACTAACCTCCTAACAACAAACAACCCTAAACCCCTAACATCAAACAACACTAACCCCCTAACAACACAAAACACTAACACCCTAACAACAAACAGCACTAACACCCTAACAACAAAAACCACTAAACCCCAACAAGAAACAACCCTAAACCCCTAAGAACAAACACTAACCCCCTAACAACAAACAACACTAAACCCCTAACAACAAACACTAACCCCCTAACAACAAACAACACTAAACCCCTAACAAGAAACTACCCTAACCCCGTAACAACAAACAACACTAAACCCGTAACAACAAACAACCCTAACCCCCAAACAACAAAAAACCCTAACCCCCAACAACAAACAATCCTAACCCCCGAACAACCAACAACACTAACCCCCTAACCACAATAAACACTAACAGCCTAACAACAAAAACCACTAAACCCCAACAAGAAACAACCCTAAACCCCTAACAACAAACAACACTAACCCCCTAACAACAAACAACCCTAACCAAACAACAAACAAACCTAACCCGCTAACAACAAACAACACTAAACCCTTAAAATCAAAGAACACTAACACCCTAACAACAAACAACCCTAACCCCCTAACAACAAACAACACTAACCCCCTAACAACAAACAACCCTAAACCCCTAACATCAAAGAACACTAACACCCTAACAACAAACAACCCTAACCCCCTAACAACAAACACTAACCCCCAAACAACAAACAACCCTAACCTCTGAAAACCAAAAACACTAACCCACTAACAACAAACAACCCTAACCCACTAACAACAAACAACCCTAACACCCTAACAACAAACAACACTAACCCCCTAACAACAAACAACCCTAAACCCCTAACATCAAACAACACTAACCCCCTAACAACACAAAACACTAACACCCTAACAACAAACAACACTAACACCCTAACAACAAAAAACACTAAACCCCAACAAGAAACAACCCTAAACCCCTAACAACAAACACTAACCCCCTAAAAACAAACAACCCTAACCTCTGAAAACCAAAAACACTAACCCCCTAACAACAAACAACCCTAACCCACTAACAACAAACAATCCTAACCCCCTAACAACCTACAACACTAACCCCCTAACCACAAACAACACTAACCCCGTAAGAACAAACAACACTAACCCCCTAACAACAGTCCTAACCACCTAACAACAAACAACACTAACCCCCTAAAAAGAAACAACAATAAACCCCTAAAAACAAACAACACTCATCCCCTAAGAACAAACAACACAAACCCTCTAACAACAAACAACACTAACCCCTAAGAACAAAAACACTAACCCCCTAACAACAAACAACACTAACCCCCTAAAAACAAACAACCCTAAAACCCTAAAAACAAACAACACTGAACCCCTTAAAACAAACAACACTAGGCCCCTAACAACAAACAGCACTAACACTCTAACAACAAAAAACACTGACACGCTAACAACAACCAACACTAACCCCCTAACAACAAACAATCCTAACCCCCTAAAAACAAACAACACTAACCCCCTAACAACAAACAACCCTAAAACCCTAAAAACAAACAACACTGAACCCCTAAAAACAAACAACACTAAGCCAATAACAACAAACAGCACTAACCCACTAACAACAAAAAACACTAAACCACTAACAACATCCAACAGTAACGCCCTACCACAAACAACACTAACCCCCTAAAAACAAACAATCCTAACACCCAACAAAAAACAACACTCATCCCTAAAAAACAAACAACCCTAAAACCCTAAAAGCAAACAACACTGAACCCCTAAAAACAAACAACACTAAGCCCCTAACAACAAACAACACTAACACCCTAACAACAAACAACCCTAACCCCCTAACAACAAACAACACTAACACCCTAACAACAAACAACACTAACACCCTAACAACAAACAACCCTAACCCCCTAACAACAAACAACACTAACCCCCTAACAACAAACAAACCTAAACTCCTAACATCAAAGAACACTAACACCCGAACAACAAACAACCCTAACCCCCTAACAACAATCACTAACCCCCAAACAACAAACAACCCTAAACCCTGAAAACCAAAAAAACTAACCCAGTAACAACAAACAACCCTAACACCCTAACAACAAACAACACTAACCCCCTAACAACAAACAACCCTAAACCCCTAACATCAAACAACACTAACCCCGTAGCAACACAAAACACTAACACCCTAACAACAAACAACACTAACCCTCAAACAACAAACAACCCTAACCCCTAAAAAAGGAAAAACACTACCCCACTAAAAACAAACAACCCTAACCCCCTAACAAAAAACAACCCTAAACCCCTAACATCAAACAACACTAACGCCCTAACAACAAACAACACTAAAACCCTAACAACAAACAACACTAACACCCTAGCAACAAAAACCACTAAACCCCACTAAGAAACAACCCTAAACCCCTAACAACAAACACTAACCCCCTAACAACAAACACTAAACCCCTAACAAGAAACTAACCTAACCCCATAACAACAAACAACACTAAACTCCTAACAACAAACAACCTTAACCCCCTAACAACAAACACCCCTAAACCCCTAACAACAAACAGTCCTAACCCCCTAACAACCTACAACACTAACCCCCTAACCACAAACAACACTAACCCCGTAACAACAAACAACACTAACCCCGTAACAACAGTCCTAACCACCTAACAACAAACAACACTACCCCCTAAAAAGAAACAACAATAAACCCCTAAAACCAAACAACACTCATCCCCTAAGAAGAAACACCACTAACCCTCTAACAACAAACAACACTAACCCCTAAGAACAAAAACACTAACCCCCTGAAAACAAACAACCCTAAAAGCCTAAAAACAAACAACACTGAAACCCTTAAAACAAACAACACTAAGCCCCTAACAACAAACAGCACTAACACTCTAACAACAAAAAACACTGACACGATAACAACAACCAACACTAACCCCCTAACAACAAAAACCACTAAACCCCAACAAGAAACAACCCTAAACTCCTAACAACAAACACTAACCCCCTAACAACAAACAACACTAAACCCCTAACAAGAAACTAATCTAAACCCGTAACAACAAACACTGACCTCCTAACAACAAACAACCTTAACCCAGTAACAACAATCAACCTTAAACCCCTAACAACAAACAATCCTAACCTCCTAACAACCTACAACACTAATCCCCTATCCACAAACAACAATAACACCCTAACCACAAACAACACTAACCCCGTAAGAACAAACAACACTAACTCCCTAACAACGAACAGCACTAACCCCCTAACAACAACAACACTAAACCCCAAAAACAAACAACACTAACACCCTAACAACAAACACTACAAAACCGCAACTAGAAACAACCCTAACCCCCAAACAACAAACAACCCTAACCCCCTAACAACAAACAATCCTAACCCCCGAACAACCAACAACACTAACCCCCTAACCACAATAAACCCTAACACCCTAACAACAAAAACCACTAAACCCCAACAAGAAACAACCCTAAACCCCTAACAACAAACAACACTAACCCCCTAACAACAAACAACCCTAACCAAACAACAAACAACCCTAACCCCCTAACAACAAACAACACTAACCCCCTAACAACAAACAACCCTAATCCCCTAACATCAAAGAACACTAACACCCTAACAACAAACAACCCTAACCCCCTAACAACAAACACTAACCCCCAAACAACAAACAACCCTAACCCCTAAAAACCAAAAACACTAACCCACTAACAACAAACAACCCTAACCCACTAACAACAAACAACACTAACACCCTAACAACAAACAACACTAACCCCCTAACAACAAACAACCCTAAACCTCTTACATCAAACAACACTAACCCCCTAACAACCCAAAACACTAACACCCTAACAACAAACAACACTAACACCCTAACAACAAAAAACACTAAACCCCAACAAGAAACAACCCTAAACCCCTAAGAACAAACACTAATCCCCTAACAACAAACAACACTAAACCCCTAAAAAGAAACTACCCTAACCCCCTAACAACAAACAACCCTAACCCCCTAACAACAAACAATCATAACCACCGAACAACCAACAACACTAACCCCCTAACCACAATAAACACTAACACCCTAACAGCAAAAACCACTAAACCCCAACAAGAAACAACCCTAAACCCCTAAAATCCAAAAACACTAACCCACTAACAACAAACAACCCTAACCCACTAACAACGAACAACCCTAACACCCTAACAAGAAACAACACTAACCCCCTAACAACAAACAACCCTAAACCCCTAACATCAAACAACACTAACCCCCTAACAACAAACAACGCTAACACCTTAACAACAAACAACCCTGAGCCCCTAACAACAAACAATCCTATCCCCCCAACAAGCAACAACACTAACCACCTAACCACAATAAACACTAACACCCTAACAACAAAAACCACTAAACCCCAACAAGAAACAACCCTAAACCCCTAACAACAAACAACACTAACACCCAACAACAAACAACCCTGACCAAACAACAAAAAAACCTAACCCAGTAACAAAAAACAACACTAACACCCTAACAACAAACAACCCTAACCCCCTAACAACAAACAACACTAACAACCTAACAACAAACAACCCTAACCCCCTAACAACAAACAACACTAACCCCCTAACAACAAACAACACTACACCCCTAACATCAAAGAACACTAACACCCTAACAACAAAAAACCCTAACCCCCTAACAACAAACACTAACCCCCAAACAACAAACAACCCTAACCCCTAAAAACCAAAAACACTAACCCACTAACAACAAACAACCCTAACCCCCTAACAACAAACAACCCTAAGCAAACAACAAACAACCCTAACTCTCTATCAACAAACAACACTAACCCCCTAACAAGAAACTACTTTAACCCCGTAACAACAAACAACCCTAACCCCTAAAAACAAACAACCCTAACCGACTAACAACAAACAACACTAACCCCCTAACAAGAAACAACACTAACCCGCTAAGAAGAAACGACACTAAACCCCTAACAACAATCAACACTAACCCCCTAACAACAAACAACACTAACCCCCTAACAACAAACAACACTAACACCCTAACAACAACCAACCCTAACGCCCTAAGAACAAACACTAACCCCCTAAGAACAAAGAACACTAACCCCCTAAGAACAAACAACACTAAAAACCAACAACGAACAAAACTAACCCCCTAAAAACACAAAACCTAACCCTTTATCAACAAACAACCCTAACCCACTAACAACAAACAACCCTAACACCCTAACAACAAACAACACTAACTCCCTAACAAAAAACAACCCTAAACCCCTAACATCAAACAACACTAACCCCCTAACAACACAAAACACTAACACCCTAAGAACAAACAATCCTAACCCCCGAACAACCAACAACACTAACGCCCTAACCACAATAAACACTAACACCCTAACAACAAAAACCACTAAACCCCAACAAGAAAGAACCCTAAACCCCTAACAACAAACAACACTAACCCCCTAAGAACAAACAACCCTAACCAAGCAACAAACAACCCTAACCCCGAAAAACAAACAACCCTAACCCCCTAACAAGAAAGAACCCTAACCAAACAATAAAAAACCCTAACTGACTAACAACAAACAACACTAACCAACTAACAAGAAACAACAGTAACCCCCTAACAAGAAACAACACTAACCCCCTAACAACAAACAACACTAACACCCTAACAACAACCAACCCTAACCCCCTAAGAACAAACAACACTAAGCCCTAAGAACAAACAACACTAACCCCCAACAACGAACAATACCAACCCCTAACAACACAAAACCTAACCCCTTATCAACAAACACTAACCCACTAACAAAAAACAACCATAACACCCTAACAACAAACAACCCTAAACCCCTAACAACAAACAACCCTAACCCCTAAAAACCAAAAACAGTAAACCACTAACAACAAACAACCCTAACCCCCTAACAACAAACAACCCTAAACCCCTAACATCAAACAACACTAACCCCCTAAGAACAAACAACACTAAAACCCTAACAACAAACAACACTAACACCCTAACAAAAAAACCACTGAACCCCAACAAGAAAGTCTCCTAAACCCCTAACAGCAAACACGAACCCCCTAACAACAAACAACACTAAACCCCTAACAAGAAACTAACCTAACCCCGTAACAACAAACACTAACCTTCTAACAACAAACAACCTTAACCCCCTAACAACAAACACCCCTGAACCCCTAACAACAAACAATCCTAACCCCCTAACAACCTACAACACTAACCCCCTAACCACAAACAACAATAACACCCTAACCACAAACAACACTAACCCCGTAAGAACAAACAACACTAACTCCCTAACAACAAACAACACTAACCCCCTAACAGCAACAACAATAAACCCCAAAAACAAACAACACTAACACCCTAACAACAAACACTACTAATCCGCAACTGGAAACAACCCTAACCCCCTAACAACGAACAACACTAACCCTCTAACAACAAACAACACTAACCCCTAAAAACCAAAAACACTAAACCACTAACAACAAACAACCCTAACCCACTAACAACAAACAACCCGAACACCCTAACAACAAACAACACTAACCCCCTAACAACAAACAACCCTAAACCCCTAACATCAAACAACACTAACCCCCTAACAACACAAAACACTAACACCCTAACAACAAACAACACTAACACCCTAACAACAAAAACCACTAAACCCCAACAAGAATCAACCCTAAACCCGTAACAACAAACACTAACCCCCTAACAACAAACAACACTAAACCCGTAACAAGAAACTAAGCTAACCCCGTAACAACAAACACCCCTAAACCCCTAACAACAAACAATCCTAACTGCCTCACAACCTACAACACTAACCACCTAACCACAAACAACACTAACCCCGTAAGAGCAAACAACACTAACCCCCTAACAACAGTCCTAACCACCTAACAACAAACAACACTAACCCCCTAAAAAGAAACAACAATAAACCACTAAAAACAAACAACACTAATCCCCTAAGAACAAACAACACTAACCCTCTAACAACAAACAACACTAACCCCTAAGAACAAAAACACTAACCCCCTAACAACAAACAACCCTAAACCCCTAACATCAAAGAACACTAACACCCTAACAACAAACAACCCTAACCCCGTAACAGCAAACACTAACCCCCAAAGAACAAACAACCCTAACCCCCTAAAAACAAACAACACTAACCTCCTAACAACAAACAACCCTAAACCCCTAACATCAAACAACACTAACCCCCTAACAACACAAAACACTAACACCCTAACAACAAACAGCACTAACACCCTAACAACAAAAACCACTAAACCCCAACAAGAAACAACCCTAAACCCCTAAGAACAAACACTAACCCCCTAACAACAAACAACACTAAACCCCTAACAACAAACACTAACCCCCTAACAACAAACAACACTAAACCCCTAACAAGAAACTACCCTAACCCCGTAACAACAAACAACACTAAACCCGTAACAACAAACAACCCTAACCCCCAAACAACAAAAAACCCTAACCCCCTAACAACAAACAATCCTAACCCCCGAACAACCAACAACACTAACCCCCTAACCACAATAAACACTAACAGCCTAACAACAAAAACCACTAAACCCCAACAAGAAACAACCCTAAACCCCTAACAACAAACAACACTAACCCCCTAACAACAAACAACCCTAACCAAACAACAAACAAACCTAACCCGCTAACAACAAACAACACTAAACCCTTAAAATCAAAGAACACTAACACCCTAACAACAAACAACCCTAACCCCCTAACAACAAACAACACTAACCCCCTAACAACAAACAACCCTAAACCCCTAACATCAAAGAACACTAACACCCTAACAACAAACAACCCTAACCCCCTAACAAAAAACACTAACCCCCAAACAACAAACAACCCTAACCTCTGAAAACCAAAAACACTAACCCACTAACAACAAACAACCCTAACCCACTAACAACAAACAACCCTAACACCCTAACAACAAACAACACTAACCCCCTAACAACAAACAACCCTAAACCCCTAACATCAAACAACACTAACCCCCTAACAACACAAAACACTAACACCCTAACAACAAACAACACTAACACCCTAACAACAAAAAACACTAAACCCCAACAAGAAACAACCCTAAACCCCTAACAACAAACACTAACCCCCTAAAAACAAACAACCCTAACCTCTGAAAACCAAAAACACTAACCCCCTAACAACAAACAACCCTAACCCACTAACAACAAACAATCCTAACCCCCTAACAACCTACAACACTAACCCCCTAACCACAAACAACACTAACCCCGTAAGAACAAACAACACTAACCCCCTAACAACAGTCCTAACCACCTAACAACAAACAACACTAACCCCCTAAAAAGAAACAACAATAAACCCCTAAAAACAAACAACACTCATCCCCTAAGAACAAACAACACAAACCCTCTAACAACAAACAACACTAACCCCTAAGAACAAAAACACTAACCCCCTAACAACAAACAACACTAACCCCCTAAAAACAAACAACCCTAAAACCCTAAAAACAAACAACACTGAACCCCTTAAAACAAACAACACTAGGCCCCTAACAACAAACAGCACTAACACTCTAACAACAAAAAACACTGACACGCTAACAACAACCAACACTAACCCCCTAACAACAAACAATCCTAACCCCCTAAAAACAAACAACACTAACCCCCTAACAACAAACAACCCTAAAACCCTAAAAACAAACAACACTGAACCCCTAAAAACAAACAACACTAAGCCAATAACAACAAACAGCACTAAACCACTAACAACAAAAAACACTAAACCACTAACAACATCCAACAGTAACGCCCTACCACAAACAACACTAACCCCCTAAAAACAAACAATCCTAACACCCAACAAAAAACAACACTCACCCCTAAAAAACAAACAACCCTAAAACCCTAAAAGCAAACAACACTGAACCCCTAAAAACAAACAACACTAAGCCCCTAAAAACAAACAACACTAACACCCTAACAACAAACAACCCTAACCCCCTAACAACAAACAACACTAACACCCTAACAACAAACAACACTAACACCCTAACAACAAACAACCCTAACCCCCTAACAACAAACAACACTAACCCCCTAACAACAAACAAACCTAAACTCCTAACATCAAAGAACACTAACACCCGAACAACAAACAACCCTAACCCCCTAACAACAATCACTAACCCCCAAACAACAAACAACCCTAAACCCTGAAAACCAAAAAAACTAACCCAGTAACAACAAACAACCCTAACACCCTAACAACAAACAACACTAACCCCCTAACAACAAACAACCCTAAACCCCTAACATCAAACAACACTAACCCCGTAGCAACACAAAACACTAACACCCTAACAACAAACAACACTAACCCTCAAACAACAAACAACCCTAACCCCTAAAAAAGGAAAAACACTACCCCACTAAAAACAAACAACCCTAACCCCCTAACAAAAAACAACCCTAAACCCCTAACATCAAACAACACTAACGCCCTAACAACAAACAACACTAAAACCCTAACAACAAACAACACTAACACCCTAACAACAAAAACCACTAAACCCCACTAAGAAACAACCCTAAACCCCTAACAACAAACACTAACCCCCTAACAACAAACAACACTAAACCCCTAACAAGAAACTAACCTAACCCCATAACAACAAACAACACTAACCTCCTAACAACAAACAACCTTAACCCCCTAACAACAAACACCCCTAAACCCCTAACAACAAACAGTCCTAACCCCCTAACAACCTACAACACTAACCCCCTAACCACAAACAACACTAACCCCGTAACAACAAACAACACTAACCCCGTAACAACAGTCCTAACCACCTAACAACAAACAACACTACCCCCTAAAAAGAAACAACAATAAACCCCTAAAACCAAACAACACTCATCCCCTAAGAACAAACACCACTAACCCTCTAACAACAAACAACACTAACCCCTAAGAACAAAAACACTAACCCCCTGAAAACAAACAACCCTAAAAGCCTAAAAACAAACAACACTGAAACCCTTAAAACAAACAACACTAAGCCCCTAACAACAAACAGCACTAACACTCTAACAACAAAAAACACTGACACGATAACAACAACCAACACTAACCCCCTAACAACAAAAACCACTAAACCCCAACAAGAAACAACCCTAAACTCCTAACAACAAACACTAACCCCCTAACAACAAACAACACTAAACCCCTAACAAGAAACTAACCTAAACCCGTAACAACAAACACTAACCTCCTAACAACAAACAACCTTAATCCAGTAACAACAATCAACCTTAAACCCCTAACAACAAACAATCCTAACCTCCTAACAACCTACAACACTAATCCCCTATCCACAAACAACAATAACACCCTAACCACAAACAACACTAACCCCGTAAGAACAAACAACACTAACTCCCTAACAACGAACACCACTAACCCCCTAACAACAACAACACTAAACCCCAAAAACAAACAACACTAACACCCTAACAACAAACACTACAAAACCGCAACTAGAAACAACCCTAACCCCCAAACAACAAACAACCCTAACCCCCTAACAACAAACAATCCTAACCCCCGAACAACCAACAACACTAACCCCCTAACCACAATAAACCCTAACACCCTAACAACAAAAACCACTAAACCCCAACAAGAAACAACCCTAAACCCCTAACAACAAACAACACTAACCCCCTAACAACAAACAACCCTAACCAAACAACAAACAACCCTAACCCCCTAACAACAAACAACACTAACCCCCTAACAACAAACAACCCTAAACCCCTAACATCAAAGAACACTAACACCCTAACAACAAACAACCCTAACCCCCTAACAACAAACACTAACCCCCAAACAACAAACAACCCTAACCCCTAAAAACCAAAAACACTAACCCACTAACAACAAACAACCCTAACCCACTAACAACAAACAACACTAACACCCTAACAACAAACAACACTAACCCCCTAACAACAAACAACCCTAAACCTCTTACATCAAACAACACTAACCCCCTAACAACCCAAAACACTAACACCCTAACAACAAACAACACTAACACCCTAACAACAAAAAACACTAAACCCCAACAAGAAACAACCCTAAACCCCTAAGAACAAACACTAATCCCCTAACAACAAACAACACTAAACCCCTAAAAAGAAACTACCCTAACCCCCTAACAACAAACAACCCTAACCCCCTAACAACAAACAATCATAACCCCCGAACAACCAACAACACTAACCCCCTAACCACAATAAACACTAACACCCTAACAGCAAAAACCACTAAACCCCAACAAGAAACAACCCTAAACCCCTAAAATCCAAAAACACTAACCCACTAACAACAAACAACCCTAACCCACTAACAACGAACAACCCTAACACCCTAACAAGAAACAACACTAACCCCCTAACAACAAACAACCCTAAACCCCTAACATCAAACAACACTAACCCCCTAACAACAAACAACGCTAACACCTTAACAACAAACAACCCTAAGCCCCTAACAACAAACAATCCTATCCCCCCAACAAGCAACAACACTAACCACCTAACCACAATAAACACTAACACCCTAACAACAAAAACCACTAAACCCCAACAAGAAACAACCCTAAACCCCTAACAACAAACAACACTAACCCCCAACAACAAACAACCCTGACCAAACAACAAAAAAACCTAACCCAGTAACAAAAAACAACACTAGCACCCTAACAACAAACAACCCTAACCCCCTAACAACAAACAACACTAACAACCTAACAACAAACAACCCTAACCCCCTAACAACAAACAACACTAACCCCCTAACAACAAACAACACTACACCCCTAACATCAAAGAACACTAACACCCTAACAACAAAAAACCCTAACCCCCTAACAACAAACACTAACCCCCAAACAACAAACAACCCTAACCCCTAAAAACCAAAAACACTAACCCACTAACAACAAACAACCCTAACCCCCTAACAACAAACAACCCTAAGCAAACAACAAACAACCCTAACCCTCTATCAACAAACAACACTAACCCCCTAACAAGAAACTACTTTAACCCCGTAACAACAAACAACCCTAACCCCTAAAAACAAACAACCCTAACTGACTAACAACAAACAACACTAACCCCCTAACAAGAAACAACACTAACCCGCTAAGAAGAAACGACACTAAACCCCTAACAACAATCAACACTAACCCCCTAACAACAAACAACACTAACCCCCTAACAACAAACAACACTAACACCCTAACAACAACCAACCCTAACGCCCTAAGAACAAACACTAACCCCCTAAGAACAAACAACACTAACCCCCTAAGAACAAACAACACTAAAAACCAACAACGAACAAAACTAACCCCCTAAAAACACAAAACCTAACCCTTTATCAACAAACAACCCTAACCCACTAACAACAAACAACCCTAACACCCTAACAACAAACAACACTAACCCCCTAACAAAAAACAACCCTAAACCCCTAACATCAAACAACACTAACCCCCTAACAACACAAAACACTAACACCCTAAGAACAAACAATCCTAACCCCCGAACAACCAACAACACTAACGCCCTAACCACAATAAACACTAACACCCTAACAACAAAAACCACTAAACCCCAACAAGAAAGAACCCTAAACCCCTAACAACAAACAACACTAACCCCCTAAGAACAAACAACCCTAACCAAGCAACAAACAACCCTAACCCCGAAAAACAAACAACCCTAACCCCCTAACAAGAAAGAACCCTAACCAAACAATAAAAAACCCTAACTGACTAACAACAAACAACACTAACCAACTAACAAGAAACAACAGTAACCCCCTAACAAGAAACAACACTAACCCCCTAACAACAAACAACACTAACACCCTAACAACAACCAACCCTAACCCCCTAAGAACAAACAACACTAAGCCCTAAGAACAAACAACACTAACCCCCAACAACGAACAATACCAACCCCTAACAACACAAAACCTAACCCCTTATCAACAAACAACACTAACCCACTAACAAAAAACAACCATAACACCCTAACAACAAACAACCCTAAACCCCTAACAACAAACAACCCTAACCCCTAAAAACCAAAAACAGTAAACCACTAACAACAAACAACCCTAACCCCCTAACAACAAACAACCCTAAACCCCTAACATCAAACAACACTAACCCCCTAAGAACAAACAACACTAAAACCCTAACAACAAACAACACTAACACCCTAACAAAAAAACCACTGAACCCCAACAAGAAAGTCTCCTAAACCCCTAACAACAAACACTAACCCCCTAACAACAAACAACACTAAACCCCTAACAAGAAACTAACCTAACCCCGTAACAACAAACACTAACCTTCTAACAACAAACAACCTTAACCCCCTAACAACAAACACCCCTGAACCCCTAACAACAAACAATCCTAACCCCCTAACAACCTACAACACTAACCCCCTAACCACAAACAACAATAACACCCTAACCACAAACAACACTAACCCCGTAAGAACAAACAACACTAACTCCCTAACAACAAACAACACTAACCCCCTAACAGCAACAACAATAAACCCCAAAAACAAACAACACTAACACCCTAACAACAAACACTACTAATCCGCAACTGGAAACAACCCTAACCCCCTAACAACAAACAACACTAACCCTCTAACAACAAACAACACTAACCCCTAAAAACCAAAAACACTAAACCACTAACAACAAACAACCCTAACCCACTAACAACAAACAACCCGAACACCCTAACAACAAACAACACTAACCCCCTAACAACAAACAACCCTAAACCCCTAACATCAAACAACACTAACCCCCTAACAACACAAAACACTAACACCCTAACAACAAACAACACTAACACCCTAACAACAAAAACCACTAAACCCCAAGAAGAAACAACCCTAAACCCCTAACAACAAACACTAACGCCCTAACAACAAACAACACTAAATCCCTAACAAGAAACTACCTAACCCCGTAACAACAAACAACACTAACCCCGTAACAACAAACAACCCTAACCCCCAAACAACAAAAAACCCTAACCCCCTAACAAGAATCCTAACCCCCGAACAACAAACAACACTAACCCCCTAACCACAATAAACACTAACACCCTAACAAAAAAACCACTAAACCCCAACAAGAAACAACCCTAAAACCCTAACAACAAACAACACTAACCCCCTAACAACAAACAACCCTAACCCCCTAACAACACACAACACTAACCCCCTAACAACAAACAACCCTAAACCCCTAACATCAAAGAACACTAACACCCTAACAACAAACAACCCTAACCCCCTAACAACAAACACTAACCCCCAAACAACAAACAACCCTAACCCCTAAAAACCACAAACACTAACCCACTAACAACAAACAACCCTAACCCACTAACAACAAACAACACTAACACCCTAACAACAAACAACACTAACCCCCTAACAACAAACAACCCTAAACCTCTTACATCAAACAACACTAACCCCCTAACAACACAAAACACTAACACCCTAACAACAAACAACACTAACACCCTAACAACAAAAAACACTAAACCCCAAAAAGAAACAACCCTAAACCCCTAACAACAAACACGAATCCCCTAACAACAAACAACACTAAACCCCTAACAAGAAACTACCCTAACCCCCTAACAACAAACAACACTAACTCCGTAACAACAAACAACCCTAACCCCCAAACAACAAACAACCCTAACCCCCTAACAACAAACAATCATAACCCCCGAACAACCAACAACACTAACACCCTAACCACAATAAACACTAACACCCTAACAGCAAAAACCACTAAACCCCAACAAGAAACAACCCTAAACCCCTAAAAACCAAAAACACTAACCCACTAACAACAAACAACAATAACCCACTAACAACGAACAACCCTAACACCCTAACTAGAAACAACACTAACCCCCTAACAACAAACAATCCTAACCCCCGAACAAGCAACAACACTAACCACCTAACCACAATAAACACTAACAACCTAACAACAAAAACCACTAAACCCCAACAAGAAACAACCCTAAACCCCTAACAACAAACAACACTAACCCCCTAACAACAAACAACCCTGACCAAACAACAAAAAAACCTAACCCACTAACAAAAAACAACACTAACACCCTAACAACAAACAACCCTAACCCCCTAACAACAAACAACACTAACAACCTAACAACAAACAACCCTAACCCCCTAACAACAAACGACACTAACCCCCTAACAACAAACAACACTAAACCCCTAACATCAAAGAACACTAACACCCTAACAACAAAAAACCCTAACCCCCTAACAACAAACACTAACCCCCAAACAACAAACAACCCTAACCCCTAAAAACCAAAAACACTAACCCACTAACAACAAACAACCCTAACCCCCTAACAACAAACAACCCTAACCAAACAACAAACAACCCTAACCCACTATCAACAAACAACACTAACCCCCTAACAAGAAACTACTTTAACCCCGTAACAACAAACAACCCTAACCCCTAAAAACAAACAACCCTAACCAAACAACAAACAACCCTAAACGACTAACAACAAACAACACTAACCCCCTAACAAGAAACAACACTAACCCCCTAAGAAGAAACAACACTAACCCCCTAACAACAATCAACACTAACCCCCTAACAACAAACAACACTAACCCCCTAACAACAAACAACACTAACACCCTAACAACAACCAACCCTAACCCCCTAAGAACAAACACTAAGCCCTAAGAACAAACAACACTAACCCCCAACAACGAACAATACTAAGCCCCTAACAACACAAAACCTAACCCCTTATCAACAAACAACCCTAACCCACTAACAAAAAACAACCCTAACACCCTAACATCAAACAACACTAACCCCCTAACAACACAAAACACTAACACCCTAAGAACAAACAATCCTAACCCCCGAACAACCAACAACACTAACGCCCTAACCACAATAAACACTAACACCCTAACAACAAAAACCACTAAACCCCAACAAGAAAGAACCCTAAACCCCTAACAACAAACAACACTAACCCCCTAAGAACAAACAACCCTAACCAAGCAACAAACAACCCTAACCCCGAAAAACAAACAACCCTAACCCCCTAACAAGAAAGAACCCTAACCAAACAATAAAAAACCCTAACTGACTAACAACAAACAACACTAACCAACTAACAAGAAACAACAGTAACCCCCTAACAAGAAACAACACTAACCCCCTAACAACAAACAACACTAACACCCTAACAACAACCAACCCTAACCCCCTAAGAACAAACAACACTAAGCCCTAAGAACAAACAACACTAACCCCCAACAACGAACAATACCAACCCCTAACAACACAAAACCTAACCCCTTATCAACAAACAACACTAACCCACTAACAAAAAACAACCATAACACCCTAACAACAAACAACCCTAAACCCCTAACAACAAACAACCCTAACCCCTAAAAACCAAAAACAGTAAACCACTAACAACAAACAACCCTAACCCCCTAACAACAAACAACCCTAAACCCCTAACATCAAACAACACTAACCCCCTAAGAACAAACAACACTAAAACCCTAACAACAAACAACACTAACACCCTAACAAAAAAACCACTGAACCCCAACAAGAAAGTCTCCTAAACCCCTAACAACAAACACTAACCCCCTAACAACAAACAACACTAAACCCCTAACAAGAAACTAACCTAACCCCGTAACAACAAACACTAACCTTCTAACAACAAACAACCTTAACCCCCTAACAACAAACACCCCTGAACCCCTAACAACAAAAAATCCTAACCCCCTAACAACCTACAACACTAACCCCCTAACCACAAACAACAATAACACCCTAACCACAAACAACACTAACCCCGTAAGAACAAACAACACTAACTCCCTAACAACAAACAACACTAACCCCCTAACAGCAACAACAATAAACCCCAAAAACAAACAACACTAACACCCTAACAACAAACACTACTAATCCGCAACTGGAAACAACCCTAACCCCCTAACAACAAACAACACTAACCCTCTAACAACAAACAACACTAACCCCTAAAAACCAAAAACACTAAACCACTAACAACAAACAACCCTAACCCACTAACAACAAACAACCCGAACACCCTAACAACAAACAACACTAACCCCCTAACAACAAACAACCCTAAACCCCTAACATCAAACAACACTAACCCCCTAACAACACAAAACACTAACACCCTAACAACAAACAACACTAACACCCTAACAACAAAAACCACTAAACCCCAAGAAGAAACAACCCTAAACCCCTAACAACAAACACTAACGCCCTAACAACAAACAACACTAAATCCCTAACAAGAAACTACCTAACCCCGTAACAACAAACAACACTAACCCCGTAACAACAAACAACCCTAACCCCCAAACAACAAAAAACCCTAACCCCCTAACAAGAATCCTAACCCCCGAACAACAAACAACACTAACCCCCTAACCACAATAAACACTAACACCCTAACAAAAAAACCACTAAACCCCAACAAGAAACAACCCTAAAACCCTAACAACAAACAACACTAACCCCCTAACAACAAACAACCCTAACCCCCTAACAACACACAACACTAACCCCCTAACAACAAACAACCCTAAACCCCTAACATCAAAGAACACTAACACCCTAACAACAAACAACCCTAACCCCCTAACAACAAACACTAACCCCCAAACAACAAACAACCCTAACCCCTAAAAACCACAAACACTAACCCACTAACAACAAACAACCCTAACCCACTAACAACAAACAACACTAACACCCTAACAACAAACAACACTAACCCCCTAACAACAAACAACCCTAAACCTCTTACATCAAACAACACTAACCCCCTAACAACACAAAACACTAACACCCTAACAACAAACAACACTAACACCCTAACAACAAAAAACACTAAACCCCAAAAAGAAACAACCCTAAACCCCTAACAACAAACACGAATCCCCTAACAACAAACAACACTAAACCCCTAACAAGAAACTACCCTAACCCCCTAACAACAAACAACACTAACTCCGTAACAACAAACAACCCTAACCCCCAAACAACAAACAACCCTAACCCCCTAACAACAAACAATCATAACCCCCGAACAACCAACAACACTAACACCCTAACCACAATAAACACTAACACCCTAACAGCAAAAACCACTAAACCCCAACAAGAAACAACCCTAAACCCCTAAAAACCAAAAACACTAACCCACTAACAACAAACAACAATAACCCACTAACAACGAACAACCCTAACACCCTAACTAGAAACAACACTAACCCCCTAACAACAAACAATCCTAACCCCCGAACAAGCAACAACACTAACCACCTAACCACAATAAACACTAACAACCTAACAACAAAAACCACTAAACCCCAACAAGAAACAACCCTAAACCCCTAACAACAAACAACACTAACCCCCTAACAACAAACAACCCTGACCAAACAACAAAAAAACCTAACCCACTAACAAAAAACAACACTAACACCCTAACAACAAACAACCCTAACCCCCTAACAACAAACAACACTAACAACCTAACAACAAACAACCCTAACCCCCTAACAACAAACGACACTAACCCCCTAACAACAAACAACACTAAACCCCTAACATCAAAGAACACTAACACCCTAACAACAAAAAACCCTAACCCCCTAACAACAAACACTAACCCCCAAACAACAAACAACCCTAACCCCTAAAAACCAAAAACACTAACCCACTAACAACAAACAACCCTAACCCCCTAACAACAAACAACCCTAACCAAACAACAAACAACCCTAACCCACTATCAACAAACAACACTAACCCCCTAACAAGAAACTACTTTAACCCCGTAACAACAAACAACCCTAACCCCTAAAAACAAACAACCCTAACCAAACAACAAACAACCCTAAACGACTAACAACAAACAACACTAACCCCCTAACAAGAAACAACACTAACCCCCTAAGAAGAAACAACACTAACCCCCTAACAACAATCAACACTAACCCCCTAACAACAAACAACACTAACCCCCTAACAACAAACAACACTAACACCCTAACAACAACCAACCCTAACCCCCTAAGAACAAACACTAAGCCCTAAGAACAAACAACACTAACCCCCAACAACGAACAATACTAAGCCCCTAACAACACAAAACCTAACCCCTTATCAACAAACAACCCTAACCCACTAACAAAAAACAACCCTAACACCCTAACAACAAACAACCCTAACCGCCTAACAACAAACAACACTAACCCTCTAACAACAAACAACCCTAAACCCCTAACATCAAAGAACACTAACACCCTAACAACAAACAACTCTAACCCGCTAACAACAAACACTAACCCCCAAACAACAAACAACCCTAACCCCTAAAAACCAAAAACACTAACAAACTAACAACAAACAACCCTAACCCACTAACAACAAACAACCCTAACACCCTAACAACAAAAACCACTAAACCCCAACAAGAAACAACCCTAAACCCCTAACAACAAAAAACACTAACCCCCTAAGAACAAACAACCCTAACCAAACAACAAACAACCCTAACCCCGAAAAACAAACAACCCTAACCCCCTAACAAGAAACAACCCTAACCAAACAACAAAAAACCCTAACCGACTAACAACAAACAACACTAACCAACTAACAAGAAACAACAGTAACCCCCTAACAAGAAACAACACTAACCCCCTAACAACAAACAACACTAACACCCTAACAACAACCAACCCTAGCCCCCTAAGAACAAACAACACTAAGCACTAAGAACAAACAATACTAACCCCCAACAACGAACAATACCAACACCTAGCAACACAAAACCTAACCCCTTATCAACAAACAACCCTAACCCACAAACAAAAAAAAACACTAACACCCTAACAACAAACAACCCTAAACCCCTAATAAGAAACAACACTAACCCCCAAACAACAAACAACTCTAACCCCTAAAAACCAAAAACACTAACCCACTAACAACAAACAACCCTAACCCCTAACAACAAACAACCCTAAACCCCTAACATCAAACAACACTAACCCCCTAACAACAAACAACAATAAAACCCTAACAACAAACAACACTAACACCCTAACAACAAAAACCTCTAAACCCCAACAAGAAACAACTCTAAACCCCTAACAATAAACAACACTAACCCCCTAACAAAAAACAACCCTAACCAAACAACAAACAACCCTAACCCACTAACAACAAACAACACTAACCCCCTAACACAAAACTACACTAACCCCGTAACAAAAAACAACCCTAACCCCGAAAAACAAACAACCTAACCCCCTAACAACAAACAACCCTAACCAAACAACAAACAACCCTAACCGACTAACAACAAACAACACTAACCCCCTAACAAGAAACAACACTAACCCCCTAACAACAAACAACACTAACCCCCTAACAACAAACAACACTAACCCCCTAACAACAAACAACCCTAAACCCCTAACATCAAAGAACACTAACACCCTAACAACAAACAACCTTAACCCCCTAACAACAAACAAACCTAACCCCCAAACAACAAAGAACCCTAACCCCCTCACGAAAACAACCCTAAGCCCCTAACAAGCACAACTCTAAACCCCGAAAAATACAATCGTAACCCCGTAACAAACACAACCCTAACCCCCTAACAAAGCCTAACAATAACTTTAAACCTGACCATAAGCATAACCCCAAACCCTAGCACTAACTCTAACTCTAAACTTAACACTAACCTAGCCCTGCCCTTTACCGTAAACCTATCCTTAAGCCTAACCTTACCCCTACCCGAACCCTAACTCTATACCTAACCCGAACACTAACCTTGACCCTACTCTAACTTTAACTCTAACGTGACTATTAACTGAAACATCACCCTAACCCTAAGCCTAAATCTAACTCGAGCCCTAACCATAACAATTACACTAAACCCTCGCCTTAACTGTAAACCTAACCCTAACCCTCACCCTAATCCTTAACCGTATCCCCAACCCTAAACCTAACGCTATCCCCAAACTTATCCCTAACCCTAACCCTAATACGAACAGTAACCCAAATCTAACCCTAACCCTAATATTAAACCTAAACTTAAATCTACCCTAACCATAAACCTAACCCTAACACCCTAAACCTAACGTCTAACACCATCTATAAACCTAACCCTTATCATAACCCTCACCCTTAACCTAAACTTCACACTAACCCTAAACCTAACCTAACGCTGACCCTAGACATAACGCCTAACCCTAACCGAACCCTAAACCTATCCTTAACACTAACCTGAACACAAACCCAAACCCTAGCCCTCACCATAAAAATAACCCTCACCCTATCCTGAACTTCATCCAAACACTAACCATAACCTTAACCCTAAACCTAGACCTAACCCAAACCCTAACCTTAAACCTAACTCTAAGAATAACGCTAGTCCATCTGTAACCCTAAACCGAACACTTACAATAGCCCTGAACCTAACCCTAAAATAATCCTAATCCTAACCCTAGACCTAATCCTAACCCCACCCCTAACCTTGACCCTAAATAGAACACTAAGTCTAACCCTCAACATGGACCTAAACCTAATTCTTACCCTACACCTAACCCTAATCCTAAACCAAACCCTAACTCTGACTATAACCCTAATCATAACAATTACCCTAAACCCTCACCTTAACTGTAAAACTAACCGTAACCCGCACCCTAAATCCTAACCGTATCCCACAACCCTAACCCTAATGCTATCCCTAACCCTAACCCTAACATTAACCTGAAACCCCTGAGCCCTAATGATAAACCTAACCCTAACACAAACCCTAACCCTAACACCAAAGCCTAGCAAAAACCTTAACACTAACTCTCACCCTAACTCTAACACTAACCCGAAACCGAATCATGAACCTAACCCTAAGCCTAAACCAAACCTCACCATGACCAGAACCGCAAGGCCTAACCGGAACCCTCACCCAAACCCTAACCCTAAACTACACCTCTAACCCCTGACGCCTTATCATAACGATAATCCTAACCCTAACCAACCCTAACCCTAAAACTAACCCTCACCCCAACCACAAAGCCTAACACAACCGTGACCCTAACCCTAAACGTAACACTAAACTTAACCCTAACCTTAAATCTAACCCTAACCCTAAAACTGAACACAACGCCTGAACGTAACCCTAACCCTGAACATAACCTTAACACTAACCTGAAAACAAGCCCAAACCTTAGCCATAACCCTAACCCTCACCCTATCTTAAACTTCACCCTATCCCTAACCTAAAACTCACCCTGACTTTAACCCTAACCCTCCCCATAAACCTAACCCTCACCTTAACCTTGGCCCACCTGTAACCCGAAACCTAACCCTTACAATAACTCTGACCCTAATCCTCGCCCTAAACCTAATTCTAATTCTAACCCTGACCCTAACCCTAACCTAACCTTAACCCTATCTTTAAGCCTACCATAAACTTAAACCTAACCCTAACCCTTAACCTTAACTCTAACCCTAACCCTAGCCCTAACCCTAACCTTAACGGTAACACTTACCCAGAACCCTCACCTTAACTGTAAATGTAACTCTAACTCTTACCCTAACCCTAAACTTAACCCTAATTATAACCTTAACCTAAACCTAACTGAAACAGTAACCCTTAACCCTAACTCTAATCCTAATCCTTAGCCTAAAACTAACCTTAACCCTAAACCTAACCCTAACCACTGACCCTAACTCTAACCCTAACCCTAAGCCGAACCCTCACCCTTAACCAGAATTTCACCCTAAGCATAACGCTAAGCGTACCCTAACTTCATTCAAACCCAAACCCTAAGCAAAACTAACACTAACACTACACGTAACCCTAACCCTAAGCCTAACCCTAACCCTGACTCTGACCTGAACCCAAACCCCTAACCCCAACCCTCTCGCTTAACATAAACTTCTCTGTAACCCTAACCCTAAAACTAAACGTCACACTAAATCTCCCCTAACCCTGACCGTACCATAAACGTAACCCTAACTCTAAACTCAAAACTAACCCTGACCCTAACTCTAACTCTAACCCTAATCCTAACCCTAAAACTTACCCTACACACTCAGCTTAAATGGAAACCTAACACTAACCCTCATCTTACCATCTAAACCTAACCTCAACCCTTAACCTAACCCTATCTATAACCTTCACCTAGCCCTAAACCTAAACATGACTTAACCCTAACACTAACCCTAACCCTAAATCTAAACCTAACCTTAACCCTAAACTTAATCCTAACCTAAGCTCTAACCCTAACCCCTAACGCTAACCCTAAGCTCAACCCTCACCCTTGAATTAAACTTTACCCCAGCTGTAGCCCTAACCCTAAGCCGAACCCTAAACCTGACCCTAACATTAACCCAAACACCTAACCCTAACCCTAAGCCTAATCCTAAACCTAACCCTAACCTTAACCCAAATGCCTAACCCTAACCCTAACCCTCATCCTTAACCTAAACTTCACCCTAAACCTAAGGCTAACCCTAACCCTGAAAGTAAAGCTAACCCTTAACTATCCCCTAACTCTAGCCCTGACCCTAAACCTAATGCTAACCCTAGCCCTAACAGTAACACCCGAAAACATCAGCTTAATGTAAACTTAACACTAACCCTCCCATGAACCCCTAACCCTAACCCTACCCCGCATCCTACACCTAACCCAGACCTAAACCTAACCCTTTCTCTAACCCTAAATTAACCCTAACCTTAACTCTACCCTAACCCTAACAATAACTCTAAACCTGACCATAACCATAATCCTAAACCCTAGCACTAACTCTAACTCTAAATCTAACCCTAAGCTAGCCCTACCCTTTACCGTAAACCTAGCCTTAACCCTAACCTTACCCCTACCCAAACCCTAACGCTATACCTAACCCGAACACTAACCTTAACCCGACTCTAACCTTAAGCCTAACCCTGACTATTAACTGAAACTTCACCCTAACCCTAAGCCTAACTCTAACCCTAACCATAACAATTACCCTAAACCCTCGCCTTAACTGTAAACCTAACCCTAACCCTCACCCTAATCCTTAACCGTATCCCCAACCCTAAACCTAACGCTATCCCCAAACTTATCCCTAACCCTAACCCTAATACGAACAGTAACCCAAATCTAACCCTAACCCTAATATTAAACCTAAACTTAAATCTACCCTAACCATAAACCTAACCCTAACACCCTAAACCTAACGTCTAACACCGTCTATAATCCTAACCCTTACCATAACCCTCACCCTTAACCTAAACTTCACACTAACCCTAAACCTAACCTAACGCTGACCCTAGACATAACGTCTAACCCTAACCGAACCCTAAACCTATCCTTAACACTAACCTGAACACAAACCCAAACCCTAGCCCTCACCATAAAAATAACCCTCACCCTATCCTGAACTTCATCCAAACACTAACCATAACCTTAACCCTAAACCTAGACCTAACCCAAACCCTAACCTTAAACCTAACTCTAAGAATAACGCTAGTCCATCTGTAACCCTAAACCGAACACTTACAATAGCCCTGAACCTAACCCTAAAATAATCCTAATCCTAACCCTAGACCTAATCCTAACCCTACACCTAACCTTGACCCTAAATAGAACACTAAGTCTAACCCTCAACATGGACCTAAACCTAATTCTTACCCTACACCTAACCCTAATCCTAAACCAAACCCTAACTCTGACTATAACCCTAATCATAACAATTACCCTAAACCCTCACCTTAACTGTAAAACTAACCGTAACCCGCACCCTAAATCCTAACCGTATCCCACAACCCTAACCCTAATGCTATCCCTAACCCTAACCCTAACATTAACCTGAAACCCCTGAGCCCTAATGATAAACCTAACCCTAACACAAACCCTAACCCTAACACCAAAGCCTAGCAAAAACCTTAACACTAACTCTCACCCTAACTCTAACACTAACCCGAAACCGAATCATGAACCTAACCCTAAGCCTAAACCAAACCTCACCATGACCAGAACCGCAAGGCCTAACCGGAACCCTCACCCAAACCCTAACCCTAAACTACACCTCTAACCCCTGACGCCTTATCATAACGATAATCCTAACCCTAACCAACCCTAACCCTAAAACTAACCCTCACCCCAACCACAAAGCCTAACACAACCGTGACCCTAAACCTAAACGTAACACTAAACTTAACCCTAACCTTAAATCTAACCCTAACCCTAAAACTGAACACAACCCCTGAACGTAACCCTAACCCTGAACATAACCTTAACACTAACCTGAAAACAAGCCCAAACCTTAGCCATAACCCTAACCCTCACCCTATCTTAAACTTCACCCTATCCCTAACCTAAAACTCACCCTGACTTTAACCCTAACCCTCCCCATAAACCTAACCCTCACCTTAACCTTGGCCCACCTGTAACCCGAAACCTAACCCTTACAATAACTCTGACCCTAATCCTCGCCCTAAACCTAATTCTAATTCTAACCCTGACCCTAACCCTAACCTAACCTTAACCCTATCTTTAAGCCTACCATAAACTTAAACCTAACCCTAACCCTTAACCTTAACTCTAACCCTAACCCTAGCCCTAACCCTAACCTTAACGGTAACACTTACCCAGAACCCTCACCTTAACTGTAAATGTAACTCTAACTCTTACCCTAACCCTAAACTTAACCCTAATTATAACCTTAACCTAAACCTAACTGAAACAGTAACCCTTAACCCTAACTCTAATCCTAATCCTTAGCCTAAAACTAACCTTAACCCTAAACCTAACCCTAACCACTGACCCTAACTCTAACCCTAACCCTAAGCCGAACCCTCACCCTTAACCAGAATTTCACCCTAAGCATAACGCTAAGCGTACCCTAACTTCATTCAAACCCAAACCCTAAGCAAAACTAACACTAACACTACACGTAACCCTAACCCTAAGCCTAACCCTAACCCTGACTCTGACCTGAACCCAAACCCCTAACCCCAACCCTCTCGCTTAACATAAACTTCTCTGTAACCCTAACCCTAAAACTGAACGTCACACTAAATCTCCCCTAACCCTGACCGTACCATAAACGTAACCCTAACTCTAAACTCAAAACTAACCCTGACCCTAACTCTAACTCTAACCCTAATCCTAACCCTAAAACTTACCCTACACACTCAGCTTAAATGGAAACCTAGCCCTAACCCTCATCTTACCATCTAAACCTAACCTCAACCCTTAACCTAACCCTATCTATAACCTTCACCTAGCCCTAAACCTAAACATGACTTAACCCTAACACTAACCCTAACCCTAAATCTAAACCTAACCTTAACCCTAAACTTAATCCTAACCTAAGCTCTAACCCTAACCCCTAACGCTAACCCTAAGCTCAACCCTCACCCTTGAATTAAACTTTACCCCAGCTGTAGCCCTAACCCTAAGCCGAACCCTAAACCTGACCCTAACATTAACCCAAACACCTAACCCTAACCCTAAGCCTAATCCTAAACCTAACACTAACCTTAACCCAAATGCCTAACCCTAACCCTAACCCTCATCCTTAACCTAAACTTCACCCTAAACCTAAGGCTAACCCTAACCCTGAAAGTAAAGCTAACCCTTAACTATCCCCTAACTCTAGCCCTGACCCTAAACCTAATGCTAACCCTAGCCCTAACAGTAACACCCGAAAACATCAGCTTAATGTAAACTTAACACTAACCCTCCCATGAACCCCTAACCCTAACCCTACCCCGCATCCTACACCTAACCCAGACCTAAACCTAACCCTTTCTCTAACCCTAAATTAACCCTAACCTTAACTCTACCCTAACCCTAACAATAACTCTAAACCTGACCATAACCATAATCCTAAACCCTAGCACTAACTCTAACTCTAAATCTAACCCTAAGCTAGCCCTACCCTTTACCGTAAACCTAGCCTTAACCCTAACCTTACCCCTACCCATACCCTAACGCTATACCTAAGCCAAACACTAACCTTAACCCTACTCTAACCTTAAGCCTAACCCTGACTATTAACTGAAACTTCACCCTAACCCTAAGCCTAACTCTAACTCTAACCCTAACCATAACAATTACCCTAAACCCTCGCCTTAACTGTAAACCTAACCCTAACCCTCACCCTAATCCTTAACCGTATCCCCAACCCTAAACCTAACGCTATCCCCAAACTTATCCCTAACCCTAACCCTAATACGAACAGTAACCCAAATCTAACCCTAACCCTAATATTAAACCTAAACTTAAATCTACCCTAACCATAAACCTAACCCTAACACCCTAAAACTAACATCTAACACCGTCTATAATCCTAACCCTTATCATAACCCTCACCCTTAACCTAAACTTCACACTAACCCTAAACCTAACCTAACGCTGACCCTAGACATAACGCTTAACCCTAACCGAACCCTAAACCTATCCTTAACACTAACCTGAACACAAACCCAAACCCTAGCCCTCACCATAAAAATAACCCTCACCCTATCCTGAACTTCATCCAAACACTAACCATAACCTTAACCCTAAACCTAAAGCTAACCCAAACCCTAACCTTAAACCTAACTCTAAGAATAACGCTAGTCCATCTGTAACCCTAAACCAAACACTTACAATAGCCCTGAACTTAACCCTAAACTTAATCCTAATCCTAAACCCAGACCTAATCCTAACCCTAACCCTAACTCTAACCTTGACCCTAAATAGAACACTAAGTCTAACCCTCAACTTGGACCTAAACCTAAATCTTACCCTACACCTAACCCTAACCCTAAACCTAACCCTCACTCTAACTCTAACCCTAATCATAACACTTACCCTAAACCCTCACCTTAACTGTAAAACTAACCGTAACCCTCACCCTAACCCCTAACCGTATCCCACAACGCTAACCCTAATGCTATCCCTAACCCTAACCCTAACACTAACCTGAAACCCCTGAGCCCTAATGATAACCCTAACCCTAACCCAAACCCTAACACCAAAGCGAAAGCCTAGCAAAAACCTTAACCCTAACTCTCACCCTAACTCTAACACTAACCCGAAACCTAATCATGAACCTAACCCTAACCCTAAACCAAACCTAACCATGACCAGAACCACAAGGTCTAACCGGAACCCTCACCCAAAACCTAATCCTAAACTACACCTCTAACTCTAACACTTTACCATAACCATAATCCAAACCCTACCCAACCCTAACCCTAAACCTAACCCTCACCCCAACCACAACGCCTAACACAACCATAACCCTTACCCTAACCGTAACACTAAACTTAACCCTAACCTTAAATCTAACCCTAACCCTAAAACTAAACACAACCCATGAACTTAACCCTAACCCTGAACATAACCTTAACACTAACCTGAAAACAAGCCCAAACCTTAGCCATAACCCTAACCCTCACCCTGTCTTAAACTGCACCCTATCCCTAACCTAAAACTCGCCCTAACTTTAACCCTAACCCTACCCCTAAACCTAACCCTCACCTTAACCTTGGCCCACCTGTAACCCTAAACCTAACCCTTACAATAACTCTGACCCTAATCCTCACCCTAAACCTAATTCTAATCCTAACCCTGACCCTAACCCTAACCTAACCTTAACCCTATCTTTAAGCCTACCATAATCTTAAACCTAACCCTAACCCTTAACCCTAACTCTAACCCTAACCCTAGCCCTAACCCTAATCTTAACTGTAACACTTACCCAAAACCCTCATCTTAACTGTAAATGTAACTCTAACTCTTACCCTAACCCTAAACTTAACCCTAATTATAACCCTAACCTAAACCTAACTGAAATGCTAACCCTTAACCGTAACACTAACCCTAATCCTTAGCCTAAACCTAACCTTAACCCTAAACCTAACCCTAACCACTGACCCTAACTCTAACCCTAAGCCTAAGCCGAACCCTCACCCTTAACCAAAATTTCACCCTAAGCATAACACTAAGCCTACCCTAACTTCATTCAAACCCTAACCCTAAGCGAAACTAACACTAACACTAAACCTAACCCTAACCCTAAACCTAACCCTAACCCTGACTCTAACCTGAACCCAAACCCCTAACCCTAACCCTCTCGCAGAACATAAATTCACTGTAACCCTAAACACTAAATCTCCCCAACCCTGACCCTAACCATAAACATAATCCCAACACTAAACTTAAACCTAACCCTGACTCTAACTCTAACTTTAACCCTAAAACTTACCCTACACACTCAGTTTGAATGGAAACCTAGCACTATCCCTCACCCTAACATCTAAACCTAACCCCAACCCTGAACCCAACCCTATCTCTAACTAAAAACTAGTCCTAAACCTAACTATGACTTAACCCTAACACTTACCCTAACTCTAAATCTGACCTTAAGCCTAAACTTAATCCTAAACTTAAGCCTAACCCTAACCCCAACACTAACCCTAAGCTCAACACTCACCCTTAACTTAAACTTCACCCTAACCCTAACCCTATCCCTAAACCAAACACTAACCCTAACCCTAAACCTAACCTTAAACCTGACCCTAACATTAACCCAAACACTTAACGCTAAACCTAACACTAAGCCTAACCCTAAACGTAACCCTAACCTTAACCTAAACACCAAAGCCTAATCCTAACCCTCATCCTTAACCTAAACTTCACCCTAAACCTAAGCCTAAGCCTAACCCTAACCCTAACCCTAAAATTACACCTAACCCTAAACTATCCTCTAACTCTCGCCCTAACCCTAAACCTAACCCTAACCCTAACTCTAACCCTAACCCTGGTAAACCCTGGTAGTAACACCCTAAAACATCAGCTTAACTGTAAATGTAACACTAAGCCTCACACGAACCCCTAACCCTTTCCCTAACCCTATCACTCATCCTAACCCTAACCCTGACCTAAACTTAATCCTTACCCTAACCCTAAACTTAACGCTAACCTTAACTCTACCCTAAACCTAACAATAACTCTAAACCGGACCCTAACCCTAACCCTAAACCCTAGATCTAACTCGAACTCTAAACCTAACCCTAACCCTAACCTGGCCCCACCCTTTACAGTAAAGCTAGCCTTAACCCTAACCTTACCCCTACCCTAACCCTAAACCTAACCCTTACAATATCAATAACCCCTAGCAGGGTCCTGTCTAGTCTCTCCCACCTCATCACTCCTTACAAAGAGCCCTGCTTTGTCTCTCCCACATCCTCACTCCCTAAGCAGGGCTCTGCCTGTCCTCTCCCACCTCCTCACTCTCTATGCAGGACTCTGCCTTGTTCTCCCACCTCTTCACTCCCTACACAGGGCCCTGGCTAGTGTCTCCCATCTTCTCACTCCATACACAGCTTTCTGCTTCTTCTTTCCCACTTCCTCACTTCCTACACGGGGCCCTGCCTGGTCTCTCCCACCTCCTCACTCCCTACACCAGTCCCTGCCTGATCTCTCCTACCTCCTCACTCCCTGCACAGGGCCCTGCCTGGTCTCTCCCACATCCTTACTCCATACAAAGGGACTTGCCTGATCTCTGGCCTCCTCACTCCCTGCACAGAGCCCTGCCTGGTCTCTCCCAACTCCTCACTCCCTATTCAGGTCTCTGAATGTTTCTCCCACCTCTTCCCTCCCTACACAGGGCCCTGCCTGCTGTCTTCCATCTTCTCACTCCCTACACAAGTTTCTGCCTATTCTCTCTCACCCCCTCACTTGCTAAACACAGTCCTGCCTGTTCTTTCCCACCTCCTGACTCAGTACACAGGTCTCTGCCTGGTCTCTTCCAACTCCTCACTCCCTAGACAGGGCCCTGCCTGGTCTCTGCCACCTCCTCACTCCCTACACAGGGCCCTGCCTGGTATCTCCCACCTCCTCACTCCCTACACAGGGCTCTGTCTTTTCTCTCCCACCTCCTCAGTCCCTACACAGGTATCTGGGTGGTCTCTCCCACCTCCTCACTCCCTTTACAGGGCCCTGATGATCTCTCCCACCTCCTCACTCCCTAAACAGGACCCTGCCTGGTCTCTCCACCTCCTTACTCCCTACACAGGGCTCTGGCTAGTCTCTCCTACATCCTCACTCTTTATACAGCATCCTACCTGGTCTCTCTCACCTCCTCACTCCCTATGCAGGTCTCTGCCTGGTCTCTCCCACCTCCTCACTCCCTACACAGGGCCCTGCCTGGTCTCTCCTAACGCCTAACTCCCTACACAGGTCCCTGACTGGCCTCTCTCACCTCCTCACTCCCTATACAGGGCCCTGCCTGGCCTCTCCCACATCCTCAATTCACACAGGGCCCTGCCTCCTCTCTCTCACATCCTGACTGCACACACAGGGCCCTAACTGGTCCCTCCCACCTTCTCCATCCCTACACAGGTCTCTGCATGGTTCTCCCACCTCCCCATTCCCTACAAGGGTCTCTGCCTGTTCTCTCCCACCTCTTCAATCCCTAGACAGGGCCCTGCCTCTTCTCTCCCACTTCCTCACTCCCTACTCAGGGCCCTGCCTGGTATTTCTAACCTCCTCAGGCCATACACAGGGCCCTGCCTGGTCTCTCCCAAATCCTCACTCCCTACACAGGACTCTGCCTGGTCTCTCCCAACACCTCACTCCCTACAAAGGGCCCTGCCTGGAATCTCCCACCTCCTCATACCCTACCCAGGGTCCTGCCTAGTCAATCCCACCTCCTCACTCCCTACGCAGGGCTCTGCCTGTCCTCTCTCACCTTCTCACTCCCTATGCAGGACTCTGCCTGGTTCTCCACCTCTTCGCTCCCTACACAGGGCCTTGCCTGGTCTCTCCTACCTCCTCACTCCCTACACAGTTCTCTGCCTGTTCGCTCCCATTCCTCAATCCCTACACAGGTCTCTGGGTGGTCTTTCCCACCTCCTTACTACATACACAGGTGTTAGCCTGTTTTCTCCCTCCTCCTCACTCCCTACACAGGGCCCTGATGTTCTCTCGCACCTGCTCACTCCCTAAACAAGCCACTGCCTGGTCTCTCCACCTCCTTACTCCCTCCACAGGGCCCTGCCTGGTCTCTCCCACCTCCTCACTCCCTACACAGGGCCATGCCTGGCCTCTCCCACCTCCTCACTCCCTACACAGGGCTCTGCCTGGTCTCTATCACCCCCTCACTCCCTACACAGGGTCCTGCCTTACCTCTCCCACCTCCTCAGTCCCTGCACTGTGTTTCTGGCTGTTATCTCCCTTCTTCTCACTCCCTACACAGGGCTGTGCTTGTTCTCTCCCATCTCCTCACTCCCTATACAGGGCCCTGCCTGGTGTATCCCATCTGCTCACTCCCTGCACAGGGCCCTGATGATCTCTCCTACATCCTCACTCCCTACACAGGGCCCTGCCTGGCATCTCCACCTCCTTACTCCCTACACACAGACCTGCCTGGTCTCTCCCACATCCTCACTCTGTACACAGGGTCCAACCTGGTCTCTCCCACCTCCTCACTCCCTACACAGGGCCCTGCCTGGTCTCTCCTAACACCTCACTTCCCACACAGGGCTCTGCCTGATCTCTCCCACTTCCTGACTCCCTACTCAGGTATCTGGGTGGTCTCTCCCAACTCCTCACTGTGTATGCAGGGCCTTACCTGTTCTCTATCACCTCCTCACTCCCTACACAGGGCCCTGATGGTCTCTCCCACCTCCTCACTCCCTACACAGGGTCCTGCCTAGTCTCTCCCACTTCCTCAATCCCTACACAGGTCCCTGACTGGTATCTCCACCACCTTACTTCCTACACACAGCCTTGCCTGTTCTCTTCCACATCCTCACTCTGTACACAGGGTCCTACCTGGTCTCTCTCACCTCATCACTCCCTACACAGGGCCCTGCCTGGTCTCTCCTAACACCTCACTCCCTACACAGGGCTCTGCCTGGCCTCTCCCACCTCCTCACTCCCTACACAGGGCCCGGCCTGGTCTCTCCTTCTTCTCAATCCCTACACAGGTCTCTGCCTCTTCTCTCCAAGATACTCACTCCCTACACTGGGCCCTGCCAGGTCTCTCCCACCTCCTCAGTCCCTTCACAGGTCTTTGCCTGGTCTCTCCCACATCTCTGCCTCTTCTCTCCTGCATCCTCACTCCCAACATAGGGCCCTGCCTGGTCTCTCCCACCTTCTCACTCCCTACACAGGACGCTGCCTGGCCTCTCCCACCTCCTCAGGACCTACACAGGTCCCTGCCTGGTCTCTTCCAGCTCCTCACTGCCTACACAGGTGTCTGCCTGGATTCTCCCACCTCCTCACTCCTTACACAGGGCCCTGCCTGGTATGTCCCTCCTCCTCACTCCCTACAGAGGGCCCTGCCTGGTGTCTCCCTTCTGCTTACTCCCTACATATGTCTCTGTCTGTTCTCTCCCACCTCCTCACTCTCTACACAGGGCCCTGCCTGATCTCTGGCACATTCTCACTCCCTACACAGGACCTGTGTGGTCTCTCCCAACACCTCACTCCCTCCACAGGGCCCTGCCTGGATGCTCCCTCCCCCTCACACCCTGCACAGGGTCCTGCTTGGTCTCTCCCACCTCATCACTCCTTACACAGGGCCTTCCTGGTCTCTCCCATATCCTCACTCCCTATACTTGGCTCTGCCTGGTCTCTCCCATCTCCTCACTCCCTAAGCAGGACTCTGCCTGGGTCTCCCTCTTCTTCACTCCCTACACAGGGCCCTGTCTGGTGTCTCCCATCTTCTCTATGCACAGAGCCCTGCCTGGTCTGTCCCACCTCCTCACTCCCTACACTCTTCTCTGCCTGTTCTCTCCCACCTCCTAACTCCCTGCACAGGGCCCTGCCTGGTCTCTCCCATATCCTTACTCCATACAGGGACATGCCTGATCTCTGGCCAACTCACTCCCTACAGAGGGCCCTTCCTGGTCTCTCCCATCTCCTCACTCCCTATGCAGGTCTCTGAATGGTTCTCCCACCTCTTCACTCCCTACACAGGGCCCTGCCTGCTGTCTACCATCTTCTCAATCCCTACACACAGGTTTCTGCCTATTCTCTCCCACCTCCTCACTCCCTACACAGGTCTCTGCCTGGCCTCTCCCACTTCCTCACTCCCTACACAGGTCTCTGCCTGGCCTCTCCCACTTCCTCACTCCCTACACAGGTCCCTGCTTCGTCTCTCCCACCTCATCACTCCTTACACAGGGCCCTGCCTGGTCTCTCCTACATCCTCACTCTTTACACAGCATCCTACCTGGTCTCTCTCACCTCCTCACTCCCTATGCAGGTCTCTGCCTGGTCTCTCCTAAGGCCTAACTCCCTACTCAGGTCCCTGCCTGACCTCTCCCACCTCCTCACTCCCTAGACATGGCCGTGCCTGGTTGCTCCCAGCTCCTCACTCCCTACTCAGGGCCCCGCCTTTTCTCTCCCACCTCCTCCATCCCTGTAAAGGTCTCTGCCTGGTCTGTCCCACCTCCTTACTCCCTACAGAGTTCTCTGCCTGTTCTCTTCCACATCCTCACTCCTTACACAGGGCCCTTCCTGGTCCCTCCCACCTCCTCACTTCCTACACCTGTCCCTGCCTGGTCTCTTCCATCTCCTCTCTCCCTACTCAGGGCCCTGCCTGGTCTCACCCACCTCCTCACTCCCTACAAAGGTCTCTGTCTGGTCTCTCAGCTCTTCACTCCCTACACAGGTTTCTGTCTCTTTTGTCCCACCATCTTACTCCCTATACAGTGCCCTGCCTGGTCTCTCACTCTCTATACAGGGCCCTGCATGGTCTCTCCCACCTCCTGACTCCCTTCACAGCGCCCAGCCTAGTCCCTCCCACCTCCTCACTCCCTACACAGGTTAGGGTTTAGGGTTTAGTTTAGTGTTAGGGTTATGGTTCGGGATCGGGTTTAGGGGTTAAGGTTAGGTTTTAGGGTTTAGTGTTCGAGTTTAGGGTCAGGGTCAGTTTTTAGTGTCAGGGTCAGGGTTTATGGTCAGGGTCAGGGTTAGGGGTTAGGGTCAGGGTTAGGTTTAGGGTTTGTTTTTATGGTTAGGGTTTAGGGTTTAGGATTAGGGTTGGGGTAAGGTTAGGGCTAGGGGTTAGGGCTAGGGGTTAGGGTTTAGTGTTTAGTGATAGAGTTTAGGGTCAGGGTCAGAGTCAGTGTTTAGTGTCAGGGTCAGAGTTTAGGGTCAGGGTTAGGGTCATGGTCAGGGTTAGGGTCATGGTCAGGGTTTAGGGTCATTGTCACGGTTTAGGGTCAGGGTCTGGGTCAGGGTTAGGGGTTAGAGTCAGGGTTAGGTTTAGGGTTTGGGTTTAGGGTTAGGATTTAGGGTTTAGGGTTAGGGCTAGGGTTAGTTTTAGAGGTTAGAGGTTAGGGTTAGGGTTAGGGCTAGGGCTAGGGCTTGGTGTTAGGGCTAGGTCTAGGGCTAGGGTTTTAGGGCTAGAGTTTAGGGTTAGGGTTAGGGTTTTGGGTTAGGCTGATGGTTAGAGTTTAGGGTTAGGGTTTATGGTTAGTGTTAGGGTTAGTGTTAGGGTTTAGGGTTAGGGTTAGGGTTTAGGGTTAACAGTTAGTGTTAGGGTTAGTGTTCAGGCTTAGGGTTAGTTTTTAGGGTTTGGGTTTAGGGTTAGCGGTTAGTGTTAGGGTTAGTGTTCAGGGTTAGGGTTAATGTTTAGGGTTAGGTTTTAGGGTTCGAGTTAGTGTTAGGGTTAGGGTTAGGGCTAGGGCTAGGACTTGGGCTAGGGCCTAGGGCTAGGGCTAGTGATATGGTTTGGGTTTAGGGTTCGGGTTTGGGTTCACGTTAGGCTTCGGTTTAGGCTTCGGGTTAGGATTTGGTTTAGGGTTTTGGGTAAGGGTTATTGTTAGGTTCAGGGCTATTGTAAGGGTTAGGTTTAGGGTTACAGGTGGATTAGCGTTATGATTAGAGTTAAGTTTAAGTTTAGGGTCTGGGTTAGGTTTAGATTTAGGGTTAGAGTTTGGATGAAGTTTACGATATGGTGAGTGTTATTTTTAAGGTTAGGGCTAGAGTTTGGGTTCGTGTTCAGGTTAGTGTTAAGGTTAGGTTTAGCGTTTGGATTAGGGTTAGGGGTTATGTTTGGGGGTAGGGTTATGTTTAGATTTCGGGTTAGTGTGAAGTTTAGGTTAAGGGTGAGGGTTACGGTTAGGGTTAGGGTAAGGGTGAGGGTTAGGGTCAGAGTTATTGTAAGGGTTAGGTTTAGGGTACTACAGGTGGGCCAAGGTTAAGTTTAGGGTTTGATTTAGGGGTAGGGTCAGGGTTAAAGTTAGGGTGAGCTTTAGCTTAGGGATAGGGTGAAGTTTAAGATAGGCTGAGGGTTAGTGTTAGGGTTATGGCTAAGGTTTGAGTTTGGTTTCAGGTTAGTGTTAAGGTTATGTTTAGGGTTAGGGTTAAGTTTATGGGTTCTTTTTAGTTTTAGGGTTAGGGTTAAATTTTAGGTTAGGGTTAAGTTTAGTGTTATGGTTAGGATTAGGGTCACGGTTTGTGTTAGGCTTTGTCGTTTGGGTGAGGGTTAGGTTTAGGGTTCGGGTTGGGTAGGGTTAGGATTATGGTTATGGTAAGGTGTTAAGGGTTAGAGTTTTAGTTTAGGGTTAGGGTTTGGGTGAGGGTTCCGGTTAGTCATTGTGGTTCTGGTCATGGTTAGGTTTGGTTTAGGGTTAGGGTTAGGTTTATTATTAGGTTTCGGGTTAATGTTAGAGTTAGAGATAGGGTGAGACTTAGGGTTAAGGTTTGGGTTATGCTTTGGTGTTAGGGGTTAGGGTTTGGGTTAGGGGTTAGGGTTATCGTTAGGGCTCAGGGTTTCAGGTTAGTGTTAGGGTTAGGAATAGCATTAGGGTTAGGGTTGGGGGATACGGTTAGGGGTTAGGGTGAGGGTTGCGGTTAGTTTTACAGTTAAGGTGAGGGTTTAGGGTAAGTGTTATTTTTAGGGTTAGAGTTAGGGTTAGGTTCAGGGTTAGGGTTAGGTGTAGGGTAAGATTTCGGTTTAGGTTCAGGTTTAGAATTAGAGTTAGTGTTCTCTTTAGGATCAAGCTTAGAGTTAGGGTTAGGATTAGGGTTAGGTCTAGGGTTAGGTTCAGGGCTAATGTAAGGCTTAGTTTTACGGTTACAGGTGGAGTAGTGTTATGGTTAGAGTTTGGTTTAAGGTTAGGGTTTGGGTTAGGTTTAGGTTTAGGGTGAAGGTTAGGGTTAGTGTTGGATGAACCTTAGGACGGGGTGAGGGTTATTCTTATGATTAGGGCTGAAGTTTGATTTTGTGTTCAGGTTAGTGTTAAGGTTAGTTTTAGGGTTCGGGTTAGTGTTAGGAGTTACGTTTAGGGTTAGTGTTAGGTTTAGGTTCAGGGTTAGAGTGATGTTTAGGTTCATAGTGAGGGTCAAGGTAAGGGTTAGGATTACGGTGAGGATTATGCTTAGTGTTAGAGTTTACGTTTAGGGTGTTAGGGTTAGGTTTATGGTTAGGGTAGGGTTAATGTAAGGGTTAGTATTAGATTAGTGTTACTGTTCGTGTTTGGGTTAGGGTTAGGGATAAGTTTAGGGGTAGCGGCAGGTTTAGGGTTGGGGATTTGGTTAGGGGTTCGGGTGAGGTTTAGTGTTAGGTTTACAGTTAAGGTGAGGGTTTAGGGTAAGTGTTATGGTTAGGGTTAGAGTTAGGGTTAGGGTTAGGGTGAATTTTCAGTTAATAGTGAGGGTTAGGGTAAGGGTTAGGGTTAAGGTTAGAGTTAGGATTAAGATTAGTGTTAGGGTTAGGTTTAGGGTTAGGGTTAGGATAGGGGTAAGGTTAGGGTTAAGGCTAGGTTTACGGTCAAGGGTACATCTAGGTTAGGGTTAGGATTAGGTGTAGAGTTAGAGTTAGTGCTAGGGTTTAGGGGTAGGGTTCGGGTCAGGTTTAGAGTTATTGTTAGTGTTAGGGTTAGGGTAGAGTTAAGGTTAGGGTTAAGTTTAGGGTTAGGGTAAGGGTTATGTTTAGGTCAGGGTTAGGGATAGGGTTAGGTTTAGGGAAAGGGTTAGGGTTCGTGTGAGGGTTAGTGTTAGATTTACAGTTAAGCTGATGTTTTACAGTGTTACAGTTAGGGTCAGGGTTAGAGTTAGAGTTAGGGTTAGGGCTAGACTGAGGGGATAGTTTAGGGTTAGGTTTAATTTTAGGGTTATGCTTATGTATAGGGTGAAAGTTAAGATTAGCGTTAGGGTAAATATTAGAGTTAGGTGTTTGGGTTAAGGTTAGGATCAGGTTAGGGTTAGGTTTAGGGTTAGTGTTAGTGTCAGGGTTAGGTTTTGGTGTTTGGGTTAATGTTAGGGTTAGCTTTAGGGTTAGGGTTTAGTTTAAGGTTAGGGTCAGGGTGAAGTTTAAGTTAAGGGTGAGGGTTGAGCTTAGGGTTAGTGTTAGGGGTTAGGGTTAGGGTTAGGGTTAAGGTTAGGATTAGGATTAGGGTTAAGATTAGTTTTAGGGTTAGGGTAAGTGTTACGGTTAATTCATGGTTAGGTTTAGGGCTAGGTAAAGGTTAGAGATAAGATTAGGTTAAGGGTAGGGTTTAGGTTTAGATGTTAGTGTGAGGGTTAGTGCTAGGTTTCCATTTAAGCTGAGTGTGTAGGGTAAGTTTTAGGGTTAGGATTAGGGTTAGAGATAGATTTAGGGTCAGGGTTAGGATTATGTTTAAGGTTAGGGTTAGGTATATGGTTAGGATTAGGGTTAGGGTCAGGGTTGGGGAGATTTAGTATTATGTTTAGTTTTAGGGCTAGGGTTAGGGTGAAGTTTATGTCAAGCGTGAGGGTTAGGGTTAGGGTTAGGGGTAAGGGTTCAGGTTAGGGTCAGGGCTAGGGTTTGCGTTAGGTTTAATTTTTTTTAGTTTTGGTTAGGGTTAGGATTTGAATGAAGTTAGGGTAGGTTTAGGGTTATGGGTAGGGTGAAATTTTGGTTAGAGTTATTGTTCGGGGTTAGGGTTAGGTTTGAGTTTATCGTAGGGTTAAAGTTAGGGTTAAGGTTAGGTTAGGGTTATGGTCAGGGTTAGGATTAGGTTTAGGGTGAGGGTTAGGGTCCGAGTTATTGTAAGGGCTAGTTTTAGGGTTACAGGTGGGCCAAGGTTAAGGTTAGGGTTAGGTTTAGGGGTAGGGATAGGTTTAGAATTAGGTTAACATAAACTTCACCCTAACCCTAGCCCTAAAACTAAACATAATTAGAATTAGGGTGAGCTTTAGGTTAGGGATAGGGTGAAGTTTAAGTTAGGGTGAGGGTTAGGGTTAGGGTTATGGCTAAGGTTTGGGTTAGTTTTCAGGTTCGTGTTAAGGTTGTGTTTCGTGTTAGGGTTAAGTTTACGGGTTCTGTTTAGTTTTAGGGTTAGGGTTATGTTTAAGGTTAGGGTTAAGTTTAGTGTTACAGTTAGGGTTAGGGTTACGTTTTGTGTTAGGCGTTGTGGTTGGGGTGAGGTTTAGGTTTAGGGTTAGGGTTGGGTAGGGTTAGGATTATGGTTACGGTAAGGTGTTAGGTGTTAGAGGTGTAGTTTAGGGTTAGGGTTTGGGTGAGGTTCCGGTTAGACATTGTGGTTCTGGTCATGGTTAGGATTGGTTTAGGGTTAGGGTTAGGTTTATGATTAGGTTTCGGGTTAGTGTTAGAGTTAGAGTTAGGGTGAGAGCTACCTTTAAGGTTAGGGTTAGGTTTTGGTGTTATGGGTTAGGTTTGGGGTTAGGGTTAGGGTTATCATTAGGGCTTAGGTGTTCAGGTTAGTGTTAGGGTTAGGGATAGCATTAGGGTAAGGGTTGTGGGATACCGTTAGGGGTTAGAGTGAGTGTTACGGTTAGTTTTACATTTAAGGCGAGGGTTTAGGATAAGTGTCCCGATTATCGTTAGACATAGAGTTAGGGGTAGGTTTACGTTTAGGGTTAGGTGTAGGGTAAGATTTAGCTTTAGTTTCAGGTTTAGGGGTAGAGTTAGTGTTCTATTTAGGGTCAAGGTTAGAGTTCGGGTTAGGGTTAGGATTAGGTCTAGGGTTAGGATTAGGTTTAGGGTTAGGTTGAGGGGTATTTTAAGGGTTAGGTTTAGGGTTACAGGTGGACTAGCATTATGGTTAGAGTTAGATTTAATGTTAGGGGTTGGGTTAGGTTTAGGTTTAGGTTTAGGACTAAGGTTAGCGTTAGGGTTTGGATGAAGTTTAGGATAGGGTGAGGGTTATTTTTAGGGTTAGGGCTAGACTTTGGGTTTGTGTTCATGTTAGTGCTAAGGTTAGGTTTAGGGTTCAGGTTAGGGTTAGTGGTTATGTTCAGATTAGGTTTAGGTTTAGGGTTAGTGTGAAGTTTAGGTTAAGGGTGAGGTTTAGGATAAGGGTTTGCATTAGGGTTTGGATTCTAGTTAGTGTTAGAGTTTAGGTTTAGGGTGTTAGGGTTAGGTTTATGGTTAGGGAAGGGTTAAGTTTAGGGTTAATGTTAGGGTTAGCATTAGATTAGGGTTACTGTTCGTCTTCGGGTTAGGGTTAGGGATAATGTGAGGGATAGATAGCGTTAGGTTTAGGGTTGGGGATACGGTTAAGGGTTAGGTTTAGGTTTACATTGAAGGTGAAGGTTTAGGGTAATTGTTATGGTTAGGGTTAGAGTTAGAGTTAGGCTTATGGTTAGGGTGAAGTTTCAGTTAATAGTCAGGGTTAGGGTTAAGGTTAGAGTTATGCTTAAGGTTAGTGTCAGGGTTAGGTTTAAGGTAGGGGTAAGGTTAGGGTTTAGGCTAGGTTTACGGTAAAGGGTAGGGCTAGGTTAGGCTTAGGGTTAGGTTTAGAGTTAGAGTTAGTGCTAGGGTTTAGGCTTAGGGTTAGGGTCAGGTTTAGAGTTATTGTTAGGGTTAGGGTTAAGTTCGAGTTAAGGTTAGTGTTAAGTTTAGGGTTAGGGTAAGGGTTAGGATTAGGTCAAGGTTAAGGTTAGGATTAGGGATAGGGGTAGGATTAGGGAAAGGGTTAGCGATTCATGTGATGGTTAGTGTTAGGTTTACAGTTTAGCTGATGTTTTAGAGTGTTATGGTTAGGGGTATGGTTAGAGTTAGGGTTAGGGTTAGGATTAGGGTTAGGGCTAGACTGAGGGGATAGTTTAGGGTTAGGTTTAGTTTCAGGTTAGGCTTAGGCTTACGTTTAGGGTGAAGCATACGTTAAGGATGAGGGTTAGGACTAGTGTTAGCGTTACGTGTTTGCGTTAAGGTTAGGGTTAGATTTAGGGTTAGTATTAGGGTCAGGTTTACGTGTTTGGGTTAATGCTAGGGTCAGGTTTAGGCTTAGGTTTAGGGTTAGGGTTAGGGTTCAGTTTAGGGTTAGTGTTAGGGTGCATTTAAAGTTAAGGGCGAGTGTTGAGCTCAGGTTAGCGTTAGGTGTTAGGGTTAGGGTTAAGGTTAGGATTAGGTTTAGGGTTAAGTTTAGGTTTATGCTTAGGTTTAGAGTACATGTTAGGGTTAAGTCATTGTTAGGTTTAGGGCTAGGTTAAGGTTAGAGATAGGGTTAGGTTAAGGGTTGGGGTTAGGTTTAGATGTTAGGGTGAGGGTTAGTTCTAGGTTTCCATTTAAGCTGAGTGTGTAGGGTAAGTTTTAGGGTTAGGATTAGGGTTAGGGTTAGAGTTAGGTTCAGGTTTGGGTTAGGTTTATGGTTAGGATTAGGGTTAGGGTCCGGGTTAGGCGGAGATTTAGTGTTATATTTAGTTTTAGGGTTAGAGTTAGGGTGAAGTCTATGTTAAGCGTGAGGGTTAGGGTTAGGGGTTAGGGTTCAGGTTATGGTCCGGGTTAGGGTTAGGTTTACATTTAGGGTTAGGTTTAAGTTTAGTTTTATTTTTGGTTAAGGTTAGGGTTTGAATGAAGTTAGGGGAGGTTTAGGGTCATGGTTAGGGTGAATTTTGGTTAAGAGTGAGGGTTCGGTTTAGGGTTAGGGTTAGGTTTACGTTTAAGGGTAGGCTTAGGCTAAGGATTAGGGTTAGAGTTAGGGTTAGGGGTTAGTGTTTCAGTTTGGTTTACGGTAGAGTTATATTTAGGGTTAAGTTTAGGGTTAGGGTAAGAGTTAGAGTTACGTTTACAGTTAAGATGAGGGTTTTGGGTAAGTGTTAGTGTTAGGGTTAGGCTTAGTGCTAGGGTTAGGGTTAGAGTTAGGGTTAGGAGTTAGGGTTTGGTTTAAGATTATGGTAGGGTTAAGGTTAGGTTAGGGTTAGGATTAGCATTAGGTTTAGGGCGAAGGATAGGGTCAGAGTTATTGTAAGGGTTTGGATGAGGGTTACAGGTTGGCCAAGGTTAAGGTTAGGGTTAGGTTTAGGGTTAAAGTTAGGGTTAGCTTTAGGATAGAGATAGGGTGAAGTTTAAGATAGGGTGCGGGTTAGGTTTAGGGTTATGGCTAAGGTTTGCGTTAGTTTTCAGGTTATTGTTAAGGTTATGTTTAGGGTTAGGGTTAAGTTTACGGGTTCTGTTTAGTTTTAGGGTCAGGTTTAGATTTTAGCTTAGGGTTATTTACAGTGTTACTGTTAGGGTTAGGGTTATGCTTTGTGTCAGGCGTTGTGGTTGGGATGAGGGTTAGGTTTAGGGTTAGGTTTGGTTAGGGTTAGGATTATGGTTATGGTAATGTGTTAGGAGTTAGAGGTGTAGTTTAGGGTTAGGGTTTGGGTGAGGGTTTTGGTTAGGCATTGTGGTTCTGGTCATGGTTAGGTTTGGTTTAGGGTTAGGGTTAGATTTATGATTAGGTTTTGGGTTAGTGTTAGAGTTAGGGTGAGAGTTAGGGTTAAGGTTTGGGTTATGCTTTGGTGTTATGCGTTAGGGTTTGATTTCAGGTTCGGGTTATCCTTAGGGCTTAAAGGTTCAGGTGAGTGTTAGGGTTAGGCTTAGGGATAGCTTTAGGGTTAGGGTTCGGGATACAGTTGGGGTTAGGTTGAGGGTTATGGTTAGTTTTACAGTTAAGGTGAGTGTTCAGGGTAAGTGTTATGGTTATGGTTAGAGTTAGGGTTAGTGTTTGGGTGAAGTTTCAGTTAATAGTGAGGGTTACGCTAAAAGTTAGGGTTAATGTTAGAGTTAGGGTTAAGGTTAGCATTAGTGTTAGGTTTAGGGTAGGTAAGGTTAGGGTTAAGACTAGGTTTACGGTAAAGCGTTGGGCTGGGTTAGGGTTAGGGTTAGGTTTAGAATTATACTTAGTGCTGAGTTTAGGGTTAGGGTTAGGGTCAGGATTTGAGTTATTGTTTGGTTTAGGTATAGGTAGAGTTAAGGTTAGGTTTAATTTAGGTTTAGGGGAAGGGTTAGGTTTACGTCAGCGTTAGGTTTAGGATTAGGGATCGGGTTAGGGTTTGTGAAAGGGTTAGGGGTTCGTCTGAGGGTAAGTGTTAGGTTTACAGTTAAGCTGATGTTTTAGGCTGTTATGGTTAGGGTCATTGTTAGGTTTAGCGTTCGGGCTAGAGTTAGGTGATAGTTTAGGGTTAGGTTTAGTTTTAGGGTTAGGCTTAGGCTTAGGTTTAGGGTGAAGTTTAGGTTAAGGATGAGGGTTATGTTTAGGGTTAGTGTTAGGGTTAGGTGTTTGGGTTAAGGTTAGGGTCAGTTTAGGGTTCGGTTTAGAGTTCGGGTTAGCGTTAGGGTTCGGGTTAGGTGTTTGGGTTAACGTTAGGGTCAGGTTTATGTTTGCGTTTAGGGTTAGTGTTGGGTTCGTTTTAGGGTTAGTGTTTGGGTGAAATTTAAGTTAAGAGTGAGGGTTGAGCTTAGGGTTAGGGGTTAGGGTTAGGGTTAAGGTTAGTTTTAGGTTTAGGTTTAAGATTAGGTTTAGGGTTAGGTTTAGGGTAAGTGTTAGGGTTAAATCATGGTTAGGCTAGGGCATGGTTAAGATTAGAGATAGGGTCAGGTTAAGGGTTGGGGTTAGGTTTAGATGTTAGGGTGAGGGTTAGTGCTAGGTTTCCATTTAAGTTGAGTTTGTAGGGTAAGTTTTAGGGTTGGATTAGGGTTAGAGTTAGGGTCAGGGTTAGGGTTAAGGTTCGAGTTAGGGTTAGGTTTATGGTTAGGATTTGGGTTACGATCAGGGTTAGGGGGAGATTTAGTGTTATGTTTAGTTTCAGGGTCAGGGTTAGGGTGCAGTTTAGGTTAAGGATGAGGGTTAGGGTTAGGTTTAGTGTTAGGGTTAGGTGTTTGGGTTAAGGTTAGGGTCAGGTTAGGGTTAGGGTTAGGGTTAGGCTTACTGTTAGGGTTAGGTGTTTGGGTTAATGTTAGAGTCAGGTTTAGGGTTAGGTTTAGAGTTAGGATTAGGTTTTGGTTTAAAGTTAGAGTTCGGGATAGGGTGAAGTTTAATTTAAGGGTGAGGGTTGAGCTTAGGGTTTGGGGTAGGGGTTAGGGTCCAGGTTAGGATTAGGTTTAAGGTTAAGGTTAGGTTTAGGGTCAGGTTTAGGGTAAGTGTTAGGATTAAGTCATGTTTAGGTGTAGGGCTAGGATAAGGTTAGAGATAGGGTTAGGTTAAGGGTTGGGTTTAGGTTTAGATGTTAGGGTGTGGGTTAGTGGTAGGTTTCCATTTAAGCTGAGTGTGTAGGGTAATTTTTATGGTTAGGATTAAGGTTAGAGTTAGGGTCAGGGTCAGGGTTAGGGTTAAGTTTAGGGTTAGTTTTATGCTTAGGATTGGGTTAGGTTCATGGTTGGGGGAGATTTAGTGTTATGTTTAGTTTTAGGATAGGGTTAGGGTGAAGTTGATGTTAAGCATGCGGGTTAGGGTTAGGGCTAGGGGTTATTGTTCAGATTAGTGTCAGGGGTAGGGTTAGGGATAGGTTTAGGGTTTGTTTTAGTTTTGTTTAAGGTTAGGGTTTGAATAAAGTTAGGGTAGGTTTAGGGTTATGGTTAGGTCTGGGCTAAGGATTAGGGTTAGAGTTAGGGTTAGGGGTGTTTTGGTTAGGTTTAGGGTAGGGTTTTATTTAGGGTTAGGGTAAGAATTAGAGTTACGTTTACAGTTAAGGTGAAGGTTTTGGGTATGTGTTACGGTTAGGGTTAGGGTTGGAGTTAGGATTAGGGTTTAGGGTTAGGTTTAATTTTATGGTAGGGTTAAAGTTAAGGTTAAGGTTAGGTTAGAGTTAGGGTAGGGTTAGGATTAGGATTAGGTTTAGGGTGAGGTTTAGGGTCGGAGTTATCGTAAGGGTTAGGTGTAGGGTGACTGGTGGGCCAAGGTTAAGGTTAGTGTTAGGTTTAGGGGTACTGTTAGGGTTAAAGTTAGGGTTAGCTTTAGGTTAGGGATAGGGTGAAGTTTAAGATAGGGTGTGGGTTAGGGTGAGGGTTATGGCTAAAGGTTTGGGTAAGTTTTCAGGTTATTGTTAAGGTTACGTTTAGGGTTAGGGTTAAGTTTATGGGTTATGTTTAGTTCTGGGTTAGGGTTAGATTTTAGGTTAGGCTTAAGTTTAGTGTTACGGTTAGGGTTAGGGTTATGGTTTGTTTTAGGCGTTGTGGTTGGGTTGAGGGTTAGTTTTAGCGTCAGGGTTGAGTAGGCTTAGGATTATGGTTATGATAAGGTGTTAGGGGTTAGAGGTGTAGTTTATGGTTAGGGTTTCGGTGAGGGTTCTGGTTAGGCATTTTAGTTCTGGCCATGGTTAGGTTTGGTTTAGGGTTAGGGTTAGGTTTATGATTAGGTTTCGGGTTAGTGTTAGATTTAGGGTGAGTGTTTGGTTTAAGGTTTGGGTTAGGCTTTGGTGTTAGGGGTTTGGTTTGGGTTAGGGTTATCGTTAGGGCTTAGGGTTTCAGGTTAGTGTTAGGGCTAGCATTAGGGTTAGTGTTGGGGGATAGGTTTAGGGGTTCTGGTGAGGGTTAAGGTTAGTTTTACAGTTAAGGGGAGGGTTTAGGGCAAGTCTTATGATTAGGGTTAGAGTTAGAGTTACGGTTAGGTTTAGGGTTAGGTTTAGATGTAGGGTAAGATTTAGGTTTACTTTCAGGTTCAGGGTGAGAGGTAGTGTTCTCTTTAGGGTCAAGGTTAGAGTTAGGTTTAGGATTCGGTCTAAAGTTAGGATTAGGATTAGTTTTAGGGTTAAGTTCAGGGCTATTGAAATGCTCAGGTTTAGGGTTACAGGTGGACTAGCATTATACTTAGAGTTAGGTTTAAGGTTAGGGTTTGGGTTAGGTTTAGGTCTACAGTTAAGAATAGGATTAGGGTTTGGATGAAGTTTAGGATAGGGTGAGGGTTATTTTTATGGTTTGGGCTAAAGTTTGGTTTTGTGTTCAGCTTAGTGTTAAGGTTAGGTTTAGGGTTCGGTTTTGGGTTAGGGGTTATGTTTAGGGTTTGGGTTACGCTTTGGTTTAGGGTTAGTGTGAAGTTTAGGTTAAGGGTGAGGGTTAGGATAAAGGTTAGTATTAGGTTTATGGTAAGGTGTTAGTGGTTAGAGGTGTAGTTTAGGGTTAGGGTTTCGGTGAGGGTTCCAGTTAGGAATTGTGGTTCTGGTCATGGTTGGGTTTGGTTTAGGTTTATGATTCGGTTTCGGGTTAGTGTTAGAGTTAGGGTGAGAGTTAGGGTTAAGGTTTGGATTAGGCTTTGGTGTTAGGGGTTAGGGTCTGTGTAAGAGTTAGGGTTATCGTTAGGGCTCAGGGGTTTCAGGTTAGTTTTAGGGTTAAGGTTAGGGATTGCATTAGGGTTAGGTTTGGGGGATACGGTTAGGGGTTAGGGTGAGGGTTACGGTTAGTTTTACAGTTAAAGTGTGGGTTTAGGATAAGTGTTATGATTAGGGTTAGAGTTGGAGTTATTTTTAGGTTTAGGGTTAGGTGTAGGGGAAGATTTAGGTTTAGGTCCAGGTTTAGGGTTAGAGTTAGTGTTCTCTTTAGGGTCAAGGGTGCAGTTAGGGTTAGGTTAGGATTAGGTCTAGGGCTAGGATTAGGTTTAGGGTTAATTTCAGGGCTATTGTAAGGGTTAGGTTTAGGGTTACAGATGGACTAGCGCTATGGTTAGAGGTAGGTTTAAGGTTAGGGTTTGGGTTAGGTTTAGGTTTAAGGTAGTGTTAGAGTTTGGATGAAGTTTAGGATAGGGTGAGGGTTATTTTTATGGTTAGGGCTAGAGTTTGGGTTTGTGTTCAGGTTAGCTTTAAGGCTAGGGTTCAGGTTAGGGTTAGGGGTTATGTTTAGCGTTAGGGTTATGTTTTGGTTTAGGGTTAGTGTGAAGTTTAGGTTAAGGGTGAGGGTTAGGATAAGAGTTAGAATTAGGGTTAGGATTATAGTTAGTGTTAGAGGTTAGATTTAGGATGCTAACGTTAGGTTTATGGTTAGGGTTGGGTTAATGTTAGAGTTAGGGTTAGATTAGGTTTAATGTTCGTGTTTGGGTTAGGGATAGGGTTAGGGATAGCATTAGGTTTAGGGTTGGGGATACGGTTAGGGGTTAGGGTGAGGGTTGTGGTTAGGGTGTGGGTTAGGGTTAGGTTTACAGTTAAGGTGAGGGTTTAGGGTAAGTGTTATAGTTAGGGTTCGAGTTAGAGTTTGGGTTAGGTTTAGGGTGAAGTTTCAGTTAATAGTCAGGGTCAGGGTAAGGGTTAGGGTTAAGATTACAGTTAGGGTTAAGTTTAGTGTTAGGGTTAGGGTTAGGGTAGGGGTAAGGTTAGGGTTAAGGCTAGGTTTATGGTAAAGGGTAGGGCTAGGTTAGGGTTAGGTTTAGAGTTAGAGCTAGTACTAGGGTTTAGGGTAAGAGGTAGGGTCAGGTTTAGAGTTTTTGTTAGTTTTAGGGTGGAGTTAAGGTTAAGTTTAGCGTTAGGGTGTTAGGTTTAGGTCAGGGTTAAGGTTAGGATTAGGGATAGGGTTAGGGTTAGGGAAAGGGTTAGGTGTTCGTGGGAGGGTTAGTGTTAGGTTTACACTTAAGCTGATGTTTTACAGTGTTACGGTTAGGTCAGGGTTGTAGTTAGGGTTAGGATGAGGTTTAGGTTTAGGGCTATATTTAGGGGATAGTTTAGGGTTAGGTTTAGTTTTAGGGTTAAGGTTAGGCTTAGGTTTATCTTGAAATTTATGTTAAGGATGAGGGTTAGGGTTAGCGTTAGGGTTAGGTGTTTGGGTTAAGGTTAGGGTTAGGTTTAGGGTTTGGGTTAGGGTTAGGTGTTTCGGTTAATGTTAGGGTCAGGTTTAGGGTAAGGGTTAGGGTTCGGTTTAGGATCAGGCTTAGGGTTAGGATTAGAATTAGGGTTAGTGGTTAGGGTTAGGCTTAGGGTTAAGGTTAGGTTTAGGCTAAAGATCAGGATTTGATTCCGAGTTAGGTGTTAGTGTTTCGGTTAGGTTTAGGGTAGGGTTATATTTAGGGTTAGGTTAAGAGTTAGATTTATGTTTACAGTTAAGGTGAGGGTTTTGGGTAAGTGTTACATTTAGGGTTAGGGTTAGGTTTAGGGCTAGGGCTAGGGTTAGGTTTAGATTTCAGGTTACAGGTTAGGGTTAGGTTCAAGTTTATGGTAGGGTAAAGTTACGGTTAAGGTTTGGTTAGGGTTAGGGTCAGGGTTAGGATTAGGATTAGGTTTAGGGTGAGGGTTAGGGTCAGAGTTATTGTAAGGGTTAGGTTTGGGGTTACAGGTGGGTCAAGGTTAAGGTTACGGTCAGGGTTAAAGTTAGGGTGTGCTTTAGATTAGGGATAGGGTGAGGGTTAGGGTTATGGCTAAGGTTTGCTTGAGTTTTCAGGTTGGTTTTAAGGTTATGTTTAGGTTTAGGAATAAGTTTATGGGTTCTCTTTACTTTTAGGGTTAGGGGTAGATTTTAGGTTAGGGTTAAGTTCAGTGTTACGGTTAGGGTTAGGTTTACGGTTTGTGTTAGGCATTATGGTTGGTGTGAGGATTAGGTTTAGGATTAGGGTTGGGTAGGGTTAGGATTATGGTTATGGTAAGGTGTTAGGGATTAGAGGAGTAGTTTTGGGTTAGGGCTTGGGTGAGGGTTCCGGTTAGGCATTGTGGTTCTGGTCATGGTTAGGTTTGGTTTAGGGTTAGGGTTAGTTTTATGATTAGGTTTCGGGTTAGTGTTAGAGTTAGGGTTAGGCTTTGGTGCTAGGGGTTAGGTTTTGGGTTAGGGTTAGGGTTATCGTTAGGGCTTAGGTTTTCAGGTGAGTGTTAGGGTTAGGGTTAGGGATAGCATTAGGGTTAGCTTTTGGGGGTACGGTTAGGGGTTAGGTGAGGGTTACAGTTAGTATTGCAGTTAAGGTTAGGTTTTAGGGCAAGTGTTAGGATTAGGGTTAGAGTTAGAGTTAGGGTTAGGTTTAGGGTTAGGTGCAGGGTAAGTTTTAGGTTTAAGTCCTGGTTTAGGGTTAGAGTTAGTGTTCTATTTAGGGTCAAGTTTAGAGTTCGGCTTAGGTTTAGGATTAGGTCTATTGTTGGGCTTAGGATTAGGGTTAGGTTCAGAGCTATTGTAAGGCTTAGGTTTAGGGTTACAGATGGACTAGCTTTACGGTTACAGTTAGGTTTAAGGTTAGGGTTTGGGCTAGGTTTACGTTTACGGTTATGGTTAGGGTTAGGATTTGGTTGAAGTTTAGCATAGGCTGAGGGTTACTTTTAGGGTTAGGGCTAGAGTTTGGGTTTCTGTTCAGGTTAGTGTTATGGTTAGATTTAGGGTCCAGTTTAGGGTTAGGGGTTATGCTTAGTGTTAGGGTTAGTTTTAGGTTTAGGGTGAGTGTGAAGTTTAGGTTAAGGGTGAGAGTTAGGGTTAGGGTTAGGATTAGGGTTAGTGTTAGACGTTAGGTTTAGGGTGCTAGTTTTAGGTTTATGGTTAGGGTAGGTTTAAGTTTAGGGTTAATGTTAGGGTTAGTGTTAGATTAGGGTTACTGTTCGTGTTAGGGGTACAGTTAGGGTTAGGGATAGCATTAGGTTTAGGGTTAGGAATATAGTTAGGGGTTAGGGTGAGGGTTGGGGATATGGTGAGGGTTAGGTTTAGGTTTACAGTTAAGGTGAGGGTTTAGGGTAATTGTTATGGTTAGGGTTAGAGTTAGGGTCATGGTGAAGTTTCAGTTAATAGTGGGGTTCAGGGTTAATGTTAGATTTAGGGTTAAGGTTAGTGTTAGCGTTAGGTTTAGATTAGGGTTAAGGTAGCGGTCAGGTTAGGGTTAAGACTAGGTTTACGGTAAAGTGTAAGGCTAGGTTAGGATTAGGTTTAGAGTTAGTGCTAGGGTTTAGGGTTAGGGTTAAGGTCAGGTTTAGAGTTATTGTTAGGTTTACGGTTAAGGTTAGGGTAGAGTTAAGGTTAAGGTTAAGTTTAAGTTTAAGGTAAGAGTTATGTTTACGTCAGGTTTAGGGTTAGGATGAGGGATAGGGTTAGGGAAATGGTTAGGGTTTCGTGTGAGGATTAGTGTTATGTTTATATTAAGCTGATGTTTTTGGGTGTTACAGTAAGGTTTAGGGTTAGAGTTAGGTTAGGTTTAGAGTTAGGGCTAGAGTATGGTGATAGTGCTTTAGGCTTAGGTTTAGGGTGAAATTTAGGTTAAGGATGAGGGTTAGGGTTGGGGTAGGTGTTTGGATTAATGTTAGGGTCAGGTTTAGGGTTTGGGTTTAGAGTTCAGGTTAGATTCAGGGTTAGGGTTAGATTTAGGTTTAGGGTTAGGGTTAGGTTTAGTGTCAGTTTAGCTTAGGGTTAGGGTTTGAATGAAGTTAGGGTAGGTTTAGGATTATGGTTAGGTTGAAATTTTGGTTAAGTGTGAGGGTTTGGTTTCGGGTTAGGGTTAGAGTTAGGGTTAGTGGTTAAGGTTAGGTTTAGGCTAAGCATTAGGGTTAGAGTTAGGGTTAGTGGTTAGTGTTTCAGTTAGGTTTAGGATAGGGTTATAATTAGGGTTAAGTTTAGGGTTACGGTAAGAGTTAGATTTACGTTTACAGTTAAGGTGAGGGTTTTGCGTAACTGTTACGGTTAGGGTTAGGGCTAGGTTTAGGGTGAGAGTTGGGTTAGGGGTTAGGTTTAGGTTAAGTTCATGGTAGGCTTAAAGTTAGGGTTAAGGTTAGGTTAGGGTTAGGGTCAGGGTTAGAATTAGAATTAGGTTTCGGGAGAGGGTTAGTGTCAGAGTTATTATAAGGGTTAGGTTTAGCTTTACAGATGGGCCAAGGTTAAGTTTATGGTTAGGTTTAGGGGTAGGATTAGGGTTAAAATTAGGGTTAGCTTTAGGTTAGGGATAGGGTGAAGTAAAGTAGGGTGAGGGTTAGGGTTATGGCTAAGGTTTGGGTTCGTTTTCAGGTTAGTGTTAAGTTTATGTTTAGGGTTAGGGTTAAGTTTATGGGTTCTGTTTAGTTTTAGGGTTAGGGTTAGATTTTAGGTTAGGTTTAAATGTAACAGTTAGGGTTATGATTTGTGTTAGGCATTGTGGTTGGGGTGAGTGTTAGGTTTATGGTTAGGGTTGGGTAGAGTTAGGATTATGGTTATGGTAAGGTGTTAGGGTGTAGAGGTGTAGTTTAGGGTTAGGGTTTGGGTGAGGGTTTCGGTTAGGCATTGTGGTTCTGGTCATGGTTAAGTTTGGTTCAGTGTTAGGGTTAGGTTTACGATTAGGTTTCGGATTAGTGATAGAGTTAGGGTGAGGGATAGTGTTAAGGTTTAGGTTAGGTTTTGGTGTTATATTTTAGGGTTTGCGTTAGGGTTTGCGTTAGAAAGAAAAGAGAATAACAAGAGGCCTTTTCTCCCCTGCTGCTCTGTCAAGTCCTTCCAGCTAAAACTATGTCGTTGCTCCTCTGGAAGGATCCCTGCACCGTGACATAGTTTTTCAGAAGAAGCCTTGCATTTGCAAGAGCAAATGAGGAATTCGTTGCAGGAAAGAGGAAGCAAAGAAAGTTTCTCTCCTTCTGCCTGCTTTGCTCAGAGGACTGGATGAAGTCAGGGAGTTCTCCCTTTCACTGAGAAACGTGCACGCTGCTGTTCCCTGGGCGCTCTCTTTTTTGCAAAAGAGTCTGCAGTACCACGCTTTGAACCATGGAAAGGCGCCGGGCTCTGCTAAGATTTCCCCCGGCGCTTCCTTTGCCCTGGGCCAAAGTGAGCCTTCACATTCGCTGAACGTTAACACTGCATACTCGTTCCACTTCCAGAACAGGGCTACCGCGAGGCAGTTCTCCGGGGGAAAACGGCCCTTCGCGAAGGGCAGATCTATCGAGCTCATTGTGGGAAAGCGAAAGCAAAGGACGCTTTTCTCCCTCCAACCGCTTTCGTCAGAGGAACAGGGGAAGTCACAGTGTTCTTTCTCTCACTGAGATACACACAATCTGACGTTGCCTCTGAGCTCCTTTGCTGGCATAGAACTGAAACGGACATACATTCCTGTGGGGAAACACAGGTCTTTGCTAGGATTTCTCTAGGCAGTGTGTTTTCCCTGGGCCTCACTGTAGCAACACTATCGCGCCAGGGCAACACTGCATGGGATTTCCTCTGCCAGAAGAGAGCTGCTGCTTTGTAGTTTGTGCTGGGAAACCTTGCTTTGGCAAGTGCCAATTGACCGCATTCGGGCAGAAAGAAAAAAGAACAGCCAGAGGCCTTTTCTCCCCGGCTGCTCTGCCAAGTCCTTCCAGCTAAAACTATGTCGTTGCTCCTCTGGAAGGATCCCTGCACCGTGAAGTAGTTTTGCAGAAGAAGCCTTGCGTTTGCAAGAGCAAATGAGGAATTCGTTGCAGGAAAGAGGAAGGAAAGAAAGTTTCTCTCCTTCTGCCTGCTTTGCTCAGAGGACTGGATGAAGTCAGGGAGTTCTCCCTTTCACTGAGAAATTGCAGGCTGCTGTTGCCTGGGCGCTCTCTTCTTTGCAAAAGAGTCTGCAGTTCCACGCTTTGAACCGTGGAAAGGCGCCGGGCTCTCCTAAGATTTCCCCCGGCGCTTCGTTTGCCCTGGGCCAAAGTGAGCCTTCACAATAGCTGAACGTTAACACTGCATACTCGTTCTACTTCCAGAACAGGGCTACTGCGAGGCAGTTCTCCGGGGGAAAACGGCCCTTCGCGAAGGGCAGATCTGTCGAGCTCATTGCGGGAAAGAGAAAGCAAAGGACGCTTTTCTCCCTCCAACCGATTTCGTCAGAGGAACGGGGGAAGTCACAGTGTTCTTTCTCTCACTGAGATACACACAATCTGACGTTGCCTCTGAGCTCCGTTGCTGGCAAAGAACTGAAACGGACATACATTCCTGTGGGGAAACACAGGGCTTTGCTAGGATTTCTCTAGGCAGTGTGTTTTCCCTGGGCCTCACTGTAGCAACACTATCTCGGCAGGGCAACACTACATGGGATTTCCTCTGCCAGGAGAGAGCTGCTGCTTTGTAGTTTGTGCTGGGAAACCTTGCTTTGGCAAGTGCCAATTGACCGCATTCGGGCAGAAAGAAAAGAGAACAGCAAGAGGCCTTTTCTCCCCGGCTGCTCTGCCAAGCCCTTCCAGCTAAAACTATGTCGTTGCTCCTCTGGAAGGATCCCTGCACCGTGACGTAGTTTTTTAGAAGAAGCCTTGGGGTTCCAAGAGCAAATGAGGAATTCGTTGCAGAAAAGAGGACGGAAAGAAAGTTTGTCTTCTTCTGCCTGCTTTGGTCAGAGGACTGGATGAAGTCAGGGAGTTCTCCCTTTCACTGATAAACGTGCAGGCTGCTGTTGCCTGGGCCCTCTCTTCTTTGCAAAAGAGTCTGCAGTTCCACGCTTTGAACCGTGGAAAGGCGCCGGGCTCGGCTAAGATTTCCCCCGGCGCTTCCTTTGCCCTGGGCCAAAGCGAGCCTTCACATTAGCTGAACGCTAACACTGCATACTCGTTCCACTTCCAGAACAGGGCTACCGCGAGGCAGTTCTCCGGGGGAAAACGGCCCTTCGCGAAGGGCAGATCTGTCGAGCTCATTGCGGGAAAGCGAAAGCAAAGGACGCTTTTCTCCCTCCAACCGCTTTCGTCAGAGGAACGGGGGAAGTCACAGTGTTCTTTCTCTCACTGAGATACACACAATCTGACGTTGCCTCTTTGCTCCGTTGCTGGCATAGAACTGAAACGGACATACATTCCTGTGGGGAAACACAGGTCTTTGCTAGGATTTCTCTAGGCAGTGTGTTTTCCATGGGCCTCACTGTAGCAACAATATCTCGCCAGGGCAACACTGCATGGGATTTCCTCTGCCAGAAGAGAGCTGCTGCTTTGTAGTTTGTGCTGGGAAACCTTGCTTTGGCAAGTGCCAATTGACCGCATTCGGGCAGAAAGAAAAAAGAACAGCCAGAGGCCTTTTCTCCCCGGCTGCTCTGCGAAGTCCTTCCAGCTAAAATTATGTCGTTGCTCCTCTGGAAGGATCCCTGCACCGTGACGTAGTTTTTCAGAAGAAGCCTTGCGTTTGCAAGAGCAAATGAGGAATTCGTTGCAGGAAAGAGGACGGAAAGAAAGTTTCTCTCCTTCTGCCTGCTTTGCTCAGAGGACTGGATGAAGTCAGGGAGTTCTCCCTTTCACTGAGAAATTGCAGGCTGCTGTTGCCTGGGCGCTCTCTTCTTTGCAAAAGAGTCTGCAGTTCCACGCTTTGAACCGTGGAAAGGCGCCGGGCTCTCCTAAGATTTCCCCCGGCGCTTCGTTTGCCCTGGGCCAAAGCGAGCCTTCACATTCGCTGAACGCGAACACTGCATACTCGTTCCACTTCCAGAACAGGGCTACCGCGAGGCAGTTCTCCGGGGGAAAACGGCCCTTCGCGAAGGGCAGATCTGTCGAGCTCATTGCGGGAAAGCGAAAGCAAAGGACGCTTTTCTCCCTCTAACTGCTTTCGTCAGAGGAACGGGGGAAGTCACAGTGTTCTTTCTCTCACTGAGATACACACAATCTGACGTTGCCTCTTTGCTCCGTTGCTGGCGAAGAACTGAAACGGACATACATTCCTGTGGGGAAACACAGGGTTTTGCTAGGATTTCTCTAGGCAGTGTGTTTTCCCTGGGCCTCACTGTAGCAACACTATCTCGCCAGGGCAACACTGCATGGGATTTCCTCTGCCAGGAGAGAGCTGCTGCTTTGTAGTTTGTGCTAGGAAACCTTGCTTTGGCAAGTGCCAATTGACCGCAGTGAGGCAGAAAGAAAAGAGAATAGCAAGAGACCTTTCTCCCCAGCTGCTCAGCCAAGCCCTTCCAGCTAAAACTATGTCGTTGCTCCTCTGGAAGGATCCCTGCACCGTGACGTAGTTTTTCAGAAGAAGCCTTGCGTTTGCAAGAGCAAATGAGGAATTCGTTGCAGGAAAGAGGACGGAAAGAAAGTTTCTCTCCTTCTGCCTGCTTTGCTCAGAGGACTGGATGAAGTCAGGGAGTTCTCCCTTTCACTGAGAAACGTGCAGGCTGCTGTTGCCTGGGCGCTCTCTTCTTTGCAAAAGAGTCTGCAGTTCCACGCTTTGAACCGTGGAAAGGCGCCGGGCTCTCCTAAGATTTCCCCCGGCGCTTCGTTTGCCCTGGGCCAAAGTGAGCCTTCACATTCGCTGAACGTTAACACTGCATACTCGTTCCACTTCCAGAACAGGGCTACCGCGAGGCCGTTCTCCGGGGGAAAACGGCCCTTCGCGAAGGGCAGATCTGTCGAGCTCATTGCGGGAAAGCGAAAGCAAAGGACGCTTTTCTCCCTCCAACCGATTTTGTCAGAGGAACGGGGGAAGTCACAGTGTTCTTTCTCTCACTGAGATACACACAATCTGACGTTGCCTCTGAGCTCCGTTGCTGGCAAAGAACTGAAACGGACATACATTCCTGTGGGGAAACACAGGGCTTTGCTAGGATTTCTCTAGGCAGTGTGTTTTCCCTGGGCCTCACTGTAGCAACACTATCTCGCCAGGGCAACACTGCATGGGATTTCCTCTGCCAGAAGAGAGCTGATGCTTTCTAGTTTGTGCTGGGAAACCTTGCTTTGGCAAGTGCCAATTGACCGCATTCGGGCAGAAAGAAAAGAGAACAGCAAGAGGCCTTTTCTCCCCGGCTGCTCTGCCAAGCCCTTCCAGCTAAAACTATGTCGTTGCTCCTCTGGAAGGATCCCTGCACCGTGACGTAGTTTTTTAGAAGAAGCCTTGCGTTTCCAAGAGCAAATGAGGAATTCGTTGCAGAAGAGAGGACGGGAAGAAAGTTTGTCTTCTTCTGCCTGCTTTGGTCAGAGGACTGGATGAAGTCAGGGAGTTCTCCCTTTCACTGAGAAATTGCAGGCTGCTGTTGCCTGGGCGCTCTCTTCTTTGCAAAAGAGTCTGCAGTTCCACGCTTTGAACCGTGGAAAGGCGCCGGGCTCTCCTAAGATTTCCCCCGGCGCTTCGTTTGCCCTGGGCCAAAGCGAGCCTTCACATTCGCTGAACGCTAACACTGCATACTCGTTCCACTTCCAGAACAGGGCTACCGCGAGGCAGTTCTCCGGGGGAAAACGGCCCTTCGCGAAGGGCAGATCTGTCGAGCTCATTGCGGGAAAGAGAAAGCAAAGGACGCTTTTCTCCCTCCAACCGATTTCGTCAGAGGAACGGGGGAAGTCACAGTGTTCTTTCTCTCACTGAGATACACACAATCTGACGTTGCCTCTGAGCTCCGTTGCTGGCAAAGAACTGAAACGGACATACATTCCTGTGGGGAAACACAGGGCTTTGCTAGGATTTCTCTAGGCAGTGTGTTTTCCCTGGGCCTCACTGTAGCAACACTATCTCGGCAGGGCAACACTACATGGGATTTCCTCTGCCAGGAGAGAGCTGCTGCTTTGTAGTTTGTGCTGGGAAACCTTGCTTTGGCAAGTGCCAATTGACCGCATTCGGGCAGAAAGAAAAGAGAACAGCAAGAGGCCTTTTCTCCCCGGCTGCTCTGCCAAGCCCTTCCAGCTAAAACTATGTCGTTGCTCCTCTGGAAGGATCCCTGCACCGTGACATAGTTTTTTAGAAGAAGCCTTGGGGTTCCAAGAGCAAATGAGGAATTCGTTGCAGAAAAGAGGACGGAAAGAAAGTTTGTCTTCTTCTGCCTGCTTTGGTCAGAGGACTGGATGAAGTCAGGGAGTTCTCCCTTTCACTGATAAACGTGCAGGCTGCTGTTGCCTGGGCCCTCTCTTCTTTGCAAAAGAGTCTGCAGTTCCACGCTTTGAACCGTGGAAAGGCGCCGGGCTCGGCTAAGATTTCCCCCGGCGCTTCCTTTGCCCTGGGCCAAAGCGAGCCTTCACATTAGCTGAACGCTAACACTGCATACTCGTTCCACTTCCAGAACAGGGCTACCGCGAGGCAGTTCTCCGGGGGAAAACGGCCCTTCGCGAAGGGCAGATCTGTCGAGCTCATTGCGGGAAAGCGAAAGCAAAGGACGCTTTTCTCCCTCCAACCGCTTTCGTCAGAGGAACGGGGGAAGTCACAGTGTTCTTTCTCTCACTGAGATACACACAATCTGACGTTGCCTCTTTGCTCCGTTGCTGGCATAGAACTGAAACGGACATACATTCCTGTGGGGAAACACAGGTCTTTGCTAGGATTTCTCTAGGCAGTGTGTTTTCCATGGGCCTCACTGTAGCAACAATATCTCGCCAGGGCAACACTGCATGGGATTTCCTCTGCCAGAAGAGAGCTGCTGCTTTGTAGTTTGTGCTGGGAAACCTTGCTTTGGCAAGTGCCAATTGACCGCATTCGGGCAGAAAGAAAAAAGAACAGCCAGAGGCCTTTTCTCCCCGGCTGCTCTGCGAAGTCCTTCCAGCTAAAATTATGTCGTTGCTCCTCTGGAAGGATCCCTGCACCGTGACGTAGTTTTTCAGAAGAAGCCTTGCGTTTGCAAGAGCAAATGAGGAATTCGTTGCAGGAAAGAGGACGGAAAGAAAGTTTCTCTCCTTCTGCCTGCTTTGCTCAGAGGACTGGATGAAGTCAGGGAGTTCTCCCTTTCACTGAGAAATTGCAGGCTGCTGTTGCCTGGGCGCTCTCTTCTTTGCAAAAGAGTCTGCAGTTCCACGCTTTGAACCGTGGAAAGGCGCCGGGCTCTCCTAAGATTTCCCCCGGCGCTTCGTTTGCCCTGGGCCAAAGCGAGCCTTCACATTCGCTGAACGCGAACACTGCATACTCGTTCCACTTCCAGAACAGGGCTACCGCGAGGCAGTTCTCCGGGGGAAAACGGCCCTTCGCGAAGGGCAGATCTGTCGAGCTCATTGCGGGAAAGCGAAAGCAAAGGACGCTTTTCTCCCTCTAACTGCTTTCGTCAGAGGAACGGGGGAAGTCACAGTGTTCTTTCTCTCACTGAGATACACACAATCTGACGTTGCCTCTTTGCTCCGTTGCTGGCGAAGAACTGAAACGGACATACATTCCTGTGGGGAAACACAGGGTTTTGCTAGGATTTCTCTAGGCAGTGTGTTTTCCCTGGGCCTCACTGTAGCAACACTATCTCGCCAGGGCAACACTGCATGGGATTTCCTCTGCCAGGAGAGAGCTGCTGCTTTGTAGTTTGTGCTAGGAAACCTTGCTTTGGCAAGTGCCAATTGACCGCAGTGAGGCAGAAAGAAAAGAGAATAGCAAGAGACCTTTCTCCCCAGCTGCTCAGCCAAGCCCTTCCAGCTAAAACTATGTCGTTGCTCCTCTGGAAGGATCCCTGCACCGTGACGTAGTTTTTCAGAAGAAGCCTTGCGTTTGCAAGAGCAAATGAGGAATTCGTTGCAGGAAAGAGGACGGAAAGAAAGTTTCTCTCCTTCTGCCTGCTTTGCTCAGAGGACTGGATGAAGTCAGGGAGTTCTCCCTTTCACTGAGAAACGTGCAGGCTGCTGTTGCCTGGGCGCTCTCTTCTTTGCAAGAGTCTGCAGTTCCACGCTTTGAACCGTGGAAAGGCGCCGGGCTCTCCTAAGATTTCCCCCGGCGCTTCGTTTGCCCTGGGCCAAAGTGAGCCTTCACATTCGCTGAACGTTAACACTGCATACTCGTTCCACTTCCAGAACAGGGCTACCGCGAGGCAGTTCTCCGGGGGAAAACGGCCCTTCGCGAAGGGCAGATCTGTCGAGCTCATTGCGGGAAAGCGAAAGCAAAGGACGCTTTTCTCCCTCCAACCGATTTTGTCAGAGGAACGGGGGAAGTCACAGTGTTCTTTCTCTCACTGAGATACACACAATCTGACGTTGCCTCTGAGCTCCGTTGCTGGCAAAGAACTGAAACGGACATACATTCCTGTGGGGAAACACAGGGCTTTGCTAGGATTTCTCTAGGCAGTGTGTTTTCCCTGGGCCTCACTGTAGCAACACTATCTCGCCAGGGCAACACTGCATGGGATTTCCTCTGCCAGAAGAGAGCTGATGCTTTCTAGTTTGTGCTGGGAAACCTTGCTTTGGCAAGTGCCAATTGACCGCATTCGGGCAGAAAGAAAAGAGAACAGCAAGAGGCCTTTTCTCCCCGGCTGCTCTGCCAAGCCCTTCCAGCTAAAACTATGTCGTTGCTCCTCTGGAAGGATCCCTGCACCGTGACGTAGTTTTTTAGAAGAAGCCTTGCGTTTCCAAGAGCAAATGAGGAATTCGTTGCAGAAGAGAGGACGGGAAGAAAGTTTGTCTTCTTCTGCCTGCTTTGGTCAGAGGACTGGATGAAGTCAGGGAGTTCTCCCTTTCACTGAGAAATTGCAGGCTGCTGTTGCCTGGGCGCTCTCTTCTTTGCAAAAGAGTCTGCAGTTCCACGCTTTGAACCGTGGAAAGGCGCCGGGCTCTCCTAAGATTTCCCCCGGCGCTTCGTTTGCCCTGGGCCAAAGCGAGCCTTCACATTCGCTGAACGCTAACACTGCATACTCGTTCCACTTCCAGAACAGGGCTACCGCGAGGCAGTTCTCCGGGGGAAAACGGCCCTTCGCGAAGGGCAGATCTGTCGAGCTCATTGCGGGAAAGAGAAAGCAAAGGACGCTTTTCTCCCTCCAACCGATTTCGTCAGAGGAACGGGGGAAGTCACAGTGTTCTTTCTCTCACTGAGATACACACAATCTGACGTTGCCTCTGAGCTCCGTTGCTGGCAAAGAACTGAAACGGACATACATTCCTGTGGGGAAACACAGGGCTTTGCTAGGATTTCTCTAGGCAGTGTGTTTTCCCTGGGCCTCACTGTAGCAACACTATCTCGGCAGGGCAACACTACATGGGATTTCCTCTGCCAGGAGAGAGCTGCTGCTTTGTAGTTTGTGCTGGGAAACCTTGCTTTGGCAAGTGCCAATTGACCGCATTCGGGCAGAAAGAAAAGAGAACAGCAAGAGGCCTTTTCTCCCCGGCTGCTCTGCCAAGCCCTTCCAGCTAAAACTATGTCGTTGCTCCTCTGGAAGGATCCCTGCACCGTGACGTAGTTTTTTAGAAGAAGCCTTGGGGTTCCAAGAGCAAATGAGGAATTCGTTGCAGAAAAGAGGACGGAAAGAAAGTTTGTCTTCTTCTGCCTGCTTTGGTCAGAGGACTGGATGAAGTCAGGGAGTTCTCCCTTTCACTGATAAACGTGCAGGCTGCTGTTGCCTGGGCCCTCTCTTCTTTGCAAAAGAGTCTGCAGTTCCACGCTTTGAACCGTGGAAAGGCGCCGGGCTCGGCTAAGATTTCCCCCGGCGCTTCCTTTGCCCTGGGCCAAAGCGAGCCTTCACATTAGCTGAACGCTAACACTGCATACTCGTTCCACTTCCAGAACAGGGCTACCGCGAGGCAGTTCTCCGGGGGAAAACGGCCCTTCGCGAAGGGCAGATCTGTCGAGCTCATTGCGGGAAAGCGAAAGCAAAGGACGCTTTTCTCCCTCCAACCGCTTTCGTCAGAGGAACGGGGGAAGTCACAGTGTTCTTTCTCTCACTGAGATACACACAATCTGACGTTGCCTCTTTGCTCCGTTGCTGGCATAGAACTGAAACGGACATACATTCCTGTGGGGAAACACAGGTCTTTGCTAGGATTTCTCTAGGCAGTGTGTTTTCCATGGGCCTCACTGTAGCAACAATATCTCGCCAGGGCAACACTGCATGGGATTTCCTCTGCCAGAAGAGAGCTGCTGCTTTGTAGTTTGTGCTGGGAAACCTTGCTTTGGCAAGTGCCAATTGACCGCATTCGGGCAGAAAGAAAAAAGAACAGCCAGAGGCCTTTTCTCCCCGGCTGCTCTGCGAAGTCCTTCCAGCTAAAATTATGTCGTTGCTCCTCTGGAAGGATCCCTGCACCGTGACGTAGTTTTTCAGAAGAAGCCTTGCGTTTGCAAGAGCAAATGAGGAATTCGTTGCAGGAAAGAGGAAGGAAAGAAAGTTTCTCTCCTTCTGCCTGCTTTGCTCAGAGGACTGGATGAAGTCAGGGAGTTCTCCCTTTCACTGAGAAATTGCAGGCTGCTGTTGCCTGGGCGCTCTCTTCTTTGCAAAAGAGTCTGCAGTTCCACGCTTTGAACCGTGGAAAGGCGCCGGGCTCTCCTAAGATTTCCCCCGGCGCTTCGTTTGCCCTGGGCCAAAGCGAGCCTTCACATTCGCTGAACGCGAACACTGCATACTCGTTCCACTTCCAGAACAGGGCTACCGCGAGGCAGTTCTCCGGGGGAAAACGGCCCTTCGCGAAGGGCAGATCTGTCGAGCTCATTGCGGGAAAGCGAAAGCAAAGGACGCTTTTCTCCCTCTAACTGCTTTCGTCAGAGGAACGGGGGAAGTCACAGTGTTCTTTCTCTCACTGAGATACACACAATCTGACGTTGCCTCTTTGCTCCGTTGCTGGCGAAGAACTGAAACGGACATACATTCCTGTGGGGAAACACAGGGTTTTGCTAGGATTTCTCTAGGCAGTGTGTTTTCCCTGGGCCTCACTGTAGCAACACTATCTCGCCAGGGCAACACTGCATGGGATTTCCTCTGCCAGGAGAGAGCTGCTGCTTTGTAGTTTGTGCTAGGAAACCTTGCTTTGGCAAGTGCCAATTGACCGCAGTGAGGCAGAAAGAAAAGAGAATAGCAAGAGACCTTTCTCCCCAGCTGCTCAGCCAAGCCCTTCCAGCTAAAACTATGTCGTTGCTCCTCTGGAAGGATCCCTGCACCGTGACGTAGTTTTTCAGAAGAAGCCTTGCGTTTGCAAGAGCAAATGAGGAATTCGTTGCAGGAAAGAGGACGGAAAGAAAGTTTCTCTCCTTCTGCCTGCTTTGCTCAGAGGACTGGATGAAGTCAGGGAGTTCTCCCTTTCACTGAGAAACGTGCAGGCTGCTGTTGCCTGGGCGCTCTCTTCTTTGCAAAAGAGTCTGCAGTTCCACGCTTTGAACCGTGGAAAGGCGCCGGGCTCTCCTAAGATTTCCCCCGGCGCTTCGTTTGCCCTGGGCCAAAGTGAGCCTTCACATTCGCTGAACGTTAACACTGCATACTCGTTCCACTTCCAGAACAGGGCTACCGCGAGGCAGTTCTCCGGGGGAAAACGGCCCTTCGCGAAGGGCAGATCTGTCGAGCTCATTGCGGGAAAGCGAAAGCAAAGGACGCTTTTCTCCCTCCAACCGATTTTGTCAGAGGAACGGGGGAAGTCACAGTGTTCTTTCTCTCACTGAGATACACACAATCTGACGTTGCCTCTGAGCTCCGTTGCTGGCAAAGAACTGAAACGGACATACATTCCTGTGGGGAAACACAGGGCTTTGCTAGGATTTCTCTAGGCAGTGTGTTTTCCCTGGGCCTCACTGTAGCAACACTATCTCGCCAGGGCAACACTGCATGGGATTTCCTCTGCCAGAAGAGAGCTGCTGCTTTGTAGTTTGTGCTGGGAAACCTTGCTTTGGCAAGTGCCAATTGACCGCATTCGGGCAGAAAGAAAAGAGAACAGCAAGAGGCCTTTTCTCCCCGGCTGCTCTGCCAAGCCCTTCCAGCTAAAACTATGTCGTTGCTCCTCTGGAAGGATCCCTGCACCGTGACGTAGTTTTTTAGAAGAAGCCTTGCGTTTCCAAGAGCAAATGAGGAATTCGTTGCAGAAGAGAGGACGGGAAGAAAGTTTGTCTTCTTCTGCCTGCTTTGGTCAGAGGACTGGATGAAGTCAGGGAGTTCTCCCTTTCACTGAGAAATTGCAGGCTGCTGTTGCCTGGGCGCTCTCTTCTTTGCAAAAGAGTCTGCAGTTCCACGCTTTGAACCGTGGAAAGGCGCCGGGCTCTCCTAAGATTTCCCCCGGCGCTTCGTTTGCCCTGGGCCAAAGCGAGCCTTCACATTCGCTGAACGCTAACACTGCATACTCGTTCCACTTCCAGAACAGGGCTACCGCGAGGCAGTTCTCCGGGGGAAAACGGCCCTTCGCGAAGGGCAGATCTGTCGAGCTCATTGCGGGAAAGCGAAATCAAAGGACGCTTTTCTCCCTCTAACTGCTTTCGTCAGAGGAACGGGGGAAGTCACAGTGTTCTTTCTCTCACTGAGATACACACAATCTGACGTTGCCTCTTTGCTCCGTTGCTGGCGAAGAACTGAAACGGACATACATTCCTGTGGGGAAACACAGGGTTTTGCTAGGATTTCTCTAGGCAGTGTGTTTTCCCTGGGCCTCACTGTAGCAACACTATCTCGCCAGGGCAACACTGCATGGGATTTCCTCTGCCAGGAGAGAGCTGCTGCTTTGTAGTTTGTGCTAGGAAACCTTGCTTTGGCAAGTGCCAATTGACCGCAGTGAGGCAGAAAGAAAAGAGAATAGCAAGAGACCTTTCTCCCCAGCTGCTCAGCCAAGCCCTTCCAGCTAAAACTATGTCGTTGCTCCTCTGGAAGGATCCCTGCACCGTGACGTAGTTTTTCAGAAGAAGCCTTGCGTTTGCAAGAGCAAATGAGGAATTCGTTGCAGGAAAGAGGACGGAAAGAAAGTTTCTCTCCTTCTGCCTGCTTTGCTCAGAGGACTGGATGAAGTCAGGGAGTTCTCCCTTTCACTGAGAAACGTGCAGGCTGCTGTTGCCTGGGCGCTCTCTTCTTTGCAAGAGTCTGCAGTTCCACGCTTTGAACCGTGGAAAGGCGCCGGGCTCTGCTAAGATTTCCCCCGGCGCTTCGTTTGCCCTGGGCCAAAGTGAGCCTTCACAATAGCTGAACGTTAACACTGCATACTCGTTCTACTTCCAGAACAGGGCTACCGCGAGGCAGTTCTCCGGGGGAAAACGGCCCTTCGCGAAGGGCAGATCTGTCGAGCTCATTGCGGGAAAGAGAAAGCAAAGGACGCTTTTCTCCCTCCAACCGATTTCGTCAGAGGAACGGGGGAAGTCACAGTGTTCTTTCTCTCACTGAGATACACACAATCTGACGTTGCCTCTGAGCTCCGTTGCTGGCAAAGAACTGAAACGGACATAAATTCCTGTGGGGAAACACAGGGCTTTGCTAGGATTTCTCTAGGCAGTGTGTTTTCCCTGGGCCTCACTGTAGCAACACTATCTCGGCAGGGCAACACTACATGGGATTTCCTCTGCCAGGAGAGAGCTGCTGCTTTGTAGTTTGTGCTGGGAAACCTTGCTTTGGCAAGTGCCAATTGACCGCATTCGGGCAGAAAGAAAAGAGAACAGCAAGAGGTCTTTTCTCCCCGGCTGCTCTGCCAAGCCCTTCCAGCTAAAACTATGTCGTTGCTCCTCTGGAAGGATCCCTGCACCGTGACGTAGTTTTTTAGAAGAAGCCTTGGGGTTCCAAGAGCAAATGAGGAATTCGTTGCAGAAAAGAGGACGGAAAGAAAGTTTGTCTTCTTCTGCCTGCTTTGGTCAGAGGACTGGATGAAGTCAGGGAGTTCTCCCTTTCACTGATAAACGTGCAGGCTGCTGTTGCCTGGGCCCTCTCTTCTTTGCAAAAGAGTCTGCAGTTCCACGCTTTGAACCGTTGAAAGGCGCCGGGCTCGGCTAAGATTTCCCCCGGCGCTTCCTTTGCCCTGGGCCAAAGCGAGCCTTCACATTAGCTGAACGCTAACACTGCATACTCGTTCCACTTCCAGAACAGGGCTACCGCGAGGCAGTTCTCCGGGGGAAAACGGCCCTTCGCGAAGGGCAGATCTGTCGAGCTCATTGCGGGAAAGCGAAAGCAAAGGACGCTTTTCTCCCTCCAACCGCTTTCGTCAGAGGAACGGGGGAAGTCACAGTGTTCTTTCTCTCACTGAGATACACACAATCTGACGTTGCCTCTTTGCTCCGTTGCTGGCATAGAACTGAAACGGACATACATTCCTGTGGGGAAACACAGGTCTTTGCTAGGATTTCTCTAGGCAGTGTGTTTTCCATGGGCCTCACTGTAGCAACACTATCTCGCCAGGGCAACACTGCATGGGATTTCCTCTGCCAGAAGAGAGCTGCTGCTTTGTAGTTTGTGCTGGGAAACCTTGCTTTGGCAAGTGCCAATTGACCGCATTCGGGCAGAAAGAAAAAAGAACAGCCAGAGGCCTTTTCTCCCCGGCTGCTCTGCGAAGTCCTTCCAGCTAAAATTATGTCGTTGCTCCTCTGGAAGGATCCCTGCACCGTGACGTAGTTTTTCAGAAGAAGCCTTGCGTTTGCAAGAGCAAATGAGGAATTCGTTGCAGGAAAGAGGAAGGAAAGAAAGTTTCTCTCCTTCTGCCTGCTTTGCTCAGAGGACTGGATGAAGTCAGGGAGTTCTCCCTTTCACTGAGAAATTGCAGGCTGCTGTTGCCTGGGCGCTCTCTTCTTTGCAAAAGAGTCTGCAGTTCCACGCTTTGAACCGTGGAAAGGCGCCGGGCTCTCCTAAGATTTCCCCCGGCGCTTCGTTTGCCCTGGGCCAAAGCGAGCCTTCACATTCGCTGAACGCGAACACTGCATACTCGTTCCACTTCCAGAACAGGGCTACCGCGAGGCAGTTCTCCGGGGGAAAACGGCCCTTCGCGAAGGGCAGATCTGTCGAGCTCATTGCGGGAAAGCGAAAGCAAAGGACGCTTTTCTCCCTCTAACTGCTTTCGTCAGAGGAACGGGGGAAGTCACAGTGTTCTTTCTCTCACTGAGATACACACAATCTGACGTTGCCTCTTTGCTCCGTTGCTGGCGAAGAACTGAAACGGACATACATTCCTGTGGGGAAACACAGGGTTTTGCTAGGATTTCTCTAGGCAGTGTGTTTTCCCTGGGCCTCACTGTAGCAACACTATCTCGCCAGGGCAACACTGCATGGGATTTCCTCTGCCAGGAGAGAGCTGCTGCTTTGTAGTTTGTGCTAGGAAACCTTGCTTTGGCAAGTGCCAATTGACCGCAGTGAGGCAGAAAGAAAAGAGAATAGCAAGAGACCTTTCTCCCCAGCTGCTCAGCCAAGCCCTTCCAGCTAAAACTATGTCGTTGCTCCTCTGGAAGGATCCCTGCACCGTGACGTAGTTTTTCAGAAGAAGCCTTGCGTTTGCAAGAGCAAATGAGGAATTCGTTGCAGGAAAGAGGACGGAAAGAAAGTTTCTCTCCTTCTGCCTGCTTTGCTCAGAGGACTGGATGAAGTCAGGGAGTTCTCCCTTTCACTGAGAAACGTGCAGGCTGCTGTTGCCTGGGCGCTCTCTTCTTTGCAAAAGAGTCTGCAGTTCCACGCTTTGAACCGTGGAAAGGCGCCGGGCTCTCCTAAGATTTCCCCCGGCGCTTCGTTTGCCCTGGGCCAAAGTGAGCCTTCACATTCGCTGAACGTTAACACTGCATACTCGTTCCACTTCCAGAACAGGGCTACCGCGAGGCAGTTCTCCGGGGGAAAACGGCCCTTCGCGAAGGGCAGATCTGTCGAGCTCATTGCGGGAAAGCGAAAGCAAAGGACGCTTTTCTCCCTCCAACCGATTTTGTCAGAGGAACGGGGGAAGTCACAGTGTTCTTTCTCTCACTGAGATACACACAATCTGACGTTGCCTCTGAGCTCCGTTGCTGGCAAAGAACTGAAACGGACATACATTCCTGTGGGGAAACGCAGGGCTTTGCTAGGATTTCTCTAGGCAGTGTGTTTTCCCTGGGCCTCACTGTAGCAACACTATCTCGCCAGGGCAACACTGCATGGGATTTCCTCTGCCAGAAGAGAGCTGCTGCTTTGTAGTTTGTGCTGGGAAACCTTGCTTTGGCAAGTGCCAATTGACCGCATTCGGGCAGAAAGAAAAGAGAACAGCAAGAGGCCTTTTCTCCCCGGCTGCTCTGCCAAGCCCTTCCAGCTAAAACTATGTCGTTGCTCCTCTGGAAGGATCCCTGCACCGTGACGTAGTTTTTTAGAAGAAGCCTTGCGTTTCCAAGAGCAAATGAGGAATTCGTTGCAGAAGAGAGGACGGAAAGAAAGTTTGTCTTCTTCTGCCTGCTTTGGTCAGAGGACTGGATGAAGTCAGGGAGTTCTCCCTTTCACTGAGAAATTGCAGGCTGCTGTTGCCTGGGCGCTCTCTTCTTTGCAAAAGAGTCTGCAGTTCCACGCTTTGAACCGTGGAAAGGCGCCGGGCTCTCCTAAGATTTCCCCCGGCGCTTCGTTTGCCCTGGGCCAAAGCGAGCCTTCACATTCGCTGAACGCTAACACTGCATACTCGTTCCACTTCCAGAACAGGGCTACCGCGAGGCAGTTCTCCGGGGGAAAACGGCCCTTCGCGAAGGGCAGATCTGTCGAGCTCATTGCGGGAAAGCGAAAGCAAAGGACGCTTTTCTCCCTCTAACTGCTTTCGTCAGAGGAACGGGGGAAGTCACAGTGTTCTTTCTCTCACTGAGATACACACAATCTGACGTTGCCTCTTTGCTCCGTTGCTGGCGAAGAACTGAAACGGACATACATTCCTGTGGGGAAACACAGGGTTTTGCTAGGATTTCTCTAGGCAGTGTGTTTTCCCTGGGCCTCACTGTAGCAACACTATCTCGCCAGGGCAACACTGCATGGGATTTCCTCTGCCAGGAGAGAGCTGCTGCTTTGTAGTTTGTGCTAGGAAACCTTGCTTTGGCAAGTGCCAATTGACCGCAGTGAGGCAGAAAGAAAAGAGAATAGCAAGAGACCTTTCTCCCCAGCTGCTCAGCCAAGCCCTTCCAGCTAAAACTATGTCGTTGCTCCTCTGGAAGGATCCCTGCACCGTGACGTAGTTTTTCAGAAGAAGCCTTGCGTTTGCAAGAGCAAATGAGGAATTCGTTGCAGGAAAGAGGACGGAAAGAAAGTTTCTCTCCTTCTGCCTGCTTTGCTCAGAGGACTGGATGAAGTCAGGGAGTTCTCCCTTTCACTGAGAAACGTGCAGGCTGCTGTTGCCTGGGCGCTCTCTTCTTTGCAAGAGTCTGCAGTTCCACGCTTTGAACCGTGGAAAGGCGCCGGGCTCTCCTAAGATTTCCCCCGGCGCTTCGTTTGCCCTGGGCCAAAGTGAGCCTTCACAATAGCTGAACGTTAACACTGCATACTCGTTCTACTTCCAGAACAGGGCTACCGCGAGGCAGTTCTCCGGGGGAAAACGGCCCTTCGCGAAGGGCAGATCTGTCGAGCTCATTGCGGGAAAGCGAAAGCAAAGGACGCTTTTCTCCCTCCAACCGATTTTGTCAGAGGAACGGGGGAAGTCACAGTGTTCTTTCTCTCACTGAGATACACACAATCTGACGTTGCCTCTGAGCTCCGTTGCTGGCAAAGAACTGAAACGGACATACATTCCTGTGGGGAAACACAGGTCTTTGCTAGGATTTCTCTAGGCAGTGTGTTTTCCCTGGGCCTCACTGTAGCAACACTATCTCGCCAGGGCAACACTGCATGGGATTTCCTCTGCCAGGAGAGAGCTGCTGCTTTGTAGTTTGTGCTAGGAAACCTTGCTTTGGCAAGTGCCAATTGACCGCAGTGAGGCAGAAAGAAAAGAGAATAGCAAGAGACCTTTCTCCCCAGCTGCTCAGCCAAGCCCTTCCAGCTAAAACTATGTCGTTGCTCCTCTGGAAGGATCCCTGCACCGTGACGTAGTTTTTTAGAAGAAGCCTTGGGGTTCCAAGAGCAAATGAGGAATTCGTTGCAGAAAAGAGGACGGAAAGAAAGTTTGTCTTCTTCTGCCTGCTTTGGTCAGAGGACTGGATGAAGTCAGGGAGTTCTCCCTTTCACTGATAAACGTGCAGGCTGCTGTTGCCTGGGCCCTCTCTTCTTTGCAAAAGAGTCTGCAGTTCCACGCTTTGAACCGTTGAAAGGCGCCGGGCTCGGCTAAGATTTCCCCCGGCGCTTCCTTTGCCCTGGGCCAAAGCGAGCCTTCACATTAGCTGAACGCTAACACTGCATACTCGTTCCACTTCCAGAACAGGGCTACCGCGAGGCAGTTCTCCGGGGGAAAACGGCCCTTCGCGAAGGGCAGATCTGTCGAGCTCATTGCGGGAAAGCGAAAGCAAAGGACGCTTTTCTCCCTCCAACCGCTTTCGTCAGAGGAACGGGGGAAGTCACAGTGTTCTTTCTCTCACTGAGATACACACAATCTGACGTTGCCTCTTTGCTCCGTTGCTGGCATAGAACTGAAACGGACATACATTCCTGTGGGGAAACACAGGTCTTTGCTAGGATTTCTCTAGGCAGTGTGTTTTCCATGGGCCTCACTGTAGCAACACTATCTCGCCAGGGCAACACTGCATGGGATTTCCTCTGCCAGAAGAGAGCTGCTGCTTTGTAGTTTGTGCTGGGAAACCTTGCTTTGGCAAGTGCCAATTGACCGCATTCGGGCAGAAAGAAAAAAGAACAGCCAGAGGCCTTTTCTCCCCGGCTGCTCTGCGAAGTCCTTCCAGCTAAAATTATGTCGTTGCTCCTCTGGAAGGATCCCTGCACCGTGACGTAGTTTTTCAGAAGAAGCCTTGCGTTTGCAAGAGCAAATGAGGAATTCGTTGCAGGAAAGAGGAAGGAAAGAAAGTTTCTCTCCTTCTGCCTGCTTTGCTCAGAGGACTGGATGAAGTCAGGGAGTTCTCCCTTTCACTGAGAAATTGCAGGCTGCTGTTGCCTGGGCGCTCTCTTCTTTGCAAAAGAGTCTGCAGTTCCACGCTTTGAACCGTGGAAAGGCGCCGGGCTCTCCTAAGATTTCCCCCGGCGCTTCGTTTGCCCTGGGCCAAAGCGAGCCTTCACATTCGCTGAACGCGAACACTGCATACTCGTTCCACTTCCAGAACAGGGCTACCGCGAGGCAGTTCTCCGGGGGAAAACGGCCCTTCGCGAAGGGCAGATCTGTCGAGCTCATTGCGGGAAAGCGAAAGCAAAGGACGCTTTTCTCCCTCTAACTGCTTTCGTCAGAGGAACGGGGGAAGTCACAGTGTTCTTTCTCTCACTGAGATACACACAATCTGACGTTGCCTCTTTGCTCCGTTGCTGGCGAAGAACTGAAACGGACATACATTCCTGTGGGGAAACACAGGGTTTTGCTAGGATTTCTCTAGGCAGTGTGTTTTCCCTGGGCCTCACTGTAGCAACACTATCTCGCCAGGGCAACACTGCATGGGATTTCCTCTGCCAGGAGAGAGCTGCTGCTTTGTAGTTTGTGCTAGGAAACCTTGCTTTGGCAAGTGCCAATTGACCGCAGTGAGGCAGAAAGAAAAGAGAATAGCAAGAGACCTTTCTCCCCAGCTGCTCAGCCAAGCCCTTCCAGCTAAAACTATGTCGTTGCTCCTCTGGAAGGATCCCTGCACCGTGACGTAGTTTTTCAGAAGAAGCCTTGCGTTTGCAAGAGCAAATGAGGAATTCGTTGCAGGAAAGAGGACGGAAAGAAAGTTTCTCTCCTTCTGCCTGCTTTGCTCAGAGGACTGGATGAAGTCAGGGAGTTCTCCCTTTCACTGAGAAACGTGCAGGCTGCTGTTGCCTGGGCGCTCTCTTCTTTGCAAAAGAGTCTGCAGTTCCACGCTTTGAACCGTGGAAAGGCGCCGGGCTCTCCTAAGATTTCCCCCGGCGCTTCGTTTCCCCTGGGCCAAAGTGAGCCTTCACATTCGCTGAACGTTAACACTGCATACTCGTTCCACTTCCAGAACAGGGCTACCGCGAGGCAGTTCTCCGGGGGAAAACGGCCCTTCGCGAAGGGCAGATCTGTCGAGCTCATTGCGGGAAAGCGAAAGCAAAGGACGCTTTTCTCCCTCCAACCGATTTTGTCAGAGGAACGGGGGAAGTCACAGTGTTCTTTCTCTCACTGAGATACACACAATCTGACGTTGCCTCTGAGCTCCGTTGCTGGCAAAGAACTGAAACGGACATACATTCCTGTGGGGAAACGCAGGGCTTTGCTAGGATTTCTCTAGGCAGTGTGTTTTCCCTGGGCCTCACTGTAGCAACACTATCTCGCCAGGGCAACACTGCATGGGATTTCCTCTGCCAGAAGAGAGCTGCTGCTTTGTAGTTTGTGCTGGGAAACCTTGCTTTGGCAAGTGCCAATTGACCGCATTCGGGCAGAAAGAAAAGAGAACAGCAAGAGGCCTTTTCTCCCCGGCTGCTCTGCCAAGCCCTTCCAGCTAAAACTATGTCGTTGCTCCTCTGGAAGGATCCCTGCACCGTGACGTAGTTTTTTAGAAGAAGCCTTGCCTTTCCAAGAGCAAATGAGGAATTCGTTGCAGAAGAGAGGACGGAAAGAAAGTTTGTCTTCTTCTGCCTGCTTTGGTCAGAGGACTGGATGAAGTCAGGGAGTTCTCCCTTTCACTGAGAAATTGCAGGCTGCTGTTGCCTGGGCGCTCTCTTCTTTGCAAAAGAGACTGCAGTTCCACGCTTTGAACCGTGGAAAGGCGCCGGGCTCTCCTAAGATTTCCCCCGGCGCTTCGTTTGCCCTGGGCCAAAGCGAGCCTTCACATTCGCTGAACGCTAACACTGCATACTCGTTCCACTTCCAGAACAGGGCTACCGCGAGGCAGTTCTCCGGGGGAAAACGGCCCTTCGCGAAGGGCAGATCTGTCGAGCTCATTGCGGGAAAGCGAAAGCAAAGGACGCTTTTCTCCCTCTAACTGCTTTCGTCAGAGGAACGGGGGAAGTCACAGTGTTCTTTCTCTCACTGAGATACACACAATCTGACGTTGCCTCTTTGCTCCGTTGCTGGCGAAGAACTGAAACGGACATACATTCCTGTGGGGAAACACAGGGTTTTGCTAGGATTTCTCTAGGCAGTGTGTTTTCCCTGGGCCTCACTGTAGCAACACTATCTCGCCAGGGCAACACTGCATGGGATTTCCTCTGCCAGGAGAGAGCTGCTGCTTTGTAGTTTGTGCTAGGAAACCTTGCTTTGGCAAGTGCCAATTGACCGCAGTGAGGCAGAAAGAAAAGAGAATAGCAAGAGACCTTTCTCCCCAGCTGCTCAGCCAAGCCCTTCCAGCTAAAACTATGTCGTTGCTCCTCTGGAAGGATCCCTGCACCGTGACGTAGTTTTTCAGAAGAAGCCTTGCGTTTGCAAGAGCAAATGAGGAATTCGTTGCAGGAAAGAGGACGGAAAGAAAGTTTCTCTCCTTCTGCCTGCTTTGCTCAGAGGACTGGATGAAGTCAGGGAGTTCTCCCTTTCACTGAGAAACGTGCAGGCTGCTGTTGCCTGGGCGCTCTCTTCTTTGCAAGAGTCTGCAGTTCCACGCTTTGAACCGTGGAAAGGCGCCGGGCTCTCCTAAGATTTCCCCCGGCGCTTCGTTTGCCCTGGGCCAAAGTGAGCCTTCACAATAGCTGAACGTTAACACTGCATACTCGTTCTACTTCCAGAACAGGGCTACCGCGAGGCAGTTCTCCGGGGGAAAACGGCCCTTCGCGAAGGGCAGATCTGTCGAGCTCATTGCGGGAAAGAGAAAGCAAAGGACGCTTTTCTCCCTCCAACCGATTTTGTCAGAGGAACGGGGGAAGTCACAGTGTTCTTTCTCTCACTGAGATACACACAATCTGACGTTGCCTCTGAGCTCCGTTGCTGGCAAAGAACTGAAACGGACATACATTCCTGTGGGGAAACACAGGGCTTTGCTAGGATTTCTCTAGGCAGTGTGTTTTCCCTGGGCCTCACTGTAGCAACACTATCTCGCCAGGGCAACACTGCATGGGATTTCCTCTGCCAGGAGAGAGCTGCTGCTTTGTAGTTTGTGCTAGGAAACCTTGCTTTGGCAAGTGCCAATTGACCGCAGTGAGGCAGAAAGAAAAGAGAATAGCAAGAGACCTTTCTCCCCAGCTGCTCAGCCAAGCCCTTCCAGCTAAAACTATGTCGTTGCTCCTCTGGAAGGATCCCTGCACCGTGACGTAGTTTTTCAGAAGAAGCCTTGCGTTTGCAAGAGCAAATGAGGAATTCGTTGCAGGAAAGAGGACGGAAAGAAAGTTTCTCTCCTTCTGCCTGCTTTGCTCAGAGGACTGGATGAAGTCAGGGAGTTCTCCCTTTCACTGAGAAACGTGCAGGCTGCTGTTGCCTGGGCGCTCTCTTCTTTGCAAGAGTCTGCAGTTCCACGCTTTGAACCGTGGAAAGGCGCCGGGCTCTCCTAAGATTTCCCCCGGCGCTTCGTTTGCCCTGGGCCAAAGTGAGCATTCACATTCGCTGAACGTTAACACTGCATACTCGTTCCACTTCCAGAACAGGGCTACCGCGAGGCAGTTCTCCGGGGGAAAACGGCCCTTCGCGAAGGGCAGATCTGTCGAGCTCATTGCGGGAAAGCGAAAGCAAAGGACGCTTTTCTCCCTCCAACCGATTTTGTCAGAGGAACGGGGGAAGTCACAGTGTTCTTTCTCTCACTGAGATACACACAATCTGACGTTGCCTCTGAGCTCCGTTGCTGGCAAAGAACTGAAACGGACATACATTCCTGTGGGGAAACACAGGGCTTTGCTAGGATTTCTCTAGGCAGTGTGTTTTCCCTGGGCCTCACTGTAGCAACACTATCTCGCCAGGGCAACACTGCATGGGATTTCCTCTGCCAGGAGAGAGCTGCTGCTTTGTAGTTTGTGCTAGGAAACCTTGCTTTGGCAAGTGCCAATTGACCGCAGTGAGGCAGAAAGAAAAGAGAATAGCAAGAGACCTTTCTCCCCAGCTGCTCAGCCAAGCCCTTCCAGCTAAAACTATGTCGTTGCTCCTCTGGAAGGATCCCTGCACCGTGACGTAGTTTTTCAGAAGAAGCCTTGCGTTTGCAAGAGCAAATGAGGAATTCGTTGCAGGAAAGAGGACGGAAAGAAAGTTTCTCTCCTTCTGCCTGCTTTGCTCAGAGGACTGGATGAAGTCAGGGAGTTCTCCCTTTCACTGAGAAACGTGCAGGCTGCTGTTGCCTGGGCGCTCTCTTCTTTGCAAGAGTCTGCAGTTCCACGCTTTGAACCGTGGAAAGGCGCCGGGCTCTCCTAAGATTTCCCCCGGCGCTTCGTTTGCCCTGGGCCAAAGTGAGCCTTCACATTCGCTGAACGTTAACACTGCATACTCGTTCCACTTCCAGAACAGGGCTACCGCGAGGCAGTTCTCCGGGGGAAAACGGCCCTTCGCGAAGGGCAGATCTGTCGAGCTCATTGCGGGAAAGCGAAAGCAAAGGACGCTTTTCTCCCTCCAACCGATTTTGTCAGAGGAACGGGGGAAGTCACAGTGTTCTTTCTCTCACTGAGATACACACAATCTGACGTTGCCTCTGAGCTCCGTTGCTGGCAAAGAACTGAAACGGACATACATTCCTGTGGGGAAACACAGGGCTTTGCTAGGATTTCTCTAGGCAGTGTGTTTTCCCTGGGCCTCACTGTAGCAACACTATCTCGCCAGGGCAACACTGCATGGGATTTCCTCTGCCAGAAGAGAGCTGCTGCTTTGTAGTTTGTGCTGGGAAACCTTGCTTTGGCAAGTGCCAATTGACCGCATTCGGGCAGAAAGAAAAGAGAACAGCAAGAGGCCTTTTCTCCCCGGCTGCTCTGCCAAGCCCTTCCAGCTAAAACTATGTCGTTGCTCCTCTGGAAGGATCCCTGCACCGTGACGTAGTTTTTTAGAAGAAGCCTTGCGTTTCCAAGAGCAAATGAGGAATTCGTTGCAGAAGAGAGGACGGAAGGAAAGTATGTCTTCTTCTGCCTGCTTTGGTCAGAGGACTGGATGAAGTCAGGGAGTTCTCCCTTTCACTGAGAAATTGCAGGCTGCTGTTGCCTGGGCGCTCTCTTCTTTGCAAAAGAGTCTGCAGTTCCACGCTTTGAACCGTGGAAAGGCGCCGGGCTCTCCTAAGATTTCCCCCGGCGCTTCGTTTGCCCTGGGCCAAAGCGAGCCTTCACATTCGCTGAACGCTAACACTGCATACTCGTTCCACTTCCAGAACAGGGCTACCGCGAGGCAGTTCTCCGGGGGAAAACGGCCCTTCGCGAAGGGCAGATCTGTCGAGCTCATTGCGGGAAAGAGAAAGCAAAGGACGCTTTTCTCCCTCCAACCGATTTCGTCAGAGGAACGGGGGAAGTCACAGTGTTCTTTCTCTCACTGAGATACACACAATCTGACGTTGCCTCTGAGCTCCGTTGCTGGCAAAGAACTGAAACGGACATACATTCCTGTGGGGAAACACAGGGCTTTGCTAGGATTTCTCTAGGCAGTGTGTTTTCCCTGGGCCTCACTGTAGCAACACTATCTCGGCAGGGCAACACTACATGGGATTTCCTCTGCCAGGAGAGAGCTGCTGCTTTCTAGTTTGTGCTGGGAAACCTTGCTTTGGCAAGTGCCAATTGACCGCATTCGGGCAGAAAGAAAAGAGAACAGCAAGAGGCCTTTTCTCCCCGGCTGCTCTGCCAAGCGCTTCCAGCTAAAACTATGTCCTTGCTCCTCTAGAAGGATCCCTGCACCGTGACGTAGTTTTTTAGAAGAAGCCTTGGGGTTCCAAGAGCAAATGAGGAATTCGTTGCAGAAAAGAGGACGGAAAGAAAGTTTGTCTTCTTCTGCCTGCTTTGGTCAGAGGACTGGATGAAGTCAGGGAGTTCTCCCTTTCACTGATAAACGTGCAGGCTGCTGTTGCCTGGGCCCTCTCTTCTTTGCAAAAGAGTCTGCAGTTCCACGCTTTGAACCGTGGAAAGGCGCCGGGCTCGGCTAAGATTTCCCCCGGCGCTTCCTTTGCCCTGGGCCAAAGCGAGCCTTCACATTAGCTGAACGCTAACACTGCATACTCGTTCCACTTCCAGAACAGGGCTACCGCGAGGCAGTTCTCCGGGGGAAAACGGCCCTTCGCGAAGGGCAGATCTGTCGAGCTCATTGCGGGAAAGCGAAAGCAAAGGACGCTTTTCTCCCTCCAACCGCTTTCGTCAGAGGAACGGGGGAAGTCACAGTGTTCTTTCTCTCACTGAGATACACACAATCTGACGTTGCCTCTTTGCTCCGTTGCTGGCATAGAACTGAAACGGACATACATTCCTGTGGGGAAACACAGGTCTTTGCTAGGATTTCTCTAGGCAGTGTGTTTTCCATGGGCCTCACTGTAGCAACACTATCTCGCCAGGGCAACACTGCATGGGATTTCCTCTGCCAGAAGAGAGCTGCTGCTTTGTAGTTTGTGCTGGGAAAGCTTGCTTTGGCAAGTGCCAATTGACCGCATTCGGGCAGAAAGAAAAAAGAACAGCCAGAGGCCTTTTCTCCCCGGCTGCTCTGCGAAGTCCTTCCAGCTAAAATTATGTCGTTGCTCCTCTGGAAGGATCCCTGCACCGTGACGTAGTTTTTCAGAAGAAGCCTTGCGTTTGCAAGAGCAAATGAGGAATTCGTTGCAGGAAAGAGGAAGGAAAGAAAGTTTCTCTCCTTCTGCCTGCTTTGCTCAGAGGACTGGATGAAGTCAGGGAGTTCTCCCTTTCACTGAGAAATTGCAGGCTGCTGTTGCCTGGGCGCTCTCTTCTTTGCAAAAGAGTCTGCAGTTCCACGCTTTGAACCGTGGAAAGGCGCCGGGCTCTCCTAAGATTTCCCCCGGCGCTTCGTTTGCCCTGGGCCAAAGTGAGCCTTCACATTCGCTGAACGTTAACACTGCATACTCGTTCCACTTCCAGAACAGGGCTACCGCGAGGCAGTTCTCCGGGGGAAAACGGCCCTTCGCGAAGGGCAGATCTGTCGAGCTCATTGCGGGAAAGCGAAAGCAAAGGACGCTTTTCTCCCTCCAACCGATTTTGTCAGAGGAACGGGGGAAGTCACAGTGTTCTTTCTCTCACTGAGATACACACAATCTGACGTTGCCTCTGAGCTCCGTTGCTGGCAAAGAACTGAAACGGACATACATTCCTGTGGGGAAACACAGGGCTTTGCTAGGATTTCTCTAGGCAGTGTGTTTTCCCTGGGCCTCACTGTAGCAACACTATCTCGCCAGGGCAACACTGCATGGGATTTCCTCTGCCAGAAGAGAGCTGCTGCTTTGTAGTTTGTGCTGGGAAACCTTGCTTTGGCAAGTGCCAATTGACCGCATTCGGGCAGAAAGAAAAAAGAACAGCCAGAGGCCTTTTCTCCCCGGCTGCTCTGCGAAGTCCTTCCAGCTAAAATTATGTCGTTGCTCCTCTGGAAGGATCCCTGCACCGTGACGTAGTTTTTCAGAAGAAGCCTTGCGTTTGCAAGAGCAAATGAGGAATTCGTTGCAGGAAAGAGGAAGGAAAGAAAGTTTCTCTCCTTCTGCCTGCTTTGCTCAGAGGACTGGATGAAGTCAGGGAGTTCTCCCTTTCACTGAGAAATTGCAGGCTGCTGTTGCCTGGGCGCTCTCTTCTTTGCAAAAGAGTCTGCAGTTCCACGCTTTGAACCGTGGAAAGGCGCCGGGCTCTCCTAAGATTTCCCCCGGCGCTTCGTTTGCCCTGGGCCAAAGCGAGCCTTCACATTCGCTGAACGCGAACACTGCATACTCGTTCCACTTCCAGAACAGGGCTACCGCGAGGCAGTTCTCCGGGGGAAAACGGCCCTTCGCGAAGGGCAGATCTGTCGAGCTCATTGCGGGAAAGCGAAAGCAAAGGACGCTTTTCTCCCTCTAACTGCTTTCGTCAGAGGAACGGGGGAAGTCACAGTGTTCTTTCTCTCACTGAGATACACACAATCTGACGTTGCCTCTTTGCTCCGTTGCTGGCGAAGAACTGAAACGGACATACATTCCTGTGGGGAAACACAGGGTTTTGCTAGGATTTCTCTAGGCAGTGTGTTTTCCCTGGGCCTCACTGTAGCAACACTATCTCGCCAGGGCAACACTGCATGGGATTTCCTCTGCCAGGAGAGAGCTGCTGCTTTGTAGTTTGTGCTAGGAAACCTTGCTTTGGCAAGTGCCAATTGACCGCAGTGAGGCAGAAAGAAAAGAGAATAGCAAGAGACCTTTCTCCCCAGCTGCTCAGCCAAGCCCTTCCAGCTAAAACTATGTCGTTGCTCCTCTGGAAGGATCCCTGCACCGTGACGTAGTTTTTCAGAAGAAGCCTTGCGTTTGCAAGAGCAAATGAGGAATTCGTTGCAGGAAAGAGGACGGAAAGAAAGTTTCTCTCCTTCTGCCTGCTTTGCTCAGAGGACTGGATGAAGTCAGGGAGTTCTCCCTTTCACTGAGAAACGTGCAGGCTGCTGTTGCCTGGGCGCTCTCTTCTTTGCAAGAGTCTGCAGTTCCACGCTTTGAACCGTGGAAAGGCGCCGGGCTCTCCTAAGATTTCCCCCGGCGCTTCGTTTGCCCTGGGCCAAAGTGAGCCTTCACATTCGCTGAACGTTAACACTGCATACTCGTTCCACTTCCAGAACAGGGCTACCGCGAGGCAGTTCTCCGGGGGAAAACGGCCCTTCGCGAAGGGCAGATCTGTCGAGCTCATTGCGGGAAAGCGAAAGCAAAGGACGCTTTTCTCCCTCCAACCGATTTTGTCAGAGGAACGGGGGAAGTCACAGTGTTCTTTCTCTCACTGAGATACACACAATCTGACGTTGCCTCTGAGCTCCGTTGCTGGCAAAGAACTGAAACGGACATACATTTCTGTGGGGAAACACAGGGCTTTGCTAGGATTTCTCTAGGCAGTGTGTTTTCCCTGGGCCTCACTGTAGCAACACTATCTCGCCAGGGCAACACTACATGGGATTTCCTCTGCCAGAAGAGAGCTGATGCTTTCTAGTTTGTGCTGGGAAACCTTGCTTTGGCAAGTGCCAATTGACCGCATTCGGGCAGAAAGAAAAGAGAACAGCAAGAGGCCTTTTCTCCCCGGCTGCTCTGCCAAGCCCTTCCAGCTAAAACTATGTCGTTGCTCCTCTGGAAGGATCCCTGCACCGTGACGTAGTTTTTTAGAAGAAGCCTTGCGTTTCCAAGAGCAAATGAGGAATTCGTTGCAGAAGAGAGGACGGGAAGAAAGTTTGTCTTCTTCTGCCTGCTTTGGTCAGAGGACTGGATGAAGTCAGGGAGTTCTCCCTTTCACTGAGAAATTGCAGGCTGCTGTTGCCTGGGCGCTCTCTTCTTTGCAAAAGAGTCTGCAGTTCCACGCTTTGAACCGTGGAAAGGCGCCGGGCTCTCCTAAGATTTCCCCCGGCGCTTCGTTTGCCCTGGGCCAAAGCGAGCCTTCACATTCGCTGAACGCTAACACTGCATACTCGTTCCACTTCCAGAACAGGGCTACCGCGAGGCAGTTCTCCGGGGGAAAACGGCCCTTCGCGAAGGGCAGATCTGTCGAGCTCATTGCGGGAAAGCGAAATCAAAGGACGCTTTTCTCCCTCTAACTGCTTTCGTCAGAGGAACGGGGGAAGTCACAGTGTTCTTTCTCTCACTGAGATACACACAATCTGACGTTGCCTCTTTGCTCCGTTGCTGGCGAAGAACTGAAACGGACATACATTCCTGTGGGGAAACACAGGGTTTTGCTAGGATTTCTCTAGGCAGTGTGTTTTCCCTGGGCCTCACTGTAGCAACACTATCTCGCCAGGGCAACACTGCATGGGATTTCCTCTGCCAGGAGAGAGCTGCTGCTTTGTAGTTTGTGCTAGGAAACCTTGCTTTGGCAAGTGCCAATTGACCGCAGTGAGGCAGAAAGAAAAGAGAATAGCAAGAGACCTTTCTCCCCAGCTGCTCAGCCAAGCCCTTCCAGCTAAAACTATGTCGTTGCTCCTCTGGAAGGATCCCTGCACCGTGACGTAGTTTTTCAGAAGAAGCCTTGCGTTTGCAAGAGCAAATGAGGAATTCGTTGCAGGAAAGAGGACGGAAAGAAAGTTTCTCTCCTTCTCCCTGCTTTGCTCAGAGGACTGGATGAAGTCAGGGAGTTCTCCCTTTCACTAAGAAACGTGCAGGCTGCTGTTGCCTGGGCGCTCTCTTCTTTGCAAGAGTCTGCAGTTCCACGCTTTGAACCGTGGAAAGGCGCCGGGCTCTGCTAAGATTTCCCCCGGCGCTTCGTTTGCCCTGGGCCAAAGTGAGCCTTCACAATAGCTGAACGTTAACACTGCATACTCGTTCTACTTCCAGAACAGGGCTACCGCGAGGCAGTTCTCCGGGGGAAAACGGCCCTTCGCGAAGGGCAGATCTGTCGAGCTCATTGCGGGAAAGAGAAAGCAAAGGACGCTTTTCTCCCTCCAACAGATTTCGTCAGAGGAACGGGGGAAGTCACAGTGTTCTTTCTCTCACTGAGATACACACAATCTGACGTTGCCTCTGAGCTCCGTTGCTGGCAAAGAACTGAAACGGACATAAATTCCTGTGGGGAAACACAGGGCTTTGCTAGGATTTCTCTAGGCAGTGTGTTTTCCCTGGGCCTCACTGTAGCAACACTATCTCGGCAGGGCAACACTACATGGGATTTCCTCTGCCAGGAGAGAGCTGCTGCTTTGTAGTTTGTGCTGGGAAACCTTGCTTTGGCAAGTGCCAATTGACCGCATTCGGGCAGAAAGAAAAGAGAACAGCAAGAGGCCTTTTCTCCCCGGCTGCTCTGCCAAGCCCTTCCAGCTAAAACTATGTCGTTGCTCCTCTGGAAGGATCCCTGCACCGTGACGTAGTTTTTTAGAAGAAGCCTTGGGGTTCCAAGAGCAAATGAGGAATTCGTTGCAGAAAAGAGGACGGAAAGAAAGTTTGTCTTCTTCTGCCTGCTTTGGTCAGAGGACTGGATGAAGTCAGGGAGTTCTCCCTTTCACTGATAAACGTGCAGGCTGCTGTTGCCTGGGCCCTCTCTTCTTTGCAAAAGAGTCTGCAGTTCCACGCTTTGAACCGTTGAAAGGCGCCGGGCTCGGCTAAGATTTCCCCCGGCGCTTCCTTTGCCCTGGGCCAAAGCGAGCCTTCACATTAGCTGAACGCTAACACTGCATACTCGTTCCACTTCCAGAACAGGGCTACCGCGAGGCAGTTCTCCGGGGGAAAACGGCCCTTCGCGAAGGGCAGATCTGTCGAGCTCATTGCGGGAAAGCGAAAGCAAAGGACGCTTTTCTCCCTCCAACCGCTTTCGTCAGAGGAACGGGGGAAGTCACAGTGTTCTTTCTCTCACTGAGATACACACAATCTGACGTTGCCTCTTTGCTCCGTTGCTGGCATAGAACTGAAACGGACATACATTCCTGTGGGGAAACACAGGTCTTTGCTAGGATTTCTCTAGGCAGTGTGTTTTCCATGGGCCTCACTGTAGCAACACTATCTCGCCAGGGCAACACTGCATGGGATTTCCTCTGCCAGAAGAGAGCTGCTGCTTTGTAGTTTGTGCTGGGAAACCTTGCTTTGGCAAGTGCCAATTGACCGCATTCGGGCAGAAAGAAAAAAGAACAGCCAGAGGCCTTTTCTCCCCGGCTGCTCTGCGAAGTCCTTCCAGCTAAAATTATGTCGTTGCTCCTCTGGAAGGATCCCTGCACCGTGACGTAGTTTTTCAGAGGAAGCCTTGCGTTTGCAAGAGCAAATGAGGAATTCGTTGCAGGAAAGAGGAAGGAAAGAAAGTTTCTCTCCTTCTGCCTGCTTTGCTCAGAGGACTGGATGAAGTCAGGGAGTTCTCCCTTTCACTGAGAAATTGCAGGCTGCTGTTGCCTGGGCGCTCTCTTCTTTGCAAAAGAGTCTGCAGTTCCACGCTTTGAACCGTGGAAAGGCGCCGGGCTCTCCTAAGATTTCCCCCGGCGCTTCGTTTGCCCTGGGCCAAAGCGAGCCTTCACATTCGCTGAACGCGAACACTGCATACTCGTTCCACTTCCAGAACAGGGCTACCGCGAGGCAGTTCTCCGGGGGAAAACGGCCCTTCGCGAAGGGCAGATCTGTCGAGCTCATTGCGGGAAAGCGAAAGCAAAGGACGCTTTTCTCCCTCTAACTGCTTTCGTCAGAGGAACGGGGGAAGTCACAGTGTTCTTTCTCTCACTGAGATACACACAATCTGACGTTGCCTCTTTGCTCCGTTGCTGGCGAAGAACTGAAACGGACATACATTCCTGTGGGGAAACACAGGGTTTTGCTAGGATTTCTCTAGGCAGTGTGTTTTCCCTGGGCCTCACTGTAGCAACACTATCTCGCCAGGGCAACACTGCATGGGATTTCCTCTGCCAGGAGAGAGCTGCTGCTTTGTAGTTTGTGCTAGGAAACCTTGCTTTGGCAAGTGCCAATTGACCGCAGTGAGGCAGAAAGAAAAGAGAATAGCAAGAGACCTTTCTCCCCAGCTGCTCAGCCAAGCCCTTCCAGCTAAAACTATGTCGTTGCTCCTCTGGAAGGATCCCTGCACCGTGACGTAGTTTTTCAGAAGAAGCCTTGCGTTTGCAAGAGCAAATGAGGAATTCGTTGCAGGAAAGAGGACGGAAAGAAAGTTTCTCTCCTTCTGCCTGCTTTGCTCAGAGGACTGGATGAAGTCAGGGAGTTCTCCCTTTCACTGAGAAACGTGCAGGCTGCTGTTGCCTGGGCGCTCTCTTCTTTGCAAAAGAGTCTGCAGTTCCACGCTTTGAACCGTGGAAAGGCGCCGGGCTCTCCTAAGATTTCCCCCGGCGCTTCGTTTGCCCTGGGCCAAAGTGAGCCTTCACATTCGCTGAACGTTAACACTGCATACTCGTTCCACTTCCAGAACAGGGCTACCGCGAGGCAGTTCTCCGGGGGAAAACGGCCCTTCGCGAAGGGCAGATCTGTCGAGCTCATTGCGGGAAAGCGAAAGCAAAGGACGCTTTTCTCCCTCCAACCGATTTTGTCAGAGGAACGGGGGAAGTCACAGTGTTCTTTCTCTCACTGAGATACACACAATCTGACGTTGCCTCTGAGCTCCGTTGCTGGCAAAGAACTGAAACGGACATACATTCCTGTGGGGAAACGCAGGGCTTTGCTAGGATTTCTCTAGGCAGTGTGTTTTCCCTGGGCCTCACTGTAGCAACACTATCTCGCCAGGGCAACACTGCATGGGATTTCCTCTGCCAGAAGAGAGCTGCTGCTTTGTAGTTTGTGCTGGGAAACCTTGCTTTGGCAAGTGCCAATTGACCGCATTCGGGCAGAAAGAAAAGAGAACAGCAAGAGGCCTTTTCTCCCCGGCTGCTCTGCCAAGCCCTTCCAGCTAAAACTATGTCGTTGCTCCTCTGGAAGGATCCCTGCACCGTGACGTAGTTTTTTAGAAGAAGCCTTGCGTTTCCAAGAGCAAATGAGGAATTCGTTGCAGAAGAGAGGACGGAAAGAAAGTTTGTCTTCTTCTGCCTGCTTTGGTCAGAGGACTGGATGAAGTCAGGGAGTTCTCCCTTTCACTGAGAAATTGCAGGCTGCTGTTGCCTGGGCGCTCTCTTCTTTGCAAAAGAGTCTGCAGTTCCACGCTTTGAACCGTGGAAAGGCGCCGGGCTCTCCTAAGATTTCCCCCGGCGCTTCGTTTGCCCTGGGCCAAAGCGAGCCTTCACATTCGCTGAACGCTAACACTGCATACTCGTTCCACTTCCAGAACAGGGCTACCGCGAGGCAGTTCTCCGGGGGAAAACGGCCCTTCGCGAAGGGCAGATCTGTCGAGCTCATTGCGGGAAAGCGAAAGCAAAGGACGCTTTTCTCCCTCTAACTGCTTTCGTCAGAGGAACGGGGGAAGTCACAGTGTTCTTTCTCTCACTGAGATACACACAATCTGACGTTGCCTCTTTGCTCCGTTGCTGGCGAAGAACTGAAACGGACATACATTCCTGTGGGGAAACACAGGGTTTTGCTAGGATTTCTCTAGGCAGTGTGTTTTCCCTGGGCCTCACTGTAGCAACACTATCTCGCCAGGGCAACACTGCATGGGATTTCCTCTGCCAGGAGAGAGCTGCTGCTTTGTAGTTTGTGCTAGGAAACCTTGCTTTGGCAAGTGCCAATTGACCGCAGTGAGGCAGAAAGAAAAGAGAATAGCAAGAGACCTTTCTCCCCAGCTGCTCAGCCAAGCCCTTCCAGCTAAAACTATGTCGTTGCTCCTCTGGAAGGATCCCTGCACCGTGACGTAGTTTTTCAGAAGAAGCCTTGCGTTTGCAAGAGCAAATGAGGAATTCGTTGCAGGAAAGAGGACGGAAAGAAAGTTTCTCTCCTTCTGCCTGCTTTGCTCAGAGGACTGGATGAAGTCAGGGAGTTCTCCCTTTCACTGAGAAACGTGCAGGCTGCTGTTGCCTGGGCGCTCTCTTCTTTGCAAGAGTCTGCAGTTCCACGCTTTGAACCGTGGAAAGGCGCCGGGCTCTCCTAAGATTTCCCCCGGCGCTTCGTTTGCCCTGGGCCAAAGTGAGCCTTCACAATAGCTGAACGTTAACACTGCATACTCGTTCTACTTCCAGAACAGGGCTACCGCGAGGCAGTTCTCCGGGGGAAAACGGCCCTTCGCGAAGGGCAGATCTGTCGAGCTCATTGCGGGAAAGAGAAAGCAAAGGACGCTTTTCTCCCTCCAACCGATTTTGTCAGAGGAACGGGGGAAGTCACAGTGTTCTTTCTCTCACTGAGATACACACAATCTGACGTTGCCTCTGAGCTCCGTTGCTGGCAAAGAACTGAAACGGACATACATTCCTGTGGGGAAACACAGGGCTTTGCTAGGATTTCTCTAGGCAGTGTGTTTTCCCTGGGCCTCACTGTAGCAACACTATCTCGCCAGGGCAACACTGCATGGGATTTCCTCTGCCAGGAGAGAGCTGCTGCTTTGTAGTTTGTGCTAGGAAACCTTGCTTTGGCAAGTGCCAATTGACCGCAGTGAGGCAGAAAGAAAAGAGAATAGCAAGAGACCTTTCTCCCCAGCTGCTCAGCCAAGCCCTTCCAGCTAAAACTATGTCGTTGCTCCTCTGGAAGGATCCCTGCACCGTGACGTAGTTTTTCAGAAGAAGCCTTGCGTTTGCAAGAGCAAATGAGGAATTCGTTGCAGGAAAGAGGACGGAAAGAAAGTTTCTCTCCTTCTGCCTGCTTTGCTCAGAGGACTGGATGAAGTCAGGGAGTTCTCCCTTTCACTGAGAAACGTGCAGGCTGCTGTTGCCTGGGCGCTCTCTTCTTTGCAAGAGTCTGCAGTTCCACGCTTTGAACCGTGGAAAGGCGCCGGGCTCTCCTAAGATTTCCCCCGGCGCTTCGTTTGCCCTGGGCCAAAGTGAGCCTTCACATTCGCTGAACGTTAACACTGCATACTCGTTCCACTTCCAGAACAGGGCTACCGCGAGGCAGTTCTCCGGGGGAAAACGGCCCTTCGCGAAGGGCAGATCTGTCGAGCTCATTGCGGGAAAGCGAAAGCAAAGGACGCTTTTCTCCCTCCAACCGATTTTGTCAGAGGAACGGGGGAAGTCACAGTGTTCTTTCTCTCACTGAGATACACACAATCTGACGTTGCCTCTGAGCTCCGTTGCTGGCAAAGAACTGAAACGGACATACATTCCTGTGGGGAAACACAGGGCTTTGCTAGGATTTCTCTAGGCAGTGTGTTTTCCCTGGGCCTCACTGTAGCAACACTATCTCGCCAGGGCAACACTGCATGGGATTTCCTCTGCCAGAAGAGAGCTGCTGCTTTGTAGTTTGTGCTGGGAAACCTTGCTTTGGCAAGTGCCAATTGACCGCATTCGGGCAGAAAGAAAAGAGAACAGCAAGAGGCCTTTTCTCCCCGGCTGCTCTGCCAAGCCCTTCCAGCTAAAACTATGTCGTTGCTCCTCTGGAAGGATCCCTGCACCGTGACGTAGTTTTTTAGAAGAAGCCTTGCGTTTCCAAGAGCAAATGAGGAATTCGTTGCAGAAGAGAGGACGGAAAGAAAGTTTGTCTTCTTCTGCCTGCTTTGGTCAGAGGACTGGATGAAGTCAGGGAGTTCTCCCTTTCACTGAGAAACGTGCAGGCTGCTGTTGCCTGGGCGCTCTCTTCTTTGCAAAAGAGTCTGCAGTTCCACGCTTTGAACCGTGGAAAGGCGCCGGGCTCTCCTAAGATTTCCCCCGGCGCTTCGTTTGCCCTGGGCCAAAGCGAGCCTTCACATTCGCTGAACGCTAACACTGCATACTCGTTCCACTTCCAGAACAGGGCTACCGCGAGGCAGTTCTCCGGGGGAAAACGGCCCTTCGCGAAGGGCAGATCTGTCGAGCTCATTGCGGGAAAGCGAAAGCAAAGGACGCTTTTCTCCCTCTAACTGCTTTCGTCAGAGGAACGGGGGAAGTCACAGTGTTCTTTCTCTCACTGAGATACACACAATCTGACGTTGCCTCTTTGCTCCGTTGCTGGCGAAGAACTGAAACGGACATACATTCCTGTGGGGAAACACAGGGTTTTGCTAGGATTTCTCTAGGCAGTGTGTTTTCCCTGGGCCTCACTGTAGCAACACTATCTCGCCAGGGCAACACTGCATGGGATTTCCTCTGCCAGGAGAGAGCTGCTGCTTTGTAGTTTGTGCTAGGAAACCTTGCTTTGGCAAGTGCCAATTGACCGCAGTGAGGCAGAAAGAAAAGAGAATAGCAAGAGACCTTTCTCCCCAGCTGCTCAGCCAAGCCCTTCCAGCTAAAACTATGTCGTTGCTCCTCTGGAAGGATCCCTGCACCGTGACGTAGTTTTTCAGAAGAAGCCTTGCGTTTGCAAGAGCAAATGAGGAATTCGTTGCAGGAAAGAGGACGGAAAGAAAGTTTCTCTCCTTCTGCCTGCTTTGCTCAGAGGACTGGATGAAGTCAGGGAGTTCTCCCTTTCACTGAGAAACGTGCAGGCTGCTGTTGCCTGGGCGCTCTCTTCTTTGCAAGAGTCTGCAGTTCCACGCTTTGAACCGTGGAAAGGCGCCGGGCTCTCCTAAGATTTCCCCCGGCGCTTCGTTTGCCCTGGGCCAAAGTGAGCCTTCACAATAGCTGAACGTTAACACTGCATACTCGTTCTACTTCCAGAACAGGGCTACCGCGAGGCAGTTCTCCGGGGGAAAACGGCCCTTCGCGAAGGGCAGATCTGTCGAGCTCATTGCGGGAAAGAGAAAGCAAAGGACGCTTTTCTCCCTCCAACCGATTTCGTCAGAGGAACGGGGGAAGTCACAGTGTTCTTTCTCTCACTGAGATACACACAATCTGACGTTGCCTCTGAGCTCCGTTGCTGGCAAAGAACTGAAACGGACATACATTCCTGTGGGGAAACACAGGGCTTTGCTAGGATTTCTCTAGGCAGTGTGTTTTCCCTGGGCCTCACTGTAGCAACACTATCTCGCCAGGGCAACACTGCATGGGATTTCCTCTGCCAGGAGAGAGCTGCTGCTTTGTAGTTTGTGCTAGGAAACCTTGCTTTGGCAAGTGCCAATTGACCGCAGTGAGGCAGAAAGAAAAGAGAATAGCAAGAGACCTTTCTCCCCAGCTGCTCAGCCAAGCCCTTCCAGCTAAAACTATGTCGTTGCTCCTCTGGAAGGATCCCTGCACCGTGACGTAGTTTTTCAGAAGAAGCCTTGCGTTTGCAAGAGCAAATGAGGAATTCGTTGCAGGAAAGAGGACGGAAAGAAAGTTTCTCTCCTTCTGCCTGCTTTGCTCAGAGGACTGGATGAAGTCAGGGAGTTCTCCCTTTCACTGAGAAACGTGCAGGCTGCTGTTGCCTGGGCGCTCTCTTCTTTGCAAGAGTCTGCAGTTCCACGCTTTGAACCGTGGAAAGGCGCCGGGCTCTCCTAAGATTTCCCCCGGCGCTTCGTTTGCCCTGGGCCAAAGTGAGCCTTCACATTCGCTGAACGTTAACACTGCATACTCGTTCCACTTCCAGAACAGGGCTACCGCGAGGCAGTTCTCCGGGGGAAAACGGCCCTTCGCGAAGGGCAGATCTGTCGAGCTCATTGCGGGAAAGCGAAAGCAAAGGACGCTTTTCTCCCTCCAACCGATTTTGTCAGAGGAACGGGGGAAGTCACAGTGTTCTTTCTCTCACTGAGATACACACAATCTGACGTTGCCTCTGAGCTCCGTTGCTGGCAAAGAACTGAAACGGACATACATTCCTGTGGGGAAACACAGGGCTTTGCTAGGATTTCTCTAGGCAGTGTGTTTTCCCTGGGCCTCACTGTAGCAACACTATCTCGCCAGGGCAACACTGCATGGGATTTCCTCTGCCAGAAGAGAGCTGCTGCTTTGTAGTTTGTGCTGGGAAACCTTGCTTTGGCAAGTGCCAATTGACCGCATTCGGGCAGAAAGAAAAGAGAACAGCAAGAGGCCTTTTCTCCCCGGCTGCTCTGCCAAGCCCTTCCAGCTAAAACTATGTCGTTGCTCCTCTGGAAGGATCCCTGCACCGTGACGTAGTTTTTTAGAAGAAGCCTTGCGTTTCCAAGAGCAAATGAGGAATTCGTTGCAGAAGAGAGGACGGAAAGAAAGTATGTCTTCTTCTGCCTGCTTTGGTCAGAGGACTGGATGAAGTCAGGGAGTTCTCCCTTTCACTGAGAAATTGCAGGCTGCTGTTGCCTGGGCGCTCTCTTCTTTGCAAAAGAGTCTGCAGTTCCACGCTTTGAACCGTGGAAAGGCGCCGGGCTCTCCTAAGATTTCCCCCGGCGCTTCGTTTGCCCTGGGCCAAAGCGAGCCTTCACATTCGCTGAACGCTAACACTGCATACTCGTTCCACTTCCAGAACAGGGCTACCGCGAGGCAGTTCTCCGGGGGAAAACGGCCCTTCGCGAAGGGCAGATCTGTCGAGCTCATTGCGGGAAAGAGAAAGCAAAGGACGCTTTTCTCCCTCCAACCGATTTCGTCAGAGGAACGGGGGAAGTCACAGTGTTCTTTCTCTCACTGAGATACACACAATCTGACGTTGCCTCTGAGCTCCGTTGCTGGCAAAGAACTGAAACGGACATACATTCCTGTGGGGAAACACAGGGCTTTGCTAGGATTTCTCTAGGCAGTGTGTTTTCCCTGGGCCTCACTGTAGCAACACTATCTCGGCAGGGCAACACTACATGGGATTTCCTCTGCCAGGAGAGAGCTGCTGCTTTCTAGTTTGTGCTGGGAAACCTTGCTTTGGCAAGTGCCAATTGACCGCATTCGGGCAGAAAGAAAAGAGAACAGCAAGAGGCCTTTTCTCCCCGGCTGCTCTGCCAAGCCCTTCCAGCTAAAACTATGTCCTTGCTCCTCTGGAAGGATCCCTGCACCGTGACGTAGTTTTTTAGAAGAAGCCTTGGGGTTCCAAGAGCAAATGAGGAATTCGTTGCAGAAAAGAGGACGGAAAGAAAGTTTGTCTTCTTCTGCCTGCTTTGGTCAGAGGACTGGATGAAGTCAGGGAGTTCTCCCTTTCACTGATAAACGTGCAGGCTGCTGTTGCCTGGGCCCTCTCTTCTTTGCAAAAGAGTCTGCAGTTCCACGCTTTGAACCGTGGAAAGGCGCCGGGCTCGGCTAAGATTTCCCCCGGCGCTTCCTTTGCCCTGGGCCAAAGCGAGCCTTCACATTAGCTGAACGCTAACACTGCATACTCGTTCCACTTCCAGAACAGGGCTACCGCGAGGCAGTTCTCCGGGGGAAAACGGCCCTTCGCGAAGGGCAGATCTGTCGAGCTCATTGCGGGAAAGCGAAAGCAAAGGACGCTTTTCTCCCTCCAACCGCTTTCGTCAGAGGAACGGGGGAAGTCACAGTGTTCTTTCTCTCACTGAGATACACACAATCTGACGTTGCCTCTTTGCTCCGTTGCTGGCATAGAACTGAAACGGACATACATTCCTGTGGGGAAACACAGGTCTTTGCTAGGATTTCTCTAGGCAGTGTGTTTTCCATGGGCCTCACTGTAGCAACACTATCTCGCCAGGGCAACACTGCATGGGATTTCCTCTGCCAGAAGAGAGCTGCTGCTTTGTAGTTTGTGCTGGGAAACCTTGCTTTGGCAAGTGCCAATTGACCGCATTCGGGCAGAAAGAAAAAAGAACAGCCAGAGGCCTTTTCTCCCCGGCTGCTCTGCGAAGTCCTTCCAGCTAAAATTATGTCGTTGCTCCTCTGGAAGGATCCCTGCACCGTGACGTAGTTTTTCAGAAGAAGCCTTGCGTTTGCAAGAGCAAATGAGGAATTCGTTGCAGGAAAGAGGAAGGAAAGAAAGTTTCTCTCCTTCTGCCTGCTTTGCTCAGAGGACTGGATGAAGTCAGGGAGTTCTCCCTTTCACTGAGAAATTGCAGGCTGCTGTTGCCTGGGCGCTCTCTTCTTTGCAAAAGAGTCTGCAGTTCCACGCTTTGAACCGTGGAAAGGCGCCGGGCTCTCCTAAGATTTCCCCCGGCGCTTCGTTTGCCCTGGGCCAAAGCGAGCCTTCACATTCGCTGAACGCGAACACTGCATACTCGTTCCACTTCCAGAACAGGGCTACCGCGAGGCAGTTCTCCGGGGGAAAACGGCCCTTCGCGAAGGGCAGATCTGTCGAGCTCATTGCGGGAAAGCGAAAGCAAAGGACGCTTTTCTCCCTCTAACTGCTTTCGTCAGAGGAACGGGGGAAGTCACAGTGTTCTTTCTCTCACTGAGATACACACAATCTGACGTTGCCTCTTTGCTCCGTTGCTGGCGAAGAACTGAAACGGACATACATTCCTGTGGGGAAACACAGGGTTTTGCTAGGATTTCTCTAGGCAGTGTGTTTTCCCTGGGCCTCACTGTAGCAACACTATCTCGCCAGGGCAACACTGCATGGGATTTCCTCTGCCAGGAGAGAGCTGCTGCTTTGTAGTTTGTGCTAGGAAACCTTGCTTTGGCAAGTGCCAATTGACTGCAGTGAGGCAGAAAGAAAAGAGAATAGCAAGAGACCTTTCTCCCCAGCTGCTCAGCCAAGCCCTTCCAGCTAAAACTATGTCGTTGCTCCTCTGGAAGGATCCCTGCACCGTGACGTAGTTTTTCAGAAGAAGCCTTGCGTTTGCAAGAGCAAATGAGGAATTCGTTGCAGGAAAGAGGACGGAAAGAAAGTTTCTCTCCTTCTGCCTGCTTTGCTCAGAGGACTGGATGAAGTCAGGGAGTTCTCCCTTTCACTGAGAAACGTGCAGGCTGCTGTTGCCTGGGCGCTCTCTTCTTTGCAAAAGAGTCTGCAGTTCCACGCTTTGAACCGTGGAAAGGCGCCGGGCTCTCCTAAGATTTCCCCCGGCGCTTCGTTTGCCCTGGGCCAAAGTGAGCCTTCACATTCGCTGAACGTTAACACTGCATACTCGTTCCACTTCCAGAACAGGGCTACCGCGAGGCAGTTCTCCGGGGGAAAACGGCCCTTCGCGAAGGGCAGATCTGTCGAGCTCATTGCGGGAAAGCGAAAGCAAAGGACGCTTTTCTCCCTCCAACCGATTTTGTCAGAGGAACGGGGGAAGTCACAGTGTTCTTTCTCTCACTGAGATACACACAATCTGACGTTGCCTCTGAGCTCCGTTGCTGGCAAAGAACTGAAACGGACATACATTCCTGTGGGGAAACGCAGGGCTTTGCTAGGATTTCTCTAGGCAGTGTGTTTTCCCTGGGCCTCACTGTAGCAACACTATCTCGCCAGGGCAACACTGCATGGGATTTCCTCTGCCAGAAGAGAGCTGCTGCTTTGTAGTTTGTGCTGGGAAACCTTGCTTTGGCAAGTGCCAATTGACCGCATTCGGGCAGAAAGAAAAGAGAACAGCAAGAGGCCTTTTCTCCCCGGCTGCTCTGCCAAGCCCTTCCAGCTAAAACTATGTCGTTGCTCCTCTGGAAGGATCCCTGCACCGTGACGTAGTTTTTTAGAAGAAGCCTTGCGTTTCCAAGAGCAAATGAGGAATTCGTTGCAGAAGAGAGGACGGAAAGAAAGTTTGTCTTCTTCTGCCTGCTTTGGTCAGAGGACTGGATGAAGTCAGGGAGTTCTCCCTTTCACTGAGAAATTGCAGGCTGCTGTTGCCTGGGCGCTCTCTTCTTTGCAAAAGAGTCTGCAGTTCCACGCTTTGAACCGTGGAAAGGCGCCGGGCTCTCCTAAGATTTCCCCCGGCGCTTCGTTTGCCCTGGGCCAAAGCGAGCCTTCACATTCGCTGAACGCTAACACTGCATACTCGTTCCACTTCCAGAACAGGGCTACCGCGAGGCAGTTCTCCGGGGGAAAACGGCCCTTCGCGAAGGGCAGATCTGTCGAGCTCATTGCGGGAAAGCGAAAGCAAAGGACGCTTTTCTCCCTCTAACTGCTTTCGTCAGAGGAACGGGGGAAGTCACAGTGTTCTTTCTCTCACTGAGATACACACAATCTGACGTTGCCTCTTTGCTCCGTTGCTGGCGAAGAACTGAAACGGACATACATTCCTGTGGGGAAACACAGGGTTTTGCTAGGATTTCTCTAGGCAGTGTGTTTTCCCTGGGCCTCACTGTAGCAACACTATCTCGCCAGGGCAACACTGCATGGGATTTCCTCTGCCAGGAGAGAGCTGCTGCTTTGTAGTTTGTGCTAGGAAACCTTGCTTTGGCAAGTGCCAATTGACCGCAGTGAGGCAGAAAGAAAAGAGAATAGCAAGAGACCTTTCTCCCCAGCTGCTCAGCCAAGCCCTTCCAGCTAAAACTATGTCGTTGCTCCTCTGGAAGGATCCCTGCACCGTGACGTAGTTTTTCAGAAGAAGCCTTGCGTTTGCAAGAGCAAATGAGGAATTCGTTGCAGGAAAGAGGACGGAAAGAAAGTTTCTCTCCTTCTGCCTGCTTTGCTCAGAGGACTGGATGAAGTCAGGGAGTTCTCCCTTTCACTGAGAAACGTGCAGGCTGCTGTTGCCTGGGCGCTCTCTTCTTTGCAAGAGTCTGCAGTTCCACGCTTTGAACCGTGGAAAGGCGCCGGGCTCTCCTAAGATTTCCCCCGGCGCTTCGTTTGCCCTGGGCCAAAGTGAGCCTTCACAATAGCTGAACGTTAACACTGCATACTCGTTCTACTTCCAGAACAGGGCTACCGCGAGGCAGTTCTCCGGGGGAAAACGGCCCTTCGCGAAGGGCAGATCTGTCGAGCTCATTGCGGGAAAGAGAAAGCAAAGGACGCTTTTCTCCCTCCAACCGATTTTGTCAGAGGAACGGGGGAAGTCACAGTGTTCTTTCTCTCACTGAGATACACACAATCTGACGTTGCCTCTGAGCTCCGTTGCTGGCAAAGAACTGAAACGGACATACATTCCTGTGGGGAAACACAGGGCTTTGCTAGGATTTCTCTAGGCAGTGTGTTTTCCCTGGGCCTCACTGTAGCAACACTATCTCGCCAGGGCAACACTGCATGGGATTTCCTCTGCCAGGAGAGAGCTGCTGCTTTGTAGTTTGTGCTAGGAAACCTTGCTTTGGCAAGTGCCAATTGACCGCAGTGAGGCAGAAAGAAAAGAGAATAGCAAGAGACCTTTCTCCCCAGCTGCTCAGCCAAGCCCTTCCAGCTAAAACTATGTCGTTGCTCCTCTGGAAGGATCCCTGCACCGTGACGTAGTTTTTCAGAAGAAGCCTTGCGTTTGCAAGAGCAAATGAGGAATTCGTTGCAGGAAAGAGGACGGAAAGAAAGTTTCTCTCCTTCTGCCTGCTTTGCTCAGAGGACTGGATGAAGTCAGGGAGTTCTCCCTTTCACTGAGAAACGTGCAGGCTGCTGTTGCCTGGGCGCTCTCTTCTTTGCAAGAGTCTGCAGTTCCACGCTTTGAACCGTGGAAAGGCGCCGGGCTCTCCTAAGATTTCCCCCGGCGCTTCGTTTGCCCTGGGCCAAAGTGAGCCTTCACATTCGCTGAACGTTAACACTGCATACTCGTTCCACTTCCAGAACAGGGCTACCGCGAGGCAGTTCTCCGGGGGAAAACGGCCCTTCGCGAAGGGCAGATCTGTCGAGCTCATTGCGGGAAAGCGAAAGCAAAGGACGCTTTTCTCCCTCCAACCGATTTTGTCAGAGGAACGGGGGAAGTCACAGTGTTCTTTCTCTCACTGAGATACACACAATCTGACGTTGCCTCTGAGCTCCGTTGCTGGCAAAGAACTGAAACGGACATACATTCCTGTGGGGAAACACAGGGCTTTGCTAGGATTTCTCTAGGCAGTGTGTTTTCCCTGGGCCTCACTGTAGCAACACTATCTCGCCAGGGCAACACTGCATGGGATTTCCTCTGCCAGAAGAGAGCTGCTGCTTTGTAGTTTGTGCTGGGAAACCTTGCTTTGGCAAGTGCCAATTGACCGCATTCGGGCAGAAAGAAAAGAGAACAGCAAGAGGCCTTTTCTCCCCGGCTGCTCTGCCAAGCCCTTCCAGCTAAAACTATGTCGTTGCTCCTCTGGAAGGATCCCTGCACCGTGACGTAGTTTTTTAGAAGAAGCCTTGCGTTTCCAAGAGCAAATGAGGAATTCGTTGCAGAAGAGAGGACGGAAAGAAAGTTTGTCTTCTTCTGCCTGCTTTGGTCAGAGGACTGGATGAAGTCAGGGAGTTCTCCCTTTCACTGAGAAACGTGCAGGCTGCTGTTGCCTGGGCGCTCTCTTCTTTGCAAAAGAGTCTGCAGTTCCACGCTTTGAACCGTGGAAAGGCGCCGGGCTCTCCTAAGATTTCCCCCGGCGCTTCGTTTGCCCTGGGCCAAAGCGAGCCTTCACATTCGCTGAACGCTAACACTGCATACTCGTTCCACTTCCAGAACAGGGCTACCGCGAGGCAGTTCTCCGGGGGAAAACGGCCCTTCGCGAAGGGCAGATCTGTCGAGCTCATTGCGGGAAAGCGAAAGCAAAGGACGCTTTTCTCCCTCTAACTGCTTTCGTCAGAGGAACGGGGGAAGTCACAGTGTTCTTTCTCTCACTGAGATACACACAATCTGACGTTGCCTCTTTGCTCCGTTGCTGGCGAAGAACTGAAACGGACATACATTCCTGTGGGGAAACACAGGGTTTTGCTAGGATTTCTCTAGGCAGTGTGTTTTCCCTGGGCCTCACTGTAGCAACACTATCTCGCCAGGGCAACACTGCATGGGATTTCCTCTGCCAGGAGAGAGCTGCTGCTTTGTAGTTTGTGCTAGGAAACCTTGCTTTGGCAAGTGCCAATTGACCGCAGTGAGGCAGAAAGAAAAGAGAATAGCAAGAGACCTTTCTCCCCAGCTGCTCAGCCAAGCCCTTCCAGCTAAAACTATGTCGTTGCTCCTCTGGAAGGATCCCTGCACCGTGACGTAGTTTTTCAGAAGAAGCCTTGCGTTTGCAAGAGCAAATGAGGAATTCGTTGCAGGAAAGAGGACGGAAAGAAAGTTTCTCTCCTTCTGCCTGCTTTGCTCAGAGGACTGGATGAAGTCAGGGAGTTCTCCCTTTCACTGAGAAACGTGCAGGCTGCTGTTGCCTGGGCGCTCTCTTCTTTGCAAGAGTCTGCAGTTCCACGCTTTGAACCGTGGAAAGGCGCCGGGCTCTCCTAAGATTTCCCCCGGCGCTTCGTTTGCCCTGGGCCAAAGTGAGCCTTCACAATAGCTGAACGTTAACACTGCATACTCGTTCTACTTCCAGAACAGGGCTACCGCGAGGCAGTTCTCCGGGGGAAAACGGCCCTTCGCGAAGGGCAGATCTGTCGAGCTCATTGCGGGAAAGAGAAAGCAAAGGACGCTTTTCTCCCTCCAACCGATTTCGTCAGAGGAACGGGGGAAGTCACAGTGTTCTTTCTCTCACTGAGATACACACAATCTGACGTTGCCTCTGAGCTCCGTTGCTGGCAAAGAACTGAAACGGACATACATTCCTGTGGGGAAACACAGGGCTTTGCTAGGATTTCTCTAGGCAGTGTGTTTTCCCTGGGCCTCACTGTAGCAACACTATCTCGCCAGGGCAACACTGCATGGGATTTCCTCTGCCAGGAGAGAGCTGCTGCTTTGTAGTTTGTGCTAGGAAACCTTGCTTTGGCAAGTGCCAATTGACCGCAGTGAGGCAGAAAGAAAAGAGAATAGCAAGAGACCTTTCTCCCCAGCTGCTCAGCCAAGCCCTTCCAGCTAAAACTATGTCGTTGCTCCTCTGGAAGGATCCCTGCACCGTGACGTAGTTTTTCAGAAGAAGCCTTGCGTTTGCAAGAGCAAATGAGGAATTCGTTGCAGGAAAGAGGACGGAAAGAAAGTTTCTCTCCTTCTGCCTGCTTTGCTCAGAGGACTGGATGAAGTCAGGGAGTTCTCCCTTTCACTGAGAAACGTGCAGGCTGCTGTTGCCTGGGCGCTCTCTTCTTTGCAAGAGTCTGCAGTTCCACGCTTTGAACCGTGGAAAGGCGCCGGGCTCTCCTAAGATTTCCCCCGGCGCTTCCTTTGCCCTGGGCCAAAGTGAGCCTTCACATTCGCTGAACGTTAACACTGCATACTCGTTCCACTTCCAGAACAGGGCTACCGCGAGGCAGTTCTCCGGGGGAAAACGGCCCTTCGCGAAGGGCAGATCTGTCGAGCTCATTGCGGGAAAGCGAAAGCAAAGGACGCTTTTCTCCCTCCAACCGATTTTGTCAGAGGAACGGGGGAAGTCACAGTGTTCTTTCTCTCACTGAGATACACACAATCTGACGTTGCCTCTGAGCTCCGTTGCTGGCAAAGAACTGAAACGGACATACATTCCTGTGGGGAAACACAGGGCTTTGCTAGGATTTCTCTAGGCAGTGTGTTTTCCCTGGGCCTCACTGTAGCAACACTATCTCGCCAGGGCAACACTGCATGGGATTTCCTCTGCCAGAAGAGAGCTGCTGCTTTGTAGTTTGTGCTGGGAAACCTTGCTTTGGCAAGTGCCAATTGACCGCATTCGGGCAGAAAGAAAAGAGAACAGCAAGAGGCCTTTTCTCCCCGGCTGCTCTGCCAAGCCCTTCCAGCTAAAACTATGTCGTTGCTCCTCTGGAAGGATCCCTGCACCGTGACGTAGTTTTTTAGAAGAAGCCTTGCGTTTCCAAGAGCAAATGAGGAATTCGTTGCAGAAGAGAGGACGGAAAGAAAGTATGTCTTCTTCTGCCTGCTTTGGTCAGAGGACTGGATGAAGTCAGGGAGTTCTCCCTTTCACTGAGAAATTGCAGGCTGCTGTTGCCTGGGCGCTCTCTTCTTTGCAAAAGAGTCTGCAGTTCCACGCTTTGAACCGTGGAAAGGCGCCGGGCTCTCCTAAGATTTCCCCCGGCGCTTCGTTTGCCCTGGGCCAAAGCGAGCCTTCACATTCGCTGAACGCTAACACTGCATACTCGTTCCACTTCCAGAACAGGGCTACCGCGAGGCAGTTCTCCGGGGGAAAACGGCCCTTCGCGAAGGGCAGATCTGTCGAGCTCATTGCGGGAAAGAGAAAGCAAAGGACGCTTTTCTCCCTCCAACCGATTTCGTCAGAGGAACGGGGGAAGTCACAGTGTTCTTTCTCTCACTGAGATACACACAATCTGACGTTGCCTCTGAGCTCCGTTGCTGGCAAAGAACTGAAACGGACATACATTCCTGTGGGGAAACACAGGGCTTTGCTAGGATTTCTCTAGGCAGTGTGTTTTCCCTGGGCCTCACTGTAGCAACACTATCTCGGCAGGGCAACACTACATGGGATTTCCTCTGCCAGGAGAGAGCTGCTGCTTTCTAGTTTGTGCTGGGAAACCTTGCTTTGGCAAGTGCCAATTGACCGCATTCGGGCAGAAAGAAAAGAGAACAGCAAGAGGCCTTTTCTCCCCGGCTGCTCTGCCAAGCCCTTCCAGCTAAAACTATGTCCTTGCTCCTCTGGAAGGATCCCTGCACCGTGACGTAGTTTTTTAGAAGAAGCCTTGGGGTTCCAAGAGCAAATGAGGAATTCGTTGCAGAAAAGAGGACGGAAAGAAAGTTTGTCTTCTTCTGCCTGCTTTGGTCAGAGGACTGGATGAAGTCAGGGAGTTCTCCCTTTCACTGATAAACGTGCAGGCTGCTGTTGCCTGGGCCCTCTCTTCTTTGCAAAAGAGTCTGCAGTTCCACGCTTTGAACAGTGGAAAGGCGCCGGGCTCGGCTAAGATTTCCCCCGGCGCTTCCTTTGCCCTGGGCCAAAGCGAGCCTTCACATTAGCTGAACGCTAACACTGCATACTCGTTCCACTTCCAGAACAGGGCTACCGCGAGGCAGTTCTCCGGGGGAAAACGGCCCTTCGCGAAGGGCAGATCTGTCGAGCTCATTGCGGGAAAGCGAAAGCAAAGGACGCTTTTCTCCCTCCAACCGCTTTCGTCAGAGGAACGGGGGAAGTCACAGTGTTCTTTCTCTCACTGAGATACACACAATCTGACGTTGCCTCTTTGCTCCGTTGCTGGCATAGAACTGAAACGGACATACATTCCTGTGGGGAAACACAGGTCTTTGCTAGGATTTCTCTAGGCAGTGTGTTTTCCATGGGCCTCACTGTAGCAACACTATCTCGCCAGGGCAACACTGCATGGGATTTCCTCTGCCAGAAGAGAGCTGCTGCTTTGTAGTTTGTGCTGGGAAACCTTGCTTTGGCAAGTGCCAATTGACCGCATTCGGGCAGAAAGAAAAAAGAACAGCCAGAGGCCTTTTCTCCCCGGCTGCTCTGCGAAGTCCTTCCAGCTAAAATTATGTCGTTGCTCCTCTGGAAGGATCCCTGCACCGTGACGTAGTTTTTCAGAAGAAGCCTTGCGTTTGCAAGAGCAAATGAGGAATTCGTTGCAGGAAAGAGGAAGGAAAGAAAGTTTCTCTCCTTCTGCCTGCTTTGCTCAGAGGACTGGATGAAGTCAGGGAGTTCTCCCTTTCACTGAGAAATTGCAGGCTGCTGTTGCCTGGGCGCTCTCTTCTTTGCAAAAGAGTCTGCAGTTCCACGCTTTGAACCGTGGAAAGGCGCCGGGCTCTCCTAAGATTTCCCCCGGCGCTTCGTTTGCCCTGGGCCAAAGTGAGCCTTCACATTCGCTGAACGTTAACACTGCATACTCGTTCCACTTCCAGAACAGGGCTACCGCGAGGCAGTTCTCCGGGGGAAAACGGCCCTTCGCGAAGGGCAGATCTGTCGAGCTCATTGCGGGAAAGCGAAAGCAAAGGACGCTTTTCTCCCTCCAACCGATTTTGTCAGAGGAACGGGGGAAGTCACAGTGTTCTTTCTCTCACTGAGATACACACAATCTGACGTTGCCTCTGAGCTCCGTTGCTGGCAAAGAACTGAAACGGACATACATTCCTGTGGGGAAACACAGGGCTTTGCTAGGATTTCTCTAGGCAGTGTGTTTTCCCTGGGCCTCACTGTAGCAACACTATCTCGCCAGGGCAACACTGCATGGGATTTCCTCTGCCAGAAGAGAGCTGCTGCTTTGTAGTTTGTGCTGGGAAACCTTGCTTTGGCAAGTGCCAATTGACCGCATTCGGGCAGAAAGAAAAGAGAACAGCAAGAGGCCTTTTCTCCCCGGCTGCTCTGCCAAGCCCTTCCAGCTAAAACTATGTCGTTGCTCCTCTGGAAGGATCCCTGCACCGTGACGTAGTTTTTTAGAAGAAGCCTTGCGTTTCCAAGAGCAAATGAGGAATTCGTTGCAGAAGAGAGGACGGAAAGAAAGTTTGTCTTCTTCTGCCTGCTTTGGTCAGAGGACTGGATGAAGTCAGGGAGTTCTCCCTTTCACTGAGAAACGTGCAGGCTGCTGTTGCCTGGGCGCTCTCTTCTTTGCAAAAGAGTCTGCAGTTCCACGCTTTGAACCGTGGAAAGGCGCCGGGCTCTCCTAAGATTTCCCCCGGCGCTTCGTTTGCCCTGGGCCAAAGCGAGCCTTCACATTCGCTGAACGCTAACACTGCATACTCGTTCCACTTCCAGAACAGGGCTACCGCGAGGCAGTTCTCCGGGGGAAAACGGCCCTTCGCGAAGGGCAGATCTGTCGAGCTCATTGCGGGAAAGCGAAAGCAAAGGACGCTTTTCTCCCTCTAACTGCTTTCGTCAGAGGAACGGGGGAAGTCACAGTGTTCTTTCTCTCACTGAGATACACACAATCTGACGTTGCCTCTTTGCTCCGTTGCTGGCGAAGAACTGAAACGGACATACATTCCTGTGGGGAAACACAGGGTTTTGCTAGGATTTCTCTAGGCAGTGTGTTTTCCCTGGGCCTCACTGTAGCAACACTATCTCGCCAGGGCAACACTGCATGGGATTTCCTCTGCCAGGAGAGAGCTGCTGCTTTGTAGTTTGTGCTAGGAAACCTTGCTTTGGCAAGTGCCAATTGACCGCAGTGAGGCAGAAAGAAAAGAGAATAGCAAGAGACCTTTCTCCCCAGCTGCTCAGCCAAGCCCTTCCAGCTAAAACTATGTCGTTGCTCCTCTGGAAGGATCCCTGCACCGTGACGTAGTTTTTCAGAAGAAGCCTTGCGTTTGCAAGAGCAAATGAGGAATTCGTTGCAGGAAAGAGGACGGAAAGAAAGTTTCTCTCCTTCTGCCTGCTTTGCTCAGAGGACTGGATGAAGTCAGGGAGTTCTCCCTTTCACTGAGAAACGTGCAGGCTGCTGTTGCCTGGGCGCTCTCTTCTTTGCAAGAGTCTGCAGTTCCACGCTTTGAACCGTGGAAAGGCGCCGGGCTCTCCTAAGATTTCCCCCGGCGCTTCGTTTGCCCTGGGCCAAAGTGAGCCTTCACATTCGCTGAACGTTAACACTGCATACTCGTTCCACTTCCAGAACAGGGCTACCGCGAGGCAGTTCTCCGGGGGAAAACGGCCCTTCGCGAAGGGCAGATCTGTCGAGCTCATTGCGGGAAAGCGAAAGCAAAGGACGCTTTTCTCCCTCCAACCGATTTTGTCAGAGGAACGGGGGAAGTCACAGTGTTCTTTCTCTCACTGAGATACACACAATCTGACGTTGCCTCTGAGCTCCGTTGCTGGCAAAGAACTGAAACGGACATACATTCCTGTGGGGAAACACAGGGCTTTGCTAGGATTTCTCTAGGCAGTGTGTTTTCCCTGGGCCTCACTGTAGCAACACTATCTCGCCAGGGCAACACTGCATGGGATTTCCTCTGCCAGAAGAGAGCTGCTGCTTTGTAGTTTGTGCTGGGAAACCTTACTTTGGCAAGTGCCAATTGACCGCATTCGGGCAGAAAGAAAAGAGAACAGCAAGAGGCCTTTTCTCCCCGGCTGCTCTGCCAAGCCCTTCCAGCTAAAACTATGTCGTTGCTCCTCTGGAAGGATCCCTGCACCGTGACGTAGTTTTTTAGAAGAAGCCTTGCGTTTCCAAGAGCAAATGAGGAATTCGTTGCAGAAGAGAGGACGGAAAGAAAGTTTGTCTTCTTCTGCCTGCTTTGGTCAGAGGACTGGATGAAGTCAGGGAGTTCTCCCTTTCACTGAGAAATTGCAGGCTGCTGTTGCCTGGGCGCTCTCTTCTTTGCAAAAGAGTCTGCAGTTCCACGCTTTGAACCGTGGAAAGGCGCCGGGCTCTCCTAAGATTTCCCCCGGCGCTTCGTTTGCCCTGGGCCAAAGCGAGCCTTCACATTCGCTGAACGCTAACACTGCATACTCGTTCCACTTCCAGAACAGGGCTACCGCGAGGCAGTTCTCCGGGGGAAAACGGCCCTTCGCGAAGGGCAGATCTGTCGAGCTCATTGCGGGAAAGCGAAAGCAAAGGACGCTTTTCTCCCTCCAACCGCTTTCGTCAGAGGAACGGGGGAAGTCACAGTGTTCTTTCTCTCACTGAGATACACACAATCTGACGTTGCCTCTTTGCTCCGTTGCTGGCGAAGAACTGAAACGGACATACATTCCTGTGGGGAAACACAGGGTTTTGCTAGGATTTCTCTAGGCAGTGTGTTTTCCCTGGGCCTCACTGTAGCAACACTATCTCGCCAGGGCAACACTGCATGGGATTTCCTCTGCCAGGAGAGAGCTGCTGCTTTGTAGTTTGTGCTAGGAAACCTTGCTTTGGCAAGTGCCAATTGACCGCAGTGAGGCAGAAAGAAAAGAGAATAGCAAGAGACCTTTCTCCCCAGCTGCTCAGCCAAGCCCTTCCAGCTAAAACTATGTCGTTGCTCCTCTGGAAGGATCCCTGCACCGTGACGTAGTTTTTCAGAAGAAGCCTTGCGTTTGCAAGAGCAAATGAGGAATTCGTTGCAGGAAAGAGGACGGAAAGAAAGTTTCTCTCCTTCTGCCTGCTTTGCTCAGAGGACTGGATGAAGTCAGGGAGTTCTCCCTTTCACTGAGAAACGTGCAGGCTGCTGTTGCCTGGGCGCTCTCTTCTTTGCAAGAGTCTGCAGTTCCACGCTTTGAACCGTGGAAAGGCGCCGGGCTCTCCTAAGATTTCCCCCGGCGCTTCGTTTGCCCTGGGCCAAAGTGAGCCTTCACATTCGCTGAACGTTAACACTGCATACTCGTTCCACTTCCAGAACAGGGCTACCGCGAGGCAGTTCTCCGGGGGAAAACGGCCCTTCGCGAAGGGCAGATCTGTCGAGCTCATTGCGGGAAAGCGAAAGCAAAGGACGCTTTTCTCCCTCCAACCGATTTTGTCAGAGGAACGGGGGAAGTCACAGTGTTCTTTCTCTCACTGAGATACACACAATCTGACGTTGCCTCTGAGCTCCGTTGCTGGCAAAGAACTGAAACGGACATACATTCCTGTGGGGAAACACAGGGCTTTGCTAGGATTTCTCTAGGCAGTGTGTTTTCCCTGGGCCTCACTGTAGCAACACTATCTCGCCAGGGCAACACTGCATGGGATTTCCTCTGCCAGAAGAGAGCTGCTGCTTTGTAGTTTGTGCTGGGAAACCTTGCTTTGGCAAGTGCCAATTGACCGCATTCGGGCAGAAAGAAAAGAGAACAGCAAGAGGCCTTTTCTCCCCGGCTGCTCTGCCAAGCCCTTCCAGCTAAAACTATGTCGTTGCTCCTCTGGAAGGATCCCTGCACCGTGACGTAGTTTTTTAGAAGAAGCCTTGCGTTTCCAAGAGCAAATGAGGAATTCGTTGCAGAAGAGAGGACGGAAAGAAAGTATGTCTTCTTCTGCCTGCTTTGGTCAGAGGACTGGATGAAGTCAGGGAGTTCTCCCTTTCACTGAGAAATTGCAGGCTGCTGTTGCCTGGGCGCTCTCTTCTTTGCAAAAGAGTCTGCAGTTCCACGCTTTGAACCGTGGAAAGGCGCCGGGCTCTCCTAAGATTTCCCCCGGCGCTTCGTTTGCCCTGGGCCAAAGCGAGCCTTCACATTCGCTGAACGCTAACACTGCATACTCGTTCCACTTCCAGAACAGGGCTACCGCGAGGCAGTTCTCCGGGGGAAAACGGCCCTTCGCGAAGGGCAGATCTGTCGAGCTCATTGCGGGAAAGAGAAAGCAAAGGACGCTTTTCTCCCTCCAACCGATTTCGTCAGAGGAACGGGGGAAGTCACAGTGTTCTTTCTCTCACTGAGATACACACAATCTGACGTTGCCTCTGAGCTCCGTTGCTGGCAAAGAACTGAAACGGACATACATTCCTGTGGGGAAACACAGGGCTTTGCTAGGATTTCTCTAGGCAGTGTGTTTTCCCTGGGCCTCACTGTAGCAACACTATCTCGGCAGGGCAACACTACATGGGATTTCCTCTGCCAGGAGAGAGCTGCTGCTTTCTAGTTTGTGCTGGGAAACCTTGCTTTGGCAAGTGCCAATTGACCGCATTCGGGCAGAAAGAAAAGAGAACAGCAAGAGGCCTTTTCTCCCCGGCTGCTCTGCCAAGCCCTTCCAGCTAAAACTATGTCCTTGCTCCTCTGGAAGGATCCCTGCACCGTGACGTAGTTTTTTAGAAGAAGCCTTGGGGTTCCAAGAGCAAATGAGGAATTCGTTGCAGAAAAGAGGACGGAAAGAAAGTTTGTCTTCTTCTGCCTGCTTTGGTCAGAGGACTGGATGAAGTCAGGGAGTTCTCCCTTTCACTGATAAACGTGCAGGCTGCTGTTGCCTGGGCCCTCTCTTCTTTGCAAAAGAGTCTGCAGTTCCACGCTTTGAACAGTGGAAAGGCGCCGGGCTCGGCTAAGATTTCCCCCGGCGCTTCCTTTGCCCTGGGCCAAAGCGAGCCTTCACATTAGCTGAACGCTAACACTGCATACTCGTTCCACTTCCAGAACAGGGCTACCGCGAGGCAGTTCTCCGGGGGAAAACGGCCCTTCGCGAAGGGCAGATCTGTCGAGCTCATTGCGGGAAAGCGAAAGCAAAGGACGCTTTTCTCCCTCCAACCGCTTTCGTCAGAGGAACGGGGGAAGTCACAGTGTTCTTTCTCTCACTGAGATACACACAATCTGACGTTGCCTCTTTGCTCCGTTGCTGGCATAGAACTGAAACGGACATACATTCCTGTGGGGAAACACAGGTCTTTGCTAGGATTTCTCTAGGCAGTGTGTTTTCCATGGGCCTCACTGTAGCAACACTATCTCGCCAGGGCAACACTGCATGGGATTTCCTCTGCCAGAAGAGAGCTGCTGCTTTGTAGTTTGTGCTGGGAAACCTTGCTTTGGCAAGTGCCAATTGACCGCATTCGGGCAGAAAGAAAAAAGAACAGCCAGAGGCCTTTTCTCCCCGGCTGCTCTGCGAAGTCCTTCCAGCTAAAATTATGTCGTTGCTCCTCTGGAAGGATCCCTGCACCGTGACGTAGTTTTTCAGAAGAAGCCTTGCGTTTGCAAGAGCAAATGAGGAATTCGTTGCAGGAAAGAGGAAGGAAAGAAAGTTTCTCTCCTTCTGCCTGCTTTGCTCAGAGGACTGGATGAAGTCAGGGAGTTCTCCCTTTCACTGAGAAATTGCAGGCTGCTGTTGCCTGGGCGCTCTCTTCTTTGCAAAAGAGTCTGCAGTTCCACGCTTTGAACCGTGGAAAGGCGCCGGGCTCTCCTAAGATTTCCCCCGGCGCTTCGTTTGCCCTGGGCCAAAGTGAGCCTTCACATTCGCTGAACGTTAACACTGCATACTCGTTCCACTTCCAGAACAGGGCTACCGCGAGGCAGTTCTCCGGGGGAAAACGGCCCTTCGCGAAGGGCAGATCTGTCGAGCTCATTGCGGGAAAGCGAAAGCAAAGGACGCTTTTCTCCCTCCAACCGATTTTGTCAGAGGAACGGGGGAAGTCACAGTGTTCTTTCTCTCACTGAGATACACACAATCTGACGTTGCCTCTGAGCTCCGTTGCTGGCAAAGAACTGAAACGGACATACATTCCTGTGGGGAAACACAGGGCTTTGCTAGGATTTCTCTAGGCAGTGTGTTTTCCCTGGGCCTCACTGTAGCAACACTATCTCGCCAGGGCAACACTGCATGGGATTTCCTCTGCCAGAAGAGAGCTGCTGCTTTGTAGTTTGTGCTGGGAAACCTTGCTTTGGCAAGTGCCAATTGACCGCATTCGGGCAGAAAGAAAAGAGAACAGCAAGAGGCCTTTTCTCCCCGGCTGCTCTGCCAAGCCCTTCCAGCTAAAACTATGTCGTTGCTCCTCTGGAAGGATCCCTGCACCGTGACGTAGTTTTTTAGAAGAAGCCTTGCGTTTCCAAGAGCAAATGAGGAATTCGTTGCAGAAGAGAGGACGGAAAGAAAGTTTGTCTTCTTCTGCCTGCTTTGGTCAGAGGACTGGATGAAGTCAGGGAGTTCTCCCTTTCACTGAGAAACGTGCAGGCTGCTGTTGCCTGGGCGCTCTCTTCTTTGCAAAAGAGTCTGCAGTTCCACGCTTTGAACCGTGGAAAGGCGCCGGGCTCTCCTAAGATTTCCCCCGGCGCTTCGTTTGCCCTGGGCCAAAGCGAGCCTTCACATTCGCTGAACGCGAACACTGCATACTCGTTCCACTTCCAGAACAGGGCTACCGCGAGGCAGTTCTCCGGGGGAAAACGGCCCTTCGCGAAGGGCAGATCTGTCGAGCTCATTGCGGGAAAGCGAAAGCAAAGGACGCTTTTCTCCCTCTAACTGCTTTCGTCAGAGGAACGGGGGAAGTCACAGTGTTCTTTCTCTCACTGAGATACACACAATCTGACGTTGCCTCTTTGCTCCGTTGCTGGCGAAGAACTGAAACGGACATACATTCCTGTGGGGAAACACAGGGTTTTGCTAGGATTTCTCTAGGCAGTGTGTTTTCCCTGGGCCTCACTGTAGCAACACTATCTCGCCAGGGCAACACTGCATGGGATTTCCTCTGCCAGGAGAGAGCTGCTGCTTTGTAGTTTGTGCTAGGAAACCTTGCTTTGGCAAGTGCCAATTGACCGCAGTGAGGCAGAAAGAAAAGAGAATAGCAAGAGACCTTTCTCCCCAGCTGCTCAGCCAAGCCCTTCCAGCTAAAACTATGTCGTTGCTCCTCTGGAAGGATCCCTGCACCGTGACGTAGTTTTTCAGAAGAAGCCTTGCGTTTGCAAGAGCAAATGAGGAATTCGTTGCAGGAAAGAGGACGGAAAGAAAGTTTCTCTCCTTCTGCCTGCTTTGCTCAGAGGACTGGATGAAGTCAGGGAGTTCTCCCTTTCACTGAGAAACGTGCAGGCTGCTGTTGCCTGGGCGCTCTCTTCTTTGCAAGAGTCTGCAGTTCCACGCTTTGAACCGTGGAAAGGCGCCGGGCTCTCCTAAGATTTCCCCCGGCGCTTCGTTTGCCCTGGGCCAAAGTGAGCCTTCACATTCGCTGAACGTTAACACTGCATACTCGTTCCACTTCCAGAACAGGGCTACCGCGAGGCAGTTCTCCGGGGGAAAACGGCCCTTCGCGAAGGGCAGATCTGTCGAGCTCATTGCGGGAAAGCGAAAGCAAAGGACGCTTTTCTCCCTCCAACCGATTTTGTCAGAGGAACGGGGGAAGTCACAGTGTTCTTTCTCTCACTGAGATACACACAATCTGACGTTGCCTCTGAGCTCCGTTGCTGGCAAAGAACTGAAACGGACATACATTCCTGTGGGGAAACACAGGGCTTTGCTAGGATTTCTCTAGGCAGTGTGTTTTCCCTGGGCCTCACTGTAGCAACACTATCTCGCCAGGGCAACACTGCATGGGATTTCCTCTGCCAGAAGAGAGCTGCTGCTTTGTAGTTTGTGCTGGGAAACCTTACTTTGGCAAGTGCCAATTGACCGCATTCGGGCAGAAAGAAAAGAGAACAGCAAGAGGCCTTTTCTCCCCGGCTGCTCTGCCAAGCCCTTCCAGCTAAAACTATGTCGTTGCTCCTCTGGAAGGATCCCTGCACCGTGACGTAGTTTTTTAGAAGAAGCCTTGCGTTTCCAAGAGCAAATGAGGAATTCGTTGCAGAAGAGAGGACGGAAAGAAAGTTTGTCTTCTTCTGCCTGCTTTGGTCAGAGGACTGGATGAAGTCAGGGAGTTCTCCCTTTCACTGAGAAATTGCAGGCTGCTGTTGCCTGGGCGCTCTCTTCTTTGCAAAAGAGTCTGCAGTTCCACGCTTTGAACCGTGGAAAGGCGCCGGGCTCTCCTAAGATTTCCCCCGGCGCTTCGTTTGCCCTGGGCCAAAGCGAGCCTTCACATTCGCTGAACGCTAACACTGCATACTCGTTCCACTTCCAGAACAGGGCTACCGCGAGGCAGTTCTCCGGGGGAAAACGGCCCTTCGCGAAGGGCAGATCTGTCGAGCTCATTGCGGGAAAGCGAAAGCAAAGGACGCTTTTCTCCCTCCAACCGCTTTCGTCAGAGGAACGGGGGAAGTCACAGTGTTCTTTCTCTCACTGAGATACACACAATCTGACGTTGCCTCTTTGCTCCGTTGCTGGCGAAGAACTGAAACGGACATACATTCCTGTGGGGAAACACAGGGTTTTGCTAGGATTTCTCTAGGCAGTGTGTTTTCCCTGGGCCTCACTGTAGCAACACTATCTCGCCAGGGCAACACTGCATGGGATTTCCTCTGCCAGGAGAGAGCTGCTGCTTTGTAGTTTGTGCTAGGAAACCTTGCTTTGGCAAGTGCCAATTGACCGCAGTGAGGCAGAAAGAAAAGAGAATAGCAAGAGACCTTTCTCCCCAGCTGCTCAGCCAAGCCCTTCCAGCTAAAACTATGTCGTTGCTCCTCTGGAAGGATCCCTGCACCGTGACGTAGTTTTTCAGAAGAAGCCTTGCGTTTGCAAGAGCAAATGAGGAATTCGTTGCAGGAAAGAGGACGGAAAGAAAGTTTCTCTCCTTCTGCCTGCTTTGCTCAGAGGACTGGATGAAGTCAGGGAGTTCTCCCTTTCACTGAGAAACGTGCAGGCTGCTGTTGCCTGGGCGCTCTCTTCTTTGCAAGAGTCTGCAGTTCCACGCTTTGAACCGTGGAAAGGCGCCGGGCTCTCCTAAGATTTCCCCCGGCGCTTCGTTTGCCCTGGGCCAAAGTGAGCCTTCACATTCGCTGAACGTTAACACTGCATACTCGTTCCACTTCCAGAACAGGGCTACCGCGAGGCAGTTCTCCGGGGGAAAACGGCCCTTCGCGAAGGGCAGATCTGTCGAGCTCATTGCGGGAAAGCGAAAGCAAAGGACGCTTTTCTCCCTCCAACCGATTTTGTCAGAGGAACGGGGGAAGTCACAGTGTTCTTTCTCTCACTGAGATACACACAATCTGACGTTGCCTCTGAGCTCCGTTGCTGGCAAAGAACTGAAACGGACATACATTCCTGTGGGGAAACACAGGGCTTTGCTAGGATTTCTCTAGGCAGTGTGTTTTCCCTGGGCCTCACTGTAGCAACACTATCTCGCCAGGGCAACACTGCATGGGATTTCCTCTGCCAGAAGAGAGCTGCTGCTTTGTAGTTTGTGCTGGGAAACCTTGCTTTGGCAAGTGCCAATTGACCGCATTCGGGCAGAAAGAAAAGAGAACAGCAAGAGGCCTTTTCTCCCCGGCTGCTCTGCCAAGCCCTTCCAGCTAAAACTATGTCGTTGCTCCTCTGGAAGGATCCCTGCACCGTGACGTAGTTTTTTAGAAGAAGCCTTGCGTTTCCAAGAGCAAATGAGGAATTCGTTGCAGAAGAGAGGACGGAAAGAAAGTATGTCTTCTTCTGCCTGCTTTGGTCAGAGGACTGGATGAAGTCAGGGAGTTCTCCCTTTCACTGAGAAATTGCAGGCTGCTGTTGCCTGGGCGCTCTCTTCTTTGCAAAAGAGTCTGCAGTTCCACGCTTTGAACCGTGGAAAGGCGCCGGGCTCTCCTAAGATTTCCCCCGGCGCTTCGTTTGCCCTGGGCCAAAGCGAGCCTTCACATTCGCTGAACGCTAACACTGCATACTCGTTCCACTTCCAGAACAGGGCTACCGCGAGGCAGTTCTCCGGGGGAAAACGGCCCTTCGCGAAGGGCAGATCTGTCGAGCTCATTGCGGGAAAGCGAAAGCAAAGGACGCTTTTCTCCCTCCAACCGCTTTCGTCAGAGGAACGGGGGAAGTCACAGTGTTCTTTCTCTCACTGAGATACACACAATCTGACGTTGCCTCTTTGCTCCGTTGCTGGCGAAGAACTGAAACGGACATACATTCCTGTGGGGAAACACAGGGTTTTGCTAGGATTTCTCTAGGCAGTGTGTTTTCCCTGGGCCTCACTGTAGCAACACTATCTCGCCAGGGCAACACTGCATGGGATTTCCTCTGCCAGGAGAGAGCTGCTGCTTTGTAGTTTGTGCTAGGAAACCTTGCTTTGGCAAGTGCCAATTGACCGCAGTGAGGCAGAAAGAAAAGAGAATAGCAAGAGACCTTTCTCCCCAGCTGCTCAGCCAAGCCCTTCCAGCTAAAACTATGTCGTTGCTCCTCTGGAAGGATCCCTGCACCGTGACGTAGTTTTTCAGAAGAAGCCTTGCGTTTGCAAGAGCAAATGAGGAATTCGTTGCAGGAAAGAGGACGGAAAGAAAGTTTCTCTCCTTCTGCCTGCTTTGCTCAGAGGACTGGATGAAGTCAGGGAGTTCTCCCTTTCACTGAGAAACGTGCAGGCTGCTGTTGCCTGGGCGCTCTCTTCTTTGCAAGAGTCTGCAGTTCCACGCTTTGAACCGTGGAAAGGCGCCGGGCTCTCCTAAGATTTCCCCCGGCGCTTCGTTTGCCCTGGGCCAAAGTGAGCCTTCACATTCGCTGAACGTTAACACTGCATACTCGTTCCACTTCCAGAACAGGGCTACCGCGAGGCAGTTCTCCGGGGGAAAACGGCCCTTCGCGAAGGGCAGATCTGTCGAGCTCATTGCGGGAAAGCGAAAGCAAAGGACGCTTTTCTCCCTCCAACCGATTTTGTCAGAGGAACGGGGGAAGTCACAGTGTTCTTTCTCTCACTGAGATACACACAATCTGACGTTGCCTCTGAGCTCCGTTGCTGGCAAAGAACTGAAACGGACATACATTCCTGTGGGGAAACACAGGGCTTTGCTAGGATTTCTCTAGGCAGTGTGTTTTCCCTGGGCCTCACTGTAGCAACACTATCTCGCCAGGGCAACACTGCATGGGATTTCCTCTGCCAGAAGAGAGCTGCTGCTTTGTAGTTTGTGCTGGGAAACCTTGCTTTGGCAAGTGCCAATTGACCGCATTCGGGCAGAAAGAAAAGAGAACAGCAAGAGGCCTTTTCTCCCCGGCTGCTCTGCCAAGCCCTTCCAGCTAAAACTATGTCGTTGCTCCTCTGGAAGGATCCCTGCACCGTGACGTAGTTTTTTAGAAGAAGCCTTGCGTTTCCAAGAGCAAATGAGGAATTCGTTGCAGAAGAGAGGACGGAAAGAAAGTTTGTCTTCTTCTGCCTGCTTTGGTCAGAGGACTGGATGAAGTCAGGGAGTTCTCCCTTTCACTGAGAAATTGCAGGCTGCTGTTGCCTGGGCGCTCTCTTCTTTGCAAAAGAGTCTGCAGTTCCACGCTTTGAACCGTGGAAAGGCGCCGGGCTCTCCTAAGATTTCCCCCGGCGCTTCGTTTGCCCTGGGCCAAAGCGAGCCTTCACATTCGCTGAACGCTAACACTGCATACTCGTTCCACTTCCAGAACAGGGCTACCGCGAGGCAGTTCTCCGGGGGAAAACGGCCCTTCGCGAAGGGCAGATCTGTCGAGCTCATTGCGGGAAAGCGAAAGCAAAGGACGCTTTTCTCCCTCTAACTGCTTTCGTCAGAGGAACGGGGGAAGTCACAGTGTTCTTTCTCTCACTGAGATACACACAATCTGACGTTGCCTCTTTGCTCCGTTGCTGGCGAAGAACTGAAACGGACATACATTCCTGTGGGGAAACACAGGGTTTTGCTAGGATTTCTCTAGGCAGTGTGTTTTCCCTGGGCCTCACTGTAGCAACACTATCTCGCCAGGGCAACACTGCATGGGATTTCCTCTGCCAGGAGAGAGCTGCTGCTTTGTAGTTTGTGCTAGGAAACCTTGCTTTGGCAAGTGCCAATTGACCGCAGTGAGGCAGAAAAAAAAGAGAATAGCAAGAGACCTTTCTCCCCAGCTGCTCAGCCAAGCCCTTCCAGCTAAAACTATGTCGTTGCTCCTCTGGAAGGATCCCTGCACCGTGACGTAGTTTTTCAGAAGAAGCCTTGCGTTTGCAAGAGCAAATGAGGAATTCGTTGCAGGAAAGAGGACGGAAAGAAAGTTTCTCTCCTTCTGCCTGCTTTGCTCAGAGGACTGGATGAAGTCAGGGAGTTCTCCCTTTCACTGAGAAACGTGCAGGCTGCTGTTGCCTGGGCGCTCTCTTCTTTGCAAAAGAGTCTGCAGTTCCACGCTTTGAACCGTGGAAAGGCGCCGGGCTCTCCTAAGATTTCCCCCGGCGCTTCGTTTGCCCTGGGCCAAAGTGAGCCTTCACAATAGCTGAACGTTAACACTGCATACTCGTTCTACTTCCAGAACAGGGCTACCGCGAGGCAGTTCTCCGGGGGAAAACGGCCCTTCGCGAAGGGCAGATCTGTCGAGCTCATTGCGGGAAAGAGAAAGCAAAGGACGCTTTTCTCCCTCCAACCGATTTCGTCAGAGGAACGGGGGAAGTCACAGTGTTCTTTCTCTCACTGAGATACACACAATCTGACGTTGCCTCTGAGCTCCGTTGCTGGCAAAGAACTGAAACGGACATACATTCCTGTGGGGAAACACAGGGCTTTGCTAGGATTTCTCTAGGCAGTGTGTTTTCCCTGGGCCTCACTGTAGCAACACTATCTCGGCAGGGCAACACTACATGGGATTTCCTCTGCCAGGAGAGAGCTGCTGCTTTCTAGTTTGTGCTGGGAAACCTTGCTTTGGCAAGTGCCAATTGACCGCATTCGGGCAGAAAGAAAAGAGAACAGCAAGAGGCCTTTTCTCCCCGGCTGCTCTGCCAAGCCCTTCCAGCTAAAACTATGTCCTTGCTCCTCTGGAAGGATCCCTGCACCGTGACGTAGTTTTTTAGAAGAAGCCTTGGGGTTCCAAGAGCAAATGAGGAATTCGTTGCAGAAAAGAGGACGGAAAGAAAGTTTGTCTTCTTCTGCCTGCTTTGGTCAGAGGACTGGATGAAGTCAGGGAGTTCTCCCTTTCACTGATAAACGTGCAGGCTGCTGTTGCCTGGGCCCTCTCTTCTTTGCAAAAGAGTCTGCAGTTCCACGCTTTGAACCGTGGAAAGGCGCCGGGCTCGGCTAAGATTTCCCCCGGCGCTTCCTTTGCCCTGGGCCAAAGCGAGCCTTCACATTAGCTGAACGCTAACACTGCATACTCGTTCCACTTCCAGAACAGGGCTACCGGGAGGCAGTTCTCCGGGGGAAAATGGCCCTTCGCGAAGGGCAGATCTGTCGAGCTCATTGCGGGAAAGCGAAAGCAAAGGACGCTTTTCTCCCTCCAACCGCTTTCGTCAGAGGAACGGGGGAAGTCACAGTGTTCTTTCTCTCACTGAGATACACACAATCTGACGTTGCCTCTTTGCTCCGTTGCTGGCATAGAACTGAAACGGACATACATTCCTGTGGGGAAACACAGGTCTTTGCTAGGATTTCTCTAGGCAGTGTGTTTTCCATGGGCCTCACTGTAGCAACACTATCTCGCCAGGGCAACACTGCATGGGATTTCCTCTGCCAGAAGAGAGCTGCTGCTTTGTAGTTTGTGCTGGGAAACCTTGCTTTGGCAAGTGCCAATTGACCGCATTCGGGCAGAAAGAAAAGAGAACAGCAAGAGGCCTTTTCTCCCCGGCTGCTCTGCCAAGCCCTTCCAGCTAAAACTATGTCCTTGCTCCTCTGGAAGGATCCCTGCACCGTGACGTAGTTTTTTAGAAGAAGCCTTGCGTTTCCAAGAGCAAATGAGGAATTCGTTGCAGAAGAGAGGACGGAAAGAAAGTATGTCTTCTTCTGCCTGCTTTGGTCAGAGGACTGGATGAAGTCAGGGAGTTCTCCCTTTCACTGAGAAATTGCAGGCTGCTGTTGCCTGGGCGCTCTCTTCTTTGCAAAAGAGTCTGCAGTTCCACGCTTTGAACCGTGGAAAGGCGCCGGGCTCTCCTAAGATTTCCCCCGGCGCTTCGTTTGCCCTGGGCCAAAGCGAGCCTTCACATTCGCTGAACGCTAACACTGCATACTCGTTCCACTTCCAGAACAGGGCTACCGCGAGGCAGTTCTCCGGGGGAAAACGGCCCTTCGCGAAGGGCAGATCTGTCGAGCTCATTGCGGGAAAGAGAAAGCAAAGGACGCTTTTCTCCCTCCAACCGATTTCGTCAGAGGAACGGGGGAAGTCACAGTGTTCTTTCTCTCACTGAGATACACACAATCTGACGTTGCCTCTTTGCTCCGTTGCTGGCGAAGAACTGAAACGGACATACATTCCTGTGGGGAAACACAGGGTTTTGCTAGGATTTCTCTAGGCAGTGTGTTTTCCCTGGGCCTCACTGTAGCAACACTATCTCGCCAGGGCAACACTGCATGGGATTTCCTCTGCCAGGAGAGAGCTGCTGCTTTGTAGTTTGTGCTAGGAAACCTTGCTTTGGCAAGTGCCAATTGACCGCAGTGAGGCAGAAAGAAAAGAGAATAGCAAGAGACCTTTCTCCCCAGCTGCTCAGCCAAGCCCTTCCAGCTAAAACTATGTCGTTGCTCCTCTGGAAGGATCCCTGCACCGTGACGTAGTTTTTCAGAAGAAGCCTTGCGTTTGCAAGAGCAAATGAGGAATTCGTTGCAGGAAAGAGGACGGAAAGAAAGTTTCTCTCCTTCTGCCTGCTTTGCTCAGAGGACTGGATGAAGTCAGGGAGTTCTCCCTTTCACTGAGAAACGTGCAGGCTGCTGTTGCCTGGGCGCTCTCTTCTTTGCAAAAGAGTCTGCAGTTCCACGCTTTGAACCGTGGAAAGGCGCCGGGCTCTCCTAAGATTTCCCCCGGCGCTTCGTTTGCCCTGGGCCAAAGTGAGCCTTCACATTCGCTGAACGTTAACACTGCATACTCGTTCCACTTCCAGAACAGGGCTACCGCGAGGCAGTTCTCCGGGGGAAAACGGCCCTTCGCGAAGGGCAGATCTGTCGAGCTCATTGCGGGAAAGCGAAAGCAAAGGACGCTTTTCTCCCTCCAACCGATTTTGTCAGAGGAACGGGGGAAGTCACAGTGTTCTTTCTCTCACTGAGATACACACAATCTGACGTTGCCTCTGAGCTCCGTTGCTGGCAAAGAACTGAAACGGACATACATTCCTGTGGGGAAACACAGGGCTTTGCTAGGATTTCTCTAGGCAGTGTGTGTTCCCTGGGCCTCACTGTAGCAACACTATCTCGCCAGGGCAACACTGCATGGGATTTCCTCTGCCAGAAGAGAGCTGCTGCTTTGTAGTTTGTGCTGGGAAACCTTGCTTTGGCAAGTGCCAATTGACCGCATTCGGGCAGAAAGAAAAGAGAACAGCAAGAGGCCTTTTCTCCCCGGCTGCTCTGCCAAGCCCTTCCAGCTAAAACTATGTCGTTGCTCCTCTGGAAGGATCCCTGCACCGTGACGTAGTTTTTTAGAAGAAGCCTTGCGTTTCCAAGAGCAAATGAGGAATTCGTTGCAGAAGAGAGGACGGAAAGAAAGTTTGTCTTCTTCTGCCTGCTTTGGTCAGAGGACTGGATGAAGTCAGGGAGTTCTCCCTTTCACTGAGAAATTGCAGGCTGCTGTTGCCTGGGCGCTCTCTTCTTTGCAAAAGAGTCTGCAGTTCCACGCTTTGAACCGTGGAAAGGCGCCGGGCTCTCCTAAGATTTCCCCCGGCGCTTCGTTTGCCCTGGGCCAAAGCGAGCCTTCACATTCGCTGAACGCTAACACTGCATACTCGTTCCACTTCCAGAACAGGGCTACCGCGAGGCAGTTCTCCGGGGGAAAACGGCCCTTCGCGAAGGGCAGATCTGTCGAGCTCATTGCGGGAAAGCGAAAGCAAAGGACGCTTTTCTCCCTCTAACTGCTTTCGTCAGAGGAACGGGGGAAGTCACAGTGTTCTTTCTCTCACTGAGATACACACAATCTGACGTTGCCTCTTTGCTCCGTTGCTGGCGAAGAACTGAAACGGACATACATTCCTGTGGGGAATCACAGGGTTTTGCTAGGATTTCTCTAGGCAGTGTGTTTTCCCTGGGCCTCACTGTAGCAACACTATCTCGCCAGGGCAACACTGCATGGGATTTCCTCTGCCAGGAGAGAGCTGCTGCTTTGTAGTTTGTGCTAGGAAACCTTGCTTTGGCAAGTGCCAATTGACCGCAGTGAGGCAGAAAGAAAAGAGAATAGCAAGAGACCTTTCTCCCCAGCTGCTCAGCCAAGCCCTTCCAGCTAAAACTATGTCGTTGCTCCTCTGGAAGGATCCCTGCACCGTGACGTAGTTTTTCAGAAGAAGCCTTGCGTTTGCAAGAGCAAATGAGGAATTCGTTGCAGGAAAGAGGACGGAAAGAAATTTTCTCTCCTTCTGCCTGCTTTGCTCAGAGGACTGGATGAAGTCAGGGAGTTCTCCCTTTCACTGAGAAACGTGCAGGCTGCTGTTGCCTGGGCGCTCTCTTCTTTGCAAGAGTCTGCAGTTCCACGCTTTGAACCGTGGAAAGGCGCCGGGCTCTCCTAAGATTTCCCCCGGCGCTTCGTTTGCCCTGGGCCAAAGTGAGCCTTCACAATAGCTGAACGTTAACACTGCATACTCGTTCTACTTCCAGAACAGGGCTACCGCGAGGCAGTTCTCCGGGGGAAAACGGCCCTTCGCGAAGGGCAGATCTGTCGAGCTCATTGCGGGAAAGAGAAAGCAAAGGACGCTTTTCTCCCTCCAACCGATTTCGTCAGAGGAACGGGGGAAGTCACAGTGTTCTTTCTCTCACTGAGATACACACAATCTGACGTTGCCTCTGAGCTCCGTTGCTGGCAAAGAACTGAAACGGACATACATTCCTGTGGGGAAACACAGGGCTTTGCTAGGATTTCTCTAGGCAGTGTGTTTTCCCTGGGCCTCACTGTAGCAACACTATCTCGCCAGGGCAACACTGCATGGGATTTCCTCTGCCAGAAGAGAGCTGCTGCTTTGTAGTTTGTGCTGGGAAACCTTGCTTTGGCAAGTGCCAATTGACCGCATTCGGGCAGAAAGAAAAGAGAACAGCAAGAGGCCTTTTCTCCCCGGCTGCTCTGCCAAGCCCTTCCAGCTAAAACTATGTCGTTGCTCCTCTGGAAGGATCCCTGCACCGTGACGTAGTTTTTTAGAAGCCTTGCGTTTCCAAGAGCAAATGAGGAATTCGTTGCAGAAGAGAGGACGGAAAGAAAGTTTGTCTTCTTCTGCCTGCTTTGGTCAGAGGACTGGATGAAGTCAGGGAGTTCTCCCTTTCACTGAGAAACGTGCAGGCTGCTGTTGCCTGGGCGCTCTCTTCTTTGCAAAAGAGTCTGCAGTTCCACGCTTTGAACCGTGGAAAGGCGCCGGGCTCTCCTAAGATTTCCCCCGGCGCTTCGTTTGCCCTGGGCCAAAGCGAGCCTTCACATTCGCTGAACGCTAACACTGCATACTCGTTCCACTTCCAGAACAGGGCTACCGCGAGGCAGTTCTCCGGGGGAAAACGGCCCTTCGCGAAGGGCAGATCTGTCGAGCTCATTGCGGGAAAGCGAAAGCAAAGGACGCTTTTCTCCCTCTAACTGCTTTCGTCAGAGGAACGGGGGAAGTCACAGTGTTCTTTCTCTCACTGAGATACACACAATCTGACGTTGCCTCTTTGCTCCGTTGCTGGCGAAGAACTGAAACGGACATACATTCCTGTGGGGAAACACAGGGTTTTGCTAGGATTTCTCTAGGCAGTGTGTTTTCCCTGGGCCTCACTGTAGCAACACTATCTCGCCAGGGCAACACTGCATGGGATTTCCTCTGCCAGGAGAGAGCTGCTGCTTTGTAGTTTGTGCTAGGAAACCTTGCTTTGGCAAGTGCCAATTGACCGCAGTGAGGCAGAAAGAAAAGAGAATAGCAAGAGACCTTTCTCCCCAGCTGCTCAGCCAAGCCCTTCCAGCTAAAACTATGTCGTTGCTCCTCTGGAAGGATCCCTGCACCGTGACGTAGGTTTTCAGAAGAAGCCTTGCGTTTGCAAGAGCAAATGAGGAATTCGTTGCAGGAAAGAGGACGGAAAGAAAGTTTCTCTCCTTCTGCCTGCTTTGCTCAGAGGACTGGATGAAGTCAGGGAGTTCTCCCTTTCACTGAGAAACGTGCAGGCTGCTGTTGCCTGGGCGCTCTCTTCTTTGCAAGAGTCTGCAGTTCCACGCTTTGAACCGTGGAAAGGCGCCGGGCTCTCCTAAGATTTCCCCCGGCGCTTCGTTTGCCCTGGGCCAAAGTGAGCCTTCACATTCGCTGAACGTTAACACTGCATACTCGTTCCACTTCCAGAACAGGGCTACCGCGAGGCAGTTCTCCGGGGGAAAACGGCCCTTCGCGAAGGGCAGATCTGTCGAGCTCATTGCGGGAAAGCGAAAGCAAAGGACGCTTTTCTCCCTCCAACCGATTTTGTCAGAGGAACGGGGGAAGTCACAGTGTTCTTTCTCTCACTGAGATACACACAATCTGACGTTGCCTCTGAGCTCCGTTGCTGGCAAAGAACTGAAACGGACATACATTCCTGTGGGGAAACACAGGGCTTTGCTAGGATTTCTCTAGGCAGTGTGTTTTCCCTGGGCCTCACTGTAGCAACACTATCTCGCCAGGGCAACACTGCATGGGATTTCCTCTGCCAGAAGAGAGCTGCTGCTTTGTAGTTTGTGCTGGGAAACCTTACTTTGGCAAGTGCCAATTGACCGCATTCGGGCAGAAAGAAAAGAGAACAGCAAGAGGCCTTTTCTCCCCGGCTGCTCTGCCAAGCCCTTCCAGCTAAAACTATGTCGTTGCTCCTCTGGAAGGATCCCTGCACCGTGACGTAGTTTTTTAGAAGAAGCCTTGCGTTTCCAAGAGCAAATGAGGAATTCGTTGCAGAAGAGAGGACGGAAAGAAAGTTTGTCTTCTTCTGCCTGCTTTGGTCAGAGGACTGGATGAAGTCAGGGAGTTCTCCCTTTCACTGAGAAATTGCAGGCTGCTGTTGCCTGGGCGCTCTCTTCTTTGCAAAAGAGTCTGCAGTTCCACGCTTTGAACCGTGGAAAGGCGCCGGGCTCTCCTAAGATTTCCCCCGGCGCTTCGTTTGCCCTGGGCCAAAGCGAGCCTTCACATTCGCTGAACGCTAACACTGCATACTCGTTCCACTTCCAGAACAGGGCTACCGCGAGGCAGTTCTCCGGGGGAAAACGGCCCTTCGCGAAGGGCAGATCTGTCGAGCTCATTGCGGGAAAGCGAAAGCAAAGGACGCTTTTCTCCCTCCAACCGCTTTCGTCAGAGGAACGGGGGAAGTCACAGTGTTCTTTCTCTCACTGAGATACACACAATCTGACGTTGCCTCTTTGCTCCGTTGCTGGCGAAGAACTGAAACGGACATACATTCCTGTGGGGAAACACAGGGTTTTGCTAGGATTTCTCTAGGCAGTGTGTTTTCCCTGGGCCTCACTGTAGCAACACTATCTCGCCAGGGCAACACTGCATGGGATTTCCTCTGCCAGGAGAGAGCTGCTGCTTTGTAGTTTGTGCTAGGAAACCTTGCTTTGGCAAGTGCCAATTGACCGCAGTGAGGCAGAAAGAAAAGAGAATAGCAAGAGACCTTTCTCCCCAGCTGCTCAGCCAAGCCCTTCCAGCTAAAACTATGTCGTTGCTCCTCTGGAAGGATCCCTGCACCGTGACGTAGTTTTTCAGAAGAAGCCTTGCGTTTGCAAGAGCAAATGAGGAATTCGTTGCAGGAAAGAGGACGGAAAGAAAGTTTCTCTCCTTCTGCCTGCTTTGCTCAGAGGACTGGATGAAGTCAGGGAGTTCTCCCTTTCACTGAGAAACGTGCAGGCTGCTGTTGCCTGGGCGCTCTCTTCTTTGCAAGAGTCTGCAGTTCCACGCTTTGAACCGTGGAAAGGCGCCGGGCTCTCCTAAGATTTCCCCCGGCGCTTCGTTTGCCCTGGGCCAAAGTGAGCCTTCACAATAGCTGAACGTTAACACTGCATACTCGTTCTACTTCCAGAACAGGGCTACCGCGAGGCAGTTCTCCGGGGGAAAACGGCCCTTCGCGAAGGGCAGATCTGTCGAGCTCATTGCGGGAAAGAGAAAGCAAAGGACGCTTTTCTCCCTCCAACCGATTTCGTCAGAGGAACGGGGGAAGTCACAGTGTTCTTTCTCTCACTGAGATACACACAATCTGACGTTGCCTCTGAGCTCCGTTGCTGGCAAAGAACTGAAACGGACATACATTCCTGTGGGGAAACACAGGGCTTTGCTAGGATTTCTCTAGGCAGTGTGTTTTCCCTGGGCCTCACTGTAGCAACACTATCTCGGCAGGGCAACACTACATGGGATTTCCTCTGCCAGGAGAGAGCTGCTGCTTTCTAGTTTGTGCTGGGAAACCTTGCTTTGGCAAGTGCCAATTGACCGCATTCGGGCAGAAAGAAAAGAGAACAGCAAGAGGCCTTTTCTCCCCGGCTGCTCTGCCAAGCCCTTCCAGCTAAAACTATGTCCTTGCTCCTCTGGAAGGATCCCTGCACCGTGACGTAGTTTTTTAGAAGAAGCCTTGGGGTTCCAAGAGCAAATGAGGAATTCGTTGCAGAAAAGAGGACGGAAAGAAAGTTTGTCTTCTTCTGCCTGCTTTGGTCAGAGGACTGGATGAAGTCAGGGAGTTCTCCCTTTCACTGATAAACGTGCAGGCTGCTGTTGCCTGGGCCCTCTCTTCTTTGCAAAAGAGTCTGCAGTTCCACGCTTTGAACCGTGGAAAGGCGCCGGGCTCGGCTAAGATTTCCCCCGGCGCTTCCTTTGCCCTGGGCCAAAGCGAGCCTTCACATTAGCTGAACGCTAACACTGCATACTCGTTCCACTTCCAGAACAGGGCTACCGGGAGGCAGTTCTCCGGGGGAAAATGGCCCTTCGCGAAGGGCAGATCTGTCGAGCTCATTGCGGGAAAGCGAAAGCAAAGGACGCTTTTCTCCCTCCAACCGCTTTCGTCAGAGGAACGGGGGAAGTCACAGTGTTCTTTCTCTCACTGAGATACACACAATCTGACGTTGCCTCTTTGCTCCGTTGCTGGCATAGAACTGAAACGGACATACATTCCTGTGGGGAAACACAGGTCTTTGCTAGGATTTCTCTAGGCAGTGTGTTTTCCATGGGCCTCACTGTAGCAACACTATCTCGCCAGGGCAACACTGCATGGGATTTCCTCTGCCAGAAGAGAGCTGCTGCTTTGTAGTTTGTGCTGGGAAACCTTGCTTTGGCAAGTGCCAATTGACCGCATTCGGGCAGAAAGAAAAGAGAACAGCAAGAGGCCTTTTCTCCCCGGCTGCTCTGCCAAGCCCTTCCAGCTAAAACTATGTCGTTGCTCCTCTGGAAGGATCCCTGCACCGTGACGTAGTTTTTTAGAAGAAGCCTTGCGTTTCCAAGAGCAAATGAGGAATTCGTTGCAGAAGAGAGGACGGAAAGAAAGTATGTCTTCTTCTGCCTGCTTTGGTCAGAGGACTGGATGAAGTCAGGGAGTTCTCCCTTTCACTGAGAAATTGCAGGCTGCTGTTGCCTGGGCGCTCTCTTCTTTGCAAAAGAGTCTGCAGTTCCACGCTTTGAACCGTGGAAAGGCGCCGGGCTCTCCTAAGATTTCCCCCGGCGCTTCGTTTGCCCTGGGCCAAAGCGAGCCTTCACATTCGCTGAACGCTAACACTGCATACTCGTTCCACTTCCAGAACAGGGCTACCGCGAGGCAGTTCTCCGGGGGAAAACGGCCCTTCGCGAAGGGCAGATCTGTCGAGCTCATTGCGGGAAAGCGAAAGCAAAGGACGCTTTTCTCCCTCTATCTGCTTTCGTCAGAGGAACGGGGGAAGTCACAGTGTTCTTTCTCTCACTGAGATACACACAATCTGACGTTGCCTCTTTGCTCCGTTGCTGGCGAAGAACTGAAACGGACATACATTCCTGTGGGGAAACACAGGGTTTTGCTAGGATTTCTCTAGGCAGTGTGTTTTCCCTGGGCCTCACTGTAGCAACACTATCTCGCCAGGGCAACACTGCATGGGATTTCCTCTGCCAGGAGAGAGCTGCTGCTTTGTAGTTTGTGCTAGGAAACCTTGCTTTGGCAAGTGCCAATTGACCGCAGTGAGGCAGAAAGAAAAGAGAATAGCAAGAGACCTTTCTCCCCAGCTGCTCAGCCAAGCCCTTCCAGCTAAAACTATGTCGTTGCTCCTCTGGAAGGATCCCTGCACCGTGACGTAGTTTTTCAGAAGAAGCCTTGCGTTTGCAAGAGCAAATGAGGAATTCGTTGCAGGAAAGAGGACGGAAAGAAAGTTTCTCTCCTTCTGCCTGCTTTGCTCAGAGGACTGGATGAAGTCAGGGAGTTCTCCCTTTCACTGAGAAACGTGCAGGCTGCTGTTGCCTGGGCGCTCTCTTCTTTGCAAAAGAGTCTGCAGTTCCACGCTTTGAACCGTGGAAAGGCGCCGGGCTCTCCTAAGATTTCCCCCGGCGCTTCGTTTGCCCTGGGCCAAAGTGAGCCTTCACATTCGCTGAACGTTAACACTGCATACTCGTTCCACTTCCAGAACAGGGCTACCGCGAGGCAGTTCTCCGGGGGAAAACGGCCCTTCGCGAAGGGCAGATCTGTCGAGCTCATTGCGGGAAAGCGAAAGCAAAGGACGCTTTTCTCCCTCCAACCGATTTTGTCAGAGGAACGGGGGAAGTCACAGTGTTCTTTCTCTCACTGAGATACACACAATCTGACGTTGCCTCTGAGCTCCGTTGCTGGCAAAGAACTGAAACGGACATACATTCCTGTGGGGAAACACAGGGCTTTGCTAGGATTTCTCTAGGCAGTGTGTGTTCCCTGGGCCTCACTGTAGCAACACTATCTCGCCAGGGCAACACTGCATGGGATTTCCTCTGCCAGAAGAGAGCTGCTGCTTTGTAGTTTGTGCTGGGAAACCTTGCTTTGGCAAGTGCCAATTGACCGCATTCGGGCAGAAAGAAAAGAGAACAGCAAGAGGCCTTTTCTCCCCGGCTGCTCTGCCAAGCCCTTCCAGCTAAAACTATGTCGTTGCTCCTCTGGAAGGATCCCTGCACCGTGACGTAGTTTTTTAGAAGAAGCCTTGCGTTTCCAAGAGCAAATGAGGAATTCGTTGCAGAAGAGAGGACGGAAAGAAAGTTTGTCTTCTTCTGCCTGCTTTGGTCAGAGGACTGGATGAAGTCAGGGAGTTCTCCCTTTCACTGAGAAATTGCAGGCTGCTGTTGCCTGGGCGCTCTCTTCTTTGCAAAAGAGTCTGCAGTTCCACGCTTTGAACCGTGGAAAGGCGCCGGGCTCTCCTAAGATTTCCCCCGGCGCTTCGTTTGCCCTGGGCCAAAGCGAGCCTTCACATTCGCTGAACGCTAACACTGCATACTCGTTCCACTTCCAGAACAGGGCTACCGCGAGGCAGTTCTCCGGGGGAAAACGGCCCTTCGCGAAGGGCAGATCTGTCGAGCTCATTGCGGGAAAGCGAAAGCAAAGGACGCTTTTCTCCCTCTAACTGCTTTCGTCAGAGGAACGGGGGAAGTCACAGTGTTCTTTCTCTCACTGAGATACACACAATCTGACGTTGCCTCTTTGCTCCGTTGCTGGCGAAGAACTGAAACGGACATACATTCCTGTGGGGAATCACAGGGTTTTGCTAGGATTTCTCTAGGCAGTGTGTTTTCCCTGGGCCTCACTGTAGCAACACTATCTCGCCAGGGCAACACTGCATGGGATTTCCTCTGCCAGGAGAGAGCTGCTGCTTTGTAGTTTGTGCTAGGAAACCTTGCTTTGGCAAGTGCCAATTGACCGCAGTGAGGCAGAAAGAAAAGAGAATAGCAAGAGACCTTTCTCCCCAGCTGCTCAGCCAAGCCCTTCCAGCTAAAACTATGTCGTTGCTCCTCTGGAAGGATCCCTGCACCGTGACGTAGTTTTTCAGAAGAAGCCTTGCGTTTGCAAGAGCAAATGAGGAATTCGTTGCAGGAAAGAGGACGGAAAGAAATTTTCTCTCCTTCTGCCTGCTTTGCTCAGAGGACTGGATGAAGTCAGGGAGTTCTCCCTTTCACTGAGAAACGTGCAGGCTGCTGTTGCCTGGGCGCTCTCTTCTTTGCAAGAGTCTGCAGTTCCACGCTTTGAACCGTGGAAAGGCGCCGGGCTCTCCTAAGATTTCCCCCGGCGCTTCGTTTGCCCTGGGCCAAAGTGAGCCTTCACAATAGCTGAACGTTAACACTGCATACTCGTTCTACTTCCAGAACAGGGCTACCGCGAGGCAGTTCTCCGGGGGAAAACGGCCCTTCGCGAAGGGCAGATCTGTCGAGCTCATTGCGGGAAAGAGAAAGCAAAGGACGCTTTTCTCCCTCCAACCGATTTCGTCAGAGGAACGGGGGAAGTCACAGTGTTCTTTCTCTCACTGAGATACACACAATCTGACGTTGCCTCTGAGCTCCGTTGCTGGCAAAGAACTGAAACGGACATACATTCCTGTGGGGAAACACAGGGCTTTGCTAGGATTTCTCTAGGCAGTGTGTTTTCCCTGGGCCTCACTGTAGCAACACTATCTCGCCAGGGCAACACTGCATGGGATTTCCTCTGCCAGGAGAGAGCTGCTGCTTTGTAGTTTGTGCTAGGAAACCTTGCTTTGGCAAGTGCCAATTGACCGCAGTGAGGCAGAAAGAAAAGAGAATAGCAAGAGACCTTTCTCCCCAGCTGCTCAGCCAAGCCCTTCCAGCTAAAACTATGTCGTTGCTCCTCTGGAAGGATCCCTGCACCGTGACGTAGTTTTTCAGAAGAAGCCTTGCGTTTGCAAGAGCAAATGAGGAATTCGTTGCAGGAAAGAGGAAGGAAAGAAAGTTTCTCTCCTTCTGCCTGCTTTGCTCAGAGGACTGGATGAAGTCAGGGAGTTCTCCCTTTCACTGAGAAACGTGCAGGCTGCTGTTGCCTGGGCGCTCTCTTCTTTGCAAGAGTCTGCAGTTCCACGCTTTGAACCGTGGAAAGGCGCCGGGCTCTCCTAAGATTTCCCCCGGCGCTTCGTTTGCCCTGGGCCAAAGTGAGCCTTCACATTCGCTGAACGTTAACACTGCATACTCGTTCCACTTCCAGAACAGGGCTACCGCGAGGCAGTTCTCCGGGGGAAAACGGCCCTTCGCGAAGGGCAGATCTGTCGAGCTCATTGCGGGAAAGCGAAAGCAAAGGACGCTTTTCTCCCTCCAACCGATTTTGTCAGAGGAACGGGGGAAGTCACAGTGTTCTTTCTCTCACTGAGATACACACAATCTGACGTTGCCTCTGAGCTCCGTTGCTGGCAAAGAACTGAAACGGACATACATTCCTGTGGGGAAACACAGGGCTTTGCTAGGATTTCTCTAGGCAGTGTGTTTTCCCTGGGCCTCACTGTAGCAACACTATCTCGCCAGGGCAACACTGCATGGGATTTCCTCTGCCAGAAGAGAGCTGCTGCTTTGTAGTTTGTGCTGGGAAACCTTGCTTTGGCAAGTGCCAATTGACCGCATTCGGGCAGAAAGAAAAGAGAACAGCAAGAGGCCTTTTCTCCCCGGCTGCTCTGCCAAGCCCTTCCAGCTAAAACTATGTCGTTGCTCCTCTGGAAGGATCCCTGCACCGTGACGTAGTTTTTTAGAAGAAGCCTTGCGTTTCCAAGAGCAAATGAGGAATTCGTTGCAGAAGAGAGGACGGAAAGAAAGTTTGTCTTCTTCTGCCTGCTTTGGTCAGAGGACTGGATGAAGTCAGGGAGTTCTCCCTTTCACTGAGAAATTGCAGGCTGCTGTTGCCTGGGCGCTCTCTTCTTTGCAAAAGAGTCTGCAGTTCCACGCTTTGAACCGTGGAAAGGCGCCGGGCTCTCCTAAGATTTCCCCCGGCGCTTCGTTTGCCCTGGGCCAAAGCGAGCCTTCACATTCGCTGAACGCTAACACTGCATACTCGTTCCACTTCCAGAACAGGGCTACCGCGAGGCAGTTCTCCGGGGGAAAACGGCCCTTCGCGAAGGGCAGATCTGTCGAGCTCATTGCGGGAAAGCGAAAGCAAAGGACGCTTTTCTCCCTCTAACTGCTTTCGTCAGAGGAACGGGGGAAGTCACAGTGTTCTTTCTCTCACTGAGATACACACAATCTGACGTTGCCTCTTTGCTCCGTTGCTGGCGAAGAACTGAAACGGACATACATTCCTGTGGGGAAACACAGGGTTTTGCTAGGATTTCTCTAGGCAGTGTGTTTTCCCTGGGCCTCACTGTAGCAACACTATCTCGCCAGGGCAACACTGCATGGGATTTCCTCTGCCAGGAGAGAGCTGCTGCTTTGTAGTTTGTGCTAGGAAACCTTGCTTTGGCAAGTGCCAATTGACCGCAGTGAGGCAGAAAAAAAAGAGAATAGCAAGAGACCTTTCTCCCCAGCTGCTCAGCCAAGCCCTTCCAGCTAAAACTATGTCGTTGCTCCTCTGGAAGGATCCCTGCACCGTGACGTAGTTTTTCAGAAGAAGCCTTGCGTTTGCAAGAGCAAATGAGGAATTCGTTGCAGGAAAGAGGACGGAAAGAAAGTTTCTCTCCTTCTGCCTGCTTTGCTCAGAGGACTGGATGAAGTCAGGGAGTTCTCCCTTTCACTGAGAAACGTGCAGGCTGCTGTTGCCTGGGCGCTCTCTTCTTTGCAAAAGAGTCTGCAGTTCCACGCTTTGAACCGTGGAAAGGCGCCGGGCTCTCCTAAGATTTCCCCCGGCGCTTCGTTTGCCCTGGGCCAAAGTGAGCCTTCACAATAGCTGAACGTTAACACTGCATACTCGTTCTACTTCCAGAACAGGGCTACCGCGAGGCAGTTCTCCGGGGGAAAACGGCCCTTCGCGAAGGGCAGATCTGTCGAGCTCATTGCGGGAAAGAGAAAGCAAAGGACGCTTTTCTCCCTCCAACCGATTTCGTCAGAGGAACGGGGGAAGTCACAGTGTTCTTTCTCTCACTGAGATACACACAATCTGACGTTGCCTCTGAGCTCCGTTGCTGGCAAAGAACTGAAACGGACATACATTCCTGTGGGGAAACACAGGGCTTTGCTAGGATTTCTCTAGGCAGTGTGTTTTCCCTGGGCCTCACTGTAGCAACACTATCTCGGCAGGGCAACACTACATGGGATTTCCTCTGCCAGGAGAGAGCTGCTGCTTTCTAGTTTGTGCTGGGAAACCTTGCTTTGGCAAGTGCCAATTGACCGCATTCGGGCAGAAAGAAAAGAGAACAGCAAGAGGCCTTTTCTCCCCGGCTGCTCTGCCAAGCCCTTCCAGCTAAAACTATGTCCTTGCTCCTCTGGAAGGATCCCTGCACCGTGACGTAGTTTTTTAGAAGAAGCCTTGGGGTTCCAAGAGCAAATGAGGAATTCGTTGCAGAAAAGAGGACGGAAAGAAAGTTTGTCTTCTTCTGCCTGCTTTGGTCAGAGGACTGGATGAAGTCAGGGAGTTCTCCCTTTCACTGATAAACGTGCAGGCTGCTGTTGCCTGGGCCCTCTCTTCTTTGCAAAAGAGTCTGCAGTTCCACGCTTTGAACCGTGGAAAGGCGCCGGGCTCGGCTAAGATTTCCCCCGGCGCTTCCTTTGCCCTGGGCCAAAGCGAGCCTTCACATTAGCTGAACGCTAACACTGCATACTCGTTCCACTTCCAGAACAGGGCTACCGGGAGGCAGTTCTCCGGGGGAAAATGGCCCTTCGCGAAGGGCAGATCTGTCGAGCTCATTGCGGGAAAGCGAAAGCAAAGGACGCTTTTCTCCCTCCAACCGCTTTCGTCAGAGGAACGGGGGAAGTCACAGTGTTCTTTCTCTCACTGAGATACACACAATCTGACGTTGCCTCTTTGCTCCGTTGCTGGCATAGAACTGAAACGGACATACATTCCTGTGGGGAAACACAGGTCTTTGCTAGGATTTCTCTAGGCAGTGTGTTTTCCATGGGCCTCACTGTAGCAACACTATCTCGCCAGGGCAACACTGCATGGGATTTCCTCTGCCAGAAGAGAGCTGCTGCTTTGTAGTTTGTGCTGGGAAACCTTGCTTTGGCAAGTGCCAATTGACCGCATTCGGGCAGAAAGAAAAGAGAACAGCAAGAGGCCTTTTCTCCCCGGCTGCTCTGCCAAGCCCTTCCAGCTAAAACTATGTCGTTGCTCCTCTGGAAGGATCCCTGCACCGTGACGTAGTTTTTTAGAAGAAGCCTTGCGTTTCCAAGAGCAAATGAGGAATTCGTTGCAGAAGAGAGGACGGAAAGAAAGTATGTCTTCTTCTGCCTGCTTTGGTCAGAGGACTGGATGAAGTCAGGGAGTTCTCCCTTTCACTGAGAAATTGCAGGCTGCTGTTGCCTGGGCGCTCTCTTCTTTGCAAAAGAGTCTGCAGTTCCACGCTTTGAACCGTGGAAAGGCGCCGGGCTCTCCTAAGATTTCCCCCGGCGCTTCGTTTGCCCTGGGCCAAAGCGAGCCTTCACATTCGCTGAACGCTAACACTGCATACTCGTTCCACTTCCAGAACAGGGCTACCGCGAGGCAGTTCTCCGGGGGAAAACGGCCCTTCGCGAAGGGCAGATCTGTCGAGCTCATTGCGGGAAAGAGAAAGCAAAGGACGCTTTTCTCCCTCCAACCGATTTCGTCAGAGGAACGGGGGAAGTCACAGTGTTCTTTCTCTCACTGAGATACACACAATCTGACGTTGCCTCTGAGCTCCGTTGCTGGCAAAGAACTGAAACGGACATACATTCCTGTGGGGAAACACAGGGCTTTGCTAGGATTTCTCTAGGCAGTGTGTTTTCCCTGGGCCTCACTGTAGCAACACTATCTCGGCAGGGCAACACTACATGGGATTTCCTCTGCCAGGAGAGAGCTGCTGCTTTCTAGTTTGTGCTGGGAAACCTTGCTTTGGCAAGTGCCAATTGACCGCATTCGGGCAGAAAGAAAAGAGAACAGCAAGAGGCCTTTTCTCCCCGGCTGCTCTGCCAAGCCCTTCCAGCTAAAACTATGTCCTTGCTCCTCTGGAAGGATCCCTGCACCGTGACGTAGTTTTTTAGAAGAAGCCTTGGGGTTCCAAGAGCAAATGAGGAATTCGTTGCAGAAAAGAGGACGGAAAGAAAGTTTGTCTTCTTCTGCCTGCTTTGGTCAGAGGACTGGATGAAGTCAGGGAGTTCTCCCTTTCACTGATAAACGTGCAGGCTGCTGTTGCCTGGGCCCTCTCTTCTTTGCAAAAGAGTCTGCAGTTCCACGCTTTGAACCGTGGAAAGGCGCCGGGCTCGGCTAAGATTTCCCCCGGCGCTTCCTTTGCCCTGGGCCAAAGCGAGCCTTCACATTAGCTGAACGCTAACACTGCATACTCGTTCCACTTCCAGAACAGGGCTACCGGGAGGCAGTTCTCCGGGGGAAAATGGCCCTTCGCGAAGGGCAGATCTGTCGAGCTCATTGCGGGAAAGCGAAAGCAAAGGACGCTTTTCTCCCTCCAACCGCTTTCGTCAGAGGAACGGGGGAAGTCACAGTGTTCTTTCTCTCACTGAGATACACACAATCTGACGTTGCCTCTTTGCTCCGTTGCTGGCATAGAACTGAAACGGACATACATTCCTGTGGGGAAACACAGGTCTTTGCTAGGATTTCTCTAGGCAGTGTGTTTTCCATGGGCCTCACTGTAGCAACACTATCTCGCCAGGGCAACACTGCATGGGATTTCCTCTGCCAGAAGAGAGCTGCTGCTTTGTAGTTTGTGCTGGGAAACCTTGCTTTGGCAAGTGCCAATTGACCGCATTCGGGCAGAAAGAAAAGAGAACAGCAAGAGGCCTTTTCTCCCCGGCTGCTCTGCCAAGCCCTTCCAGCTAAAACTATGTCGTTGCTCCTCTGGAAGGATCCCTGCACCGTGACGTAGTTTTTTAGAAGAAGCCTTGCGTTTCCAAGAGCAAATGAGGAATTCGTTGCAGAAGAGAGGACGGAAAGAAAGTATGTCTTCTTCTGCCTGCTTTGGTCAGAGGACTGGATGAAGTCAGGGAGTTCTCCCTTTCACTGAGAAATTGCAGGCTGCTGTTGCCTGGGCGCTCTCTTCTTTGCAAAAGAGTCTGCAGTTCCACGCTTTGAACCGTGGAAAGGCGCCGGGCTCTCCTAAGATTTCCCCCGGCGCTTCGTTTGCCCTGGGCCAAAGCGAGCCTTCACATTCGCTGAACGCTAACACTGCATACTCGTTCCACTTCCAGAACAGGGCTACCGCGAGGCAGTTCTCCGGGGGAAAACGGCCCTTCGCGAAGGGCAGATCTGTCGAGCTCATTGCGGGAAAGCGAAAGCAAAGGACGCTTTTCTCCCTCCAACCGATTTCGTCAGAGGAACGGGGGAAGTCACAGTGTTCTTTCTCTCACTGAGATACACACAATCTGACGTTGCCTCTGAGCTCCGTTGCTGGCAAAGAACTGAAACGGACATACATTCCTGTGGGGAAACACAGGGCTTTGCTAGGATTTCTCTAGGCAGTGTGTTTTCCCTGGGCCTCACTGTAGCAACACTATCTCGCCAGGGCAACACTGCATGGGATTTCCTCTGCCAGAAGAGAGCTGCTGCTTTGTAGTTTGTGCTGGGAAACCTTGCTTTGGCAAGTGCCAATTGACCGCATTCGGGCAGAAAGAAAAGAGAACAGCAAGAGGCCTTTTCTCCCCGGCTGCTCTGCCAAGCCCTTCCAGCTAAAACTATGTCCTTGCTCCTCTGGAAGGATCCCTGCACCGTGACGTAGTTTTTTAGAAGAAGCCTTGCGTTTCCAAGAGCAAATGAGGAATTCGTTGCAGAAGAGAGGACGGAAAGAAAGTTTGTCTTCTTCTGCCTGCTTTGGTCAGAGGACTGGATGAAGTCAGGGAGTTCTCCCTTTCACTGAGAAACGTGCAGGCTGCTGTTGCCTGGGCGCTCTCTTCTTTGCAAAAGAGTCTGCAGTTCCACGCTTTGAACCGTGGAAAGGCGCCGGGCTCTCCTAAGATTTCCCCCGGCGCTTCGTTTGCCCTGGGCCAAAGCGAGCCTTCACATTCGCTGAACGCTAACACTGCATACTCGTTCCACTTCCAGAACAGGGCTACCGCGAGGCAGTTCTCCGGGGGAAAACGGCCCTTCGCGAAGGGCAGATCTGTCGAGCTCATTGCGGGAAAGCGAAAGCAAAGGACGCTTTTCTCCCTCTAACTGCTTTCGTCAGAGGAACGGGGGAAGTCACAGTGTTCTTTCTCTCACTGAGATACACACAATCTGACGTTGCCTCTTTGCTCCGTTGCTGGCGAAGAACTGAAACGGACATACATTCCTGTGGGGAAACACAGGGTTTTGCTAGGATTTCTCTAGGCAGTGTGTTTTCCCTGGGCCTCACTGTAGCAACACTATCTCGCCAGGGCAACACTGCATGGGATTTCCTCTGCCAGGAGAGAGCTGCTGCTTTGTAGTTTGTGCTAGGAAACCTTGCTTTGGCAAGTGCCAATTGACCGCAGTGAGGCAGAAAGAAAAGAGAATAGCAAGAGACCTTTCTCCCCAGCTGCTCAGCCAAGCCCTTCCAGCTAAAACTATGTCGTTGCTCCTCTGGAAGGATCCCTGCACCGTGACGTAGTTTTTCAGAAGAAGCCTTGCGTTTGCAAGAGCAAATGAGGAATTCGTTGCAGGAAAGAGGACGGAAAGAAAGTTTCTCTCCTTCTGCCTGCTTTGCTCAGAGGACTGGATGAAGTCAGGGAGTTCTCCCTTTCACTGAGAAACGTGCAGGCTGCTGTTGCCTGGGCGCTCTCTTCTTTGCAAGAGTCTGCAGTTCCACGCTTTGAACCGTGGAAAGGCGCCGGGCTCTCCTAAGATTTCCCCCGGCGCTTCGTTTGCCCTGGGCCAAAGTGAGCCTTCACATTCGCTGAACGTTAACACTGCATACTCGTTCCACTTCCAGAACAGGGCTACCGCGAGGCAGTTCTCCGGGGGAAAACGGCCCTTCGCGAAGGGCAGATCTGTCGAGCTCATTGCGGGAAAGCGAAAGCAAAGGACGCTTTTCTCCCTCCAACCGATTTTGTCAGAGGAACGGGGGAAGTCACAGTGTTCTTTCTCTCACTGAGATACACACAATCTGACGTTGCCTCTGAGCTCCGTTGCTGGCAAAGAACTGAAACGGACATACATTCCTGTGGGGAAACACAGGGCTTTGCTAGGATTTCTCTAGGCAGTGTGTTTTCCCTGGGCCTCACTGTAGCAACACTATCTCGCCAGGGCAACACTGCATGGGATTTCCTCTGCCAGAAGAGAGCTGCTGCTTTGTAGTTTGTGCTGGGAAACCTTACTTTGGCAAGTGCCAATTGACCGCATTCGGGCAGAAAGAAAAGAGAACAGCAAGAGGCCTTTTCTCCCCGGCTGCTCTGCCAAACCCTTCCAGCTAAAACTATGTCGTTGCTCCTCTGGAAGGATCCCTGCACCGTGACGTAGTTTTTTAGAAGAAGCCTTGCGTTTCCAAGAGCAAATGAGGAATTCGTTGCAGAAGAGAGGACGGAAAGAAAGTTTGTCTTCTTCTGCCTGCTTTGGTCAGAGGACTGGATGAAGTCAGGGAGTTCTCCCTTTCACTGAGAAATTGCAGGCTGCTGTTGCCTGGGCGCTCTCTTCTTTGCAAAAGAGTCTGCAGTTCCACGCTTTGAACCGTGGAAAGGCGCCGGGCTCTCCTAAGATTTCCCCCGGCGCTTCGTTTGCCCTGGGCCAAAGCGAGCCTTCACATTCGCTGAACGCTAACACTGCATACTCGTTCCACTTCCAGAACAGGGCTACCGCGAGGCAGTTCTCCGGGGGAAAACGGCCCTTCGCGAAGGGCAGATCTGTCGAGCTCATTGCGGGAAAGCGAAAGCAAAGGACGCTTTTCTCCCTCCAACCGCTTTCGTCAGAGGAACGGGGGAAGTCACAGTGTTCTTTCTCTCACTGAGATACACACAATCTGACGTTGCCTCTTTGCTCCGTTGCTGGCGAAGAACTGAAACGGACATACATTCCTGTGGGGAAACACAGGGTTTTGCTAGGATTTCTCTAGGCAGTGTGTTTTCCCTGGGCCTCACTGTAGCAACACTATCTCGCCAGGGCAACACTGCATGGGATTTCCTCTGCCAGGAGAGAGCTGCTGCTTTGTAGTTTGTGCTAGGAAACCTTGCTTTGGCAAGTGCCAATTGACCGCAGTGAGGCAGAAAGAAAAGAGAATAGCAAGAGACCTTTCTCCCCAGCTGCTCAGCCAAGCCCTTCCAGCTAAAACTATGTCGTTGCTCCTCTGGAAGGATCCCTGCACCGTGACGTAGTTTTTCAGAAGAAGCCTTGCGTTTGCAAGAGCAAATGAGGAATTCGTTGCAGGAAAGAGGACGGAAAGAAAGTTTCTCTCCTTCTGCCTGCTTTGCTCAGAGGACTGGATGAAGTCAGGGAGTTCTCCCTTTCACTGAGAAACGTGCAGGCTGCTGTTGCCTGGGCGCTCTCTTCTTTGCAAGAGTCTGCAGTTCCACGCTTTGAACCGTGGAAAGGCGCCGGGCTCTCCTAAGATTTCCCCCGGCGCTTCGTTTGCCCTGGGCCAAAGTGAGCCTTCACAATAGCTGAACGTTAACACTGCATACTCGTTCTACTTCCAGAACAGGGCTACCGCGAGGCAGTTCTCCGGGGGAAAACGGCCCTTCGCGAAGGGCAGATCTGTCGAGCTCATTGCGGGAAAGAGAAAGCAAAGGACGCTTTTCTCCCTCCAACCGATTTCGTCAGAGGAACGGGGGAAGTCACAGTGTTCTTTCTCTCACTGAGATACACACAATCTGACGTTGCCTCTGAGCTCCGTTGCTGGCAAAGAACTGAAACGGACATACATTCCTGTGGGGAAACACAGGGCTTTGCTAGGATTTCTCTAGGCAGTGTGTTTTCCCTGGGCCTCACTGTAGCAACACTATCTCGCCAGGGCAACACTGCATGGGATTTCCTCTGCCAGAAGAGAGCTGCTGCTTTGTAGTTTGTGCTGGGAAACCTTACTTTGGCAAGTGCCAATTGACCGCATTCGGGCAGAAAGAAAAGAGAACAGCAAGAGGCCTTTTCTCCCCGGCTGCTCTGCCAAGCCCTTCCAGCTAAAACTATGTCGTTGCTCCTCTGGAAGGATCCCTGCACCGTGACGTAGTTTTTTAGAAGAAGCCTTGTGTTTCCAAGAGCAAATGAGGAATTCGTTGCAGAAGAGAGGACGGAAAGAAAGTTTGTCTTCTTCTGCCTGCTTTGGTCAGAGGACTGGATGAAGTCAGGGAGTTCTCCCTTTCACTGAGAAATTGCAGGCTGCTGTTGCCTGGGCGCTCTCTTCTTTGCAAAAGAGTCTGCAGTTCCACGCTTTGAACCGTGGAAAGGCGCCGGGCTCTCCTAAGATTTCCCCCGGCGCTTCGTTTGCCCTGGGCCAAAGCGAGCCTTCACATTCGCTGAACGCTAACACTGCATACTCGTTCCACTTCCAGAACAGGGCTACCGCGAGGCAGTTCTCCGGGGGAAAACGGCCCTTCGCGAAGGGCAGATCTGTCGAGCTCATTGCGGGAAAGCGAAAGCAAAGGACGCTTTTCTCCCTCCAACCGCTTTCGTCAGAGGAACGGGGGAAGTCACAGTGTTCTTTCTCTCACTGAGATACACACAATCTGACGTTGCCTCTTTGCTCCGTTGCTGGCATAGAACTGAAACGGACATACATTCCTGTGGGGAAACACAGGTCTTTGCTAGGATTTCTCTAGGCAGTGTGTTTTCCATGGGCCTCACTGTAGCAACACTATCTCGCCAGGGCAACACTGCATGGGATTTCCTCTGCCAGAAGAGAGCTGCTGCTTTGTAGTTTGTGCTGGGAAACCTTGCTTTGGCAAGTGCCAATTGACCGCATTCGGGCAGAAAGAAAAAAGAACAGCCAGAGGCCTTTTCTCCCCGGCTGCTCTGCGAAGTCCTTCCAGCTAAAATTATGTCGTTGCTCCTCTGGAAGGATCCCTGCACCGTGACGTAGTTTTTCAGAAGAAGCCTTGCGTTTGCAAGAGCAAATGAGGAATTCGTTGCAGGAAAGAGGAAGGAAAGAAAGTTTCTCTCCTTCTGCCTGCTTTGCTCAGAGGACTGGATGAAGTCAGGGAGTTCTCCCTTTCACTGAGAAATTGCAGGCTGCTGTTGCCTGGGCGCTCTCTTCTTTGCAAAAGAGTCTGCAGTTCCACGCTTTGAACCGTGGAAAGGCGCCGGGCTCTCCTAAGATTTCCCCCGGCGCTTCGTTTGCCCTGGGCCAAAGCGAGCCTTCACATTCGCTGAACGCGAACACTGCATACTCGTTCCACTTCCAGAACAGGGCTACCGCGAGGCAGTTCTCCGGGGGAAAACGGCCCTTCGCGAAGGGCAGATCTGTCGAGCTCATTGCGGGAAAGCGAAAGCAAAGGACGCTTTTCTCCCTCTATCTGCTTTCGTCAGAGGAACGGGGGAAGTCACAGTGTTCTTTCTCTCACTGAGATACACACAATCTGACGTTGCCTCTTTGCTCCGTTGCTGGCGAAGAACTGAAACGGACATACATTCCTGTGGGGAAACACAGGGTTTTGCTAGGATTTCTCTAGGCAGTGTGTTTTCCCTGGGCCTCACTGTAGCAACACTATCTCGCCAGGGCAACACTGCATGGGATTTCCTCTGCCAGGAGAGAGCTGCTGCTTTGTAGTTTGTGCTAGGAAACCTTGCTTTGGCAAGTGCCAATTGACCGCAGTGAGGCAGAAAGAAAAGAGAATAGCAAGAGACCTTTCTCCCCAGCTGCTCAGCCAAGCCCTTCCAGCTAAAACTATGTCGTTGCTCCTCTGGAAGGATCCCTGCACCGTGACGTAGTTTTTCAGAAGAAGCCTTGCGTTTGCAAGAGCAAATGAGGAATTCGTTGCAGGAAAGAGGACGGAAAGAAAGTTTCTCTCCTTCTGCCTGCTTTGCTCAGAGGACTGGATGAAGTCAGGGAGTTCTCCCTTTCACTGAGAAACGTGCAGGCTGCTGTTGCCTGGGCGCTCTCTTCTTTGCAAAAGAGTCTGCAGTTCCACGCTTTGAACCGTGGAAAGGCGCCGGGCTCTCCTAAGATTTCCCCCGGCGCTTCGTTTGCCCTGGGCCAAAGTGAGCCTTCACATTCGCTGAACGTTAACACTGCATACTCGTTCCACTTCCAGAACAGGGCTACCGCGAGGCAGTTCTCCGGGGGAAAACGGCCCTTCGCGAAGGGCAGATCTGTCGAGCTCATTGCGGGAAAGCGAAAGCAAAGGACGCTTTTCTCCCTCCAACCGATTTCGTCAGAGGAACGGGGGAAGTCACAGTGTTCTTTCTCTCACTGAGATACACACAATCTGACGTTGCCTCTGAGCTCCGTTGCTGGCAAAGAACTGAAACGGACATACATTCCTGTGGGGAAACACAGGGCTTTGCTAGGATTTCTCTAGGCAGTGTGTTTTCCCTGGGCCTCACTGTAGCAACACTATCTCGGCAGGGCAACACTACATGGGATTTCCTCTGCCAGGAGAGAGCTGCTGCTTTCTAGTTTGTGCTGGGAAACCTTGCTTTGGCAAGTGCCAATTGACCGCATTCGGGCAGAAAGAAAAGAGAACAGCAAGAGGCCTTTTCTCCCCGGCTGCTCTGCCAAGCCCTTCCAGCTAAAACTATGTCCTTGCTCCTCTGGAAGGATCCCTGCACCGTGACGTAGTTTTTTAGAAGAAGCCTTGGGGTTCCAAGAGCAAATGAGGAATTCGTTGCAGAAAAGAGGACGGAAAGAAAGTTTGTCTTCTTCTGCCTGCTTTGGTCAGAGGACTGGATGAAGTCAGGGAGTTCTCCCTTTCACTGATAAACGTGCAGGCTGCTGTTGCCTGGGCCCTCTCTTCTTTGCAAAAGAGTCTGCAGTTCCACGCTTTGAACCGTGGAAAGGCGCCGGGCTCGGCTAAGATTTCCCCCGGCGCTTCCTTTGCCCTGGGCCAAAGCGAGCCTTCACATTAGCTGAACGCTAACACTGCATACTCGTTCCACTTCCAGAACAGGGCTACCGGGAGGCAGTTCTCCGGGGGAAAATGGCCCTTCGCGAAGGGCAGATCTGTCGAGCTCATTGCGGGAAAGCGAAAGCAAAGGACGCTTTTCTCCCTCCAACCGCTTTCGTCAGAGGAACGGGGGAAGTCACAGTGTTCTTTCTCTCACTGAGATACACACAATCTGACGTTGCCTCTTTGCTCCGTTGCTGGCATAGAACTGAAACGGACATACATTCCTGTGGGGAAACACAGGTCTTTGCTAGGATTTCTCTAGGCAGTGTGTTTTCCATGGGCCTCACTGTAGCAACACTATCTCGCCAGGGCAACACTGCATGGGATTTCCTCTGCCAGAAGAGAGCTGCTGCTTTGTAGTTTGTGCTGGGAAACCTTGCTTTGGCAAGTGCCAATTGACCGCATTCGGGCAGAAAGAAAAGAGAACAGCAAGAGGCCTTTTCTCCCCGGCTGCTCTGCCAAGCCCTTCCAGCTAAAACTATGTCGTTGCTCCTCTGGAAGGATCCCTGCACCGTGACGTAGTTTTTTAGAAGAAGCCTTGCGTTTCCAAGAGCAAATGAGGAATTCGTTGCAGAAGAGAGGACGGAAAGAAAGTATGTCTTCTTCTGCCTGCTTTGGTCAGAGGACTGGATGAAGTCAGGGAGTTCTCCCTTTCACTGAGAAATTGCAGGCTGCTGTTGCCTGGGCGCTCTCTTCTTTGCAAAAGAGTCTGCAGTTCCACGCTTTGAACCGTGGAAAGGCGCCGGGCTCTCCTAAGATTTCCCCCGGCGCTTCGTTTGCCCTGGGCCAAAGCGAGCCTTCACATTCGCTGAACGCTAACACTGCATACTCGTTCCACTTCCAGAACAGGGCTACCGCGAGGCAGTTCTCCGGGGGAAAACGGCCCTTCGCGAAGGGCAGATCTGTCGAGCTCATTGCGGGAAAGAGAAAGCAAAGGACGCTTTTCTCCCTCCAACCGATTTCGTCAGAGGAACGGGGGAAGTCACAGTGTTCTTTCTCTCACTGAGATACACACAATCTGACGTTGCCTCTGAGCTCCGTTGCTGGCAAAGAACTGAAACGGACATACATTCCTGTGGGGAAACACAGGGCTTTGCTAGGATTTCTCTAGGCAGTGTGTTTTCCCTGGGCCTCACTGTAGCAACACTATCTCGGCAGGGCAACACTACATGGGATTTCCTCTGCCAGGAGAGAGCTGCTGCTTTCTAGTTTGTGCTGGGAAACCTTGCTTTGGCAAGTGCCAATTGACCGCATTCGGGCAGAAAGAAAAGAGAACAGCAAGAGGCCTTTTCTCCCCGGCTGCTCTGCCAAGCCCTTCCAGCTAAAACTATGTCCTTGCTCCTCTGGAAGGATCCCTGCACCGTGACGTAGTTTTTTAGAAGAAGCCTTGGGGTTCCAAGAGCAAATGAGGAATTCGTTGCAGAAAAGAGGACGGAAAGAAAGTTTGTCTTCTTCTGCCTGCTTTGGTCAGAGGACTGGATGAAGTCAGGGAGTTCTCCCTTTCACTGATAAACGTGCAGGCTGCTGTTGCCTGGGCCCTCTCTTCTTTGCAAAAGAGTCTGCAGTTCCACGCTTTGAACCGTGGAAAGGCGCCGGGCTCGGCTAAGATTTCCCCCGGCGCTTCCTTTGCCCTGGGCCAAAGCGAGCCTTCACATTAGCTGAACGCTAACACTGCATACTCGTTCCACTTCCAGAACAGGGCTACCGGGAGGCAGTTCTCCGGGGGAAAATGGCCCTTCGCGAAGGGCAGATCTGTCGAGCTCATTGCGGGAAAGCGAAAGCAAAGGACGCTTTTCTCCCTCCAACCGCTTTCGTCAGAGGAACGGGGGAAGTCACAGTGTTCTTTCTCTCACTGAGATACACACAATCTGACGTTGCCTCTTTGCTCCGTTGCTGGCATAGAACTGAAACGGACATACATTCCTGTGGGGAAACACAGGTCTTTGCTAGGATTTCTCTAGGCAGTGTGTTTTCCATGGGCCTCACTGTAGCAACACTATCTCGCCAGGGCAACACTGCATGGGATTTCCTCTGCCAGAAGAGAGCTGCTGCTTTGTAGTTTGTGCTGGGAAACCTTGCTTTGGCAAGTGCCAATTGACCGCATTCGGGCAGAAAGAAAAGAGAACAGCAAGAGGCCTTTTCTCCCCGGCTGCTCTGCCAAGCCCTTCCAGCTAAAACTATGTCGTTGCTCCTCTGGAAGGATCCCTGCACCGTGACGTAGTTTTTTAGAAGAAGCCTTGCGTTTCCAAGAGCAAATGAGGAATTCGTTGCAGAAGAGAGGACGGAAAGAAAGTATGTCTTCTTCTGCCTGCTTTGGTCAGAGGACTGGATGAAGTCAGGGAGTTCTCCCTTTCACTGAGAAATTGCAGGCTGCTGTTGCCTGGGCGCTCTCTTCTTTGCAAAAGAGTCTGCAGTTCCACGCTTTGAACCGTGGAAAGGCGCCGGGCTCTCCTAAGATTTCCCCCGGCGCTTCGTTTGCCCTGGGCCAAAGCGAGCCTTCACATTCGCTGAACGCTAACACTGCATACTCGTTCCACTTCCAGAACAGGGCTACCGCGAGGCAGTTCTCCGGGGGAAAACGGCCCTTCGCGAAGGGCAGATCTGTCGAGCTCATTGCGGGAAAGAGAAAGCAAAGGACGCTTTTCTCCCTCCAACCGATTTCGTCAGAGGAACGGGGGAAGTCACAGTGTTCTTTCTCTCACTGAGATACACACAATCTGACGTTGCCTCTGAGCTCCGTTGCTGGCAAAGAACTGAAACGGACATACATTCCTGTGGGGAAACACAGGGCTTTGCTAGGATTTCTCTAGGCAGTGTGTTTTCCCTGGGCCTCACTGTAGCAACACTATCTCGGCAGGGCAACACTACATGGGATTTCCTCTGCCAGGAGAGAGCTGCTGCTTTCTAGTTTGTGCTGGGAAACCTTGCTTTGGCAAGTGCCAATTGACCGCATTCGGGCAGAAAGAAAAGAGAACAGCAAGAGGCCTTTTCTCCCCGGCTGCTCTGCCAAGCCCTTCCAGCTAAAACTATGTCCTTGCTCCTCTGGAAGGATCCCTGCACCGTGACGTAGTTTTTTAGAAGAAGCCTTGGGGTTCCAAGAGCAAATGAGGAATTCGTTGCAGAAAAGAGGACGGAAAGAAAGTTTGTCTTCTTCTGCCTGCTTTGGTCAGAGGACTGGATGAAGTCAGGGAGTTCTCCCTTTCACTGATAAACGTGCAGGCTGCTGTTGCCTGGGCCCTCTCTTCTTTGCAAAAGAGTCTGCAGTTCCACGCTTTGAACAGTGGAAAGGCGCCGGGCTCGGCTAAGATTTCCCCCGGCGCTTCCTTTGCCCTGGGCCAAAGCGAGCCTTCACATTAGCTGAACGCTAACACTGCATACTCGTTCCACTTCCAGAACAGGGCTACCGCGAGGCAGTTCTCCGGGGGAAAACGGCCCTTCGCGAAGGGCAGATCTGTCGAGCTCATTGCGGGAAAGCGAAAGCAAAGGACGCTTTTCTCCCTCCAACCGCTTTCGTCAGAGGAACGGGGGAAGTCACAGTGTTCTTTCTCTCACTGAGATACACACAATCTGACGTTGCCTCTTTGCTCCGTTGCTGGCATAGAACTGAAACGGACATACATTCCTGTGGGGAAACACAGGTCTTTGCTAGGATTTCTCTAGGCAGTGTGTTTTCCATGGGCCTCACTGTAGCAACACTATCTCGCCAGGGCAACACTGCATGGGATTTCCTCTGCCAGAAGAGAGCTGCTGCTTTGTAGTTTGTGCTGGGAAACCTTGCTTTGGCAAGTGCCAATTGACCGCATTCGGGCAGAAAGAAAAAAGAACAGCCAGAGGCCTTTTCTCCCCGGCTGCTCTGCGAAGTCCTTCCAGCTAAAATTATGTCGTTGCTCCTCTGGAAGGATCCCTGCACCGTGACGTAGTTTTTCAGAAGAAGCCTTGCGTTTGCAAGAGCAAATGAGGAATTCGTTGCAGGAAAGAGGAAGGAAAGAAAGTTTCTCTCCTTCTGCCTGCTTTGCTCAGAGGACTGGATGAAGTCAGGGAGTTCTCCCTTTCACTGAGAAATTGCAGGCTGCTGTTGCCTGGGCGCTCTCTTCTTTGCAAAAGAGTCTGCAGTTCCACGCTTTGAACCGTGGAAAGGCGCCGGGCTCTCCTAAGATTTCCCCCGGCGCTTCGTTTGCCCTGGGCCAAAGTGAGCCTTCACATTCGCTGAACGTTAACACTGCATACTCGTTCCACTTCCAGAACAGGGCTACCGCGAGGCAGTTCTCCGGGGGAAAACGGCCCTTCGCGAAGGGCAGATCTGTCGAGCTCATTGCGGGAAAGCGAAAGCAAAGGACGCTTTTCTCCCTCCAACCGATTTTGTCAGAGGAACGGGGGAAGTCACAGTGTTCTTTCTCTCACTGAGATACACACAATCTGACGTTGCCTCTGAGCTCCGTTGCTGGCAAAGAACTGAAACGGACATACATTCCTGTGGGGAAACACAGGGCTTTGCTAGGATTTCTCTAGGCAGTGTGTTTTCCCTGGGCCTCACTGTAGCAACACTATCTCGCCAGGGCAACACTGCATGGGATTTCCTCTGCCAGAAGAGAGCTGCTGCTTTGTAGTTTGTGCTGGGAAACCTTGCTTTGGCAAGTGCCAATTGACCGCATTCGGGCAGAAAGAAAAGAGAACAGCAAGAGGCCTTTTCTCCCCGGCTGCTCTGCCAAGCCCTTCCAGCTAAAACTATGTCGTTGCTCCTCTGGAAGGATCCCTGCACCGTGACGTAGTTTTTTAGAAGAAGCCTTGCGTTTCCAAGAGCAAATGAGGAATTCGTTGCAGAAGAGAGGACGGAAAGAAAGTTTGTCTTCTTCTGCCTGCTTTGGTCAGAGGACTGGATGAAGTCAGGGAGTTCTCCCTTTCACTGAGAAACGTGCAGGCTGCTGTTGCCTGGGCGCTCTCTTCTTTGCAAAAGAGTCTGCAGTTCCACGCTTTGAACCGTGGAAAGGCGCCGGGCTCTCCTAAGATTTCCCCCGGCGCTTCGTTTGCCCTGGGCCAAAGCGAGCCTTCACATTCGCTGAACGCTAACACTGCATACTCGTTCCACTTCCAGAACAGGGCTACCGCGAGGCAGTTCTCCGGGGGAAAACGGCCCTTCGCGAAGGGCAGATCTGTCGAGCTCATTGCGGGAAAGCGAAAGCAAAGGACGCTTTTCTCCCTCTAACTGCTTTCGTCAGAGGAACGGGGGAAGTCACAGTGTTCTTTCTCTCACTGAGATACACACAATCTGACGTTGCCTCTTTGCTCCGTTGCTGGCGAAGAACTGAAACGGACATACATTCCTGTGGGGAAACACAGGGTTTTGCTAGGATTTCTCTAGGCAGTGTGTTTTCCCTGGGCCTCACTGTAGCAACACTATCTCGCCAGGGCAACACTGCATGGGATTTCCTCTGCCAGGAGAGAGCTGCTGCTTTGTAGTTTGTGCTAGGAAACCTTGCTTTGGCAAGTGCCAATTGACCGCAGTGAGGCAGAAAGAAAAGAGAATAGCAAGAGACCTTTCTCCCCAGCTGCTCAGCCAAGCCCTTCCAGCTAAAACTATGTCGTTGCTCCTCTGGAAGGATCCCTGCACCGTGACGTAGTTTTTCAGAAGAAGCCTTGCGTTTGCAAGAGCAAATGAGGAATTCGTTGCAGGAAAGAGGACGGAAAGAAAGTTTCTCTCCTTCTGCCTGCTTTGCTCAGAGGACTGGATGAAGTCAGGGAGTTCTCCCTTTCACTGAGAAACGTGCAGGCTGCTGTTGCCTGGGCGCTCTCTTCTTTGCAAGAGTCTGCAGTTCCACGCTTTGAACCGTGGAAAGGCGCCGGGCTCTCCTAAGATTTCCCCCGGCGCTTCGTTTGCCCTGGGCCAAAGTGAGCCTTCACATTCGCTGAACGTTAACACTGCATACTCGTTCCACTTCCAGAACAGGGCTACCGCGAGGCAGTTCTCCGGGGGAAAACGGCCCTTCGCGAAGGGCAGATCTGTCGAGCTCATTGCGGGAAAGCGAAAGCAAAGGACGCTTTTCTCCCTCCAACCGATTTTGTCAGAGGAACGGGGGAAGTCACAGTGTTCTTTCTCTCACTGAGATACACACAATCTGACGTTGCCTCTGAGCTCCGTTGCTGGCAAAGAACTGAAACGGACATACATTCCTGTGGGGAAACACAGGGCTTTGCTAGGATTTCTCTAGGCAGTGTGTTTTCCCTGGGCCTCACTGTAGCAACACTATCTCGCCAGGGCAACACTGCATGGGATTTCCTCTGCCAGAAGAGAGCTGCTGCTTTGTAGTTTGTGCTGGGAAACCTTACTTTGGCAAGTGCCAATTGACCGCATTCGGGCAGAAAGAAAAGAGAACAGCAAGAGGCCTTTTCTCCCCGGCTGCTCTGCCAAACCCTTCCAGCTAAAACTATGTCGTTGCTCCTCTGGAAGGATCCCTGCACCGTGACGTAGTTTTTTAGAAGAAGCCTTGCGTTTCCAAGAGCAAATGAGGAATTCGTTGCAGAAGAGAGGACGGAAAGAAAGTTTGTCTTCTTCTGCCTGCTTTGGTCAGAGGACTGGATGAAGTCAGGGAGTTCTCCCTTTCACTGAGAAATTGCAGGCTGCTGTTGCCTGGGCGCTCTCTTCTTTGCAAAAGAGTCTGCAGTTCCACGCTTTGAACCGTGGAAAGGCGCCGGGCTCTCCTAAGATTTCCCCCGGCGCTTCGTTTGCCCTGGGCCAAAGCGAGCCTTCACATTCGCTGAACGCTAACACTGCATACTCGTTCCACTTCCAGAACAGGGCTACCGCGAGGCAGTTCTCCGGGGGAAAACGGCCCTTCGCGAAGGGCAGATCTGTCGAGCTCATTGCGGGAAAGCGAAAGCAAAGGACGCTTTTCTCCCTCCAACCGCTTTCGTCAGAGGAACGGGGGAAGTCACAGTGTTCTTTCTCTCACTGAGATACACACAATCTGACGTTGCCTCTTTGCTCCGTTGCTGGCGAAGAACTGAAACGGACATACATTCCTGTGGGGAAACACAGGGTTTTGCTAGGATTTCTCTAGGCAGTGTGTTTTCCCTGGGCCTCACTGTAGCAACACTATCTCGCCAGGGCAACACTGCATGGGATTTCCTCTGCCAGGAGAGAGCTGCTGCTTTGTAGTTTGTGCTAGGAAACCTTGCTTTGGCAAGTGCCAATTGACCGCAGTGAGGCAGAAAGAAAAGAGAATAGCAAGAGACCTTTCTCCCCAGCTGCTCAGCCAAGCCCTTCCAGCTAAAACTATGTCGTTGCTCCTCTGGAAGGATCCCTGCACCGTGACGTAGTTTTTCAGAAGAAGCCTTGCGTTTGCAAGAGCAAATGAGGAATTCGTTGCAGGAAAGAGGACGGAAAGAAAGTTTCTCTCCTTCTGCCTGCTTTGCTCAGAGGACTGGATGAAGTCAGGGAGTTCTCCCTTTCACTGAGAAACGTGCAGGCTGCTGTTGCCTGGGCGCTCTCTTCTTTGCAAGAGTCTGCAGTTCCACGCTTTGAACCGTGGAAAGGCGCCGGGCTCTCCTAAGATTTCCCCCGGCGCTTCGTTTGCCCTGGGCCAAAGTGAGCCTTCACATTCGCTGAACGTTAACACTGCATACTCGTTCCACTTCCAGAACAGGGCTACCGCGAGGCAGTTCTCCGGGGGAAAACGGCCCTTCGCGAAGGGCAGATCTGTCGAGCTCATTGCGGGAAAGCGAAAGCAAAGGACGCTTTTCTCCCTCCAACCGATTTTGTCAGAGGAACGGGGGAAGTCACAGTGTTCTTTCTCTCACTGAGATACACACAATCTGACGTTGCCTCTGAGCTCCGTTGCTGGCAAAGAACTGAAACGGACATACATTCCTGTGGGGAAACACAGGGCTTTGCTAGGATTTCTCTAGGCAGTGTGTTTTCCCTGGGCCTCACTGTAGCAACACTATCTCGCCAGGGCAACACTGCATGGGATTTCCTCTGCCAGAAGAGAGCTGCTGCTTTGTAGTTTGTGCTGGGAAACCTTGCTTTGGCAAGTGCCAATTGACCGCATTCGGGCAGAAAGAAAAGAGAACAGCAAGAGGCCTTTTCTCCCCGGCTGCTCTGCCAAGCCCTTCCAGCTAAAACTATGTCGTTGCTCCTCTGGAAGGATCCCTGCACCGTGACGTAGTTTTTTAGAAGAAGCCTTGCGTTTCCAAGAGCAAATGAGGAATTCGTTGCAGAAGAGAGGACGGAAAGAAAGTTTGTCTTCTTCTGCCTGCTTTGGTCAGAGGACTGGATGAAGTCAGGGAGTTCTCCCTTTCACTGAGAAATTGCAGGCTGCTGTTGCCTGGGCGCTCTCTTCTTTGCAAAAGAGTCTGCAGTTCCACGCTTTGAACCGTGGAAAGGCGCCGGGCTCTCCTAAGATTTCCCCCGGCGCTTCGTTTGCCCTGGGCCAAAGCGAGCCTTCACATTCGCTGAACGCTAACACTGCATACTCGTTCCACTTCCAGAACAGGGCTACCGCGAGGCAGTTCTCCGGGGGAAAACGGCCCTTCGCGAAGGGCAGATCTGTCGAGCTCATTGCGGGAAAGCGAAAGCAAAGGACGCTTTTCTCCCTCTAACTGCTTTCGTCAGAGGAACGGGGGAAGTCACAGTGTTCTTTCTCTCACTGAGATACACACAATCTGACGTTGCCTCTTTGCTCCGTTGCTGGCGAAGAACTGAAACGGACATACATTCCTGTGGGGAATCACAGGGTTTTGCTAGGATTTCTCTAGGCAGTGTGTTTTCCCTGGGCCTCACTGTAGCAACACTATCTCGCCAGGGCAACACTGCATGGGATTTCCTCTGCCAGGAGAGAGCTGCTGCTTTGTAGTTTGTGCTAGGAAACCTTGCTTTGGCAAGTGCCAATTGACCGCAGTGAGGCAGAAAGAAAAGAGAATAGCAAGAGACCTTTCTCCCCAGCTGCTCAGCCAAGCCCTTCCAGCTAAAACTATGTCGTTGCTCCTCTGGAAGGATCCCTGCACCGTGACGTAGTTTTTCAGAAGAAGCCTTGCGTTTGCAAGAGCAAATGAGGAATTCGTTGCAGGAAAGAGGACGGAAAGAAATTTTCTCTCCTTCTGCCTGCTTTGCTCAGAGGACTGGATGAAGTCAGGGAGTTCTCCCTTTCACTGAGAAACGTGCAGGCTGCTGTTGCCTGGGCGCTCTCTTCTTTGCAAGAGTCTGCAGTTCCACGCTTTGAACCGTGGAAAGGCGCCGGGCTCTCCTAAGATTTCCCCCGGCGCTTCGTTTGCCCTGGGCCAAAGTGAGCCTTCACAATAGCTGAACGTTAACACTGCATACTCGTTCTACTTCCAGAACAGGGCTACCGCGAGGCAGTTCTCCGGGGGAAAACGGCCCTTCGCGAAGGGCAGATCTGTCGAGCTCATTGCGGGAAAGAGAAAGCAAAGGACGCTTTTCTCCCTCCAACCGATTTCGTCAGAGGAACGGGGGAAGTCACAGTGTTCTTTCTCTCACTGAGATACACACAATCTGACGTTGCCTCTGAGCTCCGTTGCTGGCAAAGAACTGAAACGGACATACATTCCTGTGGGAAACACAGGGCTTTGCTAGGATTTCTCTAGGCAGTGTGTTTTCCCTGGGCCTCACTGTAGCAACACTATCTCGCCAGGGCAACACTGCATGGGATTTCCTCTGCCAGGAGAGAGCTGCTGCTTTGTAGTTTGTGCTAGGAAACCTTGCTTTGGCAAGTGCCAATTGACCGCAGTGAGGCAGAAAGAAAAGAGAATAGCAAGAGACCTTTCTCCCCAGCTGCTCAGCCAAGCCCTTCCAGCTAAAACTATGTCGTTGCTCCTCTGGAAGAATCCCTGCACCGTGACGTAGTTTTTCAGAAGAAGCCTTGCGTTTGCAAGAGCAAATGAGGAATTCGTTGCAGGAAAGAGGACGGAAAGAAAGTTTCTCTCCTTCTGCCTGCTTTGCTCAGAGGACTGGATGAAGTCAGGGAGTTCTCCCTTTCACTGAGAAACGTGCAGGCTGCTGTTGCCTGGGCGCTCTCTTCTTTGCAAGAGTCTGCAGTTCCACGCTTTGAACCGTGGAAAGGCGCCGGGCTCTCCTAAGATTTCCCCCGGCGCTTCGTTTGCCCTGGGCCAAAGTGAGCCTTCACATTCGCTGAACGTTAACACTGCATACTCGTTCCACTTCCAGAACAGGGCTACCGCGAGGCAGTTCTCCGGGGGAAAACGGCCCTTCGCGAAGGGCAGATCTGTCGAGCTCATTGCGGGAAAGCGAAAGCAAAGGACGCTTTTCTCCCTCCAACCGATTTTGTCAGAGGAACGGGGGAAGTCACAGTGTTCTTTCTCTCACTGAGATACACACAATCTGACGTTGCCTCTGAGCTCCGTTGCTGGCAAAGAACTGAAACGGACATACATTCCTGTGGGGAAACACAGGGCTTTGCTAGGATTTCTCTAGGCAGTGTGTTTTCCCTGGGCCTCACTGTAGCAACACTATCTCGCCAGGGCAACACTGCATGGGATTTCCTCTGCCAGAAGAGAGCTGCTGCTTTGTAGTTTGTGCTGGGAAACCTTGCTTTGGCAAGTGCCAATTGACCGCATTCGGGCAGAAAGAAAAGAGAACAGCAAGAGGCCTTTTCTCCCCGGCTGCTCTGCCAAGCCCTTCCAGCTAAAACTATGTCGTTGCTCCTCTGGAAGGATCCCTGCACCGTGACGTAGTTTTTTAGAAGAAGCCTTGCGTTTCCAAGAGCAAATGAGGAATTCGTTGCAGAAGAGAGGACGGAAAGAAAGTTTGTCTTCTTCTGCCTGCTTTGGTCAGAGGACTGGATGAAGTCAGGGAGTTCTCCCTTTCACTGAGAAATTGCAGGCTGCTGTTGCCTGGGCGCTCTCTTCTTTGCAAAAGAGTCTGCAGTTCCACGCTTTGAACCGTGGAAAGGCGCCGGGCTCTCCTAAGATTTCCCCCGGCGCTTCGTTTGCCCTGGGCCAAAGCGAGCCTTCACATTCGCTGAACGCTAACACTGCATACTCGTTCCACTTCCAGAACAGGGCTACCGCGAGGCAGTTCTCCGGGGGAAAACGGCCCTTCGCGAAGGGCAGATCTGTCGAGCTCATTGCGGGAAAGCGAAAGCAAAGGACGCTTTTCTCCCTCTAACTGCTTTCGTCAGAGGAACGGGGGAAGTCACAGTGTTCTTTCTCTCACTGAGATACACACAATCTGACGTTGCCTCTGAGCTCCGTTGCTGGCAAAGAACTGAAACGGACATACATTCCTGTGGGGAAACACAGGGCTTTGCTAGGATTTCTCTAGGCAGTGTGTTTTCCCTGGGCCTCACTGTAGCAACACTATCTCGCCAGGGCAACACTGCATGGGATTTCCTCTGCCAGAAGAGAGCTGCTGCTTTGTAGTTTGTGCTGGGAAACCTTGCTTTGGCAAGTGCCAATTGACCGCATTCGGGCAGAAAGAAAAGAGAACAGCAAGAGGCCTTTTCTCCCCGGCTGCTCTGCCAAGCCCTTCCAGCTAAAACTATGTCGTTGCTCCTCTGGAAGGATCCCTGCACCGTGACGTAGTTTTTTAGAAGAAGCCTTGCGTTTCCAAGAGCAAATGAGGAATTCGTTGCAGAAGAGAGGACGGAAAGAAAGTTTGTCTTCTTCTGCCTGCTTTGGTCAGAGGACTGGATGAAGTCAGGGAGTTCTCCCTTTCACTGAGAAATTGCAGGCTGCTGTTGCCTGGGCGCTCTCTTCTTTGCAAAAGAGTCTGCAGTTCCACGCTTTGAACCGTGGAAAGGCGCCGGGCTCTCCTAAGATTTCCCCCGGCGCTTCGTTTGCCCTGGGCCAAAGCGAGCCTTCACATTCGCTGAACGCTAACACTGCATACTCGTTCCACTTCCAGAACAGGGCTACCGCGAGGCAGTTCTCCGGGGGAAAACGGCCCTTCGCGAAGGGCAGATCTGTCGAGCTCATTGCGGGAAAGCGAAAGCAAAGGACGCTTTTCTCCCTCTAACTGCTTTCGTCAGAGGAACGGGGGAAGTCACAGTGTTCTTTCTCTCACTGAGATACACACAATCTGACGTTGCCTCTTTGCTCCGTTGCTGGCGAAGAACTGAAACGGACATACATTCCTGTGGGGAATCACAGGGTTTTGCTAGGATTTCTCTAGGCAGTGTGTTTTCCCTGGGCCTCACTGTAGCAACACTATCTCGCCAGGGCAACACTGCATGGGATTTCCTCTGCCAGGAGAGAGCTGCTGCTTTGTAGTTTGTGCTAGGAAACCTTGCTTTGGCAAGTGCCAATTGACCGCAGTGAGGCAGAAAGAAAAGAGAATAGCAAGAGACCTTTCTCCCCAGCTGCTCAGCCAAGCCCTTCCAGCTAAAACTATGTCGTTGCTCCTCTGGAAGGATCCCTGCACCGTGACGTAGTTTTTCAGAAGAAGCCTTGCGTTTGCAAGAGCAAATGAGGAATTCGTTGCAGGAAAGAGGACGGAAAGAAATTTTCTCTCCTTCTGCCTGCTTTGCTCAGAGGACTGGATGAAGTCAGGGAGTTCTCCCTTTCACTGAGAAACGTGCAGGCTGCTGTTGCCTGGGCGCTCTCTTCTTTGCAAGAGTCTGCAGTTCCACGCTTTGAACCGTGGAAAGGCGCCGGGCTCTCCTAAGATTTCCCCCGGCGCTTCGTTTGCCCTGGGCCAAAGTGAGCCTTCACAATAGCTGAACGTTAACACTGCATACTCGTTCTACTTCCAGAACAGGGCTACCGCGAGGCAGTTCTCCGGGGGAAAACGGCCCTTCGCGAAGGGCAGATCTGTCGAGCTCATTGCGGGAAAGAGAAAGCAAAGGACGCTTTTCTCCCTCCAACCGATTTCGTCAGAGGAACGGGGGAAGTCACAGTGTTCTTTCTCTCACTGAGATACACACAATCTGACGTTGCCTCTGAGCTCCGTTGCTGGCAAAGAACTGAAACGGACATACATTCCTGTGGGAAACACAGGGCTTTGCTAGGATTTCTCTAGGCAGTGTGTTTTCCCTGGGCCTCACTGTAGCAACACTATCTCGCCAGGGCAACACTGCATGGGATTTCCTCTGCCAGGAGAGAGCTGCTGCTTTGTAGTTTGTGCTAGGAAACCTTGCTTTGGCAAGTGCCAATTGACCGCAGTGAGGCAGAAAGAAAAGAGAATAGCAAGAGACCTTTCTCCCCAGCTGCTCAGCCAAGCCCTTCCAGCTAAAACTATGTCGTTGCTCCTCTGGAAGAATCCCTGCACCGTGACGTAGTTTTTCAGAAGAAGCCTTGCGTTTGCAAGAGCAAATGAGGAATTCGTTGCAGGAAAGAGGACGGAAAGAAAGTTTCTCTCCTTCTGCCTGCTTTGCTCAGAGGACTGGATGAAGTCAGGGAGTTCTCCCTTTCACTGAGAAACGTGCAGGCTGCTGTTGCCTGGGCGCTCTCTTCTTTGCAAGAGTCTGCAGTTCCACGCTTTGAACCGTGGAAAGGCGCCGGGCTCTCCTAAGATTTCCCCCGGCGCTTCGTTTGCCCTGGGCCAAAGTGAGCCTTCACATTCGCTGAACGTTAACACTGCATACTCGTTCCACTTCCAGAACAGGGCTACCGCGAGGCAGTTCTCCGGGGGAAAACGGCCCTTCGCGAAGGGCAGATCTGTCGAGCTCATTGCGGGAAAGCGAAAGCAAAGGACGCTTTTCTCCCTCCAACCGATTTTGTCAGAGGAACGGGGGAAGTCACAGTGTTCTTTCTCTCACTGAGATACACACAATCTGACGTTGCCTCTGAGCTCCGTTGCTGGCAAAGAACTGAAACGGACATACATTCCTGTGGGGAAACACAGGGCTTTGCTAGGATTTCTCTAGGCAGTGTGTTTTCCCTGGGCCTCACTGTAGCAACACTATCTCGCCAGGGCAACACTGCATGGGATTTCCTCTGCCAGAAGAGAGCTGCTGCTTTGTAGTTTGTGCTGGGAAACCTTGCTTTGGCAAGTGCCAATTGACCGCATTCGGGCAGAAAGAAAAGAGAACAGCAAGAGGCCTTTTCTCCCCGGCTGCTCTGCCAAGCCCTTCCAGCTAAAACTATGTCGTTGCTCCTCTGGAAGGATCCCTGCACCGTGACGTAGTTTTTTAGAAGAAGCCTTGCGTTTCCAAGAGCAAATGAGGAATTCGTTGCAGAAGAGAGGACGGAAAGAAAGTTTGTCTTCTTCTGCCTGCTTTGGTCAGAGGACTGGATGAAGTCAGGGAGTTCTCCCTTTCACTGAGAAATTGCAGGCTGCTGTTGCCTGGGCGCTCTCTTCTTTGCAAAAGAGTCTGCAGTTCCACGCTTTGAACCGTGGAAAGGCGCCGGGCTCTCCTAAGATTTCCCCCGGCGCTTCGTTTGCCCTGGGCCAAAGCGAGCCTTCACATTCGCTGAACGCTAACACTGCATACTCGTTCCACTTCCAGAACAGGGCTACCGCGAGGCAGTTCTCCGGGGGAAAACGGCCCTTCGCGAAGGGCAGATCTGTCGAGCTCATTGCGGGAAAGCGAAAGCAAAGGACGCTTTTCTCCCTCTAACTGCTTTCGTCAGAGGAACGGGGGAAGTCACAGTGTTCTTTCTCTCACTGAGATACACACAATCTGACGTTGCCTCTTTGCTCCGTTGCTGGCGAAGAACTGAAACGGACATACATTCCTGTGGGGAAACACAGGGTTTTGCTAGGATTTCTCTAGGCAGTGTGTTTTCCCTGGGCCTCACTGTAGCAACACTATCTCGCCAGGGCAACACTGCATGGGATTTCCTCTGCCAGGAGAGAGCTGCTGCTTTGTAGTTTGTGCTAGGAAACCTTGCTTTGGCAAGTGCCAATTGACCGCAGTGAGGCAGAAAAAAAAGAGAATAGCAAGAGACCTTTCTCCCCAGCTGCTCAGCCAAGCCCTTCCAGCTAAAACTATGTCGTTGCTCCTCTGGAAGGATCCCTGCACCGTGACGTAGTTTTTCAGAAGAAGCCTTGCGTTTGCAAGAGCAAATGAGGAATTCGTTGCAGGAAAGAGGACGGAAAGAAAGTTTCTCTCCCTCTGCCTGCTTTGCTCAGAGGACCGGATGAAGTCAGGGAGTTCTCCCTTTCACTGAGAAACGTGCGGGCTGCTGTTGCCTGGGCGCTCTCTTCTTTGCAAAAGAGTCTGCAGTTCCACGCTTTGAACCGTGGAAAGGCGCCGGGCTCTCCTAAGATTTCCCCCGGCGCTTCGTTTGCCCTGGGCCAAAGTGAGCCTTCACAATAGCTGAACGTTAACACTGCATACTCGTTCTACTTCCAGAACAGGGCTACCGCGAGGCAGTTCTCCGGGGGAAAACGGCCCTTCGCGAAGGGCAGATCTGTCGAGCTCATTGCGGGAAAGAGAAAGCAAAGGACGCTTTTCTCCCTCCAACCGATTTCGTCAGAGGAACGGGGGAAGTCACAGTGTTCTTTCTCTCACTGAGATACACACAATCTGACGTTGCCTCTGAGCTCCGTTGCTGGCAAAGAACTGAAACGGACATACATTCCTGTGGGGAAACACAGGGCTTTGCTAGGATTTCTCTAGGCAGTGTGTTTTCCCTGGGCCTCACTGTAGCAACACTATCTCGGCAGGGCAACACTACATGGGATTTCCTCTGCCAGGAGAGAGCTGCTGCTTTCTAGTTTGTGCTGGGAAACCTTGCTTTGGCAAGTGCCAATTGACCGCATTCGGGCAGAAAGAAAAGAGAACAGCAAGAGGCCTTTTCTCCCCGGCTGCTCTGCCAAGCCCTTCCAGCTAAAACTATGTCCTTGCTCCTCTGGAAGGATCCCTGCACCGTGACGTAGTTTTTTAGAAGAAGCCTTGGGGTTCCAAGAGCAAATGAGGAATTCGTTGCAGAAAAGAGGACGGAAAGAAAGTTTGTCTTCTTCTGCCTGCTTTGGTCAGAGGACTGGATGAAGTCAGGGAGTTCTCCCTTTCACTGATAAACGTGCAGGCTGCTGTTGCCTGGGCCCTCTCTTCTTTGCAAAAGAGTCTGCAGTTCCACGCTTTGAACCGTGGAAAGGCGCCGGGCTCGGCTAAGATTTCCCCCGGCGCTTCCTTTGCCCTGGGCCAAAGCGAGCCTTCACATTAGCTGAACGCTAACACTGCATACTCGTTCCACTTCCAGAACAGGGCTACCGGGAGGCAGTTCTCCGGGGGAAAATGGCCCTTCGCGAAGGGCAGATCTGTCGAGCTCATTGCGGGAAAGCGAAAGCAAAGGACGCTTTTCTCCCTCCAACCGCTTTCGTCAGAGGAACGGGGGAAGTCACAGTGTTCTTTCTCTCACTGAGATACACACAATCTGACGTTGCCTCTTTGCTCCGTTGCTGGCATAGAACTGAAACGGACATACATTCCTGTGGGGAAACACAGGTCTTTGCTAGGATTTCTCTAGGCAGTGTGTTTTCCATGGGCCTCACTGTAGCAACACTATCTCGCCAGGGCAACACTGCATGGGATTTCCTCTGCCAGAAGAGAGCTGCTGCTTTGTAGTTTGTGCTGGGAAAGCTTGCTTTGGCAAGTGCCAATTGACCGCATTCGGGCAGAAAGAAAAAAGAACAGCCAGAGGCCTTTTCTCCCCGGCTGCTCTGCGAAGTCCTTCCAGCTAAAATTATGTCGTTGCTCCTCTGGAAGGATCCCTGCACCGTGACGTAGTTTTTCAGAAGAAGCCTTGCGTTTGCAAGAGCAAATGAGGAATTCGTTGCAGGAAAGAGGAAGGAAAGAAAGTTTCTCTCCTTCTGCCTGCTTTGCTCAGAGGACTGGATGAAGTCAGGGAGTTCTCCCTTTCACTGAGAAATTGCAGGCTGCTGTTGCCTGGGCGCTCTCTTCTTTGCAAAAGAGTCTGCAGTTCCACGCTTTGAACCGTGGAAAGGCGCCGGGCTCTCCTAAGATTTCCCCCGGCGCTTCGTTTGCCCTGGGCCAAAGCGAGCCTTCACATTCGCTGAACGCGAACACTGCATACTCGTTCCACTTCCAGAACAGGGCTACCGCGAGGCAGTTCTCCGGGGGAAAACGGCCCTTCGCGAAGGGCAGATCTGTCGAGCTCATTGCGGGAAAGCGAAAGCAAAGGACGCTTTTCTCCCTCTAACTGCTTTCGTCAGAGGAACGGGGGAAGTCACAGTGTTCTTTCTCTCACTGAGATACACACAATCTGACGTTGCCTCTTTGCTCCGTTGCTGGCGAAGAACTGAAACGGACATACATTCCTGTGGGGAAACACAGGGTTTTGCTAGGATTTCTCTAGGCAGTGTGTTTTCCCTGGGCCTCACTGTAGCAACACTATCTCGCCAGGGCAACACTGCATGGGATTTCCTCTGCCAGGAGAGAGCTGCTGCTTTGTAGTTTGTGCTAGGAAACCTTACTTTGGCAAGTGCCAATTGACCGCAGTGAGGCAGAAAGAAAAGAGAATAGCAAGAGACCTTTCTCCCCAGCTGCTCAGCCAAGCCCTTCCAGCTAAAACTATGTCGTTGCTCCTCTGGAAGGATCCCTGCACCGTGACGTAGTTTTTCAGAAGAAGCCTTGCGTTTGCAAGAGCAAATGAGGAATTCGTTGCAGGAAAGAGGACGGAAAGAAAGTTTCTCTCCTTCTGCCTGCTTTGCTCAGAGGACTGGATGAAGTCAGGGAGTTCTCCCTTTCACTGAGAAACGTGCAGGCTGCTGTTGCCTGGGCGCTCTCTTCTTTGCAAGAGTCTGCAGTTCCACGCTTTGAACCGTGGAAAGGCGCCAGGCTCTCCTAAGATTTCCCCCGGCGCTTCGTTTGCCCTGGGCCAAAGTGAGCCTTCACATTCGCTGAACGTTAACACTGCATACTCGTTCCACTTCCAGAACAGGGCTACCGCGAGGCAGTTCTCCGGGGGAAAACGGCCCTTCGCGAAGGGCAGATCTGTCGAGCTCATTGCGGGAAAGCGAAAGCAAAGGACGCTTTTCTCCCTCCAACCGATTTTGTCAGAGGAACGGGGGAAGTCACAGTGTTCTTTCTCTCACTGAGATACACACAATCTGACGTTGCCTCTGAGCTCCGTTGCTGGCAAAGAACTGAAACGGACATACATTCCTGTGGGGAAACACAGGGCTTTGCTAGGATTTCTCTAGGCAGTGTGTTTTCCCTGGGCCTCACTGTAGCAACACTATCTCGCCAGGGCAACACTGCATGGGATTTCCTCTGCCAGAAGAGAGCTGATGCTTTCTAGTTTGTGCTGGGAAACCTTGCTTTGGCAAGTGCCAATTGACCGCATTCGGGCAGAAAGAAAAGAGAACAGCAAGAGGCCTTTTCTCCCCGGCTGCTCTGCCAAGCCCTTCCAGCTCAAACTATGTCGTTGCTCCTCTGGAAGGATCCCTGCACCGTGACGTAGTTTTTTAGAAGAAGCCTTGCGTTTCCAAGAGCAAATGAGGAATTCGTTGCAGAAGAGAGGACGGAAAGAAAGTTTGTCTTCTTCTGCCTGCTTTGGTCAGAGGACTGGATGAAGTCAGGGAGTTCTCCCTTTCACTGAGAAATTGCAGGCTGCTGTTGCCTGGGCGCTCTCTTCTTTGCAAAAGAGTCTGCAGTTCCACGCTTTGAACCGTGGAAAGGCGCCGGGCTCTCCTAAGATTTCCCCCGGCGCTTCGTTTGCCCTGGGCCAAAGCGAGCCTTCACATTCGCTGAACGCTAACACTGCATACTCGTTCCACTTCCAGAACAGGGCTACCGCGAGGCAGTTCTCCGGGGGAAAACGGCCCTTCGCGAAGGGCAGATCTGTCGAGCTCATTGCGGGAAAGCGAAAGCAAAGGACGCTTTTCTCCCTCTAACTGCTTTCGTCAGAGGAACGGGGGAAGTCACAGTGTTCTTTCTCTCACTGAGATACACACAATCTGACGTTGCCTCTTTGCTCCGTTGCTGGCGAAGAACTGAAACGGACATACATTCCTGTGGGGAAACACAGGGTTTTGCTAGGATTTCTCTAGGCAGTGTGTTTTCCCTGGGCCTCACTGTAGCAACACTATCTCGCCAGGGCAACACTGCATGGGATTTCCTCTGCCAGGAGAGAGCTGCTGCTTTGTAGTTTGTGCTAGGAAACCTTGCTTTGGCAAGTGCCAATTGACCGCAGTGAGGCAGAAAGAAAAGAGAATAGCAAGAGACCTTTCTCCCCAGCTGCTCAGCCAAGCCCTTCCAGCTAAAACTATGTCGTTGCTCCTCTGGAAGGATCCCTGCACCGTGACGTAGTTTTTCAGAAGAAGCCTTGCGTTTGCAAGAGCAAATGAGGAATTCGTTGCAGGAAAGAGGACGGAAAGAAAGTTTCTCTCCTTCTGCCTGCTTTGCTCAGAGGACTGGATGAAGTCAGGGAGTTCTCCCTTTCACTGAGAAACGTGCAGGCTGCTGTTGCCTGGGCGCTCTCTTCTTTGCAAGAGTCTGCAGTTCCACGCTTTGAACCGTGGAAAGGCGCCGGGCTCTCCTAAGATTTCCCCCGGCGCTTCGTTTGCCCTGGGCCAAAGTGAGCCTTCACATTCGCTGAACGTTAACACTGCATACTCATTCTACTTCCAGAACAGGGCTACCGCGAGGCAGTTCTCCGGGGGAAAACGGCCCTTCGCGAAGGGCAGATCTGTCGAGCTCATTGCGGGAAAGCGAAAGCAAAGGACGCTTTTCTCCCTCCAACCGCTTTCGTCAGAGGAACGGGGGAAGTCACAGTGTTCTTTCTCTCACTGAGATACACACAATCTGACGTTGCCTCTTTGCTCCGTTGCTGGCATAGAACTGAAACGGACATACATTCCTGTGGGGAAACACAGGTCTTTGCTAGGATTTCTCTAGGCAGTGTGTTTTCCATGGGCCTCACTGTAGCAACACTATCACGCCAGGGCAACACTGCATGGGATTTCCTCTGCCAGAAGAGAGCTGCTGCTTTGTAGTTCGTGCTGGGAAAGCTTGCTTTGGCAAGTGCCAATTGACCGCATTCGGGCAGAAAGAAAAAAGAACAGCAAGAGGCCTTTTCTCCCCGGCTGCTCTGCGAAGTCCTTCCAGCTAAAATTATGTCGTTGCTCCTCTGGAAGGATCCCTGCACCGTGACGTAGTTTTTCAGAAGAAGCCTTGCGTTTGCAAGAGCAAATGAGGAATTCGTTGCAGGAAAGAGGAAGGAAAGAAAGTTTCTCTCCTTCTGCCTGCTTTGCTCAGAGGACTGGATGAAGTCAGGGAGTTCTCCCTTTCACTGAGAAATTGCAGGCTGCTGTTGCCTGGGCGCTCTCTTCTTTGCAAAAGAGTCTGCAGTTCCACGCTTTGAACCGTGGAAAGGCGCCGGGCTCTCCTAAGATTTCCCCCGGCGCTTCGTTTGCCCTGGGCCAAAGCGAGCCTTCACATTCGCTGAACGCTAACACTGCATACTCGTTCCACTTCCAGAACAGGGCTACCGCGAGGCAGTTCTCCGGGGGAAAACGGCCCTTCGCGAAGGGCAGATCTGTCGAGCTCATTGCGGGAAAGCAAAAGCAAAGGACGCTTTTCTCCCTCTAACTGCTTTCGTCAGAGGAACGGGGGAAGTCACAGTGTTCTTTCTCTCACTGAGATACACACAATCTGACGTTGCCTCTTTGCTCCGTTGCTGGCGAAGAACTGAAACGGACATACATTCCTGTGGGGAAACACAGGGTTTTGCTAGGATTTCTCTAGGCAGTGTGTTTTCCCTGGGCCTCACTGTAGCAACACTATCTCGCCAGGGCAACACTGCATGGGATTTCCTCTGCCAGGAGAGAGCTGCTGCTTTGTAGTTTGTGCTAGGAAACCTTGCTTTGGCAAGTGCCAATTGACCGCAGTGAGGCAGAAAGAAAAGAGAATAGCAAGAGACCTTTCTCCCCAGCTGCTCAGCCAAGCCCTTCCAGCTAAAACTATGTCGTTGCTCCTCTGGAAGGATCCCTGCACCGTGACGTAGTTTTTCAGAAGAAGCCTTGCGTTTGCAAGAGCAAATGAGGAATTCGTTGCAGGAAAGAGGACGGAAAGAAAGTTTCTCTCCTTCTGCCTGCTTTGCTCAGAGGACTGGATGAAGTCAGGGAGTTCTCCCTTTCACTGAGAAATTGCAGGCTGCTGTTGCCTGGGCGCTCTCTTCTTTGCAAGAGTCTGCAGTTCCACGCTTTGAACCGTGGAAAGGCGCCGGGCTCTCCTAAGATTTCCCCCGGCGCTTCGTTTGCCCTGGGCCAAAGTGAGCCTTCACATTCGCTGAACGTTAACACTGCATACTCGTTCCACTTCCAGAACAGGGCTACCGCGAGGCAGTTCTCCGGGGGAAAACGGCCCTTCGCGAAGGGCAGATCTGTCGAGCTCATTGCGGGAAAGCGAAAGCAAAGGACGCTTTTCTCCCTCCAACCGATTATGTCAGAGGAACGGGGGAAGTCACAGTGTTCTTTCTCTCACTGAGATACACACAATCTGACGTTGCCTCTGAGCTCCGTTGCTGGCAAAGAACTGAAACGGACATACATTCCTGTGGGGAAACACAGGGCTTTGCTAGGATTTCTCTAGGCAGTGTGTTTTCCCTGGGCCTCACTGTAGCAACACTATCTCGCCAGGGCAACACTGCATGGGATTTCCTCTGCCAGAAGAGAGCTGATGCTTTCTAGTTTGTGCTGGGAAACCTTGCTTTGGCAAGTGCCAATTGACCGCATTCGGGCAGAAAGAAAAGAGAACAGCAAGAGGCCTTTTCTCCCCGGCTGCTCTGCCAAGCCCTTCCAGCTAAAACTATGTCGTTGCTCCTCTGGAAGGATCCCTGCACCGTGACGTAGTTTTTTAGAAGAAGCCTTGCGTTTCCAAGAGCAAATGAGGAATTCGTTGCAGAAGAGAGGACGGAAAGAAAGTTTGTCTTCTTCTGCCTGCTTTGGTCAGAGGACTGGATGAAGTCAGGGAGTTCTCCCTTTCACTGAGAAATTGCAGGCTGCTGTTGCCTGGGCGCTCTCTTCTTTGCAAAAGAGTCTGCAGTTCCACGCTTTGAACCGTGGAAAGGCGCCGGGCTCTCCTAAGATTTCCCCCGGCGCTTCGTTTGCCCTGGGCCAAAGCGAGCCTTCACATTCGCTGAACGCTAACACTGCATACTCGTTCCACTTCCAGAACAGGGCTACCGCGAGGCAGTTCTCCGGGGGAAAACGGCCCTTCGCGAAGGGCAGATCTGTCGAGCTCATTGCGGGAAAGCGAAAGCAAAGGACGCTTTTCTCCCTCTAACTGCTTTCGTCAGAGGAACGGGGGAAGTCACAGTGTTCTTTCTCTCACTGAGATACACACAATCTGACGTTGCCTCTTTGCTCCGTTGCTGGCGAAGAACTGAAACGGACATACATTCCTGTGGGGAAACACAGGGTTTTGCTAGGATTTCTCTAGGCAGTGTGTTTTCCCTGGGCCTCACTGTAGCAACACTATCTCGCCAGGGCAACACTGCATGGGATTTCCTCTGCCAGGAGAGAGCTGCTGCTTTGTAGTTTGTGCTAGGAAACCTTGCTTTGGCAAGTGCCAATTGACCGCAGTGAGGCAGAAAGAAAAGAGAATAGCAAGAGACCTTTCTCCCCAGCTGCTCAGCCAAGCCCTTCCAGCTAAAACTATGTCGTTGCTCCTCTGGAAGGATCCCTGCACCGTGACGTAGTTTTTCAGAAGAAGCCTTGCGTTTGCAAGAGCAAATGAGGAATTCGTTGCAGGAAAGAGGACGGAAAGAAAGTTTCTCTCCTTCTGCCTGCTTTGCTCAGAGGACTGGATGAAGTCAGGGAGTTCTCCCTTTCACTGAGAAACGTGCAGGCTGCTGTTGCCTGGGCGCTCTCTTCTTTGCAAGAGTCTGCAGTTCCACGCTTTGAACCGTGGAAAGGCGCCGGGCTCTCCTAAGATTTCCCCCGGCGCTTCGTTTGCCCTGGGCCAAAGTGAGCCTTCACATTCGCTGAACGTTAACACTGCATACTCGTTCCACTTCCAGAACAGGGCTACCGCGAGGCAGTTCTCCGGGGGAAAACGGCCCTTCGCGAAGGGCAGATCTGTCGAGCTCATTGCGGGAAAGCGAAAGCAAAGGACGCTTTTCTCCCTCCAACCGATTTTGTCAGAGGAACGGGGGAAGTCACAGTGTTCTTTCTCTCACTGAGATACACACAATCTGACGTTGCCTCTGAGCTCCGTTGCTGGCAAAGAACTGAAACGGACATACATTCCTGTGGGGAAACACAGGGCTTTGCTAGGATTTCTCTAGGCAGTGTGTTTTCCCTGGGCCTCACTGTAGCAACACTATCTCGCCAGGGCAACACTGCATGGGATTTCCTCTGCCAGAAGAGAGCTGCTGCTTTGTAGTTTGTGCTGGGAAACCTTGCTTTGGCAAGTGCCAATTGACCGCATTCGGGCAGAAAGAAAAGAGAACAGCAAGAGGCCTTTTCTCCCCGGCTGCTCTGCCAAGCCCTTCCAGCTAAAACTATGTCGTTGCTCCTCTGGAAGGATCCCTGCACCGTGACGTAGTTTTTTAGAAGAAGCCTTGCGTTTCCAAGAGCAAATGAGGAATTCGTTGCAGAAGAGAGGACGGAAAGAAAGTTTGTCTTCTTCTGCCTGCTTTGGTCAGAGGACTGGATGAAGTCAGGGAGTTCTCCCTTTCACTGAGAAATTGCAGGCTGCTGTTGCCTGGGCGCTCTCTTCTTTGCAAAAGAGTCTGCAGTTCCACGCTTTGAACCGTGGAAAGGCGCCGGGCTCTCCTAAGATTTCCCCCGGCGCTTCGTTTGCCCTGGGCCAAAGCGAGCCTTCACATTCGCTGAACGCTAACACTGCATACTCGTTCCACTTCCAGAACAGGGCTACCGCGAGGCAGTTCTCCGGGGGAAAACGGCCCTTCGCGAAGGGCAGATCTGTCGAGCTCATTGCGGGAAAGCGAAAGCAAAGGACGCTTTTCTCCCTCTAACTGCTTTCGTCAGAGGAACGGGGGAAGTCACAGTGTTCTTTCTCTCACTGAGATACACACAATCTGACGTTGCCTCTTTGCTCCGTTGCTGGCGAAGAACTGAAACGGACATACATTCCTGTGGGGAAACACAGGGTTTTGCTAGGATTTCTCTAGGCAGTGTGTTTTCCCTGGGCCTCACTGTAGCAACACTATCTCGCCAGGGCAACACTGCATGGGATTTCCTCTGCCAGGAGAGAGCTGCTGCTTTGTAGTTTGTGCTAGGAAACCTTGCTTTGGCAAGTGCCAATTGACCGCAGTGAGGCAGAAAAAAAAGAGAATAGCAAGAGACCTTTCTCCCCAGCTGCTCAGCCAAGCCCTTCCAGCTAAAACTATGTCGTTGCTCCTCTGGAAGGATCCCTGCACCGTGACGTAGTTTTTCAGAAGAAGCCTTGCGTTTGCAAGAGCAAATGAGGAATTCGTTGCAGGAAAGAGGACGGAAAGAAAGTTTCTCTCCCTCTGCCTGCTTTGCTCAGAGGACCGGATGAAGTCAGGGAGTTCTCCCTTTCACTGAGAAACGTGCGGGCTGCTGTTGCCTGGGCGCTCTCTTCTTTGCAAAAGAGTCTGCAGTTCCACGCTTTGAACCGTGGAAAGGCGCCGGGCTCTCCTAAGATTTCCCCCGGCGCTTCGTTTGCCCTGGGCCAAAGTGAGCCTTCACAATAGCTGAACGTTAACACTGCATACTCGTTCTACTTCCAGAACAGGGCTACCGCGAGGCAGTTCTCCGGGGGAAAACGGCCCTTCGCGAAGGGCAGATCTGTCGAGCTCATTGCGGGAAAGAGAAAGCAAAGGACGCTTTTCTCCCTCCAACCGATTTCGTCAGAGGAACGGGGGAAGTCACAGTGTTCTTTCTCTCACTGAGATACACACAATCTGACGTTGCCTCTGAGCTCCGTTGCTGGCAAAGAACTGAAACGGACATACATTCCTGTGGGGAAACACAGGGCTTTGCTAGGATTTCTCTAGGCAGTGTGTTTTCCCTGGGCCTCACTGTAGCAACACTATCTCGGCAGGGCAACACTACATGGGATTTCCTCTGCCAGGAGAGAGCTGCTGCTTTCTAGTTTGTGCTGGGAAACCTTGCTTTGGCAAGTGCCAATTGACCGCATTCGGGCAGAAAGAAAAGAGAACAGCAAGAGGCCTTTTCTCCCCGGCTGCTCTGCCAAGCCCTTCCAGCTAAAACTATGTCCTTGCTCCTCTGGAAGGATCCCTGCACCGTGACGTAGTTTTTTAGAAGAAGCCTTGGGGTTCCAAGAGCAAATGAGGAATTCGTTGCAGAAAAGAGGACGGAAAGAAAGTTTGTCTTCTTCTGCCTGCTTTGGTCAGAGGACTGGATGAAGTCAGGGAGTTCTCCCTTTCACTGATAAACGTGCAGGCTGCTGTTGCCTGGGCCCTCTCTTCTTTGCAAAAGAGTCTGCAGTTCCACGCTTTGAACCGTGGAAAGGCGCCGGGCTCGGCTAAGATTTCCCCCGGCGCTTCCTTTGCCCTGGGCCAAAGCGAGCCTTCACATTAGCTGAACGCTAACACTGCATACTCGTTCCACTTCCAGAACAGGGCTACCGGGAGGCAGTTCTCCGGGGGAAAATGGCCCTTCGCGAAGGGCAGATCTGTCGAGCTCATTGCGGGAAAGCGAAAGCAAAGGACGCTTTTCTCCCTCCAACCGCTTTCGTCAGAGGAACGGGGGAAGTCACAGTGTTCTTTCTCTCACTGAGATACACACAATCTGACGTTGCCTCTTTGCTCCGTTGCTGGCATAGAACTGAAACGGACATACATTCCTGTGGGGAAACACAGGTCTTTGCTAGGATTTCTCTAGGCAGTGTGTTTTCCATGGGCCTCACTGTAGCAACACTATCTCGCCAGGGCAACACTGCATGGGATTTCCTCTGCCAGAAGAGAGCTGCTGCTTTGTAGTTTGTGCTGGGAAAGCTTGCTTTGGCAAGTGCCAATTGACCGCATTCGGGCAGAAAGAAAAAAGAACAGCCAGAGGCCTTTTCTCCCCGGCTGCTCTGCGAAGTCCTTCCAGCGAAAATTATGTCGTTGCTCCTCTGGAAGGATCCCTGCACCGTGACGTAGTTTTTCAGAAGAAGCCTTGCGTTTGCAAGAGCAAATGAGGAATTCGTTGCAGGAAAGAGGAAGGAAAGAAAGTTTCTCTCCTTCTGCCTGCTTTGCTCAGAGGACTGGATGAAGTCAGGGAGTTCTCCCTTTCACTGAGAAATTGCAGGCTGCTGTTGCCTGGGCGCTCTCTTCTTTGCAAAAGAGTCTGCAGTTCCACGCTTTGAACCGTGGAAAGGCGCCGGGCTCTCCTAAGATTTCCCCCGGCGCTTCGTTTGCCCTGGGCCAAAGCGAGCCTTCACATTCGCTGAACGCGAACACTGCATACTCGTTCCACTTCCAGAACAGGGCTACCGCGAGGCAGTTCTCCGGGGGAAAACGGCCCTTCGCGAAGGGCAGATCTGTCGAGCTCATTGCGGGAAAGCGAAAGCAAAGGACGCTTTTCTCCCTCTAACTGCTTTCGTCAGAGGAACGGGGGAAGTCACAGTGTTCTTTCTCTCACTGAGATACACACAATCTGACGTTGCCTCTTTGCTCCGTTGCTGGCGAAGAACTGAAACGGACATACATTCCTGTGGGGAAACACAGGGTTTTGCTAGGATTTCTCTAGGCAGTGTGTTTTCCCTGGGCCTCACTGTAGCAACACTATCTCGCCAGGGCAACACTGCATGGGATTTCCTCTGCCAGGAGAGAGCTGCTGCTTTGTAGTTTGTGCTAGGAAACCTTACTTTGGCAAGTGCCAATTGACCGCAGTGAGGCAGAAAGAAAAGAGAATAGCAAGAGACCTTTCTCCCCAGCTGCTCAGCCAAGCCCTTCCAGCTAAAACTATGTCGTTGCTCCTCTGGAAGGATCCCTGCACCGTGACGTAGTTTTTCAGAAGAAGCCTTGCGTTTGCAAGAGCAAATGAGGAATTCGTTGCAGGAAAGAGGACGGAAAGAAAGTTTCTCTCCTTCTGCCTGCTTTGCTCAGAGGACTGGATGAAGTCAGGGAGTTCTCCCTTTCACTGAGAAACGTGCAGGCTGCTGTTGCCTGGGCGCTCTCTTCTTTGCAAGAGTCTGCAGTTCCACGCTTTGAACCGTGGAAAGGCGCCAGGCTCTCCTAAGATTTCCCCCGGCGCTTCGTTTGCCCTGGGCCAAAGTGAGCCTTCACATTCGCTGAACGTTAACACTGCATACTCGTTCCACTTCCAGAACAGGGCTACCGCGAGGCAGTTCTCCGGGGGAAAACGGCCCTTCGCGAAGGGCAGATCTGTCGAGCTCATTGCGGGAAAGCGAAAGCAAAGGACGCTTTTCTCCCTCCAACCGATTTTGTCAGAGGAACGGGGGAAGTCACAGTGTTCTTTCTCTCACTGAGATACACACAATCTGACGTTGCCTCTGAGCTCCGTTGCTGGCAAAGAACTGAAACGGACATACATTCCTGTGGGGAAACACAGGGCTTTGCTAGGATTTCTCTAGGCAGTGTGTTTTCCCTGGGCCTCACTGTAGCAACACTATCTCGCCAGGGCAACACTGCATGGGATTTCCTCTGCCAGAAGAGAGCTGATGCTTTCTAGTTTGTGCTGGGAAACCTTGCTTTGGCAAGTGCCAATTGACCGCATTCGGGCAGAAAGAAAAGAGAACAGCAAGAGGCCTTTTCTCCCCGGCTGCTCTGCCAAGCCCTTCCAGCTCAAACTATGTCGTTGCTCCTCTGGAAGGATCCCTGCACCGTGACGTAGTTTTTTAGAAGAAGCCTTGCGTTTCCAAGAGCAAATGAGGAATTCGTTGCAGAAGAGAGGACGGAAAGAAAGTTTGTCTTCTTCTGCCTGCTTTGGTCAGAGGACTGGATGAAGTCAGGGAGTTCTCCCTTTCACTGAGAAATTGCAGGCTGCTGTTGCCTGGGCGCTCTCTTCTTTGCAAAAGAGTCTGCAGTTCCACGCTTTGAACCGTGGAAAGGCGCCGGGCTCTCCTAAGATTTCCCCCGGCGCTTCGTTTGCCCTGGGCCAAAGCGAGCCTTCACATTCGCTGAACGCTAACACTGCATACTCGTTCCACTTCCAGAACAGGGCTACCGCGAGGCAGTTCTCCGGGGGAAAACGGCCCTTCGCGAAGGGCAGATCTGTCGAGCTCATTGCGGGAAAGCGAAAGCAAAGGACGCTTTTCTCCCTCTAACTGCTTTCGTCAGAGGAACGGGGGAAGTCACAGTGTTCTTTCTCTCACTGAGATACACACAATCTGACGTTGCCTCTTTGCTCCGTTGCTGGCGAAGAACTGAAACGGACATACATTCCTGTGGGGAAACACAGGGTTTTGCTAGGATTTCTCTAGGCAGTGTGTTTTCCCTGGGCCTCACTGTAGCAACACTATCTCGCCAGGGCAACACTGCATGGGATTTCCTCTGCCAGGAGAGAGCTGCTGCTTTGTAGTTTGTGCTAGGAAACCTTGCTTTGGCAAGTGCCAATTGACCGCAGTGAGGCAGAAAGAAAAGAGAATAGCAAGAGACCTTTCTCCCCAGCTGCTCAGCCAAGCCCTTCCAGCTAAAACTATGTCGTTGCTCCTCTGGAAGGATCCCTGCACCGTGACGTAGTTTTTCAGAAGAAGCCTTGCGTTTGCAAGAGCAAATGAGGAATTCGTTGCAGGAAAGAGGACGGAAAGAAAGTTTCTCTCCTTCTGCCTGCTTTGCTCAGAGGACTGGATGAAGTCAGGGAGTTCTCCCTTTCACTGAGAAACGTGCAGGCTGCTGTTGCCTGGGCGCTCTCTTCTTTGCAAGAGTCTGCAGTTCCACGCTTTGAACCGTGGAAAGGCGCCGGGCTCTCCTAAGATTTCCCCCGGCGCTTCGTTTGCCCTGGGCCAAAGTGAGCCTTCACATTCGCTGAACGTTAACACTGCATACTCATTCTACTTCCAGAACAGGGCTACCGCGAGGCAGTTCTCCGGGGGAAAACGGCCCTTCGCGAAGGGCAGATCTGTCGAGCTCATTGCGGGAAAGCGAAAGCAAAGGACGCTTTTCTCCCTCCAACCGCTTTCGTCAGAGGAACGGGGGAAGTCACAGTGTTCTTTCTCTCACTGAGATACACACAATCTGACGTTGCCTCTTTGCTCCGTTGCTGGCATAGAACTGAAACGGACATACATTCCTGTGGGGAAACACAGGTCTTTGCTAGGATTTCTCTAGGCAGTGTGTTTTCCATGGGCCTCACTGTAGCAACACTATCACGCCAGGGCAACACTGCATGGGATTTCCTCTGCCAGAAGAGAGCTGCTGCTTTGTAGTTCGTGCTGGGAAAGCTTGCTTTGGCAAGTGCCAATTGACCGCATTCGGGCAGAAAGAAAAAAGAACAGCAAGAGGCCTTTTCTCCCCGGCTGCTCTGCGAAGTCCTTCCAGCTAAAATTATGTCGTTGCTCCTCTGGAAGGATCCCTGCACCGTGACGTAGTTTTTCAGAAGAAGCCTTGCGTTTGCAAGAGCAAATGAGGAATTCGTTGCAGGAAAGAGGAAGGAAAGAAAGTTTCTCTCCTTCTGCCTGCTTTGCTCAGAGGACTGGATGAAGTCAGGGAGTTCTCCCTTTCACTGAGAAATTGCAGGCTGCTGTTGCCTGGGCGCTCTCTTCTTTGCAAAAGAGTCTGCAGTTCCACGCTTTGAACCGTGGAAAGGCGCCGGGCTCTCCTAAGATTTCCCCCGGCGCTTCGTTTGCCCTGGGCCAAAGCGAGCCTTCACATTCGCTGAACGCTAACACTGCATACTCGTTCCACTTCCAGAACAGGGCTACCGCGAGGCAGTTCTCCGGGGGAAAACGGCCCTTCGCGAAGGGCAGATCTGTCGAGCTCATTGCGGGAAAGCAAAAGCAAAGGACGCTTTTCTCCCTCTAACTGCTTTCGTCAGAGGAACGGGGGAAGTCACAGTGTTCTTTCTCTCACTGAGATACACACAATCTGACGTTGCCTCTTTGCTCCGTTGCTGGCGAAGAACTGAAACGGACATACATTCCTGTGGGGAAACACAGGGTTTTGCTAGGATTTCTCTAGGCAGTGTGTTTTCCCTGGGCCTCACTGTAGCAACACTATCTCGCCAGGGCAACACTGCATGGGATTTCCTCTGCCAGGAGAGAGCTGCTGCTTTGTAGTTTGTGCTAGGAAACCTTGCTTTGGCAAGTGCCAATTGACCGCAGTGAGGCAGAAAGAAAAGAGAATAGCAAGAGACCTTTCTCCCCAGCTGCTCAGCCAAGCCCTTCCAGCTAAAACTATGTCGTTGCTCCTCTGGAAGGATCCCTGCACCGTGACGTAGTTTTTCAGAAGAAGCCTTGCGTTTGCAAGAGCAAATGAGGAATTCGTTGCAGGAAAGAGGACGGAAAGAAAGTTTCTCTCCTTCTGCCTGCTTTGCTCAGAGGACTGGATGAAGTCAGGGAGTTCTCCCTTTCACTGAGAAATTGCAGGCTGCTGTTGCCTGGGCGCTCTCTTCTTTGCAAGAGTCTGCAGTTCCACGCTTTGAACCGTGGAAAGGCGCCGGGCTCTCCTAAGATTTCCCCCGGCGCTTCGTTTGCCCTGGGCCAAAGTGAGCCTTCACATTCGCTGAACGTTAACACTGCATACTCGTTCCACTTCCAGAACAGGGCTACCGCGAGGCAGTTCTCCGGGGGAAAACGGCCCTTCGCGAAGGGCAGATCTGTCGAGCTCATTGCGGGAAAGCGAAAGCAAAGGACGCTTTTCTCCCTCCAACCGATTATGTCAGAGGAACGGGGGAAGTCACAGTGTTCTTTCTCTCACTGAGATACACACAATCTGACGTTGCCTCTGAGCTCCGTTGCTGGCAAAGAACTGAAACGGACATACATTCCTGTGGGGAAACACAGGGCTTTGCTAGGATTTCTCTAGGCAGTGTGTTTTCCCTGGGCCTCACTGTAGCAACACTATCTCGCCAGGGCAACACTGCATGGGATTTCCTCTGCCAGAAGAGAGCTGATGCTTTCTAGTTTGTGCTGGGAAACCTTGCTTTGGCAAGTGCCAATTGACCGCATTCGGGCAGAAAGAAAAGAGAACAGCAAGAGGCCTTTTCTCCCCGGCTGCTCTGCCAAGCCCTTCCAGCTAAAACTATGTCGTTGCTCCTCTGGAAGGATCCCTGCACCGTGACGTAGTTTTTTAGAAGAAGCCTTGCGTTTCCAAGAGCAAATGAGGAATTCGTTGCAGAAGAGAGGACGGAAAGAAAGTTTGTCTTCTTCTGCCTGCTTTGGTCAGAGGACTGGATGAAGTCAGGGAGTTCTCCCTTTCACTGAGAAATTGCAGGCTGCTGTTGCCTGGGCGCTCTCTTCTTTGCAAAAGAGTCTGCAGTTCCACGCTTTGAACCGTGGAAAGGCGCCGGGCTCTCCTAAGATTTCCCCCGGCGCTTCGTTTGCCCTGGGCCAAAGCGAGCCTTCACATTCGCTGAACGCTAACACTGCATACTCGTTCCACTTCCAGAACAGGGCTACCGCGAGGCAGTTCTCCGGGGGAAAACGGCCCTTCGCGAAGGGCAGATCTGTCGAGCTCATTGCGGGAAAGCGAAAGCAAAGGACGCTTTTCTCCCTCTAACTGCTTTCGTCAGAGGAACGGGGGAAGTCACAGTGTTCTTTCTCTCACTGAGATACACACAATCTGACGTTGCCTCTTTGCTCCGTTGCTGGCGAAGAACTGAAACGGACATACATTCCTGTGGGGAAACACAGGGTTTTGCTAGGATTTCTCTAGGCAGTGTGTTTTCCCTGGGCCTCACTGTAGCAACACTATCTCGCCAGGGCAACACTGCATGGGATTTCCTCTGCCAGGAGAGAGCTGCTGCTTTGTAGTTTGTGCTAGGAAACCTTGCTTTGGCAAGTGCCAATTGACCGCAGTGAGGCAGAAAGAAAAGAGAATAGCAAGAGACCTTTCTCCCCAGCTGCTCAGCCAAGCCCTTCCAGCTAAAACTATGTCGTTGCTCCTCTGGAAGGATCCCTGCACCGTGATGTAGTTTTTCAGAAGAAGCCTTGCGTTTGCAAGAGCAAATGAGGAATTCGTTGCAGGAAAGAGGACGGAAAGAAAGTTTCTCTCCTTCTGCCTGCTTTGCTCAGAGGACTGGATGAAGTCAGGGAGTTCTCCCTTTCACTGAGAACCGTGCAGGCTGCTGTTGCCTGGGCGCTCTCTTCTTTGCAAGAGTCTGCAGTTCCACGCTTTGAACCGTGGAAAGGCGCCGGGCTCTCCTAAGATTTCCCCCGGCGCTTCGTTTGCCCTGGGCCAAAGTGAGCCTTCACATTCGCTGAACGTTAACACTGCATACTCGTTCTACTTCCAGAACAGGGCTACCGCGAGGCAGTTCTCCGGGGGAAAACGGCCCTTCGCGAAGGGCAGATCTGTCGAGCTCATTGCGGGAAAGCGAAAGCAAAGGACGCTTTTCTCCCTCCAACCGCTTTCGTCAGAGGAACGGGGGAAGTCACAGTGTTCTTTCTCTCACTGAGATACACACAATCTGACGTTGCCTCTTTGCTCCGTTGCTGGCATAGAACTGAAACGGACATACATTCCTGTGGGGAAACACAGGTCTTTGCTAGGATTTCTCTAGGCAGTGTGTTTTCCATGGGCCTCACTGTAGCAACACTATCTCGCCAGGGCAACACTGCATGGGATTTCCTCTGCCAGAAGAGAGCTGCTGCTTTGTAGTTTGTGCTGGGAAAGCTTGCTTTGGCAAGTGCCAATTGACCGCATTCGGGCAGAAAGAAAAAAGAACAGCCAGAGGCCTTTTCTCCCCGGCTGCTCTGCGAAGTCCTTCCAGCTAAAATTATGTCGTTGCTCCTCTGGAAGGATCCCTGCACCGTGACGTAGTTTTTCAGAAGAAGCCTTGCGTTTGCAAGAGCAAATGAGGAATTCGTTGCAGGAAAGAGGAAGGAAAGAAAGTTTCTCTCCTTCTGCCTGCTTTGCTCAGAGGACTGGATGAAGTCAGGGAGTTCTCCCTTTCACTGAGAAATTGCAGGCTGCTGTTGCCTGGGCGCTCTCTTCTTTGCAAAAGAGTCTGCAGTTCCACGCTTTGAACCGTGGAAAGGCGCCGGGCTCTCCTAAGATTTCCCCCGGCGCTTCATTTGCCCTGGGCCAAAGCGAGCCTTCACATTCGCTGAACGCTAACACTGCATACTCGTTCCACTTCCAGAACAGGGCTACCGCGAGGCAGTTCTCCGGGGGAAAACGGCCCTTCGCGAAGGGCAGATCTGTCGAGCTCATTGCGGGAAAGAGAAAGCAAAGGACGCTTTTCTCCCTCCAACCGATTTCGTCAGAGGAACGGGGGAAGTCACAGTGTTCTTTCTCTCACTGAGATACACACAATCTGACGTTGCCTCTGAGCTCCGTTGCTGGCAAAGAACTGAAACGGACATACATTCCTGTGGGGAAACACAGGGCTTTGCTAGGATTTCTCTAGGCAGTGTGTTTTCCCTGGGCCTCACTGTAGCAACACTATCTCGGCAGGGCAACACTACATGGGATTTCCTCTGCCAGGAGAGAGCTGCTGCTTTCTAGTTTGTGCTGGGAAACCTTGCTTTGGCAAGTGCCAATTGACCGCATTCGGGCAGAAAGAAAAGAGAACAGCAAGAGGCCTTTTCTCCCCGGCTGCTCTGCCAAGCCCTTCCAGCTAAAACTATGTCCTTGCTCCTCTGGAAGGATCCCTGCACCGTGACGTAGGTTTTAGAAGAAGCCTTGGGGTTCCAAGAGCAAATGAGGAATTCGTTGCAGAAAAGAGGACGGAAAGAAAGTTTGTCTTCTTCTGCCTGCTTTGGTCAGAGGACTGGATGAAGTCAGGGAGTTCTCCCTTTCACTGATAAACGTGCAGGCTGCTGTTGCCTGGGCCCTCTCTTCTTTGCAAAAGAGTCTGCAGTTCCACGCTTTGAACCGTGGAAAGGCGCCGGGCTCGGCTAAGATTTCCCCCGGCGCTTCGTTTGCCCTGGGCCAAAGCGAGCCTTCACATTAGCTGAACGCTAACACTGCATACTCGTTCCACTTCCAGAACAGGGCTACCGCGAGGCAGTTCTCAGGGGGAAAACGGCCCTTCGCGAAGGGCAGATCTGTCGAGCTCATTGCGGGAAAGCGAAAGCAAAGGACGCTTTTCTCCCTCCAACCGCTTTCGTCAGAGGAACGGGGGAAGTCACAGTGTTCTTTCTCTCACTGAGATACACACAATCTGACGTTGCCTCTTTGCTCCGTTGCTGGCATAGAACTGAAACGGACATACATTCCTGTGGGGAAACACAGGTCTTTGCTAGGATTTCTCTAGGCAGTGTGTTTTCCATGGGCCTCACTGTAGCAACACTATCTCGCCAGGGCAACACTGCATGGGATTTCCTCTGCCAGAAGAGAGCTGCTGCTTTGTAGTTTGTGCTGGGAAAGCTTGCTTTCTCAAGTGCCAATTGACCGCATTCGGGCAGAAAGAAAAAAGAACAGCCAGAGGCCTTTTCTCCCCGGCTGCTCTGCGAAGTCCTTCCAGCTAAAATTATGTCGTTGCTCCTCTGGAAGGATCCCTGCACCGTGACGTAGTTTTTCAGAAGAAGCCTTGCGTTTGCAAGAGCAAATGAGGAATTCGTTGCAGGAAAGAGGACGGAAAGAAAGTTTCTCTCCTTCTGCCTGCTTTGCTCAGAGGACTGGATGAAGTCAGGGAGTTCTCCCTTTCACTGAGAAACGTGCAGGCTGCTGTTGCCTGGGCGCTCTCTTCTTTGCAAGAGTCTGCAGTTCCACGCTTTGAACCGTGGAAAGGCGCCGGGCTCTCCTAAGATTTCCCCCGGCGCTTCGTTTGCCCTGGGCCAAAGTGAGCCTTCACAATAGCTGAACGTTAACACTGCATACTCGTTCTACTTCCAGAACAGGGCTACCGCGAGGCAGTTCTCCGGGGGAAAACGGCCCTTCGCGAAGGGCAGATCTGTCGAGCTCATTGCGGGAAAGAGAAAGCAAAGGACGCTTTTCTCCCTCCAACCGATTTTGTCAGAGGAACGGGGGAAGTCACAGTGTTCTTTCTCTCACTGAGATACACACAATCTGACGTTGCCTCTGAGCTCCGTTGCTGGCAAAGAACTGAAACGGACATACATTCCTGTGGGGAAACACAGGGCTTTGCTAGGATTTCTCTAGGCAGTGTGTTTTCCCTGGGCCTCACTGTAGCAACACTATCTCGGCAGGGCAACACTACATGGGATTTCCTCTGCCAGGAGAGAGCTGCTGCTTTCTAGTTTGTGCTGGGAAACCTTGCTTTGGCAAGTGCCAATTGACCGCATTCGGGCAGAAAGAAAAGAGAACAGCAAGAGGCCTTTTCTCCCCGGCTGCTCTGCCAAGCCCTTCCAGCTAAAACTATGTCCTTGCTCCTCTGGAAGGATCCCTGCACCGTGACGTAGTTTTTTAGAAGAAGCCTTGGGGTTCCAAGAGCAAATGAGGAATTCGTTGCAGAAAAGAGGACGGAAAGAAAGTTTGTCTTCTTCTGCCTGCTTTGGTCAGAGGACTGGATGAAGTCAGGGAGTTCTCCCTTTCACTGATAAACGTGCAGGCTGCTGTTGCCTGGGCCCTCTCTTCTTTGCAAAAGAGTCTGCAGTTCCACGCTTTGAACCGTGGAAAGGCGCCGGGCTCGGCTAAGATTTCCCCCGGCGCTTCCTTTGCCCTGGGCCAAAGCGAGCCTTCACATTAGCTGAACGCTAACACTGCATACTCGTTCCACTTCCAGAACAGGGCTACCGCGAGGCAGTTCTCCGGGGGAAAACGGCCCTTCGCGAAGGGCAGATCTGCCGAGCTCATTGCGGGAAAGCGAAAGCAAAGGACGCTTTTCTCCCTCCAACCGCTTTCGTCAGAGGAACGGGGGAAGTCACAGTGTTCTTTCTCTCACTGAGATACACACAATCTGACGTTGCCTCTTTGCTCCGTTGCTGGCATAGAACTGAAACGGACATACATTCCTGTGGGGAAACACAGGTCTTTGCTAGGATTTCTCTAGGCAGTGTGTTTTCCATGGGCCTCACTGTAGCAACACTATCTCGCCAGGGCAACACTGCATGGGATTTCCTCTGCCAGAAGAGAGCTGCTGCTTTGTAGTTTGTGCTGGGAAACCTTGCTTTGGCAAGTGCCAATTGACCGCATTCGGGCAGAAAGAAAAAAGAACAGCCAGAGGCCTTTTCTCCACGGCTGCTCTGCCATGTCCTTCCAGCTAAAACTATGTCGTTGCTCCTCTGGAAGGATCCCTGCACAGTGACGTAGTTTTTCAGAAGAAGCCTTGCGTTTGCAAGAGCAAATGAGGAATTCGTTGCAGGAAAGAGGAAGGAAAGAAAGTTTCTCTCCTTCTGCCTGCTTTGCTCAAAGGACTGGATGAAGTCAGGGAGTTCTCCCTTTCACTGAGAAATTGCAGGCTGCTGTTGCCTGGGCGCTCTCTTCTTTGCAAAAGAGTGTGCAGTTCCACGCTTTGAACCGTGGAAAGGCGCCGAGCTCTGCTAAGATTTCCCCCGGCGCTTCCTTTGCCCTGGGCCAAAGCGAGCCTTCACAATAGCTGAACGTTCACACTGCATACTCGTTCTACTTCCAGAACAGGGCTACCGCGAGGCAGTTCTCCGGGGGAAAACGGCCCTTCGCGAAGGGCAGATCTGCCGAGCTCATTGCGGGAAAGCGAAAGCAAAGGACGCTTTTCTCCCTCCAACCGCTTTCGTCAGAGGAACGGGGGAAGTCACAGTGTTCTTTCTCTCCCTGAGATACACACAATCTGACGTTGCCTCTTTGGTCCGTTGCTGGCAAAGAACTGAAACGGACATACATTCCTGTGGGGAAACACAGGGCTTTGCTAGGATTACTCTAGGCAGTGTGTTTTCCCTGGGCCTCACTGTAGCAACACTATCTCGCCAGGGCAACACTGCATGGGATTTCCTCTGCCAGAAGAGAGCTGCTGCTTTGTAGTTTGTGCTGGGAAACCTTGCTTTGGCAAGTGCCAATTGACCGCATTCGGGCAGAAAGAAAAGAGAACAGCAAGAGGCCTTTTCTCCCCGGCTGCTCTGAAAAGCCCTTCCAGCTAAAACTATGTCGTTGCTCCTCTGGAAGGATCCCTGCACCGTGAAGTAGTTTTTTAGAAGAAGCCTTGCGTTTCCAAGAGCAAATGAGGAATTCGTTGCAGAAGAGAGGACGGAAAGAAAGTTTCTCTCCTTCTGCCTGCTTTGGTCAGAGGACTGGATGCAGTCAGGGAGTTCTCCCTTTCACTGAGAAATTGCAGGCTGCTGTTGCCTGGGCGCTCTCTTCTTTGCAAAAGAGTCTGCAGTTCCACGCTTTGAACTGTGGAAAGGCGCCGGGCTCTCCTAAGATTTCCCCCGGCGCTTCGTTTGCCCTGGGCCAAAGCGAGCCTTCACATTAGCTGAACGCTAACACTGCATACTCGTTCCACTTCCAGAACAGGGCTACCGCGAGGCAGTTCTCCGGGGGAAAACGGCCCTTCGCGAAGGGCAGATCTGTCGAGCTCATTGCGGGAAAGCGAAAGCAAAGGACGCTTTTCTCCCTCTAACTGCTTTCGTCAGAGGAACGGGGGAAGTCACAGTGTTCTTTCTCTCACTGAGATACACACAATCTGACGTTGCCTCTTTGCTCCGTTGCTGGCGAAGAACTGAAACGGACATACATTCCTGTGGGGAAACACAGGGTTTTGCTAGGATTTCTCTAGGCAGTGTGTTTTCCCTGGGCCTCACTGTAGCAACACTATCTCGCCAGGGCAACACTGCATGGGATTTCCTCTGCCAGGAGAGAGCTGCTGCTTTGTAGTTTGTGCTAGGAAACCTTACTTTGGCAAGTGCCAATTGACCGCAGTGAGGCAGAAAGAAAAGAGAATAGCAAGAGACCTTTCTCCCCAGCTGCTCAGCCAAGCCCTTCCAGCTAAAACTATGTCGTTGCTCCTCTGGAAGGATCCCTGCACCGTGACGTAGTTTTTCAGAAGAAGCCTTGCGTTTGCAAGAGCAAATGAGGAATTCGTTGCAGGAAAGAGGACGGAAAGAAAGTTTCTCTCCTTCTGCCTGCTTTGCTCAGAGGACTGGATGAAGTCAGGGAGTTCTCCCTTTCACTGAGAAACGTGCAGGCTGCTGTTGCCTGGGCGCTCTCTTCTTTGCAAGAGTCTGCAGTTCCACGCTTTGAACCGTGGAAAGGCGCCGGGCTCTCCTAAGATTTCCCCCGGCGCTTCGTTTGCCCTGGGCCAAAGCGAGCCTTCACATTCGCTGAACGTTAACACTGCATACTCGTTCCACTTCCAGAACAGGGCTACCGCGAGGCAGTTCTCCGGGGGAAAACGGCCCTTCGCGAAGGGCAGATCTGTCGAGCTCATTGCGGGAAAGCGAAAGCAAAGGACGCTTTTCTCCCTCCAACCGCTTTCGTCAGAGGAACGGGGGAAGTCACAGTGTTCTTTCTCTCCCTGAGATACACACAATCTGACGTTGCCTCTTTGCTCCGTTGCTGGCAAAGAACTGAAACGGACATACATTCCTGTGGGGAAACACAGGGCTTTGCTAGGATTACTCTAGGCAGTGTGTTTTCCCTGGGCCTCACTGTAGCAACACTATCTCGCCAGGGCAACACTGCATGGGATTTCCTCTGCCAGAAGAGAGCTGCTGCTTTGTAGTTTGTGCTGGGAAACCTTGCTTTGGCAAGTGCCAATTGACCGCATTCGGGCAGAAAGAAAAGAGAACAGCAAGAGGCCTTTTCTCCCCGGCTGCTCTGAAAAGCCCTTCCAGCTAAAACTATGTCGTTGCTCCTCTGGAAGGATCCCTGCACCGTGAAGTAGTTTTTTAGAAGAAGCCTTGCGTTTCCAAGAGCAAATGAGGAATTCGTTGCAGAAGAGAGGACGGAAAGAAAGTTTCTCTCCTTCTGCCTGCTTTGGTCAGAGGACTGGATGAAGTCAGGGAGTTCTCTCTTTCACTGAGAAATTGCAGGCTGCTGTTGCCTGGGCGCTCTCTTCTTTGCAAAAGAGTCTGCAGTTCCACGCTTTGAACTGTGGAAAGGCGCCGGGCTCTCCTAAGATTTCCCCCGGCGCTTCGTTTGCCCTGGGCCAAAGCGAGCCTTCACATTAGCTGAACGCTAACACTGCATACTCGTTCCACTTCCAGAACAGGGCTACCGCGAGGCAGTTCTCCGGGGGAAAACGGCCCTTCGCGAAGGGCAGATCTGTCGAGCTCATTGCGGGAAAGCGAAAGCAAAGGACGCTTTTCTCCCTCTAACTGCTTTCGTCAGAGGAACGGGGGAAGTCACAGTGTTCTTTCTCTCACTGAGATACACACAATCTGACGTTGCCTCTTTGCTCCGTTGCTGGCGAAGAACTGAAACGGACATACATTCCTGTGGGGAAACACAGGGTTTTGCTAGGATTTCTCTAGGCAGTGTGTTTTCCCTGGGCCTCACTGTAGCAACACTATCTCGCCAGGGCAACACTGCATGGGATTTCCTCTGCCAGGAGAGAGCTGCTGCTTTGTAGTTTGTGCTAGGAAACCTTACTTTGGCAAGTGCCAATTGACCGCAGTGAGGCAGAAAGAAAAGAGAATAGCAAGAGACCTTTCTCCCCAGCTGCTCAGCCAAGCCCTTCCAGCTAAAACTATGTCGTTGCTCCTCTGGAAGGATCCCTGCACCGTGACGTAGTTTTTCAGAAGAAGCCTTGCGTTTGCAAGAGCAAATGAGGAATTCGTTGCAGGAAAGAGGACGGAAAGAAAGTTTCTCTCCTTCTGCCTGCTTTGCTCAGAGGGCTGGATGAAGTCAGGGAGTTCTCCCTTTCACTGAGAAACGTGCAGGCTGCTGTTGCCTGGGCGCTCTCTTCTTTGCAAGAGTCTGCAGTTCCACGCTTTGAACCGTGGAAAGGCGCCGGGCTCTCCTAAGATTTCCCCCGGCGCTTCGTTTGCCCTGGGCCAAAGCGAGCCTTCACATTCGCTGAACGTTAACACTGCATACTCGTTCCACTTCCAGAACAGGGCTACCGCGAGGCAGTTCTCCGGGGGAAAACGGCCCTTCGCGAAGGGCAGATCTGTCGAGCTCATTGCGGGAAAGCGAAAGCAAAGGACGCTTTTCTCCCTCCAACCGCTTTCGTCAGAGGAACGGGGGAAGTCACAGTGTTCTTTCTCTCCCTGAGATACACACAATCTGACGTTGCCTCTTTGCTCCGTTGCTGGCAAAGAACTGAAACGGACATACATTCCTGTGGGGAAACACAGGGCTTTGCTAGGATTTCTCTAGGCAGTGTGTTTTCCCTGGGCCTCACTGTAGCAACACTATCTCGGCAGGGCAACACTACATGGGATTTCCTCTGCCAGGAGAGAGCTGCTGCTTTCTAGTTTGTGCTGGGAAACCTTGCTTTGGCAAGTGCCAATTGACCGCATTCGGGCAGAAAGAAAAGAGAACAGCAAGAGGCCTTTTCTCCCCGGCTGCTCTGCCAAGCCCTTCCAGCTAAAACTATGTCCTTGCTCCTCTGGAAGGATCCCTGCACCGTGACGTAGTTTTTTAGAAGAAGCCTTGGGGTTCCAAGAGCAAATGAGGAATTCGTTGCAGAAAAGAGGACGGAAAGAAAGTTTGTCTTCTTCTGCCTGCTTTGGTCAGAGGACTGGATGAAGTCAGGGAGTTCTCCCTTTCACTGATAAACGTGCAGGCTGCTGTTGCCTGGGCCCTCTCTTCTTTGCAAAAGAGTCTGCAGTTCCACGCTTTGAACCGTGGAAAGGCGCCGGGCTCGGCTAAGATTTCCCCCGGCGCTTCCTTTGCCCTGGGCCAAAGCGAGCCTTCACATTAGCTGAACGCTAACACTGCATACTCGTTCCACTTCCAGAACAGGGCTACCGCGAGGCAGTTCTCCGGGGGAAAACGGCCCTTCGCGAAGGGCAGATCTGCCGAGCTCATTGCGGGAAAGCGAAAGCAAAGGACGCTTTTCTCCCTCCAACCGCTTTCGTCAGAGGAACGGGGGAAGTCACAGTGTTCTTTCTCTCACTGAGATACACACAATCTGACGTTGCCTCTTTGCTCCGTTGCTGGCATAGAACTGAAACGGACATACATTCCTGTGGGGAAACACAGGTCTTTGCTAGGATTTCTCTAGGCAGTGTGTTTTCCATGGGCCTCACTGTAGCAACACTATCTCGCCAGGGCAACACTGCATGGGATTTCCTCTGCCAGAAGAGAGCTGCTGCTTTGTAGTTTGTGCTGGGAAACCTTGCTTTGGCAAGTGCCAATTGACCGCATTCGGGCAGAAAGAAAAAAGAACAGCCAGAGGCCTTTTCTCCACGGCTGCTCTGCCATGTCCTTCCAGCTAAAACTATGTCGTTGCTCCTCTGGAAGGATCCCTGCACAGTGACGTAGTTTTTCAGAAGAAGCCTTGCGTTTGCAAGAGCAAATGAGGAATTCGTTGCAGGAAAGAGGAAGGAAAGAAAGTTTCTCTCCTTCTGCCTGCTTTGCTCAAAGGACTGGATGAAGTCAGGGAGTTCTCCCTTTCACTGAGAAATTGCAGGCTGCTGTTGCCTGGGCGCTCTCTTCTTTGCAAAAGAGTGTGCAGTTCCACGCTTTGAACCGTGGAAAGGCGCCGAGCTCTGCTAAGATTTCCCCCGGCGCTTCCTTTGCCCTGGGCCAAAGCGAGCCTTCACAATAGCTGAACGTTCACACTGCATACTCGTTCTACTTCCAGAACAGGGCTACCGCGAGGCAGTTCTCCGGGGGAAAACGGCCCTTCGCGAAGGGCAGATCTGCCGAGCTCATTGCGGGAAAGCGAAAGCAAAGGACGCTTTTCTCCCTCCAACCGCTTTCGTCAGAGGAACGGGGGAAGTCACAGTGTTCTTTCTCTCCCTGAGATACACACAATCTGACGTTGCCTCTTTGGTCCGTTGCTGGCAAAGAACTGAAACGGACATACATTCCTGTGGGGAAACACAGGGCTTTGCTAGGATTACTCTAGGCAGTGTGTTTTCCCTGGGCCTCACTGTAGCAACACTATCTCGCCAGGGCAACACTGCATGGGATTTCCTCTGCCAGAAGAGAGCTGCTGCTTTGTAGTTTGTGCTGGGAAACCTTGCTTTGGCAAGTGCCAATTGACCGCATTCGGGCAGAAAGAAAAGAGAACAGCAAGAGGCCTTTTCTCCCCGGCTGCTCTGAAAAGCCCTTCCAGCTAAAACTATGTCGTTGCTCCTCTGGAAGGATCCCTGCACCGTGAAGTAGTTTTTTAGAAGAAGCCTTGCGTTTCCAAGAGCAAATGAGGAATTCGTTGCAGAAGAGAGGACGGAAAGAAAGTTTCTCTCCTTCTGCCTGCTTTGGTCAGAGGACTGGATGCAGTCAGGGAGTTCTCCCTTTCACTGAGAAATTGCACGCTGCTGTTGCCTGGGCGCTCTCTTCTTTGCAAAAGAGTCTGCAGTTCCACGCTTTGAACTGTGGAAAGGCGCCGGGCTCTCCTAAGATTTCCCCCGGCGCTTCGTTTGCCCTGGGCCAAAGCGAGCCTTCACATTAGCTGAACGCTAACACTGCATACTCGTTCCACTTCCAGAACAGGGCTACCGCGAGGCAGTTCTCCGGGGGAAAACGGCCCTTCGCGAAGGGCAGATCTGTCGAGCTCATTGCGGGAAAGCGAAAGCAAAGGACGCTTTTCTCCCTCTAACTGCTTTCGTCAGAGGAACGGGGGAAGTCACAGTGTTCTTTCTCTCACTGAGATACACACAATCTGACGTTGCCTCTTTGCTCCGTTGCTGGCGAAGAACTGAAACGGACATACATTCCTGTGGGGAAACACAGGGTTTTGCTAGGATTTCTCTAGGCAGTGTGTTTTCCCTGGGCCTCACTGTAGCAACACTATCTCGCCAGGGCAACACTGCATGGGATTTCCTCTGCCAGGAGAGAGCTGCTGCTTTGTAGTTTGTGCTAGGAAACCTTACTTTGGCAAGTGCCAATTGACCGCAGTGAGGCAGAAAGAAAAGAGAATAGCAAGAGACCTTTCTCCCCAGCTGCTCAGCCAAGCCCTTCCAGCTAAAACTATGTCGTTGCTCCTCTGGAAGGATCCCTGCACCGTGACGTAGTTTTTCAGAAGAAGCCTTGCGTTTGCAAGAGCAAATGAGGAATTCGTTGCAGGAAAGAGGACGGAAAGAAAGTTTCTCTCCTTCTGCCTGCTTTGCTCAGAGGACTGGATGAAGTCAGGGAGTTCTCCCTTTCACTGAGAAACGTGCAGGCTGCTGTTGCCTGGGCGCTCTCTTCTTTGCAAGAGTCTGCAGTTCCACGCTTTGAACCGTGGAAAGGCGCCGGGCTCTCCTAAGATTTCCCCCGGCGCTTCGTTTGCCCTGGGCCAAAGCGAGCCTTCACATTCGCTGAACGTTAACACTGCATACTCGTTCCACTTCCAGAACAGGGCTACCGCGAGGCAGTTCTCCGGGGGAAAACGGCCCTTCGCGAAGGGCAGATCTGTCGAGCTCATTGCGGGAAAGCGAAAGCAAAGGACGCTTTTCTCCCTCCAACCGCTTTCGTCAGAGGAACGGGGGAAGTCACAGTGTTCTTTCTCTCCCTGAGATACACACAATCTGACGTTGCCTCTTTGCTCCGTTGCTGGCAAAGAACTGAAACGGACATACATTCCTGTGGGGAAACACAGGGCTTTGCTAGGATTACTCTAGGCAGTGTGTTTTCCCTGGGCCTCACTGTAGCAACACTATCTCGCCAGGGCAACACTGCATGGGATTTCCTCTGCCAGAAGAGAGCTGCTGCTTTGTAGTTTGTGCTGGGAAACCTTGCTTTGGCAAGTGCCAATTGACCGCATTCGGGCAGAAAGAAAAGAGAACAGCAAGAGGCCTTTTCTCCCCGGCTGCTCTGAAAAGCCCTTCCAGCTAAAACTATGTCGTTGCTCCTCTGGAAGGATCCCTGCACCGTGAAGTAGTTTTTTAGAAGAAGCCTTGCGTTTCCAAGAGCAAATGAGGAATTCGTTGCAGAAGAGAGGACGGAAAGAAAGTTTCTCTCCTTCTGCCTGCTTTGGTCAGAGGACTGGATGAAGTCAGGGAGTTCTCTCTTTCACTGAGAAATTGCAGGCTGCTGTTGCCTGGGCGCTCTCTTCTTTGCAAAAGAGTCTGCAGTTCCACGCTTTGAACTGTGGAAAGGCGCCGGGCTCTCCTAAGATTTCCCCCGGCGCTTCGTTTGCCCTGGGCCAAAGCGAGCCTTCACATTAGCTGAACGCTAACACTGCATACTCGTTCCACTTCCAGAACAGGGCTACCGCGAGGCAGTTCTCCGGGGGAAAACGGCCCTTCGCGAAGGGCAGATCTGTCGAGCTCATTGCGGGAAAGCGAAAGCAAAGGACGCTTTTCTCCCTCTAACTGCTTTCGTCAGAGGAACGGGGGAAGTCACAGTGTTCTTTCTCTCACTGAGATACACACAATCTGACGTTGCCTCTTTGCTCCGTTGCTGGCGAAGAACTGAAACGGACATACATTCCTGTGGGGAAACACAGGGTTTTGCTAGGATTTCTCTAGGCAGTGTGTTTTCCCTGGGCCTCACTGTAGCAACACTATCTCGCCAGGGCAACACTGCATGGGATTTCCTCTGCCAGGAGAGAGCTGCTGCTTTGTAGTTTGTGCTAGGAAACCTTACTTTGGCAAGTGCCAATTGACCGCAGTGAGGCAGAAAGAAAAGAGAATAGCAAGAGACCTTTCTCCCCAGCTGCTCAGCCAAGCCCTTCCAGCTAAAACTATGTCGTTGCTCCTCTGGAAGGATCCCTGCACCGTGACGTAGTTTTTCAGAAGAAGCCTTGCGTTTGCAAGAGCAAATGAGGAATTCGTTGCAGGAAAGAGGACGGAAAGAAAGTTTCTCTCCTTCTGCCTGCTTTGCTCAGAGGGCTGGATGAAGTCAGGGAGTTCTCCCTTTCACTGAGAAACGTGCAGGCTGCTGTTGCCTGGGCGCTCTCTTCTTTGCAAGAGTCTGCAGTTCCACGCTTTGAACCGTGGAAAGGCGCCGGGCTCTCCTAAGATTTCCCCCGGCGCTTCGTTTGCCCTGGGCCAAAGCGAGCCTTCACATTCGCTGAACGTTAACACTGCATACTCGTTCCACTTCCAGAACAGGGCTACCGCGAGGCAGTTCTCCGGGGGAAAACGGCCCTTCGCGAAGGGCAGATCTGTCGAGCTCATTGCGGGAAAGCGAAAGCAAAGGACGCTTTTCTCCCTCCAACCGCTTTCGTCAGAGGAACGGGGGAAGTCACAGTGTTCTTTCTCTCCCTGAGATACACACAATCTGACGTTGCCTCTTTGCTCCGTTGCTGGCAAAGAACTGAAACGGACATACATTCCTGTGGGGAAACACAGGGCTTTGCTAGGATTACTCTAGGCAGTGTGTTTTCCCTGGGCCTCACTGTAGCAACACTATCTCGCCAGGGCAACACTGCATGGGATTTCCTCTGCCAGAAGAGAGCTGCTGCTTTGTAGTTTGTGCTGGGAAACCTTGCTTTGGCAAGTGCCAATTGACCGCATTCGGGCAGAAAGAAAAGAGAACAGCAAGAGGCCTTTTCTCCCCGGCTGCTCTGAAAAGCCCTTCCAGCTCAAACTATGTCGTTGCTCCTCTGGAAGTATCCCTGCACCGTGACGTAGTTTTTTAGAAGAAGCCTTGCGTTTCCAAGAGCAAATGAGGAATTCGTTGCAGAAGAGAGGACGGAAAGAAAGTTTCTCTCCTTCTGCCTGCTTTGGTCAGAGGACTGGATGAAGTCAGGGAGTTCTCCCTTTCACTGAGAAATTGCAGGCTGCTGTTGCCTGGGCGCTCTCTTCTTTGCAAAAGAGTCTGCAGTTCCACGCTTTGAACCGTGGAAAGGCGCCGGGCTCTCCTAAGATTTCCCCCGGCGCTTCGTTTGCCCTGGGCCAAAGCGAGCCTTCACATTCGCTGAACGCTAACACTGCATACTCGTTCCACTTCCAGAACAGGGCTACCGCGAGGCAGTTCTCCGGGGGAAAACGGCCCTTCGCGAAGGGCAGATCTGTCGAGCTCATTGCGGGAAAGCGAAAGCAAAGGACGCTTTTCTCCCTCTAACTGCTTTCGTCAGAGGAACGGGGGAAGTCACAGTGTTCTTTCTCTCACTGAGATACACACAATCTGACGTTGCCTCTTTGCTCCGTTGCTGGCGAAGAACTGAAACGGACATACATTCCTGTGGGGAAACACAGGGTTTTGCTAGGATTTCTCTAGGCAGTGTGTTTTCCCTGGGCCTCACTGTAGCAACACTATCTCGCCAGGGCAACACTGCATGGGATTTCCTCTGCCAGGAGAGAGCTGCTGCTTTGTAGTTTGTGCTAGGAAACCTTGCTTTGGCAAGTGCCAATTGACCGCAGTGAGGCAGAAAGAAAAGAGAATAGCAAGAGACCTTTCTCCCCAGCTGCTCAGCCAAGCCCTTCCAGCTAAAACTATGTCGTTGCTCCTCTGGAAGGATCCCTGCACCGTGACGTAGTTTTTCAGAAGAAGCCTTGCGTTTGCAAGAGCAAATGAGGAATTCGTTGCAGGAAAGAGGACGGAAAGAAAGTTTCTCTCCTTCTGCCTGCTTTGCTCAGAGGACTGGATGAAGTCAGGGAGTTCTCCCTTTCACTGAGAAACGTGCAGGCTGCTGTTGCCTGGGCGCTCTCTTCTTTGCAAGAGTCTCCAGTTCCACGCTTTGAACCGTGGAAAGGCGCCGGGCTCTCCTAAGATTTCCCCCGGCGCTTCGTTTGCCCTGGGCCAAAGTGAGCCTTCACATTCGCTGAACGTTAACACTGCATACTCGTTCCACTTCCAGAACAGGGCTACCGCGAGGCAGTTCTCCGGGGGAAAACGGCCCTTCGCGAAGGGCAGATCTGTCGAGCTCATTGCGGGAAAGCGAAAGCAAAGGACGCTTTTCTCCCTCCAACCGCTTTCGTCAGAGGAACGGGGGAAGTCACAGTGTTCTTTCTCTCACTGAGATACACACAATCTGACGTTGCCTCTTTGCTCCGTTGCTGGCATAGAACTGAAACGGACATACATTCCTGTGGGGAAACACAGGTCTTTGCTAGGATTTCTCTAGGCAGTGTGTTTTCCATGGGCCTCACTGTAGCAACACTATCTCGCCAGGGCAACACTGCATGGGATTTCCTCTGCCAGAAGAGAGCTGCTGCTTTGTAGTTTGTGCTGGGAAAGCTTGCTTTGGCAAGTGCCAATTGACCGCATTCGGGCAGAAAGAAAAAAGAACAGCCAGAGGCCTTTTCTCCCCGGCTGCTCTGCGAAGTCCTTCCAGCTAAAATTATGTCGTTGCTCCTCTGGAAGGATCCCTGCACCGTGACGTAGTTTTTCAGAAGAAGCCTTGCGTTTGCAAGAGCAAATGAGGAATTCGTTGCAGGAAAGAGGAAGGAAAGAAAGTTTCTCTCCTTCTGCCTGCTTTGCTCAGAGGACTGGATGAAGTCAGGGAGTTCTCCCTTTCACTGAGAAATTGCAGGCTGCTGTTGCCTGGGCGCTCTCTTCTTTGCAAAAGAGTCTGCAGTTCCACGCTTTGAACCGTGGAAAGGCGCCGGGCTCTCCTAAGATTTCCCCCGGCGCTTCGTTTGCCCTGGGCCAAAGCGAGCCTTCACATTCGCTGAACGCTAACACTGCATACTCGTTCCACTTCCAGAACAGGGCTACCGCGAGGCAGTTCTCCGGGGGAAAACGGCCCTTCGCGAAGGGCAGATCTGTCGAGCTCATTGCGGGAAAGAGAAAGCAAAGGACGCTTTTCTCCCTCCAACCGATTTCGTCAGAGGAACGGGGGAAGTCACAGTGTTCTTTCTCTCACTGAGATACACACAATCTGACGTTGCCTCTGAGCTCCGTTGCTGGCAAAGAACTGAAACGGACATACATTCCTGTGGGGAAACACAGGGCTTTGCTAGGATTTCTCTAGGCAGTGTGTTTTCCCTGGGCCTCACTGTAGCAACACTATCTCGGCAGGGCAACACTACATGGGATTTCCTCTGCCAGGAGAGAGCTGCTGCTTTCTAGTTTGTGCTGGGAAACCTTGCTTTGGCAAGTGCCAATTGACCGCATTCGGGCAGAAAGAAAAGAGAACAGCAAGAGGCCTTTTCTCCCCGGCTGCTCTGCCAAGCCCTTCCAGCTAAAACTATGTCCTTGCTCCTCTGGAAGGATCCCTGCACCGTGACGTAGTTTTTTAGAAGAAGCCTTGGGGTTCCAAGAGCAAATGAGGAATTCGTTGCAGAAAAGAGGACGGAAAGAAAGTTTGTCTTCTTCTGCCTGCTTTGGTCAGAGGACTGGATGAAGTCAGGGAGTTCTCCCTTTCACTGATAAACGTGCAGGCTGCTGTTGCCTGGGCGCTCTCTTCTTTGCAAAAGAGTCTGCAGTTCCACGCTTTGAACCGTGGAAAGGCGCCGGGCTCTCCTAAGATTTCCCCCGGCGCTTCGTTTGCCCTGGGCCAAAGCGAGCCTTCACATTCGCTGAACGCGAACACTGCATACTCGTTCCACTTCCAGAACAGGGCTACCGCGAGGCAGTTCTCCGGGGGAAAACGGCCCTTCGCGAAGGGCAGATCTGTCGAGCTCATTGCGGGAAAGCGAAAGCAAAGGACGCTTTTCTCCCTCTAACTGCTTTCGTCAGAGGAACGGGGGAAGTCACAGTGTTCTTTCTCTCACTGAGATACACACAATCTGACGTTGCCTCTTTGCTCCGTTGCTGGCGAAGAACTGAAACGGACATACATTCCTGTGGGGAAACACAGGGTTTTGCTAGGATTTCTCTAGGCAGTGTGTTTTCCCTGGGCCTCACTGTAGCAACACTATCTCGCCAGGGCAACACTGCATGGGATTTCCTCTGCCAGGAGAGAGCTGCTGCTTTGTAGTTTGTGCTAGGAAACCTTGCTTTGGCAAGTGCCAATTGGCCGCAGTGAGGCAGAAAGAAAAGAGAATAGCAAGAGACCTTTCTCCCCAGCTGCTCAGCCAAGCCCTTCCAGCTAAAACTATGTCGTTGCTCCTCTGGAAGGATCCCTGCACCGTGACGTAGTTTTTCAGAAGAAGCCTTGCGTTTGCAAGAGCAAATGAGGAATTCGTTGCAGGAAAGAGGACGGAAAGAAAGTTTCTCTCCTTCTGCCTGCTTTGCTCAGAGGACTGGATGAAGTCAGGGAGTTCTCCCTTTCACTGAGAAACGTGCAGGCTGCTGTTGCCTGGGCGCTCTCTTCTTTGCAAGAGTCTGCAGTTCCACGCTTTGAACCGTGGAAAGGCGCCGGGCTCTCCTAAGATTTCCCCCGGCGCTTCGTTTGCCCTGGGCCAAAGTGAGCCTTCACATTCGCTGAACGTTAACACTGCATACTCGTTCCACTTCCAGAACAGGGCTACCGCGAGGCAGTTCTCCGGGGGAAAACGGCCCTTCGCGAAGGGCAGATCTGTCGAGCTCATTGCGGGAAAGCGAAAGCAAAGGACGCTTTTCTCCCTCTAACTGCTTTCGTCAGAGGAACGGGGGAAGTCACAGTGTTCTTTCTCTCACTGAGATACACACAATCTGACGTTGCCTCTTTGCTCCGTTGCTGGCGAAGAACTGAAACGGACATACATTCCTGTGGGGAATCACAGGGTTTTGCTAGGATTTCTCTAGGCAGTGTGTTTTCCCTGGGCCTCACTGTAGCAACACTATCTCGCCAGGGCAACACTGCATGGGATTTCCTCTGCCAGGAGAGAGCTGCTGCTTTGTAGTTTGTGCTAGGAAACCTTGCTTTGGCAAGTGCCAATTGACCGCAGTGAGGCAGAAAGAAAAGAGAATAGCAAGAGACCTTTCTCCCCAGCTGCTCAGCCAAGCCCTTCCAGCTAAAACTATGTCGTTGCTCCTCTGGAAGGATCCCTGCACCGTGACGTAGTTTTTCAGAAGAAGCCTTGCGTTTGCAAGAGCAAATGAGGAATTCGTTGCAGGAAAGAGGACGGAAAGAAAGTTTCTCTCCTTCTGCCTGCTTTGCTCAGAGGACTGGATGAAGTCAGGGAGTTCTCCCTTTCACTGAGAAACGTGCAGGCTGCTGTTGCCTGGGCGCTCTCTTCTTTGCAAGAGTCTGCAGTTCCACGCTTTGAACCGTGGAAAGGCGCCGGGCTCTCCTAAGATTTCCCCCGGCGCTTCGTTTGCCCTGGGCCAAAGTGAGCCTTCACATTCGCTGAACGTTAACACTGCATACTCGTTCCACTTCCAGAACAGGGCTACCGCGAGGCAGTTCTCCGGGGGAAAACGGCCCTTCGCGAAGGGCAGATCTGTCGAGCTCATTGCGGGAAAGCGAAAGCAAAGGACGCTTTTCTCCCTCCAACCGATTTTGTCAGAGGAACGGGGGAAGTCACAGTGTTCTTTCTCTCACTGAGATACACACAATCTGACGTTGCCTCTGAGCTCCGTTGCTGGCAAAGAACTGAAACGGACATACATTCCTGTGGGGAAACACAGGGCTTTGCTAGGATTTCTCTAGGCAGTGTGTTTTCCCTGGGCCTCACTGTAGCAACACTATCTCGCCAGGGCAACACTGCATGGGATTTCCTCTGCCAGAAGAGAGCTGATGCTTTCTAGTTTGTGCTGGGAAACCTTGCTTTGGCAAGTGCCAATTGACCGCATTCGGGCAGAAAGAAAAGAGAACAGCAAGAGGCCTTTTCTCCCCGGCTGCTCTGCCAAGCCCTTCCAGCTAAAACTATGTCGTTGCTCCTCTGGAAGGATCCCTGCACCGTGACGTAGTTTTTTAGAAGAAGCCTTGCGTTTCCAAGAGCAAATGAGGAATTCGTTGCAGAAGAGAGGACGGAAAGAAAGTTTGTCTTCTTCTGCCTGCTTTGGTCAGAGGACTGGATGAAGTCAGGGAGTTCTCCCTTTCACTGAGAAATTGCAGGCTGCTGTTGCCTGGGCGCTCTCTTCTTTGCAAAAGAGTCTGGAGTTCCACGCTTTGAACCGTGGAAAGGCGCCGGGCTCTCCTAAGATTTCCCCCGGCGCTTCGTTTGCCCTGGGCCAAAGCGAGCCTTCACATTCGCTGAACGCTAACACTGCATACTCGTTCCACTTCCAGAACAGGGCTACCGCGAGGCAGTTCTCCGGGGGAAAACGGCCCTTCGCGAAGGGCAGATCTGTCGAGCTCATTGCGGGAAAGCGAAAGCAAAGGACGCTTTTCTCCCTCTAACTGCTTTCGTCAGAGGAACGGGGGAAGTCACAGTGTTCTTTCTCTCACTGAGATACACACAATCTGACGTTGCCTCTTTGCTCCGTTGCTGGCGAAGAACTGAAACGGACATACATTCCTGTGGGGAAACACAGGGTTTTGCTAGGATTTCTCTAGGCAGTGTGTTTTCCCTGGGCCTCACTGTAGCAACACTATCTCGCCAGGGCAACACTGCATGGGATTTCCTCTGCCAGGAGAGAGCTGCTGCTTTGTAGTTTGTGCTAGGAAACCTTGCTTTGGCAAGTGCCAATTGACCGCAGTGAGGCAGAAAGAAAAGAGAATAGCAAGAGACCTTTCTCCCCAGCTGCTCAGCCAAGCCCTTCCAGCTAAAACTATGTCGTTGCTCCTCTGGAAGGATCCCTGCACCGTGACGTAGTTTTTCAGAAGAAGCCTTGCGTTTGCAAGAGCAAATGAGGAATTCGTTGCAGGAAAGAGGACGGAAAGAAAGTTTCTCTCCTTCTGCCTGCTTTGCTCAGAGGACTGGATGAAGTCAGGGAGTTCTCCCTTTCACTGAGAAACGTGCAGGCTGCTGTTGCCTGGGCGCTCTCTTCTTTGCAAGAGTCTGCAGTTCCACGCTTTGAACCGTGGAAAGGCGCCGGGCTCTCCTAAGATTTCCCCCGGCGCTTCGTTTGCCCTGGGCCAAAGTGAGCCTTCACAATAGCTGAACGTTAACACTGCATACTCGTTCTACTTCCAGAACAGGGCTACCGCGAGGCAGTTCTCCGGGGGAAAACGGCCCTTCGCGAAGGGCAGATCTGTCGAGCTCATTGCGGGAAAGAGAAAGCAAAGGACGCTTTTCTCCCTCCAACCGATTTCGTCAGAGGAACGGGGGAAGTCACAGTGTTCTTTCTCTCACTGAGATACACACAATCTGACGTTGCCTCTGAGCTCCGTTGCTGGCAAAGAACTGAAACGGACATACATTCCTGTGGGGAAACACAGGGCTTTGCTAGGATTTCTCTAGGCAGTGTGTTTTCCCTGGGCCTCACTGTAGCAACACTATCTCGGCAGGGCAACACTACATGGGATTTCCTCTGCCAGGAGAGAGCTGCTGCTTTCTAGTTTGTGCTGGGAAACCTTGCTTTGGCAAGTGCCAATTGACCGCATTCGGGCAGAAAGAAAAGAGAACAGCAAGAGGCCTTTTCTCCCCGGCTGCTCTGCCAAGCCCTTCCAGCTAAAACTATGTCCTTGCTCCTCTGGAAGGATCCCTGCACCGTGACGTAGTTTTTTAGAAGAAGCCTTGGGGTTCCAAGAGCAAATGAGGAATTCGTTGCAGAAAAGAGGACGGAAAGAAAGTTTGTCTTCTTCTGCCTGCTTTGCTCAGAGGACTGGATGAAGTCAGGGAGTTCTCCCTTTCACTGAGAAATTGCAGGCTGCTGTTGCCTGGGCGCTCTCTTCTTTGCAAAAGAGTCTGCAGTTCCACGCTTTGAACCGTGGAAAGGCGCCGGGCTCTCCTAAGATTTCCCCCGGCGCTTCGTTTGCCCTGGGCCAAAGCGAGCCTTCACATTCGCTGAACGCGAACACTGCATACTCGTTCCACTTCCAGAACAGGGCTACCGCGAGGCAGTTCTCCGGGGGAAAACGGCCCTTCGCGAAGGGCAGATCTGTCGAGCTCATTGCGGGAAAGCGAAAGCAAAGGACGCTTTTCTCCCTCTAACTGCTTTCGTCAGAGGAACGGGGGAAGTCACAGTGTTCTTTCTCTCACTGAGATACACACAATCTGACGTTGCCTCTTTGCTCCGTTGCTGGCGAAGAACTGAAACGGACATACATTCCTGTGGGGAAACACAGGGTTTTGCTAGGATTTCTCTAGGCAGTGTGTTTTCCCTGGGCCTCACTGTAGCAACACTATCTCGCCAGGGCAACACTGCATGGGATTTCCTCTGCCAGGAGAGAGCTGCTGCTTTGTAGTTTGTGCTAGGAAACCTTGCTTTGGCAAGTGCCAATTGACCGCAGTGAGGCAGAAAGAAAAGAGAATAGCAAGAGACCTTTCTCCCCAGCTGCTCAGCCAAGCCCTTCCAGCTAAAACTATGTCGTTGCTCCTCTGGAAGGATCCCTGCACCGTGACGTAGTTTTTCAGAAGAAGCCTTGCGTTTGCAAGAGCAAATGAGGAATTCGTTGCAGGAAAGAGGACGGAAAGAAAGTTTCTCTCCTTCTGCCTGCTTTGCTCAGAGGACTGGATGAAGTCAGGGAGTTCTCCCTTTCACTGAGAAACGTGCAGGCTGCTGTTGCCTGGGCGCTCTCTTCTTTGCAAGAGTCTGCAGTTCCACGCTTTGAACCGTGGAAAGGCGCCGGGCTCTCCTAAGATTTCCCCCGGCGCTTCGTTTGCCCTGGGCCAAAGTGAGCCTTCACATTCGCTGAACGTTAACACTGCATACTCGTTCCACTTCCAGAACAGGGCTACCGCGAGGCAGTTCTCCGGGGGAAAACGGCCCTTCGCGAAGGGCAGATCTGTCGAGCTCATTGCGGGAAAGCGAAAGCAAAGGACGCTTTTCTCCCTCCAACCGATTTTGTCAGAGGAACGGGGGAAGTCACAGTGTTCTTTCTCTCACTGAGATACACACAATCTGACGTTGCCTCTGAGCTCCGTTGCTGGCAAAGAACTGAAACGGACATACATTCCTGTGGGGAAACACAGGGCTTTGCTAGGATTTCTCTAGGCAGTGTGTTTTCCCTGGGCCTCACTGTAGCAACACTATCTCGCCAGGGCAACACTGCATGGGATTTCCTCTGCCAGAAGAGAGCTGATGCTTTCTAGTTTGTGCTGGGAAACCTTGCTTTGGCAAGTGCCAATTGACCGCATTCGGGCAGAAAGAAAAGAGAACAGCAAGAGGCCTTTTCTCCCCGGCTGCTCTGCCAAGCCCTTCCAGCTCAAACTATGTCGTTGCTCCTCTGGAAGGATCCCTGCACCGTGACGTAGTTTTTTAGAAGAAGCCTTGCGTTTCCAAGAGCAAATGAGGAATTCGTTGCAGAAGAGAGGACGGAAAGAAAGTTTGTCTTCTTCTGCCTGCTTTGGTCAGAGGACTGGATGAAGTCAGGGAGTTCTCCCTTTCACTGAGAAATTGCAGGCTGCTGTTGCCTGGGCGCTCTCTTCTTTGCAAAAGAGTCTGCAGTTCCACGCTTTGAACCGTGGAAAGGCGCCGGGCTCTCCTAAGATTTCCCCCGGCGCTTCGTTTGCCCTGGGCCAAAGCGAGCCTTCACATTCGCTGAACGCTAACACTGCATACTCGTTCCACTTCCAGAACAGGGCTACCGCGAGGCAGTTCTCCGGGGGAAAACGGCCCTTCGCGAAGGGCAGATCTGTCGAGCTCATTGCGGGAAAGCGAAAGCAAAGGACGCTTTTCTCCCTCTAACTGCTTTCGTCAGAGGAACGGGGGAAGTCACAGTGTTCTTTCTCTCACTGAGATACACACAATCTGACGTTGCCTCTTTGCTCCGTTGCTGGCGAAGAACTGAAACGGACATACATTCCTGTGGGGAAACACAGGGTTTTGCTAGGATTTCTCTAGGCAGTGTGTTTTCCCTGGGCCTCACTGTAGCAACACTATCTCGCCAGGGCAACACTGCATGGGATTTCCTCTGCCAGGAGAGAGCTGCTGCTTTGTAGTTTGTGCTAGGAAACCTTGCTTTGGCAAGTGCCAATTGACCGCAGTGAGGCAGAAAGAAAAGAGAATAGCAAGAGACCTTTCTCCCCAGCTGCTCAGCCAAGCCCTTCCAGCTAAAACTATGTCGTTGCTCCTCTGGAAGGATCCCTGCACCGTGACGTAGTTTTTCAGAAGAAGCCTTGCGTTTGCAAGAGCAAATGAGGAATTCGTTGCAGGAAAGAGGACGGAAAGAAAGTTTCTCTCCTTCTGCCTGCTTTGCTCAGAGGACTGGATGAAGTCAGGGAGTTCTCCCTTTCACTGAGAAACGTGCAGGCTGCTGTTGCCTGGGCGCTCTCTTCTTTGCAAGAGTCTGCAGTTCCACGCTTTGAACCGTGGAAAGGCGCCGGGCTCTCCTAAGATTTCCCCCGGCGCTTCGTTTGCCCTGGGCCAAAGTGAGCCTTCACAATAGCTGAACGTTAACACTGCATACTCGTTCTACTTCCAGAACAGGGCTACCGCGAGGCAGTTCTCCGGGGGAAAACGGCCCTTCGCGAAGGGCAGATCTGTCGAGCTCATTGCGGGAAAGCGAAAGCAAAGGACGCTTTTCTCCCTCCAACCGCTTTCGTCAGAGGAACGGGGGAAGTCACAGTGTTCTTTCTCTCACTGAGATACACACAATCTGACGTTGCCTCTTTGCTCCGTTGCTGGCATAGAACTGAAACGGACATACATTCCTGTGGGGAAACACAGGTCTTTGCTAGGATTTCTCTAGGCAGTGTGTTTTCCATGGGCCTCACTGTAGCAACACTATCTCGCCAGGGCAACACTGCATGGGATTTCCTCTGCCAGAAGAGAGCTGCTGCTTTGTAGTTTGTGCTGGGAAAGCTTGCTTTGGCAAGTGCCAATTGACCGCATTCGGGCAGAAAGAAAAAAGAACAGCCAGAGGCCTTTTCTCCCCGGCTGCTCTGCGAAGTCCTTCCAGCTAAAATTATGTCGTTGCTCCTCTGGAAGGATCCCTGCACCGTGACGTAGTTTTTCAGAAGAAGCCTTGCGTTTGCAAGAGCAAATGAGGAATTCGTTGCAGGAAAGAGGAAGGAAAGAAAGTTTCTCTCCTTCTGCCTGCTTTGCTCAGAGGACTGGATGAAGTCAGGGAGTTCTCCCTTTCACTGAGAAATTGCAGGCTGCTGTTGCCTGGGCGCTCTCTTCTTTGCAAAAGAGTCTGCAGTTCCACGCTTTGAACCGTGGAAAGGCGCCGGGCTCTCCTAAGATTTCCCCCGGCGCTTCGTTTGCCCTGGGCCAAAGCGAGCCTTCACATTCGCTGAACGCTAACACTGCATACTCGTTCCACTTCCAGAACAGGGCTACCGCGAGGCAGTTCTCCGGGGGAAAACGGCCCTTCGCGAAGGGCAGATCTGTCGAGCTCATTGCGGGAAAGCGAAAGCAAAGGACGCTTTTCTCCCTCTAACTGCTTTCGTCAGAGGAACGGGGGAAGTCACAGTGTTCTTTCTCTCACTGAGATACACACAATCTGACGTTGCCTCTTTGCTCCGTTGCTGGCGAAGAACTGAAACGGACATACATTCCTGTGGGGAAACACAGGGTTTTGCTAGGATTTCTCTAGGCAGTGTGTTTTCCCTGGGCCTCACTGTAGCAACACTATCTCGCCAGGGCAACACTGCATGGGATTTCCTCTGCCAGGAGAGAGCTGCTGCTTTGTAGTTTGTGCTAGGAAACCTTGCTTTGGCAAGTGCCAATTGACCGCAGTGAGGCAGAAAGAAAAGAGAATAGCAAGAGACCTTTCTCCCCAGCTGCTCAGCCAAGCCCTTCCAGCTAAAACTATGTCGTTGCTTCTCTGGAAGGATCCCTGCACCGTGACGTAGTTTTTCAGAAGAAGCCTTGCGTTTGCAAGAGCAAATGAGGAATTCGTTGCAGGAAAGAGGACGGAAAGAAAGTTTCTCTCCTTCTGCCTGCTTTGCTCAGAGGACTGGATGAAGTCAGGGATTTCTCCCTTTCACTGAGAAACGTGCAGGCTGCTGTTGCCTGGGCGCTCTCTTCTTTGCAAGAGTCTGCAGTTCCACGCTTTGAACCGTGGAAAGGCGCCGGGCTCTCCTAAGATTTCCCCCGGCGCTTCGTTTGCCCTGGGCCAAAGTGAGCCTTCACATTCGCTGAACGTTAACACTGCATACTCGTTCCACTTCCAGAACAGGGCTACCGCGAGGCAGTTCTCCGGGGGAAAACGGCCCTTCGCGAAGGGCAGATCTGTCGAGCTCATTGCGGGAAAGCGAAAGCAAAGGACGCTTTTCTCCCTCCAACCGATTTTGTCAGAGGAACGGGGGAAGTCACAGTGTTCTTTCTCTCACTGAGATACACACAATCTGACGTTGCCTCTGAGCTCCGTTGCTGGCAAAGAACTGAAACGGACATACATTCCTGTGGGGAAACACAGGGCTTTGCTAGGATTTCTCTAGGCAGTGTGTTTTCCCTGGGCCTCACTGTAGCAACACTATCTCGCCAGGGCAACACTGCATGGGATTTCCTCTGCCAGAAGAGAGCTGATGCTTTCTAGTTTGTGCTGGGAAACCTTGCTTTGGCAAGTGCCAATTGACCGCATTCGGGCAGAAAGAAAAGAGAACAGCAAGAGGCCTTTTCTCCCCGGCTGCTCTGCCAAGCCCTTCCAGCTAAAACTATGTCGTTGCTCCTCTGGAAGGATCCCTGCACCGTGACGTAGTTTTTTAGAAGAAGCCTTGCGTTTCCAAGAGCAAATGAGGAATTCGTTGCAGAAGAGAGGACGGAAAGAAAGTTTGTCTTCTTCTGCCTGCTTTGGTCAGAGGACTGGATGAAGTCAGGGAGTTCTCCCTTTCACTGAGAAATTGCAGGCTGCTGTTGCCTGGGCGCTCTCTTCTTTGCAAAAGAGTCTGGAGTTCCACGCTTTGAACCGTGGAAAGGCGCCGGGCTCTCCTAAGATTTCCCCCGGCGCTTCGTTTGCCCTGGGCCAAAGCGAGCCTTCACATTCGCTGAACGCTAACACTGCATACTCGTTCCACTTCCAGAACAGGGCTACCGCGAGGCAGTTCTCCGGGGGAAAACGGCCCTTCGCGAAGGGCAGATCTGTCGAGCTCATTGCGGGAAAGCGAAAGCAAAGGACGCTTTTCTCCCTCTAACTGCTTTCGTCAGAGGAACGGGGGAAGTCACAGTGTTCTTTCTCTCACTGAGATACACACAATCTGACGTTGCCTCTTTGCTCCGTTGCTGGCGAAGAACTGAAACGGACATACATTCCTGTGGGGAAACACAGGGTTTTGCTAGGATTTCTCTAGGCAGTGTGTTTTCCCTGGGCCTCACTGTAGCAACACTATCTCGCCAGGGCAACACTGCATGGGATTTCCTCTGCCAGGAGAGAGCTGCTGCTTTGTAGTTTGTGCTAGGAAACCTTGCTTTGGCAAGTGCCAATTGACCGCAGTGAGGCAGAAAGAAAAGAGAATAGCAAGAGACCTTTCTCCCCAGCTGCTCAGCCAAGCCCTTCCAGCTAAAACTATGTCGTTGCTCCTCTGGAAGGATCCCTGCACCGTGACGTAGTTTTTCAGAAGAAGCCTTGCGTTTGCAAGAGCAAATGAGGAATTCGTTGCAGGAAAGAGGACGGAAAGAAAGTTTCTCTCCTTCTGCCTGCTTTGCTCAGAGGACTGGATGAAGTCAGGGAGTTCTCCCTTTCACTGAGAAACGTGCAGGCTGCTGTTGCCTGGGCGCTCTCTTCTTTGCAAGAGTCTGCAGTTCCACGCTTTGAACCGTGGAAAGGCGCCGGGCTCTCCTAAGATTTCCCCCGGCGCTTCGTTTGCCCTGGGCCAAAGTGAGCCTTCACAATAGCTGAACGTTAACACTGCATACTCGTTCTACTTCCAGAACAGGGCTACCGCGAGGCAGTTCTCCGGGGGAAAACGGCCCTTCGCGAAGGGCAGATCTGTCGAGCTCATTGCGGGAAAGCGAAAGCAAAGGACGCTTTTCTCCCTCCAACCGCTTTCGTCAGAGGAACGGGGGAAGTCACAGTGTTCTTTCTCTCACTGAGATACACACAATCTGACGTTGCCTCTTTGCTCCGTTGCTGGCATAGAACTGAAACGGACATACATTCCTGTGGGGAAACACAGGTCTTTGCTAGGATTTCTCTAGGCAGTGTATTTTCCATGGGCCTCACTGTAGCAACACTATCTCGCCAGGGCAACACTGCATGGGATTTCCTCTGCCAGAAGAGAGCTGCTGCTTTGTAGTTTGTGCTGGTAAAGCTTGCTTTGGCAAGTGCCAATTGACCGCATTCGGGCAGAAAGAAAAAAGAACAGCCAGAGGCCTTTTCTCCCCGGCTGCTCTGCGAAGTCCTTCCAGCTAAAATTATGTCGTTGCTCCTCTGGAAGGATCCCTGCACCGTGACGTAGTTTTTCAGAAGAAGCCTTGCGTTTGCAAGAGCAAATGAGGAATTCGTTGCAGGAAAGAGGAAGGAAAGAAAGTTTCTCTCCTTCTGCCTGCTTTGCTCAGAGGACTGGATGAAGTCAGGGAGTTCTCCCTTTCACTGAGAAATTGCAGGCTGCTGTTGCCTGGGCGCTCTCTTCTTTGCAAAAGAGTCTGCAGTTCCACGCTTTGAACCGTGGAAAGGCGCCGGGCTCTCCTAAGATTTCCCCCGGCGCTTCGTTTGCCCTGGGCCAAAGCGAGCCTTCACATTCGCTGAACGCTAACACTGCATACTCGTTCCACTTCCAGAACAGGGCTACCGCGAGGCAGTTCTCCGGGGGAAAACGGCCCTTCGCGAAGGGCAGATCTGTCGAGCTCATTGCGGGAAAGAGAAAGCAAAGGACGCTTTTCTCCCTCCAACCGATTTCGTCAGAGGAACGGGGGAAGTCACAGTGTTCTTTCTCTCACTGAGATACACACAATCTGACGTTGCCTCTGAGCTCCGTTGCTGGCAAAGAACTGAAACGGACATACATTCCTGTGGGGAAACACAGGGCTTTGCTAGGATTTCTCTAGGCAGTGTGTTTTCCCTGGGCCTCACTGTAGCAACACTATCTCGGCAGGGCAACACTACATGGGATTTCCTCTGCCAGGAGAGAGCTGCTGCTTTCTAGTTTGTGCTGGGAAACCTTGCTTTGGCAAGTGCCAATTGACCGCATTCGGGCAGAAAGAAAAGAGAACAGCAAGAGGCCTTTTCTCCCCGGCTGCTCTGCCAAGCCCTTCCAGCTAAAACTATGTCCTTGCTCCTCTGGAAGGATCCCTGCACCGTGACGTAGTTTTTTAGAAGAAGCCTTGGGGTTCCAAGAGCAAATGAGGAATTCGTTGCAGAAAAGAGGACGGAAAGAAAGTTTGTCTTCTTCTGCCTGCTTTGGTCAGAGGACTGGATGAAGTCAGGGAGTTCTCCCTTTCACTGATAAACGTGCAGGCTGCTGTTGCCTGGGCCCTCTCTTCTTTGCAAAAGAGTCTGCAGTTCCACGCTTTGAACCGTGGAAAGGCGCCGGGCTCGGCTAAGATTTCCCCCGGCGCTTCGTTTGCCCTGGGCCAAAGCGAGCCTTCACATTAGCTGAACGCTAACACTGCATACTCGTTCCACTTCCAGAACAGGGCTACCGCGAGGCAGTTCTCAGGGGGAAAACGGCCCTTCGCGAAGGGCAGATCTGTCGAGCTCATTGCGGGAAAGCGAAAGCAAAGGACGCTTTTCTCCCTCCAACCGCTTTCGTCAGAGGAACGGGGGAAGTCACAGTGTTCTTTCTCTCACTGAGATACACACAATCTGACGTTGCCTCTTTGCTCCGTTGCTGGCATAGAACTGAAACGGACATACATTCCTGTGGGGAAACACAGGTCTTTGCTAGGATTTCTCTAGGCAGTGTGTTTTCCATGGGCCTCACTGTAGCAACACTATCTCGCCAGGGCAACACTGCATGGGATTTCCTCTGCCAGAAGAGAGCTGCTGCTTTGTAGTTTGTGCTAGGAAACCTTGCTTTGGCAAGTGCCAATTGACCGCAGTGAGGCAGAAAGAAAAGAGAATAGCAAGAGACCTTTCTCCCCAGCTGCTCAGCCAAGCCCTTCCAGCTAAAACTATGTCGTTGCTCCTCTGGAAGGATCCCTGCACCGTGACGTAGTTTTTCAGAAGAAGCCTTGCGTTTGCAAGAGCAAATGAGGAATTCGTTGCAGGAAAGAGGACGGAAAGAAATTTTCTCTCCTTCTGCCTGCTTTGCTCAGAGGACTGGATGAAGTCAGGGAGTTCTCCCTTTCACTGAGAAACGTGCAGGCTGCTGTTGCCTGGGCGCTCTCTTCTTTGCAAGAGTCTGCAGTTCCACGCTTTGAACCGTGGAAAGGCGCCGGGCTCTCCTAAGATTTCCCCCGGCGCTTCGTTTGCCCTGGGCCAAAGTGAGCCTTCACATTCGCTGAACGTTAACACTGCATACTCGTTCTACTTCCAGAACAGGGCTACCGCGAGGCAGTTCTCCGGGGGAAAACGGCCCTTCGCGAAGGGCAGATCTGTCGAGCTCATTGCGGGAAAGCGAAAGCAAAGGACGCTTTTCTCCCTCCAACCGATTTTGTCAGAGGAACGGGGGAAGTCACAGTGTTCTTTCTCTCACTGAGATACACACAATCTGACGTTGCCTCTGAGCTCCGTTGCTGGCAAAGAACTGAAACGGACATACATTCCTGTGGGGAAACACAGGGCTTTGCTAGGATTTCTCTAGGCAGTGTGTTTTCCCTGGGCCTCACTGTAGCAACACTATCTCGCCAGGGCAACACTGCATGGGATTTCCTCTGCCAGAAGAGAGCTGATGCTTTCTAGTTTGTGCTGGGAAACCTTGCTTTGGCAAGTGCCAATTGACCGCATTCGGGCAGAAAGAAAAGAGAACAGCAAGAGGCCTTTTCTCCCCGGCTGCTCTGCCAAGCCCTTCCAGCTAAAACTATGTCGTTGCTCCTCTGGAAGGATCCCTGCACCGTGACGTAGTTTTTTAGAAGAAGCCTTGCGTTTCCAAGAGCAAATGAGGAATTCGTTGCAGAAGAGAGGACGGAAAGAAAGTTTGTCTTCTTCTGCCTGCTTTGGTCAGAGGACTGGATGAAGTCAGGGAGTTCTCCCTTTCACTGAGAAATTGCAGGCTGCTGTTGCCTGGGCGCTCTCTTCTTTGCAAAAGAGTCTGGAGTTCCACGCTTTGAACCGTGGAAAGGCGCCGGGCTCTCCTAAGATTTCCCCCGGCGCTTCGTTTGCCCTGGGCCAAAGCGAGCCTTCACATTCGCTGAACGCTAACACTGCATACTCGTTCCACTTCCAGAACAGGGCTACCGCGAGGCAGTTCTCCGGGGGAAAACGGCCCTTCGCGAAGGGCAGATCTGTCGAGCTCATTGCGGGAAAGCGAAAGCAAAGGACGCTTTTCTCCCTCTAACTGCTTTCGTCAGAGGAACGGGGGAAGTCACAGTGTTCTTTCTCTCACTGAGATACACACAATCTGACGTTGCCTCTTTGCTCCGTTGCTGGCGAAGAACTGAAACGGACATACATTCCTGTGGGGAAACACAGGGTTTTGCTAGGATTTCTCTAGGCAGTGTGTTTTCCCTGGGCCTCACTGTAGCAACACTATCTCGCCAGGGCAACACTGCATGGGATTTCCTCTGCCAGGAGAGAGCTGCTGCTTTGTAGTTTGTGCTAGGAAACCTTGCTTTGGCAAGTGCCAATTGACCGCAGTGAGGCAGAAAGAAAAGAGAATAGCAAGAGACCTTTCTCCCCAGCTGCTCAGCCAAGCCCTTCCAGCTAAAACTATGTCGTTGCTCCTCTGGAAGGATCCCTGCACCGTGACGTAGTTTTTCAGAAGAAGCCTTGCGTTTGCAAGAGCAAATGAGGAATTCGTTGCAGGAAAGAGGACGGAAAGAAAGTTTCTCTCCTTCTGCCTGCTTTGCTCAGAGGACTGGATGAAGTCAGGGAGTTCTCCCTTTCACTGAGAAACGTGCAGGCTGCTGTTGCCTGGGCGCTCTCTTCTTTGCAAGAGTCTGCAGTTCCACGCTTTGAACCGTGGAAAGGCGCCGGGCTCTCCTAAGATTTCCCCCGGCGCTTCGTTTGCCCTGGGCCAAAGTGAGCCTTCACAATAGCTGAACGTTAACACTGCATACTCGTTCTACTTCCAGAACAGGGCTACCGCGAGGCAGTTCTCCGGGGGAAAACGGCCCTTCGCGAAGGGCAGATCTGTCGAGCTCATTGCGGGAAAGAGAAAGCAAAGGACGCTTTTCTCCCTCCAACCGATTTCGTCAGAGGAACGGGGGAAGTCACAGTGTTCTTTCTCTCACTGAGATACACACAATCTGACGTTGCCTCTGAGCTCCGTTGCTGGCAAAGAACTGAAACGGACATACATTCCTGTGGGGAAACACAGGGCTTTGCTAGGATTTCTCTAGGCAGTGTGTTTTCCCTGGGCCTCACTGTAGCAACACTATCTCGGCAGGGCAACACTACATGGGATTTCCTCTGCCAGGAGAGAGCTGCTGCTTTCTCGTTTGTGCTGGGAAACCTTGCTTTGGCAAGTGCCAATTGACCGCATTCGGGCAGAAAGAAAAGAGAACAGCAAGAGGCCTTTTCTCCCCGGCTGCTCTGCCAAGCCCTTCCAGCTAAAACTATGTCCTTGCTCCTCTGGAAGGATCCCTGCACCGTGACGTAGTTTTTTAGAAGAAGCCTTGGGGTTCCAAGAGCAAATGAGGAATTCGTTGCAGAAAAGAGGACGGAAAGAAAGTTTGTCTTCTTCTGCCTGCTTTGCTCAGAGGACTGGATGAAGTCAGGGAGTTCTCCCTTTCACTGAGAAATTGCAGGCTGCTGTTGCCTGGGCGCTCTCTTCTTTGCAAAAGAGTCTGCAGTTCCACGCTTTGAACCGTGGAAAGGCGCCGGGCTCTCCTAAGATTTCCCCCGGCGCTTCGTTTGCCCTGGGCCAAAGCGAGCCTTCACATTCGCTGAACGCGAACACTGCATACTCGTTCCACTTCCAGAACAGGGCTACCGCGAGGCAGTTCTCCGGGGGAAAACGGCCCTTCGCGAAGGGCAGATCTGTCGAGCTCATTGCGGGAAAGCGAAAGCAAAGGACGCTTTTCTCCCTCTAACTGCTTTCGTCAGAGGAACGGGGGAAGTCACAGTGTTCTTTCTCTCACTGAGATACACACAATCTGACGTTGCCTCTTTGCTCCGTTGCTGGCGAAGAACTGAAACGGACATACATTCCTGTGGGGAAACACAGGGTTTTGCTAGGATTTCTCTAGGCAGTGTGTTTTCCCTGGGCCTCACTGTAGCAACACTATCTCGCCAGGGCAACACTGCATGGGATTTCCTCTGCCAGGAGAGAGCTGCTGCTTTGTAGTTTGTGCTAGGAAACCTTGCTTTGGCAAGTGCCAATTGACCGCAGTGAGGCAGAAAGAAAAGAGAATAGCAAGAGACCTTTCTCCCCAGCTGCTCAGCCAAGCCCTTCCAGCTAAAACTATGTCGTTGCTCCTCTGGAAGGATCCCTGCACCGTGACGTAGTTTTTCAGAAGAAGCCTTGCGTTTGCAAGAGCAAATGAGGAATTCGTTGCAGGAAAGAGGACGGAAAGAAAGTTTCTCTCCTTCTGCCTGCTTTGCTCAGAGGACTGGATGAAGTCAGGGAGTTCTCCCTTTCACTGAGAAACGTGCAGGCTGCTGTTGCCTGGGCGCTCTCTTCTTTGCAAGAGTCTGCAGTTCCACGCTTTGAACCGTGGAAAGGCGCCGGGCTCTCCTAAGATTTCCCCCGGCGCTTCGTTTGCCCTGGGCCAAAGTGAGCCTTCACATTCGCTGAACGTTAACACTGCATACTCGTTCCACTTCCAGAACAGGGCTACCGCGAGGCAGTTCTCCGGGGGAAAACGGCCCTTCGCGAAGGGCAGATCTGTCGAGCTCATTGCGGGAAAGCGAAAGCAAAGGACGCTTTTCTCCCTCCAACCGATTTTGTCAGAGGAACGGGGGAAGTCACAGTGTTCTTTCTCTCACTGAGATACACACAATCTGACGTTGCCTCTGAGCTCCGTTGCTGGCAAAGAACTGAAACGGACATACATTCCTGTGGGGAAACACAGGGCTTTGCTAGGATTTCTCTAGGCAGTGTGTTTTCCCTGGGCCTCACTGTAGCAACACTATCTCGCCAGGGCAACACTGCATGGGATTTCCTCTGCCAGAAGAGAGCTGATGCTTTCTAGTTTGTGCTGGGAAACCTTGCTTTGGCAAGTGCCAATTGACCGCATTCGGGCAGAAAGAAAAGAGAAAAGCAAGAGGCCTTTTCTCCCCGGCTGCTCTGCCAAGCCCTTCCAGCTCAAACTATGTCGTTGCTCCTCTGGAAGGATCCCTGCACCGTGACGTAGTTTTTTAGAAGAAGCCTTGCGTTTCCAAGAGCAAATGAGGAATTCGTTGCAGAAGAGAGGACGGAAAGAAAGTTTGTCTTCTTCTGCCTGCTTTGGTCAGAGGACTGGATGAAGTCAGGGAGTTCTCCCTTTCACTGAGAAATTGCAGGCTGCTGTTGCCTGGGCGCTCTCTTCTTTGCAAAAGAGTCTGCAGTTCCACGCTTTGAACCGTGGAAAGGCGCCGGGCTCTCCTAAGATTTCCCCCGGCGCTTCGTTTGCCCTGGGCCAAAGCGAGCCTTCACATTCGCTGAACGCTAACACTGCATACTCGTTCCACTTCCAGAACAGGGCTACCGCGAGGCAGTTCTCCGGGGGAAAACGGCCCTTCGCGAAGGGCAGATCTGTCGAGCTCATTGCGGGAAAGCGAAAGCAAAGGACGCTTTTCTCCCTCTAACTGCTTTCGTCAGAGGAACGGGGGAAGTCACAGTGTTCTTTCTCTCACTGAGATACACACAATCTGACGTTGCCTCTGAGCTCCGTTGCTGGCAAAGAACTGAAACGGACATACATTCCTGTGGGGAAACACAGGGCTTTGCTAGGATTTCTCTAGGCAGTGTGTTTTCCCTGGGCCTCACTGTAGCAACACTATCTCGGCAGGGCAACACTACATGGGATTTCCTCTGCCAGGAGAGAGCTGCTGCTTTCTAGTTTGTGCTGGGAAACCTTGCTTTGGCAAGTGCCAATTGACCGCATTCGGGCAGAAAGAAAAGAGAACAGCAAGAGGCCTTTTCTCCCCGGCTGCTCTGCCAAGCCCTTCCAGCTAAAACTATGTCCTTGCTCCTCTGGAAGGATCCCTGCACCGTGACGTAGTTTTTTAGAAGAAGCCTTGGGGTTCCAAGAGCAAATGAGGAATTCGTTGCAGAAAAGAGGACGGAAAGAAAGTTTGTCTTCTTCTGCCTGCTTTGGTCAGAGGACTGGATGAAGTCAGGGAGTTCTCCCTTTCACTGATAAACGTGCAGGCTGCTGTTGCCTGGGCCCTCTCTTCTTTGCAAAAGAGTCTGCAGTTCCACGCTTTGAACCGTGGAAAGGCGCCGGGCTCGGCTAAGATTTCCCCCGGCGCTTCGTTTGCCCTGGGCCAAAGCGAGCCTTCACATTAGCTGAACGCTAACACTGCATACTCGTTCCACTTCCAGAACAGGGCTACCGCGAGGCAGTTCTCAGGGGGAAAACGGCCCTTCGCGAAGGGCAGATCTGTCGAGCTCATTGCGGGAAAGCGAAAGCAAAGGACGCTTTTCTCCCTCCAACCGCTTTCGTCAGAGGAACGGGGGAAGTCACAGTGTTCTTTCTCTCACTGAGATACACACAATCTGACGTTGCCTCTTTGCTCCGTTGCTGGCATAGAACTGAAACGGACATACATTCCTGTGGGGAAACACAGGTCTTTGCTAGGATTTCTCTAGGCAGTGTGTTTTCCATGGGCCTCACTGTAGCAACACTATCTCGCCAGGGCAACACTGCATGGGATTTCCTCTGCCAGAAGAGAGCTGCTGCTTTGTAGTTTGTGCTAGGAAACCTTGCTTTGGCAAGTGCCAATTGACCGCAGTGAGGCAGAAAGAAAAGAGAATAGCAAGAGACCTTTCTCCCCAGCTGCTCAGCCAAGCCCTTCCAGCTAAAACTATGTCGTTGCTCCTCTGGAAGGATCCCTGCACCGTGACGTAGTTTTTCAGAAGAAGCCTTGCGTTTGCAAGAGCAAATGAGGAATTCGTTGCAGGAAAGAGGACGGAAAGAAATTTTCTCTCCTTCTGCCTGCTTTGCTCAGAGGACTGGATGAAGTCAGGGAGTTCTCCCTTTCACTGAGAAACGTGCAGGCTGCTGTTGCCTGGGCGCTCTCTTCTTTGCAAGAGTCTGCAGTTCCACGCTTTGAACCGTGGAAAGGCGCCGGGCTCTCCTAAGATTTCCCCCGGCGCTTCGTTTGCCCTGGGCCAAAGTGAGCCTTCACATTCGCTGAACGTTAACACTGCATACTCGTTCTACTTCCAGAACAGGGCTACCGCGAGGCAGTTCTCCGGGGGAAAACGGCCCTTCGCGAAGGGCAGATCTGTCGAGCTCATTGCGGGAAAGCGAAAGCAAAGGACGCTTTTCTCCCTCCAACCGATTTTGTCAGAGGAACGGGGGAAGTCACAGTGTTCTTTCTCTCACTGAGATACACACAATCTGACGTTGCCTCTGAGCTCCGTTGCTGGCAAAGAACTGAAACGGACATACATTCCTGTGGGGAAACACAGGGCTTTGCTAGGATTTCTCTAGGCAGTGTGTTTTCCCTGGGCCTCACTGTAGCAACACTATCTCGCCAGGGCAACACTGCATGGGATTTCCTCTGCCAGAAGAGAGCTGATGCTTTCTAGTTTGTGCTGGGAAACCTTGCTTTGGCAAGTGCCAATTGACCGCATTCGGGCAGAAAGAAAAGAGAACAGCAAGAGGCCTTTTCTCCCCGGCTGCTCTGCCAAGCCCTTCCAGCTAAAACTATGTCGTTGCTCCTCTGGAAGGATCCCTGCACCGTGACGTAGTTTTTTAGAAGAAGCCTTGCGTTTCCAAGAGCAAATGAGGAATTCGTTGCAGAAGAGAGGACGGAAAGAAAGTTTGTCTTCTTCTGCCTGCTTTGGTCAGAGGACTGGATGAAGTCAGGGAGTTCTCCCTTTCACTGAGAAATTGCAGGCTGCTGTTGCCTGGGCGCTCTCTTCTTTGCAAAAGAGTCTGCAGTTCCACGCTTTGAACCGTGGAAAGGCGCCGGGCTCTCCTAAGATTTCCCCCGGCGCTTCGTTTGCCCTGGGCCAAAGCGAGCCTTCACATTCGCTGAACGCTAACACTGCGTACTCGTTCCACTTCCAGAACAGGGCTACCGCGAGGCAGTTCTCCGGGGGAAAACGGCCCTTCGCGAAGGGCAGATCTGTCGAGCTCATTGCGGGAAAGCGAAAGCAAAGGACGCTTTTCTCCCTCTAACTGCTTTCGTCAGAGGAACGGGGGAAGTCACAGTGTTCTTTCTCTCACTGAGATACACACAATCTGACGTTGCCTCTTTGCTCCGTTGCTGGCGAAGAACTGAAACGGACATACATTCCTGTGGGGAAACACAGGGTTTTGCTAGGATTTCTCTAGGCAGTGTGTTTTCCCTGGGCCTCACTGTAGCAACACTATCTCGCCAGGGCAACACTGCATGGGATTTCCTCTGCCAGGAGAGAGCTGCTGCTTTGTAGTTTGTGCTAGGAAACCTTGCTTTGGCAAGTGCCAATTGACCGCAGTGAGGCAGAAAGAAAAGAGAATAGCAAGAGACCTTTCTCCCCAGCTGCTCAGCCAAGCCCTTCCAGCTAAAACTATGTCGTTGCTCCTCTGGAAGGATCCCTGCACCGTGACGTAGTTTTTCAGAAGAAGCCTTGCGTTTGCAAGAGCAAATGAGGAATTCGTTGCAGGAAAGAGGACGGAAAGAAAGTTTCTCTCCTTCTGCCTGCTTTGCTCAGAGGACTGGATGAAGTCAGGGAGTTCTCCCTTTCACTGAGAAACGTGCAGGCTGCTGTTGCCTGGGCGCTCTCTTCTTTGCAAAAGAGTCTGCAGTTCCACGCTTTGAACCGTGGAAAGGCGCCGGGCTCTCCTAAGATTTCCCCCGGCGCTTCGTTTGCCCTGGGCCAAAGTGAGCCTTCACAATAGCTGAACGTTAACACTGCATACTCGTTCTACTTCCAGAACAGGGCTACCGCGAGGCAGTTCTCCGGGGGAAAACGGCCCTTCGCGAAGGGCAGATCTGTCGAGCTCATTGCGGGAAAGCGAAAGCAAAGGACGCTTTTCTCCCTCCAACCGCTTTCGTCAGAGGAACGGGGGAAGTCACAGTGTTCTTTCTCTCACTGAGATACACACAATCTGACGTTGCCTCTTTGCTCCGTTGCTGGCATAGAACTGAAACGGACATACATTCCTGTGGGGAAACACAGGTCTTTGCTAGGATTTCTCTAGGCAGTGTGTTTTCCATGGGCCTCACTGTAGCAACACTATCTCGCCAGGGCAACACTGCATGGGATTTCCTCTGCCAGAAGAGAGCTGCTGCTTTGTAGTTTGTGCTGGGAAAGCTTGCTTTGGCAAGTGCCAATTGACCGCATTCGGGCAGAAAGAAAAAAGAACAGCCAGAGGCCTTTTCTCCCCGGCTGCTCTGCGAAGCCCTTCCAGCTAAAATTATGTCGTTGCTCCTCTGGAAGGATCCCTGCACCGTGACGTAGTTTTTTAGAAGAAGCCTTGGGGTTCCAAGAGCAAATGAGGAATTCGTTGCAGAAAAGAGGACGGAAAGAAAGTTTGTCTTCTTCTGCCTGCTTTGCTCAGAGGACTGGATGAAGTCAGGGAGTTCTCCCTTTCACTGAGAAATTGCAGGCTGCTGTTGCCTGGGCGCTCTCTTCTTTGCAAAAGAGTCTGCAGTTCCACGCTTTGAACCGTGGAAAGGCGCCGGGCTCTCCTAAGATTTCCCCCGGCGCTTCGTTTGCCCTGGGCCAAAGCGAGCCTTCACATTCGCTGAACGCGAACACTGCATACTCGTTCCACTTCCAGAACAGGGCTACCGCGAGGCAGTTCTCCGGGGGAAAACGGCCCTTCGCGAAGGGCAGATCTGTCGAGCTCATTGCGGGAAAGCGAAAGCAAAGGACGCTTTTCTCCCTCTAACTGCTTTCGTCAGAGGAACGGGGGAAGTCACAGTGTTCTTTCTCTCACTGAGATACACACAATCTGACGTTGCCTCTTTGCTCCGTTGCTGGCGAAGAACTGAAACGGACATACATTCCTGTGGGGAAACACAGGGTTTTGCTAGGATTTCTCTAGGCAGTGTGTTTTCCCTGGGCCTCACTGTAGCAACACTATCTCGCCAGGGCAACACTGCATGGGATTTCCTCTGCCAGGAGAGAGCTGCTGCTTTGTAGTTTGTGCTAGGAAACCTTGCTTTGGCAAGTGCCAATTGACCGCAGTGAGGCAGAAAGAAAAGAGAATAGCAAGAGACCTTTCTCCCCAGCTGCTCAGCCAAGCCCTTCCAGCTAAAACTATGTCGTTGCTCCTCTGGAAGGATCCCTGCACCGTGACGTAGTTTTTCAGAAGAAGCCTTGCGTTTGCAAGAGCAAATGAGGAATTCGTTGCAGGAAAGAGGACGGAAAGAAAGTTTCTCTCCTTCTGCCTGCTTTGCTCAGAGGACTGGATGAAGTCAGGGAGTTCTCCCTTTCACTGAGAAACGTGCAGGCTGCTGTTGCCTGGGCGCTCTCTTCTTTGCAAGAGTCTGCAGTTCCACGCTTTGAACCGTGGAAAGGCGCCGGGCTCTCCTAAGATTTCCCCCGGCGCTTCGTTTGCCCTGGGCCAAAGTGAGCCTTCACATTCGCTGAACGTTAACACTGCATACTCGTTCTACTTCCAGAACAGGGCTACCGCGAGGCAGTTCTCCGGGGGAAAACGGCCCTTCGCGAAGGGCAGATCTGTCGAGCTCATTGCGGGAAAGCGAAAGCAAAGGACGCTTTTCTCCCTCCAACCGATTTTGTCAGAGGAACGGGGGAAGTCACAGTGTTCTTTCTCTCACTGAGATACACACAATCTGACGTTGCCTCTGAGCTCCGTTGCTGGCAAAGAACTGAAACGGACATACATTCCTGTGGGGAAACACAGGGCTTTGCTAGGATTTCTCTAGGCAGTGTGTTTTCCCTGGGCCTCACTGTAGCAACACTATCTCGCCAGGGCAACACTGCATGGGATTTCCTCTGCCAGAAGAGAGCTGATGCTTTCTAGTTTGTGCTGGGAAACCTTGCTTTGGCAAGTGCCAATTGACCGCATTCGGGCAGAAAGAAAAGAGAACAGCAAGAGGCCTTTTCTCCCCGGCTGCTCTGCCAAGCCCTTCCAGCTAAAACTATGTCGTTGCTCCTCTGGAAGGATCCCTGCACCGTGACGTAGTTTTTTAGAAGAAGCCTTGCGTTTCCAAGAGCAAATGAGGAATTCGTTGCAGAAGAGAGGACGGAAAGAAAGTTTGTCTTCTTCTGCCTGCTTTGGTCAGAGGACTGGATGAAGTCAGGGAGTTCTCCCTTTCACTGAGAAATTGCAGGCTGCTGTTGCCTGGGCGCTCTCTTCTTTGCAAAAGAGTCTGGAGTTCCACGCTTTGAACCGTGGAAAGGCGCCGGGCTCTCCTAAGATTTCCCCCGGCGCTTCGTTTGCCCTGGGCCAAAGCGAGCCTTCACATTCGCTGAACGCTAACACTGCATACTCGTTCCACTTCCAGAACAGGGCTACCGCGAGGCAGTTCTCCGGGGGAAAACGGCCCTTCGCGAAGGGCAGATCTGTCGAGCTCATTGCGGGAAAGCGAAAGCAAAGGACGCTTTTCTCCCTCTAACTGCTTTCGTCAGAGGAACGGGGGAAGTCACAGTGTTCTTTCTCTCACTGAGATACACACAATCTGACGTTGCCTCTTTGCTCCGTTGCTGGCGAAGAACTGAAACGGACATACATTCCTGTGGGGAAACACAGGGTTTTGCTAGGATTTCTCTAGGCAGTGTGTTTTCCCTGGGCCTCACTGTAGCAACACTATCTCGCCAGGGCAACACTGCATGGGATTTCCTCTGCCAGGAGAGAGCTGCTGCTTTGTAGTTTGTGCTAGGAAACCTTGCTTTGGCAAGTGCCAATTGACCGCAGTGAGGCAGAAAGAAAAGAGAATAGCAAGAGACCTTTCTCCCCAGCTGCTCAGCCAAGCCCTTCCAGCTAAAACTATGTCGTTGCTCCTCTGGAAGGATCCCTGCACCGTGACGTAGTTTTTCAGAAGAAGCCTTGCGTTTGCAAGAGCAAATGAGGAATTCGTTGCAGGAAAGAGGACGGAAAGAAAGTTTCTCTCCTTCTGCCTGCTTTGCTCAGAGGACTGGATGAAGTCAGGGAGTTCTCCCTTTCACTGAGAAACGTGCAGGCTGCTGTTGCCTGGGCGCTCTCTTCTTTGCAAGAGTCTGCAGTTCCACGCTTTGAACCGTGGAAAGGCGCCGGGCTCTCCTAAGATTTCCCCCGGCGCTTCGTTTGCCCTGGGCCAAAGTGAGCCTTCACAATAGCTGAACGTTAACACTGCATACTCGTTCTACTTCCAGAACAGGGCTACCGCGAGGCAGTTCTCCGGGGGAAAACGGCCCTTCGCGAAGGGCAGATCTGTCGAGCTCATTGCGGGAAAGAGAAAGCAAAGGACGCTTTTCTCCCTCCAACCGATTTCGTCAGAGGAACGGGGGAAGTCACAGTGTTCTTTCTCTCACTGAGATACACACAATCTGACGTTGCCTCTGAGCTCCGTTGCTGGCAAAGAACTGAAACGGACATACATTCCTGTGGGGAAACACAGGGCTTTGCTAGGATTTCTCTAGGCAGTGTGTTTTCCCTGGGCCTCACTGTAGCAACACTATCTCGGCAGGGCAACACTACATGGGATTTCCTCTGCCAGGAGAGAGCTGCTGCTTTCTCGTTTGTGCTGGGAAACCTTGCTTTGGCAAGTGCCAATTGACCGCATTCGGGCAGAAAGAAAAGAGAACAGCAAGAGGCCTTTTCTCCCCGGCTGCTCTGCCAAGCCCTTCCAGCTAAAACTATGTCCTTGCTCCTCTGGAAGGATCCCTGCACCGTGACGTAGTTTTTTAGAAGAAGCCTTGGGGTTCCAAGAGCAAATGAGGAATTCGTTGCAGAAAAGAGGACGGAAAGAAAGTTTGTCTTCTTCTGCCTGCTTTGCTCAGAGGACTGGATGAAGTCAGGGAGTTCTCCCTTTCACTGAGAAATTGCAGGCTGCTGTTGCCTGGGCGCTCTCTTCTTTGCAAAAGAGTCTGCAGTTCCACGCTTTGAACCGTGGAAAGGCGCCGGGCTCTCCTAAGATTTCCCCCGGCGCTTCGTTTGCCCTGGGCCAAAGCGAGCCTTCACATTCGCTGAACGCGAACACTGCATACTCGTTCCACTTCCAGAACAGGGCTACCGCGAGGCAGTTCTCCGGGGGAAAACGGCCCTTCGCGAAGGGCAGATCTGTCGAGCTCATTGCGGGAAAGCGAAAGCAAAGGACGCTTTTCTCCCTCTAACTGCTTTCGTCAGAGGAACGGGGGAAGTCACAGTGTTCTTTCTCTCACTGAGATACACACAATCTGACGTTGCCTCTTTGCTCCGTTGCTGGCGAAGAACTGAAACGGACATACATTCCTGTGGGGAAACACAGGGTTTTGCTAGGATTTCTCTAGGCAGTGTGTTTTCCCTGGGCCTCACTGTAGCAACACTATCTCGCCAGGGCAACACTGCATGGGATTTCCTCTGCCAGGAGAGAGCTGCTGCTTTGTAGTTTGTGCTAGGAAACCTTGCTTTGGCAAGTGCCAATTGACCGCAGTGAGGCAGAAAGAAAAGAGAATAGCAAGAGACCTTTCTCCCCAGCTGCTCAGCCAAGCCCTTCCAGCTAAAACTATGTCGTTGCTCCTCTGGAAGGATCCCTGCACCGTGACGTAGTTTTTCAGAAGAAGCCTTGCGTTTGCAAGAGCAAATGAGGAATTCGTTGCAGGAAAGAGGACGGAAAGAAAGTTTCTCTCCTTCTGCCTGCTTTGCTCAGAGGACTGGATGAAGTCAGGGAGTTCTCCCTTTCACTGAGAAACGTGCAGGCTGCTGTTGCCTGGGCGCTCTCTTCTTTGCAAGAGTCTGCAGTTCCACGCTTTGAACCGTGGAAAGGCGCCGGGCTCTCCTAAGATTTCCCCCGGCGCTTCGTTTGCCCTGGGCCAAAGTGAGCCTTCACATTCGCTGAACGTTAACACTGCATACTCGTTCCACTTCCAGAACAGGGCTACCGCGAGGCAGTTCTCCGGGGGAAAACGGCCCTTCGCGAAGGGCAGATCTGTCGAGCTCATTGCGGGAAAGCGAAAGCAAAGGACGCTTTTCTCCCTCCAACCGATTTTGTCAGAGGAACGGGGGAAGTCACAGTGTTCTTTCTCTCACTGAGATACACACAATCTGACGTTGCCTCTGAGCTCCGTTGCTGGCAAAGAACTGAAACGGACATACATTCCTGTGGGGAAACACAGGGCTTTGCTAGGATTTCTCTAGGCAGTGTGTTTTCCCTGGGCCTCACTGTAGCAACACTATCTCGCCAGGGCAACACTGCATGGGATTTCCTCTGCCAGAAGAGAGCTGATGCTTTCTAGTTTGTGCTGGGAAACCTTGCTTTGGCAAGTGCCAATTGACCGCATTCGGGCAGAAAGAAAAGAGAACAGCAAGAGGCCTTTTCTCCCCGGCTGCTCTGCCAAGCCCTTCCAGCTCAAACTATGTCGTTGCTCCTCTGGAAGGATCCCTGCACCGTGACGTAGTTTTTTAGAAGAAGCCTTGCGTTTCCAAGAGCAAATGAGGAATTCGTTGCAGAAGAGAGGACGGAAAGAAAGTTTGTCTTCTTCTGCCTGCTTTGGTCAGAGGACTGGATGAAGTCAGGGAGTTCTCCCTTTCACTGAGAAATTGCAGGCTGCTGTTGCCTGGGCGCTCTCTTCTTTGCAAAAGAGTCTGCAGTTCCACGCTTTGAACCGTGGAAAGGCGCCGGGCTCTCCTAAGATTTCCCCCGGCGCTTCGTTTGCCCTGGGCCAAAGCGAGCCTTCACATTCGCTGAACGCTAACACTGCATACTCGTTCCACTTCCAGAACAGGGCTACCGCGAGGCAGTTCTCCGGGGGAAAACGGCCCTTCGCGAAGGGCAGATCTGTCGAGCTCATTGCGGGAAAGCGAAAGCAAAGGACGCTTTTCTCCCTCTAACTGCTTTCGTCAGAGGAACGGGGGAAGTCACAGTGTTCTTTCTCTCACTGAGATACACACAATCTGACGTTGCCTCTGAGCTCCGTTGCTGGCAAAGAACTGAAACGGACATACATTCCTGTGGGGAAACACAGGGCTTTGCTAGGATTTCTCTAGGCAGTGTGTTTTCCCTGGGCCTCACTGTAGCAACACTATCTCGGCAGGGCAACACTACATGGGATTTCCTCTGCCAGGAGAGAGCTGCTGCTTTCTAGTTTGTGCTGGGAAACCTTGCTTTGGCAAGTGCCAATTGACCGCATTCGGGCAGAAAGAAAAGAGAACAGCAAGAGGCCTTTTCTCCCCGGCTGCTCTGCCAAGCCCTTCCAGCTAAAACTATGTCCTTGCTCCTCTGGAAGGATCCCTGCACCGTGACGTAGTTTTTTAGAAGAAGCCTTGGGGTTCCAAGAGCAAATGAGGAATTCGTTGCAGAAAAGAGGACGGAAAGAAAGTTTGTCTTCTTCTGCCTGCTTTGGTCAGAGGACTGGATGAAGTCAGGGAGTTCTCCCTTTCACTGATAAACGTGCAGGCTGCTGTTGCCTGGGCCCTCTCTTCTTTGCAAAAGAGTCTGCAGTTCCACGCTTTGAACCGTGGAAAGGCGCCGGGCTCGGCTAAGATTTCCCCCGGCGCTTCGTTTGCCCTGGGCCAAAGCGAGCCTTCACATTAGCTGAACGCTAACACTGCATACTCGTTCCACTTCCAGAACAGGGCTACCGCGAGGCAGTTCTCAGGGGGAAAACGGCCCTTCGCGAAGGGCAGATCTGTCGAGCTCATTGCGGGAAAGCGAAAGCAAAGGACGCTTTTCTCCCTCCAACCGCTTTCGTCAGAGGAACGGGGGAAGTCACAGTGTTCTTTCTCTCACTGAGATACACACAATCTGACGTTGCCTCTTTGCTCCGTTGCTGGCATAGAACTGAAACGGACATACATTCCTGTGGGGAAACACAGGTCTTTGCTAGGATTTCTCTAGGCAGTGTGTTTTCCATGGGCCTCACTGTAGCAACACTATCTCGCCAGGGCAACACTGCATGGGATTTCCTCTGCCAGAAGAGAGCTGCTGCTTTGTAGTTTGTGCTAGGAAACCTTGCTTTGGCAAGTGCCAATTGACCGCAGTGAGGCAGAAAGAAAAGAGAATAGCAAGAGACCTTTCTCCCCAGCTGCTCAGCCAAGCCCTTCCAGCTAAAACTATGTCGTTGCTCCTCTGGAAGGATCCCTGCACCGTGACGTAGTTTTTCAGAAGAAGCCTTGCGTTTGCAAGAGCAAATGAGGAATTCGTTGCAGGAAAGAGGACGGAAAGAAATTTTCTCTCCTTCTGCCTGCTTTGCTCAGAGGACTGGATGAAGTCAGGGAGTTCTCCCTTTCACTGAGAAACGTGCAGGCTGCTGTTGCCTGGGCGCTCTCTTCTTTGCAAGAGTCTGCAGTTCCACGCTTTGAACCGTGGAAAGGCGCCGGGCTCTCCTAAGATTTCCCCCGGCGCTTCGTTTGCCCTGGGCCAAAGCGAGCCTTCACATTCGCTGAACGCTAACACTGCATACTCGTTCTACTTCCAGAACAGGGCTACCGCGAGGCAGTTCTCCGGGGGAAAACGGCCCTTCGCGAAGGGCAGATCTGTCGAGCTCATTGCGGGAAAGCGAAAGCAAAGGACGCTTTTCTCCCTCCAACCGATTTTGTCAGAGGAACGGGGGAAGTCACAGTGTTCTTTCTCTCACTGAGATACACACAATCTGACGTTGCCTCTGAGCTCCGTTGCTGGCAAAGAACTGAAACGGACATACATTCCTGTGGGGAAACACAGGGCTTTGCTAGGATTTCTCTAGGCAGTGTGTTTTCCCTGGGCCTCACTGTAGCAACACTATCTCGCCAGGGCAACACTGCATGGGATTTCCTCTGCCAGAAGAGAGCTGATGCTTTCTAGTTTGTGCTGGGAAACCTTGCTTTGGCAAGTGCCAATTGACCGCATTCGGGCAGAAAGAAAAGAGAACAGCAAGAGGCCTTTTCTCCCCGGCTGCTCTGCCAAGCCCTTCCAGCTAAAACTATGTCGTTGCTCCTCTGGAAGGATCCCTGCACCGTGACGTAGTTTTTTAGAAGAAGCCTTGCGTTTCCAAGAGCAAATGAGGAATTCGTTGCAGAAGAGAGGACGGAAAGAAAGTTTGTCTTCTTCTGCCTGCTTTGGTCAGAGGACTGGATGAAGTCAGGGAGTTCTCCCTTTCACTGAGAAATTGCAGGCTGCTGTTGCCTGGGCGCTCTCTTCTTTGCAAAAGAGTCTGCAGTTCCACGCTTTGAACCGTGGAAAGGCGCCGGGCTCTCCTAAGATTTCCCCCGGCGCTTCGTTTGCCCTGGGCCAAAGCGAGCCTTCACATTCGCTGAACGCTAACACTGCGTACTCGTTCCACTTCCAGAACAGGGCTACCGCGAGGCAGTTCTCCGGGGGAAAACGGCCCTTCGCGAAGGGCAGATCTGTCGAGCTCATTGCGGGAAAGCGAAAGCAAAGGACGCTTTTCTCCCTCTAACTGCTTTCGTCAGAGGAACGGGGGAAGTCACAGTGTTCTTTCTCTCACTGAGATACACACAATCTGACGTTGCCTCTTTGCTCCGTTGCTGGCGAAGAACTGAAACGGACATACATTCCTGTGGGGAAACACAGGGTTTTGCTAGGATTTCTCTAGGCAGTGTGTTTTCCCTGGGCCTCACTGTAGCAACACTATCTCGCCAGGGCAACACTGCATGGGATTTCCTCTGCCAGGAGAGAGCTGCTGCTTTGTAGTTTGTGCTAGGAAACCTTGCTTTGGCAAGTGCCAATTGACCGCAGTGAGGCAGAAAGAAAAGAGAATAGCAAGAGACCTTTCTCCCCAGCTGCTCAGCCAAGCCCTTCCAGCTAAAACTATGTCGTTGCTCCTCTGGAAGGATCCCTGCACCGTGACGTAGTTTTTCAGAAGAAGCCTTGCGTTTGCAAGAGCAAATGAGGAATTCGTTGCAGGAAAGAGGACGGAAAGAAAGTTTCTCTCCTTCTGCCTGCTTTGCTCAGAGGACTGGATGAAGTCAGGGAGTTCTCCCTTTCACTGAGAAACGTGCAGGCTGCTGTTGCCTGGGCGCTCTCTTCTTTGCAAAAGAGTCTGCAGTTCCACGCTTTGAACCGTGGAAAGGCGCCGGGCTCTCCTAAGATTTCCCCCGGCGCTTCGTTTGCCCTGGGCCAAAGTGAGCCTTCACAATAGCTGAACGTTAACACTGCATACTCGTTCTACTTCCAGAACAGGGCTACCGCGAGGCAGTTCTCCGGGGGAAAACGGCCCTTCGCGAAGGGCAGATCTGTCGAGCTCATTGCGGGAAAGCGAAAGCAAAGGACGCTTTTCTCCCTCCAACCGCTTTCGTCAGAGGAACGGGGGAAGTCACAGTGTTCTTTCTCTCACTGAGATACACACAATCTGACGTTGCCTCTTTGCTCCGTTGCTGGCATAGAACTGAAACGGACATACATTCCTGTGGGGAAACACAGGTCTTTGCTAGGATTTCTCTAGGCAGTGTGTTTTCCATGGGCCTCACTGTAGCAACACTATCTCGCCAGGGCAACACTGCATGGGATTTCCTCTGCCAGAAGAGAGCTGCTGCTTTGTAGTTTGTGCTGGGAAAGCTTGCTTTGGCAAGTGCCAATTGACCGCATTCGGGCAGAAAGAAAAAAGAACAGCCAGAGGCCTTTTCTCCCCGGCTGCTCTGCGAAGCCCTTCCAGCTAAAATTATGTCGTTGCTCCTCTGGAAGGATCCCTGCACCGTGACGTAGTTTTTTAGAAGAAGCCTTGGGGTTCCAAGAGCAAATGAGGAATTCGTTGCAGAAAAGAGGACGGAAAGAAAGTTTGTCTTCTTCTGCCTGCTTTGCTCAGAGGACTGGATGAAGTCAGGGAGTTCTCCCTTTCACTGAGAAATTGCAGGCTGCTGTTGCCTGGGCGCTCTCTTCTTTGCAAAAGAGTCTGCAGTTCCACGCTTTGAACCGTGGAAAGGCGCCGGGCTCTCCTAAGATTTCCCCCGGCGCTTCGTTTGCCCTGGGCCAAAGCGAGCCTTCACATTCGCTGAACGCGAACACTGCATACTCGTTCCACTTCCAGAACAGGGCTACCGCGAGGCAGTTCTCCGGGGGAAAACGGCCCTTCGCGAAGGGCAGATCTGTCGAGCTCATTGCGGGAAAGCGAAAGCAAAGGACGCTTTTCTCCCTCTAACTGCTTTCGTCAGAGGAACGGGGGAAGTCACAGTGTTCTTTCTCTCACTGAGATACACACAATCTGACGTTGCCTCTTTGCTCCGTTGCTGGCGAAGAACTGAAACGGACATACATTCCTGTGGGGAAACACAGGGTTTTGCTAGGATTTCTCTAGGCAGTGTGTTTTCCCTGGGCCTCACTGTAGCAACACTATCTCGCCAGGGCAACACTGCATGGGATTTCCTCTGCCAGGAGAGAGCTGCTGCTTTGTAGTTTGTGCTAGGAAACCTTGCTTTGGCAAGTGCCAATTGACCGCAGTGAGGCAGAAAGAAAAGAGAATAGCAAGAGACCTTTCTCCCCAGCTGCTCAGCCAAGCCCTTCCAGCTAAAACTATGTCGTTGCTCCTCTGGAAGGATCCCTGCACCGTGACGTAGTTTTTCAGAAGAAGCCTTGCGTTTGCAAGAGCAAATGAGGAATTCGTTGCAGGAAAGAGGACGGAAAGAAAGTTTCTCTCCTTCTGCCTGCTTTGCTCAGAGGACTGGATGAAGTCAGGGAGTTCTCCCTTTCACTGAGAAACGTGCAGGCTGCTGTTGCCTGGGCGCTCTCTTCTTTGCAAGAGTCTGCAGTTCCACGCTTTGAACCGTGGAAAGGCGCCGGGCTCTCCTAAGATTTCCCCCGGCGCTTCGTTTGCCCTGGGCCAAAGTGAGCCTTCACATTCGCTGAACGTTAACACTGCATACTCGTTCCACTTCCAGAACAGGGCTACCGCGAGGCAGTTCTCCGGGGGAAAACGGCCCTTCGCGAAGGGCAGATCTGTCGAGCTCATTGCGGGAAAGCGAAAGCAAAGGACGCTTTTCTCCCTCCAACCGATTTTGTCAGAGGAACGGGGGAAGTCACAGTGTTCTTTCTCTCACTGAGATACACACAATCTGACGTTGCCTCTGAGCTCCGTTGCTGGCAAAGAACTGAAACGGACATACATTCCTGTGGGGAAACACAGGGCTTTGCTAGGATTTCTCTAGGCAGTGTGTTTTCCCTGGGCCTCACTGTAGCAACACTATCTCGCCAGGGCAACACTGCATGGGATTTCCTCTGCCAGAAGAGAGCTGATGCTTTCTAGTTTGTGCTGGGAAACCTTGCTTTGGCAAGTGCCAATTGACCGCATTCGGGCAGAAAGAAAAGAGAACAGCAAGAGGCCTTTTCTCCCCGGCTGCTCTGCCAAGCCCTTCCAGCTCAAACTATGTCGTTGCTCCTCTGGAAGGATCCCTGCACCGTGACGTAGTTTTTTAGAAGAAGCCTTGCGTTTCCAAGAGCAAATGAGGAATTCGTTGCAGAAGAGAGGACGGAAAGAAAGTTTGTCTTCTTCTGCCTGCTTTGGTCAGAGGACTGGATGAAGTCAGGGAGTTCTCCCTTTCACTGAGAAATTGCAGGCTGCTGTTGCCTGGGCGCTCTCTTCTTTGCAAAAGAGTCTGCAGTTCCACGCTTTGAACCGTGGAAAGGCGCCGGGCTCTCCTAAGATTTCCCCCGGCGCTTCGTTTGCCCTGGGCCAAAGCGAGCCTTCACATTCGCTGAACGCTAACACTGCATACTCGTTCCACTTCCAGAACAGGGCTACCGCGAGGCAGTTCTCCGGGGGAAAACGGCCCTTCGCGAAGGGCAGATCTGTCGAGCTCATTGCGGGAAAGCGAAAGCAAAGGACGCTTTTCTCCCTCTAACTGCTTTCGTCAGAGGAACGGGGGAAGTCACAGTGTTCTTTCTCTCACTGAGATACACACAATCTGACGTTGCCTCTGAGCTCCGTTGCTGGCAAAGAACTGAAACGGACATACATTCCTGTGGGGAAACACAGGGCTTTGCTAGGATTTCTCTAGGCAGTGTGTTTTCCCTGGGCCTCACTGTAGCAACACTATCTCGGCAGGGCAACACTACATGGGATTTCCTCTGCCAGGAGAGAGCTGCTGCTTTCTAGTTTGTGCTGGGAAACCTTGCTTTGGCAAGTGCCAATTGACCGCATTCGGGCAGAAAGAAAAGAGAACAGCAAGAGGCCTTTTCTCCCCGGCTGCTCTGCCAAGCCCTTCCAGCTAAAACTATGTCCTTGCTCCTCTGGAAGGATCCCTGCACCGTGACGTAGTTTTTTAGAAGAAGCCTTGGGGTTCCAAGAGCAAATGAGGAATTCGTTGCAGAAAAGAGGACGGAAAGAAAGTTTGTCTTCTTCTGCCTGCTTTGGTCAGAGGACTGGATGAAGTCAGGGAGTTCTCCCTTTCACTGATAAACGTGCAGGCTGCTGTTGCCTGGGCCCTCTCTTCTTTGCAAAAGAGTCTGCAGTTCCACGCTTTGAACCGTGGAAAGGCGCCGGGCTCGGCTAAGATTTCCCCCGGCGCTTCGTTTGCCCTGGGCCAAAGCGAGCCTTCACATTAGCTGAACGCTAACACTGCATACTCGTTCCACTTCCAGAACAGGGCTACCGCGAGGCAGTTCTCAGGGGGAAAACGGCCCTTCGCGAAGGGCAGATCTGTCGAGCTCATTGCGGGAAAGCGAAAGCAAAGGACGCTTTTCTCCCTCCAACCGCTTTCGTCAGAGGAACGGGGGAAGTCACAGTGTTCTTTCTCTCACTGAGATACACACAATCTGACGTTGCCTCTTTGCTCCGTTGCTGGCATAGAACTGAAACGGACATACATTCCTGTGGGGAAACACAGGTCTTTGCTAGGATTTCTCTAGGCAGTGTGTTTTCCATGGGCCTCACTGTAGCAACACTATCTCGCCAGGGCAACACTGCATGGGATTTCCTCTGCCAGAAGAGAGCTGCTGCTTTGTAGTTTGTGCTAGGAAACCTTGCTTTGGCAAGTGCCAATTGACCGCAGTGAGGCAGAAAGAAAAGAGAATAGCAAGAGACCTTTCTCCCCAGCTGCTCAGCCAAGCCCTTCCAGCTAAAACTATGTCGTTGCTCCTCTGGAAGGATCCCTGCACCGTGACGTAGTTTTTCAGAAGAAGCCTTGCGTTTGCAAGAGCAAATGAGGAATTCGTTGCAGGAAAGAGGACGGAAAGAAATTTTCTCTCCTTCTGCCTGCTTTGCTCAGAGGACTGGATGAAGTCAGGGAGTTCTCCCTTTCACTGAGAAACGTGCAGGCTGCTGTTGCCTGGGCGCTCTCTTCTTTGCAAGAGTCTGCAGTTCCACGCTTTGAACCGTGGAAAGGCGCCGGGCTCTCCTAAGATTTCCCCCGGCGCTTCGTTTGCCCTGGGCCAAAGTGAGCCTTCACATTCGCTGAACGTTAACACTGCATACTCGTTCTACTTCCAGAACAGGGCTACCGCGAGGCAGTTCTCCGGGGGAAAACGGCCCTTCGCGAAGGGCAGATCTGTCGAGCTCATTGCGGGAAAGCGAAAGCAAAGGACGCTTTTCTCCCTCCAACCGATTTTGTCAGAGGAACGGGGGAAGTCACAGTGTTCTTTCTCTCACTGAGATACACACAATCTGACGTTGCCTCTGAGCTCCGTTGCTGGCAAAGAACTGAAACGGACATACATTCCTGTGGGGAAACACAGGGCTTTGCTAGGATTTCTCTAGGCAGTGTGTTTTCCCTGGGCCTCACTGTAGCAACACTATCTCGCCAGGGCAACACTGCATGGGATTTCCTCTGCCAGAAGAGAGCTGATGCTTTCTAGTTTGTGCTGGGAAACCTTGCTTTGGCAAGTGCCAATTGACCGCATTCGGGCAGAAAGAAAAGAGAACAGCAAGAGGCCTTTTCTCCCCGGCTGCTCTGCCAAGCCCTTCCAGCTAAAACTATGTCGTTGCTCCTCTGGAAGGATCCCTGCACCGTGACGTAGTTTTTTAGAAGAAGCCTTGCGTTTCCAAGAGCAAATGAGGAATTCGTTGCAGAAGAGAGGACGGAAAGAAAGTTTGTCTTCTTCTGCCTGCTTTGGTCAGAGGACTGGATGAAGTCAGGGAGTTCTCCCTTTCACTGAGAAATTGCAGGCTGCTGTTGCCTGGGCGCTCTCTTCTTTGCAAAAGAGTCTGCAGTTCCACGCTTTGAACCGTGGAAAGGCGCCGGGCTCTCCTAAGATTTCCCCCGGCGCTTCGTTTGCCCTGGGCCAAAGCGAGCCTTCACATTCGCTGAACGCTAACACTGCGTACTCGTTCCACTTCCAGAACAGGGCTACCGCGAGGCAGTTCTCCGGGGGAAAACGGCCCTTCGCGAAGGGCAGATCTGTCGAGCTCATTGCGGGAAAGCGAAAGCAAAGGACGCTTTTCTCCCTCTAACTGCTTTCGTCAGAGGAACGGGGGAAGTCACAGTGTTCTTTCTCTCACTGAGATACACACAATCTGACGTTGCCTCTTTGCTCCGTTGCTGGCGAAGAACTGAAACGGACATACATTCCTGTGGGGAAACACAGGGTTTTGCTAGGATTTCTCTAGGCAGTGTGTTTTCCCTGGGCCTCACTGTAGCAACACTATCTCGCCAGGGCAACACTGCATGGGATTTCCTCTGCCAGGAGAGAGCTGCTGCTTTGTAGTTTGTGCTAGGAAACCTTGCTTTGGCAAGTGCCAATTGACCGCAGTGAGGCAGAAAGAAAAGAGAATAGCAAGAGACCTTTCTCCCCAGCTGCTCAGCCAAGCCCTTCCAGCTAAAACTATGTCGTTGCTCCTCTGGAAGGATCCCTGCACCGTGACGTAGTTTTTCAGAAGAAGCCTTGCGTTTGCAAGAGCAAATGAGGAATTCGTTGCAGGAAAGAGGACGGAAAGAAAGTTTCTCTCCTTCTGCCTGCTTTGCTCAGAGGACTGGATGAAGTCAGGGAGTTCTCCCTTTCACTGAGAAACGTGCAGGCTGCTGTTGCCTGGGCGCTCTCTTCTTTGCAAAAGAGTCTGCAGTTCCACGCTTTGAACCGTGGAAAGGCGCCGGGCTCTCCTAAGATTTCCCCCGGCGCTTCGTTTGCCCTGGGCCAAAGTGAGCCTTCACAATAGCTGAACGTTAACACTGCATACTCGTTCTACTTCCAGAACAGGGCTACCGCGAGGCAGTTCTCCGGGGGAAAACGGCCCTTCGCGAAGGGCAGATCTGTCGAGCTCATTGCGGGAAAGCGAAAGCAAAGGACGCTTTTCTCCCTCCAACCGCTTTCGTCAGAGGAACGGGGGAAGTCACAGTGTTCTTTCTCTCACTGAGATACACACAATCTGACGTTGCCTCTTTGCTCCGTTGCTGGCATAGAACTGAAACGGACATACATTCCTGTGGGGAAACACAGGTCTTTGCTAGGATTTCTCTAGGCAGTGTGTTTTCCATGGGCCTCACTGTAGCAACACTATCTCGCCAGGGCAACACTGCATGGGATTTCCTCTGCCAGAAGAGAGCTGCTGCTTTGTAGTTTGTGCTGGGAAAGCTTGCTTTGGCAAGTGCCAATTGACCGCATTCGGGCAGAAAGAAAAAAGAACAGCCAGAGGCCTTTTCTCCCCGGCTGCTCTGCGAAGTCCTTCCAGCTAAAATTATGTCGTTGCTCCTCTGGAAGGATCCCTGCACCGTGACGTAGTTTTTCAGAAGAAGCCTTGCGTTTGCAAGAGCAAATGAGGAATTCGTTGCAGGAAAGAGGAAGGAAAGAAAGTTTCTCTCCTTCTGCCTGCTTTGCTCAGAGGACTGGATGAAGTCAGGGAGTTCTCCCTTTCACTGAGAAATTGCAGGCTGCTGTTGCCTGGGCGCTCTCTTCTTTGCAAAAGAGTCTGCAGTTCCACGCTTTGAACCGTGGAAAGGCGCCGGGCTCTCCTAAGATTTCCCCCGGCGCTTCGTTTGCCCTGGGCCAAAGCGAGCCTTCACATTCGCTGAACGCTAACACTGCATACTCGTTCCACTTCCAGAACAGGGCTACCGCGAGGCAGTTCTCCGGGGGAAAACGGCCCTTCGCGAAGGGCAGATCTGTCGAGCTCATTGCGGGAAAGCGAAAGCAAAGGACGCTTTTCTCCCTCTAACTGCTTTCGTCAGAGGAACGGGGGAAGTCACAGTGTTCTTTCTCTCACTGAGATACACACAATCTGACGTTGCCTCTTTGCTCCGTTGCTGGCGAAGAACTGAAACGGACATACATTCCTGTGGGGAAACACAGGGTTTTGCTAGGATTTCTCTAGGCAGTGTGTTTTCCCTGGGCCTCACTGTAGCAACACTATCTCGCCAGGGCAACACTGCATGGGATTTCCTCTGCCAGGAGAGAGCTGCTGCTTTGTAGTTTGTGCTAGGAAACCTTGCTTTGGCAAGTGCCAATTGACCGCAGTGAGGCAGAAAGAAAAGAGAATAGCAAGAGACCTTTCTCCCCAGCTGCTCAGCCAAGCCCTTCCAGCTAAAACTATGTCGTTGCTTCTCTGGAAGGATCCCTGCACCGTGACGTAGTTTTTCAGAAGAAGCCTTGCGTTTGCAAGAGCAAATGAGGAATTCGTTGCAGGAAAGAGGACGGAAAGAAAGTTTCTCTCCTTCTGCCTGCTTTGCTCAGAGGACTGGATGAAGTCAGGGATTTCTCCCTTTCACTGAGAAACGTGCAGGCTGCTGTTGCCTGGGCGCTCTCTTCTTTGCAAGAGTCTGCAGTTCCACGCTTTGAACCGTGGAAAGGCGCCGGGCTCTCCTAAGATTTCCCCCGGCGCTTCGTTTGCCCTGGGCCAAAGTGAGCCTTCACATTCGCTGAACGTTAACACTGCATACTCGTTCCACTTCCAGAACAGGGCTACCGCGAGGCAGTTCTCCGGGGGAAAACGGCCCTTCGCGAAGGGCAGATCTGTCGAGCTCATTGCGGGAAAGCGAAAGCAAAGGACGCTTTTCTCCCTCCAACCGATTTTGTCAGAGGAACGGGGGAAGTCACAGTGTTCTTTCTCTCACTGAGATACACACAATCTGACGTTGCCTCTGAGCTCCGTTGCTGGCAAAGAACTGAAACGGACATACATTCCTGTGGGGAAACACAGGGCTTTGCTAGGATTTCTCTAGGCAGTGTGTTTTCCCTGGGCCTCACTGTAGCAACACTATCTCGCCAGGGCAACACTGCATGGGATTTCCTCTGCCAGAAGAGAGCTGATGCTTTCTAGTTTGTGCTGGGAAACCTTGCTTTGGCAAGTGCCAATTGACCGCATTCGGGCAGAAAGAAAAGAGAACAGCAAGAGGCCTTTTCTCCCCGGCTGCTCTGCCAAGCCCTTCCAGCTCAAACTATGTCGTTGCTCCTCTGGAAGGATCCCTGCACCGTGACGTAGTTTTTTAGAAGAAGCCTTGCGTTTCCAAGAGCAAATGAGGAATTCGTTGCAGAAGAGAGGACGGAAAGAAAGTTTGTCTTCTTCTGCCTGCTTTGGTCAGAGGACTGGATGAAGTCAGGGAGTTCTCCCTTTCACTGAGAAATTGCAGGCTGCTGTTGCCTGGGCGCTCTCTTCTTTGCAAAAGAGTCTGCAGTTCCACGCTTTGAACCGTGGAAAGGCGCCGGGCTCTCCTAAGATTTCCCCCGGCGCTTCGTTTGCCCTGGGCCAAAGCGAGCCTTCACATTCGCTGAACGCTAACACTGCATACTCGTTCCACTTCCAGAACAGGGCTACCGCGAGGCAGTTCTCCGGGGGAAAACGGCCCTTCGCGAAGGGCAGATCTGTCGAGCTCATTGCGGGAAAGCGAAAGCAAAGGACGCTTTTCTCCCTCTAACTGCTTTCGTCAGAGGAACGGGGGAAGTCACAGTGTTCTTTCTCTCACTGAGATACACACAATCTGACGTTGCCTCTTTGCTCCGTTGCTGGCGAAGAACTGAAACGGACATACATTCCTGTGGGGAAACACAGGGTTTTGCTAGGATTTCTCTAGGCAGTGTGTTTTCCCTGGGCCTCACTGTAGCAACACTATCTCGCCAGGGCAACACTGCATGGGATTTCCTCTGCCAGGAGAGAGCTGCTGCTTTGTAGTTTGTGCTAGGAAACCTTGCTTTGGCAAGTGCCAATTGACCGCAGTGAGGCAGAAAGAAAAGAGAATAGCAAGAGACCTTTCTCCCCAGCTGCTCAGCCAAGCCCTTCCAGCTAAAACTATGTCGTTGCTCCTCTGGAAGGATCCCTGCACCGTGACGTAGTTTTTCAGAAGAAGCCTTGCGTTTGCAAGAGCAAATGAGGAATTCGTTGCAGGAAAGAGGACGGAAAGAAAGTTTCTCTCCTTCTGCCTGCTTTGCTCAGAGGACTGGATGAAGTCAGGGAGTTCTCCCTTTCACTGAGAAACGTGCAGGCTGCTGTTGCCTGGGCGCTCTCTTCTTTGCAAGAGTCTGCAGTTCCACGCTTTGAACCGTGGAAAGGCGCCGGGCTCTCCTAAGATTTCCCCCGGCGCTTCGTTTGCCCTGGGCCAAAGTGAGCCTTCACAATAGCTGAACGTTAACACTGCATACTCGTTCTACTTCCAGAACAGGGCTACCGCGAGGCAGTTCTCCGGGGGAAAACGGCCCTTCGCGAAGGGCAGATCTGTCGAGCTCATTGCGGGAAAGCGAAAGCAAAGGACGCTTTTCTCCCTCCAACCGCTTTCGTCAGAGGAACGGGGGAAGTCACAGTGTTCTTTCTCTCACTGAGATACACACAATCTGACGTTGCCTCTTTGCTCCGTTGCTGGCATAGAACTGAAACGGACATACATTCCTGTGGGGAAACACAGGTCTTTGCTAGGATTTCTCTAGGCAGTGTATTTTCCATGGGCCTCACTGTAGCAACACTATCTCGCCAGGGCAACACTGCATGGGATTTCCTCTGCCAGAAGAGAGCTGCTGCTTTGTAGTTTGTGCTGGGAAAGCTTGCTTTGGCAAGTGCCAATTGACCGCATTCGGGCAGAAAGAAAAAAGAACAGCCAGAGGCCTTTTCTCCCCGGCTGCTCTGCGAAGTCCTTCCAGCTAAAATTATGTCGTTGCTCCTCTGGAAGGATCCCTGCACCGTGACGTAGTTTTTCAGAAGAAGCCTTGCGTTTGCAAGAGCAAATGAGGAATTCGTTGCAGGAAAGAGGAAGGAAAGAAAGTTTCTCTCCTTCTGCCTGCTTTGCTCAGAGGACTGGATGAAGTCAGGGAGTTCTCCCTTTCACTGAGAAATTGCAGGCTGCTGTTGCCTGGGCGCTCTCTTCTTTGCAAAAGAGTCTGCAGTTCCACGCTTTGAACCGTGGAAAGGCGCCGGGCTCTCCTAAGATTTCCCCCGGCGCTTCGTTTGCCCTGGGCCAAAGCGAGCCTTCACATTCGCTGAACGCTAACACTGCATACTCGTTCCACTTCCAGAACAGGGCTACCGCGAGGCAGTTCTCCGGGGGAAAACGGCCCTTCGCGAAGGGCAGATCTGTCGAGCTCATTGCGGGAAAGAGAAAGCAAAGGACGCTTTTCTCCCTCCAACCGATTTCGTCAGAGGAACGGGGGAAGTCACAGTGTTCTTTCTCTCACTGAGATACACACAATCTGACGTTGCCTCTGAGCTCCGTTGCTGGCAAAGAACTGAAACGGACATACATTCCTGTGGGGAAACACAGGGCTTTGCTAGGATTTCTCTAGGCAGTGTGTTTTCCCTGGGCCTCACTGTAGCAACACTATCTCGGCAGGGCAACACTACATGGGATTTCCTCTGCCAGGAGAGAGCTGCTGCTTTCTAGTTTGTGCTGGGAAACCTTGCTTTGGCAAGTGCCAATTGACCGCATTCGGGCAGAAAGAAAAGAGAACAGCAAGAGGCCTTTTCTCCCCGGCTGCTCTGCCAAGCCCTTCCAGCTAAAACTATGTCCTTGCTCCTCTGGAAGGATCCCTGCACCGTGACGTAGTTTTTTAGAAGAAGCCTTGGGGTTCCAAGAGCAAATGAGGAATTCGTTGCAGAAAAGAGGACGGAAAGAAAGTTTGTCTTCTTCTGCCTGCTTTGGTCAGAGGACTGGATGAAGTCAGGGAGTTCTCCCTTTCACTGATAAACGTGCAGGCTGCTGTTGCCTGGGCCCTCTCTTCTTTGCAAAAGAGTCTGCAGTTCCACGCTTTGAACCGTGGAAAGGCGCCGGGCTCGGCTAAGATTTCCCCCGGCGCTTCGTTTGCCCTGGGCCAAAGCGAGCCTTCACATTAGCTGAACGCTAACACTGCATACTCGTTCCACTTCCAGAACAGGGCTACCGCGAGGCAGTTCTCAGGGGGAAAACGGCCCTTCGCGAAGGGCAGATCTGTCGAGCTCATTGCGGGAAAGCGAAAGCAAAGGACGCTTTTCTCCCTCCAACCGCTTTCGTCAGAGGAACGGGGGAAGTCACAGTGTTCTTTCTCTCACTGAGATACACACAATCTGACGTTGCCTCTTTGCTCCGTTGCTGGCATAGAACTGAAACGGACATACATTCCTGTGGGGAAACACAGGTCTTTGCTAGGATTTCTCTAGGCAGTGTGTTTTCCATGGGCCTCACTGTAGCAACACTATCTCGCCAGGGCAACACTGCATGGGATTTCCTCTGCCAGAAGAGAGCTGCTGCTTTGTAGTTTGTGCTAGGAAACCTTGCTTTGGCAAGTGCCAATTGACCGCAGTGAGGCAGAAAGAAAAGAGAATAGCAAGAGACCTTTCTCCCCAGCTGCTCAGCCAAGCCCTTCCAGCTAAAACTATGTCGTTGCTCCTCTGGAAGGATCCCTGCACCGTGACGTAGTTTTTCAGAAGAAGCCTTGCGTTTGCAAGAGCAAATGAGGAATTCGTTGCAGGAAAGAGGACGGAAAGAAATTTTCTCTCCTTCTGCCTGCTTTGCTCAGAGGACTGGATGAAGTCAGGGAGTTCTCCCTTTCACTGAGAAACGTGCAGGCTGCTGTTGCCTGGGCGCTCTCTTCTTTGCAAGAGTCTGCAGTTCCACGCTTTGAACCGTGGAAAGGCGCCGGGCTCTCCTAAGATTTCCCCCGGCGCTTCGTTTGCCCTGGGCCAAAGTGAGCCTTCACATTCGCTGAACGTTAACACTGCATACTCGTTCTACTTCCAGAACAGGGCTACCGCGAGGCAGTTCTCCGGGGGAAAACGGCCCTTCGCGAAGGGCAGATCTGTCGAGCTCATTGCGGGAAAGCGAAAGCAAAGGACGCTTTTCTCCCTCCAACCGATTTTGTCAGAGGAACGGGGGAAGTCACAGTGTTCTTTCTCTCACTGAGATACACACAATCTGACGTTGCCTCTGAGCTCCGTTGCTGGCAAAGAACTGAAACGGACATACATTCCTGTGGGGAAACACAGGGCTTTGCTAGGATTTCTCTAGGCAGTGTGTTTTCCCTGGGCCTCACTGTAGCAACACTATCTCGCCAGGGCAACACTGCATGGGATTTCCTCTGCCAGAAGAGAGCTGATGCTTTCTAGTTTGTGCTGGGAAACCTTGCTTTGGCAAGTGCCAATTCACCGCATTCGGGCAGAAAGAAAAGAGAACAGCAAGAGGCCTTTTCTCCCCGGCTGCTCTGCCAAGCCCTTCCAGCTAAAACTATGTCGTTGCTCCTCTGGAAGGATCCCTGCACCGTGACGTAGTTTTTTAGAAGAAGCCTTGCGTTTCCAAGAGCAAATGAGGAATTCGTTGCAGAAGAGAGGACGGAAAGAAAGTTTGTCTTCTTCTGCCTGCTTTGGTCAGAGGACTGGATGAAGTCAGGGAGTTCTCCCTTTCACTGAGAAATTGCAGGCTGCTGTTGCCTGGGCGCTCTCTTCTTTGCAAAAGAGTCTGCAGTTCCACGCTTTGAACCGTGGAAAGGCGCCGGGCTCTCCTAAGATTTCCCCCGGCGCTTCGTTTGCCCTGGGCCAAAGCGAGCCTTCACATTCGCTGAACGCTAACACTGCGTACTCGTTCCACTTCCAGAACAGGGCTACCGCGAGGCAGTTCTCCGGGGGAAAACGGCCCTTCGCGAAGGGCAGATCTGTCGAGCTCATTGCGGGAAAGCGAAAGCAAAGGACGCTTTTCTCCCTCTAACTGCTTTCGTCAGAGGAACGGGGGAAGTCACAGTGTTCTTTCTCTCACTGAGATACACACAATCTGACGTTGCCTCTTTGCTCCGTTGCTGGCGAAGAACTGAAACGGACATACATTCCTGTGGGGAAACACAGGGTTTTGCTAGGATTTCTCTAGGCAGTGTGTTTTCCCTGGGCCTCACTGTAGCAACACTATCTCGCCAGGGCAACACTGCATGGGATTTCCTCTGCCAGGAGAGAGCTGCTGCTTTGTAGTTTGTGCTAGGAAACCTTGCTTTGGCAAGTGCCAATTGACCGCAGTGAGGCAGAAAGAAAAGAGAATAGCAAGAGACCTTTCTCCCCAGCTGCTCAGCCAAGCCCTTCCAGCTAAAACTATGTCGTTGCTCCTCTGGAAGGATCCCTGCACCGTGACGTAGTTTTTCAGAAGAAGCCTTGCGTTTGCAAGAGCAAATGAGGAATTCGTTGCAGGAAAGAGGACGGAAAGAAAGTTTCTCTCCTTCTGCCTGCTTTGCTCAGAGGACTGGATGAAGTCAGGGAGTTCTCCCTTTCACTGAGAAACGTGCAGGCTGCTGTTGCCTGGGCGCTCTCTTCTTTGCAAAAGAGTCTGCAGTTCCACGCTTTGAACCGTGGAAAGGCGCCGGGCTCTCCTAAGATTTCCCCCGGCGCTTCGTTTGCCCTGGGCCAAAGTGAGCCTTCACAATAGCTGAACGTTAACACTGCATACTCGTTCTACTTCCAGAACAGGGCTACCGCGAGGCAGTTCTCCGGGGGAAAACGGCCCTTCGCGAAGGGCAGATCTGTCGAGCTCATTGCGGGAAAGAGAAAGCAAAGGACGCTTTTCTCCCTCCAACCGATTTCGTCAGAGGAACGGGGGAAGTCACAGTGTTCTTTCTCTCCCTGAGATACACACAAGCTGACGTTGCCTCTGAGCTCCGTTGCTGGCAAAGAACTGAAACGGACATACATTCCTGTGGGGAAACACAGGGCTTTGCTAGGATTTCTCTAGGCAGTGTGTTTTCCCTGGGCCTCACTCTAGCAACACTATCTCGGCAGGGCAACACTACATGGGATTTCCTCTGCCAGGAGAGAGCTGCTGCTTTCTAGTTTGTGCTGGGAAACCTTGCTTTGGCAAGTGCCAATTGACCGCATTCGGGCAGAAAGAAAAGAGAACAGCAAGAGGCCTTTTCTCCCCGGCTGCTCTGCCAAGCCCTTCCAGCTAAAACTATGTCCTTGCTCCTCTGGAAGGATCCCTGCACCGTGACGTAGTTTTTTAGAAGAAGCCTTGGGGTTCCAAGAGCAAATGAGGAATTCGTTGCAGAAAAGAGGACGGAAAGAAAGTTTGTCTTCTTCTGCCTGCTTTGGTCAGAGGACTGGATGAAGTCAGGGAGTTCTCCCTTTCACTGATAAACGTGCAGGCTGCTGTTGCCTGGGCCCTCTCTTCTTTGCAAAAGAGTCTGCAGTTCCACGCTTTGAACCGTGGAAAGGCGCCGGGCTCGGCTAAGATTTCCCCCGGCGCTTCCTTTGCCCTGGGCCAAAGCGAGCCTTCACATTAGCTGAACGCTAACACTGCATACTCGTTCCACTTCCAGAACAGGGCTACCGCGAGGCAGTTCTCCGGGGGAAAACGGCCCTTCGCGAAGGGCAGATCTGCCGAGCTCATTGCGGGAAAGCGAAAGCAAAGGACGCTTTTCTCCCTCCAACCGCTTTCGTCAGAGGAACGGGGGAAGTCACAGTGTTCTTTCTCTCACTGAGATACACACAATCTGACGTTGCCTCTTTGCTCCGTTGCTGGCATAGAACTGAAACGGACATACATTCCTGTGGGGAAACACAGGTCTTTGCTAGGATTTCTCTAGGCAGTGTGTTTTCCCTGGGCCTCACTGTAGCAACACTATCTCGCCAGGGCAACACTGCATGGGATTTCCTCTGCCAGGAGAGAGCTGCTGCTTTGCAGTTTGTGCTAGGAAACCTTGCTTTGGCAAGTGCCAATTGACCGCAGTGAGGCAGAAAGAAAAGAGAATAGCAAGAGACCTTTCTCCCCAGCTGCTCAGCCAAGCCCTTCCAGCTAAAACTATGTCGTTGCTCCTCTGGAAGGATCCCTGCACCGCGGCGTAGTTTTTCAGAAGAAGCCTTGCGTTTGCAAGAGCAAATGAGGAATTCGTTGCAGGAAAGAGGACGGAAAGAAAGTTTCTCTCCTTCTGCCTGCTTTGCTCAGAGGACTGGATGAAGTCAGGGAGTTCTCCCTTTCACTGAGAAACGTGCAGGCTGCTGTTGCCTGGGCGCTCTCTTCTTTGCAAGAGTCTGCAGTTCCACGCTTTGAACCGTGGAAAGGCGCCGGGCTCTCCTAAGATTTCCCCCAGCGCTTCGTTTGCCCTGGGCCAAAGTGAGCCTTCACAATAGCTGAACGTTAACACTGCATACTCGTTCTACTTCCAGAACAGGGCTACCGCGAGGCAGTTCTCCGGGGGAAAACGGCCCTTCGCGAAGGGCAGATCTGTCGAGCTCATTGCGGGAAAGAGAAAGCAAAGGACGCTTTTCTCCCTCCAACCGATTTCGTCAGAGGAACGGGGGAAGTCACAGTGTTCTTTCTCTCACTGAGATACACACAATCTGACGTTGCCTCTGAGCTCCGTTGCTGGCAAAGAACTGAAACGGACATACATTCCTGTGGGGAAACACAGGGCTTTGCTAGGATTTCTCTAGGCAGTGTGTTTTCCCTGGGCCTCACTGTAGCAACACTATCTCGGCAGGGCAACACTACATGGGATTTCCTCTGCCAGGAGAGAGCTGCTGCTTTCTAGTTTGTGCTGGGAAACCTTGCTTTGGCAAGTGCCAATTGACCGCATTCGGGCAGAAAGAAAAGAGAACAGCAAGAGGCCTTTTCTCCCCGGCTGCTCTGCCAAGCCCTTCCAGCTAAAACTATGTCCTTGCTCCTCTGGAAGGATCCCTGCACCGTGACGTAGTTTTTTAGAAGAAGCCTTGGGGTTCCAAGAGCAAATGAGGAATTCGTTGCAGAAAAGAGGACGGAAAGAAAGTTTGTCTTCTTCTGCCTGCTTTGGTCAGAGGACTGGATGAAGTCAGGGAGTTCTCCCTTTCACTGATAAACGTGCAGGCTGCTGTTGCCTGGGCCCTCTCTTCTTTGCAAAAGAGTCTGCAGTTCCACGCTTTGAACCGTGGAAAGGCGCCGGGCTCGGCTAAGATTTCCCCCGGCGCTTCCTTTGCCCTGGGCCAAAGCGAGCCTTCACATTAGCTGAACGCTAACACTGCATACTCGTTCCACTTCCAGAACAGGGCTACCGCGAGGCAGTTCTCCGGGGGAAAACGGCCCTTCGCGAAGGGCAGATCTGCCGAGCTCATTGCGGGAAAGCGAAAGCAAAGGACGCTTTTCTCCCTCCAACCGCTTTCGTCAGAGGAACGGGGGAAGTCACAGTGTTCTTTCTCTCACTGAGATACACACAATCTGACGTTGCCTCTTTGCTCCGTTGCTGGCATAGAACTGAAACGGACATACATTCCTGTGGGGAAACACAGGTCTTTGCTAGGATTTCTCTAGGCAGTGTGTTTTCCATGGGCCTCACTGTAGCAACACTATCTCGCCAGGGCAACACTGCATGGGATTTCCTCTGCCAGAAGAGAGCTGCTGCTTTGTAGTTTGTGCTGGGAAACCTTGCTTTGGCAAGTGCCAATTGACCGCATTCGGGCAGAAAGAAAAAAGAACAGCCAGAGGCCTTTTCTCCACGGCTGCTCTGCCATGTCCTTCCAGCTAAAACTATGTCGTTGCTCCTCTGGAAGGATCCCTGCACCGTGACGTAGTTTTTCAGAAGAAGCCTTGCGTTTGCAAGAGCAAATGAGGAATTCGTTGCAGGAAAGAGGACGGAAAGAAAGTTTCTCTCCTTCTGCCTGCTTTGCTCAGAGGACTGGATGAAGTCAGGGAGTTCTCCCTTTCACTGAGAAACGTGCAGGCTGCTGTTGCCTGGGCGCTCTCTTCTTTGCAAGAGTCTGCAGTTCCACGCTTTGAACCGTGGAAAGGCGCCGGGCTCTCCTAAGATTTCCCCCGGCGCTTCGTTTGCCCTGGGCCAAAGCGAGCCTTCACATTCGCTAAACGTTAACACTGCATACTCGTTCCACTTCCAGAACAGGGCTACCGCGAGGCAGTTCTCCGGGGGAAAACGGCCCTTCGCGAAGGGCAGATCTGTCGAGCTCATTGCGGGAAAGCGAAAGCAAAGGACGCTTTTCTCCCTCTAACTGCTTTCGTCAGAGGAACGGGGGAAGTCACAGTGTTCTTTCTCTCACTGAGATACACACAATCTGACGTTGCCTCTTTGCTCCGTTGCTGGCGAAGAACTGAAACGGACATACATTCCTGTGGGGAAACACAGGGTTTTGCTAGGATTTCTCTAGGCAGTGTGTTTTCCCTGGGCCTCACTGTAGCAACACTATCTCGCCAGGGCAACACTGCATGGGATTTCCTCTGCCAGAAGAGAGCTGCTGCTTTGTAGTTTGTGCTAGGAAACCTTACTTTGGCAAGTGCCAATTGACCGCAGTGAGGCAGAAAGAAAAGAAAATAGCAAGAGACCTTTCTCCCCAGCTGCTCAGCCAAGCCCTTCCAGCTAAAACTATGTCGTTGCTCCTCTGGAAGGATCCCTGCACCGTGACGTAGTTTTTCAGAAGAAGCCTTGCGTTTGCAAGAGCAAATGAGGAATTCGTTGCAGGAAAGAGGACGGAAAGAAAGTTTCTCTCCTTCTGCCTGCTTTGCTCAGAGGGCTGGATGAAGTCAGGGAGTTCTCCCTTTCACTGAGAAACGTGCAGGCTGCTGTTGCCTGGGCGCTCTCTTCTTTGCAAGAGTCTGCAGTTCCACGCTTTGAACCGTGGAAAGGCGCCGGGCTCTCCTAAGATTTCCCCCGGCGCTTCGTTTGCCCTGGGCCAAAGCGAGCCTTCACATTCGCTGAACGTTAACACTGCATACTCGTTCCACTTCCAGAACAGGGCTACCGCGAGGCAGTTCTCCGGGGGAAAACGGCCCTTCGCGAAGGGCAGATCTGTCGAGCTCATTGCGGGAAAGCGAAAGCAAAGGACGCTTTTCTCCCTCCAACCGCTTTCGTCAGAGGAACGGGGGAAGTCACAGTGTTCTTTCTCTCCCTGAGATACACACAATCTGACGTTGCCTCTTTGCTCCGTTGCTGGCAAAGAACTGAAACGGACATACATTCCTGTGGGGAAACACAGGGCTTTGCTAGGATTACTCTAGGCAGTGTGTTTTCCCTGGGCCTCACTGTAGCAACACTATCTCGCCAGGGCAACACTGCATGGGATTTCCTCTGCCAGAAGAGAGCTGCTGCTTTGTAGTTTGTGCTGGGAAACCTTGCTTTGGCAAGTGCCAATTGACCGCATTCGGGCAGAAAGAAAAGAGAACAGCAAGAGGCCTTTTCTCCCCGGCTGCTCTGAAAAGCCCTTCCAGCTAAAACTATGTCGTTGCTCCTCTGGAAGGATCCCTGCACCGTGAAGTAGTTTTTTAGAAGAAGCCTTGCGTTTCCAAGAGCAAATGAGGAATTCGTTGCAGAAGAGAGGACGGAAAGAAAGTTTCTCTCCTTCTGCCTGCTTTGGTCAGAGGACTGGATGAAGTCAGGGAGTTCTCTCTTTCACTGAGAAATTGCAGGCTGCTGTTGCCTGGGCGCTCTCTTCTTTGCAAAAGAGTCTGCAGTTCCACGCTTTGAACTGTGGAAAGGCGCCGGGCTCTCCTAAGATTTCCCCCGGCGCTTCGTTTGCCCTGGGCCAAAGCGAGCCTTCACATTAGCTGAACGCTAACACTGCATACTCGTTCCACTTCCAGAACAGGGCTACCGCGAGGCAGTTCTCCGGGGGAAAACGGCCCTTCGCGAAGGGCAGATCTGTCGAGCTCATTGCGGGAAAGCGAAAGCAAAGGACGCTTTTCTCCCTCTAACTGCTTTCGTCAGAGGAACGGGGGAAGTCACAGTGTTCTTTCTCTCACTGAGATACACACAATCTGACGTTGCCTCTTTGCTCCGTTGCTGGCGAAGAACTGAAACGGACATACATTCCTGTGGGGAAACACAGGGTTTTGCTAGGATTTCTCTAGGCAGTGTGTTTTCCCTGGGCCTCACTGTAGCAACACTATCTCGCCAGGGCAACACTGCATGGGATTTCCTCTGCCAGGAGAGAGCTGCTGCTTTGTAGTTTGTGCTAGGAAACCTTACTTTGGCAAGTGCCAATTGACCGCAGTGAGGCAGAAAGAAAAGAGAATAGCAAGAGACCTTTCTCCCCAGCTGCTCAGCCAAGCCCTTCCAGCTAAAACTATGTCGTTGCTCCTCTGGAAGGATCCCTGCACCGTGACGTAGTTTTTCAGAAGAAGCCTTGCGTTTGCAAGAGCAAATGAGGAATTCGTTGCAGGAAAGAGGACGGAAAGAAAGTTTCTCTCCTTCTGCCTGCTTTGCTCAGAGGACTGGATGAAGTCAGGGAGTTCTCCCTTTCACTGAGAAACGTGCAGGCTGCTGTTGCCTGGGCGCTCTCTTCTTTGCAAAAGAGTCTGCAGTTCCACGCTTTGAACCGTGGAAAGGCGCCGGGCTCTCCTAAGATTTCCCCCGGCGCTTCGTTTGCCCTGGGCCAAAGCGAGCCTTCACATTCGCTGAACGCTAACACTGCATACTCGTTCCACTTCCAGAACAGGGCTACCGCGAGGCAGTTCTCCGGGGGAAAACGGCCCTTCGCGAAGGGCAGATCTGTCGAGCTCATTGCGGGAAAGCGAAAGCAAAGGACGCTTTTCTCCCTCTAACTGCTTTCGTCAGAGGAACGGGGGAAGTCACAGTGTTCTTTCTCTCACTGAGATACACACAATCTGACGTTGCCTCTTTGCTCCGTTGCTGGCAAAGAACTGAAACGGACATACATTCCTGTGGGGAAACACAGGGCTTTGCTAGGATTACTCTAGGCAGTGTGTTTTCCCTGGGCCTCACTGTAGCAACACGATCTCGCCAGGGCAACACTGCATGGGATTTCCTCTGCCAGAAGAGAGCTGCTGCTTTGTAGTTTGTGCTGGGAAACCTTGCTTTGGCAAGTGCCAATTGACCGCATTCGGGCAGAAAGAAAAGAGAACAGCAAGAGGCCTTTTCTCCCCGGCTGCTCTGAAAAGCCCTTCCAGCTAAAACTATGTCGTTGCTCCTCTGGAAGGATCCCTGCACCGTGAAGTAGTTTTTTAGAAGAAGCCTTGCGTTTCCAAGAGCAAATGAGGAATTCGTTGCAGAAGAGAGGACGGAAAGAAAGTTTCTCTCCTTCTGCCTGCTTTGGTCAGAGGACTGGATGAAGTCAGGGAGTTCTCCCTTTCACTGAGAAATTGCAGGCTGCTGTTGCCTGGGCGCTCTCTTCTTTGCAAAAGAGTCTGCAGTTCCACGCTTTGAACTGTGGAAAGGCGCCGGGCTCTCCTAAGATTTCCCCCGGCGCTTCGTTTGCCCTGGGCCAAAGCGAGCCTTCACATTAGCTGAACGCTAACACTGCATACTCGTTCCACTTCCAGAACAGGGCTACCGCGAGGCAGTTCTCCGGGGGAAAACGGCCCTTCGCGAAGGGCAGATCTGTCGAGCTCATTGCGGGAAAGCGAAAGCAAAGGACGCTTTTCTCCCTCTAACTGCTTTCGTCAGAGGAACGGGGGAAGTCACAGTGTTCTTTCTCTCACTGAGATACACACAATCTGACGTTGCCTCTTTGCTCCGTTGCTGGCGAAGAACTGAAACGGACATACATTCCTGTGGGGAAACACAGGGTTTTGCTAGGATTTCTCTAGGCAGTGTGTTTTCCCTGGGCCTCACTGTAGCAACACTATCTCGCCAGGGCAACACTGCATGGGATTTCCACTGCCAGGACAGAGCTGCTGCTTTGTAGTTTGTGCTAGGAAACCTTGCTTTGGCAAGTGCCAATTGACCGCAGTGAGGCAGAAAGAAAAGAGAATAGCAAGAGACCTTTTCTCCCCAGCTGCTCAGCCAAGCCCTTCCACCTAAAACTATGTCGTTGCTCCTCTGGAAGGATCCCTGCACCGTGATGTAGTTTTTCAGAAGAAGCCTTGCGTTTGCAAGAGCAAATGAGGAATTCGTTGCAGGAAAGAGGACGGAAAGAAAGTTTCTCTCCTTCTGCCTGCTTTGCTCAGAGGACTGGATGAAGTCAGGGAGTTCTCCCTTTCACTGAGAAACGTGCAGGCTGCTGTTGCCTGGGCGCTCTCTTCTTTGCAAGAGTCTGCAGTTCCACGCTTTGAACCGTGGAAAGGCGCCGGGCTCGGCTAAGATTTCCCCCGGCGCTTCCTTTGCCCTGGGCCAAAGTGAGCCTTCACAATAGCTGAACGCTAACACTGCATACTCGTTCCACTTCCAGAACAGGGCTACCGCGAGGCAGTTCTCCGGGGGAAAACGGCCCTTCGCGAAGGGCAGATCTGTCGAGCTCATTGCGGGAAAGAGAAAGCAAAGGACGCTTTTCTCCCTCCAACCGATTTCGTCAGAGGAACGGGGGAAGTCACAGTGTTCTTTCTCTCACTGAGATACACACAATCTGACGTTGCCTCTGAGCTCCGTTGCTGGCAAAGAACTGAAACGGACATACATTCCTGTGGGGAAACACAGGGCTTTGCTAGGATTTCTCTAGGCAGTGTGTTTTCCCTGGGCCTCACTGTAGCAACACTATCTCGGCAGGGCAACACTACATGGGATTTCCTCTGCCAGGAGAGAGCTGCTGCTTTCTAGTTTGTGCTGGGAAACCTTGCTTTGGCAAGTGCCAATTGACCGCATTCGGGCAGAAAGAAAAGAGAACAGCAAGAGGCCTTTTCTCCCCGGCTGCTCTGCCAAGCCCTTCCAGCTAAAACTATGTCCTTGCTCCTCTGGAAGGATCCCTGCACCGTGACGTAGTTTTTTAGAAGAAGCCTTGGGGTTCCAAGAGCAAATGAGGAATTCGTTGCAGAAAAGAGGACGGAAAGAAAGTTTGTCTTCTTCTGCCTGCTTTGGTCAGAGGACTGGATGAAGTCAGGGAGTTCTCCCTTTCACTGATAAACGTGCAGACTGCTGTTGCCTGGGCCCTCTCTTCTTTGCAAAAGAGTCTGCAGTTCCACGCTTTGAACCGTGGAAAGGCGCCGGGCTCGGCTAAGATTTCCCCCGGCGCTTCCTTTGCCCTGGGCCAAAGCGAGCCTTCACATTCGCTGAACGCTAACACTGCATACTCGTTCCACTTCCAGAACAGGGCTACCGCGAGGCAGTTCTCCGGGGGAAAACGGCCCTTCGCGAAGGGCAGATCTGTCGAGCTCATTGCGGGAAAGCGAAAGCAAAGGACGCTTTTCTCCCTCTAACTGCTTTCGTCAGAGGAACGGGGGAAGTCACAGTGTTCTTTCTCTCACTGAGATACACACAATCTGACGTTGCCTCTTTGCTCCGTTGCTGGCGAAGAACTGAAACGGACATACATTCCTGTGGGGAAACACAGGGTGTTACTAGGATTACTCTAGGCAGTGTGTTTTCCCTGGGCCTCACTGTAGCAACACTATCTCGCCAGGGCAACACTGCATGGGATTCCCTCTGCCAGGAGAGAGCTGCTGCTTTGTAGTTTGTGCTAGGAAACCTTGCTTTGGCAAGTGCCAATTGACCAAAGTGAGGCAGAAAGAAAAGAGAATAGCAAGAGACCTTTTCTCCCCAGCTGCTCAGCCAAGCCCTTCCAGCTAAAACTATGTCGTTGCTCCTCTGGAAGGATCCCTGCACCGTGACGTAGTTTTTCAGAAGAAGCCTTGCGTTTGCAAGAGCAAATGAGGAATTCGTTGCAGGAAAGAGGAAGGAAAGAAAGTTTCTCTCCTTCTGCCTGCTTTGCTCAGAGGACTGGATGAAGTCAGGGAGTTCTCCCTTTCACTGAGAAATTGCAGGCTGCTGTTGCCTGGGCGCTCTCTTCTTTGCAAAAGAGTCTGCAGTTTCACGCTTTGAACCGTGGAAAGGTGCCGGGCTCTCCTAAGATTCCCCCGGCGCTTCGTTTGCCCTGGGCCAAAGCGAGCCTTCACATTAGCTGAACGCTAACACTGCATACTCGTTCCACTTCCAGAACAGGGCTACCGCGAGGCAGTTCTCCGGGGGAAAACGGCCCTTCGCGAAGGGCAGATCTGTGGAGCTCATTGCGGGAAAGCGAAAGCAAAGGACGCTTTTCTCCCTCTAACTGCTTTCGTCAGAGGAACGGGGGAAGTCACAGTGTTCTTTCTCTCACTGAGATACACACAATCTGACGTTGCCTCTTTGCTCCGTTGCTGGCGAAGAACTGAAACGGACATACATTCCTGTGGGGAAACACAGGGTTTTGCTAGGATTTCTCTAGGCAGTGTGTTTTCCCTGGGCCTCACTGTAGCAACACTATCTCGCCAGGGCAACACTGCATGGGATTTCCTCTGCCAGGAGAGAGCTGCTGCTTTGTATTTTGTGCTAGGAAACCTTGCTTTGGCAAGTGCCAATTGACCGCAGTGAGGCAGAAAGAAAAGAGAATAGCAAGAGACCTTTTCTCCCCAGCTGCTCAGCCAAGCCCTTCCACCTAAAACTATGTCGTTGCTCCTCTGGAAGGATCCCTGCACCGTGACGTAGTTTTTCAGAAGAAGCCTTGCGTTTGCAAGAGCAAATGAGGAATTCGTTGCAGGAAAGAGGAAGGAAAGAAAGTTTCTCTCCTTCTGCCTGCTTTGCTCAGAGGACTGGATGAAGTCAGGGAGTTCTCCCTTTCACTGAGAAATTGCAGGCTGCTGTTGCCTGGGCGCTCTCTTCTTTGCAAAAGAGTCTGCAGTTCCACGCTTTGAACCGTGGAAAGGTGCAGGGCTCTCCTAAGATTCCCCCGGCGCTTCGTTTGCCCTGGGCCAAAGCGAGCCTTCACATTAGCTGAACGCTAACCCAGCATACTCGTTCCACTTCCAGAACAGGGCTACCGCGAGGCAGTTCTCCGGGGGAAAACGGCCCTTCGCGAAGGGCAGATCTGTCGAGCTCATTGCGGGAAAGCGAAAGCAAAGGACGCTTTTCTCCCTCTAACTGCTTTCGTCAGAGGAACGGGGGAAGACACAGTGTTCTTTCTCTCACTGAGATACACACAATCTGACGTTGCCTCTTTGCTCCGTTGCTGGCGAAGAACTGAAACGGACATACATTCCTGTGGGGAAACACAGGTCTTTGCTAGGATTTCTCTAGGCAGTGTGTTTTCCCTGGGCCTCACTGTAGCAACACTATCTCGCCAGGGCAACACTGCATGGGATTTCCACTGCCAGGACAGAGCTGCTGCTTTGTAGTTTGTGCTAGGAAACCTTGCTTTGGCAAGTGCCAATTGACCGCAGTGAGGCAGAAAGAAAAGAGAATAGCAAGAGACCTTTTCTCCCCAGCTGCTCAGCCAAGCCCTTCCACCTAAAACTATGTCGTTGCTCCTCTGGAAGGATCCCTGCACCGTGATGTAGTTTTTCAGAAGAAGCCTTGCGTTTGCAAGAGCAAATGAGGAATTCGTTGCAGGAAAGAGGACGGAAAGAAAGTTTCTCTCCTTCTGCCTGCTTTGCTCAGAGGACTGGATGAAGTCAGGGAGTTCTCCCTTTCACTGAGAAACGTGCAGGCTGCTGTTGCCTGGGCGCTCTCTTCTTTGCAAGAGTCTGCAGTTCCACGCTTTGAACCGTGGAAAGGCGCCGGGCTCTCCTAAGATTTCCCCCGGCGCTTCGTTTGCCCTGGGCCAAAGTGAGCCTTCACAATAGCTGAACGTTAACACTGCATACTCGTTCTACTTCCAGAACAGGGCTACCGCGAGGCAGTTCTGCGGGGGAAAACGGCCCTTCGCGAAGGGCAGATCTGTCGAGCTCATTGCGGGAAAGAGAAAGCAAAGGACGCTTTTCTCCCTCCAACCGATTTCGTCAGAGGAACGGGGGAAGTCACAGTGTTCTTTCTCTCACTGAGATACACACAATCTGACGTTGCCTCTGAGCTCCGTTGCTGGCAAAGAACTGAAACGGACATACATTCCTGTGGGGAAACACAGGGCTTTGCTAGGATTTCTCTAGGCAGTGTGTTTTCCCTGGGCCTCACTGTAGCAACACTATCTCGGCAGGGCAACACTACATGGGATTTCCTCTGCCAGGAGAGAGCTGCTGCTTTCTAGTTTGTGCTGGGAAACCTTGCTTTGGCAAGTGCCAATTGACCGCATTCGGGCAGAAAGAAAAGAGAACAGCAAGAGGCCTTTTCTCCCCGGCTGCTCTGCCAAGCCCTTCCAGCTAAAACTATGTCCTTGCTCCTCTGGAAGGATCCCTGCACCGTGACGTAGTTTTTTAGAAGAAGCCTTGGGGTTCCAAGAGCAAATGAGGAATTCGTTGTAGAAAAGAGGACGGAAAGAAAGTTTGTCTTCTTCTGCCTGCTTTGGTCAGAGGACTGGATGAAGTCAGGGAGTTCTCCCTTTCACTGATAAACGTGCAGGCTGCTGTTGCCTGGGCCCTCTCTTCTTTGCAAAAGAGTCTGCAGTTCCACGCTTTGAACCGTGGAAAGGCGCCGGGCTCGGCTAAGATTTCCCCCGGCGCTTCCTTTGCCCTGGGCCAAAGCGAGCCTTCACATTAGCTGAACGCTAACACTGCATACTCGTTCCACTTCCAGAACAGGGCTACCGCGAGGCAGTTCTCCGGGGGAAAACGGCCCTTCGCGAAGGGCAGATCTGTCGAGCTCATTGCGGGAAAGCGAAAGCAAAGGACGCTTTTCTCCCTCCAACCGCTTTCGTCAGAGGAACGGGGGAAGTCACAGTGTTCTTTCTCTCACTGAGATACACACAATCTGACGTTGCCTCTTTGCTCCGTTGCTGGCATAGAACTGAAACGGACATACATTCCTGTGGGGAAACACAGGTCTTTGCTAGGATTTCTCTAGGCAGTGTGTTTTCCATGGGCCTCACTGTAGCAACACTATCTCGCCAGGGCAACACTGCATGGGATTTCCTCTGCCAGGAGAGAGCTGCTGCTTTGTAGTTTGTGCTAGGAAACCTTGCTTTGGCAAGTGCCAATTGACCGCAGTGAGGCAGAAAGAAAAGAGAATAGCAAGAGACCTTTCTCCCCAGCTGCTCAGCCAAGCCCTTCCAGCTAAAACTATGTCGTTGCTCCTCTGGAAGGATCCCTGCACCGTGACGTAGTTTTTCAGAAGAAGCCTTGCGTTTGCAAGAGCAAATGAGGAATTCGTTGCAGGAAAGAGGACGGAAAGAAAGTTTCTCTCCTTCTGCCTGCTTTGCTCAGAGGACTGGATGAAGTCAGGGAGTTCTCCCTTTCACTGAGAAACGTGCAGGCTGCTGTTGCCTGGGCGCTCTCTTCTTTGCAAGAGTCTGCAGTTCCACGCTTTGAACCGTGGAAAGGCGCCGGGCTCTCCTAAGATTTCCCCCGGCGCTTCGTTTGCCCTGGGCCAAAGTGAGCCTTCACAATAGCTGAACGTTAACACTGCATACTCGTTCTACTTCCAGAACAGGGCTACCGCGAGGCAGTTCTCCGGGGGAAAACGGCCCTTCGCGAAGGGCAGATCTGTCGAGCTCATTGCGGGAAAGAGAAAGCAAAGGACGCTTTTCTCCCTCCAACCGATTTCGTCAGAGGAACGGGGGAAGTCACAGTGTTCTTTCTCTCACTGAGATACACACAATCTGACGTTGCCTCTGAGCTCCGTTGCTGGCAAAGAACTGAAACGGACATACATTCCTGTGGGGAAACACAGGGCTTTGCTAGGATTTCTCTAGGCAGTGTGTTTTCCCTGGGCCTCACTGTAGCAACACTATCTCGGCAGGGCAACACTACATGGGATTTCCTCTGCCAGGAGAGAGCTGCTGCTTTCTAGTTTGTGCTAGGAAACCTTGCTTTGGCAAGTGCCAATTGACCGCATTCGGGCAGAAAGAAAAGAGAACAGCAAGAGGCCTTTTCTCCCCGGCTGCTCTGCCAAGCCCTTCCAGCTAAAACTATGTCGTTGCTCCTCTGGAAGGATCCCTGCACCGTGACGTAGTTTTTTAGAAGAAGCCTTGCGTTTCCAAGAGCAAATGAGGAATTCGTTGCAGAAGAGAGGACGGGAAGAAAGTTTGTCTTCTTCTGCCTGCTTTGGTCAGAGGACTGGATGAAGTCAGGGAGTTCTCCCTTTCACTGAGAAATTGCAGGCTGCTGTTGCCTGGGCGCTCTCTTCTTTGCAAAAGAGTCTGCAGTTCCACGCTTTGAACCGTGGAAAGGCGCCGGGCTCTCCTAAGATTTCCCCCGGCGCTTCGTTTGCCCTGGGCCAAAGCGAGCCTTCACATTCGCTGAACGCTAACACTGCATACTCGTTCCACTTCCAGAACAGGGCTACCGCGAGGCAGTTCTCCGGGGGAAAACGGCCCTTCGCGAAGGGCAGATCTGTCGAGCTCATTGCGGGAAAGCGAAAGCAAAGGACGCTTTTCTCCCTCTAACTGCTTTCGTCAGAGGAACGGGGGAAGTCACAGTGTTCTTTCTCTCACTGAGATACACACAATCTGACGTTGCCTCTTTGCTCCGTTGCTGGCGAAGAACTGAAACGGACATACATTCCTGTGGGGAAACACAGGGTTTTGCTAGGATTTCTCTAGGCAGTGTGTTTTCCCTGGGCCTCACTGTAGCAACACTATCTCGCCAGGGCAACACTGCATGGGATTTCCTCTGCCAGGAGAGAGCTGCTGCTTTGTAGTTTGTGCTAGGAAACCTTGCTTTGGCAAGTGCCAATTGACCGCAGTGAGGCAGAAAGAAAAGAGAATAGCAAGAGACCTTTCTCCCCAGCTGCTCAGCCAAGCCCTTCCAGCTAAAACTATGTCGTTGCTCCTCTGGAAGGATCCCTGCACCGTGACGTAGTTTTTCAGAAGAAGCCTTGCGTTTGCAAGAGCAAATGAGGAATTCGTTGCAGGAAAGAGGACGGAAAGAAAGTTTCTCTCCTTCTGCCTGCTTTGCTCAGAGGACTGGATGAAGTCAGGGAGTTCTCCCTTTCACTGAGAAACGTGCAGGCTGCTGTTGCCTGGGCGCTCTCTTCTTTGCAAGAGTCTGCAGTTCCACGCTTTGAACCGTGGAAAGGCGCCGGGCTCTCCTAAGATTTCCCCCGGCGCTTCGTTTGCCCTGGGCCAAAGTGAGCCTTCACAATAGCTGAACGTTAACACTGCATACTCGTTCTACTTCCAGAACAGGGCTACCGCGAGGCAGTTCTCCGGGGGAAAACGGCCCTTCGCGAAGGGCAGATCTGTCGAGCTCATTGCGGGAAAGAGAAAGCAAAGGACGCTTTTCTCCCTCCAACCGATTTCGTCAGAGGAACGGGGGAAGTCACAGTGTTCTTTCTCTCACTGAGATACACACAATCTGACGTTGCCTCTGAGCTCCGTTGCTGGCAAAGAACTGAAACGGACATACATTCCTGTGGGGAAACACAGGGCTTTGCTAGGATTTCTCTAGGCAGTGTGTTTTCCCTGGGCCTCACTGTAGCAACACTATCTCGGCAGGGCAACACTACATGGGATTTCCTCTGCCAGGAGAGAGCTGCTGCTTTCTAGTTTGTGCTGGGAAACCTTGCTTTGGCAAGTGCCAATTGACCGCATTCGGGCAGAAAGAAAAGAGAACAGCAAGAGGCCTTTTCTCCCCGGCTGCTCTGCCAAGCCCTTCCAGCTAAAACTATGTCGTTGCTCCTCTGGAAGGATCCCTGCACCGTGACGTAGTTTTTTAGAAGAAGCCTTGGGGTTCCAAGAGCAAATGAGGAATTCGTTGCAGAAAAGAGGACGGAAAGAAAGTTTGTCTTCTTCTGCCTGCTTTGGTCAGAGGACTGGATGAAGTCAGGGAGTTCTCCCTTTCACTGATAAACGTGCAGACTGCTGTTGCCTGGGCCCTCTCTTCTTTGCAAAAGAGTCTGCAGTTCCACGCTTTGAACCGTGGAAAGGCGCCGGGCTCGGCTAAGATTTCCCCCGGCGCTTCCTTTGCCCTGGGCCAAAGCGAGCCTTCACATTAGCTGAACGCTAACACTGCATACTCGTTCCACTTCCAGAACAGGGCTACCGCGAGGCAGTTCTCCGGGGGAAAACGGCCCTTCGCGAAGGGCAGATCTGTCGAGCTCATTGCGGGAAAGCGAAAGCAAAGGACGCTTTTCTCCCTCCAACCGCTTTCGTCAGAGGAACGGGGGAAGTCACAGTGTTCTTTCTCTCACTGAGATACACACAATCTGACGTTGCCTCTTTGCTCCGTTGCTGGCATAGAACTGAAACGGACATACATTCCTGTGGGGAAACACAGGTCTTTGCTAGGATTTCTCTAGGCAGTGTGTTTTCCATGGGCCTCACTGTAGCAACACTATCTCGCCAGGGCAACACTGCATGGGATTTCCTCTGCCAGGAGAGAGCTGCTGCTTTGTAGTTTGTGCTAGGAAACCTTGCTTTGGCAAGTGCCAATTGACCGCAGTGAGGCAGAAAGAAAAGAGAATAGCAAGAGACCTTTCTCCCCAGCTGCTCAGCCAAGCCCTTCCAGCTAAAACTATGTCGTTGCTCCTCTGGAAGGATCCCTGCACCGTGACGTAGTTTTTCAGAAGAAGCCTTGCGTTTGCAAGAGCAAATGAGGAATTCGTTGCAGGAAAGAGGACGGAAAGAAAGTTTCTCTCCTTCTGCCTGCTTTGCTCAGAGGACTGGATGAAGTCAGGGAGTTCTCCCTTTCACTGAGAAACGTGCAGGCTGCTGTTGCCTGGGCGCTCTCTTCTTTGCAAGAGTCTGCAGTTCCACGCTTTGAACCGTGGAAAGGCGCCGGGCTCTCCTAAGATTTCCCCCGGCGCTTCGTTTGCCCTGGGCCAAAGTGAGCCTTCACAATAGCTGAACGTTAACACTGCATACTCGTTCTACTTCCAGAACAGGGCTACCGCGAGGCAGTTCTCCGGGGGAAAACGGCCCTTCGCGAAGGGCAGATCTGTCGAGCTCATTGCGGGAAAGAGAAAGCAAAGGACGCTTTTCTCCCTCCAACCGATTTCGTCAGAGGAACGGGGGAAGTCACAGTGTTCTTTCTCTCACTGAGATACACACAATCTGACGTTGCCTCTGAGCTCCGTTGCTGGCAAAGAACTGAAACGGACATACATTCCTGTGGGGAAACACAGGGCTTTGCTAGGATTTCTCTAGGCAGTGTGTTTTCCCTGGGCCTCACTGTAGCAACACTATCTCGGCAGGGCAACACTACATGGGATTTCCTCTGCCAGGAGAGAGCTGCTGCTTTCTAGTTTGTGCTGGGAAACCTTGCTTTGGCAAGTGCCAATTGACCGCATTCGGGCAGAAAGAAAAGAGAACAGCAAGAGGCCTTTTCTCCCCGGCTGCTCTGCCAAGCCCTTCCAGCTAAAACTATGTCGTTGCTCCTCTGGAAGGATCCCTGCACCGTGACGTAGTTTTTTAGAAGAAGCCTTGGGGTTCCAAGAGCAAATGAGGAATTCGTTGCAGAAAAGAGGACGGAAAGAAAGTTTGTCTTCTTCTGCCTGCTTTGGTCAGAGGACTGGATGAAGTCAGGGAGTTCTCCCTTTCACTGATAAACGTGCAGACTGCTGTTGCCTGGGCCCTCTCTTCTTTGCAAAAGAGTCTGCAGTTCCACGCTTTGAACCGTGGAAAGGCGCCGGGCTCGGCTAAGATTTCCCCCGGCGCTTCCTTTGCCCTGGGCCAAAGCGAGCCTTCACATTAGCTGAACGCTAACACTGCATACTCGTTCCACTTCCAGAACAGGGCTACCGCGAGGCAGTTCTCCGGGGGAAAACGGCCCTTCGCGAAGGGCAGATCTGTCGAGCTCATTGCGGGAAAGCGAAAGCAAAGGACGCTTTTCTCCCTCCAACCGCTTTCGTCAGAGGAACGGGGGAAGTCACAGTGTTCTTTCTCTCACTGAGATACACACAATCTGACGTTGCCTCTTTGCTCCGTTGCTGGCATAGAACTGAAACGGACATACATTCCTGTGGGGAAACACAGGGCTTTGCTAGGATTTCTCTAGGCAGTGTGTTTTCCCTGGGCCTCACTGTAGCAACACTATCTCGCCAGGGCAACACTGCATGGGATTTCCTCTGCCAGAAGAGAGCTGATGCTTTCTAGTTTGTGCTGGGAAACCTTGCTTTGGCAAGTGCCAATTGACCGCATTCGGGCAGAAAGAAAAGAGAACAGCAAGAGGCCTTTTCTCCCCGGCTGCTCTGCCAAGCCCTTCCAGCTAAAACTATGTCGTTGCTCCTCTGGAAGGATCCCTGCACCGTGACGTAGTTTTTTAGAAGAAGCCTTGCGTTTCCAAGAGCAAATGAGGAATTCGTTGCAGAAGAGAGGACGGAAAGAAAGTTTGTCTTCTTCTGCCTGCTTTGGTCAGAGGACTGGATGAAGTCAGGGAGTTCTCCCTTTCACTGAGAAATTGCAGGCTGCTGTTTCCTGGGCGCTCTCTTCTTTGCAAAAGAGTCTGCAGTTCCACGCTTTGAACCGTGGAAAGGCGCCGGGCTCTCCTAAGATTTCCCCCGGCGCTTCGTTTGCCCTGGGCCAAAGCGAGCCTTCACATTCGCTGAACGCGAACACTGCATACTCGTTCCACTTCCAGAACAGGGCTACCGCGAGGCAGTTCTCCGGGGGAAAACGGCCCTTCGCGAAGGGCAGATCTGTCGAGCTCATTGCGGGAAAGCGAAAGCAAAGGACGCTTTTCTCCCTCCAACCGCTTTCGTCAGAGGAACGGGGGAAGTCACAGTGTTCTTTCTCTCACTGAGATACACACAATCTGACGTTGCCTCTTTGCTCCGTTGCTGGCGAAGAACTGAAACGGACATACATTCCTGTGGGGAAACACAGGGTTTTGCTAGGATTTCTCTAGGCAGTGTGATTTCCCTGGGCCTCACTGTAGCAACACTATCTCGCCAGGGCAACACTGCATGGGATTTCCTCTGCCAGGAGAGAGCTGCTGCTTTGTAGTTTGTGCTAGGAAACTTTGCTTTGGCAAGTGCCAATTGACCGCAGTGAGGCAGAAAGAAAAGAGAATAGCAAGAGACCTTTCTCCCCAGCTGCTCAGCCAAGCCCTTCCAGCTAAAACTATGTCGTTGCTCCTCTGGAAGGATCCCTGCACCGTGACGTAGTTTTTCAGAAGAAGCCTTGCGTTTGCAAGAGCAAATGAGGAATTCGTTGCAGGAAAGAGGACGGAAAGAAAGTTTCTCTCCTTCTGCCTGCTTTGCTCAGAGGACTGGATGAAGTCAGGGAGTTCTCCCTTTCACTGAGAAACGTGCGGGCTGCTGTTGCCTGGGCGCTCTCTTCTTTGCAAGAGTCTGCAGTTCCACGCTTTGAACCGTGGAAAGGCGCCGGGCTCTCCTAAGATTTCCCCCGGCGCTTCGTTTGCCCTGGGCCAAAGTGAGCCTTCACAATAGCTGAACGTTAACACTGCATACTCGTTCTACTTCCAGAACAGGGCTACCGCGAGGCAGTTCTCCGGGGGAAAACGGCCCTTCGCGAAGGGCAGATCTGTCGAGCTCATTGCGGGAAAGAGAAAGCAAAGGACGCTTTTCTCCCTCCAACCGATTTCGTCAGAGGAACGGGGGAAGTCACAGTGTTCTTTCTCTCACTGAGATACACACAATCTGACGTTGCCTCTGAGCTCCGTTGCTGGCAAAGAACTGAAACGGACATACATTCCTGTGGGGAAACACAGGGCTTTGCTAGGATTTCTCTAGGCAGTGTGTTTTCCCTGGGCCTCACTGTAGCAACACTATCTCGGCAGGGCAACACTACATGGGATTTCCTCTGCCAGGAGAGAGCTGCTGCTTTCTAGTTTGTGCTGGGAAACCTTGCTTTGGCAAGTGCCAATTGACCGCATTCGGGCAGAAAGAAAAGAGAACAGCAAGAGGCCTTTTCTCCCCGGCTGCTCTGCCAAGCCCTTCCAGCTAAAACTATGTCCTTGCTCCTCTGGAAGGATCCCTGCACCGTGACGTAGTTTTTTAGAAGAAGCCTTGGGGTTCCAAGAGCAAATGAGGAATTCGTTGCAGAAAAGAGGACGGAAAGAAAGTTTGTCTTCTTCTGCCTGCTTTGGTCAGAGGACTGGATGAAGTCAGGGAGTTCTCCCTTTCACTGATAAACGTGCAGGCTGCTGTTGCCTGGGCCCTCTCTTCTTTGCAAAAGAGTCTGCAGTTCCACGCTTTGAACCGTGGAAAGGCGCCGGGCTCGGCTAAGATTTCCCCCGGCGCTTCCTTTGCCCTGGGCCAAAGCGAGCCTTCACATTAGCTGAACGCTAACACTGCATACTCGTTCCACTTCCAGAACAGGGCTACCGCGAGGCAGTTCTCCGGGGGAAAACGGCCCTTCGCGAAGGGCAGATCTGTCGAGCTCATTGCGGGAAAGCGAAAGCAAAGGACGCTTTTCTCCCTCCAACCGCTTTCGTCAGAGGAACGGGGGAAGTCACAGTGTTCTTTCTCTCACTGAGATACACACAATCTGACGTTGCCTCTTTGCTCCGTTGCTGGCATAGAACTGAAACGGACATACATTCCTGTGGGGAAACACAGGTCTTTGCTAGGATTTCTCTAGGCAGTGTGTTTTCCATGGGCCTCACTGTAGCAACACTATCTCGCCAGGGCAACACTGCATGGGATTTCCTCTGCCAGAAGAGAGCTGCTGCTTTGTAGTTTGTGCTGGGAAAGCTTGCTTTGGCAAGTGCCAATTGACCGCATTCGGGCAGAAAGAAAAAAGAACAGCCAGAGGCCTTTTCTCCCCGGCTGCTCTGCGAAGTCCTTCCAGCGAAAATTATGTCGTTGCTCCTCTGGAAGGATCCCTGCACCGTGACGTAGTTTTTCAGAAGAAGCCTTGCGTTTGCAAGAGCAAATGAGGAATTCGTTGCAGGAAAGAGGAAGGAAAGAAAGTTTCTCTCCTTCTGCCTGCTTTGCTCAGAGGACTGGATGAAGTCAGGGAGTTCTCCCTTTCACTGAGAAATTGCAGGCTGCTGTTGCCTGGGCGCTCTCTTCTTTGCAAAAGAGTCTGCAGTTCCACGCTTTGAACCGTGGAAAGGCGCCGGGCTCTCCTAAGATTTCCCCCGGCGCTTCGTTTGCCCTGGGCCAAAGCGAGCCTTCACATTCGCTGAACGCGAACACTGCATACTCGTTCCACTTCCAGAACAGGGCTACCGCGAGGCAGTTCTCCGGGGGAAAACGGCCCTTCGCGAAGGGCAGATCTGTCGAGCTCATTGCGGGAAAGCGAAAGCAAAGGACGCTTTTCTCCCTCTAACTGCTTTCGTCAGAGGAACGGGGGAAGTCACAGTGTTCTTTCTCTCACTGAGATACACACAATCTGACGTTGCCTCTTTGCTCCGTTGCTGGCGAAGAACTGAAAGTGACATACATTCCTGTGGGGAAACACAGGGTTTTGCTAGGATTTCTCTAGGCAGTGTGTTTTCCCTGGGCCTCACTGTAGCAACACTATCTCGCCAGGGCAACACTGCATGGGATTTCCTCTGCCAGGAGAGAGCTGCTGCTTTGTAGTTTGTGCTAGGAAACTTTGCTTTGGCAAGTGCCAATTGACCGCAGTGAGGCAGAAAGAAAAGAGAATAGCAAGAGACCTTTCTCCCCAGCTGCTCAGCCAAGCCCTTCCAGCTAAAACTATGTCGTTGCTCCTCTGGAAGGATCCCTGCACCGTGACGTAGTTTTTCAGAAGAAGCCTTGCGTTTGCAAGAGCAAATGAGGAATTCGTTGCAGGAAAGAGGACGGAAAGAAAGTTTCTCTCCTTCTGCCTGCTTTGCTCAGAGGACTGGATGAAGTCAGGGAGTTCTCCCTTTCACTGAGAAACGTGCGGGCTGCTGTTGCCTGGGCGCTCTCTTCTTTGCAAGAGTCTGCAGTTCCACGCTTTGAACCGTGGAAAGGCGCCGGGCTCTCCTAAGATTTCCCCCGGCGCTTCGTTTGCCCTGGGCCAAAGTGAGCCTTCACAATAGCTGAACGTTAACACTGCATACTCGTTCTACTTCCAGAACAGGGCTACCGCGAGGCAGTTCTCCGGGGGAAAACGGCCCTTCGCGAAGGGCAGATCTGTCGAGCTCATTGCGGGAAAGAGAAAGCAAAGGACGCTTTTCTCCCTCCAACCGATTTCGTCAGAGGAACGGGGGAAGTCACAGTGTTCTTTCTCTCACTGAGATACACACAATCTGACGTTGCCTCTGAGCTCCGTTGCTGGCAAAGAACTGAAACGGACATACATTCCTGTGGGGAAACACAGGGCTTTGCTAGGATTTCTCTAGGCAGTGTGTTTTCCCTGGGCCTCACTGTAGCAACACTATCTCGGCAGGGCAACACTACATGGGATTTCCTCTGCCAGGAGAGAGCTGCTGCTTTCTAGTTTGTGCTGGGAAACCTTGCTTTGGCAAGTGCCAATTGACCGCATTCGGGCAGAAAGAAAAGAGAACAGCAAGAGGCCTTTTCTCCCCGGCTGCTCTGCCAAGCCCTTCCAGCTAAAACTATGTCCTTGCTCCTCTGGAAGGATCCCTGCACCGTGACGTAGTTTTTTAGAAGAAGCCTTGGGGTTCCAAGAGCAAATGAGGAATTCGTTGCAGAAAAGAGGACGGAAAGAAAGTTTGTCTTCTTCTGCCTGCTTTGGTCAGAGGACTGGATGAAGTCAGGGAGTTCTCCCTTTCACTGATAAACGTGCAGACTGCTGTTGCCTGGGCCCTCTCTTCTTTGCAAAAGAGTCTGCAGTTCCACGCTTTGAACCGTGGAAAGGCGCCGGGCTCGGCTAAGATTTCCCCCGGCGCTTCCTTTGCCCTGGGCCAAAGCGAGCCTTCACATTAGCTGAACGCTAACACTGCATACTCGTTCCACTTCCAGAACAGGGCTACCGCGAGGCAGTTCTCCGGGGGAAAACGGCCCTTCGCGAAGGGCAGATCTGTCGAGCTCATTGCGGGAAAGCGAAAGCAAAGGACGCTTTTCTCCCTCCAACCGCTTTCGTCAGAGGAACGGGGGAAGTCACAGTGTTCTTTCTCTCACTGAGATACACACAATCTGACGTTGCCTCTTTGCTCCGTTGCTGGCATAGAACTGAAACGGACATACATTCCTGTGGGGAAACACAGGGCTTTGCTAGGATTTCTCTAGGCAGTGTGTTTTCCCTGGGCCTCACTGTAGCAACACTATCTCGCCAGGGCAACACTGCATGGGATTTCCTCTGCCAGAAGAGAGCTGATGCTTTCTAGTTTGTGCTGGGAAACCTTGCTTTGGCAAGTGCCAATTGACCGCATTCGGGCAGAAAGAAAAGAGAACAGCAAGAGGCCTTTTCTCCCCGGCTGCTCTGCCAAGCCCTTCCAGCTAAAACTATGTCGTTGCTCCTCTGGAAGGATCCCTGCACCGTGACGTAGTTTTTTAGAAGAAGCCTTGCGTTTCCAAGAGCAAATGAGGAATTCGTTGCAGAAGAGAGGACGGAAAGAAAGTTTGTCTTCTTCTGCCTGCTTTGGTCAGAGGACTGGATGAAGTCAGGGAGTTCTCCCTTTCACTGAGAAATTGCAGGCTGCTGTTTCCTGGGCGCTCTCTTCTTTGCAAAAGAGTCTGCAGTTCCACGCTTTGAACCGTGGAAAGGCGCCGGGCTCTCCTAAGATTTCCCCCGGCGCTTCGTTTGCCCTGGGCCAAAGCGAGCCTTCACATTCGCTGAACGCTAACACTGCATACTCGTTCCACTTCCAGAACAGGGCTACCGCGAGGCAGTTCTCCGGGGGTAAACGGCCCTTCGCGAAGGGCAGATCTGTCGAGCTCATTGCGGGAAAGCGAAAGCAAAGGACGCTTTTCTCCCTCTAACTGCTTTCGTCAGAGGAACGGGGGAAGTCACAGTGTTCTTTCTCTCACTGAGATACACACAATCTGACGTTGCCTCTTTGCTCCGTTGCTGGCGAAGAACTGAAACGGACATACATTCCTGTGGGGAAACACAGGGTTTTGCTAGGATTTCTCTAGGCAGTGTGTTTTCCCTGGGCCTCACTGTAGCAACACTATCTCGCCAGGGCAACACTGCATGGGATTTCCTCTGCCAGGAGAGAGCTGCTGCTTTGTAGTTTGTGCTAGGAAACCTTGCTTTGGCAAGTGCCAATTGACCGCAGTGAGGCAGAAAGAAAAGAGAATAGCAAGAGACCTTTCTCCCCAGCTGCTCAGCCAAGCCCTTCCAGCTAAAACTATGTCGTTGCTCCTCTGGAAGGATCCCTGCACCGTGACGTAGTTTTTCAGAAGAAGCCTTGCGTTTGCAAGAGCAAATGAGGAATTCGTTGCAGGAAAGAGGACGGAAAGAGAGTTTCTCTCCTTCTGCCTGCTTTGCTCAGAGGACTGGATGAAGTCAGGGAGTTCTCCCTTTCACTGAGAAACGTGCAGGCTGCTGTTGCCTGGGCGCTCTCTTCTTTGCAAGAGTCTGCAGTTCCACGCTTTGAACCGTGGAAAGGCGCCGGGCTCTCCTAAGATTTCCCCCAGCGCGTCGTTTGCCCTGGGCCAAAGTGAGCCTTCACAATAGCTGAACGTTAACACTGCATACTCGTTCTACTTCCAGAACAGGGCTACCGCGAGGCAGTTCTCCGGGGGAAAACGGCCCTTCGCGAAGGGCAGATCTGTCGAGCTCATTGCGGGAAAGAGAAAGCAAAGGACGCTTTTCTCCCTCCAACCGATTTCGTCAGAGGAACGGGGGAAGTCACAGTGTTCTTTCTCTCACTGAGATACACACAATCTGACGTTGCCTCTGAGCTCCGTTGCTGGCAAAGAACTGAAACGGACATACATTCCTGTGGGGAAACACAGGGCTTTGCTAGGATTTCTCTAGGCAGTGTGTTTTCCCTGGGCCTCACTGTAGCAACACTATCTCGGCAGGGCAACACTACATGGGATTTCCTCTGCCAGGAGAGAGCTGCTGCTTTCTAGTTTGTGCTGGGAAACCTTGCTTTGGCAAGTGCCAATTGACCGCATTCGGGCAGAAAGAAAAGAGAACAGCAAGAGGCCTTTTCTCCCCGGCTGCTCTGCCAAGCCCTTCCAGCTAAAACTATGTCCTTGCTCCTCTGGAAGGATCCCTGCACCGTGACGTAGTTTTTTAGAAGAAGCCTTGGGGTTCCAAGAGCAAATGAGGAATTCGTTGCAGAAAAGAGGACGGAAAGAAAGTTTGTCTTCTTCTGCCTGCTTTGGTCAGAGGACTGGATGAAGTCAGGGAGTTCTCCCTTTCACTGATAAACGTGCAGGCTGCTGTTGCCTGGGCCCTCTCTTCTTTGCAAAAGAGTCTGCAGTTCCACGCTTTGAACCGTGGAAAGGCGCCGGGCTCGGCTAAGATTTCCCCCGGCGCTTCCTTTGCCCTGGGCCAAAGCGAGCCTTCACATTAGCTGAACGCTAACACTGCATACTCGTTCCACTTCCAGAACAGGGCTACCGCGAGGCAGTTCTCCGGGGGAAAACGGCCCTTCGCGAAGGGCAGATCTGTCGAGCTCATTGCGGGAAAGCGAAAGCAAAGGACGCTTTTCTCCCTCCAACCGCTTTCGTCAGAGGAACGGGGGAAGTCACAGTGTTCTTTCTCTCACTGAGATACACACAATCTGACGTTGCCTCTTTGCTCCGTTGCTGGCATAGAACTGAAACGGACATACATTCCTGTGGGGAAACACAGGTCTTTGCTAGGATTTCTCTAGGCAGTGTGTTTTCCATGGGCCTCACTGTAGCAACACTATCTCGCCAGGGCAACACTGCATGGGATTTCCTCTGCCAGAAGAGAGCTGCTGCTTTGTAGTTTGTGCTGGGAAAGCTTGCTTTGGCAAGTGCCAATTGACCGCATTCGGGCAGAAAGAAAAAAGAACAGCCAGAGGCCTTTTCTCCCCGGCTGCTCTGCGAAGTCCTTCCAGCGAAAATTATGTCGTTGCTCCTCTGGAAGGATCCCTGCACCGTGACGTAGTTTTTCAGAAGAAGCCTTGCGTTTGCAAGAGCAAATGAGGAATTCGTTGCAGGAAAGAGGAAGGAAAGAAAGTTTCTCTCCTTCTGCCTGCTTTGCTCAGAGGACTGGATGAAGTCAGGGAGTTCTCCCTTTCACTGAGAAATTGCAGGCTGCTGTTGCCTGGGCGCTCTCTTCTTTGCAAAAGAGTCTGCAGTTCCACGCTTTGAACCGTGGAAAGGCGCCGGGCTCTCCTAAGATTTCCCCCGGCGCTTCGTTTGCCCTGGGCCAAAGCGAGCCTTCACATTCGCTGAACGCGAACACTGCATACTCGTTCCACTTCCAGAACAGGGCTACCGCGAGGCAGTTCTCCGGGGGAAAACGGCCCTTCGCGAAGGGCAGATCTGTCGAGCTCATTGCGGGAAAGCGAAAGCAAAGGACGCTTTTCTCCCTCTAACTGCTTTCGTCAGAGGAACGGGGGAAGTCACAGTGTTCTTTCTCTCACTGAGATACACACAATCTGACGTTGCCTCTTTGCTCCGTTGCTGGCGAAGAACTGAAAGTGACATACATTCCTGTGGGGAAACACAGGGTTTTGCTAGGATTTCTCTAGGCAGTGTGTTTTCCCTGGGCCTCACTGTAGCAACACTATCTCGCCAGGGCAACACTGCATGGGATTTCCTCTGCCAGGAGAGAGCTGCTGCTTTGTAGTTTGTGCTAGGAAACTTTGCTTTGGCAAGTGCCAATTGACCGCAGTGAGGCAGAAAGAAAAGAGAATAGCAAGAGACCTTTCTCCCCAGCTGCTCAGCCAAGCCCTTCCAGCTAAAACTATGTCGTTGCTCCTCTGGAAGGATCCCTGCACCGTGACGTAGTTTTTCAGAAGAAGCCTTGCGTTTGCAAGAGCAAATGAGGAATTCGTTGCAGGAAAGAGGACGGAAAGAAAGTTTCTCTCCTTCTGCCTGCTTTGCTCAGAGGACTGGATGAAGTCAGGGAGTTCTCCCTTTCACTGAGAAACGTGCGGGCTGCTGTTGCCTGGGCGCTCTCTTCTTTGCAAGAGTCTGCAGTTCCACGCTTTGAACCGTGGAAAGGCGCCGGGCTCTCCTAAGATTTCCCCCGGCGCTTCGTTTGCCCTGGGCCAAAGTGAGCCTTCACAATAGCTGAACGTTAACACTGCATACTCGTTCTACTTCCAGAACAGGGCTACCGCGAGGCAGTTCTCCGGGGGAAAACGGCCCTTCGCGAAGGGCAGATCTGTCGAGCTCATTGCGGGAAAGAGAAAGCAAAGGACGCTTTTCTCCCTCCAACCGATTTCGTCAGAGGAACGGGGGAAGTCACAGTGTTCTTTCTCTCACTGAGATACACACAATCTGACGTTGCCTCTGAGCTCCGTTGCTGGCAAAGAACTGAAACGGACATACATTCCTGTGGGGAAACACAGGGCTTTGCTAGGATTTCTCTAGGCAGTGTGTTTTCCCTGGGCCTCACTGTAGCAACACTATCTCGGCAGGGCAACACTACATGGGATTTCCTCTGCCAGGAGAGAGCTGCTGCTTTCTAGTTTGTGCTGGGAAACCTTGCTTTGGCAAGTGCCAATTGACCGCATTCGGGCAGAAAGAAAAGAGAACAGCAAGAGGCCTTTTCTCCCCGGCTGCTCTGCCAAGCCCTTCCAGCTAAAACTATGTCCTTGCTCCTCTGGAAGGATCCCTGCACCGTGACGTAGTTTTTTAGAAGAAGCCTTGGGGTTCCAAGAGCAAATGAGGAATTCGTTGCAGAAAAGAGGACGGAAAGAAAGTTTGTCTTCTTCTGCCTGCTTTGGTCAGAGGACTGGATGAAGTCAGGGAGTTCTCCCTTTCACTGATAAACGTGCAGGCTGCTGTTGCCTGGGCCCTCTCTTCTTTGCAAAAGAGTCTGCAGTTCCACGCTTTGAACCGTGGAAAGGCGCCGGGCTCGGCTAAGATTTCCCCCGGCGCTTCCTTTGCCCTGGGCCAAAGCGAGCCTTCACATTAGCTGAACGCTAACACTGCATACTCGTTCCACTTCCAGAACAGGGCTACCGCGAGGCAGTTCTCCGGGGGAAAACGGCCCTTCGCGAAGGGCAGATCTGTCGAGCTCATTGCGGGAAAGCGAAAGCAAAGGACGCTTTTCTCCCTCCAACCGCTTTCGTCAGAGGAACGGGGGAAGTCACAGTGTTCTTTCTCTCACTGAGATACACACAATCTGACGTTGCCTCTTTGCTCCGTTGCTGGCATAGAACTGAAACGGACATACATTCCTGTGGGGAAACACAGGTCTTTGCTAGGATTTCTCTAGGCAGTGTGTTTTCCATGGGCCTCACTGTAGCAACACTATCTCGCCAGGGCAACACTGCATGGGATTTCCTCTGCCAGAAGAGAGCTGCTGCTTTGTAGTTTGTGCTGGGAAAGCTTGCTTTGGCAAGTGCCAATTGACCGCATTCGGGCAGAAAGAAAAAAGAACAGCCAGAGGCCTTTTCTCCCCGGCTGCTCTGCGAAGTCCTTCCAGCGAAAATTATGTCGTTGCTCCTCTGGAAGGATCCCTGCACCGTGACGTAGTTTTTCAGAAGAAGCCTTGCGTTTGCAAGAGCAAATGAGGAATTCGTTGCAGGAAAGAGGAAGGAAAGAAAGTTTCTCTCCTTCTGCCTGCTTTGCTCAGAGGACTGGATGAAGTCAGGGAGTTCTCCCTTTCACTGAGAAATTGCAGGCTGCTGTTGCCTGGGCGCTCTCTTCTTTGCAAAAGAGTCTGCAGTTCCACGCTTTGAACCGTGGAAAGGCGCCGGGCTCTCCTAAGATTTCCCCCGGCGCTTCGTTTGCCCTGGGCCAAAGCGAGCCTTCACATTCGCTGAACGCGAACACTGCATACTCGTTCCACTTCCAGAACAGGGCTACCGCGAGGCAGTTCTCCGGGGGAAAACGGCCCTTCGCGAAGGGCAGATCTGTCGAGCTCATTGCGGGAAAGCGAAAGCAAAGGACGCTTTTCTCCCTCCAACCGCTTTCGTCAGAGGAACGGGGGAAGTCACAGTGTTCTTTCTCTCACTGAGATACACACAATCTGACGTTGCCTCTTTGCTCCGTTGCTGGCGAAGAACTGAAACGGACATACATTCCTGTGGGGAAACACAGGGTTTTGCTAGGATTTCTCTAGGCAGTGTGATTTCCCTGGGCCTCACTGTAGCAACACTATCTCGCCAGGGCAACACTGCATGGGATTTCCTCTGCCAGGAGAGAGCTGCTGCTTTGTAGTTTGTGCTAGGAAACTTTGCTTTGGCAAGTGCCAATTGACCGCAGTGAGGCAGAAAGAAAAGAGAATAGCAAGAGACCTTTCTCCCCAGCTGCTCAGCCAAGCCCTTCCAGCTAAAACTATGTCGTTGCTCCTCTGGAAGGATCCCTGCACCGTGACGTAGTTTTTCAGAAGAAGCCTTGCGTTTGCAAGAGCAAATGAGGAATTCGTTGCAGGAAAGAGGACGGAAAGAAAGTTTCTCTCCTTCTGCCTGCTTTGCTCAGAGGACTGGATGAAGTCAGGGAGTTCTCCCTTTCACTGAGAAACGTGCGGGCTGCTGTTGCCTGGGCGCTCTCTTCTTTGCAAGAGTCTGCAGTTCCACGCTTTGAACCGTGGAAAGGCGCCGGGCTCTCCTAAGATTTCCCCCGGCGCTTCGTTTGCCCTGGGCCAAAGTGAGCCTTCACAATAGCTGAACGTTAACACTGCATACTCGTTCTACTTCCAGAACAGGGCTACCGCGAGGCAGTTCTCCGGGGGAAAACGGCCCTTCGCGAAGGGCAGATCTGTCGAGCTCATTGCGGGAAAGAGAAAGCAAAGGACGCTTTTCTCCCTCCAACCGATTTCGTCAGAGGAACGGGGGAAGTCACAGTGTTCTTTCTCTCACTGAGATACACACAATCTGACGTTGCCTCTGAGCTCCGTTGCTGGCAAAGAACTGAAACGGACATACATTCCTGTGGGGAAACACAGGGCTTTGCTAGGATTTCTCTAGGCAGTGTGTTTTCCCTGGGCCTCACTGTAGCAACACTATCTCGGCAGGGCAACACTACATGGGATTTCCTCTGCCAGGAGAGAGCTGCTGCTTTCTAGTTTGTGCTGGGAAACCTTGCTTTGGCAAGTGCCAATTGACCGCATTCGGGCAGAAAGAAAAGAGAACAGCAAGAGGCCTTTTCTCCCCGGCTGCTCTGCCAAGCCCTTCCAGCTAAAACTATGTCCTTGCTCCTCTGGAAGGATCCCTGCACCGTGACGTAGTTTTTTAGAAGAAGCCTTGGGGTTCCAAGAGCAAATGAGGAATTCGTTGCAGAAAAGAGGACGGAAAGAAAGTTTGTCTTCTTCTGCCTGCTTTGGTCAGAGGACTGGATGAAGTCAGGGAGTTCTCCCTTTCACTGATAAACGTGCAGGCTGCTGTTGCCTGGGCCCTCTCTTCTTTGCAAAAGAGTCTGCAGTTCCACGCTTTGAACCGTGGAAAGGCGCCGGGCTCGGCTAAGATTTCCCCCGGCGCTTCCTTTGCCCTGGGCCAAAGCGAGCCTTCACATTAGCTGAACGCTAACACTGCATACTCGTTCCACTTCCAGAACAGGGCTACCGCGAGGCAGTTCTCCGGGGGAAAACGGCCCTTCGCGAAGGGCAGATCTGTCGAGCTCATTGCGGGAAAGCGAAAGCAAAGGACGCTTTTCTCCCTCCAACCGCTTTCGTCAGAGGAACGGGGGAAGTCACAGTGTTCTTTCTCTCACTGAGATACACACAATCTGACGTTGCCTCTTTGCTCCGTTGCTGGCATAGAACTGAAACGGACATACATTCCTGTGGGGAAACACAGGTCTTTGCTAGGATTTCTCTAGGCAGTGTGTTTTCCATGGGCCTCACTGTAGCAACACTATCTCGCCAGGGCAACACTGCATGGGATTTCCTCTGCCAGAAGAGAGCTGCTGCTTTGTAGTTTGTGCTGGGAAAGCTTGCTTTGGCAAGTGCCAATTGACCGCATTCGGGCAGAAAGAAAAAAGAACAGCCAGAGGCCTTTTCTCCCCGGCTGCTCTGCGAAGTCCTTCCAGCGAAAATTATGTCGTTGCTCCTCTGGAAGGATCCCTGCACCGTGACGTAGTTTTTCAGAAGAAGCCTTGCGTTTGCAAGAGCAAATGAGGAATTCGTTGCAGGAAAGAGGAAGGAAAGAAAGTTTCTCTCCTTCTGCCTGCTTTGCTCAGAGGACTGGATGAAGTCAGGGAGTTCTCCCTTTCACTGAGAAATTGCAGGCTGCTGTTGCCTGGGCGCTCTCTTCTTTGCAAAAGAGTCTGCAGTTCCACGCTTTGAACCGTGGAAAGGCGCCGGGCTCTCCTAAGATTTCCCCCGGCGCTTCGTTTGCCCTGGGCCAAAGCGAGCCTTCACATTCGCTGAACGCGAACACTGCATACTCGTTCCACTTCCAGAACAGGGCTACCGCGAGGCAGTTCTCCGGGGGAAAACGGCCCTTCGCGAAGGGCAGATCTGTCGAGCTCATTGCGGGAAAGCGAAAGCAAAGGACGCTTTTCTCCCTCTAACTGCTTTCGTCAGAGGAACGGGGGAAGTCACAGTGTTCTTTCTCTCACTGAGATACACACAATCTGACGTTGCCTCTTTGCTCCGTTGCTGGCGAAGAACTGAAAGTGACATACATTCCTGTGGGGAAACACAGGGTTTTGCTAGGATTTCTCTAGGCAGTGTGTTTTCCCTGGGCCTCACTGTAGCAACACTATCTCGCCAGGGCAACACTGCATGGGATTTCCTCTGCCAGGAGAGAGCTGCTGCTTTGTAGTTTGTGCTAGGAAACTTTGCTTTGGCAAGTGCCAATTGACCGCAGTGAGGCAGAAAGAAAAGAGAATAGCAAGAGACCTTTCTCCCCAGCTGCTCAGCCAAGCCCTTCCAGCTAAAACTATGTCGTTGCTCCTCTGGAAGGATCCCTGCACCGTGACGTAGTTTTTCAGAAGAAGCCTTGCGTTTGCAAGAGCAAATGAGGAATTCGTTGCAGGAAAGAGGACGGAAAGAAAGTTTCTCTCCTTCTGCCTGCTTTGCTCAGAGGACTGGATGAAGTCAGGGAGTTCTCCCTTTCACTGAGAAACGTGCGGGCTGCTGTTGCCTGGGCGCTCTCTTCTTTGCAAGAGTCTGCAGTTCCACGCTTTGAACCGTGGAAAGGCGCCGGGCTCTCCTAAGATTTCCCCCGGCGCTTCGTTTGCCCTGGGCCAAAGTGAGCCTTCACAATAGCTGAACGTTAACACTGCATACTCGTTCTACTTCCAGAACAGGGCTACCGCGAGGCAGTTCTCCGGGGGAAAACGGCCCTTCGCGAAGGGCAGATCTGTCGAGCTCATTGCGGGAAAGAGAAAGCAAAGGACGCTTTTCTCCCTCCAACCGATTTCGTCAGAGGAACGGGGGAAGTCACAGTGTTCTTTCTCTCACTGAGATACACACAATCTGACGTTGCCTCTGAGCTCCGTTGCTGGCAAAGAACTGAAACGGACATACATTCCTGTGGGGAAACACAGGGCTTTGCTAGGATTTCTCTAGGCAGTGTGTTTTCCCTGGGCCTCACTGTAGCAACACTATCTCGGCAGGGCAACACTACATGGGATTTCCTCTGCCAGGAGAGAGCTGCTGCTTTCTAGTTTGTGCTGGGAAACCTTGCTTTGGCAAGTGCCAATTGACCGCATTCGGGCAGAAAGAAAAGAGAACAGCAAGAGGCCTTTTCTCCCCGGCTGCTCTGCCAAGCCCTTCCAGCTAAAACTATGTCCTTGCTCCTCTGGAAGGATCCCTGCACCGTGACGTAGTTTTTTAGAAGAAGCCTTGGGGTTCCAAGAGCAAATGAGGAATTCGTTGCAGAAAAGAGGACGGAAAGAAAGTTTGTCTTCTTCTGCCTGCTTTGGTCAGAGGACTGGATGAAGTCAGGGAGTTCTCCCTTTCACTGATAAACGTGCAGGCTGCTGTTGCCTGGGCCCTCTCTTCTTTGCAAAAGAGTCTGCAGTTCCACGCTTTGAACCGTGGAAAGGCGCCGGGCTCGGCTAAGATTTCCCCCGGCGCTTCCTTTGCCCTGGGCCAAAGCGAGCCTTCACATTAGCTGAACGCTAACACTGCATACTCGTTCCACTTCCAGAACAGGGCTACCGCGAGGCAGTTCTCCGGGGGAAAACGGCCCTTCGCGAAGGGCAGATCTGTCGAGCTCATTGCGGGAAAGCGAAAGCAAAGGACGCTTTTCTCCCTCCAACCGCTTTCGTCAGAGGAACGGGGGAAGTCACAGTGTTCTTTCTCTCACTGAGATACACACAATCTGACGTTGCCTCTTTGCTCCGTTGCTGGCATAGAACTGAAACGGACATACATTCCTGTGGGGAAACACAGGTCTTTGCTAGGATTTCTCTAGGCAGTGTGTTTTCCATGGGCCTCACTGTAGCAACACTATCTCGCCAGGGCAACACTGCATGGGATTTCCTCTGCCAGAAGAGAGCTGCTGCTTTGTAGTTTGTGCTGGGAAAGCTTGCTTTGGCAAGTGCCAATTGACCGCATTCGGGCAGAAAGAAAAAAGAACAGCCAGAGGCCTTTTCTCCCCGGCTGCTCTGCGAAGTCCTTCCAGCGAAAATTATGTCGTTGCTCCTCTGGAAGGATCCCTGCACCGTGACGTAGTTTTTCAGAAGAAGCCTTGCGTTTGCAAGAGCAAATGAGGAATTCGTTGCAGGAAAGAGGAAGGAAAGAAAGTTTCTCTCCTTCTGCCTGCTTTGCTCAGAGGACTGGATGAAGTCAGGGAGTTCTCCCTTTCACTGAGAAATTGCAGGCTGCTGTTGCCTGGGCGCTCTCTTCTTTGCAAAAGAGTCTGCAGTTCCACGCTTTGAACCGTGGAAAGGCGCCGGGCTCTCCTAAGATTTCCCCCGGCGCTTCGTTTGCCCTGGGCCAAAGCGAGCCTTCACATTCGCTGAACGCGAACACTGCATACTCGTTCCACTTCCAGAACAGGGCTACCGCGAGGCAGTTCTCCGGGGGAAAACGGCCCTTCGCGAAGGGCAGATCTGTCGAGCTCATTGCGGGAAAGCGAAAGCAAAGGACGCTTTTCTCCCTCTAACTGCTTTCGTCAGAGGAACGGGGGAAGTCACAGTGTTCTTTCTCTCACTGAGATACACACAATCTGACGTTGCCTCTTTGCTCCGTTGCTGGCGAAGAACTGAAACGGACATACATTCCTGTGGGGAAACACAGGGTTTTGCTAGGATTTCTCTAGGCAGTGTGTTTTCCCTGGGCCTCACTGTAGCAACACTATCTCGCCAGGGCAACACTGCATGGGATTTCCTCTGCCAGGAGAGAGCTGCTGCTTTGTAGTTTGTGCTAGGAAACTTTGCTTTGGCAAGTGCCAATTGACCGCAGTGAGGCAGAAAGAAAAGAGAATAGCAAGAGACCTTTCTCCCCAGCTGCTCAGCCAAGCCCTTCCAGCTAAAACTATGTCGTTGCTCCTCTGGAAGGATCCCTGCACCGTGACGTAGTTTTTCAGAAGAAGCCTTGCGTTTGCAAGAGCAAATGAGGAATTCGTTGCAGGAAAGAGGACGGAAAGAAAGTTTCTCTCCTTCTGCCTGCTTTGCTCAGAGGACTGGATGAAGTCAGGGAGTTCTCCCTTTCACTGAGAAACGTGCGGGCTGCTGTTGCCTGGGCGCTCTCTTCTTTGCAAGAGTCTGCAGTTCCACGCTTTGAACCGTGGAAAGGCGCCGGGCTCTCCTAAGATTTCCCCCGGCGCTTCGTTTGCCCTGGGCCAAAGTGAGCCTTCACAATAGCTGAACGTTAACACTGCATACTCGTTCTACTTCCAGAACAGGGCTACCGCGAGGCAGTTCTCCGGGGGAAAATGGCCCTTCGCGAAGGGCAGATCTGTCGAGCTCATTGCGGGAAAGAGAAAGCAAAGGACGCTTTTCTCCCTCCAACCGATTTCGTCAGAGGAACGGGGGAAGTCACAGTGTTCTTTCTCTCACTGAGATACACACAATCTGACGTTGCCTCTGAGCTCCGTTGCTGGCAAAGAACTGAAACGGACATACATTCCTGTGGGGAAACACAGGGCTTTGCTAGGATTTCTCTAGGCAGTGTGTTTTCCCTGGGCCTCACTGTAGCAACACTATCTCGGCAGGGCAACACTACATGGGATTTCCTCTGCCAGGAGAGAGCTGCTGCTTTCTAGTTTGTGCTGGGAAACCTTGCTTTGGCAAGTGCCAATTGACCGCATTCGGGCAGAAAGAAAAGAGAACAGCAAGAGGCCTTTTCTCCCCGGCTGCTCTGCCAAGCCCTTCCAGCTAAAACTATGTCCTTGCTCCTCTGGAAGGATCCCTGCACCGTGACGTAGTTTTTTAGAAGAAGCCTTGGGGTTCCAAGAGCAAATGAGGAATTCGTTGCAGAAAAGAGGACGGAAAGAAAGTTTGTCTTCTTCTGCCTGCTTTGGTCAGAGGACTGGATGAAGTCAGGGAGTTCTCCCTTTCACTGATAAACGTGCAGGCTGCTGTTGCCTGGGCCCTCTCTTCTTTGCAAAAGAGTCTGCAGTTCCACGCTTTGAACCGTGGAAAGGCGCCGGGCTCGGCTAAGATTTCCCCCGGCGCTTCCTTTGCCCTGGGCCAAAGCGAGCCTTCACATTAGCTGAACGCTAACACTGCATACTCGTTCCACTTCCAGAACAGGGCTACCGCGAGGCAGTTCTCCGGGGGAAAACGGCCCTTCGCGAAGGGCAGATCTGTCGAGCTCATTGCGGGAAAGCGAAAGCAAAGGACGCTTTTCTCCCTCCAACCGCTTTCGTCAGAGGAACGGGGGAAGTCACAGTGTTCTTTCTCTCACTGAGATACACACAATCTGACGTTGCCTCTTTGCTCCGTTGCTGGCATAGAACTGAAACGGACATACATTCCTGTGGGGAAACACAGGTCTTTGCTAGGATTTCTCTAGGCAGTGTGTTTTCCATGGGCCTCACTGTAGCAACACTATCTCGCCAGGGCAACACTGCATGGGATTTCCTCTGCCAGAAGAGAGCTGCTGCTTTGTAGTTTGTGCTGGGAAAGCTTGCTTTGGCAAGTGCCAATTGACCGCATTCGGGCAGAAAGAAAAAAGAACAGCCAGAGGCCTTTTCTCCCCGGCTGCTCTGCGAAGTCCTTCCAGCGAAAATTATGTCGTTGCTCCTCTGGAAGGATCCCTGCACCGTGACGTAGTTTTTCAGAAGAAGCCTTGCGTTTGCAAGAGCAAATGAGGAATTCGTTGCAGGAAAGAGGAAGGAAAGAAAGTTTCTCTCCTTCTGCCTGCTTTGCTCAGAGGACTGGATGAAGTCAGGGAGTTCTCCCTTTCACTGAGAAATTGCAGGCTGCTGTTGCCTGGGCGCTCTCTTCTTTGCAAAAGAGTCTGCAGTTCCACGCTTTGAACCGTGGAAAGGCGCCGGGCTCTCCTAAGATTTCCCCCGGCGCTTCGTTTGCCCTGGGCCAAAGCGAGCCTTCACATTCGCTGAACGCGAACACTGCATACTCGTTCCACTTCCAGAACAGGGCTACCGCGAGGCAGTTCTCCGGGGGAAAACGGCCCTTCGCGAAGGGCAGATCTGTCGAGCTCATTGCGGGAAAGCGAAAGCAAAGGACGCTTTTCTCCCTCCAACCGCTTTCGTCAGAGGAACGGGGGAAGTCACAGTGTTCTTTCTCTCACTGAGATACACACAATCTGACGTTGCCTCTTTGCTCCGTTGCTGGCGAAGAACTGAAACGGACATACATTCCTGTGGGGAAACACAGGGTTTTGCTAGGATTTCTCTAGGCAGTGTGATTTCCCTGGGCCTCACTGTAGCAACACTATCTCGCCAGGGCAACACTGCATGGGATTTCCTCTGCCAGGAGAGAGCTGCTGCTTTGTAGTTTGTGCTAGGAAACTTTGCTTTGGCAAGTGCCAATTGACCGCAGTGAGGCAGAAAGAAAAGAGAATAGCAAGAGACCTTTCTCCCCAGCTGCTCAGCCAAGCCCTTCCAGCTAAAACTATGTCGTTGCTCCTCTGGAAGGATCCCTGCACCGTGACGTAGTTTTTCAGAAGAAGCCTTGCGTTTGCAAGAGCAAATGAGGAATTCGTTGCAGGAAAGAGGACGGAAAGAAAGTTTCTCTCCTTCTGCCTGCTTTGCTCAGAGGACTGGATGAAGTCAGGGAGTTCTCCCTTTCACTGAGAAACGTGCGGGCTGCTGTTGCCTGGGCGCTCTCTTCTTTGCAAGAGTCTGCAGTTCCACGCTTTGAACCGTGGAAAGGCGCCGGGCTCTCCTAAGATTTCCCCCGGCGCTTCGTTTGCCCTGGGCCAAAGTGAGCCTTCACAATAGCTGAACGTTAACACTGCATACTCGTTCTACTTCCAGAACAGGGCTACCGCGAGGCAGTTCTCCGGGGGAAAACGGCCCTTCGCGAAGGGCAGATCTGTCGAGCTCATTGCGGGAAAGAGAAAGCAAAGGACGCTTTTCTCCCTCCAACCGATTTCGTCAGAGGAACGGGGGAAGTCACAGTGTTCTTTCTCTCACTGAGATACACACAATCTGACGTTGCCTCTGAGCTCCGTTGCTGGCAAAGAACTGAAACGGACATACATTCCTGTGGGGAAACACAGGGCTTTGCTAGGATTTCTCTAGGCAGTGTGTTTTCCCTGGGCCTCACTGTAGCAACACTATCTCGGCAGGGCAACACTACATGGGATTTCCTCTGCCAGGAGAGAGCTGCTGCTTTCTAGTTTGTGCTGGGAAACCTTGCTTTGGCAAGTGCCAATTGACCGCATTCGGGCAGAAAGAAAAGAGAACAGCAAGAGGCCTTTTCTCCCCGGCTGCTCTGCCAAGCCCTTCCAGCTAAAACTATGTCCTTGCTCCTCTGGAAGGATCCCTGCACCGTGACGTAGTTTTTTAGAAGAAGCCTTGGGGTTCCAAGAGCAAATGAGGAATTCGTTGCAGAAAAGAGGACGGAAAGAAAGTTTGTCTTCTTCTGCCTGCTTTGGTCAGAGGACTGGATGAAGTCAGGGAGTTCTCCCTTTCACTGATAAACGTGCAGGCTGCTGTTGCCTGGGCCCTCTCTTCTTTGCAAAAGAGTCTGCAGTTCCACGCTTTGAACCGTGGAAAGGCGCCGGGCTCGGCTAAGATTTCCCCCGGCGCTTCCTTTGCCCTGGGCCAAAGCGAGCCTTCACAATAGCTGAACGCTAACACTGCATACTCGTTCCACTTCCAGAACAGGGCTACCGCGAGGCAGTTCTCCGGGGGTAAACGGCCCTTCGCGAAGGGCAGATCTGTCGAGCTCATTGCGGGAAAGCGAAAGCAAAGGACGCTTTTCTCCCTCTAACTGCTTTCGTCAGAGGAACGGGGGAAGTCACAGTGTTCTTTCTCTCACTGAGATACACACAATCTGACGTTGCCTCTTTGCTCCGTTGCTGGCGAAGAACTGAAACGGACATACATTCCTGTGGGGAAACACAGGGTTTTGCTAGGATTTCTCTAGGCAGTGTGTTTTCCCTGGGCCTCACTGTAGCAACACTATCTCGCCAGGGCAACACTGCATGGGATTTCCTCTGCCAGGAGAGAGCTGCTGCTTTGTAGTTTGTGCTAGGAAACCTTGCTTTGGCAAGTGCCAATTGACCGCAGTGAGGCAGAAAGAAAAGAGAATAGCAAGAGACCTTTCTCCCCAGCTGCTCAGCCAAGCCCTTCCAGCTAAAACTATGTCGTTGCTCCTCTGGAAGGATCCCTGCACCGTGACGTAGTTTTTCAGAAGAAGCCTTGCGTTTGCAAGAGCAAATGAGGAATTCGTTGCAGGAAAGAGGACGGAAAGAGAGTTTCTCTCCTTCTGCCTGCTTTGCTCAGAGGACTGGATGAAGTCAGGGAGTTCTCCCTTTCACTGAGAAACGTGCAGGCTGCTGTTGCCTGGGCGCTCTCTTCTTTGCAAGAGTCTGCAGTTCCACGCTTTGAACCGTGGAAAGGCGCCGGGCTCTCCTAAGATTTCCCCCAGCGCTTCGTTTGCCCTGGGCCAAAGTGAGCCTTCACAATAGCTGAACGTTAACACTGCATACTCGTTCTACTTCCAGAACAGGGCTACCGCGAGGCAGTTCTCCGGGGGAAAACGGCCCTTCGCGAAGGGCAGATCTGTCGAGCTCATTGCGGGAAAGAGAAAGCAAAGGACGCTTTTCTCCCTCCAACCGATTTCGTCAGAGGAACGGGGGAAGTCACAGTGTTCTTTCTCTCACTGAGATACACACAATCTGACGTTGCCTCTGAGCTCCGTTGCTGGCAAAGAACTGAAACGGACATACATTCCTGTGGGGAAACACAGGGCTTTGCTAGGATTTCTCTAGGCAGTGTGTTTTCCCTGGGCCTCACTGTAGCAACACTATCTCGGCAGGGCAACACTACATGGGATTTCCTCTGCCAGGAGAGAGCTGCTGCTTTCTAGTTTGTGCTGGGAAACCTTGCTTTGGCAAGTGCCAATTGACCGCATTCGGGCAGAAAGAAAAGAGAACAGCAAGAGGCCTTTTCTCCCCGGCTGCTCTGCCAAGCCCTTCCAGCTAAAACTATGTCCTTGCTCCTCTGGAAGGATCCCTGCACCGTGACGTAGTTTTTTAGAAGAAGCCTTGGGGTTCCAAGAGCAAATGAGGAATTCGTTGCAGAAAAGAGGACGGAAAGAAAGTTTGTCTTCTTCTGCCTGCTTTGGTCAGAGGACTGGATGAAGTCAGGGAGTTCTCCCTTTCACTGATAAACGTGCAGGCTGCTGTTGCCTGGGCCCTCTCTTCTTTGCAAAAGAGTCTGCAGTTCCACGCTTTGAACCGTGGAAAGGCGCCGGGCTCGGCTAAGATTTCCCCCGGCGCTTCCTTTGCCCTGGGCCAAAGCGAGCCTTCACATTAGCTGAACGCTAACACTGCATACTCGTTCCACTTCCAGAACAGGGCTACCGCGAGGCAGTTCTCCGGGGGAAAACGGCCCTTCGCGAAGGGCAGATCTGTCGAGCTCATTGCGGGAAAGCGAAAGCAAAGGACGCTTTTCTCCCTCCAACCGCTTTCGTCAGAGGAACGGGGGAAGTCACAGTGTTCTTTCTCTCACTGAGATACACACAATCTGACGTTGCCTCTTTGCTCCGTTGCTGGCATAGAACTGAAACGGACATACATTCCTGTGGGGAAACACAGGTCTTTGCTAGGATTTCTCTAGGCAGTGTGTTTTCCATGGGCCTCACTGTAGCAACACTATCTCGCCAGGGCAACACTGCATGGGATTTCCTCTGCCAGAAGAGAGCTGCTGCTTTGTAGTTTGTGCTGGGAAAGCTTGCTTTGGCAAGTGCCAATTGACCGCATTCGGGCAGAAAGAAAAAAGAACAGCCAGAGGCCTTTTCTCCCCGGCTGCTCTGCGAAGTCCTTCCAGCGAAAATTATGTCGTTGCTCCTCTGGAAGGATCCCTGCACCGTGACGTAGTTTTTCAGAAGAAGCCTTGCGTTTGCAAGAGCAAATGAGGAATTCGTTGCAGGAAAGAGGAAGGAAAGAAAGTTTCTCTCCTTCTGCCTGCTTTGCTCAGAGGACTGGATGAAGTCAGGGAGTTCTCCCTTTCACTGAGAAATTGCAGGCTGCTGTTGCCTGGGCGCTCTCTTCTTTGCAAAAGAGTCTGCAGTTCCACGCTTTGAACCGTGGAAAGGCGCCGGGCTCTCCTAAGATTTCCCCCGGCGCTTCGTTTGCCCTGGGCCAAAGCGAGCCTTCACATTCGCTGAACGCGAACACTGCATACTCGTTCCACTTCCAGAACAGGGCTACCGCGAGGCAGTTCTCCGGGGGAAAACGGCCCTTCGCGAAGGGCAGATCTGTCGAGCTCATTGCGGGAAAGCGAAAGCAAAGGACGCTTTTCTCCCTCCAACCGCTTTCGTCAGAGGAACGGGGGAAGTCACAGTGTTCTTTCTCTCACTGAGATACACACAATCTGACGTTGCCTCTTTGCTCCGTTGCTGGCGAAGAACTGAAAGTGACATACATTCCTGTGGGGAAACACAGGGTTTTGCTAGGATTTCTCTAGGCAGTGTGATTTCCCTGGGCCTCACTGTAGCAACACTATCTCGCCAGGGCAACACTGCATGGGATTTCCTCTGCCAGGAGAGAGCTGCTGCTTTGTAGTTTGTGCTAGGAAACTTTGCTTTGGCAAGTGCCAATTGACCGCAGTGAGGCAGAAAGAAAAGAGAATAGCAAGAGACCTTTCTCCCCAGCTGCTCAGCCAAGCCCTTCCAGCTAAAACTATGTCGTTGCTCCTCTGGAAGGATCCCTGCACCGTGACGTAGTTTTTCAGAAGAAGCCTTGCGTTTGCAAGAGCAAATGAGGAATTCGTTGCAGGAAAGAGGACGGAAAGAAAGTTTCTCTCCTTCTGCCTGCTTTGCTCAGAGGACTGGATGAAGTCAGGGAGTTCTCCCTTTCACTGAGAAACGTGCGGGCTGCTGTTGCCTGGGCGCTCTCTTCTTTGCAAGAGTCTGCAGTTCCACGCTTTGAACCGTGGAAAGGCGCCGGGCTCTCCTAAGATTTCCCCCGGCGCTTCGTTTGCCCTGGGCCAAAGTGAGCCTTCACAATAGCTGAACGTTAACACTGCATACTCGTTCTACTTCCAGAACAGGGCTACCGCGAGGCAGTTCTCCGGGGGAAAACGGCCCTTCGCGAAGGGCAGATCTGTCGAGCTCATTGCGGGAAAGAGAAAGCAAAGGACGCTTTTCTCCCTCCAACCGATTTCGTCAGAGGAACGGGGGAAGTCACAGTGTTCTTTCTCTCACTGAGATACACACAATCTGACGTTGCCTCTGAGCTCCGTTGCTGGCAAAGAACTGAAACGGACATACATTCCTGTGGGGAAACACAGGGCTTTGCTAGGATTTCTCTAGGCAGTGTGTTTTCCCTGGGCCTCACTGTAGCAACACTATCTCGGCAGGGCAACACTACATGGGATTTCCTCTGCCAGGAGAGAGCTGCTGCTTTCTAGTTTGTGCTGGGAAACCTTGCTTTGGCAAGTGCCAATTGACCGCATTCGGGCAGAAAGAAAAGAGAACAGCAAGAGGCCTTTTCTCCCCGGCTGCTCTGCCAAGCCCTTCCAGCTAAAACTATGTCCTTGCTCCTCTGGAAGGATCCCTGCACCGTGACGTAGTTTTTTAGAAGAAGCCTTGGGGTTCCAAGAGCAAATGAGGAATTCGTTGCAGAAAAGAGGACGGAAAGAAAGTTTGTCTTCTTCTGCCTGCTTTGGTCAGAGGACTGGATGAAGTCAGGGAGTTCTCCCTTTCACTGATAAACGTGCAGGCTGCTGTTGCCTGGGCCCTCTCTTCTTTGCAAAAGAGTCTGCAGTTCCACGCTTTGAACCGTGGAAAGGCGCCGGGCTCGGCTAAGATTTCCCCCGGCGCTTCCTTTGCCCTGGGCCAAAGCGAGCCTTCACATTAGCTGAACGCTAACACTGCATACTCGTTCCACTTCCAGAACAGGGCTACCGCGAGGCAGTTCTCCGGGGGAAAACGGCCCTTCGCGAAGGGCAGATCTGTCGAGCTCATTGCGGGAAAGCGAAAGCAAAGGACGCTTTTCTCCCTCCAACCGCTTTCGTCAGAGGAACGGGGGAAGTCACAGTGTTCTTTCTCTCACTGAGATACACACAATCTGACGTTGCCTCTTTGCTCCGTTGCTGGCATAGAACTGAAACGGACATACATTCCTGTGGGGAAACACAGGTCTTTGCTAGGATTTCTCTAGGCAGTGTGTTTTCCATGGGCCTCACTGTAGCAACACTATCTCGCCAGGGCAACACTGCATGGGATTTCCTCTGCCAGAAGAGAGCTGCTGCTTTGTAGTTTGTGCTGGGAAAGCTTGCTTTGGCAAGTGCCAATTGACCGCATTCGGGCAGAAAGAAAAAAGAACAGCCAGAGGCCTTTTCTCCCCGGCTGCTCTGCGAAGTCCTTCCAGCGAAAATTATGTCGTTGCTCCTCTGGAAGGATCCCTGCACCGTGACGTAGTTTTTCAGAAGAAGCCTTGCGTTTGCAAGAGCAAATGAGGAATTCGTTGCAGGAAAGAGGAAGGAAAGAAAGTTTCTCTCCTTCTGCCTGCTTTGCTCAGAGGACTGGATGAAGTCAGGGAGTTCTCCCTTTCACTGAGAAATTGCAGGCTGCTGTTGCCTGGGCGCTCTCTTCTTTGCAAAAGAGTCTGCAGTTCCACGCTTTGAACCGTGGAAAGGCGCCGGGCTCTCCTAAGATTTCCCCCGGCGCTTCGTTTGCCCTGGGCCAAAGCGAGCCTTCACATTCGCTGAACGCGAACACTGCATACTCGTTCCACTTCCAGAACAGGGCTACCGCGAGGCAGTTCTCCGGGGGAAAACGGCCCTTCGCGAAGGGCAGATCTGTCGAGCTCATTGCGGGAAAGCGAAAGCAAAGGACGCTTTTCTCCCTCTAACTGCTTTCGTCAGAGGAACGGGGGAAGTCACAGTGTTCTTTCTCTCACTGAGATACACACAATCTGACGTTGCCTCTTTGCTCCGTTGCTGGCGAAGAACTGAAACGGACATACATTCCTGTGGGGAAACACAGGGTTTTGCTAGGATTTCTCTAGGCAGTGTGTTTTCCCTGGGCCTCACTGTAGCAACACTATCTCGCCAGGGCAACACTGCATGGGATTTCCTCTGCCAGGAGAGAGCTGCTGCTTTGTAGTTTGTGCTAGGAAACTTTGCTTTGGCAAGTGCCAATTGACCGCAGTGAGGCAGAAAGAAAAGAGAATAGCAAGAGACCTTTCTCCCCAGCTGCTCAGCCAAGCCCTTCCAGCTAAAACTATGTCGTTGCTCCTCTGGAAGGATCCCTGCACCGTGACGTAGTTTTTCAGAAGAAGCCTTGCGTTTGCAAGAGCAAATGAGGAATTCGTTGCAGGAAAGAGGACGGAAAGAAAGTTTCTCTCCTTCTGCCTGCTTTGCTCAGAGGACTGGATGAAGTCAGGGAGTTCTCCCTTTCACTGAGAAACGTGCGGGCTGCTGTTGCCTGGGCGCTCTCTTCTTTGCAAGAGTCTGCAGTTCCACGCTTTGAACCGTGGAAAGGCGCCGGGCTCTCCTAAGATTTCCCCCGGCGCTTCGTTTGCCCTGGGCCAAAGTGAGCCTTCACAATAGCTGAACGTTAACACTGCATACTCGTTCTACTTCCAGAACAGGGCTACCGCGAGGCAGTTCTCCGGGGGAAAATGGCCCTTCGCGAAGGGCAGATCTGTCGAGCTCATTGCGGGAAAGAGAAAGCAAAGGACGCTTTTCTCCCTCCAACCGATTTCGTCAGAGGAACGGGGGAAGTCACAGTGTTCTTTCTCTCACTGAGATACACACAATCTGACGTTGCCTCTGAGCTCCGTTGCTGGCAAAGAACTGAAACGGACATACATTCCTGTGGGGAAACACAGGGCTTTGCTAGGATTTCTCTAGGCAGTGTGTTTTCCCTGGGCCTCACTGTAGCAACACTATCTCGGCAGGGCAACACTACATGGGATTTCCTCTGCCAGGAGAGAGCTGCTGCTTTCTAGTTTGTGCTGGGAAACCTTGCTTTGGCAAGTGCCAATTGACCGCATTCGGGCAGAAAGAAAAGAGAACAGCAAGAGGCCTTTTCTCCCCGGCTGCTCTGCCAAGCCCTTCCAGCTAAAACTATGTCCTTGCTCCTCTGGAAGGATCCCTGCACCGTGACGTAGTTTTTTAGAAGAAGCCTTGGGGTTCCAAGAGCAAATGAGGAATTCGTTGCAGAAAAGAGGACGGAAAGAAAGTTTGTCTTCTTCTGCCTGCTTTGGTCAGAGGACTGGATGAAGTCAGGGAGTTCTCCCTTTCACTGATAAACGTGCAGGCTGCTGTTGCCTGGGCCCTCTCTTCTTTGCAAAAGAGTCTGCAGTTCCACGCTTTGAACCGTGGAAAGGCGCCGGGCTCGGCTAAGATTTCCCCCGGCGCTTCCTTTGCCCTGGGCCAAAGCGAGCCTTCACATTAGCTGAACGCTAACACTGCATACTCGTTCCACTTCCAGAACAGGGCTACCGCGAGGCAGTTCTCCGGGGGAAAACGGCCCTTCGCGAAGGGCAGATCTGTCGAGCTCATTGCGGGAAAGCGAAAGCAAAGGACGCTTTTCTCCCTCCAACCGCTTTCGTCAGAGGAACGGGGGAAGTCACAGTGTTCTTTCTCTCACTGAGATACACACAATCTGACGTTGCCTCTTTGCTCCGTTGCTGGCATAGAACTGAAACGGACATACATTCCTGTGGGGAAACACAGGTCTTTGCTAGGATTTCTCTAGGCAGTGTGTTTTCCATGGGCCTCACTGTAGCAACACTATCTCGCCAGGGCAACACTGCATGGGATTTCCTCTGCCAGAAGAGAGCTGCTGCTTTGTAGTTTGTGCTGGGAAAGCTTGCTTTGGCAAGTGCCAATTGACCGCATTCGGGCAGAAAGAAAAAAGAACAGCCAGAGGCCTTTTCTCCCCGGCTGCTCTGCGAAGTCCTTCCAGCGAAAATTATGTCGTTGCTCCTCTGGAAGGATCCCTGCACCGTGACGTAGTTTTTCAGAAGAAGCCTTGCGTTTGCAAGAGCAAATGAGGAATTCGTTGCAGGAAAGAGGAAGGAAAGAAAGTTTCTCTCCTTCTGCCTGCTTTGCTCAGAGGACTGGATGAAGTCAGGGAGTTCTCCCTTTCACTGAGAAATTGCAGGCTGCTGTTGCCTGGGCGCTCTCTTCTTTGCAAAAGAGTCTGCAGTTCCACGCTTTGAACCGTGGAAAGGCGCCGGGCTCTCCTAAGATTTCCCCCGGCGCTTCGTTTGCCCTGGGCCAAAGCGAGCCTTCACATTCGCTGAACGCGAACACTGCATACTCGTTCCACTTCCAGAACAGGGCTACCGCGAGGCAGTTCTCCGGGGGAAAACGGCCCTTCGCGAAGGGCAGATCTGTCGAGCTCATTGCGGGAAAGCGAAAGCAAAGGACGCTTTTCTCCCTCTAACTGCTTTCGTCAGAGGAACGGGGGAAGTCACAGTGTTCTTTCTCTCACTGAGATACACACAATCTGACGTTGCCTCTTTGCTCCGTTGCTGGCGAAGAACTGAAACGGACATACATTCCTGTGGGGAAACACAGGGTTTTGCTAGGATTTCTCTAGGCAGTGTGTTTTCCCTGGGCCTCACTGTAGCAACACTATCTCGCCAGGGCAACACTGCATGGGATTTCCTCTGCCAGGAGAGAGCTGCTGCTTTGTAGTTTGTGCTAGGAAACTTTGCTTTGGCAAGTGCCAATTGACCGCAGTGAGGCAGAAAGAAAAGAGAATAGCAAGAGACCTTTCTCCCCAGCTGCTCAGCCAAGCCCTTCCAGCTAAAACTATGTCGTTGCTCCTCTGGAAGGATCCCTGCACCGTGACGTAGTTTTTCAGAAGAAGCCTTGCGTTTGCAAGAGCAAATGAGGAATTCGTTGCAGGAAAGAGGACGGAAAGAAAGTTTCTCTCCTTCTGCCTGCTTTGCTCAGAGGACTGGATGAAGTCAGGGAGTTCTCCCTTTCACTGAGAAACGTGCGGGCTGCTGTTGCCTGGGCGCTCTCTTCTTTGCAAGAGTCTGCAGTTCCACGCTTTGAACCGTGGAAAGGCGCCGGGCTCTCCTAAGATTTCCCCCGGCGCTTCGTTTGCCCTGGGCCAAAGTGAGCCTTCACAATAGCTGAACGTTAACACTGCATACTCGTTCTACTTCCAGAACAGGGCTACCGCGAGGCAGTTCTCCGGGGGAAAACGGCCCTTCGCGAAGGGCAGATCTGTCGAGCTCATTGCGGGAAAGAGAAAGCAAAGGACGCTTTTCTCCCTCCAACCGATTTCGTCAGAGGAACGGGGGAAGTCACAGTGTTCTTTCTCTCACTGAGATACACACAATCTGACGTTGCCTCTGAGCTCCGTTGCTGGCAAAGAACTGAAACGGACATACATTCCTGTGGGGAAACACAGGGCTTTGCTAGGATTTCTCTAGGCAGTGTGTTTTCCCTGGGCCTCACTGTAGCAACACTATCTCGGCAGGGCAACACTACATGGGATTTCCTCTGCCAGGAGAGAGCTGCTGCTTTCTAGTTTGTGCTGGGAAACCTTGCTTTGGCAAGTGCCAATTGACCGCATTCGGGCAGAAAGAAAAGAGAACAGCAAGAGGCCTTTTCTCCCCGGCTGCTCTGCCAAGCCCTTCCAGCTAAAACTATGTCCTTGCTCCTCTGGAAGGATCCCTGCACCGTGACGTAGTTTTTTAGAAGAAGCCTTGGGGTTCCAAGAGCAAATGAGGAATTCGTTGCAGAAAAGAGGACGGAAAGAAAGTTTGTCTTCTTCTGCCTGCTTTGGTCAGAGGACTGGATGAAGTCAGGGAGTTCTCCCTTTCACTGATAAACGTGCAGGCTGCTGTTGCCTGGGCCCTCTCTTCTTTGCAAAAGAGTCTGCAGTTCCACGCTTTGAACCGTGGAAAGGCGCCGGGCTCGGCTAAGATTTCCCCCGGCGCTTCCTTTGCCCTGGGCCAAAGCGAGCCTTCACATTAGCTGAACGCTAACACTGCATACTCGTTCCACTTCCAGAACAGGGCTACCGCGAGGCAGTTCTCCGGGGGAAAACGGCCCTTCGCGAAGGGCAGATCTGTCGAGCTCATTGCGGGAAAGCGAAAGCAAAGGACGCTTTTCTCCCTCCAACCGCTTTCGTCAGAGGAACGGGGGAAGTCACAGTGTTCTTTCTCTCACTGAGATACACACAATCTGACGTTGCCTCTTTGCTCCGTTGCTGGCATAGAACTGAAACGGACATACATTCCTGTGGGGAAACACAGGTCTTTGCTAGGATTTCTCTAGGCAGTGTGTTTTCCATGGGCCTCACTGTAGCAACACTATCTCGCCAGGGCAACACTGCATGGGATTTCCTCTGCCAGAAGAGAGCTGCTGCTTTGTAGTTTGTGCTGGGAAAGCTTGCTTTGGCAAGTGCCAATTGACCGCATTCGGGCAGAAAGAAAAAAGAACAGCCAGAGGCCTTTTCTCCCCGGCTGCTCTGCGAAGTCCTTCCAGCGAAAATTATGTCGTTGCTCCTCTGGAAGGATCCCTGCACCGTGACGTAGTTTTTCAGAAGAAGCCTTGCGTTTGCAAGAGCAAATGAGGAATTCGTTGCAGGAAAGAGGAAGGAAAGAAAGTTTCTCTCCTTCTGCCTGCTTTGCTCAGAGGACTGGATGAAGTCAGGGAGTTCTCCCTTTCACTGAGAAATTGCAGGCTGCTGTTGCCTGGGCGCTCTCTTCTTTGCAAAAGAGTCTGCAGTTCCACGCTTTGAACCGTGGAAAGGCGCCGGGCTCTCCTAAGATTTCCCCCGGCGCTTCGTTTGCCCTGGGCCAAAGCGAGCCTTCACATTCGCTGAACGCGAACACTGCATACTCGTTCCACTTCCAGAACAGGGCTACCGCGAGGCAGTTCTCCGGGGGAAAACGGCCCTTCGCGAAGGGCAGATCTGTCGAGCTCATTGCGGGAAAGCGAAAGCAAAGGACGCTTTTCTCCCTCTAACTGCTTTCGTCAGAGGAACGGGGGAAGTCACAGTGTTCTTTCTCTCACTGAGATACACACAATCTGACGTTGCCTCTTTGCTCCGTTGCTGGCGAAGAACTGAAAGTGACATACATTCCTGTGGGGAAACACAGGGTTTTGCTAGGATTTCTCTAGGCAGTGTGTTTTCCCTGGGCCTCACTGTAGCAACACTATCTCGCCAGGGCAACACTGCATGGGATTTCCTCTGCCAGGAGAGAGCTGCTGCTTTGTAGTTTGTGCTAGGAAACTTTGCTTTGGCAAGTGCCAATTGACCGCAGTGAGGCAGAAAGAAAAGAGAATAGCAAGAGACCTTTCTCCCCAGCTGCTCAGCCAAGCCCTTCCAGCTAAAACTATGTCGTTGCTCCTCTGGAAGGATCCCTGCACCGTGACGTAGTTTTTCAGAAGAAGCCTTGCGTTTGCAAGAGCAAATGAGGAATTCGTTGCAGGAAAGAGGACGGAAAGAAATTTTCTCTCCTTCTGCCTGCTTTGCTCAGAGGACTGGATGAAGTCAGGGAGTTCTCCCTTTCACTGAGAAACGTGCAGGCTGCTGTAGCCTGGGCGCTCTCTTCTTTGCAAGAGTCTGCAGTTCCACGCTTTGAACCGTGGAAAGGCGCCGGGCTCTCCTAAGATTTCCCCCGGCGCTTCGTTTGCCCTGGGCCAAAGTGAGCCTTCACATTCGCTGAACGTTAACACTGCATACTCGTTCCACTTCCAGAACAGGGCTACCGCGAGGCAGTTCTCCGGGGGAAAACGGCCCTTCACGAAGGGCAGATCTGTCGAGCTCATTGCGGGAAAGCGAAAGCAAAGGACGCTTTTCTCCCTCCAACCGATTTTGTCAGAGGAACGGGGGAAGTCACAGTGTTCTTTCTCTCACTGAGATACACACAATCTGACGTTGCCTCTGAGCTCCGTTGCTGGCAAAGAACTGAAACGGACATACATTCCTGTGGGGAAACACAGGGCTTTGCTAGGATTTCTCTAGGCAGTGTGTTTTCCCTGGGCCTCACTGTAGCAACACTATCTCGCCAGGGCAACACTGCATGGGATTTCCTCTGCCAGAAGAGAGCTGCTGCTTTCTAGTTTGTGCTGGGAAACCTTGCTTTGGCAAGTGCCAATTGACCGCATTCGGGCAGAAAGAAAAGAGAACAGCAAGAGGCCTTTTCTCCCCGGCTGCTCTGCCAAGCCCTTCCAGCTAAAACTATGTCGTTGCTCCTCTGGAAGGATCCCTGCACCGTGACGTAGTTTTTTAGAAGAAGCCTTGCGTTTCCAAGAGCAAATGAGGAATTCGTTGCAGAAGAGAGGACGGAAAGAAAGTTTGTCCTCTTCTGCCTGCTTTGGTCAGAGGACTGGATGAAGTCAGGGAGTTCTCCCTTTCACTGAGAAACGTGCGGGCTGCTGTTGCCTGGGCGCTCTCTTCTTTGCAAAAGAGTCTGCAGTTCCACGCTTTGAACCGTGGAAAGGCGCCGGGCTCTGCTAAGATTTCCCCCGGCGCTTCGTTTGCCCTGGGCCAAAGCGAGCCTTCACATTCGCTGAACGCTAACACTGCATACTCGTTCCACTTCCAGAACCGGGCTACGGCGAGGCAGTTCTCCGGGGGAAAACGGCCCTTCGCGAAGGGCAGATCTGCCGAGCTCATTGCGTGAAAGCGAAAGCAAAGGACGCTTTTCTCCCTCTAACCGCTTTCGTCAGAGGAACGGGGGAAGTCACAGTGTTCTTTCTCTCCCTGAGATACACACAATCTGACGTTGCCTCTGAGCTCCGTTGCTGGCAAAGAACTGAAAGTGACATACATTCCTGTGGGGAAACACAGGGCTTTGCTAGGATTTCTCTAGGCAGTGTGTTTTCCCTGGGCCTCACTGTAGCAACACTATCTCGGCAGGGCAACACTACATGGGATTTCCTCTGCCAGGAGAGAGCTGCTGCTTTCTAGTTTGTGCTGGGAAACCTTGCTTTGGCAAGTGCCAATTGACCGCATTCGGGCAGAAAGAAAAGAGAACAGCAAGAGGCCTTTTCTCCCCGGCTGCTCTGCCAAGCCCTTCCAGCTAAAACTATGTCCTTGCTCCTCTGGAAGGATCCCTGCACCGTGACGTAGTTTTTTAGAAGAAGCCTTGGGGTTCCAAGAGCAAATGAGGAATTCGTTGCAGAAAAGAGGACGGAAAGAAAGTTTGTCTTCTTCTGCCTGCTTTGGTCAGAGGACTGGATGAAGTCAGGGAGTTCTCCCTTTCACTGATAAACGTGCAGGCTGCTGTTGCCTGGGCCCTCTCTTCTTTGCAAAAGAGTCTGCAGTTCCACGCTTTGAACCGTGGAAAGGCGCCGGGCTCGGCTAAGATTTCCCCCGGCGCTTCCTTTGCCCTGGGCCAAAGCGAGCCTTCACATTAGCTGAACGCTAACACTGCATACTCGTTCCACTTCCAGAACAGGGCTACCGCGAGGCAGTTCTCCGGGGGAAAACGGCCCTTCGCGAAGGGCAGATCTGTCGAGCTCATTGCGGGAAAGCGAAAGCAAAGGACGCTTTTCTCCCTCCAACCGCTTTCGTCAGAGGAACGGGGGAAGTCACAGTGTTCTTTCTCTCACTGAGATACACACAATCTGACGTTGCCTCTTTGCTCCGTTGCTGGCATAGAACTGAAACGGACATACATTCCTGTGGGGAAACACAGGTCTTTGCTAGGATTTCTCTAGGCAGTGTGTTTTCCATGGGCCTCACTGTAGCAACACTATCTCGCCAGGGCAACACTGCATGGGATTTCCTCTGCCAGAAGAGAGCTGCTGCTTTGTAGTTTGTGCTGGGAAAGCTTGCTTTGGCAAGTGCCAATTGACCGCATTCGGGCAGAAAGAAAAAAGAACAGCCAGAGGCCTTTTCTCCCCGGCTGCTCTGCGAAGTCCTTCCAGCGAAAATTATGTCGTTGCTCCTCTGGAAGGATCCCTGCACCGTGACGTAGTTTTTCAGAAGAAGCCTTGCGTTTGCAAGAGCAAATGAGGAATTCGTTGCAGGAAAGAGGAAGGAAAGAAAGTTTCTCTCCTTCTGCCTGCTTTGCTCAGAGGACTGGATGAAGTCAGGGAGTTCTCCCTTTCACTGAGAAATTGCAGGCTGCTGTTGCCTGGGCGCTCTCTTCTTTGCAAAAGAGTCTGCAGTTCCACGCTTTGAACCGTGGAAAGGCGCCGGGCTCTCCTAAGATTTCCCCCGGCGCTTCGTTTGCCCTGGGCCAAAGCGAGCCTTCACATTCGCTGAACGCGAACACTGCATACTCGTTCCACTTCCAGAACAGGGCTACCGCGAGGCAGTTCTCCGGGGGAAAACGGCCCTTCGCGAAGGGCAGATCTGTCGAGCTCATTGCGGGAAAGCGAAAGCAAAGGACGCTTTTCTCCCTCTAACTGCTTTCGTCAGAGGAACGGGGGAAGTCACAGTGTTCTTTCTCTCACTGAGATACACACAATCTGACGTTGCCTCTTTGCTCCGTTGCTGGCGAAGAACTGAAAGTGACATACATTCCTGTGGGGAAACACAGGGTTTTGCTAGGATTTCTCTAGGCAGTGTGTTTTCCCTGGGCCTCACTGTAGCAACACTATCTCGCCAGGGCAACACTGCATGGGATTTCCTCTGCCAGGAGAGAGCTGCTGCTTTGTAGTTTGTGCTAGGAAACTTTGCTTTGGCAAGTGCCAATTGACCGCAGTGAGGCAGAAAGAAAAGAGAATAGCAAGAGACCTTTCTCCCCAGCTGCTCAGCCAAGCCCTTCCAGCTAAAACTATGTCGTTGCTCCTCTGGAAGGATCCCTGCACCGTGACGTAGTTTTTCAGAAGAAGCCTTGCGTTTGCAAGAGCAAATGAGGAATTCGTTGCAGGAAAGAGGACGGAAAGAAAGTTTCTCTCCTTCTGCCTGCTTTGCTCAGAGGACTGGATGAAGTCAGGGAGTTCTCCCTTTCACTGAGAAACGTGCAGGCTGCTGTTGCCTGGGCGCTCTCTTCTTTGCAAGAGTCTGCAGTTCCACGCTTTGAACCGTGGAAAGGCGCCGGGCTCTCCTAAGATTTCCCCCGGCGCTTCGTTTGCCCTGGGCCAAAGTGAGCCTTCACAATAGCTGAACGTTAACACTGCATACTCGTTCTACTTCCAGAACAGGGCTACCGCGAGGCAGTTCTCCGGGGGAAAACGGCCCTTCGCGAAGGGCAGATCTGTCGAGCTCATTGCGGGAAAGAGAAAGCAAAGGACGCTTTTCTCCCTCCAACCGATTTCGTCAGAGGAACGGGGGAAGTCACAGTGTTCTTTCTCTCACTGAGATACACACAATCTGACGTTGCCTCTGAGCTCCGTTGCTGGCAAAGAACTGAAACGGACATACATTCCTGTGGGGAAACACAGGGCTTTGCTAGGATTTCTCTAGGCAGTGTGTTTTCCCTGGGCCTCACTGTAGCAACACTATCTCGGCAGGGCAACACTACATGGGATTTCCTCTGCCAGGAGAGAGCTGCTGCTTTCTAGTTTGTGCTGGGAAACCTTGCTTTGGCAAGTGCCAATTGACCGCATTCGGGCAGAAAGAAAAGAGAACAGCAAGAGGCCTTTTCTCCCCGGCTGCTCTGCCAAGCCCTTCCAGCTAAAACTATGTCCTTGCTCCTCTGGAAGGATCCCTGCACCGTGACGTAGTTTTTTAGAAGAAGCCTTGGGGTTCCAAGAGCAAATGAGGAATTCGTTGCAGAAAAGAGGACGGAAAGAAAGTTTGTCTTCTTCTGCCTGCTTTGGTCAGAGGACTGGATGAAGTCAGGGAGTTCTCCCTTTCACTGATAAACGTGCAGGCTGCTGTTGCCTGGGCCCTCTCTTCTTTGCAAAAGAGTCTGCAGTTCCACGCTTTGAACCGTGGAAAGGCGCCGGGCTCGGCTAAGATTTCCCCCGGCGCTTCCTTTGCCCTGGGCCAAAGCGAGCCTTCACATTAGCTGAACGCTAACACTGCATACTCGTTCCACTTCCAGAACAGGGCTACCGCGAGGCAGTTCTCCGGGGGAAAACGGCCCTTCGCGAAGGGCAGATCTGTCGAGCTCATTGCGGGAAAGCGAAAGCAAAGGACGCTTTTCTCCCTCCAACCGCTTTCGTCAGAGGAACGGGGGAAGTCACAGTGTTCTTTCTCTCACTGAGATACACACAATCTGACGTTGCCTCTTTGCTCCGTTGCTGGCATAGAACTGAAACGGACATACATTCCTGTGGGGAAACACAGGTCTTTGCTAGGATTTCTCTAGGCAGTGTGTTTTCCATGGGCCTCACTGTAGCAACACTATCTCGCCAGGGCAACACTGCATGGGATTTCCTCTGCCAGAAGAGAGCTGCTGCTTTGTAGTTTGTGCTGGGAAAGCTTGCTTTGGCAAGTGCCAATTGACCGCATTCGGGCAGAAAGAAAAAAGAACAGCCAGAGGCCTTTTCTCCCCGGCTGCTCTGCGAAGTCCTTCCAGCGAAAATTATGTCGTTGCTCCTCTGGAAGGATCCCTGCACCGTGACGTAGTTTTTCAGAAGAAGCCTTGCGTTTGCAAGAGCAAATGAGGAATTCGTTGCAGGAAAGAGGAAGGAAAGAAAGTTTCTCTCCTTCTGCCTGCTTTGCTCAGAGGACTGGATGAAGTCAGGGAGTTCTCCCTTTCACTGAGAAATTGCAGGCTGCTGTTGCCTGGGCGCTCTCTTCTTTGCAAAAGAGTCTGCAGTTCCACGCTTTGAACCGTGGAAAGGCGCCGGGCTCTCCTAAGATTTCCCCCGGCGCTTCGTTTGCCCTGGGCCAAAGCGAGCCTTCACATTCGCTGAACGCGAACACTGCATACTCGTTCCACTTCCAGAACAGGGCTACCGCGAGGCAGTTCTCCGGGGGAAAACGGCCCTTCGCGAAGGGCAGATCTGTCGAGCTCATTGCGGGAAAGCGAAAGCAAAGGACGCTTTTCTCCCTCTAACTGCTTTCGTCAGAGGAACGGGGGAAGTCACAGTGTTCTTTCTCTCACTGAGATACACACAATCTGACGTTGCCTCTTTGCTCCGTTGCTGGCGAAGAACTGAAAGTGACATACATTCCTGTGGGGAAACACAGGGTTTTGCTAGGATTTCTCTAGGCAGTGTGTTTTCCCTGGGCCTCACTGTAGCAACACTATCTCGCCAGGGCAACACTGCATGGGATTTCCTCTGCCAGGAGAGAGCTGCTGCTTTGTAGTTTGTGCTAGGAAACTTTGCTTTGGCAAGTGCCAATTGACCGCAGTGAGGCAGAAAGAAAAGAGAATAGCAAGAGACCTTTCTCCCCAGCTGCTCAGCCAAGCCCTTCCAGCTAAAACTATGTCGTTGCTCCTCTGGAAGGATCCCTGCACCGTGACGTAGTTTTTCAGAAGAAGCCTTGCGTTTGCAAGAGCAAATGAGGAATTCGTTGCAGGAAAGAGGACGGAAAGAAAGTTTCTCTCCTTCTGCCTGCTTTGCTCAGAGGACTGGATGAAGTCAGGGAGTTCTCCCTTTCACTGAGAAACGTGCAGGCTGCTGTTGCCTGGGCGCTCTCTTCTTTGCAAGAGTCTGCAGTTCCACGCTTTGAACCGTGGAAAGGCGCCGGGCTCTCCTAAGATTTCCCCCGGCGCTTCGTTTGCCCTGGGCCAAAGTGAGCCTTCACATTCGCTGAACGTTAACACTGCATACTCGTTCCACTTCCAGAACAGGGCTACCGCGAGGCAGTTCTCCGGGGGAAAACGGCCCTTCACGAAGGGCAGATCTGTCGAGCTCATTGCGGGAAAGCGAAAGCAAAGGACGCTTTTCTCCCTCCAACCGATTTTGTCAGAGGAACGGGGGAAGTCACAGTGTTCTTTCTCTCACTGAGATACACACAATCTGACGTTGCCTCTGAGCTCCGTTGCTGGCAAAGAACTGAAACGGACATACATTCCTGTGGGGAAACACAGGGCTTTGCTAGGATTTCTCTAGGCAGTGTGTTTTCCCTGGGCCTCACTGTAGCAACACTATCTCGCCAGGGCAACACTGCATGGGATTTCCTCTGCCAGAAGAGAGCTGATGCTTTCTAGTTTGTGCTGGGAAACCTTGCTTTGGCAAGTGCCAATTGACCGCATTCGGGCAGAAAGAAAAGAGAACAGCAAGAGGCCTTTTCTCCCCGGCTGCTCTGCCAAGCCCTTCCAGCTAAAACTATGTCGTTGCTCCTCTGGAAGGATCCCTGCACCGTGACGTAGTTTTTTAGAAGAAGCCTTGCGTTTCCAAGAGCAAATGAGGAATTCGTTGCAGAAGAGAGGACGGAAAGAAAGTTTGTCCTCTTCTGCCTGCTTTGGTCAGAGGACTGGATGAAGTCAGGGAGTTCTCCCTTTCACTGAGAAACGTGCGGGCTGCTGTTGCCTGGGCGCTCTCTTCTTTGCAAAAGAGTCTGCAGTTCCACGCTTTGAACCGTGGAAAGGCGCCGGGCTCTGCTAAGATTTCCCCCGGCGCTTCGTTTGCCCTGGGCCAAAGCGAGCCTTCACATTCGCTGAACGCTAACACTGCATACTCGTTCCACTTCCAGAACCGGGCTACGGCGAGGCAGTTCTCCGGGGGAAAACGGCCCTTCGCGAAGGGCAGATCTGCCGAGCTCATTGCGGGAAAGCGAAAGCAAAGGACGCTTTTCTCCCTCTAACCGCTTTCGTCAGAGGAACGGGGGAAGTCACAGTGTTCTTTCTCTCACTGAGATACACACAATCTGACGTTGCCTCTTTGCTCCGTTGCTGGCGAAGAACTGAAACGGACATACATTCCTGTGGGGAAACACAGGGTTTTGCTAGGATTTCTCTAGGCAGTGTGTTTTCCCTGGGCCTCACTGTAGCAACACTATCTCGCCAGGGCAACACTGCATGGGATTTCCTCTGCCAGGAGAGAGCTGCTGCTTTGTAGTTTGTGCTAGGAAACTTTGCTTTGGCAAGTGCCAATTGACCGCAGTGAGGCAGAAAGAAAAGAGAATAGCAAGAGACCTTTCTCCCCAGATGCTCAGCCAAGCCCTTCCAGCTAAAACTATGTCGTTGCTCCTCTGGAAGGATCCCTGCACCGTGACGTAGTTTTTCAGAAGAAGCCTTGCGTTTGCAAGAGCAAATGAGGAATTCGTTGCAGGAAAGAGGACGGAAAGAAAGTTTCTCTCCTTCTGCCTGCTTTGCTCAGAGGACTGGATGAAGTCAGGGAGTTCTCCCTTTCACTGAGAAACGTGCAGGCTGCTGTTGCCTGGGCGCTCTCTTCTTTGCAAGAGTCTGCAGTTCCACGCTTTGAACCGTGGAAAGGCGCCGGGCTCTCCTAAGATTTCCCCCGGCGCTTCGTTTGCCCTGGGCCAAAGTGAGCCTTCACATTCGCTGAACGTTAACACTGCATACTCGTTCCACTTCCAGAACAGGGCTACCGCGAGGCAGTTCTCCGGGGGAAAACGGCCCTTCGTGAAGGGCAGATCTGTCGAGCTCATTGCGGGAAAGCGAAAGCAAAGGACGCTTTTCTCCCTCCAACCGATTTTGTCAGAGGAACGGGGGAAGTCACAGTGTTCTTTCTCTCACTGAGATACACACAATCTGACGTTGCCTCTGAGCTCCGTTGCTGGCAAAGAACTGAAACGGACATACATTCCTGTGGGGAAACACAGGGCTTTGCTAGGATTTCTCTAGGCAGTGTGTTTTCCCTGGGCCTCACTGTAGCAACACTATCTCGCCAGGGCAACACTGCATGGGATTTCCTCTGCCAGAAGAGAGCTGATGCTTTCTAGTTTGTGCTGGGAAACCTTGCTTTGGCAAGTGCCAATTGACCGCATTCGGGCAGAAAGAAAAGAGAACAGCAAGAGGCCTTTTCTCCCCGGCTGCTCTGCCAAGCCCTTCCAGCTAAAACTATGTCGTTGCTCCTCTGGAAGGATCCCTGCACCGTGACGTAGTTTTTTAGAAGAAGCCTTGCGTTTCCAAGAGCAAATGAGGAATTCGTTGCAGAAGAGAGGACGGAAAGAAAGTTTGTCTTCTTCTGCCTGCTTTGGTCAGAGGACTGGATGAAGTCAGGGAGTTCTCCCTTTCACTGAGAAACGTGCGGGCTGCTGTTGCCTGGGCGCTCTCTTCTTTGCAAAAGAGTCTGCAGTTCCACGCTTTGAACCGTGGAAAGGCGCCGGGCTCTGCTAAGATTTCCCCCGGCGCTTCGTTTGCCCTGGGCCAAAGCGAGCCTTCACATTCGCTGAACGCTAACACTGCATACTCGTTCCACTTCCAGAACCGGGCTACGGCGAGGCAGTTCTCCGGGGGAAAACGGCCCTTCGCGAAGGGCAGATCTGCCGAGCTCATTGCGGGAAAGCGAAAGCAAAGGACGCTTTTCTCCCTCTAACCGCTTTCGTCAGAGGAACGGGGGAAGTCACAGTGTTCTTTCTCTCCCTGAGATACACACAATCTGACGTTGCCTCTGAGCTCCGTTGCTGGCAAAGAACTGAAAGTGACATACATTCCTGTGGGGAAACACAGGGCTTTGCTAGGATTTCTCTAGGCAGTGTGTTTTCCCTGGGCCTCACTGTAGCAACACTATCTCGGCAGGGCAACACTACATGGGATTTCCTCTGCCAGGAGAGAGCTGCTGCTTTCTAGTTTGTGCTGGGAAACCTTGCTTTGGCAAGTGCCAATTGACCGCATTCGGGCAGAAAGAAAAGAGAACAGCAAGAGGCCTTTTCTCCACGGCTGCTCTGCCAAGCCCTTCCAGCTAAAACTATGTCCTTGCTCCTCTGGAAGGATCCCTGCACCGTGACGTAGTTTTTTAGAAGAAGCCTTGGGGTTCCAAGAGCAAATGAGGAATTCGTTGCAGAAAAGAGGACGGAAAGAAAGTTTGTCTTCTTCTGCCTGCTTTGGTCAGAGGACTGGATGAAGTCAGGGAGTTCTCCCTTTCACTGATAAACGTGCAGGCTGCTGTTGCCTGGGCCCTCTCTTCTTTGCAAAAGAGTCTGCAGTTCCACGCTTTGAACCGTGGAAAGGCGCCGGGCTCGGCTAAGATTTCCCCCGGCGCTTCCTTTGCCCTGGGCCAAAGCGAGCCTTCACATTAGCTGAACGCTAACACTGCATACTCGTTCCACTTCCAGAACAGGGCTACCGCGAGGCAGTTCTCCGGGGGAAAACGGCCCTTCGCGAAGGGCAGATCTGTCGAGCTCATTGCGGGAAAGCGAAAGCAAAGGACGCTTTTCTCCCTCCAACCGCTTTCGTCAGAGGAACGGGGGAAGTCACAGTGTTCTTTCTCTCACTGAGATACACACAATCTGACGTTGCCTCTTTGCTCCGTTGCTGGCATAGAACTGAAACGGACATACATTCCTGTGGGGAAACACAGGTCTTTGCTAGGATTTCTCTAGGCAGTGTGTTTTCCATGGGCCTCACTGTAGCAACACTATCTCGCCAGGGCAACACTGCATGGGATTTCCTCTGCCAGAAGAGAGCTGCTGCTTTGTAGTTTGTGCTGGGAAAGCTTGCTTTGGCAAGTGCCAATTGACCGCATTCGGGCAGAAAGAAAAAAGAACAGCCAGAGGCCTTTTCTCCCCGGCTGCTCTGCGAAGTCCTTCCAGCTAAAATTATGTCGTTGCTCCTCTGGAAGGATCCCTGCACCGTGACGTAGTTTTTCAGAAGAAGCATTGCGTTTGCAAGAGCAAATGAGGAATTCGTTGCAGGAAAGAGGAAGGAAAGAAAGTTTCTCTCCTTCTGCCTGCTTTGCTCAGAGGACTGGATGAAGTCAGGGAGTTCTCCCTTTCACTGAGAAATTGCAGGCTGCTGTTGCCTGGGCGCTCTCTTCTTTGCAAAAGAGTCTGCAGTTCCACGCTTTGAACCGTGGAAAGGCGCCGGGCTCTCCTAAGATTTCCCCCGGCGCTTCGTTTGCCCTGGGCCAAAGCGAGCCTTCACATTAGCTGAACGCTAACACTGCATACTCGTTCCACTTCCAGAACAGGGCTACCGCGAGGCAGTTCTCCGGGGGAAAACGGCCCTTCGCGAAGGGCAGATCTGTCGAGCTCATTGCGGGAAAGCGAAAGCAAAGGACGCTTTTCTCCCTCTAACTGCTTTCGTCAGAGGAACGGGGGAAGTCACAGTGTTCTTTCTCTCACTGAGATACACACAATCTGACGTTGCCTCTTTGCTCCGTTGCTGGCGAAGAACTGAAACGGACATACATTCCTGTGGGGAAACACAGGGTTTTGCTAGGATTTCTCTAGGCAGTGTGTTTTCCCTGGGCCTCACTGTAGCAACACTATCTCGCCAGGGCAACACTGCATGGGATTTCCTCTGCCAGGAGAGAGCTGCTGCTTTGTAGTTTGTGCTAGGAAACTTTGCTTTGGCAAGTGCCAATTGACCGCAGTGAGGCAGAAAGAAAAGAGAATAGCAAGAGACCTTTCTCCCCAGCTGCTCAGCCAAGCCCTTCCAGCTAAAACTATGTCGTTGCTCCTCTGGAAGGATCCCTGCACCGTGACGTAGTTTTTCAGAAGAAGCCTTGCGTTTGCAAGAGCAAATGAGGAATTCGTTGCAGGAAAGAGGACGGAAAGAAAGTTTCTCTCCTTCTGCCTGCTTTGCTCAGAGGACTGGATGAAGTCAGGGAGTTCTCCCTTTCACTGAGAAACGTGCAGGCTGCTGTTGCCTGGGCGCTCTCTTCTTTGCAAGAGTCTGCAGTTCCACGCTTTGAACCGTGGAAAGGCGCCGGGCTCTCCTAAGATTTCCCCCGGCGCTTCGTTTGCCCTGGGCCAAAGTGAGCCTTCACATTCGCTGAACGTTAACACTGCATACTCGTTCCACTTCCAGAACAGGGCTACCGCGAGGCAGTTCTCCGGGGGAAAACGGCCCTTCGCGAAGGGCAGATCTGTCGAGCTCATTGCGGGAAAGCGAAAGCAAAGGACGCTTTTCTCCCTCCAACCGATTTTGTCAGAGGAACGGGGGAAGTCACAGTGTTCTTTCTCTCACTGAGATACACACTATCTGACGTTGCCTCTGAGCTCCGTTGCTGGCAAAGAACTGAAACGGACATACATTCCTGTGGGGAAACACAGGGCTTTGCTAGGATTTCTCTAGGCAGTGTGTTTTCCCTGGGCCTCACTGTAGCAACACTATCTCGCCAGGGCAACACTGCATGGGATTTCCTCTGCCAGAAGAGAGCTGATGCTTTCTAGTTTGTGCTGGGAAACCTTGCTTTGGCAAGTGCCAATTGACCGCATTCGGGCAGAAAGAAAAGAGAACAGCAAGAGGCCTTTTCTCCCCGGCTGCTCTGCCAAGCCCTTCCAGCTAAAACTATGTCGTTGCTCCTCTGGAAGGATCCCTGCACCGTGACGTAGTTTTTTAGAAGAAGCCTTGCGTTTCCAAGAGCAAATGAGGAATTCGTTGCAGAAGAGAGGACGGAAAGAAAGTTTGTCTTCTTCTGCCTGCTTTGGTCAGAGGACTGGATGAAGTCAGGGAGTTCTCCCTTTCACTGAGAAACGTGCGGGCTGCTGTTGCCTGGGCGCTCTCTTCTTTGCAAAAGAGTCTGCAGTTCCACGCTTTGAACCATGGAAAGGCGCCGGGCTCTGCTAAGATTTCCCCCGGCGCTTCGTTTGCCCTGGGCCAAAGCGAGCCTTCACATTCGCTGAACGCTAACACTGCATACTCGTTCCACTTCCAGAACCGGGCTACGGCGAGGCAGTTCTCCGGGGGAAAACGGCCCTTCGCGAAGGGCAGATCTGCCGAGCTCATTGCGGGAAAGCGAAAGCAAAGGACGCTTTTCTCCCTCTAACCGCTTTCGTCAGAGGAACGGGGGAAGTCACAGTGTTCTTTCTCTCCCTGAGATACACACAATCTGACGTTGCCTCTGAGCTCCGTTGCTGGCAAAGAACTGAAAGTGACATACATTCCTGTGGGGAAACACAGGGCTTTGCTAGGATTTCTCTAGGCAGTGTGTTTTCCCTGGGCCTCACTGTAGCAACACGATCTCGCCAGGGCAACACTGCATGGCACTTCCTCTGCCAGGAGAGAGCTGCTTCTTTGTAGTTTCTGCTGGGAAACCTTGCTTTGGCAAGTGCGAATTGACCGCATTCAGGCAGAAAGAAAAGAGAATAGCAAGAGGCCTTTTCTCCCCGGCTGCTCTGCCAAGCCCTTCCAGCTCAAACTATGTCGTTGCTCCTCTGGAAGGATCCCTGCACCGCGGCGTAGTTTTTCCGAAGAAGCCCTGCGTTTGCAAGAGCAAATGAGGAATTCGTGGCAGGAAAGAGGAAGGAAAGAAAGTTTCTCTCCCTCTGCCTGCTTTGCTCAGAGGACCGGATGAAGTCAGGGAGTTCTCCCTTTCACTGAGAAACGTGCGGGCTGCTGTTGCCTGGGCGCTCTCTTCTTTGCAAAAGAGTCTGCAGTTCCACGCTTTGAACCGTGGAAAGGCGCCGGGCTCTGCTAAGATTTCCCCCGGCGCTTCGTTTGCCCTGGGCCAAAGCGAGCCTTCACAATAGCTGAACGCTAACACTGCATACTCGTTCCACTTCCAGAACCGGGCTACGGCGAGGCAGTTCTCCGGGGGAAAACGGCCCTTCGCGAAGGGCAGATCTGCCGAGCTCATTGCGGGAAAGCGAAAGCAAAGGACGCTTTTCTCCCTCTAACCGCTTTCGTCAGAGGAACGGGGGAAGTCACAGTGTTCTTTCTCTCCCTGAGATACACACAATCTGACGTTGCCTCTGAGCTCCGTTGCTGGCAAAGAACTGAAAGTGACATACATTCCTGTGGGGAAACACAGGGCTTTGCTAGGATTTCTCTAGGCAGTGTGTTTTCCCTGGGCCTCACTGTAGCAACACGATCTCGCCAGGGCAACACTGCATGGCACTTCCTCTGCCAGGAGAGAGCTGCTTCTTTGTAGTTTCTGCTGGGAAACCTTGCTTTGGCAAGTGCGAATTGACCGCATTCAGGCAGAAAGAAAAGAGAATAGCAAGAGGCCTTTTCTCCCCGGCTGCTCTGCCAAGCCCTTCCAGCTCAAACTATGTCGTTGCTCCTCTGGAAGGATCCCTGCACCGCGGCGTAGTTTTTCCGAAGAAGCCCTGCGTTTGCAAGAGCAAATGAGGAATTCGTGGCAGGAAAGAGGAGGGAAAGAAAGTTTCTCTCCCTCTGCCTGCTTTGCTCAGAGGACTTGATGAAGTCAGGGAGTTCTCCCTTTCACTGAGAAACGTGCGGGCTGCTGTTGCCTGGGCGCTCTCTTCTCTGCAAAAGAGTCTGCAATTCCACGCTTTGAACCGTGGAAAGGTGCCGGGCTCTGCTAAGATTTCACCCGGCGCTTCGTTTACCCTGGGCCAAAGCGAGCCTTCACAATAGCTGAACGCTAACACTGCATACTCGTTCCACTTCCAGAACCGGGCTACGGCGAGCAGTTCTCCGGGGAAAACGGCCCTTCGCGAAGGGCAGATCTGCCGAGCTCATTGCGGGAAAGCGAAAGCAAAGGACGCTTTTCTCCCTCTAACCGCTTTCGTCAGAGGAACGGGGGAAGTCACAGTGTTCTTTCTCTCCCTGAGATACACACAGTCTGACGTTGCCTCTGAGCTCCGTTGCTGGCAAAGAACTGAAAGTGACATACATTCCTGTGGGGAAACACAGGGCTTTGCTAGGATTTCTCTAGGCAGTGTGTTTTCCCTGGGCCTCACTGTAGCAACACGATCTCGCCAGGGCAACACTGCATGGCACTTCCTCTGCCAGGAGAGAGCTGCTTCTTTGTAGTTTCTGCTGGGAAACCTTGCTTTGGCAAGTGCGAATTGACCGCATTCAGGCAGAAAGAAAAGAGAATAGCAAGAGGCCTTTTCTCCCCGGCTGCTCTGCCAAGCCCTTCCAGCTCAAACTATGTCGTTGCTCCTCTGGAAGGATCCCTGCACCGCGGCGTAGTTTTTCCGAAGAAGCCCTGCGTTTGCAAGAGCAAATGAGGAATTCGTGGCAGGAAAGAGGAAGGAAAGAAAGTTTCTCTCCCTCTGCCTGCTTTGCTCAGAGGACCGGATGAAGTCAGGGAGTTCTCCCTTTCACTGAGAAACGTGCGGGCTGCTGTTGCCTGGGCGCTCTCTTCTTTGCAAAAGAGTCTGCAGTTCCACGCTTTGAACCGTGGAAAGGCACCGGGCTCTCCTAAGATTTCCCCCGGCGCTTCGTTTGCCCTGGGCCAAAGTGAGCCTTCACAATAGCTGAACGTTAACACTGCATACTCGTTCTACTTCCAGAACAGGGCTACCGCGAGGCAGTTCTCCGGGGGAAAACGGCCCTTCGCGAAGGGCAGATCTGTCGAGCTCATTGCGGGAAAGCGAAAGCAAAGGACGCTTTTCTCCCTCCAACCGATTTCGTCAGAGGAACGGGGGAAGTCACAGTGTTCTTTCTCTCACTGAGATACACACAATCTGACGTTGCCTCTGAGCTCCGTTGCTGGCAAAGAACTGAAACGGGCATACATTCCTGTGGGGAAACACAGGGCTTTGCTAGGATTTCTCTAGGCAGTGTGTTTTCCCTGGGCCTCACTGTAGCAACACTATCTCGGCAGGGCAACACTACATGGGATTTCCTCTGCCAGGAGAGAGCTGCTGCTTTCTAGTTTGTGCTGGGAAACCTTGCTTTGGCAAGTGCCAATTGACCGCATTCGGGCAGAAAGAAAAGAGAACAGCAAGAGGCCTTTTCTCCCCGGCTGCTCTGCCAAGCCCTTCCAGCTAAAACTATGTCCTTGCTCCTCTGGAAGGATCCCTGCACCGTGACGTAGTTTTTTAGAAGAAGCCTTGGGGTTCCAAGAGCAAATGAGGAATTCGTTGCAGAAAAGAGGACGGAAAGAAAGTTTGTCTTCTTCTGCCTGCTTTGGTCAGAGGACTGGATGAAGTCAGGGAGTTCTCCCTTTCACTGATAAACGTGCAGGCTGCTGTTGCCTGGGCCCTCTCTTCTTTGCAAAAGAGTCTGCAGTTCCACGCTTTGAACCGTGGAAAGGCGCCGGGCTCGGCTAAGATTTCCCCCGGCGCTTCCTTTGCCCTGGGCCAAAGCGAGCCTTCACATTAGCTGAACGCTAACACTGCATACTCGTTCCACTTCCAGAACAGGGCTACCGCGAGGCAGTTCTCCGGGGGAAAACGGCCCTTCGCGAAGGGCAGATCTGTCGAGCTCATTGCGGGAAAGCGAAAGCAAAGGACGCTTTTCTCCCTCCAACCGCTTTCGTCAGAGGAACGGGGGAAGTCACAGTGTTCTTTCTCTCACTGAGATACACACAATCTGACGTTGCCTCTTTGCTCCGTTGCTGGCATAGAACTGAAACGGACATACATTCCTGTGGGGAAACACAGGTCTTTGCTAGGATTTCTCTAGGCAGTGTGTTTTCCATGGGCCTCACTGTAGCAACACTATCTCGCCAGGGCAACACTGCATGGGATTTCCTCTGCCAGAAGAGAGCTGCTGCTTTGTAGTTTGTGCTGGGAAAGCTTGCTTTGGCAAGTGCCAATTGACCGCATTCGGGCAGAAAGAAAAAAGAACAGCCAGAGGCCTTTTCTCCCCGGCTGCTCTGCGAAGTCCTTCCAGCGAAAATTATGTCGTTGCTCCTCTGGAAGGATCCCTGCACCGTGACGTAGTTTTTCAGAAGAAGCCTTGCGTTTGCAAGAGCAAATGAGGAATTCGTTGCAGGAAAGAGGAAGGAAAGAAAGTTTCTCTCCTTCTGCCTGCTTTGCTCAGAGGACTGGATGAAGTCAGGGAGTTCTCCCTTTCACTGAGAAATTGCAGGCTGCTGTTGCCTGGGCGCTCTCTTCTTTGCAAAAGAGTCTGCAGTTCCACGCTTTGAACCGTGGAAAGGCGCCGGGCTCTCCTAAGATTTCCCCCGGCGCTTCGTTTGCCCTGGGCCAAAGCGAGCCTTCACATTCGCTGAACGCGAACACTGCATACTCGTTCCACTTCCAGAACAGGGCTACCGCGAGGCAGTTCTCCGGGGGAAAACGGCCCTTCGCGAAGGGCAGATCTGTCGAGCTCATTGCGGGAAAGCGAAAGCAAAGGACGCTTTTCTCCCTCTAACTGCTTTCGTCAGAGGAACGGGGGAAGTCACAGTGTTCTTTCTCTCACTGAGATACACACAATCTGACGTTGCCTCTTTGCTCCGTTGCTGGCGAAGAACTGAAACGGACATACATTCCTGTGGGGAAACACAGGGTTTTGCTAGGATTTCTCTAGGCAGTGTGTTTTCCCTGGGCCTCACTGTAGCAACACTATCTCGCCAGGGCAACACTGCATGGGATTTCCTCTGCCAGGAGAGAGCTGCTGCTTTGTAGTTTGTGCTAGGAAACTTTGCTTTGGCAAGTGCCAATTGACCGCAGTGAGGCAGAAAGAAAAGAGAATAGCAAGAGACCTTTCTCCCCAGCTGCTCAGCCAAGCCCTTCCAGCTAAAACTATGTCGTTGCTCCTCTGGAAGGATCCCTGCACCGTGACGTAGTTTTTCAGAAGAAGCCTTGCGTTTGCAAGAGCAAATGAGGAATTCGTTGCAGGAAAGAGGACGGAAAGAAAGTTTCTCTCCTTCTGCCTGCTTTGCTCAGAGGACTGGATGAAGTCAGGGAGTTCTCCCTTTCACTGAGAAACGTGCAGGCTGCTGTTGCCTGGGCGCTCTCTTCTTTGCAAGAGTCTGCAGTTCCACGCTTTGAACCGTGGAAAGGCGCCGGGCTCTCCTAAGATTTCCCCCGGCGCTTCGTTTGCCCTGGGCCAAAGTGAGCCTTCACATTCGCTGAACGTTAACACTGCATACTCGTTCCACTTCCAGAACAGGGCTACCGCGAGGCAGTTCTCCGGGGGAAAACGGCCCTTCACGAAGGGCAGATCTGTCGAGCTCATTGCGGGAAAGCGAAAGCAAAGGACGCTTTTCTCCCTCCAACCGATTTCGTCAGAGGAACGGGGGAAGTCACAGTGTTCTTTCTCTCACTGAGATACACACAATCTGACGTTGCCTCTGAGCTCCGTTGCTGGCAAAGAACTGAAACGGGCATACATTCCTGTGGGGAAACACAGGGCTTTGCTAGGATTTCTCTAGGCAGTGTGTTTTCCCTGGGCCTCACTGTAGCAACACTATCTCGGCAGGGCAACACTACATGGGATTTCCTCTGCCAGGAGAGAGCTGCTGCTTTCTAGTTTGTGCTGGGAAACCTTGCTTTGGCAAGTGCCAATTGACCGCATTCGGGCAGAAAGAAAAGAGAACAGCAAGAGGCCTTTTCTCCCCGGCTGCTCTGCCAAGCCCTTCCAGCTAAAACTATGTCCTTGCTCCTCTGGAAGGATCCCTGCACCGTGACGTAGTTTTTTAGAAGAAGCCTTGGGGTTCCAAGAGCAAATGAGGAATTCGTTGCAGAAAAGAGGACGGAAAGAAAGTTTGTCTTCTTCTGCCTGCTTTGGTCAGAGGACTGGATGAAGTCAGGGAGTTCTCCCTTTCACTGATAAACGTGCAGGCTGCTGTTGCCTGGGCCCTCTCTTCTTTGCAAAAGAGTCTGCAGTTCCACGCTTTGAACCGTGGAAAGGCGCCGGGCTCGGCTAAGATTTCCCCCGGCGCTTCCTTTGCCCTGGGCCAAAGCGAGCCTTCACATTAGCTGAACGCTAACACTGCATACTCGTTCCACTTCCAGAACAGGGCTACCGCGAGGCAGTTCTCCGGGGGAAAACGGCCCTTCGCGAAGGGCAGATCTGTCGAGCTCATTGCGGGAAAGCGAAAGCAAAGGACGCTTTTCTCCCTCCAACCGCTTTCGTCAGAGGAACGGGGGAAGTCACAGTGTTCTTTCTCTCACTGAGATACACACAATCTGACGTTGCCTCTTTGCTCCGTTGCTGGCATAGAACTGAAACGGACATACATTCCTGTGGGGAAACACAGGTCTTTGCTAGGATTTCTCTAGGCAGTGTGTTTTCCATGGGCCTCACTGTAGCAACACTATCTCGCCAGGGCAACACTGCATGGGATTTCCTCTGCCAGAAGAGAGCTGCTGCTTTGTAGTTTGTGCTGGGAAAGCTTGCTTTGGCAAGTGCCAATTGACCGCATTCGGGCAGAAAGAAAAAAGAACAGCCAGAGGCCTTTTCTCCCCGGCTGCTCTGCGAAGTCCTTCCAGCGAAAATTATGTCGTTGCTCCTCTGGAAGGATCCCTGCACCGTGACGTAGTTTTTCAGAAGAAGCCTTGCGTTTGCAAGAGCAAATGAGGAATTCGTTGCAGGAAAGAGGAAGGAAAGAAAGTTTCTCTCCTTCTGCCTGCTTTGCTCAGAGGACTGGATGAAGTCAGGGAGTTCTCCCTTTCACTGAGAAATTGCAGGCTGCTGTTGCCTGGGCGCTCTCTTCTTTGCAAAAGAGTCTGCAGTTCCACGCTTTGAACCGTGGAAAGGCGCCGGGCTCTCCTAAGATTTCCCCCGGCGCTTCGTTTGCCCTGGGCCAAAGCGAGCCTTCACATTCGCTGAACGCGAACACTGCATACTCGTTCCACTTCCAGAACAGGGCTACCGCGAGGCAGTTCTCCGGGGGAAAACGGCCCTTCGCGAAGGGCAGATCTGTCGAGCTCATTGCGGGAAAGCGAAAGCAAAGGACGCTTTTCTCCCTCTAACTGCTTTCGTCAGAGGAACGGGGGAAGTCACAGTGTTCTTTCTCTCACTGAGATACACACAATCTGACGTTGCCTCTTTGCTCCGTTGCTGGCGAAGAACTGAAACGGACATACATTCCTGTGGGGAAACACAGGGTTTTGCTAGGATTTCTCTAGGCAGTGTGTTTTCCCTGGGCCTCACTGTAGCAACACTATCTCGCCAGGGCAACACTGCATGGGATTTCCTCTGCCAGGAGAGAGCTGCTGCTTTGTAGTTTGTGCTAGGAAACTTTGCTTTGGCAAGTGCCAATTGACCGCAGTGAGGCAGAAAGAAAAGAGAATAGCAAGAGACCTTTCTCCCCAGCTGCTCAGCCAAGCCCTTCCAGCTAAAACTATGTCGTTGCTCCTCTGGAAGGATCCCTGCACCGTGACGTAGTTTTTCAGAAGAAGCCTTGCGTTTGCAAGAGCAAATGAGGAATTCGTTGCAGGAAAGAGGACGGAAAGAAAGTTTCTCTCCTTCTGCCTGCTTTGCTCAGAGGACTGGATGAAGTCAGGGAGTTCTCCCTTTCACTGAGAAACGTGCAGGCTGCTGTTGCCTGGGCGCTCTCTTCTTTGCAAGAGTCTGCAGTTCCACGCTTTGAACCGTGGAAAGGCGCCGGGCTCTCCTAAGATTTCCCCCGGCGCTTCGTTTGCCCTGGGCCAAAGTGAGCCTTCACATTCGCTGAACGTTAACACTGCATACTCGTTCCACTTCCAGAACAGGGCTACCGCGAGGCAGTTCTCCGGGGGAAAACGGCCCTTCACGAAGGGCAGATCTGTCGAGCTCATTGCGGGAAAGCGAAAGCAAAGGACGCTTTTCTCCCTCCAACCGATTTCGTCAGAGGAACGGGGGAAGTCACAGTGTTCTTTCTCTCACTGAGATACACACAATCTGACGTTGCCTCTGAGCTCCGTTGCTGGCAAAGAACTGAAACGGGCATACATTCCTGTGGGGAAACACAGGGCTTTGCTAGGATTTCTCTAGGCAGTGTGTTTTCCCTGGGCCTCACTGTAGCAACACTATCTCGGCAGGGCAACACTACATGGGATTTCCTCTGCCAGGAGAGAGCTGCTGCTTTCTAGTTTGTGCTGGGAAACCTTGCTTTGGCAAGTGCCAATTGACCGCATTCGGGCAGAAAGAAAAGAGAACAGCAAGAGGCCTTTTCTCCCCGGCTGCTCTGCCAAGCCCTTCCAGCTAAAACTATGTCCTTGCTCCTCTGGAAGGATCCCTGCACCGTGACGTAGTTTTTTAGAAGAAGCCTTGGGGTTCCAAGAGCAAATGAGGAATTCGTTGCAGAAAAGAGGACGGAAAGAAAGTTTGTCTTCTTCTGCCTGCTTTGGTCAGAGGACTGGATGAAGTCAGGGAGTTCTCCCTTTCACTGATAAACGTGCAGGCTGCTGTTGCCTGGGCCCTCTCTTCTTTGCAAAAGAGTCTGCAGTTCCACGCTTTGAACCGTGGAAAGGCGCCGGGCTCGGCTAAGATTTCCCCCGGCGCTTCCTTTGCCCTGGGCCAAAGCGAGCCTTCACATTAGCTGAACGCTAACACTGCATACTCGTTCCACTTCCAGAACAGGGCTACCGCGAGGCAGTTCTCCGGGGGAAAACGGCCCTTCGCGAAGGGCAGATCTGTCGAGCTCATTGCGGGAAAGCGAAAGCAAAGGACGCTTTTCTCCCTCCAACCGCTTTCGTCAGAGGAACGGGGGAAGTCACAGTGTTCTTTCTCTCACTGAGATACACACAATCTGACGTTGCCTCTTTGCTCCGTTGCTGGCATAGAACTGAAACGGACATACATTCCTGTGGGGAAACACAGGTCTTTGCTAGGATTTCTCTAGGCAGTGTGTTTTCCATGGGCCTCACTGTAGCAACACTATCTCGCCAGGGCAACACTGCATGGGATTTCCTCTGCCAGAAGAGAGCTGCTGCTTTGTAGTTTGTGCTGGGAAAGCTTGCTTTGGCAAGTGCCAATTGACCGCATTCGGGCAGAAAGAAAAAAGAACAGCCAGAGGCCTTTTCTCCCCGGCTGCTCTGCGAAGTCCTTCCAGCGAAAATTATGTCGTTGCTCCTCTGGAAGGATCCCTGCACCGTGACGTAGTTTTTCAGAAGAAGCCTTGCGTTTGCAAGAGCAAATGAGGAATTCGTTGCAGGAAAGAGGAAGGAAAGAAAGTTTCTCTCCTTCTGCCTGCTTTGCTCAGAGGACTGGATGAAGTCAGGGAGTTCTCCCTTTCACTGAGAAATTGCAGGCTGCTGTTGCCTGGGCGCTCTCTTCTTTGCAAAAGAGTCTGCAGTTCCACGCTTTGAACCGTGGAAAGGCGCCGGGCTCTCCTAAGATTTCCCCCGGCGCTTCGTTTGCCCTGGGCCAAAGCGAGCCTTCACATTCGCTGAACGCGAACACTGCATACTCGTTCCACTTCCAGAACAGGGCTACCGCGAGGCAGTTCTCCGGGGGAAAACGGCCCTTCGCGAAGGGCAGATCTGTCGAGCTCATTGCGGGAAAGCGAAAGCAAAGGACGCTTTTCTCCCTCTAACTGCTTTCGTCAGAGGAACGGGGGAAGTCACAGTGTTCTTTCTCTCACTGAGATACACACAATCTGACGTTGCCTCTTTGCTCCGTTGCTGGCGAAGAACTGAAACGGACATACATTCCTGTGGGGAAACACAGGGTTTTGCTAGGATTTCTCTAGGCAGTGTGTTTTCCCTGGGCCTCACTGTAGCAACACTATCTCGCCAGGGCAACACTGCATGGGATTTCCTCTGCCAGGAGAGAGCTGCTGCTTTGTAGTTTGTGCTAGGAAACTTTGCTTTGGCAAGTGCCAATTGACCGCAGTGAGGCAGAAAGAAAAGAGAATAGCAAGAGACCTTTCTCCCCAGCTGCTCAGCCAAGCCCTTCCAGCTAAAACTATGTCGTTGCTCCTCTGGAAGGATCCCTGCACCGTGACGTAGTTTTTCAGAAGAAGCCTTGCGTTTGCAAGAGCAAATGAGGAATTCGTTGCAGGAAAGAGGACGGAAAGAAAGTTTCTCTCCTTCTGCCTGCTTTGCTCAGAGGACTGGATGAAGTCAGGGAGTTCTCCCTTTCACTGAGAAACGTGCAGGCTGCTGTTGCCTGGGCGCTCTCTTCTTTGCAAGAGTCTGCAGTTCCACGCTTTGAACCGTGGAAAGGCGCCGGGCTCTCCTAAGATTTCCCCCGGCGCTTCGTTTGCCCTGGGCCAAAGTGAGCCTTCACATTCGCTGAACGTTAACACTGCATACTCGTTCCACTTCCAGAACAGGGCTACCGCGAGGCAGTTCTCCGGGGGAAAACGGCCCTTCACGAAGGGCAGATCTGTCGAGCTCATTGCGGGAAAGCGAAAGCAAAGGACGCTTTTCTCCCTCCAACCGATTTCGTCAGAGGAACGGGGGAAGTCACAGTGTTCTTTCTCTCACTGAGATACACACAATCTGACGTTGCCTCTGAGCTCCGTTGCTGGCAAAGAACTGAAACGGGCATACATTCCTGTGGGGAAACACAGGGCTTTGCTAGGATTTCTCTAGGCAGTGTGTTTTCCCTGGGCCTCACTGTAGCAACACTATCTCGGCAGGGCAACACTACATGGGATTTCCTCTGCCAGGAGAGAGCTGCTGCTTTCTAGTTCGTGCTGGGAAACCTTGCTTTGGCAAGTGCCAATTGACCGCATTCGGGCAGAAAGAAAAGAGAACAGCAAGAGGCCTTTTCTCCCCGGCTGCTCTGCCAAGCCCTTCCAGCTAAAACTATGTCCTTGCTCCTCTGGAAGGATCCCTGCACCGTGACGTAGTTTTTTAGAAGAAGCCTTGGGGTTCCAAGAGCAAATGAGGAATTCGTTGCAGAAAAGAGGACGGAAAGAAAGTTTGTCTTCTTCTGCCTGCTTTGGTCAGAGGACTGGATGAAGTCAGGGAGTTCTCCCTTTCACTGATAAACGTGCAGGCTGCTGTTGCCTGGGCCCTCTCTTCTTTGCAAAAGAGTCTGCAGTTCCACGCTTTGAACCGTGGAAAGGCGCCGGGCTCGGCTAAGATTTCCCCCGGCGCTTCCTTTGCCCTGGGCCAAAGCGAGCCTTCACATTAGCTGAACGCTAACACTGCATACTCGTTCCACTTCCAGAACAGGGCTACCGCGAGGCAGTTCTCCGGGGGAAAACGGCCCTTCGCGAAGGGCAGATCTGTCGAGCTCATTGCGGGAAAGCGAAAGCAAAGGACGCTTTTCTCCCTCCAACCGCTTTCGTCAGAGGAACGGGGGAAGTCACAGTGTTCTTTCTCTCACTGAGATACACACAATCTGACGTTGCCTCTTTGCTCCGTTGCTGGCATAGAACTGAAACGGACATACATTCCTGTGGGGAAACACAGGTCTTTGCTAGGATTTCTCTAGGCAGTGTGTTTTCCATGGGCCTCACTGTAGCAACACTATCTCGCCAGGGCAACACTGCATGGGATTTCCTCTGCCAGAAGAGAGCTGCTGCTTTGTAGTTTGTGCTGGGAAAGCTTGCTTTGGCAAGTGCCAATTGACCGCATTCGGGCAGAAAGAAAAAAGAACAGCCAGAGGCCTTTTCTCCCCGGCTGCTCTGCGAAGTCCTTCCAGCGAAAATTATGTCGTTGCTCCTCTGGAAGGATCCCTGCACCGTGACGTAGTTTTTCAGAAGAAGCCTTGCGTTTGCAAGAGCAAATGAGGAATTCGTTGCAGGAAAGAGGAAGGAAAGAAAGTTTCTCTCCTTCTGCCTGCTTTGCTCAGAGGACTGGATGAAGTCAGGGAGTTCTCCCTTTCACTGAGAAATTGCAGGCTGCTGTTGCCTGGGCGCTCTCTTCTTTGCAAAAGAGTCTGCAGTTCCACGCTTTGAACCGTGGAAAGGCGCCGGGCTCTCCTAAGATTTCCCCCGGCGCTTCGTTTGCCCTGGGCCAAAGCGAGCCTTCACATTCGCTGAACGCGAACACTGCATACTCGTTCCACTTCCAGAACAGGGCTACCGCGAGGCAGTTCTCCGGGGGAAAACGGCCCTTCGCGAAGGGCAGATCTGTCGAGCTCATTGCGGGAAAGCGAAAGCAAAGGACGCTTTTCTCCCTCTAACTGCTTTCGTCAGAGGAACGGGGGAAGTCACAGTGTTCTTTCTCTCACTGAGATACACACAATCTGACGTTGCCTCTTTGCTCCGTTGCTGGCGAAGAACTGAAACGGACATACATTCCTGTGGGGAAACACAGGGTTTTGCTAGGATTTCTCTAGGCAGTGTGTTTTCCCTGGGCCTCACTGTAGCAACACTATCTCGCCAGGGCAACACTGCATGGGATTTCCTCTGCCAGGAGAGAGCTGCTGCTTTGTAGTTTGTGCTAGGAAACTTTGCTTTGGCAAGTGCCAATTGACCGCAGTGAGGCAGAAAGAAAAGAGAATAGCAAGAGACCTTTCTCCCCAGCTGCTCAGCCAAGCCCTTCCAGCTAAAACTATGTCGTTGCTCCTCTGGAAGGATCCCTGCACCGTGACGTAGTTTTTCAGAAGAAGCCTTGCGTTTGCAAGAGCAAATGAGGAATTCGTTGCAGGAAAGAGGACGGAAAGAAAGTTTCTCTCCTTCTGCCTGCTTTGCTCAGAGGACTGGATGAAGTCAGGGAGTTCTCCCTTTCACTGAGAAACGTGCAGGCTGCTGTTGCCTGGGCGCTCTCTTCTTTGCAAGAGTCTGCAGTTCCACGCTTTGAACCGTGGAAAGGCGCCGGGCTCTCCTAAGATTTCCCCCGGCGCTTCGTTTGCCCTGGGCCAAAGTGAGCCTTCACATTCGCTGAACGTTAACACTGCATACTCGTTCCACTTCCAGAACAGGGCTACCGCGAGGCAGTTCTCCGGGGGAAAACGGCCCTTCACGAAGGGCAGATCTGTCGAGCTCATTGCGGGAAAGCGAAAGCAAAGGACGCTTTTCTCCCTCCAACCGATTTCGTCAGAGGAACGGGGGAAGTCACAGTGTTCTTTCTCTCACTGAGATACACACAATCTGACGTTGCCTCTGAGCTCCGTTGCTGGCAAAGAACTGAAACGGGCATACATTCCTGTGGGGAAACACAGGGCTTTGCTAGGATTTCTCTAGGCAGTGTGTTTTCCCTGGGCCTCACTGTAGCAACACTATCTCGGCAGGGCAACACTACATGGGATTTCCTCTGCCAGGAGAGAGCTGCTGCTTTCTAGTTTGTGCTGGGAAACCTTGCTTTGGCAAGTGCCAATTGACCGCATTCGGGCAGAAAGAAAAGAGAACAGCAAGAGGCCTTTTCTCCCCGGCTGCTCTGCCAAGCCCTTCCAGCTAAAACTATGTCCTTGCTCCTCTGGAAGGATCCCTGCACCGTGACGTAGTTTTTTAGAAGAAGCCTTGGGGTTCCAAGAGCAAATGAGGAATTCGTTGCAGAAAAGAGGACGGAAAGAAAGTTTGTCTTCTTCTGCCTGCTTTGGTCAGAGGACTGGATGAAGTCAGGGAGTTCTCCCTTTCACTGATAAACGTGCAGGCTGCTGTTGCCTGGGCCCTCTCTTCTTTGCAAAAGAGTCTGCAGTTCCACGCTTTGAACCGTGGAAAGGCGCCGGGCTCGGCTAAGATTTCCCCCGGCGCTTCCTTTGCCCTGGGCCAAAGCGAGCCTTCACATTAGCTGAACGCTAACACTGCATACTCGTTCCACTTCCAGAACAGGGCTACCGCGAGGCAGTTCTCCGGGGGAAAACGGCCCTTCGCGAAGGGCAGATCTGTCGAGCTCATTGCGGGAAAGCGAAAGCAAAGGACGCTTTTCTCCCTCCAACCGCTTTCGTCAGAGGAACGGGGGAAGTCACAGTGTTCTTTCTCTCACTGAGATACACACAATCTGACGTTGCCTCTTTGCTCCGTTGCTGGCATAGAACTGAAACGGACATACATTCCTGTGGGGAAACACAGGTCTTTGCTAGGATTTCTCTAGGCAGTGTGTTTTCCATGGGCCTCACTGTAGCAACACTATCTCGCCAGGGCAACACTGCATGGGATTTCCTCTGCCAGAAGAGAGCTGCTGCTTTGTAGTTTGTGCTGGGAAAGCTTGCTTTGGCAAGTGCCAATTGACCGCATTCGGGCAGAAAGAAAAAAGAACAGCCAGAGGCCTTTTCTCCCCGGCTGCTCTGCGAAGTCCTTCCAGCGAAAATTATGTCGTTGCTCCTCTGGAAGGATCCCTGCACCGTGACGTAGTTTTTCAGAAGAAGCCTTGCGTTTGCAAGAGCAAATGAGGAATTCGTTGCAGGAAAGAGGAAGGAAAGAAAGTTTCTCTCCTTCTGCCTGCTTTGCTCAGAGGACTGGATGAAGTCAGGGAGTTCTCCCTTTCACTGAGAAATTGCAGGCTGCTGTTGCCTGGGCGCTCTCTTCTTTGCAAAAGAGTCTGCAGTTCCACGCTTTGAACCGTGGAAAGGCGCCGGGCTCTCCTAAGATTTCCCCCGGCGCTTCGTTTGCCCTGGGCCAAAGCGAGCCTTCACATTCGCTGAACGCGAACACTGCATACTCGTTCCACTTCCAGAACAGGGCTACCGCGAGGCAGTTCTCCGGGGGAAAACGGCCCTTCGCGAAGGGCAGATCTGTCGAGCTCATTGCGGGAAAGCGAAAGCAAAGGACGCTTTTCTCCCTCTAACTGCTTTCGTCAGAGGAACGGGGGAAGTCACAGTGTTCTTTCTCTCACTGAGATACACACAATCTGACGTTGCCTCTTTGCTCCGTTGCTGGCGAAGAACTGAAACGGACATACATTCCTGTGGGGAAACACAGGGTTTTGCTAGGATTTCTCTAGGCAGTGTGTTTTCCCTGGGCCTCACTGTAGCAACACTATCTCGCCAGGGCAACACTGCATGGGATTTCCTCTGCCAGGAGAGAGCTGCTGCTTTGTAGTTTGTGCTAGGAAACTTTGCTTTGGCAAGTGCCAATTGACCGCAGTGAGGCAGAAAGAAAAGAGAATAGCAAGAGACCTTTCTCCCCAGCTGCTCAGCCAAGCCCTTCCAGCTAAAACTATGTCGTTGCTCCTCTGGAAGGATCCCTGCACCGTGACGTAGTTTTTCAGAAGAAGCCTTGCGTTTGCAAGAGCAAATGAGGAATTCGTTGCAGGAAAGAGGACGGAAAGAAAGTTTCTCTCCTTCTGCCTGCTTTGCTCAGAGGACTGGATGAAGTCAGGGAGTTCTCCCTTTCACTGAGAAACGTGCAGGCTGCTGTTGCCTGGGCGCTCTCTTCTTTGCAAGAGTCTGCAGTTCCACGCTTTGAACCGTGGAAAGGCGCCGGGCTCTCCTAAGATTTCCCCCGGCGCTTCGTTTGCCCTGGGCCAAAGTGAGCCTTCACATTCGCTGAACGTTAACACTGCATACTCGTTCCACTTCCAGAACAGGGCTACCGCGAGGCAGTTCTCCGGGGGAAAACGGCCCTTCGCGAAGGGCAGATCTGTCGAGCTCATTGCGGGAAAGCGAAAGCAAAGGACGCTTTTCTCCCTCCAACCGATTTCGTCAGAGGAACGGGGGAAGTCACAGTGTTCTTTCTCTCACTGAGATACACACAATCTGACGTTGCCTCTGAGCTCCGTTGCTGGCAAAGAACTGAAACGGACATACATTCCTGTGGGGAAACACAGGGCTTTGCTAGGATTTCTCTAGGCAGTGTGTTTTCCCTGGGCCTCACTGTAGCAACACTATCTCGGCAGGGCAACACTACATGGGATTTCCTCTGCCAGGAGAGAGCTGCTGCTTTCTAGTTTGTGCTGGGAAACCTTGCTTTGGCAAGTGCCAATTGACCGCATTCGGGCAGAAAGAAAAGAGAACAGCAAGAGGCCTTTTCTCCCCGGCTGCTCTGCCAAGCCCTTCCAGCTAAAACTATGTCCTTGCTCCTCTGGAAGGATCCCTGCACCGTGACGTAGTTTTTTAGAAGAAGCCTTGGGGTTCCAAGAGCAAATGAGGAATTCGTTGCAGAAAAGAGGACGGAAAGAAAGTTTGTCTTCTTCTGCCTGCTTTGGTCAGAGGACTGGATGAAGTCAGGGAGTTCTCCCTTTCACTGATAAACGTGCAGGCTGCTGTTGCCTGGGCCCTCTCTTCTTTGCAAAAGAGTCTGCAGTTCCACGCTTTGAACCGTGGAAAGGCGCCGGGCTCGGCTAAGATTTCCCCCGGCGCTTCCTTTGCCCTGGGCCAAAGCGAGCCTTCACATTAGCTGAACGCTAACACTGCATACTCGTTCCACTTCCAGAACAGGGCTACCGCGAGGCAGTTCTCCGGGGGAAAACGGCCCTTCGCGAAGGGCAGATCTGTCGAGCTCATTGCGGGAAAGCGAAAGCAAAGGACGCTTTTCTCCCTCCAACCGCTTTCGTCAGAGGAACGGGGGAAGTCACAGTGTTCTTTCTCTCACTGAGATACACACAATCTGACGTTGCCTCTTTGCTCCGTTGCTGGCATAGAACTGAAACGGACATACATTCCTGTGGGGAAACACAGGTCTTTGCTAGGATTTCTCTAGGCAGTGTGTTTTCCATGGGCCTCACTGTAGCAACACTATCTCGCCAGGGCAACACTGCATGGGATTTCCTCTGCCAGAAGAGAGCTGCTGCTTTGTAGTTTGTGCTGGGAAAGCTTGCTTTGGCAAGTGCCAATTGACCGCATTCGGGCAGAAAGAAAAAAGAACAGCCAGAGGCCTTTTCTCCCCGGCTGCTCTGCGAAGTCCTTCCAGCGAAAATTATGTCGTTGCTCCTCTGGAAGGATCCCTGCACCGTGACGTAGTTTTTCAGAAGAAGCCTTGCGTTTGCAAGAGCAAATGAGGAATTCGTTGCAGGAAAGAGGAAGGAAAGAAAGTTTCTCTCCTTCTGCCTGCTTTGCTCAGAGGACTGGATGAAGTCAGGGAGTTCTCCCTTTCACTGAGAAATTGCAGGCTGCTGTTGCCTGGGCGCTCTCTTCTTTGCAAAAGAGTCTGCAGTTCCACGCTTTGAACCGTGGAAAGGCGCCGGGCTCTCCTAAGATTTCCCCCGGCGCTTCGTTTGCCCTGGGCCAAAGCGAGCCTTCACATTCGCTGAACGCGAACACTGCATACTCGTTCCACTTCCAGAACAGGGCTACCGCGAGGCAGTTCTCCGGGGGAAAACGGCCCTTCGCGAAGGGCAGATCTGTCGAGCTCATTGCGGGAAAGCGAAAGCAAAGGACGCTTTTCTCCCTCTAACTGCTTTCGTCAGAGGAACGGGGGAAGTCACAGTGTTCTTTCTCTCACTGAGATACACACAATCTGACGTTGCCTCTTTGCTCCGTTGCTGGCGAAGAACTGAAACGGACATACATTCCTGTGGGGAAACACAGGGTTTTGCTAGGATTTCTCTAGGCAGTGTGTTTTCCCTGGGCCTCACTGTAGCAACACTATCTCGCCAGGGCAACACTGCATGGGATTTCCTCTGCCAGGAGAGAGCTGCTGCTTTGTAGTTTGTGCTAGGAAACTTTGCTTTGGCAAGTGCCAATTGACCGCAGTGAGGCAGAAAGAAAAGAGAATAGCAAGAGACCTTTCTCCCCAGCTGCTCAGCCAAGCCCTTCCAGCTAAAACTATGTCGTTGCTCCTCTGGAAGGATCCCTGCACCGTGACGTAGTTTTTCAGAAGAAGCCTTGCGTTTGCAAGAGCAAATGAGGAATTCGTTGCAGGAAAGAGGACGGAAAGAAAGTTTCTCTCCTTCTGCCTGCTTTGCTCAGAGGACTGGATGAAGTCAGGGAGTTCTCCCTTTCACTGAGAAACGTGCAGGCTGCTGTTGCCTGGGCGCTCTCTTCTTTGCAAGAGTCTGCAGTTCCACGCTTTGAACCGTGGAAAGGCGCCGGGCTCTCCTAAGATTTCCCCCGGCGCTTCGTTTGCCCTGGGCCAAAGTGAGCCTTCACATTCGCTGAACGTTAACACTGCATACTCGTTCCACTTCCAGAACAGGGCTACCGCGAGGCAGTTCTCCGGGGGAAAACGGCCCTTCACGAAGGGCAGATCTGTCGAGCTCATTGCGGGAAAGCGAAAGCAAAGGACGCTTTTCTCCCTCCAACCGATTTCGTCAGAGGAACGGGGGAAGTCACAGTGTTCTTTCTCTCACTGAGATACACACAATCTGACGTTGCCTCTGAGCTCCGTTGCTGGCAAAGAACTGAAACGGACATACATTCCTGTGGGGAAACACAGGGCTTTGCTAGGATTTCTCTAGGCAGTGTGTTTTCCCTGGGCCTCACTGTAGCAACACTATCTCGGCAGGGCAACACTACATGGGATTTCCTCTGCCAGGAGAGAGCTGCTGCTTTCTAGTTTGTGCTGGGAAACCTTGCTTTGGCAAGTGCCAATTGACCGCATTCGGGCAGAAAGAAAAGAGAACAGCAAGAGGCCTTTTCTCCCCGGCTGCTCTGCCAAGCCCTTCCAGCTAAAACTATGTCCTTGCTCCTCTGGAAGGATCCCTGCACCGTGACGTAGTTTTTTAGAAGAAGCCTTGGGGTTCCAAGAGCAAATGAGGAATTCGTTGCAGAAAAGAGGACGGAAAGAAAGTTTGTCTTCTTCTGCCTGCTTTGGTCAGAGGACTGGATGAAGTCAGGGAGTTCTCCCTTTCACTGATAAACGTGCAGGCTGCTGTTGCCTGGGCCCTCTCTTCTTTGCAAAAGAGTCTGCAGTTCCACGCTTTGAACCGTGGAAAGGCGCCGGGCTCGGCTAAGATTTCCCCCGGCGCTTCCTTTGCCCTGGGCCAAAGCGAGCCTTCACATTAGCTGAACGCTAACACTGCATACTCGTTCCACTTCCAGAACAGGGCTACCGCGAGGCAGTTCTCCGGGGGAAAACGGCCCTTCGCGAAGGGCAGATCTGTCGAGCTCATTGCGGGAAAGCGAAAGCAAAGGACGCTTTTCTCCCTCCAACCGCTTTCGTCAGAGGAACGGGGGAAGTCACAGTGTTCTTTCTCTCACTGAGATACACACAATCTGACGTTGCCTCTTTGCTCCGTTGCTGGCATAGAACTGAAACGGACATACATTCCTGTGGGGAAACACAGGTCTTTGCTAGGATTTCTCTAGGCAGTGTGTTTTCCATGGGCCTCACTGTAGCAACACTATCTCGCCAGGGCAACACTGCATGGGATTTCCTCTGCCAGAAGAGAGCTGCTGCTTTGTAGTTTGTGCTGGGAAAGCTTGCTTTGGCAAGTGCCAATTGACCGCATTCGGGCAGAAAGAAAAAAGAACAGCCAGAGGCCTTTTCTCCCCGGCTGCTCTGCGAAGTCCTTCCAGCGAAAATTATGTCGTTGCTCCTCTGGAAGGATCCCTGCACCGTGACGTAGTTTTTCAGAAGAAGCCTTGCGTTTGCAAGAGCAAATGAGGAATTCGTTGCAGGAAAGAGGAAGGAAAGAAAGTTTCTCTCCTTCTGCCTGCTTTGCTCAGAGGACTGGATGAAGTCAGGGAGTTCTCCCTTTCACTGAGAAATTGCAGGCTGCTGTTGCCTGGGCGCTCTCTTCTTTGCAAAAGAGTCTGCAGTTCCACGCTTTGAACCGTGGAAAGGCGCCGGGCTCTCCTAAGATTTCCCCCGGCGCTTCGTTTGCCCTGGGCCAAAGCGAGCCTTCACATTCGCTGAACGCGAACACTGCATACTCGTTCCACTTCCAGAACAGGGCTACCGCGAGGCAGTTCTCCGGGGGAAAACGGCCCTTCGCGAAGGGCAGATCTGTCGAGCTCATTGCGGGAAAGCGAAAGCAAAGGACGCTTTTCTCCCTCTAACTGCTTTCGTCAGAGGAACGGGGGAAGTCACAGTGTTCTTTCTCTCACTGAGATACACACAATCTGACGTTGCCTCTTTGCTCCGTTGCTGGCGAAGAACTGAAAGTGACATACATTCCTGTGGGGAAACACAGGGTTTTGCTAGGATTTCTCTAGGCAGTGTGTTTTCCCTGGGCCTCACTGTAGCAACACTATCTCGCCAGGGCAACACTGCATGGGATTTCCTCTGCCAGGAGAGAGCTGCTGCTTTGTAGTTTGTGCTAGGAAACTTTGCTTTGGCAAGTGCCAATTGACCGCAGTGAGGCAGAAAGAAAAGAGAATAGCAAGAGACCTTTCTCCCCAGCTGCTCAGCCAAGCCCTTCCAGCTAAAACTATGTCGTTGCTCCTCTGGAAGGATCCCTGCACCGTGACGTAGTTTTTCAGAAGAAGCCTTGCGTTTGCAAGAGCAAATGAGGAATTCGTTGCAGGAAAGAGGACGGAAAGAAAGTTTCTCTCCTTCTGCCTGCTTTGCTCAGAGGACTGGATGAAGTCAGGGAGTTCTCCCTTTCACTGAGAAACGTGCAGGCTGCTGTTGCCTGGGCGCTCTCTTCTTTGCAAGAGTCTGCAGTTCCACGCTTTGAACCGTGGAAAGGCGCCGGGCTCTCCTAAGATTTCCCCCGGCGCTTCGTTTGCCCTGGGCCAAAGTGAGCCTTCACATTCGCTGAACGTTAACACTGCATACTCGTTCCACTTCCAGAACAGGGCTACCGCGAGGCAGTTCTCCGGGGGAAAACGGCCCTTCACGAAGGGCAGATCTGTCGAGCTCATTGCGGGAAAGCGAAAGCAAAGGACGCTTTTCTCCCTCCAACCGATTTTGTCAGAGGAACGGGGGAAGTCACAGTGTTCTTTCTCTCACTGAGATACACACAATCTGACGTTGCCTCTGAGCTCCGTTGCTGGCAAAGAACTGAAACGGACATACATTCCTGTGGGGAAACACAGGGCTTTGCTAGGATTTCTCTAGGCAGTGTGTTTTCCCTGGGCCTCACTGTAGCAACACTATCTCGGCAGGGCAACACTACATGGGATTTCCTCTGCCAGGAGAGAGCTGCTGCTTTCTAGTTTGTGCTGGGAAACCTTGCTTTGGCAAGTGCCAATTGACCGCATTCGGGCAGAAAGAAAAGAGAACAGCAAGAGGCCTTTTCTCCCCGGCTGCTCTGCCAAGCCCTTCCAGCTAAAACTATGTCCTTGCTCCTCTGGAAGGATCCCTGCACCGTGACGTAGTTTTTTAGAAGAAGCCTTGGGGTTCCAAGAGCAAATGAGGAATTCGTTGCAGAAAAGAGGACGGAAAGAAAGTTTGTCTTCTTCTGCCTGCTTTGGTCAGAGGACTGGATGAAGTCAGGGAGTTCTCCCTTTCACTGATAAACGTGCAGGCTGCTGTTGCCTGGGCCCTCTCTTCTTTGCAAAAGAGTCTGCAGTTCCACGCTTTGAACCGTGGAAAGGCGCCGGGCTCGGCTAAGATTTCCCCCGGCGCTTCCTTTGCCCTGGGCCAAAGCGAGCCTTCACATTAGCTGAACGCTAACACTGCATACTCGTTCCACTTCCAGAACAGGGCTACCGCGAGGCAGTTCTCCGGGGGAAAACGGCCCTTCGCGAAGGGCAGATCTGTCGAGCTCATTGCGGGAAAGCGAAAGCAAAGGACGCTTTTCTCCCTCCAACCGCTTTCGTCAGAGGAACGGGGGAAGTCACAGTGTTCTTTCTCTCACTGAGATACACACAATCTGACGTTGCCTCTTTGCTCCGTTGCTGGCATAGAACTGAAACGGACATACATTCCTGTGGGGAAACACAGGTCTTTGCTAGGATTTCTCTAGGCAGTGTGTTTTCCATGGGCCTCACTGTAGCAACACTATCTCGCCAGGGCAACACTGCATGGGATTTCCTCTGCCAGAAGAGAGCTGCTGCTTTGTAGTTTGTGCTGGGAAAGCTTGCTTTGGCAAGTGCCAATTGACCGCATTCGGGCAGAAAGAAAAAAGAACAGCCAGAGGCCTTTTCTCCCCGGCTGCTCTGCGAAGTCCTTCCAGCGAAAATTATGTCGTTGCTCCTCTGGAAGGATCCCTGCACCGTGACGTAGTTTTTCAGAAGAAGCCTTGCGTTTGCAAGAGCAAATGAGGAATTCGTTGCAGGAAAGAGGAAGGAAAGAAAGTTTCTCTCCTTCTGCCTGCTTTGCTCAGAGGACTGGATGAAGTCAGGGAGTTCTCCCTTTCACTGAGAAATTGCAGGCTGCTGTTGCCTGGGCGCTCTCTTCTTTGCAAAAGAGTCTGCAGTTCCACGCTTTGAACCGTGGAAAGGCGCCGGGCTCTCCTAAGATTTCCCCCGGCGCTTCGTTTGCCCTGGGCCAAAGCGAGCCTTCACATTCGCTGAACGCGAACACTGCATACTCGTTCCACTTCCAGAACAGGGCTACCGCGAGGCAGTTCTCCGGGGGAAAACGGCCCTTCGCGAAGGGCAGATCTGTCGAGCTCATTGCGGGAAAGCGAAAGCAAAGGACGCTTTTCTCCCTCTAACTGCTTTCGTCAGAGGAACGGGGGAAGTCACAGTGTTCTTTCTCTCACTGAGATACACACAATCTGACGTTGCCTCTTTGCTCCGTTGCTGGCGAAGAACTGAAACGGACATACATTCCTGTGGGGAAACACAGGGTTTTGCTAGGATTTCTCTAGGCAGTGTGTTTTCCCTGGGCCTCACTGTAGCAACACTATCTCGCCAGGGCAACACTGCATGGGATTTCCTCTGCCAGGAGAGAGCTGCTGCTTTGTAGTTTGTGCTAGGAAACTTTGCTTTGGCAAGTGCCAATTGACCGCAGTGAGGCAGAAAGAAAAGAGAATAGCAAGAGACCTTTCTCCCCAGCTGCTCAGCCAAGCCCTTCCAGCTAAAACTATGTCGTTGCTCCTCTGGAAGGATCCCTGCACCGTGACGTAGTTTTTCAGAAGAAGCCTTGCGTTTGCAAGAGCAAATGAGGAATTCGTTGCAGGAAAGAGGACGGAAAGAAAGTTTCTCTCCTTCTGCCTGCTTTGCTCAGAGGACTGGATGAAGTCAGGGAGTTCTCCCTTTCACTGATAAACGTGCAGGCTGCTGTTGCCTGGGCCCTCTCTTCTTTGCAAAAGAGTCTGCAGTTCCACGCTTTGAACCGTGGAAAGGCGCCGGGCTCGGCTAAGATTTCCCCCGGCGCTTCCTTTGCCCTGGGCCAAAGCGAGCCTTCACATTAGCTGAACGCTAACACTGCATACTCGTTCCACTTCCAGAACAGGGCTACCGCGAGGCAGTTCTCCGGGGGAAAACGGCCCTTCGCGAAGGGCAGATCTGTCGAGCTCATTGCGGGAAAGCGAAAGCAAAGGACGCTTTTCTCCCTCCAACCGCTTTCGTCAGAGGAACGGGGGAAGTCACAGTGTTCTTTCTCTCACTGAGATACACACAATCTGACGTTGCCTCTTTGCTCCGTTGCTGGCATAGAACTGAAACGGACATACATTCCTGTGGGGAAACACAGGTCTTTGCTAGGATTTCTCTAGGCAGTGTGTTTTCCATGGGCCTCACTGTAGCAACACTATCTCGCCAGGGCAACACTGCATGGGATTTCCTCTGCCAGAAGAGAGCTGCTGCTTTGTAGTTTGTGCTGGGAAAGCTTGCTTTGGCAAGTGCCAATTGACCGCATTCGGGCAGAAAGAAAAAAGAACAGCCAGAGGCCTTTTCTCCCCGGCTGCTCTGCGAAGTCCTTCCAGCGAAAATTATGTCGTTGCTCCTCTGGAAGGATCCCTGCACCGTGACGTAGTTTTTCAGAAGAAGCCTTGCGTTTGCAAGAGCAAATGAGGAATTCGTTGCAGGAAAGAGGAAGGAAAGAAAGTTTCTCTCCTTCTGCCTGCTTTGCTCAGAGGACTGGATGAAGTCAGGGAGTTCTCCCTTTCACTGAGAAATTGCAGGCTGCTGTTGCCTGGGCGCTCTCTTCTTTGCAAAAGAGTCTGCAGTTCCACGCTTTGAACCGTGGAAAGGCGCCGGGCTCTGCTAAGATTTCCCCCGGCGCTTCGTTTGCCCTGGGCCAAAGCGAGCCTTCACATTCGCTGAACGCGAACACTGCATACTCGTTCCACTTCCAGAACAGGGCTACCGCGAGGCAGTTCTCCGGGGGAAAACGGCCCTTCGCGAAGGGCAGATCTGTCGAGCTCATTGCGGGAAAGCGAAAGCAAAGGACGCTTTTCTCCCTCCAACCGCTTTCGTCAGAGGAACGGGGGAAGTCACAGTGTTCTTTCTCTCACTGAGATACACACAATCTGACGTTGCCTCTTTGCTCCGTTGCTGGCATAGAACTGAAACGGACATACATTCCTGTGGGGAAACACAGGTCTTTGCTAGGATTTCTCTAGGCAGTGTGTTTTCCATGGGCCTCACTGTAGCAACACTATCTCGCCAGGGCAACACTGCATGGGATTTCCTCTGCCAGAAGAGAGCTGCTGCTTTGTAGTTTGTGCTGGGAAAGCTTGCTTTGGCAAGTGCCAATTGACCGCATTCGGGCAGAAAGAAAAAAGAACAGCCAGAGGCCTTTTCTCCCCGGCTGCTCTGCGAAGTCCTTCCAGCGAAAATTATGTCGTTGCTCCTCTGGAAGGATCCCTGCACCGTGACGTAGTTTTTCAGAAGAAGCCTTGCGTTTGCAAGAGCAAATGAGGAATTCGTTGCAGGAAAGAGGAAGGAAAGAAAGTTTCTCTCCTTCTGCCTGCTTTGCTCAGAGGACTGGATGAAGTCAGGGAGTTCTCCCTTTCACTGAGAAATTGCAGGCTGCTGTTGCCTGGGCGCTCTCTTCTTTGCAAAAGAGTCTGCAGTTCCACGCTTTGAACCGTGGAAAGGCGCCGGGCTCTGCTAAGATTTCCCCCGGCGCTTCGTTTGCCCTGGGCCAAAGCGAGCCTTCACATTCGCTGAACGCGAACACTGCATACTCGTTCCACTTCCAGAACAGGGCTACCGCGAGGCAGTTCTCCGGGGGAAAACGGCCCTTCGCGAAGGGCAGATCTGTCGAGCTCATTGCGGGAAAGCGAAAGCAAAGGACGCTTTTCTCCCTCTAACTGCTTTCGTCAGAGGAACGGGGGAAGTCACAGTGTTCTTTCTCTCACTGAGATACACACAATCTGACGTTGCCTCTTTGCTCCGTTGCTGGCGAAGAACTGAAAGTGACATACATTCCTGTGGGGAAACACAGGGTTTTGCTAGGATTTCTCTAGGCAGTGTGTTTTCCCTGGGCCTCACTGTAGCAACACTATCTCGCCAGGGCAACACTGCATGGGATTTCCTCTGCCAGGAGAGAGCTGCTGCTTTGTAGTTTGTGCTAGGAAACTTTGCTTTGGCAAGTGCCAATTGACCGCAGTGAGGCAGAAAGAAAAGAGAATAGCAAGAGACCTTTCTCCCCAGCTGCTCAGCCAAGCCCTTCCAGCTAAAACTATGTCGTTGCTCCTCTGGAAGGATCCCTGCACCGTGACGTAGTTTTTCAGAAGAAGCCTTGCGTTTGCAAGAGCAAATGAGGAATTCGTTGCAGGAAAGAGGACGGAAAGAGAGTTTCTCTCCTTCTGCCTGCTTTGCTCAGAGGACTGGATGAAGTCAGGGAGTTCTCCCTTTCTCTGAGAAACGTGCAGGCTGCTGTTGCCTGGGCGCTCTCTTCTTTGCAAGAGTCTGCAGTTCCACGCTTTGAACCGTGGAAAGGCGCCGGGCTCTCCTAAGATTTCCCCCGGCGCTTCGTTTGCCCTGGGCCAAAGTGAGCCTTCACATTCGCTGAACGTTAACACTGCATACTCGTTCCACTTCCAGAACAGGGCTACCGCGAGGCAGTTCTCCGGGGGAAAACGGCCCTTCACGAAGGGCAGATCTGTCGAGCTCATTGCGGGAAAGCGAAAGCAAAGGACGCTTTTCTCCCTCCAACCGATTTTGTCAGAGGAACGGGGGAAGTCACAGTGTTCTTTCTCTCACTGAGATACACACAATCTGACGTTGCCTCTGAGCTCCGTTGCTGGCAAAGAACTGAAACGGACATACATTCCTGTGGGGAAACACAGGGCTTTGCTAGGATTTCTCTAGGCAGTGTGTTTTCCCTGGGCCTCACTGTAGCAACACTATCTCGGCAGGGCAACACTACATGGGATTTCCTCTGCCAGGAGAGAGCTGCTGCTTTCTAGTTTGTGCTGGGAAACCTTGCTTTGGCAAGTGCCAATTGACCGCATTCGGGCAGAAAGAAAAGAGAACAGCAAGAGGCCTTTTCTCCCCGGCTGCTCTGCCAAGCCCTTCCAGCTAAAACTATGTCCTTGCTCCTCTGGAAGGATCCCTGCACCGTGACGTAGTTTTTTAGAAGAAGCCTTGGGGTTCCAAGAGCAAATGAGGAATTCGTTGCAGAAAAGAGGACGGAAAGAAAGTTTGTCTTCTTCTGCCTGCTTTGGTCAGAGGACTGGATGAAGTCAGGGAGTTCTCCCTTTCACTGATAAACGTGCAGGCTGCTGTTGCCTGGGCCCTCTCTTCTTTGCAAAAGAGTCTGCAGTTCCACGCTTTGAACCGTGGAAAGGCGCCGGGCTCGGCTAAGATTTCCCCCGGCGCTTCCTTTGCCCTGGGCCAAAGCGAGCCTTCACATTAGCTGAACGCTAACACTGCATACTCGTTCCACTTCCAGAACAGGGCTACCGCGAGGCAGTTCTCCGGGGGAAAACGGCCCTTCGCGAAGGGCAGATCTGTCGAGCTCATTGCGGGAAAGCGAAAGCAAAGGACGCTTTTCTCCCTCCAACCGCTTTCGTCAGAGGAACGGGGGAAGTCACAGTGTTCTTTCTCTCACTGAGATACACACAATCTGACGTTGCCTCTTTGCTCCGTTGCTGGCATAGAACTGAAACGGACATACATTCCTGTGGGGAAACACAGGTCTTTGCTAGGATTTCTCTAGGCAGTGTGTTTTCCATGGGCCTCACTGTAGCAACACTATCTCGCCAGGGCAACACTGCATGGGATTTCCTCTGCCAGAAGAGAGCTGCTGCTTTGTAGTTTGTGCTGGGAAAGCTTGCTTTGGCAAGTGCCAATTGACCGCATTCGGGCAGAAAGAAAAAAGAACAGCCAGAGGCCTTTTCTCCCCGGCTGCTCTGCGAAGTCCTTCCAGCGAAAATTATGTCGTTGCTCCTCTGGAAGGATCCCTGCACCGTGACGTAGTTTTTCAGAAGAAGCCTTGCGTTTGCAAGAGCAAATGAGGAATTCGTTGCAGGAAAGAGGAAGGAAAGAAAGTTTCTCTCCTTCTGCCTGCTTTGCTCAGAGGACTGGATGAAGTCAGGGAGTTCTCCCTTTCACTGAGAAATTGCAGGCTGCTGTTGCCTGGGCGCTCTCTTCTTTGCAAAAGAGTCTGCAGTTCCACGCTTTGAACCGTGGAAAGGCGCCGGGCTCTGCTAAGATTTCCCCCGGCGCTTCGTTTGCCCTGGGCCAAAGCGAGCCTTCACATTCGCTGAACGCGAACACTGCATACTCGTTCCACTTCCAGAACAGGGCTACCGCGAGGCAGTTCTCCGGGGGAAAACGGCCCTTCGCGAAGGGCAGATCTGTCGAGCTCATTGCGGGAAAGCGAAAGCAAAGGACGCTTTTCTCCCTCCAACCGCTTTCGTCAGAGGAACGGGGGAAGTCACAGTGTTCTTTCTCTCACTGAGATACACACAATCTGACGTTGCCTCTTTGCTCCGTTGCTGGCATAGAACTGAAACGGACATACATTCCTGTGGGGAAACACAGGTCTTTGCTAGGATTTCTCTAGGCAGTGTGTTTTCCATGGGCCTCACTGTAGCAACACTATCTCGCCAGGGCAACACTGCATGGGATTTCCTCTGCCAGAAGAGAGCTGCTGCTTTGTAGTTTGTGCTGGGAAAGCTTGCTTTGGCAAGTGCCAATTGACCGCATTCGGGCAGAAAGAAAAAAGAACAGCCAGAGGCCTTTTCTCCCCGGCTGCTCTGCGAAGTCCTTCCAGCGAAAATTATGTCGTTGCTCCTCTGGAAGGATCCCTGCACCGTGACGTAGTTTTTCAGAAGAAGCCTTGCGTTTGCAAGAGCAAATGAGGAATTCGTTGCAGGAAAGAGGAAGGAAAGAAAGTTTCTCTCCTTCTGCCTGCTTTGCTCAGAGGACTGGATGAAGTCAGGGAGTTCTCCCTTTCACTGAGAAATTGCAGGCTGCTGTTGCCTGGGCGCTCTCTTCTTTGCAAAAGAGTCTGCAGTTCCACGCTTTGAACCGTGGAAAGGCGCCGGGCTCTGCTAAGATTTCCCCCGGCGCTTCGTTTGCCCTGGGCCAAAGCGAGCCTTCACATTCGCTGAACGCGAACACTGCATACTCGTTCCACTTCCAGAACAGGGCTACCGCGAGGCAGTTCTCCGGGGGAAAACGGCCCTTCGCGAAGGGCAGATCTGTCGAGCTCATTGCGGGAAAGCGAAAGCAAAGGACGCTTTTCTCCCTCTAACTGCTTTCGTCAGAGGAACGGGGGAAGTCACAGTGTTCTTTCTCTCACTGAGATACACACAATCTGACGTTGCCTCTTTGCTCCGTTGCTGGCGAAGAACTGAAAGTGACATACATTCCTGTGGGGAAACACAGGGTTTTGCTAGGATTTCTCTAGGCAGTGTGTTTTCCCTGGGCCTCACTGTAGCAACACTATCTCGCCAGGGCAACACTGCATGGGATTTCCTCTGCCAGGAGAGAGCTGCTGCTTTGTAGTTTGTGCTAGGAAACTTTGCTTTGGCAAGTGCCAATTGACCGCAGTGAGGCAGAAAGAAAAGAGAATAGCAAGAGACCTTTCTCCCCAGCTGCTCAGCCAAGCCCTTCCAGCTAAAACTATGTCGTTGCTCCTCTGGAAGGATCCCTGCACCGTGACGTAGTTTTTCAGAAGAAGCCTTGCGTTTGCAAGAGCAAATGAGGAATTCGTTGCAGGAAAGAGGACGGAAAGAAAGTTTCTCTCCTTCTGCCTGCTTTGCTCAGAGGACTGGATGAAGTCAGGGAGTTCTCCCTTTCTCTGAGAAACGTGCAGGCTGCTGTTGCCTGGGCGCTCTCTTCTTTGCAAGAGTCTGCAGTTCCACGCTTTGAACCGTGGAAAGGCGCCGGGCTCTCCTAAGATTTCCCCCGGCGCTTCGTTTGCCCTGGGCCAAAGTGAGCCTTCACATTCGCTGAACGTTAACACTGCATACTCGTTCCACTTCCAGAACAGGGCTACCGCGAGGCAGTTCTCCGGGGGAAAACGGCCCTTCACGAAGGGCAGATCTGTCGAGCTCATTGCGGGAAAGCGAAAGCAAAGGACGCTTTTCTCCCTCCAACCGATTTTGTCAGAGGAACGGGGGAAGTCACAGTGTTCTTTCTCTCACTGAGATACACACAATCTGACGTTGCCTCTGAGCTCCGTTGCTGGCAAAGAACTGAAACGGACATACATTCCTGTGGGGAAACACAGGGCTTTGCTAGGATTTCTCTAGGCAGTGTGTTTTCCCTGGGCCTCACTGTAGCAACACTATCTCGGCAGGGCAACACTACATGGGATTTCCTCTGCCAGGAGAGAGCTGCTGCTTTCTAGTTTGTGCTGGGAAACCTTGCTTTGGCAAGTGCCAATTGACCGCATTCGGGCAGAAAGAAAAGAGAACAGCAAGAGGCCTTTTCTCCCCGGCTGCTCTGCCAAGCCCTTCCAGCTAAAACTATGTCCTTGCTCCTCTGGAAGGATCCCTGCACCGTGACGTAGTTTTTTAGAAGAAGCCTTGGGGTTCCAAGAGCAAATGAGGAATTCGTTGCAGAAAAGAGGACGGAAAGAAAGTTTGTCTTCTTCTGCCTGCTTTGGTCAGAGGACTGGATGAAGTCAGGGAGTTCTCCCTTTCACTGATAAACGTGCAGGCTGCTGTTGCCTGGGCCCTCTCTTCTTTGCAAAAGAGTCTGCAGTTCCACGCTTTGAACCGTGGAAAGGCGCCGGGCTCGGCTAAGATTTCCCCCGGCGCTTCCTTTGCCCTGGGCCAAAGCGAGCCTTCACATTAGCTGAACGCTAACACTGCATACTCGTTCCACTTCCAGAACAGGGCTACCGCGAGGCAGTTCTCCGGGGGAAAACGGCCCTTCGCGAAGGGCAGATCTGTCGAGCTCATTGCGGGAAAGCGAAAGCAAAGGACGCTTTTCTCCCTCCAACCGCTTTCGTCAGAGGAACGGGGGAAGTCACAGTGTTCTTTCTCTCACTGAGATACACACAATCTGACGTTGCCTCTTTGCTCCGTTGCTGGCATAGAACTGAAACGGACATACATTCCTGTGGGGAAACACAGGTCTTTGCTAGGATTTCTCTAGGCAGTGTGTTTTCCATGGGCCTCACTGTAGCAACACTATCTCGCCAGGGCAACACTGCATGGGATTTCCTCTGCCAGAAGAGAGCTGCTGCTTTGTAGTTTGTGCTGGGAAAGCTTGCTTTGGCAAGTGCCAATTGACCGCATTCGGGCAGAAAGAAAAAAGAACAGCCAGAGGCCTTTTCTCCCCGGCTGCTCTGCGAAGTCCTTCCAGCGAAAATTATGTCGTTGCTCCTCTGGAAGGATCCCTGCACCGTGACGTAGTTTTTCAGAAGAAGCCTTGCGTTTGCAAGAGCAAATGAGGAATTCGTTGCAGGAAAGAGGAAGGAAAGAAAGTTTCTCTCCTTCTGCCTGCTTTGCTCAGAGGACTGGATGAAGTCAGGGAGTTCTCCCTTTCACTGAGAAATTGCAGGCTGCTGTTGCCTGGGCGCTCTCTTCTTTGCAAAAGAGTCTGCAGTTCCACGCTTTGAACCGTGGAAAGGCGCCGGGCTCTCCTAAGATTTCCCCCGGCGCTTCGTTTGCCCTGGGCCAAAGCGAGCCTTCACATTCGCTGAACGCGAACACTGCATACTCGTTCCACTTCCAGAACAGGGCTACCGCGAGGCAGTTCTCCGGGGGAAAACGGCCCTTCGCGAAGGGCAGATCTGTCGAGCTCATTGCGGGAAAGCGAAAGCAAAGGACGCTTTTCTCCCTCTAACTGCTTTCGTCAGAGGAACGGGGGAAGTCACAGTGTTCTTTCTCTCACTGAGATACACACAATCTGACGTTGCCTCTTTGCTCCGTTGCTGGCGAAGAACTGAAAGTGACATACATTCCTGTGGGGAAACACAGGGTTTTGCTAGGATTTCTCTAGGCAGTGTGTTTTCCCTGGGCCTCACTGTAGCAACACTATCTCGCCAGGGCAACACTGCATGGGATTTCCTCTGCCAGGAGAGAGCTGCTGCTTTGTAGTTTGTGCTAGGAAACTTTGCTTTGGCAAGTGCCAATTGACCGCAGTGAGGCAGAAAGAAAAGAGAATAGCAAGAGACCTTTCTCCCCAGCTGCTCAGCCAAGCCCTTCCAGCTAAAACTATGTCGTTGCTCCTCTGGAAGGATCCCTGCACCGTGACGTAGTTTTTCAGAAGAAGCCTTGCGTTTGCAAGAGCAAATGAGGAATTCGTTGCAGGAAAGAGGACGGAAAGAAAGTTTCTCTCCTTCTGCCTGCTTTGCTCAGAGGACTGGATGAAGTCAGGGAGTTCTCCCTTTCACTGATAAACGTGCAGGCTGCTGTTGCCTGGGCCCTCTCTTCTTTGCAAAAGAGTCTGCAGTTCCACGCTTTGAACCGTGGAAAGGCGCCGGGCTCGGCTAAGATTTCCCCCGGCGCTTCCTTTGCCCTGGGCCAAAGCGAGCCTTCACATTAGCTGAACGCTAACACTGCATACTCGTTCCACTTCCAGAACAGGGCTACCGCGAGGCAGTTCTCCGGGGGAAAACGGCCCTTCGCGAAGGGCAGATCTGTCGAGCTCATTGCGGGAAAGCGAAAGCAAAGGACGCTTTTCTCCCTCCAACCGCTTTCGTCAGAGGAACGGGGGAAGTCACAGTGTTCTTTCTCTCACTGAGATACACACAATCTGACGTTGCCTCTTTGCTCCGTTGCTGGCATAGAACTGAAACGGACATACATTCCTGTGGGGAAACACAGGTCTTTGCTAGGATTTCTCTAGGCAGTGTGTTTTCCATGGGCCTCACTGTAGCAACACTATCTCGCCAGGGCAACACTGCATGGGATTTCCTCTGCCAGAAGAGAGCTGCTGCTTTGTAGTTTGTGCTGGGAAAGCTTGCTTTGGCAAGTGCCAATTGACCGCATTCGGGCAGAAAGAAAAAAGAACAGCCAGAGGCCTTTTCTCCCCGGCTGCTCTGCGAAGTCCTTCCAGCGAAAATTATGTCGTTGCTCCTCTGGAAGGATCCCTGCACCGTGACGTAGTTTTTCAGAAGAAGCCTTGCGTTTGCAAGAGCAAATGAGGAATTCGTTGCAGGAAAGAGGAAGGAAAGAAAGTTTCTCTCCTTCTGCCTGCTTTGCTCAGAGGACTGGATGAAGTCAGGGAGTTCTCCCTTTCACTGAGAAATTGCAGGCTGCTGTTGCCTGGGCGCTCTCTTCTTTGCAAAAGAGTCTGCAGTTCCACGCTTTGAACCGTGGAAAGGCGCCGGGCTCTGCTAAGATTTCCCCCGGCGCTTCGTTTGCCCTGGGCCAAAGCGAGCCTTCACATTCGCTGAACGCGAACACTGCATACTCGTTCCACTTCCAGAACAGGGCTACCGCGAGGCAGTTCTCCGGGGGAAAACGGCCCTTCGCGAAGGGCAGATCTGTCGAGCTCATTGCGGGAAAGCGAAAGCAAAGGACGCTTTTCTCCCTCCAACCGCTTTCGTCAGAGGAACGGGGGAAGTCACAGTGTTCTTTCTCTCACTGAGATACACACAATCTGACGTTGCCTCTTTGCTCCGTTGCTGGCATAGAACTGAAACGGACATACATTCCTGTGGGGAAACACAGGTCTTTGCTAGGATTTCTCTAGGCAGTGTGTTTTCCATGGGCCTCACTGTAGCAACACTATCTCGCCAGGGCAACACTGCATGGGATTTCCTCTGCCAGAAGAGAGCTGCTGCTTTGTAGTTTGTGCTGGGAAAGCTTGCTTTGGCAAGTGCCAATTGACCGCATTCGGGCAGAAAGAAAAAAGAACAGCCAGAGGCCTTTTCTCCCCGGCTGCTCTGCGAAGTCCTTCCAGCGAAAATTATGTCGTTGCTCCTCTGGAAGGATCCCTGCACCGTGACGTAGTTTTTCAGAAGAAGCCTTGCGTTTGCAAGAGCAAATGAGGAATTCGTTGCAGGAAAGAGGAAGGAAAGAAAGTTTCTCTCCTTCTGCCTGCTTTGCTCAGAGGACTGGATGAAGTCAGGGAGTTCTCCCTTTCACTGAGAAATTGCAGGCTGCTGTTGCCTGGGCGCTCTCTTCTTTGCAAAAGAGTCTGCAGTTCCACGCTTTGAACCGTGGAAAGGCGCCGGGCTCTCCTAAGATTTCCCCCGGCGCTTCGTTTGCCCTGGGCCAAAGCGAGCCTTCACATTCGCTGAACGCGAACACTGCATACTCGTTCCACTTCCAGAACAGGGCTACCGCGAGGCAGTTCTCCGGGGGAAAACGGCCCTTCGCGAAGGGCAGATCTGTCGAGCTCATTGCGGGAAAGCGAAAGCAAAGGACGCTTTTCTCCCTCTAACTGCTTTCGTCAGAGGAACGGGGGAAGTCACAGTGTTCTTTCTCTCACTGAGATACACACAATCTGACGTTGCCTCTTTGCTCCGTTGCTGGCGAAGAACTGAAAGTGACATACATTCCTGTGGGGAAACACAGGGTTTTGCTAGGATTTCTCTAGGCAGTGTGTTTTCCCTGGGCCTCACTGTAGCAACACTATCTCGCCAGGGCAACACTGCATGGGATTTCCTCTGCCAGGAGAGAGCTGCTGCTTTGTAGTTTGTGCTAGGAAACTTTGCTTTGGCAAGTGCCAATTGACCGCAGTGAGGCAGAAAGAAAAGAGAATAGCAAGAGACCTTTCTCCCCAGCTGCTCAGCCAAACCCTTCCAGCTAAAACTATGTCGTTGCTCCTCTGGAAGGATCCCTGCACCGTGACGTAGTTTTTCAGAAGAAGCCTTGCGTTTGCAAGAGCAAATGAGGAATTCGTTGCAGGAAAGAGGACGGAAAGAAAGTTTCTCTCCTTCTGCCTGCTTTGCTCAGAGGACTGGATGAAGTCAGGGAGTTCTCCCTTTCACTGAGAAACGTGCAGGCTGCTGTTGCCTGGGCGCTCTCTTCTTTGCAAGAGTCTGCAGTTCCACGCTTTGAACCGTGGAAAGGCGCCGGGCTCTCCTAAGATTTCCCCGGCGCTTCGTTTGCCCTGGGCCAAAGTGAGCCTTCACATTCGCTGAACGTTAACACTGCATACTCGTTCCACTTCCAGAACAGGGCTACCGCGAGGCAGTTCTCCGGGGGAAAACGGCCCTTCACGAAGGGCAGATCTGTCGAGCTCATTGCGGGAAAGCGAAAGCAAAGGACGCTTTTCTCCCTCCAACCGATTTTGTCAGAGGAACGGGGGAAGTCACAGTGTTCTTTCTCTCACTGAGATACACACAATCTGACGTTGCCTCTGAGCTCCGTTGCTGGCAAAGAACTGAAACGGACATACATTCCTGTGGGGAAACACAGGGCTTTGCTAGGATTTCTCTAGGCAGTGTGTTTTCCCTGGGCCTCACTGTAGCAACACTATCTCGGCAGGGCAACACTACATGGGATTTCCTCTGCCAGGAGAGAGCTGCTGCTTTCTAGTTTGTGCTGGGAAACCTTGCTTTGGCAAGTGCCAATTGACCGCATTCGGGCAGAAAGAAAAGAGAACAGCAAGAGGCCTTTTCTCCCCGGCTGCTCTGCCAAGCCCTTCCAGCTAAAACTATGTCCTTGCTCCTCTGGAAGGATCCCTGCACCGTGACGTAGTTTTTTAGAAGAAGCCTTGGGGTTCCAAGAGCAAATGAGGAATTCGTTGCAGAAAAGAGGACGGAAAGAAAGTTTGTCTTCTTCTGCCTGCTTTGGTCAGAGGACTGGATGAAGTCAGGGAGTTCTCCCTTTCACTGATAAACGTGCAGGCTGCTGTTGCCTGGGCCCTCTCTTCTTTGCAAAAGAGTCTGCAGTTCCACGCTTTGAACCGTGGAAAGGCGCCGGGCTCGGCTAAGATTTCCCCCGGCGCTTCCTTTGCCCTGGGCCAAAGCGAGCCTTCACATTAGCTGAACGCTAACACTGCATACTCGTTCCACTTCCAGAACAGGGCTACCGCGAGGCAGTTCTCCGGGGGAAAACGGCCCTTCGCGAAGGGCAGATCTGTCGAGCTCATTGCGGGAAAGCGAAAGCAAAGGACGCTTTTCTCCCTCCAACCGCTTTCGTCAGAGGAACGGGGGAAGTCACAGTGTTCTTTCTCTCACTGAGATACACACAATCTGACGTTGCCTCTTTGCTCCGTTGCTGGCATAGAACTGAAACGGACATACATTCCTGTGGGGAAACACAGGTCTTTGCTAGGATTTCTCTAGGCAGTGTGTTTTCCATGGGCCTCACTGTAGCAACACTATCTCGCCAGGGCAACACTGCATGGGATTTCCTCTGCCAGAAGAGAGCTGCTGCTTTGTAGTTTGTGCTGGGAAAGCTTGCTTTGGCAAGTGCCAATTGACCGCATTCGGGCAGAAAGAAAAAAGAACAGCCAGAGGCCTTTTCTCCCCGGCTGCTCTGCGAAGTCCTTCCAGCGAAAATTATGTCGTTGCTCCTCTGGAAGGATCCCTGCACCGTGACGTAGTTTTTCAGAAGAAGCCTTGCGTTTGCAAGAGCAAATGAGGAATTCGTTGCAGGAAAGAGGAAGGAAAGAAAGTTTCTCTCCTTCTGCCTGCTTTGCTCAGAGGACTGGATGAAGTCAGGGAGTTCTCCCTTTCACTGAGAAATTGCAGGCTGCTGTTGCCTGGGCGCTCTCTTCTTTGCAAAAGAGTCTGCAGTTCCACGCTTTGAACCGTGGAAAGGCGCCGGGCTCTCCTAAGATTTCCCCCGGCGCTTCGTTTGCCCTGGGCCAAAGCGAGCCTTCACATTCGCTGAACGCGAACACTGCATACTCGTTCCACTTCCAGAACAGGGCTACCGCGAGGCAGTTCTCCGGGGGAAAACGGCCCTTCGCGAAGGGCAGATCTGTCGAGCTCATTGCGGGAAAGCGAAAGCAAAGGACGCTTTTCTCCCTCTAACTGCTTTCGTCAGAGGAACGGGGGAAGTCACAGTGTTCTTTCTCTCACTGAGATACACACAATCTGACGTTGCCTCTTTGCTCCGTTGCTGGCGAAGAACTGAAAGTGACATACATTCCTGTGGGGAAACACAGGGTTTTGCTAGGATTTCTCTAGGCAGTGTGTTTTCCCTGGGCCTCACTGTAGCAACACTATCTCGCCAGGGCAACACTGCATGGGATTTCCTCTGCCAGGAGAGAGCTGCTGCTTTGTAGTTTGTGCTAGGAAACTTTGCTTTGGCAAGTGCCAATTGACCGCAGTGAGGCAGAAAGAAAAGAGAATAGCAAGAGACCTTTCTCCCCAGCTGCTCAGCCAAGCCCTTCCAGCTAAAACTATGTCGTTGCTCCTCTGGAAGGATCCCTGCACCGTGACGTAGTTTTTCAGAAGAAGCCTTGCGTTTGCAAGAGCAAATGAGGAATTCGTTGCAGGAAAGAGGACGGAAAGAAAGTTTCTCTCCTTCTGCCTGCTTTGCTCAGAGGACTGGATGAAGTCAGGGAGTTCTCCCTTTCACTGAGAAACGTGCAGGCTGCTGTTGCCTGGGCGCTCTCTTCTTTGCAAGAGTCTGCAGTTCCACGCTTTGAACCGTGGAAAGGCGCCGGGCTCTCCTAAGATTTCCCCCGGCGCTTCGTTTGCCCTGGGCCAAAGTGAGCCTTCACATTCGCTGAACGTTAACACTGCATACTCGTTCCACTTCCAGAACAGGGCTACCGCGAGGCAGTTCTCCGGGGGAAAACGGCCCTTCACGAAGGGCAGATCTGTCGAGCTCATTGCGGGAAAGCGAAAGCAAAGGACGCTTTTCTCCCTCCAACCGATTTTGTCAGAGGAACGGGGGAAGTCACAGTGTTCTTTCTCTCACTGAGATACACACTATCTGACGTTGCCTCTGAGCTCCGTTGCTGGCAAAGAACTGAAAGTGACATACATTCCTGTGGGGAAACACAGGGCTTTGCTAGGATTTCTCTAGGCAGTGTGTTTTCCCTGGGCCTCACTGTAGCAACACTATCTCGCCAGGGCAACACTGCATGGGATTTCCTCTGCCAGAAGAGAGCTGATGCTTTCTAGTTTGTGCTGGGAAACCTTGCTTTGGCAAGTGCCAATTGACCGCATTCGGGCAGAAAGAAAAGAGAACAGCAAGAGGCCTTTTCTCCCCGGCTGCTCTGCCAAGCCCTTCCAGCTAAAACTATGTCGTTGCTCCTCTGGAAGGATCCCTGCACCGTGACGTAGTTTTTTAGAAGAAGCCTTGCGTTTCCAAGAGCAAATGAGGAATTCGTTGCAGAAGAGAGGACGGAAAGAAAGTTTGTCTTCTTCTGCCTGCTTTGGTCAGAGGACTGGATGAAGTCAGGGAGTTCTCCCTTTCACTGAGAAACGTGCGGGCTGCTGTTGCCTGGGCGCTCTCTTCTTTGCAAAAGAGTCTGCAGTTCCACGCTTTGAACCATGGAAAGGCGCCGGGCTCTGCTAAGATTTCCCCCGGCGCTTCGTTTGCCCTGGGCCAAAGCGAGCCTTCACATTCGCTGAACGCTAACACTGCATACTCGTTCCACTTCCAGAACCGGGCTACGGCGAGGCAGTTCTCCGGGGGAAAACGGCCCTTCGCGAAGGGCAGATCTGCCGAGCTCATTGCGGGAAAGCGAAAGCAAAGGACGCTTTTCTCCCTCTAACCGCTTTCGTCAGAGGAACGGGGGAAGTCACAGTGTTCTTTCTCTCCCTGAGATACACACAATCTGACGTTGCCTCTGAGCTCCGTTGCTGGCAAAGAACTGAAAGTGACATACATTCCTGTGGGGAAACACAGGGCTTTGCTAGGATTTCTCTAGGCAGTGTGTTTTCCCTGGGCCTCACTGTAGCAACACGATCTCGCCAGGGCAACACTGCATGGCACTTCCTCTGCCAGGAGAGAGCTGCTTCTTTGTAGTTTCTGCTGGGAAACCTTGCTTTGGCAAGTGCGAATTGACCGCATTCAGGCAGAAAGAAAAGAGAATAGCAAGAGGCCTTTTCTCCCCGGCTGCTCTGCCAAGCCCTTCCAGCTCAAACTATGTCGTTGCTCCTCTGGAAGGATCCCTGCACCGCGGCGTAGTTTTTCCGAAGAAGCCCTGCGTTTGCAAGAGCAAATGAGGAATTCGTGGCAGGAAAGAGGAAGGAAAGAAAGTTTCTCTCCCTCTGCCTGCTTTGCTCAGAGGACCGGATGAAGTCAGGGAGTTCTCCCTTTCACTGAGAAACGTGCGGGCTGCTGTTGCCTGGGCGCTCTCTTCTTTGCAAAAGAGTCTGCAGTTCCACGCTTTGAACCGTGGAAAGGCGCCGGGCTCTGCTAAGATTTCCCCCGGCGCTTCGTTTGCCCTGGGCCAAAGCGAGCCTTCACAATAGCTGAACGCTAACACTGCATACTCGTTCCACTTCCAGAACCGGGCTACGGCGAGGCAGTTCTCCGGGGGAAAACGGCCCTTCGCGAAGGGCAGATCTGCCGAGCTCATTGCGGGAAAGCGAAAGCAAAGGACGCTTTTCTCCCTCTAACCGCTTTCGTCAGAGGAACGGGGGAAGTCACAGTGTTCTTTCTCTCCCTGAGATACACACAATCTGACGTTGCCTCTGAGCTCCGTTGCTGGCAAAGAACTGAAAGTGACATACATTCCTGTGGGGAAACACAGGGCTTTGCTAGGATTTCTCTAGGCAGTGTGTTTTCCCTGGGCCTCACTGTAGCAACACGATCTCGCCAGGGCAACACTGCATGGCACTTCCTCTGCCAGGAGAGAGCTGCTTCTTTGTAGTTTCTGCTGGGAAACCTTGCTTTGGCAAGTGCGAATTGACCGCATTCAGGCAGAAAGAAAAGAGAATAGCAAGAGGCCTTTTCTCCCCGGCTGCTCTGCCAAGCCCTTCCAGCTCAAACTATGTCGTTGCTCCTCTGGAAGGATCCCTGCACCGCGGCGTAGTTTTTCCGAAGAAGCCCTGCGTTTGCAAGAGCAAATGAGGAATTCCTGGCAGGAAAGAGGAGGGAAAGAAAGTTTCTCTCCCTCTGCCTGCTTTGCTCAGAGGACTTGATGAAGTCAGGGAGTTCTCCCTTTCACTGAGAAACGTGCGGGCTGCTGTTGCCTGGGCGCTCTCTTCTCTGCAAAAGAGTCTGCAATTCCACGCTTTGAACCGTGGAAAAGCGCCGGGCTCTGCTAAGATTTCCCCCGGCGCTTCGTTTACCCTGGGCCAAAGCGAGCCTTCACAATAGCTGAACGCTAACACTGCATACTCGTTCCACTTCCAGAACCGGGCTACGGCGAGCAGTTCTCCGGGGAAAACGGCCCTTCGCGAAGGGCAGATCTGCCGAGCTCATTGCGGGAAAGCGAAAGCAAAGGACGCTTTTCGCCCTCTAACCGCTTTCGTCAGAGGAACGGGGGAAGTCACAGTGTTCTTTCTCTCCCTGAGATACACACAGTCTGACGTTGCCTCTGAGCTCCGTTGCTGGCAAAGAACTGAAAGTGACATACATTCCTGTGGGGAAACACAGGGCTTTGCTAGGATTTCTCTAGGCAGTGTGTTTTCCCTGGGCCTCACTGTAGCAACACGATCTCGCCAGGGCAACACTGCATGGCACTTCCTCTGCCAGGAGAGAGCTGCTTCTTTGTAGTTTCTGCTGGGAAACCTTGCTTTGGCAAGTGCGAATTGACCGCATTCAGGCAGAAAGAAAAGAGAATAGCAAGAGTCCTTTTCTCCCCGGCTGCTCTGCCAAGCCCTTCCAGCTCAAACTATGTCGTTGCTCCTCTGGAAGGATCCCTGCACCGCGGCGTAGTTTTTCCGAAGAAGCCCTGCGTTTGCAAGAGCAAATGAGGAATTCGTGGCAGGAAAGAGGAAGGAAAGAAAGTTTCTCTCCCTCTGCCTGCTTTGCTCAGAGGACCGGATGAAGTCAGGGAGTTCTCCCTTTCACTGAGAAACGTGCGGGCTGCTGTTGCCTGGACGCTCTCTTCTTTGCAAAAGAGTCTGCAGTTCCACGCTTTGAACCGTGGAAAGGCGCCGGGCTCTCCTAAGATTTCCCCCGGCGCTTCGTTTGCCCTGGGCCAAAGTGAGCCTTCACAATAGCTGAACGTTAACACTGCATACTCGTTCTACTTCCAGAACAGGGCTACCGCGAGGCAGTTCTCCGGGGGAAAACGGCCCTTCGCGAAGGGCAGATCTGTCGAGCTCATTGCGGGAAAGAGAAAGCAAAGGACGCTTTTCTCCCTCCAACCGATTTCGTCAGAGGAACGGGGGAAGTCACAGTGTTCTTTCTCTCACTGAGATACACACAATCTGACGTTGCCTCTGAGCTCCGTTGCTGGCAAAGAACTGAAACGGGCATACATTCCTGTGGGGAAACACAGGGCTTTGCTAGGATTTCTCTAGGCAGTGTGTTTTCCCTGGGCCTCACTGTAGCAACACTATCTCGGCAGGGCAACACTACATGGGATTTCCTCTGCCAGGAGAGAGCTGCTGCTTTCTAGTTTGTGCTGGGAAACCTTGCTTTGGCAAGTGCCAATTGACCGCATTCGGGCAGAAAGAAAAGAGAACAGCAAGAGGCCTTTTCTCCCCGGCTGCTCTGCCAAGCCCTTCCAGCTAAAACTATGTCCTTGCTCCTCTGGAAGGATCCCTGCACCGTGACGTAGTTTTTTAGAAGAAGCCTTGGGGTTCCAAGAGCAAATGAGGAATTCGTTGCAGAAAAGAGGACGGAAAGAAAGTTTGTCTTCTTCTGCCTGCTTTGGTCAGAGGACTGGATGAAGTCAGGGAGTTCTCCCTTTCACTGATAAACGTGCAGGCTGCTGTTGCCTGGGCCCTCTCTTCTTTGCAAAAGAGTCTGCAGTTCCACGCTTTGAACCGTGGAAAGGCGCCGGGCTCGGCTAAGATTTCCCCCGGCGCTTCCTTTGCCCTGGGCCAAAGCGAGCCTTCACATTAGCTGAACGCTAACACTGCATACTCGTTCCACTTCCAGAACAGGGCTACCGCGAGGCAGTTCTCCGGGGGAAAACGGCCCTTCGCGAAGGGCAGATCTGTCGAGCTCATTGCGGGAAAGCGAAAGCAAAGGACGCTTTTCTCCCTCCAACCGCTTTCGTCAGAGGAACGGGGGAAGTCACAGTGTTCTTTCTCTCACTGAGATACACACAATCTGACGTTGCCTCTTTGCTCCGTTGCTGGCATAGAACTGAAACGGACATACATTCCTGTGGGGAAACACAGGTCTTTGCTAGGATTTCTCTAGGCAGTGTGTTTTCCATGGGCCTCACTGTAGCAACACTATCTCGCCAGGGCAACACTGCATGGGATTTCCTCTGCCAGAAGAGAGCTGCTGCTTTGTAGTTTGTGCTGGGAAAGCTTGCTTTGGCAAGTGCCAATTGACCGCATTCGGGCAGAAAGAAAAAAGAACAGCCAGAGGCCTTTTCTCCCCGGCTGCTCTGCGAAGTCCTTCCAGCTAAAATTATGTCGTTGCTCCTCTGGAAGGATCCCTGCACCGTGACGTAGTTTTTCAGAAGAAGCCTTGCGTTTGCAAGAGCAAATGAGGAATTCGTTGCAGGAAAGAGGAAGGAAAGAAAGTTTCTCTCCTTCTGCCTGCTTTGCTCAGAGGACTGGATGAAGTCAGGGAGTTCTCCCTTTCACTGAGAAATTGCAGGCTGCTGTTGCCTGGGCGCTCTCTTCTTTGCAAAAGAGTCTGCAGTTCCACGCTTTGAACCGTGGAAAGGCGCCGGGCTCTCCTAAGATTTCCCCCGGCGCTTCGTTTGCCCTGGGCCAAAGCGAGCCTTCACATTCGCTGAACGCGAACACTGCATACTCGTTCCACTTCCAGAACAGGGCTACGGCGAGGCAGTTCTCCGGGGGAAAACGGCCCTTCGCGAAGGGCAGATCTGTCGAGCTCATTGCGGGAAAGCGAAAGCAAAGGACGCTTTTCTCCCTCTAACTGCTTTCGTCAGAGGAACGGGGGAAGTCACAGTGTTCTTTCTCTCACTGAGATACACACAATCTGACGTTGCCTCTTTGCTCCGTTGCTGGCGAAGAACTGAAACGGACATACATTCCTGTGGGGAAACACAGGGTTTTGCTAGGATTTCTCTAGGCAGTGTGTTTTCCCTGGGCCTCACTGTAGCAACACTATCTCGCCAATGCAACACTGCATGGGATTTCTTCTGCCAGGAGAGAGCTGCTGCTTTGTAGTTTGTGCTAGGAAACTTTGCTTTGGCAAGTGCCAATTGACCGCAGTGAGGCAGAAAGAAAAGAGAATAGCAAGAGACCTTTCTCCCCAGCTGCTCAGCCAAGCCCTTCCAGCTAAAACTATGTCGTTGCTCCTCTGGAAGGATCCCTGCACCGTGACGTAGTTTTTCAGAAGAAGCCTTGCGTTCGCAAGAGCAAATGAGGAATTCGTTGCAGGAAAGAGGACGGAAAGAAAGTTTCTCTCCTTCTGCCTGCTTTGCTCAGAGGACTGGATGAAGTCAGGGAGTTCTCCCTTTCACTGAGAAACGTGCAGGCTGCTGTTGCCTGGGCGCTCTCTTCTTTGCAAAAGAGTCTGCAGTTCCACGCTTTGAACCGTGGAAAGGCGCCGGGCTCTGCTAAGATTTCCCCCGGCGCTTCTTTTGCCCTGGGCCAAAGCGAGCCTTCACATTCGCTGAACGCTAACACTGCATACTCGTTCCACTTCCAGAACCGGGCTACGGCGAGGCAGTTCTCCGGGGGAAAACGGCCCTTCGCGAAGGGCAGATCTGCCGAGCTCATTGCGGGAAAGCGAAAGCAAAGGACGCTTTTCTCCCTCTAACCGCTTTCGTCAGAGGAACGGGGGAAGTCACAGTGTTCTTTCTCTCCCTGAGATACACACAATCTGACGTTGCCTCTGAGCTCCGTTGCTGGCAAAGAACTGAAAGTGACATACATTCCTGTGGGGAAACACAGGGCTTTGCTAGGATTTCTCTAGGCAGTGTGTTTTCCCTGGGCCTCACTGTAGCAACACTATCTTGCCTGGGCAACACTGCATGGCACTTCCTCTGCCAGGAGAGAGCTGCTGCTTTGTAGTTTGTGCTGGGAAACCTTGCTTTGGCAAGTGCCAATTGACCGCATTCAGGCAGAAAGAAAAGAGAATAGCAAGAGGCCTTTTCTCCCCGGCTGCTCTGCCAAGCCCTTCCAGCTCAAACTATGTCGTTGCTCCTCTGGAAGGATCCCTGCACCGCGGCGTAGTTTTTCCGCAGAAGCCCTGCGTTTGCAAGAGCAAATGAGGAATTCGTGGCAGGAAAGAGGAAGGAAAGAAAGTTTCTCTCCCTCTGCCTGCTTTGCTCAGAGGACTGGATGAAGTCAGGGAGTTCTCCCTTTCACTGAGAAACGTGCGGGCTGCTGTTGCCTGGGCGCTCTCTTCTTTGCAAAAGAGTCTGCAGTTCCACGCTTTGAACCGTGGAAAGGCGCCGGGCTCTGCTAACATTTCCCCCGGCGCTTCGTTTGCCCTGGGCCAAAGCGAGCCTTCACAATAGCTGAACGCTAACACTGCATACTCGTTCCACTTCCAGAACCGGGCTATGGCGAGGCCGTTCTCCGGGGGAAAACGGCCCTTCGCGAAGGGCAGATCTGCCGAGCTCCTTGCGGGAAAGCGAAAGCAAAGGACGCGTTTCTCCCTCTAACCGCTTTCGTCATAGGAACGGGGGAAGTCACAGTGTTCTTCCTCTCCCTGAGATACACACAATCTGACGTTGCCTCTGAGCTCCGTTGCTGGCAAAGAACTGAAATTGACATACATTCCTGTGGGGAAACACAGGGCTTTGCTAGGATTTCTCTAGGCAGTGTGTTTTCCCTGGGCCTCACTGTAGCAACACTATCTCGCCAGGGCAACACTGCATGGCACTTCCTCTGCCAGGAGAGAGCTGCTGCTTTGTAGTTTGTGCTGGGAAACCTTGCTTTGGCAAGTGCCAATTGACCGCATTCAGGCAGAAAGAAAAGAGAATAGCAAGAGGCCTTTTCTCCCCGGCTGCTCTGCCAAGCCCTTCCAGCTCAAACTATGTCGTTGCTCCTCTGGAAGGATCCCTGCACCGCGGCGTAGTTTTTCCGCAGAAGCCCTGCGTTTGCAAGAGCAAATGAGGAATTCGTGGCAGGAAAGAGGAAGGAAAGAAAGTTTCTCTCCCTCTGCCTGCTTTGCTCAGAGGACCGGATGAAGTCAGGGAGTTCTCCCTTTCACTGAGAAACGTGCGGGCTGCTGTTGCCTGGGCGCTCTCTTCTTTGCAAAAGAGTCTGCAGTTCCACGCTTTGAACCGTGGAAAGGCGCCGGGCTCTGCTAAGATTTCCCCCGGCGCTTCGTTTGCCCTGGGCCAAAGCGAGCCTTCACAATAGCTGAACGCTAACACTGCATACTCGTTCCACTTCCAGAACCGGGCTACGGCGAGGCCGTTCTCGGGGGAAAACGGCCCTTCGCGAAGGGCAGATCTGCCGAGCTCCTTGCGGGAAAGCGAAAGCAAAGGACGCTTTTCTCCCTCTAACCGCTTTCGTCAGAGGAACGGGGGAAGTCACAGTGTTCTTTCTCTCCCTGAGATACACACAATCTGACGTTGCCTCTGAGCTCCGTTGCTGGCAAAGAACTGAAAGTGACATACATTCCTGTGGGGAAACACAGGGCTTTGCTAGGATTTCTCTAGGCAGTGTGTTTTCCCTGGGCCTCACTGTAGCAACACTATCTCGCCAGGGCAACACTGCATGGCACTTCCTCTGCCAGGAGAGAGCTGCTGCTTTGTAGTTTGTGCTGGGAAACCTTGCTTTGGCAAGTGCCAATTGACCGCATTCAGGCAGAAAGAAAAGAGCATAGCAAGAGGCCTTTTCTCCCCGGCTGCTCTGCCAAGCCCTTCCAGCTCAAACTATGTCGTTGCTCCTCTGGAAGGATCCCTGCACCGCGGCGTAGTTTTTCCGAAGAAGCCCTGCGTTTGCAAGAGCAAATGAGGAATTCGTGGCAGGAAAGAGGAAGGAAAGAAAGTTTCTCTCCCTCTGCCTGCTTTGCTCAGAGGACTGGATGAAGTCAGGGAGTTCTCCCTTTCACTGAGAAACGTGCGGGCTGCTGTTGCCTGGGCGCTCTCTTCTTTGCAAAAGAGTCTGCAGTTCCACGCTTTGAACCGTGGAAAGGCGCCGGGCTCTGCTAAGATTTCCCCCGGCGCTTCGTTTGCCCTGGGCCAAAGCGAGCCTTCACAGTAGCTGAACGCTAACACTGCATACTCGTTCCACTTCCAGAACCGGGCTACGGCGAGGCCGTTCTCCGGGGGAAAACGGCCCTTCGTGAAGGGCAGATCTGCCGAGCTCCTTGCGGGAAAGCGAAAGCAAAGGACGCTTTTCTCCCTCTAACCGCTTTCGTCAGAGGAACGGGGGAAGTCACAGTGTTCTTCCTCTCCCTGAGATACACACAATCTGACGTTGCCTCTGAGCTCCGTTGCTGGCAAAGAACTGAAAGTGACATACATTCCTGTGGGGAAACACAGGGCTTTGCTAGGATTTCTCTAGGCAGTGTGTTTTCCCTGGGCCTCACTGTAGCAACACTATCTCGGCAGGGCAACACTACATGGGATTTCCTCTGCCAGGAGAGAGCTGCTGCTTTCTAGTTTGTGCTGGGAAACCTTGCTTTGGCAAGTGCCAATTGACCGCATTCGGGCAGAAAGAAAAGAGAACAGCAAGAGGCCTTTTCTCCCCGGCTGCTCTGCCAAGCCCTTCCAGCTAAAACTATGTCCTTGCTCCTCTGGAAGGATCCCTGCACCGTGACGTAGTTTTTTAGAAGAAGCCTTGGGGTTCCAAGAGCAAATGAGGAATTCGTTGCAGAAAAGAGGACGGAAAGAAAGTTTGTCTTCTTCTGCCTGCTTTGGTCAGAGGACTGGATGAAGTCAGGGAGTTCTCCCTTTCACTGATAAACGTGCAGGCTGCTGTTGCCTGGGCCCTCTCTTCTTTGCAAAAGAGTCTGCAGTTCCACGCTTTGAACCGTGGAAAGGCGCCGGGCTCGGCTAAGATTTCCCCCGGCGCTTCCTTTGCCCTGGGCCAAAGCGAGCCTTCACATTAGCTGAACGCTAACACTGCATACTCGTTCCACTTCCAGAACAGGGCTACCGCGAGGCAGTTCTCCGGGGGAAAACGGCCCTTCGCGAAGGGCAGATCTGTCGAGCTCATTGCGGGAAAGCGAAAGCAAAGGACGCTTTTCTCCCTCCAACCGCTTTCGTCAGAGGAACGGGGGAAGTCACAGTGTTCTTTCTCTCACTGAGATACACACAATCTGACGTTGCCTCTTTGCTCCGTTGCTGGCATAGAACTGAAACGGACATACATTCCTGTGGGGAAACACAGGTCTTTGCTAGGATTTCTCTAGGCAGTGTGTTTTCCATGGGCCTCACTGTAGCAACACTATCTCGCCAGGGCAACACTGCATGGGATTTCCTCTGCCAGAAGAGAGCTGCTGCTTTGTAGTTTGTGCTGGGAAAGCTTGCTTTGGCAAGTGCCAATTGACCGCATTCGGGCAGAAAGAAAAAAGAACAGCCAGAGGCCTTTTCTCCCCGGCTGCTCTGCGAAGTCCTTCCAGCGAAAATTATGTCGTTGCTCCTCTGGAAGGATCCCTGCACCGTGACGTAGTTTTTCAGAAGAAGCCTTGCGTTTGCAAGAGCAAATGAGGAATTCGTTGCAGGAAAGAGGAAGGAAAGAAAGTTTCTCTCCTTCTGCCTGCTTTGCTCAGACGACTGGATGAAGTCAGGGAGTTCTCCCTTTCACTGAGAAATTGCAGGCTGCTGTTGCCTGGGCGCTCTCTTCTTTGCAAAAGAGTCTGCAGTTCCACGCTTTGAACCGTGGAAAGGCGCCGGGCTCTCCTAAGATTTCCCCCGGCGCTTCGTTTGCCCTGGGCCAAAGCGAGCCTTCACATTCGCTGAACGCGAACACTGCATACTCGTTCCACTTCCAGAACAGGGCTACGGCGAGGCAGTTCTCCGGGGGAAAACGGCCCTTCGCGAAGGGCAGATCTGTCGAGCTCATTGCGGGAAAGCGAAAGCAAAGGACGCTTTTCTCCCTCTAACTGCTTTCGTCAGAGGAACGGGGGAAGTCACAGTGTTCTTTCTCTCACTGAGATACACACAATCTGACGTTGCCTCTTTGCTCCGTTGCTGGCGAAGAACTGAAACGGACATACATTCCTGTGGGGAAACACAGGGTTTTGCTAGGATTTCTCTAGGCAGTGTGTTTTCCCTGGGCCTCACTGTAGCAACACTATCTCGCCAGGGCAACACTGCATGGGATTTCCTCTGCCAGGAGAGAGCTGCTGCTTTGTAGTTTGTGCTAGGAAACTTTGCTTTGGCAAGTGCCAATTGACCGCAGTGAGGCAGAAAGAAAAGAGAATAGCAAGAGACCTTTCTCCCCAGCTGCTCAGCCAAGCCCTTCCAGCTAAAACTATGTCGTTGCTCCTCTGGAAGGATCCCTGCACCGTGACGTAGTTTTTTAGAAGAAGCCTTGCGTTTCCAAGAGCAAATGAGGAATTCGTTGCAGAAGAGAGGACGGAAAGAAAGTTTGTCTTCTTCTGCCTGCTTTGGTCAGAGGACTGGATGAAGTCAGGGAGTTCTCCCTTTCACTGAGAAACGTGCGGGCTGCTGTTGCCTGGGCGCTCTCTTCTTTGCAAAAGAGTCTGCAGTTCCACGCTTTGAACCATGGAAAGGCGCCGGGCTCTGCTAAGATTTCCCCCGGCGCTTCGTTTGCCCTGGGCCAAAGCGAGCCTTCACATTCGCTGAACGCTAACACTGCATACTCGTTCCACTTCCAGAACCGGGCTACGGCGAGGCAGTTCTCCGGGGGAAAACGGCCCTTCGCGAAGGGCAGATCTGCCGAGCTCATTGCGGGAAAGCGAAAGCAAAGGACGCTTTTCTCCCTCTAACCGCTTTCGTCAGAGGAACGGGGGAAGTCACAGTGTTCTTTCTCTCCCGGAGATACACACAATCTGACGTTGCCTCTGAGCTCCGTTGCTGGCAAAGAACTGAAAGTGACATACATTCCTGTGGGGAAACACAGGGCTTTGCTAGGATTTCTCTAGGCAGTGTGTTTTCCCTGGGCCTCACTGTAGCAACACGATCTCGCCAGGGCAACACTGCATGGCACTTCCTCTGCCAGGAGAGAGCTGCTTCTTTGTAGTTTCTGCTGGGAAACCTTGCTTTGGCAAGTGCGAATTGACCGCATTCAGGCAGAAAGAAAAGAGAATAGCAAGAGGCCTTTTCTCCCCGGCTGCTCTGCCAAGCCCTTCCAGCTCAAACTATGTCGTTGCTCCTCTGGAAGGATCCCTGCACCGCGGCGTAGTTTTTCCGAAGAAGCCCTGCGTTTGCAAGAGCAAATGAGGAATTCGTGGCAGGAAAGAGGAAGGAAAGAAAGTTTCTCTCCCTCTGCCTGCTTTGCTCAGAGGACCGGATGAAGTCAGGGAGTTCTCCCTTTCACTGAGAAACGTGCGGGCTGCTGTTGCCTGGGCGCTCTCTTCTTTGCAAAAGAGTCTGCAGTTCCACGCTTTGAACCGTGGAAAGGCGCCGGGCTCTGCTAAGATTTCCCCCGGCGCTTCGTTTGCCCTGGGCCAAAGCGAGCCTTCACAATAGCTGAACGCTAACACTGCATACTCGTTCCACTTCCAGAACCGGGCTACGGCGAGGCAGTTCTCCGGGGGAAAACGGCCCTTCGCGAAGGGCAGATCTGCCGAGCTCATTGCGGGAAAGCGAAAGCAAAGGACGCTTTTCTCCCTCTAACCGCTTTCGTCAGAGGAACGGGGGAAGTCACAGTGTTCTTTCTCTCCCTGAGATACACACAATCTGACGTTGCCTCTGAGCTCCGTTGCTGGCAAAGAACTGAAAGTGACATACATTCCTGTGGGGAAACACAGGGCTTTGCTAGGATTTCTCTAGGCAGTGCGTTTTCCCTGGGCCTCACTGTAGCAACACGATCTCGCCAGGGCAACACTGCATGGCACTTCCTCTGCCAGGAGAGAGCTGCTTCTTTGTAGTTTCTGCTGGGAAACCTTGCTTTGGCAAGTGCGAATTGACCGCATTCAGGCAGAAAGAAAAGAGAATAGCAAGAGGCCTTTTCTCCCCGGCTGCTCTGCCAAGCCCTTCCAGCTCAAACTATGTCGTTGCTCCTCTGGAAGGATCCCTGCACCGCGGCGTAGTTTTTCCGAAGAAGCCCTGCGTTTGCAAGAGCAAATGAGGAATTCGTGGCAGGAAAGAGGAGGGAAAGAAAGTTTCTCTCCCTCTGCCTGCTTTGCTCAGAGGACCTGATGAAGTCAGGGAGTTCTCCCTTTCACTGAGAAACGTGCGGGCTGCTGTTGCCTGGGCGCTCTCTTCTCTGCAAAAGAGTCTGCAATTCCACGCTTTGAACCGTGGAAAGGCGCCGGGCTCTGCTAAGATTTCCCCCGGCGCTTCGTTTACCCTGGGCCAAAGCGAGCCTTCACAATAGCTGAACGCTAACACTGCATACTCGTTCCACTTCCAGAACCGGGCTACGGCGAGCAGTTCTCCGGGGAAAACGGCCCTTCGCGAAGGGCAGATCTGCCGAGCTCATTGCGGGAAAGCGAAAGCAAAGGACGCTTTTCTCCCTCTAACCGCTTTCGTCAGAGGAACGGGGGAAGTCACAGTGTTCTTTCTCTCCCTGAGATACACACAATCTGACGTTGCCTCTGAGCTCCGTTGCTGGCAAAGAACTGAAAGTGACATACATTCCTGTGGGGAAACACAGGGCTTTGCTAGGATTTCTCTAGGCAGTGTGTTTTCCCTGGGCCTCACTGTAGCAACACGATCTCGCCAGGGCAGAACTGCATGGGATTTCCTCTGCCAGGAGAGAGCTGCTGCTTTGTAGTTTGTGCTGGGAAACCTTGCTTTGGCAAGTGCGAATTGACCGCATTCAGGCAGAAAGAAAAGAGAATAGCAAGAGGCCTTTTCTCCCCGGCTGCTCTGCCAAGCCCTTCCAGCTCAAACTATGTCGTTGCTCCTCTGGAAGGATCCCTGCACCGCGGCGTAGTTTTTCCGAAGAAGCCCTGCGTTTGCAAGAGCAAATGAGGAATTCGTGGCAGGAAAGAGGAAGGAAAGAAAGTTTCTCTCCCTCTGCCTGCTTTGCTCAGAGGACCGGATGAAGTCAGGGAGTTCTCCCTTTCACTGAGAAACGTGCGGGCTGCTGTTGCCTGGGCGCTCTCTTCTTTGCAAAAGAGTCTGCAGTTCCACGCTTTGAACCGTGGAAAGGCGCCGGGCTCTGCTAAGATTTCCCCCGGCGCTTCGTTTGCCCTGGGCCAAAGCGAGCCTTCACATTCGCTGAACGCTAACACTGCATACTCGTTCCACTTCCAGAACCGGGCTACGGCGAGGCAGTTCTCCGGAGGAAAACGGCCCTTCGCGAAGGGCAGATCTGCCGAGCTCATTGCGGGAAAGCGAAAGCAAAGGACGCTTTTCTCCCTCTAACCGCTTTCGTCAGAGGAACGGGGGAAGTCACAGTGTTCTTTCTCTCCCTGAGATACACACAATCTGACGTTGCCTCTGAGCTCCGTTGCTGGCAAAGAACTGAAAGTGACATACATTCCTGTGGGGAAACACAGGGCTTTGCTAGGATTTCTCTAGGCAGTGTGTTTTCCCTGGGCCTCACTGTAGCAACACTATCTCGCCAGGGCAACACTGCATGGCACTTCCTCTGCCAGGAGAGAGCTGCTTCTTTGTAGTTTCTGCTGGGAAACCTTGCTTTGGCAAGTGCGAATTGACCGCATTGAGGCAGAAAGAAAAGAGAATAGCAAGAGGCCTTTTCTCCCCGGCTGCTCTGCCAAGCCCTTCCAGCTCAAACTATGTCGTTGCTCCTCTGGAAGGATCCCTGCACCGCGGCGTAGTTTTTCCGAAGAAGCCCTGCGTTTGCAAGAGCAAATGAGGAATTCGTGGCAGGAAAGAGGAAGGAAAGAAAGTTTCTCTCCCTCTGCCTGCTTTGCTCAGAGGACCGGATGAAGTCAGGGAGTTCTCCCTTTCACTGAGAAACGTGCGGCCTGCTGTTGCCTGGGCGCTCTCTTCTCTGCAAAAGAGTCTGCAGTTCCACGCTTTGAACCGTGGAAAGGCGCCGGGCTCTGCTAAGATTTCCCCCGGCGCTTCGTTTGCCCTGGGCCAAAGCGAGCCTTCACAATAGCTGAACGCTAACACTGCATACTCGTTCCACTTCCAGAACCGGGCTACGGCGAGGCAGTTCTCCGGGGGAAAACGGCCCTTCGCGAAGGGCAGATCTGCCGAGCTCATTGCGGGAAAGCGAAAGCAAAGGACGCTTTTCTCCCTCTAACCGCTTTCGTCAGAGGAACGGGGGAAGTCACAGTGTTCTTTCTCTCCCTGAGATACACACAATCTGACGTTGCCTCTGAGCTCCGTTGCTGGCAAAGAACTGAAAGTGACATACATTCCTGTGGGGAAACACAGGGCTTTGCTAGGATTTCTCTAGGCAGTGTGTTTTCCCTGGGCCTCACTGTAGCAACACGATCTCGCCAGGGCAGAACTGCATGGGATTTCCTCTGCCAGGAGAGAGCTGCTGCTTTGTAGTTTGTGCTGGGAAACCTTGCTTTGGCAAGTGCGAATTGACCGCATTCAGGCAGAAAGAAAAGAGAATAGCAAGAGGCCTTTTCTCCCCGGCTGCTCTGCCAAGCCCTTCCAGCTCAAACTATGTCGTTGCTCCTCTGGAAGGATCCCTGCACCGCGGCGTAGTTTTTCCGAAGAAGCCCTGCGTTTGCAAGAGCAAATGAGGAATTCGTGGCAGGAAAGAGGAAGGAAAGAAAGTTTCTCTCCCTCTGCCTGCTTTGCTCAGAGGACCGGATGAAGTCAGGGAGTTCTCCCTTTCACTGAGAAACGTGCGGGCTGCTGTTGCCTGGGCGCTCTCTTCTTTGCAAAAGAGTCTGCAGTTCCTCGCTTTGAACCGTGGAAAGGCGCCGGGCTCTGCTAAGATTTCCCCCGGCGCTTCGTTTGCCCTGGGCCAAAGCGAGCCTTCACAATAGCTGAACGCTAACACTGCATACTCGTTCCACTTCCAGAACCGGGCTACGGCGAGGCAGTTCTCCAGGGGAAAACGGCCCTTCGCGAAGGGCAGATCTGCCGAGCTCATTGCGGGAAAGCGAAAGCAAAGGACGCTTTTCTCCCTCTAACCGCTTTCGTCAGAGGAACGGGGGAAGTCACAGTGTTCTTTCTCTCCCTGAGATACACACAATCTGACGTTGCCTCTGAGCTCCGTTGCTGGCAAAGAACTGAAAGTGACATACATTCCTGTGGGGAAACACAGGGCTTTGCTAGGATTTCTCTAGGCAGTGTGTTTTCCCTGGGCCTCACTGTAGCAACACGATCTCGCCAGGGCAACACTGCATGGCACTTCCTCTGCCAGGAGAGAGCTGCTGCTTTGTAGTTTGTGCTGGGAAACCTTGCTTTGGCAAGTGCGAATTGACCGCATTCAGGCAGAAAGAAAAGAGAATAGCAAGAGGCCTTTTCTCCCCGGCTGCTCTGCCAAGCCCTTCCAGCTCAAACTATGTCGTTGCTCCTCTGGAAGGATCCCTGCACCGCGGCGTAGTTTTTCCGAAGAAGCCCTGCGTTTGCAAGAGCAAATGAGGAATTCGTGGCAGGAAAGAGGAAGGAAAGAAAGTTTCTCTCCCTCTGCCTGCTTTGCTCAGAGGACCGGATGAAGTCAGGGAGTTCTCCCTTTCACTGAGAAACGTGCGGGCTGCTGTTGCCTGGGCGCTCTCTTCTTTGCAAAAGAGTCTGCAGTTCCACGCTTTGAACCGTGGAAAGGCGCCGGGCTCTGCTAAGATTTCCCCGGCGCTTCGTTTGCCCTGGGCCAAAGCGAGCCTTCACAATAGCTGAACGCTAACACTGCATACTCGTTCCACTTCCAGAACCGGGCTACGGCGAGGCAGTTCTCCGGGGGAAAACGGCCCTTCGCGAAGGGCAGATCTGCCGAGCTCATTGCGGGAAAGCGAAAGCAAAGGACGCTTTTCTCCCTCTAACCGCTTTCGTCAGAGGAACGGGGGAAGTCACAGTGTTCTTTCTCTCCCTGAGATACACACAATCTGACGTTGCCTCTGAGCTCCGTTGCTGGCAAAGAACTGAAAGTGACATACATTCCTGTGGGGAAACACAGGGCTTTGCTAGGATTTCTCTAGGCAGTGTGTTTTCCCTGGGCCTCACTGTAGCAACACGATCTCGCCAGGGCAACACTGCATGGCACTTCCTCTGCCAGGAGAGAGCTGCTGCTTTGTAGTTTGTGCTGGGAAACCTTGCTTTGGCAAGCGCGAATTGACCGCATTCAGGCAGAAAGAAAAGAGAATAGCAAGAGGCCTTTTCTCCCCGGCTGCTCTGCCAAGCCCTTCCAGCTCAAACTATGTCGTTGCTCCTCTGGAAGGATCCCTGCACCGCGGCGTAGTTTTTCCGAAGAAGCCCTGCGTTTGCAAGAGCAAATGAGGAATTCGTGGCAGGAAAGAGGAGGGAAAGAAAGTTTCTCTCCCTCTGCCTGCTTTGCTCAGAGGACTTGATAAAGTCAGGGAGTTCTCCCTTTCACTGAGAAACGTGCGGGCTGCTGTTGCCTGGGCGCTCTCTTCTCTGCAAAAGAGTCTGCAATTCCACGCTTTGAACCGTGGAAAGGCGCCGGGCTCTGCTAAGATTTCCCCCGGCGCTTCGTTTACCCTGGGCCAAAGCGAGCCTTCACAATAGCTGAACGCTAACACTGCATACTCGTTCCACTTCCAGAACCGGGCTACGGCGAGCAGTTCTCCGGGGAAAACGGCCCTTCGCGAAGGGCAGATCTGCCGAGCTCATTGCGGGAAACCGAAAGCAAAGGACGCTTTTCTCCCTCTAACCGCTTTCGTCAGAGGAACGGGGGAAGTCACAGTGTTCTTTCTCTCCCTGAGATACACACAGTCTGACGTTGCCTCTGAGCTCCGTTGCTGGCAAAGAACTGAAAGTGACATACATTCCTGTGGGGAAACACAGGGCTTTGCTAGGATTTCTCTAGGCAGTGTGTTTTCCCTGGGCCTCACTGTAGCAACACTATCTCGCCAGGGCAACACTGCATGGCACTTCCTCTGCCAGGAGAGAGCTGCTGCTTTGTAGTTTGTGCTGGGAAACCTTGCTTTGGCAAGTGCGAATTGACCGCATTCAGGCAGAAAGAAAAGAGAATAGCAAGAGGCCTTTTCTCCCCGGCTGCTCTGCCAAGCCCTTCCAGCTCAAACTATGTCGTTGCTCCTCTGGAAGGATCCCTGCACCGCGGCGTAGTTTTTCCGAAGAAGCCCTGCGTTTGCAAGAGCAAATGAGGAATTCGTGGCAGGAAAGAGGAAGGAAAGAAAGTTTCTCTCCCTCTGCCTGCTTTGCTCAGAGGACCGGATGAAGTCAGGGAGTTCTCCCTTTCACTGAGAAACGTGCGGGCTGCTGTTGCCTGGGCGCTCTCTTCTTTGCAAAAGAGTCTGCAGTTCCACGCTTTGAACCGTGGAAAGGCGCCGGGCTCTGCTAAGATTTCCCCCGGCGCTTCGTTTGCCCTGGGCCAAAGCGAGCCTTCACAATAGCTGAACGCTAACACTGCATACTCGTTCCACTTCCAGAACCGGGCTACGGCGAGGCAGTTCTCCGGGGGAAAACGGCCCTTCGCGAAGGGCAGATCTGCCGAGCTCATTGCGGGAAAGCGAAAGCAAAGGACGCTTTTCTCCCTCTAACCGCTTTCGTCAGAGGAACGGGGGAAGTCACAGTGTTCTTTCTCTCCCTGAGATACACACAATCTGACGTTGCCTCTGAGCTCCGTTGCTGGCAAAGAACTGAAAGTGACATACATTCCTGTGGGGAAACACAGGGCTTTGCTAGGATTTCTCTAGGCAGTGTGTTTTCCCTGGGCCTCACTGTAGCAACACGATCTCGCCAGGGCAGAACTGCATGGGATTTCCTCTGCCAGGAGAGAGCTGCTGCTTTGTAGTTTGTGCTGGGAAACCTTGCTTTGGCAAGTGCGAATTGACCGCATTCAGGCAGAAAGAAAAGAGAATAGCAAGAGGCCTTTTCTCCCCGGCTGCTCTGCCAAGCCCTTCCAGCTCAAACTATGTCGTTGCTCCTCTGGAAGGATCCCTGCACCGCGGCGTAGTTTTTCCGAAGAAGCCCTGCGTTTGCAAGAGCAAATGAGGAATTCGTGGCAGGAAAGAGGAAGGAAAGAAAGTTTCTCTCCCTCTGCCTGCTTTGCTCAGAGGACCGGATGAAGTCAGGGAGTTCTCCCTTTCACTGAGAAACGTGCGGGCTGCTGTTGCCTGGGCGCTCTCTTCTTTGCAAAAGAGTCTGCAGTTCCACGCTTTGAACCGTGGAAAGGCGCCGGGCTCTGCTAAGATTTCCCCGGCGCTTCGTTTGCCCTGGGCCAAAGCGAGCCTTCACAATAGCTGAACGCTAACACTGCATACTCGTTCCACTTCCAGAACCGGGCTACGGCGAGGCAGTTCTCCGGGGGAAAACGGCCCTTCGCGAAGGGCAGATCTGCCGAGCTCATTGCGGGAAAGCGAAAGCAAAGGACGCTTTTCTCCCTCTAACCGCTTTCGTCAGAGGAACGGGGGAAGTCACAGTGTTCTTTCTCTCCCTGAGATACACACAATCTGACGTTGCCTCTGAGCTCCGTTGCTGGCAAAGAACTGAAAGTGACATACATTCCTGTGGGGAAACACAGGGCTTTGCTAGGATTTCTCTAGGCAGTGTGTTTTCCCTGGGCCTCACTGTAGCAACACGATCTCGCCAGGGCAACACTGCATGGCACTTCCTCTGCCAGGAGAGAGCTGCTGCTTTGTAGTTTGTGCTGGGAAACCTTGCTTTGGCAAGCGCGAATTGACCGCATTCAGGCAGAAAGAAAAGAGAATAGCAAGAGGCCTTTTCTCCCCGGCTGCTCTGCCAAGCCCTTCCAGCTCAAACTATGTCGTTGCTCCTCTGGAAGGATCCCTGCACCGCGGCGTAGTTTTTCCGAAGAAGCCCTGCGTTTGCAAGAGCAAATGAGGAATTCGTGGCAGGAAAGAGGAGGGAAAGAAAGTTTCTCTCCCTCTGCCTGCTTTGCTCAGAGGACTTGATGAAGTCAGGGAGTTCTCCCTTTCACTGAGAAACGTGCGGGCTGCTGTTGCCTGGGCGCTCTCTTCTCTGCAAAAGAGTCTGCAATTCCACGCTTTGAACCGTGGAAAGGCGCCGGGCTCTGCTAAGATTTCCCCCGGCGCTTCGTTTACCCTGGGCCAAAGCGAGCCTTCACAATAGCTGAACGCTAACACTGCATACTCGTTCCACTTCCAGAACCGGGCTACGGCCGAGGCAGTTCTCTGGGGGAAAACGGCCCTTCGCGAAGGGCAGATCTGCCGAGCTCATTGCGGGAAAGCGAAAGCAAAGGACGCTTTTCGCCCTCTAACCGCTTTCGTCAGAGGAACTGGGGAAGTCACAGTGTTCTTTCTCTCCCTGAGATACACACAATCTGACGTTGCCTCTGAGCTCCGTTGCTGGCAAAGAACTGAAAGTGACATACATTCCTGTGGGGAAACACAGGGCTTTGCTAGGATTTCTCTAGGCAGTGTGTTTTCCCTGGGCCTCACTGTAGCAACACGATCTCGCCAGGGCAGAACTGCATGGGATTTCCTCTGCCAGGAGAGAGCTGCTGCTTTGTAGTTTGTGCTGGGAAACCTTGCTTTGGCAAGTGCGAATTGACCGCATTCAGGCAGAAAGAAAAGAGAATAGCAAGAGGCCTTTTCTCCCCGGCTGCTCTGCCAAGCCCTTCCAGCTCAAACTATGTCGTTGCTCCTCTGGAAGGATCCCTGCACCGCGGCGTAGTTTTTCCGAAGAAGCCCTGCGTTTGCACGAGCAAATGAGGAATTCGTGGCAGGAAAGAGGAAGGAAAGAAAGTTTCTCTCCCTCTGCCTGCTTTGCTCAGAGGACCGGATGAAGTCAGGGAGTTCTCCCTTTCACTGAGAAACGTGCGGGCTGCTGTTGCCTGGGCGCTCTCTTCTCTGCAAAAGAGTCTGCAATTCCACGCTTTGAACCGTGGAAAGGCGCCGGGCTCTGCTAAGATTTCCCCCGGCGCTTCGTTTACCCTGGGCCAAAGCGAGCCTTCACAATAGCTGAACGCTAACACTGCATACTCGTTCCACTTCCAGAACCGGGCTACGGCGAGCAGTTCTCCGGGGAAAACGGCCCTTCGCGAAGGGCAGATCTGCCGAGCTCATTGCGGGAAACCGAAAGCAAAGGACGCTTTTCTCCCTCTAACCGCTTTCGTCAGAGGAACGGGGGAAGTCACAGTGTTCTTTCTCTCCCTGAGATACACACAGTCTGACGTTGCCTCTGAGCTCCGTTGCTGGCAAAGAACTGAAAGTGACATACATTCCTGTGGGGAAACACAGGGCTTTGCTAGGATTTCTCTAGGCAGTGTGTTTTCCCTGGGCCTCACTGTAGCAACACTATCTCGCCAGGGCAACACTGCATGGCACTTCCTCTGCCAGGAGAGAGCTGCTGCTTTGTAGTTTGTGCTGGGAAACCTTGCTTTGGCAAGTGCGAATTGACCGCATTCAGGCAGAAAGAAAAGAGAATAGCAAGAGGCCTTTTCTCCCCGGCTGCTCTGCCAAGCCCTTCCAGCTCAAACTATGTCGTTGCTCCTCTGGAAGGATCCCTGCACCGCGGCGTAGTTTTTCCGAAGAAGCCCTGCGTTTGCAAGAGCAAATGAGGAATTCGTGGCAGGAAAGAGGAAGGAAAGAAAGTTTCTCTCCCTCTGCCTGCTTTGCTCAGAGGACCGGATGAAGTCAGGGAGTTCTCCCTTTCACTGAGAAACGTGCGGGCTGCTGTTGCCTGGGCGCTCTCTTCTTTGCAAAAGAGTCTGCAGTTCCACGCTTTGAACCGTGGAAAGGCGCCGGGCTCTGCTAAGATTTCCCCCGGCGCTTCGTTTGCCCTGGGCCAAAGCGAGCCTTCACAATAGCTGAACGCTAACACTGCATACTCGTTCCACTTCCAGAACCGGGCTACGGCGAGGCAGTTCTCCGGGGGAAAACGGCCCTTCGCGAAGGGCAGATCTGCCGAGCTCATTGCGGGAAAGCGAAAGCAAAGGACGCTTTTCTCCCTCTAACCGCTTTCGTCAGAGGAACGGGGGAAGTCACAGTGTTCTTTCTCTCCCTGAGATACACACAATCTGACGTTGCCTCTGAGCTCCGTTGCTGGCAAAGAACTGAAAGTGACATACATTCCTGTGGGGAAACACAGGGCTTTGCTAGGATTTCTCTAGGCAGTGTGTTTTCCCTGGGCCTCACTGTAGCAACACGATCTCGCCAGGGCAACACTGCATGGCACTTCCTCTGCCAGGAGAGAGCTGCTTCTTTGTAGTTTCTGCTGGGAAACCTTGCTTTGGCAAGTGCGAATTGACCGCATTCAGGCAGAAAGAAAAGAGAATAGCAAGAGGCCTTTTCTCCCCGGCTGCTCTGCCAAGCCCTTCCAGCTCAAACTATGTCGTTGCTCCTCTGGAAGGATCCCTGCACCGCGGCGTAGTTTTTCCGAAGAAGCCCTGCGTTTGCACGAGCAAATGAGGAATTCGTGGCAGGAAAGAGGAAGGAAAGGAAGTTTCTCTCCCTCAGCCTGCTTTGCTCAGAGGACTGGATGAAGTCAGGGAGTTCTCCCTTTCACTGAGAAACGTGCGGGCTGCTGTTGCCTGGGCGCTCTCTTCTTTGCAAAAGAGTCTGCAGTTCCACGCTTTGAACCGTGGAAAGGCGCCGGGCTCTGCTAAGATTTCCCCCGGCGCTTCGTTTGCCCTGGGCCAAAGCGAGCCTTCACAATAGCTGAACGCTAACACTGCATACTCGTTCCACTTCCAGAACCGGGCTACGGCGAGGCAGTTCTCCGGGGGAAAACGGCCCTTCGCGAAGGGCAGATCTGCTGAGCTCATTGCGAGAAAGCGAAAGCAAAGGACGCTTTTCTCCCTCTAACCGCTTTCGTCAGAGGAACGGGGGAAGTCACAGTGTTCTTTCTCTCCCTGAGATACACACAATCTGACGTTGCCTCTGAGCTCCGTTGCTGGCAAAGAACTGAAAGTGACATACATTCCTGTGGGGAAACACAGGGCTTTGCTAGGATTTCTCTAGGCAGTGTGTTTTCCCTGGGCCTCACTGTAGCAACACGATCTCGCCAGGGCAGAACTGCATGGGATTTCCTCTGCCAGGAGAGAGCTGCTGCTTTGTAGTTTGTGCTGGGAAACCTTGCTTTGGCAAGTGCGAATTGACCGCATTCAGGCAGAAAGAAAAGAGAATAGCAAGAGGCCTTTTCTCCCCGGCTGCTCTGCCAAGCCCTTCCAGCTCAAACTATGTCGTTGCTCCTCTGGAAGGATCCCTGCACCGCGGCGTAGTTTTTCCGAAGAAGCCCTGCGTTTGCACGAGCAAATGAGGAATTCGTGGCAGGAAAGAGGAAGGAAAGAAAGTTTCTCTCCCTCTGCCTGCTTTGCTCAGAGGACCTGATGAAGTCAGGGAGTTCTCCCTTTCACTGAGAAACGTGCGGGCTGCTGTTGCCTGGGCGCTCTCTTCTTTGCCAAAGAGTCTGCAGTTCCACGCTTTGAACCGTGGAAAGGCGCCGGGCTCTGCTAAGATTTCCCCCGGCGCTTCGTTTGCCCTGGGCCAAAGCGAGCCTTCACAATAGCTGAACGCTAACACTGCATACTCGTTCCACTTCCAGAACCGGGCTACGGCGAGGCAGTTCTCTGGGGGAAAACGGCCCTTCGCGAAGGGCAGATCTGCCGAGCTCATTGCGGGAAAGCGAAAGCAAAGGACGCTTTTCGCCCTCTAACCGCTTTCGTCAGAGGAACTGGGGAAGTCACAGTGTTCTTTCTCTCCCTGAGATACACACAATCTGACGTTGCCTCTGAGCTCCGTTGCTGGCAAAGAACTGAAAGTGACATACATTCCTGTGGGGAAACACAGGGCTTTGCTAGGATTTCTCTAGGCAGTGTGTTTTCCCTGGGCCTCACTGTAGCAACACGATCTCGCCAGGGCAGAACTGCATGGGATTTCCTCTGCCAGGAGAGAGCTGCTGCTTTGTAGTTTGTGCTGGGAAACCTTGCTTTGGCAAGTGCGAATTGACCGCATTCAGGCAGAAAGAAAAGAGAATAGCAAGAGGCCTTTTCTCCCCGGCTGCTCTGCCAAGCCCTTCCAGCTCAAACTATGTCGTTGCTCCTCTGGAAGGATCCCTGCACCGCGGCGTAGTTTTTCCGAAGAAGCCCTGCGTTTGCACGAGCAAATGAGGAATTCGTGGCAGGAAAGAGGAAGGAAAGAAAGTTTCTCTCCCTCTGCCTGCTTTGCTCAGAGGACCGGATGAAGTCAGGGAGTTCTCCCTTTCACTGAGAAACGTGCGGGCTGCTGTTGCCTGGGCGCTCTCTTCTCTGCAAAAGAGTCTGCAATTCCACGCTTTGAACCGTGGAAAGGCGCCGGGCTCTGCTAAGATTTCCCCCGGCGCTTCGTTTACCCTGGGCCAAAGCGAGCCTTCACAATAGCTGAACGCTAACACTGCATACTCGTTCCACTTCCAGAACCGGGCTACGGCGAGCAGTTCTCCGGGGAAAACGGCCCTTCGCGAAGGGCAGATCTGCCGAGCTCATTGCGGGAAAGCGAAAGCAAAGGACGCTTTTCTCCCTCTAACCGCTTTCGTCAGAGGAACGGGGGAAGTCACAGTGTTCTTTCTCTCCCTGAGATACACACAGTCTGACGTTGCCTCTGAGCTCCGTTGCTGGCAAAGAACTGAAAGTGACATACATTCCTGTGGGGAAACACAGGGCTTTGCTAGGATTTCTCTAGGCAGTGTGTTTTCCCTGGGCCTCACTGTAGCAACACTATCTCGCCAGGGCAACACTGCATGGCACTTCCTCTGCCAGGAGAGAGCTGCTGCTTTGTAGTTTGTGCTGGGAAACCTTGCTTTGGCAAGTGCGAATTGACCGCATTCAGGCAGAAAGAAAAGAGAATAGCAAGAGGCCTTTTCTCCCCGGCTGCTCTGCCAAGCCCTTCCAGCTCAAACTATGTCGTTGCTCCTCTGGAAGGATCCCTGCACCGCGGCGTAGTTTTTCCGAAGAAGCCCTGCGTTTGCAAGAGCAAATGAGGAATTCGTGGCAGGAAAGAGGAAGGAAAGAAAGTTTCTCTCCCTCTGCCTGCTTTGCTCAGAGGACCGGATGAAGTCAGGGAGTTCTCCCTTTCACTGAGAAACGTGCGGGCTGCTGTTGCCTGGGCGCTCTCTTCTTTGCAAAAGAGTCTGCAGTTCCACGCTTTGAACCGTGGAAAGGCGCCGGGCTCTGCTAAGATTTCCCCCGGCGCTTCGTTTGCCCTGGGCCAAAGCGAGCCTTCACAATAGCTGAACGCTAACACTGCATACTCGTTCCACTTCCAGAACCGGGCTACGGCGAGGCAGTTCTCCGGGGGAAAACGGCCCTTCGCGAAGGGCAGATCTGCCGAGCTCATTGCGGGAAAGCGAAAGCAAAGGACGCTTTTCTCCCTCTAACCGCTTTCGTCAGAGGAACGGGGGAAGTCACAGTGTTCTTTCTCTCCCTGAGATACACACAATCTGACGTTGCCTCTGAGCTCCGTTGCTGGCAAAGAACTGAAAGTGACATACATTCCTGTGGGGAAACACAGGGCTTTGCTAGGATTTCTCTAGGCAGTGTGTTTTCCCTGGGCCTCACTGTAGCAACACGATCTCGCCAGGGCAACACTGCATGGCACTTCCTCTGCCAGGAGAGAGCTGCTGCTTTGTAGTTTCTGCTGGGAAACCTTGCTTTGGCAAGTGCGAATTGACCGCATTCAGGCAGAAAGAAAAGAGAATAGCAAGAGGCCTTTTCTCCCCGGCTGCTCTGCCAAGCCCTTCCAGCTCAAACTATGTCGTTGCTCCTCTGGAAGGATCCCTGCACCGCGGCGTAGTTTTTCCGAAGAAGCCCTGCGTTTGCAAGAGCAAATGAGGAATTCGTGGCAGGAAAGAGGAAGGAAAGAAAGTTTCTCTCCCTCTGCCTGCTTTGCTCAGAGGACCGGATGAAGTCAGGGAGTTCTCCCTTTCACTGAGAAACGTGCGGGCTGCTGTTGCCTGGGCGCTCTCTTCTTTGCAAAAGAGTCTGCAGTTCCACGCTTTGAACCGTGGAAAGGCGCCGGGCTCTGCTAAGATTTCCCCCGGCGCTTCGTTTGCCCTGGGCCAAAGCGAGCCTTCACAATAGCTGAACGCTAACACTGCATACTCGTTCCACTTCCAGAACCGGGCTACGGCGAGCAGTTCTCCGGGGAAAACGGCCCTTCGCGAAGGGCAGATCTGCCGAGCTCATTGCGGGAAAGCGAAAGCAAAGGACGCTTTTCTCCCTCTAACCGCTTTCGTCAGAGGAACGGGGGAAGTCACAGTGTTCTTTCTCTCCCTGAGATACACACAGTCTGACGTTGCCTCTGAGCTCCGTTGCTGGCAAAGAACTGAAAGTGACATACATTCCTGTGGGGAAACACAGGGCTTTGCTAGGATTTCTCTAGGCAGTGTGTTTTCCCTGGGCCTCACTGTAGCAACACTATCTCGCCAGGGCAACACTGCATGGCACTTCCTCTGCCAGGAGAGAGCTGCTGCTTTGTAGTTTGTGCTGGGAAACCTTGCTTTGGCAAGTGCGAATTGACCGCATTCAGGCAGAAAGAAAAGAGAATAGCAAGAGGCCTTTTCTCCCCGGCTGCTCTGCCAAGCCCTTCCAGCTCAAACTATGTCGTTGCTCCTCTGGAAGGATCCCTGCACCGCGGCGTAGTTTTTCCGAAGAAGCCCTGCGTTTGCACGAGCAAATGAGGAATTCGTGGCAGGAAAGAGGAAGGAAAGGAAGTTTCTCTCCCTCAGCCTGCTTTGCTCAGAGGACTGGATGAAGTCAGGGAGTTCTCCCTTTCACTGAGAAACGTGCGGGCTGCTGTTGCCTGGGCGCTCTCTTCTTTGCAAAAGAGTCTGCAGTTCCACGCTTTGAACCGTGGAAAGGCGCCGGGCTCTGCTAAGATTTCCCCCGGCGCTTCGTTTGCCCTGGGCCAAAGCGAGCCTTCACAATAGCTGAACGCTAACACTGCATACTCGTTCCACTTCCAGAACCGGGCTACGGCGAGGCAGTTCTCCGGGGGAAAACGGCCCTTCGCGAAGGGCAGATCTGCTGAGCTCATTGCGAGAAAGCGAAAGCAAAGGACGCTTTTCTCCCTCTAACCGCTTTCGTCAGAGGAACGGGGGAAGTCACAGTGTTCTTTCTCTCCCTGAGATACACACAATCTGACGTTGCCTCTGAGCTCCGTTGCTGGCAAAGAACTGAAAGTGACATACATTCCTGTGGGGAAACACAGGGCTTTGCTAGGATTTCTCTAGGCAGTGTGTTTTCCCTGGGCCTCACTGTAGCAACACGATCTCGCCAGGGCAGAACTGCATGGGATTTCCTCTGCCAGGAGAGAGCTGCTGCTTTGTAGTTTGTGCTGGGAAACCTTGCTTTGGCAAGTGCGAATTGACCGCATTCAGGCAGAAAGAAAAGAGAATAGCAAGAGGCCTTTTCTCCCCGGCTGCTCTGCCAAGCCCTTCCAGCTCAAACTATGTCGTTGCTCCTCTGGAAGGATCCCTGCACCGCGGCGTAGTTTTTCCGAAGAAGCCCTGCGTTTGCACGAGCAAATGAGGAATTCGTGGCAGGAAAGAGGAAGGAAAGAAAGTTTCTCTCCCTCTGCCTGCTTTGCTCAGAGGACCGGATGAAGTCAGGGAGTTCTCCCTTTCACTGAGAAACGTGCGGGCTGCTGTTGCCTGGGCGCTCTCTTCTTTGCCAAAGAGTCTGCAGTTCCACGCTTTGAACCGTGGAAAGGCGCCGGGCTCTGCTAAGATTTCCCCCGGCGCTTCGTTTGCCCTGGGCCAAAGCGAGCCTTCACAATAGCTGAACGCTAACACTGCATACTCGTTCCACTTCCAGAACCGGGCTACGGCGAGGCAGTTCTCTGGGGGAAAACGGCCCTTCGCGAAGGGCAGATCTGCCGAGCTCCTTGCGGGAAAGCGAAAGCAAAGGACGCTTTTCGCCCTCTAACCGCTTTCGTCAGAGGAACTGGGGAAGTCACAGTGTTCTTTCTCTCCCTGAGATACACACAATCTGACGTTGCCTCTGAGCTCCGTTGCTGGCAAAGAACTGAAAGTGACATACATTCCTGTGGGGAAACACAGGGCTTTGCTAGGATTTCTCTAGGCAGTGTGTTTTCCCTGGGCCTCACTGTAGCAACACGATCTCGCCAGGGCAGAACTGCATGGGATTTCCTCTGCCAGGAGAGAGCTGCTGCTTTGTAGTTTGTGCTGGGAAACCTTGCTTTGGCAAGTGCGAATTGACCGCATTCAGGCAGAAAGAAAAGAGAATAGCAAGAGGCCTTTTCTCCCCGGCTGCTCTGCCAAGCCCTTCCAGCTCAAACTATGTCGTTGCTCCTCTGGAAGGATCCCTGCACCGCGGCGTAGTTTTTCCGAAGAAGCCCTGCGTTTGCACGAGCAAATGAGGAATTCGTGGCAGGAAAGAGGAAGGAAAGAAAGTTTCTCTCCCTCTGCCTGCTTTGCTCAGAGGACCGGATGAAGTCAGGGAGTTCTCCCTTTCACTGAGAAACGTGCGGGCTGCTGTTGCCTGGGCGCTCTCTTCTCTGCAAAAGAGTCTGCAATTCCACGCTTTGAACCGTGGAAAGGCGCCGGGCTCTGCTAAGATTTCCCCCGGCGCTTCGTTTACCCTGGGCCAAAGCGAGCCTTCACAATAGCTGAACGCTAACACTGCATACTCGTTCCACTTCCAGAACCGGGCTACGGCGAGCAGTTCTCCGGGGAAAACGGCCCTTCGCGAAGGGCAGATCTGCCGAGCTCATTGCGGGAAAGCGAAAGCAAAGGACGCTTTTCTCCCTCTAACCGCTTTCGTCAGAGGAACGGGGGAAGTCACAGTGTTCTTTCTCTCCCTGAGATACACACAGTCTGACGTTGCCTCTGAGCTCCGTTGCTGGCAAAGAACTGAAAGTGACATACATTCCTGTGGGGAAACACAGGGCTTTGCTAGGATTTCTCTAGGCAGTGTGTTTTCCCTGGGCCTCACTGTAGCAACACTATCTCGCCAGGGCAACACTGCATGGCACTTCCTCTGCCAGGAGAGAGCTGCTGCTTTGTAGTTTGTGCTGGGAAACCTTGCTTTGGCAAGTGCGAATTGACCGCATTCAGGCAGAAAGAAAAGAGAATAGCAAGAGGCCTTTTCTCCCCGGCTGCTCTGCCAAGCCCTTCCAGCTCAAACTATGTCGTTGCTCCTCTGGAAGGATCCCTGCACCGCGGCGTAGTTTTTCCGAAGAAGCCCTGCGTTTGCAAGAGCAAATGAGGAATTCGTGGCAGGAAAGAGGAAGGAAAGAAAGTTTCTCTCCCTCTGCCTGCTTTGCTCAGAGGACCGGATGAAGTCAGGGAGTTCTCCCTTTCACTGAGAAACGTGCGGGCTGCTGTTGCCTGGGCGCTCTCTTCTTTGCAAAAGAGTCTGCAGTTCCACGCTTTGAACCGTGGAAAGGCGCCGGGCTCTGCTAAGATTTCCCCCGGCGCTTCGTTTGCCCTGGGCCAAAGCGAGCCTTCACAATAGCTGAACGCTAACACTGCATACTCGTTCCACTTCCAGAACCGGGCTACGGCGAGGCAGTTCTCCGGGGGAAAACGGCCCTTCGCGAAGGGCAGATCTGCTGAGCTCATTGCGAGAAAGCGAAAGCAAAGGACGCTTTTCTCCCTCTAACCGCTTTCGTCAGAGGAACGGGGGAAGTCACAGTGTTCTTTCTCTCCCTGAGATACACACAATCTGACGTTGCCTCTGAGCTCCGTTGCTGGCAAAGAACTGAAAGTGACATACATTCCTGTGGGGAAACACAGGGCTTTGCTAGGATTTCTCTAGGCAGTGTGTTTTCCCTGGGCCTCACTGTAGCAACACGATCTCGCCAGGGCAGAACTGCATGGGATTTCCTCTGCCAGGAGAGAGCTGCTGCTTTGTAGTTTCTGCTGGGAAACCTTGCTTTGGCAAGTGCGAATTGACCGCATTCAGGCAGAAAGAAAAGAGAATAGCAAGAGGCCTTTTCTCCCCGGCTGCTCTGCCAAGCCCTTCCAGCTCAAACTATGTCGTTGCTCCTCTGGAAGGATCCCTGCACCGCGGCGTAGTTTTTCCGAAGAAGCCCTGCGTTTGCACGAGCAAATGAGGAATTCGTGGCAGGAAAGAGGAAGGAAAGAAAGTTTCTCTCCCTCTGCCTGCTTTGCTCAGAGGACCGGATGAAGTCAGGGAGTTCTCCCTTTCACTGAGAAACGTGCGGGCTGCTGTTGCCTGGGCGCTCTCTTCTCTGCAAAAGAGTCTGCAATTCCACGCTTTGAACCGTGGAAAGGCGCCGGGCTCTGCTAAGATTTCCCCCGGCGCTTCGTTTACCCTGGGCCAAAGCGAGCCTTCACAATAGCTGAACGCTAACACTGCATACTCGTTCCACTTCCAGAACCGGGCTACGGCGAGCAGTTCTCCGGGGAAAACGGCCCTTCGCGAAGGGCAGATCTGCCGAGCTCATTGCGGGAAACCGAAAGCAAAGGACGCTTTTCTCCCTCTAACCGCTTTCGTCAGAGGAACGGGGGAAGTCACAGTGTTCTTTCTCTCCCTGAGATACACACAATCTGACGTTGCCTCTGAGCTCCGTTGCTGGCAAAGAACTGAAAGTGACATACATTCCTGTGGGGAAACACAGGGCTTTGCTAGGATTTCTCTAGGCAGTGTGTTTTCCCTGGGCCTCACTGTAGCAACACGATCTCGCCAGGGCAACACTGCATGGCACTTCCTCTGCCAGGAGAGAGCTGCTTCTTTGTAGTTTCTGCTGGGAAACCTTGCTTTGGCAAGTGCGAATTGACCGCATTCAGGCAGAAAGAAAAGAGAATAGCAAGAGGCCTTTTCTCCCCGGCTGCTCTGCCAAGCCCTTCCAGCTCAAACTATGTCGTTGCTCCTCTGGAAGGATCCCTGCACCGCGGCGTAGTTTTTCCGAAGAAGCCCTGCGTTTGCACGAGCAAATGAGGAATTCGTGGCAGGAAAGAGGAAGGAAAGGAAGTTTCTCTCCCTCAGCCTGCTTTGCTCAGAGGACTGGATGAAGTCAGGGAGTTCTCCCTTTCACTGAGAAACGTGCGGGCTGCTGTTGCCTGGGCGCTCTCTTCTTTGCAAAAGAGTCTGCAGTTCCACGCTTTGAACCGTGGAAAGGCGCCGGGCTCTGCTAAGATTTCCCCCGGCGCTTCGTTTGCCCTGGGCCAAAGCGAGCCTTCACAATAGCTGAACGCTAACACTGCATACTCGTTCCACTTCCAGAACCGGGCTACGGCGAGGCAGTTCTCCGGGGGAAAACGGCCCTTCGCGAAGGGCAGATCTGCTGAGCTCATTGCGAGAAAGCGAAAGCAAAGGACGCTTTTCTCCCTCTAACCGCTTTCGTCAGAGGAACGGGGGAAGTCACAGTGTTCTTTCTCTCCCTGAGATACACACAATCTGACGTTGCCTCTGAGCTCCGTTGCTGGCAAAGAACTGAAAGTGACATACATTCCTGTGGGGAAACACAGGGCTTTGCTAGGATTTCTCTAGGCAGTGTGTTTTCCCTGGGCCTCACTGTAGCAACACGATCTCGCCAGGGCAGAACTGCATGGGATTTCCTCTGCCAGGAGAGAGCTGCTGCTTTGTAGTTTGTGCTGGGAAACCTTGCTTTGGCAAGTGCGAATTGACCGCATTCAGGCAGAAAGAAAAGAGAATAGCAAGAGGCCTTTTCTCCCCGGCTGCTCTGCCAAGCCCTTCCAGCTCAAACTATGTCGTTGCTCCTCTGGAAGGATCCCTGCACCGCGGCGTAGTTTTTCCGAAGAAGCCCTGCGTTTGCACGAGCAAATGAGGAATTCGTGGCAGGAAAGAGGAAGGAAAGAAAGTTTCTCTCCCTCTGCCTGCTTTGCTCAGAGGACCGGATGAAGTCAGGGAGTTCTCCCTTTCACTGAGAAACGTGCGGGCTGCTGTTGCCTGGGCGCTCTCTTCTTTGCCAAAGAGTCTGCAGTTCCACGCTTTGAACCGTGGAAAGGCGCCGGGCTCTGCTAAGATTTCCCCCGGCGCTTCGTTTGCCCTGGGCCAAAGCGAGCCTTCACAATAGCTGAACGCTAACACTGCATACTCGTTCCACTTCCAGAACCGGGCTACGGCGAGGCAGTTCTCTGGGGGAAAACGGCCCTTCGCGAAGGGCAGATCTGCCGAGCTCATTGCGGGAAAGCGAAAGCAAAGGACGCTTTTCGCCCTCTAACCGCTTTCGTCAGAGGAACTGGGGAAGTCACAGTGTTCTTTCTCTCCCTGAGATACACACAATCTGACGTTGCCTCTGAGCTCCGTTGCTGGCAAAGAACTGAAAGTGACATACATTCCTGTGGGGAAACACAGGGCTTTGCTAGGATTTCTCTAGGCAGTGTGTTTTCCCTGGGCCTCACTGTAGCAACACGATCTCGCCAGGGCAGAACTGCATGGGATTTCCTCTGCCAGGAGAGAGCTGCTGCTTTGTAGTTTGTGCTGGGAAACCTTGCTTTGGCAAGTGCGAATTGACCGCATTCAGGCAGAAAGAAAAGAGAATAGCAAGAGGCCTTTTCTCCCCGGCTGCTCTGCCAAGCCCTTCCAGCTCAAACTATGTCGTTGCTCCTCTGGAAGGATCCCTGCACCGCGGCGTAGTTTTTCCGAAGAAGCCCTGCGTTTGCAAGAGCAAATGAGGAATTCGTGGCAGGAAAGAGGAAGGAAAGAAAGTTTCTCTCCCTCTGCCTGCTTTGCTCAGAGGACCGGATGAAGTCAGGGAGTTCTCCCTTTCACTGAGAAACGTGCGGGCTGCTGTTGCCTGGGCGCTCTCTTCTTTGCAAAAGAGTCTGCAGTTCCACGCTTTGAACCGTGGAAAGGCGCCGGGCTCTGCTAAGATTTCCCCCGGCGCTTCGTTTGCCCTGGGCCAAAGCGAGCCTTCACAATAGCTGAACGCTAACACTGCATACTCGTTCCACTTCCAGAACCGGGCTACGGCGAGGCAGTTCTCCGGGGGAAAACGGCCCTTCGCGAAGGGCAGATCTGCCGAGCTCATTGCGGGAAAGCGAAAGCAAAGGACGCTTTTCTCCCTCTAACCGCTTTCGTCAGAGGAACGGGGGAAGTCACAGTGTTCTTTCTCTCCCTGAGATACACACAATCTGACGTTGCCTCTGAGCTCCGTTGCTGGCAAAGAACTGAAAGTGACATACATTCCTGTGGGGAAACACAGGGCTTTGCTAGGATTTCTCTAGGCAGTGTGTTTTCCCTGGGCCTCACTGTAGCAACACGATCTCGCCAGGGCAACACTGCATGGCACTTCCTCTGCCAGGAGAGAGCTGCTTCTTTGTAGTTTCTGCTGGGAAACCTTGCTTTGGCAAGTGCGAATTGACCGCATTCAGGCAGAAAGAAAAGAGAATAGCAAGAGGCCTTTTCTCCCCGGCTGCTCTGCCAAGCCCTTCCAGCTCAAACTATGTCGTTGCTCCTCTGGAAGGATCCCTGCACCGCGGCGTAGTTTTTCCGAAGAAGCCCTGCGTTTGCACGAGCAAATGAGGAATTCGTGGCAGGAAAGAGGAAGGAAAGAAAGTTTCTCTCCCTCTGCCTGCTTTGCTCAGAGGACCGGATGAAGTCAGGGAGTTCTCCCTTTCACTGAGAAACGTGCGGGCTGCTGTTGCCTGGGCGCTCTCTTCTCTGCAAAAGAGTCTGCAATTCCACGCTTTGAACCGTGGAAAGGCGCCGGGCTCTGCTAAGATTTCCCCCGGCGCTTCGTTTACCCTGGGCCAAAGCGAGCCTTCACAATAGCTGAACGCTAACACTGCATACTCGTTCCACTTCCAGAACCGGGCTACGGCGAGCAGTTCTCCGGGGAAAACGGCCCTTCGCGAAGGGCAGATCTGCCGAGCTCATTGCGGGAAACCGAAAGCAAAGGACGCTTTTCTCCCTCTAACCGCTTTCGTCAGAGGAACGGGGGAAGTCACAGTGTTCTTTCTCTCCCTGAGATACACACAGTCTGACGTTGCCTCTGAGCTCCGTTGCTGGCAAAGAACTGAAAGTGACATACATTCCTGTGGGGAAACACAGGGCTTTGCTAGGATTTCTCTAGGCAGTGTGTTTTCCCTGGGCCTCACTGTAGCAACACTATCTCGCCAGGGCAACACTGCATGGCACTTCCTCTGCCAGGAGAGAGCTGCTGCTTTGTAGTTTGTGCTGGGAAACCTTGCTTTGGCAAGTGCGAATTGACCGCATTCAGGCAGAAAGAAAAGAGAATAGCAAGAGGCCTTTTCTCCCCGGCTGCTCTGCCAAGCCCTTCCAGCTCAAACTATGTCGTTGCTCCTCTGGAAGGATCCCTGCACCGCGGCGTAGTTTTTCCGAAGAAGCCCTGCGTTTGCAAGAGCAAATGAGGAATTCGTGGCAGGAAAGAGGAAGGAAAGAAAGTTTCTCTCCCTCTGCCTGCTTTGCTCAGAGGACCGGATGAAGTCAGGGAGTTCTCCCTTTCACTGAGAAACGTGCGGGCTGCTGTTGCCTGGGCGCTCTCTTCTTTGCAAAAGAGTCTGCAGTTCCACGCTTTGAACCGTGGAAAGGCGCCGGGCTCTGCTAAGATTTCCCCCGGCGCTTCGTTTGCCCTGGGCCAAAGCGAGCCTTCACAATAGCTGAACGCTAACACTGCATACTCGTTCCACTTCCAGAACCGGGCTACGGCGAGGCAGTTCTCCGGGGGAAAACGGCCCTTCGCGAAGGGCAGATCTGCTGAGCTCATTGCGAGAAAGCGAAAGCAAAGGACGCTTTTCTCCCTCTAACCGCTTTCGTCAGAGGAACGGGGGAAGTCACAGTGTTCTTTCTCTCCCTGAGATACACACAATCTGACGTTGCCTCTGAGCTCCGTTGCTGGCAAAGAACTGAAAGTGACATACATTCCTGTGGGGAAACACAGGGCTTTGCTAGGATTTCTCTAGGCAGTGTGTTTTCCCTGGGCCTCACTGTAGCAACACGATCTCGCCAGGGCAGAACTGCATGGGATTTCCTCTGCCAGGAGAGAGCTGCTGCTTTGTAGTTTGTGCTGGGAAACCTTGCTTTGGCAAGTGCGAATTGACCGCATTCAGGCAGAAAGAAAAGAGAATAGCAAGAGGCCTTTTCTCCCCGGCTGCTCTGCCAAGCCCTTCCAGCTCAAACTATGTCGTTGCTCCTCTGGAAGGATCCCTGCACCGCGGCGTAGTTTTTCCGAAGAAGCCCTGCGTTTGCACGAGCAAATGAGGAATTCGTGGCAGGAAAGAGGAAGGAAAGAAAGTTTCTCTCCCTCTGCCTGCTTTGCTCAGAGGACCGGATGAAGTCAGGGAGTTCTCCCTTTCACTGAGAAACGTGCGGGCTGCTGTTGCCTGGGCGCTCTCTTCTCTGCAAAAGAGTCTGCAATTCCACGCTTTGAACCGTGGAAAGGCGCCGGGCTCTGCTAAGATTTCCCCCGGCGCTTCGTTTACCCTGGGCCAAAGCGAGCCTTCACAATAGCTGAACGCTAACACTGCATACTCGTTCCACTTCCAGAACCGGGCTACGGCGAGCAGTTCTCCGGGGAAAACGGCCCTTCGCGAAGGGCAGATCTGCCGAGCTCATTGCGGGAAACCGAAAGCAAAGGACGCTTTTCTCCCTCTAACCGCTTTCGTCAGACGAACGGGGGAAGTCACAGTGTTCTTTCTCTCCCTGAGATACACACAGTCTGACGTTGCCTCTGAGCTCCGTTGCTGGCAAAGAACTGAAAGTGACATACATTCCTGTGGGGAAACACAGGGCTTTGCTAGGATTTCTCTAGGCAGTGTGTTTTCCCTGGGCCTCACTGTAGCAACACTATCTCGCCAGGGCAACACTGCATGGCACTTCCTCTGCCAGGAGAGAGCTGCTGCTTTGTAGTTTGTGCTGGGAAACCTTGCTTTGGCAAGTGCGAATTGACCGCATTCAGGCAGAAAGAAAAGAGAATAGCAAGAGGCCTTTTCTCCCCGGCTGCTCTGCCAAGCCCTTCCAGCTCAAACTATGTCGTTGCTCCTCTGGAAGGATCCCTGCACCGCGGCGTAGTTTTTCCGAAGAAGCCCTGCGTTTGCAAGAGCAAATGAGGAATTCGTGGCAGGAAAGAGGAAGGAAAGAAAGTTTCTCTCCCTCTGCCTGCTTTGCTCAGAGGACCGGATGAAGTCAGGGAGTTCTCCCTTTCACTGAGAAACGTGCGGGCTGCTGTTGCCTGGGCGCTCTCTTCTTTGCAAAAGAGTCTGCAGTTCCACGCTTTGAACCGTGGAAAGGCGCCGGGCTCTGCTAAGATTTCCCCCGGCGCTTCGTTTGCCCTGGGCCAAAGCGAGCCTTCACAATAGCTGAACGCTAACACTGCATACTCGTTCCACTTCCAGAACCGGGCTACGGCGAGGCAGTTCTCCGGGGGAAAACGGCCCTTCGCGAAGGGCAGATCTGCCGAGCTCCTTGCGGGAAAGCGAAAGCAAAGGACGCTTTTCTCCCTCTAACCGCTTTCGTCAGAGGAACGGGGGAAGTCACAGTGTTCTTTCTCTCCCTGAGATACACACAATCTGACGTTGCCTCTGAGCTCCGTTGCTGGCAAAGAACTGAAAGTGACATACATTCCTGTGGGGAAACACAGGGCTTTGCTAGGATTTCTCTAGGCAGTGTGTTTTCCCTGGGCCTCACTGTAGCAACACGATCTCGCCAGGGCAACACTGCATGGCACTTCCTCTGCCAGGAGAGAGCTGCTTCTTTGTAGTTTCTGCTGGGAAACCTTGCTTTGGCAAGTGCGAATTGACCGCATTCAGGCAGAAAGAAAAGAGAATAGCAAGAGGCCTTTTCTCCCCGGCTGCTCTGCCAAGCCCTTCCAGCTCAAACTATGTCGTTGCTCCTCTGGAAGGATCCCTGCACCGCGGCGTAGTTTTTCCGAAGAAGCCCTGCGTTTGCACGAGCAAATGAGGAATTCGTGGCAGGAAAGAGGAAGGAAAGGAAGTTTCTCTCCCTCAGCCTGCTTTGCTCAGAGGACTGGATGAAGTCAGGGAGTTCTCCCTTTCACTGAGAAACGTGCGGGCTGCTGTTGCCTGGGCGCTCTCTTCTTTGCAAAAGAGTCTGCAGTTCCACGCTTTGAACCGTGGAAAGGCGCCGGGCTCTGCTAAGATTTCCCCCGGCGCTTCGTTTGCCCTGGGCCAAAGCGAGCCTTCACAATAGCTGAACGCTAACACTGCATACTCGTTCCACTTCCAGAACCGGGCTACGGCGAGGCAGTTCTCTGGGGGAAAACGGCCCTTCGCGAAGGGCAGATCTGCTGAGCTCATTGCGAGAAAGCGAAAGCAAAGGACGCTTTTCTCCCTCTAACCGCTTTCGTCAGAGGAACGGGGGAAGTCACAGTGTTCTTTCTCTCCCTGAGATACACACAATCTGACGTTGCCTCTGAGCTCCGTTGCTGGCAAAGAACTGAAAGTGACATACATTCCTGTGGGGAAACACAGGGCTTTGCTAGGATTTCTCTAGGCAGTGTGTTTTCCCTGGGCCTCACTGTAGCAACACGATCTCGCCAGGGCAGAACTGCATGGGATTTCCTCTGCCAGGAGAGAGCTGCTGCTTTGTAGTTTGTGCTGGGAAACCTTGCTTTGGCAAGTGCGAATTGACCGCATTCAGGCAGAAAGAAAAGAGAATAGCAAGAGGCCTTTTCTCCCCGGCTGCTCTGCCAAGCCCTTCCAGCTCAAACTATGTCGTTGCTCCTCTGGAAGGATCCCTGCACCGCGGCGTAGTTTTTCCGAAGAAGCCCTGCGTTTGCACGAGCAAATGAGGAATTCGTGGCAGGAAAGAGGAAGGAAAGAAAGTTTCTCTCCCTCTGCCTGCTTTGCTCAGAGGACCGGATGAAGTCAGGGAGTTCTCCCTTTCACTGAGAAACGTGCGGGCTGCTGTTGCCTGGGCGCTCTCTTCTTTGCCAAAGAGTCTGCAGTTCCACGCTTTGAACCGTGGAAAGGCGCCGGGCTCTGCTAAGATTTCCCCCGGCGCTTCGTTTGCCCTGGGCCAAAGCGAGCCTTCACAATAGCTGAACGCTAACACTGCATACTCGTTCCACTTCCAGAACCGGGCTACGGCGAGGCAGTTCTCTGGGGGAAAACGGCCCTTCGCGAAGGGCAGATCTGCCGAGCTCATTGCGGGAAAGCGAAAGCAAAGGACGCTTTTCGCCCTCTAACCGCTTTCGTCAGAGGAACTGGGGAAGTCACAGTGTTCTTTCTCTCCCTGAGATACACACAATCTGACGTTGCCTCTGAGCTCCGTTGCTGGCAAAGAACTGAAAGTGACATACATTCCTGTGGGGAAACACAGGGCTTTGCTAGGATTTCTCTAGGCAGTGTGTTTTCCCTGGGCCTCACTGTAGCAACACGATCTCGCCAGGGCAGAACTGCATGGGATTTCCTCTGCCAGGAGAGAGCTGCTGCTTTGTAGTTTGTGCTGGGAAACCTTGCTTTGGCAAGTGCGAATTGACCGCATTCAGGCAGAAAGAAAAGAGAATAGCAAGAGGCCTTTTCTCCCCGGCTGCTCTGCCAAGCCCTTCCAGCTCAAACTATGTCGTTGCTCCTCTGGAAGGATCCCTGCACCGCGGCGTAGTTTTTCCGAAGAAGCCCTGCGTTTGCACGAGCAAATGAGGAATTCGTGGCAGGAAAGAGGAAGGAAAGGAAGTTTCTCTAACTCAGCCTGCTTTGCTCAGAGGACTGGATGAAGTCAGGGAGTTCTCCCTTTCACTGAGAAACGTGCGGGCTGCTGTTGCCTGGGCGCTCTCTTCTTTGCAAAAGAGTCTGCAGTTCCACGCTTTGAACCGTGGAAAGGCGCCGGGCTCTGCTAAGATTTCCCCCGGCGCTTCGTTTGCCCTGGGCCAAAGCGAGCCTTCACAATAGCTGAACGCTAACACTGCATACTCGTTCCACTTCCAGAACCGGGCTACGGCGAGGCAGTTCTCCGGGGGAAAACGGCCCTTCGCGAAGGGCAGATCTGCTGAGCTCATTGCGAGAAAGCGAAAGCAAAGGACGCTTTTCTCCCTCTAACCGCTTTCGTCAGAGGAACGGGGGAAGTCACAGTGTTCTTTCTCTCCCTGAGATACACACAATCTGACGTTGCCTCTGAGCTCCGTTGCTGGCAAAGAACTGAAAGTGACATACATTCCTGTGGGGAAACACAGGGCTTTGCTAGGATTTCTCTAGGCAGTGTGTTTTCCCTGGGCCTCACTGTAGCAACACGATCTCGCCAGGGCAACACTGCATGGCACTTCCTCTGCCAGGAGAGAGCTGCTGCTTTGTAGTTTCTGCTGGGAAACCTTGCTTTGGCAAGTGCGAATTGACCGCATTCAGGCAGAAAGAAAAGAGAATAGCAAGAGGCCTTTTCTCCCCGGCTGCTCTGCCAAGCCCTTCCAGCTCAAACTATGTCGTTGCTCCTCTGGAAGGATCCCTGCACCGCGGCGTAGTTTTTCCGAAGAAGCCCTGCGTTTGCAAGAGCAAATGAGGAATTCGTGGCAGGAAAGAGGAAGGAAAGAAAGTTTCTCTCCCTCTGCCTGCTTTGCTCAGAGGACCGGATGAAGTCAGGGAGTTCTCCCTTTCACTGAGAAACGTGCGGGCTGCTGTTGCCTGGGCGCTCTCTTCTTTGCAAAAGAGTCTGCAGTTCCACGCTTTGAACCGTGGAAAGGCGCCGGGCTCTGCTAAGATTTCCCCCGGCGCTTCGTTTGCCCTGGGCCAAAGCGAGCCTTCACAATAGCTGAACGCTAACACTGCATACTCGTTCCACTTCCAGAACCGGGCTACGGCGAGGCAGTTCTCCGGGGGAAAACGGCCCTTCGCGAAGGGCAGATCTGCCGAGCTCATTGCGGGAAAGCGAAAGCAAAGGACGCTTTTCTCCCTCTAACCGCTTTCGTCAGAGGAACGGGGGAAGTCACAGTGTTCTTTCTCTCCCTGAGATACACACAATCTGACGTTGCCTCTGAGCTCCGTTGCTGGCAAAGAACTGAAAGTGACATACATTCCTGTGGGGAAACACAGGGCTTTGCTAGGATTTCTCTAGGCAGTGTGTTTTCCCTGGGCCTCACTATAGCAACACGATCTCGCCAGGGCAACACTGCATGGCACTTCCTCTGCCAGGAGAGAGCTGCTTCTTTGTAGTTTCTGCTGGGAAACCTTGCTTTGGCAAGTGCGAATTGACCGCATTCAGGCAGAAAGAAAAGAGAATAGCAAGAGGCCTTTTCTCCCCGGCTGCTCTGCCAAGCCCTTCCAGCTCAAACTATGTCGTTGCTCCTCTGGAAGGATCCCTGCACCGCGGCGTAGTTTTTCCGAAGAAGCCCTGCGTTTGCACGAGCAAATGAGGAATTCGTGGCAGGAAAGAGGAAGGAAAGGAAGTTTCTCTAACTCAGCCTGCTTTGCTCAGAGGACTGGATGAAGTCAGGGAGTTCTCCCTTTCACTGAGAAACGTGCGGGCTGCTGTTGCCTGGGCGCTCTCTTCTTTGCAAAAGAGTCTGCAGTTCCACGCTTTGAACCGTGGAAAGGCGCCGGGCTCTGCTAAGATTTCCCCCGGCGCTTCGTTTGCCCTGGGCCAAAGCGAGCCTTCACAATAGCTGAACGCTAACACTGCATACTCGTTCCACTTCCAGAACCGGGCTACGGCGAGGCAGTTCTCCGGGGGAAAACGGCCCTTCGCGAAGGGCAGATCTGCTGAGCTCATTGCGAGAAAGCGAAAGCAAAGGACGCTTTTCTCCCTCTAACCGCTTTCGTCAGAGGAACGGGGGAAGTCACAGTGTTCTTTCTCTCCCTGAGATACACACAATCTGACGTTGCCTCTGAGCTCCGTTGCTGGCAAAGAACTGAAAGTGACATACATTCCTGTGGGGAAACACAGGGCTTTGCTAGGATTTCTCTAGGCAGTGTGTTTTCCCTGGGCCTCACTGTAGCAACACGATCTCGCCAGGGCAACACTGCATGGCACTTCCTCTGCCAGGAGAGAGCTGCTGCTTTGTAGTTTCTGCTGGGAAACCTTGCTTTGGCAAGTGCGAATTGACCGCATTCAGGCAGAAAGAAAAGAGAATAGCAAGAGGCCTTTTCTCCCCGGCTGCTCTGCCAAGCCCTTCCAGCTCAAACTATGTCGTTGCTCCTCTGGAAGGATCCCTGCACCGCGGCGTAGTTTTTCCGAAGAAGCCCTGCGTTTGCACGAGCAAATGAGGAATTCGTGGCAGGAAAGAGGAAGGAAAGGAAGTTTCTCTCCCTCAGCCTGCTTTGCTCAGAGGACTGGATGAAGTCAGGGAGTTCTCCCTTTCACTGAGAAACGTGCGGGCTGCTGTTGCCTGGGCGCTCTCTTCTTTGCAAAAGAGTCTGCAGTTCCACGCTTTGAACCGTGGAAAGGCGCCGGGCTCTGCTAAGATTTCCCCCGGCGCTTCGTTTGCCCTGGGCCAAAGCGAGCCTTCACAATAGCTGAACGCTAACACTGCATACTCGTTCCACTTCCAGAACCGGGCTACGGCGAGGCAGTTCTCTGGGGGAAAACGGCCCTTCGCGAAGGGCAGATCTGCCGAGCTCATTGCGGGAAAGCGAAAGCAAAGGACGCTTTTCGCCCTCTAACCGCTTTCGTCAGAGGAACTGGGGAAGTCACAGTGTTCTTTCTCTCCCTGAGATACACACAATCTGACGTTGCCTCTGAGCTCCGTTGCTGGCAAAGAACTGAAAGTGACATACATTCCTGTGGGGAAACACAGGGCTTTGCTAGGATTTCTCTAGGCAGTGTGTTTTCCCTGGGCCTCACTGTAGCAACACGATCTCGCCAGGGCAGAACTGCATGGGATTTCCTCTGCCAGGAGAGAGCTGCTGCTTTGTAGTTTGTGCTGGGAAACCTTGCTTTGGCAAGTGCGAATTGACCGCATTCAGGCAGAAAGAAAAGAGAATAGCAAGAGGCCTTTTCTCCCCGGCTGCTCTGCCAAGCCCTTCCAGCTCAAACTATGTCGTTGCTCCTCTGGAAGGATCCCTGCACCGCGGCGTAGTTTTTCCGAAGAAGCCCTGCGTTTGCAAGAGCAAATGAGGAATTCGTGGCAGGAAAGAGGAAGGAAAGAAAGTTTCTCTCCCTCTGCCTGCTTTGCTCAGAGGACCGGATGAAGTCAGGGAGTTCTCCCTTTCACTGAGAAACGTGCGGGCTGCTGTTGCCTGGGCGCTCTCTTCTTTGCAAAAGAGTCTGCAGTTCCACGCTTTGAACCGTGGAAAGGCGCCGGGCTCTGCTAAGATTTCCCCCGGCGCTTCGTTTGCCCTGGGCCAAAGCGAGCCTTCACAATAGCTGAACGCTAACACTGCATACTCGTTCCACTTCCAGAACCGGGCTACGGCGAGGCAGTTCTCCGGGGGAAAACGGCCCTTCGCGAAGGGCAGATCTGCCGAGCTCATTGCGGGAAAGCGAAAGCAAAGGACGCTTTTCTCCCTCTAACCGCTTTCGTCAGAGGAACGGGGGAAGTCACAGTGTTCTTTCTCTCCCTGAGATACACACAATCTGACGTTGCCTCTGAGCTCCGTTGCTGGCAAAGAACTGAAAGTGACATACATTCCTGTGGGGAAACACAGGGCTTTGCTAGGATTTCTCTAGGCAGTGTGTTTTCCCTGGGCCTCACTGTAGCAACACGATCTCGCCAGGGCAACACTGCATGGCACTTCCTCTGCCAGGAGAGAGCTGCTTCTTTGTAGTTTCTGCTGGGAAACCTTGCTTTGGCAAGTGCGAATTGACCGCATTCAGGCAGAAAGAAAAGAGAATAGCAAGAGGCCTTTTCTCCCCGGCTGCTCTGCCAAGCCCTTCCAGCTCAAACTATGTCGTTGCTCCTCTGGAAGGATCCCTGCACCGCGGCGTAGTTTTTCCGAAGAAGCCCTGCGTTTGCACGAGCAAATGAGGAATTCGTGGCAGGAAAGAGGAAGGAAAGAAAGTTTCTCTCCCTCTGCCTGCTTTGCTCAGAGGACCGGATGAAGTCAGGGAGTTCTCCCTTTCACTGAGAAACGTGCGGGCTGCTGTTGCCTGGGCGCTCTCTTCTCTGCAAAAGAGTCTGCAATTCCACGCTTTGAACCGTGGAAAGGCGCCGGGCTCTGCTAAGATTTCCCCCGGCGCTTCGTTTACCCTGGGCCAAAGCGAGCCTTCACAATAGCTGAACGCTAACACTGCATACTCGTTCCACTTCCAGAACCGGGCTACGGCGAGCAGTTCTCCGGGGAAAACGGCCCTTCGCGAAGGGCAGATCTGCCGAGCTCATTGCGGGAAACCGAAAGCAAAGGACGCTTTTCTCCCTCTAACCGCTTTCGTCAGAGGAACGGGGGAAGTCACAGTGTTCTTTCTCTCCCTGAGATACACACAGTCTGACGTTGCCTCTGAGCTCCGTTGCTGGCAAAGAACTGAAAGTGACATACATTCCTGTGGGGAAACACAGGGCTTTGCTAGGATTTCTCTAGGCAGTGTGTTTTCCCTGGGCCTCACTGTAGCAACACTATCTCGCCAGGGCAACACTGCATGGCACTTCCTCTGCCAGGAGAGAGCTGCTGCTTTGTAGTTTGTGCTGGGAAACCTTGCTTTGGCAAGTGCGAATTGACCGCATTCAGGCAGAAAGAAAAGAGAATAGCAAGAGGCCTTTTCTCCCCGGCTGCTCTGCCAAGCCCTTCCAGCTCAAACTATGTCGTTGCTCCTCTGGAAGGATCCCTGCACCGCGGCGTAGTTTTTCCGAAGAAGCCCTGCGTTTGCAAGAGCAAATGAGGAATTCGTGGCAGGAAAGAGGAAGGAAAGAAAGTTTCTCTCCCTCTGCCTGCTTTGCTCAGAGGACCGGATGAAGTCAGGGAGTTCTCCCTTTCACTGAGAAACGTGCGGGCTGCTGTTGCCTGGGCGCTCTCTTCTTTGCAAAAGAGTCTGCAGTTCCACGCTTTGAACCGTGGAAAGGCGCCGGGCTCTGCTAAGATTTCCCCCGGCGCTTCGTTTGCCCTGGGCCAAAGCGAGCCTTCACAATAGCTGAACGCTAACACTGCATACTCGTTCCACTTCCAGAACCGGGCTACGGCGAGGCAGTTCTCCGGGGGAAAACGGCCCTTCGCGAAGGGCAGATCTGCTGAGCTCATTGCGAGAAAGCGAAAGCAAAGGACGCTTTTCTCCCTCTAACCGCTTTCGTCAGAGGAACGGGGGAAGTCACAGTGTTCTTTCTCTCCCTGAGATACACACAATCTGACGTTGCCTCTGAGCTCCGTTGCTGGCAAAGAACTGAAAGTGACATACATTCCTGTGGGGAAACACAGGGCTTTGCTAGGATTTCTCTAGGCAGTGTGTTTTCCCTGGGCCTCACTGTAGCAACACGATCTCGCCAGGGCAGAACTGCATGGGATTTCCTCTGCCAGGAGAGAGCTGCTGCTTTGTAGTTTCTGCTGGGAAACCTTGCTTTGGCAAGTGCGAATTGACCGCATTCAGGCAGAAAGAAAAGAGAATAGCAAGAGGCCTTTTCTCCCCGGCTGCTCTGCCAAGCCCTTCCAGCTCAAACTATGTCGTTGCTCCTCTGGAAGGATCCCTGCACCGCGGCGTAGTTTTTCCGAAGAAGCCCTGCGTTTGCACGAGCAAATGAGGAATTCGTGGCAGGAAAGAGGAAGGAAAGAAAGTTTCTCTCCCTCTGCCTGCTTTGCTCAGAGGACCGGATGAAGTCAGGGAGTTCTCCCTTTCACTGAGAAACGTGCGGGCTGCTGTTGCCTGGGCGCTCTCTTCTCTGCAAAAGAGTCTGCAATTCCACGCTTTGAACCGTGGAAAGGCGCCGGGCTCTGCTAAGATTTCCCCCGGCGCTTCGTTTACCCTGGGCCAAAGCGAGCCTTCACAATAGCTGAACGCTAACACTGCATACTCGTTCCACTTCCAGAACCGGGCTACGGCGAGCAGTTCTCCGGGGAAAACGGCCCTTCGCGAAGGGCAGATCTGCCGAGCTCATTGCGGGAAACCGAAAGCAAAGGACGCTTTTCTCCCTCTAACCGCTTTCGTCAGACGAACGGGGGAAGTCACAGTGTTCTTTCTCTCCCTGAGATACACACAGTCTGACGTTGCCTCTGAGCTCCGTTGCTGGCAAAGAACTGAAAGTGACATACATTCCTGTGGGGAAACACAGGGCTTTGCTAGGATTTCTCTAGGCAGTGTGTTTTCCCTGGGCCTCACTGTAGCAACACTATCTCGCCAGGGCAACACTGCATGGCACTTCCTCTGCCAGGAGAGAGCTGCTGCTTTGTAGTTTGTGCTGGGAAACCTTGCTTTGGCAAGTGCGAATTGACCGCATTCAGGCAGAAAGAAAAGAGAATAGCAAGAGGCCTTTTCTCCCCGGCTGCTCTGCCAAGCCCTTCCAGCTCAAACTATGTCGTTGCTCCTCTGGAAGGATCCCTGCACCGCGGCGTAGTTTTTCCGAAGAAGCCCTGCGTTTGCAAGAGCAAATGAGGAATTCGTGGCAGGAAAGAGGAAGGAAAGAAAGTTTCTCTCCCTCTGCCTGCTTTGCTCAGAGGACCGGATGAAGTCAGGGAGTTCTCCCTTTCACTGAGAAACGTGCGGGCTGCTGTTGCCTGGGCGCTCTCTTCTTTGCAAAAGAGTCTGCAGTTCCACGCTTTGAACCGTGGAAAGGCGCCGGGCTCTGCTAAGATTTCCCCCGGCGCTTCGTTTGCCCTGGGCCAAAGCGAGCCTTCACAATAGCTGAACGCTAACACTGCATACTCGTTCCACTTCCAGAACCGGGCTACGGCGAGGCAGTTCTCCGGGGGAAAACGGCCCTTCGCGAAGGGCAGATCTGCCGAGCTCCTTGCGGGAAAGCGAAAGCAAAGGACGCTTTTCTCCCTCTAACCGCTTTCGTCAGAGGAACGGGGGAAGTCACAGTGTTCTTTCTCTCCCTGAGATACACACAATCTGACGTTGCCTCTGAGCTCCGTTGCTGGCAAAGAACTGAAAGTGACATACATTCCTGTGGGGAAACACAGGGCTTTGCTAGGATTTCTCTAGGCAGTGTGTTTTCCCTGGGCCTCACTGTAGCAACACGATCTCGCCAGGGCAACACTGCATGGCACTTCCTCTGCCAGGAGAGAGCTGCTTCTTTGTAGTTTCTGCTGGGAAACCTTGCTTTGGCAAGTGCGAATTGACCGCATTCAGGCAGAAAGAAAAGAGAATAGCAAGAGGCCTTTTCTCCCCGGCTGCTCTGCCAAGCCCTTCCAGCTCAAACTATGTCGTTGCTCCTCTGGAAGGATCCCTGCACCGCGGCGTAGTTTTTCCGAAGAAGCCCTGCGTTTGCACGAGCAAATGAGGAATTCGTGGCAGGAAAGAGGAAGGAAAGGAAGTTTCTCTCCCTCAGCCTGCTTTGCTCAGAGGACTGGATGAAGTCAGGGAGTTCTCCCTTTCACTGAGAAACGTGCGGGCTGCTGTTGCCTGGGCGCTCTCTTCTTTGCAAAAGAGTCTGCAGTTCCACGCTTTGAACCGTGGAAAGGCGCCGGGCTCTGCTAAGATTTCCCCCGGCGCTTCGTTTGCCCTGGGCCAAAGCGAGCCTTCACAATAGCTGAACGCTAACACTGCATACTCGTTCCACTTCCAGAACCGGGCTACGGCGAGGCAGTTCTCTGGGGGAAAACGGCCCTTCGCGAAGGGCAGATCTGCTGAGCTCATTGCGAGAAAGCGAAAGCAAAGGACGCTTTTCTCCCTCTAACCGCTTTCGTCAGAGGAACGGGGGAAGTCACAGTGTTCTTTCTCTCCCTGAGATACACACAATCTGACGTTGCCTCTGAGCTCCGTTGCTGGCAAAGAACTGAAAGTGACATACATTCCTGTGGGGAAACACAGGGCTTTGCTAGGATTTCTCTAGGCAGTGTGTTTTCCCTGGGCCTCACTGTAGCAACACGATCTCGCCAGGGCAACACTGCATGGCACTTCCTCTGCCAGGAGAGAGCTGCTGCTTTGTAGTTTCTGCTGGGAAACCTTGCTTTGGCAAGTGCGAATTGACCGCATTCAGGCAGAAAGAAAAGAGAATAGCAAGAGGCCTTTTCTCCCCGGCTGCTCTGCCAAGCCCTTCCAGCTCAAACTATGTCGTTGCTCCTCTGGAAGGATCCCTGCACCGCGGCGTAGTTTTTCCGAAGAAGCCCTGCGTTTGCACGAGCAAATGAGGAATTCGTGGCAGGAAAGAGGAAGGAAAGAAAGTTTCTCTCCCTCTGCCTGCTTTGCTCAGAGGACCGGATGAAGTCAGGGAGTTCTCCCTTTCACTGAGAAACGTGCGGGCTGCTGTTGCCTGGGCGCTCTCTTCTTTGCCAAAGAGTCTGCAGTTCCACGCTTTGAACCGTGGAAAGGCGCCGGGCTCTGCTAAGATTTCCCCCGGCGCTTCGTTTGCCCTGGGCCAAAGCGAGCCTTCACAATAGCTGAACGCTAACACTGCATACTCGTTCCACTTCCAGAACCGGGCTACGGCGAGGCAGTTCTCTGGGGGAAAACGGCCCTTCGCGAAGGGCAGATCTGCCGAGCTCATTGCGGGAAAGCGAAAGCAAAGGACGCTTTTCGCCCTCTAACCGCTTTCGTCAGAGGAACTGGGGAAGTCACAGTGTTCTTTCTCTCCCTGAGATACACACAATCTGACGTTGCCTCTGAGCTCCGTTGCTGGCAAAGAACTGAAAGTGACATACATTCCTGTGGGGAAACACAGGGCTTTGCTAGGATTTCTCTAGGCAGTGTGTTTTCCCTGGGCCTCACTGTAGCAACACGATCTCGCCAGGGCAGAACTGCATGGGATTTCCTCTGCCAGGAGAGAGCTGCTGCTTTGTAGTTTGTGCTGGGAAACCTTGCTTTGGCAAGTGCGAATTGACCGCATTCAGGCAGAAAGAAAAGAGAATAGCAAGAGGCCTTTTCTCCCCGGCTGCTCTGCCAAGCCCTTCCAGCTCAAACTATGTCGTTGCTCCTCTGGAAGGATCCCTGCACCGCGGCGTAGTTTTTCCGAAGAAGCCCTGCGTTTGCACGAGCAAATGAGGAATTCGTGGCAGGAAAGAGGAAGGAAAGGAAGTTTCTCTAACTCAGCCTGCTTTGCTCAGAGGACTGGATGAAGTCAGGGAGTTCTCCCTTTCACTGAGAAACGTGCGGGCTGCTGTTGCCTGGGCGCTCTCTTCTTTGCAAAAGAGTCTGCAGTTCCACGCTTTGAACCGTGGAAAGGCGCCGGGCTCTGCTAAGATTTCCCCCGGCGCTTCGTTTGCCCTGGGCCAAAGCGAGCCTTCACAATAGCTGAACGCTAACACTGCATACTCGTTCCACTTCCAGAACCGGGCTACGGCGAGGCAGTTCTCCGGGGGAAAACGGCCCTTCGCGAAGGGCAGATCTGCTGAGCTCATTGCGAGAAAGCGAAAGCAAAGGACGCTTTTCTCCCTCTAACCGCTTTCGTCAGAGGAACGGGGGAAGTCACAGTGTTCTTTCTCTCCCTGAGATACACACAATCTGACGTTGCCTCTGAGCTCCGTTGCTGGCAAAGAACTGAAAGTGACATACATTCCTGTGGGGAAACACAGGGCTTTGCTAGGATTTCTCTAGGCAGTGTGTTTTCCCTGGGCCTCACTGTAGCAACACGATCTCGCCAGGGCAACACTGCATGGCACTTCCTCTGCCAGGAGAGAGCTGCTGCTTTGTAGTTTCTGCTGGGAAACCTTGCTTTGGCAAGTGCGAATTGACCGCATTCAGGCAGAAAGAAAAGAGAATAGCAAGAGGCCTTTTCTCCCCGGCTGCTCTGCCAAGCCCTTCCAGCTCAAACTATGTCGTTGCTCCTCTGGAAGGATCCCTGCACCGCGGCGTAGTTTTTCCGAAGAAGCCCTGCGTTTGCAAGAGCAAATGAGGAATTCGTGGCAGGAAAGAGGAAGGAAAGAAAGTTTCTCTCCCTCTGCCTGCTTTGCTCAGAGGACCGGATGAAGTCAGGGAGTTCTCCCTTTCACTGAGAAACGTGCGGGCTGCTGTTGCCTGGGCGCTCTCTTCTTTGCAAAAGAGTCTGCAGTTCCACGCTTTGAACCGTGGAAAGGCGCCGGGCTCTGCTAAGATTTCCCCCGGCGCTTCGTTTGCCCTGGGCCAAAGCGAGCCTTCACAATAGCTGAACGCTAACACTGCATACTCGTTCCACTTCCAGAACCGGGCTACGGCGAGGCAGTTCTCCGGGGGAAAACGGCCCTTCGCGAAGGGCAGATCTGCCGAGCTCATTGCGGGAAAGCGAAAGCAAAGGACGCTTTTCTCCCTCTAACCGCTTTCGTCAGAGGAACGGGGGAAGTCACAGTGTTCTTTCTCTCCCTGAGATACACACAATCTGACGTTGCCTCTGAGCTCCGTTGCTGGCAAAGAACTGAAAGTGACATACATTCCTGTGGGGAAACACAGGGCTTTGCTAGGATTTCTCTAGGCAGTGTGTTTTCCCTGGGCCTCACTATAGCAACACGATCTCGCCAGGGCAACACTGCATGGCACTTCCTCTGCCAGGAGAGAGCTGCTTCTTTGTAGTTTCTGCTGGGAAACCTTGCTTTGGCAAGTGCGAATTGACCGCATTCAGGCAGAAAGAAAAGAGAATAGCAAGAGGCCTTTTCTCCCCGGCTGCTCTGCCAAGCCCTTCCAGCTCAAACTATGTCGTTGCTCCTCTGGAAGGATCCCTGCACCGCGGCGTAGTTTTTCCGAAGAAGCCCTGCGTTTGCACGAGCAAATGAGGAATTCGTGGCAGGAAAGAGGAAGGAAAGGAAGTTTCTCTAACTCAGCCTGCTTTGCTCAGAGGACTGGATGAAGTCAGGGAGTTCTCCCTTTCACTGAGAAACGTGCGGGCTGCTGTTGCCTGGGCGCTCTCTTCTTTGCAAAAGAGTCTGCAGTTCCACGCTTTGAACCGTGGAAAGGCGCCGGGCTCTGCTAAGATTTCCCCCGGCGCTTCGTTTGCCCTGGGCCAAAGCGAGCCTTCACAATAGCTGAACGCTAACACTGCATACTCGTTCCACTTCCAGAACCGGGCTACGGCGAGGCAGTTCTCCGGGGGAAAACGGCCCTTCGCGAAGGGCAGATCTGCTGAGCTCATTGCGAGAAAGCGAAAGCAAAGGACGCTTTTCTCCCTCTAACCGCTTTCGTCAGAGGAACGGGGGAAGTCACAGTGTTCTTTCTCTCCCTGAGATACACACAATCTGACGTTGCCTCTGAGCTCCGTTGCTGGCAAAGAACTGAAAGTGACATACATTCCTGTGGGGAAACACAGGGCTTTGCTAGGATTTCTCTAGGCAGTGTGTTTTCCCTGGGCCTCACTGTAGCAACACGATCTCGCCAGGGCAACACTGCATGGCACTTCCTCTGCCAGGAGAGAGCTGCTGCTTTGTAGTTTGTGCTGGGAAACCTTGCTTTGGCAAGTGCGAATTGACCGCATTCAGGCAGAAAGAAAAGAGAATAGCAAGAGGCCTTTTCTCCCCGGCTGCTCTGCCAAGCCCTTCCAGCTCAAACTATGTCGTTGCTCCTCTGGAAGGATCCCTGCACCGCGGCGTAGTTTTTCCGAAGAAGCCCTGCGTTTGCAAGAGCAAATGAGGAATTCGTGGCAGGAAAGAGGAAGGAAAGAAAGTTTCTCTCCCTCTGCCTGCTTTGCTCAGAGGACCGGATGAAGTCAGGGAGTTCTCCCTTTCACTGAGAAACGTGCGGGCTGCTGTTGCCTGGGCGCTCTCTTCTTTGCAAAAGAGTCTGCAGTTCCACGCTTTGAACCGTGGAAAGGCGCCGGGCTCTGCTAAGATTTCCCCCGGCGCTTCGTTTGCCCTGGGCCAAAGCGAGCCTTCACAATAGCTGAACGCTAACACTGCATACTCGTTCCACTTCCAGAACCGGGCTACGGCGAGGCAGTTCTCCGGGGGAAAACGGCCCTTCGCGAAGGGCAGATCTGCCGAGCTCATTGCGGGAAAGCGAAAGCAAAGGACGCTTTTCTCCCTCTAACCGCTTTCGTCAGAGGAACGGGGGAAGTCACAGTGTTCTTTCTCTCCCTGAGATACACACAATCTGACGTTGCCTCTGAGCTCCGTTGCTGGCAAAGAACTGAAAGTGACATACATTCCTGTGGGGAAACACAGGGCTTTGCTAGGATTTCTCTAGGCAGTGTGTTTTCCCTGGGCCTCACTGTAGCAACACTATCTCGCCAGGGCAACACTGCATGGCACTTCCTCTGCCAGGAGAGAGCTGCTTCTTTGTAGTTTCTGCTGGGAAACCTTGCTTTGGCAAGTGCGAATTGACCGCATTCAGGCAGAAAGAAAAGAGAATAGCAAGAGGCCTTTTCTCCCCGGCTGCTCTGCCAAGCCCTTCCAGCTCAAACTATGTCGTTGCTCCTCTGGAAGGATCCCTGCACCGCGGCGTAGTTTTTCCGAAGAAGCCCTGCGTTTGCACGAGCAAATGAGGAATTCGTGGCAGGAAAGAGGAAGGAAAGGAAGTTTCTCTCCCTCAGCCTGCTTTGCTCAGAGGACTGGATGAAGTCAGGGAGTTCTCCCTTTCACTGAGAAACGTGCGGGCTGCTGTTGCCTGGGCGCTCTCTTCTTTGCAAAAGAGTCTGCAGTTCCACGCTTTGAACCGTGGAAAGGCGCCGGGCTCTGCTAAGATTTCCCCCGGCGCTTCGTTTGCCCTGGGCCAAAGCGAGCCTTCACAATAGCTGAACGCTAACACTGCATACTCGTTCCACTTCCAGAACCGGGCTACGGCGAGGCAGTTCTCTGGGGAAAACGGCCCTTCGCGAAGGGCAGATCTGCCGAGCTCATTGCGGGAAACCGAAAGCAAAGGACGCTTTTCTCCCTCTAACCGCTTTCGTCAGACGAACGGGGGAAGTCACAGTGTTCTTTCTCTCCCTGAGATACACACAGTCTGACGTTGCCTCTGAGCTCCGTTGCTGGCAAAGAACTGAAAGTTACATACATTCCTGTGGGGAAACACAGGGCTTTGCTAGGATTTCTCTAGGCAGTGTGTTTTCCCTGGGCCTCACTGTAGCAACACTATCTCGCCAGGGCAACACTGCATGGCACTTCCTCTGCCAGGAGAGAGCTGCTGCTTTGTAGTTTGTGCTGGGAAACCTTGCTTTGGCAAGTGCGAATTGACCGCATTCAGGCAGAAAGAAAAGAGAATAGCAAGAGGCCTTTTCTCCCCGGCTGCTCTGCCAAGCCCTTCCAGCTCAAACTATGTCGTTGCTCCTCTGGAAGGATCCCTGCACCGCGGCGTAGTTTTTCCGAAGAAGCCCTGCGTTTGCAAGAGCAAATGAGGAATTCGTGGCAGGAAAGAGGAAGGAAAGAAAGTTTCTCTCCCTCTGCCTGCTTTGCTCAGAGGACCGGATGAAGTCAGGGAGTTCTCCCTTTCACTGAGAAACGTGCGGGCTGCTGTTGCCTGGGCGCTCTCTTCTTTGCAAAAGAGTCTGCAGTTCCACGCTTTGAACCGTGGAAAGGCGCCGGGCTCTGCTAAGATTTCCCCCGGCGCTTCGTTTGCCCTGGGCCAAAGCGAGCCTTCACAATAGCTGAACGCTAACACTGCATACTCGTTCCACTTCCAGAACCGGGCTACGGCGAGGCAGTTCTCCGGGGGAAAACGGCCCTTCGCGAAGGGCAGATCTGCCGAGCTCATTGCGGGAAAGCGAAAGCAAAGGACGCTTTTCTCCCTCTAACCGCTTTCGTCAGAGGAACGGGGGAAGTCACAGTGTTCTTTCTCTCCCTGAGATACACACAATCTGACGTTGCCTCTGAGCTCCGTTGCTGGCAAAGAACTGAAAGTGACATACATTCCTGTGGGGAAACACAGGGCTTTGCTAGGATTTCTCTAGGCAGTGTGTTTTCCCTGGGCCTCACTGTAGCAACACGATCTCGCCAGGGCAACACTGCATGGCACTTCCTCTGCCAGGAGAGAGCTGCTGCTTTGTAGTTTCTGCTGGGAAACCTTGCTTTGGCAAGTGCGAATTGACCGCATTCAGGCAGAAAGAAAAGAGAATAGCAAGAGGCCTTTTCTCCCCGGCTGCTCTGCCAAGCCCTTCCAGCTCAAACTATGTCGTTGCTCCTCTGGAAGGATCCCTGCACCGCGGCGTAGTTTTTCCGAAGAAGCCCTGCGTTTGCACGAGCAAATGAGGAATTCGTGGCAGGAAAGAGGAAGGAAAGAAAGTTTCTCTCCCTCTGCCTGCTTTGCTCAGAGGACCGGATGAAGTCAGGGAGTTCTCCCTTTCACTGAGAAACGTGCGGGCTGCTGTTGCCTGGGCGCTCTCTTCTTTGCAAAAGAGTCTGCAGTTCCACGCTTTGAACCGTGGAAAGGCGCCGGGCTCTGCTAAGATTTCCCCCGGCGCTTCGTTTGCCCTGGGCCAAAGCGAGCCTTCACAATAGCTGAACGCTAACACTGCATACTCGTTCCACTTCCAGAACCGGGCTACGGCGAGGCAGTTCTCCGGGGGAAAACGGCCCTTCGCGAAGGGCAGATCTGCCGAGCTCATTGCGGGAAAGCGAAAGCAAAGGACGCTTTTCTCCCTCTAACCGCTTTCGTCAGAGGAACGGGGGAAGTCACAGTGTTCTTTCTCTCCCTGAGATACACACAATCTGACGTTGCCTCTGAGCTCCGTTGCTGGCAAAGAACTGAAAGTGACATACATTCCTGTGGGGAAACACAGGGCTTTGCTAGGATTTCTCTAGGCAGTGTGTTTTCCCTGGGCCTCACTGTAGCAACACGATCTCGCCAGGGCAACACTGCATGGCACTTCCTCTGCCAGGAGAGAGCTGCTGCTTTGTAGTTTCTGCTGGGAAACCTTGCTTTGGCAAGTGCGAATTGACCGCATTCAGGCAGAAAGAAAAGAGAATAGCAAGAGGCCTTTTCTCCCCGGCTGCTCTGCCAAGCCCTTCCAGCTCAAACTATGTCGTTGCTCCTCTGGAAGGATCCCTGCACCGCGGCGTAGTTTTTCCGAAGAAGCCCTGCGTTTGCAAGAGCAAATGAGGAATTCGTGGCAGGAAAGAGGAAGGAAAGAAAGTTTCTCTCCCTCTGCCTGCTTTGCTCAGAGGACCGGATGAAGTCAGGGAGTTCTCCCTTTCACTGAGAAACGTGCGGGCTGCTGTTGCCTGGGCGCTCTCTTCTTTGCAAAAGAGTCTGCAGTTCCACGCTTTGAACCGTGGAAAGGCGCCGGGCTCTGCTAAGATTTCCCCCGGCGCTTCGTTTGCCCTGGGCCAAAGCGAGCCTTCACAATAGCTGAACGCTAACACTGCATACTCGTTCCACTTCCAGAACCGGGCTACGGCGAGGCAGTTCTCCGGGGGAAAACGGCCCTTCGCGAAGGGCAGATCTGCCGAGCTCATTGCGGGAAAGCGAAAGCAAAGGACGCTTTTCTCCCTCTAACCGCTTTCGTCAGAGGAACGGGGGAAGTCACAGTGTTCTTTCTCTCCCTGAGATACACACAATCTGACGTTGCCTCTGAGCTCCGTTGCTGGCAAAGAACTGAAAGTGACATACATTCCTGTGGGGAAACACAGGGCTTTGCTAGGATTTCTCTAGGCAGTGTGTTTTCCCTGGGCCTCACTGTAGCAACACGATCTCGCCAGGGCAACACTGCATGGCACTTCCTCTGCCAGGAGAGAGCTGCTTCTTTGTAGTTTCTGCTGGGAAACCTTGCTTTGGCAAGTGCGAATTGACCGCATTCAGGCAGAAAGAAAAGAGAATAGCAAGAGGCCTTTTCTCCCCGGCTGCTCTGCCAAGCCCTTCCAGCTCAAACTATGTCGTTGCTCCTCTGGAAGGATCCCTGCACCGCGGCGTAGTTTTTCCGAAGAAGCCCTGCGTTTGCACGAGCAAATGAGGAATTCGTGGCAGGAAAGAGGAAGGAAAGGAAGTTTCTCTCCCTCAGCCTGCTTTGCTCAGAGGACTGGATGAAGTCAGGGAGTTCTCCCTTTCACTGAGAAACGTGCGGGCTGCTGTTGCCTGGGCGCTCTCTTCTTTGCAAAAGAGTCTGCAGTTCCACGCTTTGAACCGTGGAAAGGCGCCGGGCTCTGCTAAGATTTCCCCCGGCGCTTCGTTTGCCCTGGGCCAAAGCGAGCCTTCACAATAGCTGAACGCTAACACTGCATACTCGTTCCACTTCCAGAACCGGGCTACGGCGAGGCAGTTCTCCGGGGGAAAACGGCCCTTCGCGAAGGGCAGATCTGCTGAGCTCATTGCGAGAAAGCGAAAGCAAAGGACGCTTTTCTCCCTCTAACCGCTTTCGTCAGAGGAACGGGGGAAGTCACAGTGTTCTTTCTCTCCCTGAGATACACACAATCTGACGTTGCCTCTGAGCTCCGTTGCTGGCAAAGAACTGAAAGTGACATACATTCCTGTGGGGAAACACAGGGCTTTGCTAGGATTTCTCTAGGCAGTGTGTTTTCCCTGGGCCTCACTGTAGCAACACGATCTCGCCAGGGCAGAACTGCATGGGATTTCCTCTGCCAGGAGAGAGCTGCTGCTTTGTAGTTTGTGCTGGGAAACCTTGCTTTGGCAAGTGCGAATTGACCGCATTCAGGCAGAAAGAAAAGAGAATAGCAAGAGGCCTTTTCTCCCCGGCTGCTCTGCCAAGCCCTTCCAGCTCAAACTATGTCGTTGCTCCTCTGGAAGGATCCCTGCACCGCGGCGTAGTTTTTCCGAAGAAGCCCTGCGTTTGCACGAGCAAATGAGGAATTCGTGGCAGGAAAGAGGAAGGAAAGAAAGTTTCTCTCCCTCTGCCTGCTTTGCTCAGAGGACCGGATGAAGTCAGGGAGTTCTCCCTTTCACTGAGAAACGTGCGGGCTGCTGTTGCCTGGGCGCTCTCTTCTTTGCCAAAGAGTCTGCAGTTCCACGCTTTGAACCGTGGAAAGGCGCCGGGCTCTGCTAAGATTTCCCCCGGCGCTTCGTTTGCCCTGGGCCAAAGCGAGCCTTCACAATAGCTGAACGCTAACACTGCATACTCGTTCCACTTCCAGAACCGGGCTACGGCGAGGCAGTTCTCTGGGGGAAAACGGCCCTTCGCGAAGGGCAGATCTGCCGAGCTCATTGCGGGAAAGCGAAAGCAAAGGACGCTTTTCGCCCTCTAACCGCTTTCGTCAGAGGAACTGGGGAAGTCACAGTGTTCTTTCTCTCCCTGAGATACACACAATCTGACGTTGCCTCTGAGCTCCGTTGCTGGCAAAGAACTGAAAGTGACATACATTCCTGTGGGGAAACACAGGGCTTTGCTAGGATTTCTCTAGGCAGTGTGTTTTCCCTGGGCCTCACTGTAGCAACACGATCTCGCCAGGGCAGAACTGCATGGGATTTCCTCTGCCAGGAGAGAGCTGCTGCTTTGTAGTTTGTGCTGGGAAACCTTGCTTTGGCAAGTGCGAATTGACCGCATTCAGGCAGAAAGAAAAGAGAATAGCAAGAGGCCTTTTCTCCCCGGCTGCTCTGCCAAGCCCTTCCAGCTCAAACTATGTCGTTGCTCCTCTGGAAGGATCCCTGCACCGCGGCGTAGTTTTTCCGAAGAAGCCCTGCGTTTGCACGAGCAAATGAGGAATTCGTGGCAGGAAAGAGGAAGGAAAGAAAGTTTATCTCCCTCTGCCTGCTTTGCTCAGAGGACCGGATGAAGTCAGGGAGTTCTCCCTTTCACTGAGAAACGTGCGGGCTGCTGTTGCCTGGGCGCTCTCTTCTCTGCAAAAGAGTCTGCAATTCCACGCTTTGAACCGTGGAAAGGAGCCGGGCTCTGCTAAGATTTCACCCGGCGCTTCGTTTACCCTGGGCCAAAGCGAGCCTTCACAATAGCTGAACGCTAACACTGCATACTCGTTCCACTTCCAGAACCGGGCTACGGCGAGCAGTTCTCCGGGGAAAACGGCCCTTCGCGAAGGGCAGATCTGCCGAGCTCATTGCGGGAAACCGAAAGCAAAGGACGCTTTTCTCCCTCTAACCGCTTTCGTCAGACGAACGGGGGAAGTCACAGTGTTCTTTCTCTCCCTGAGATACACACAGTCTGACGTTGCCTCTGAGCTCCGTTGCTGGCAAAGAACTGAAAGTGACATACATTCCTGTGGGGAAACACAGGGCTTTGCTAGGATTTCTCTAGGCAGTGTGTTTTCCCTGGGCCTCACTGTAGCAACACTATCTCGCCAGGGCAACACTGCATGGCACTTCCTCTGCCAGGAGAGAGCTGCTGCTTTGTAGTTTGTGCTGGGAAACCTTGCTTTGGCAAGTGCGAATTGACCGCATTCAGGCAGAAAGAAAAGAGAATAGCAAGAGGCCTTTTCTCCCCGGCTGCTCTGCCAAGCCCTTCCAGCTCAAACTATGTCGTTGCTCCTCTGGAAGGATCCCTGCACCGCGGCGTAGTTTTTCCGAAGAAGCCCTGCGTTTGCAAGAGCAAATGAGGAATTCGTGGCAGGAAAGAGGAAGGAAAGAAAGTTTCTCTCCCTCTGCCTGCTTTGCTCAGAGGACCGGATGAAGTCAGGGAGTTCTCCCTTTCACTGAGAAACATGCGGGCTGCTGTTGCCTGGGCGCTCTCTTCTTTGCAAAAGAGTCTGCAGTTCCACGCTTTGAACCGTGGAAAGGCGCCGGGCTCTGCTAAGATTTCCCCCGGCGCTTCGTTTGCCCTGGGCCAAAGCGAGCCTTCACAATAGCTGAACGCTAACACTGCATACTCGTTCCACTTCCAGAACCGGGCTACGGCGAGGCAGTTCTCCGGGGGAAAACGGCCCTTCGCGAAGGGCAGATCTGCCGAGCTCATTGCGGGAAAGCGAAAGCAAAGGACGCTTTTCTCCCTCTAACCGCTTTCGTCAGAGGAACGGGGGAAGTCACAGTGTTCTTTCTCTCCCTGAGATACACACAATCTGACGTTGCCTCTGAGCTCCGTTGCTGGCAAAGAACTGAAAGTGACATACATTCCTGTGGGGAAACACAGGGCTTTGCTAGGATTTCTCTAGGCAGTGTGTTTTCCCTGGGCCTCACTGTAGCAACACGATCTCGCCAGGGCAACACTGCATGGCACTTCCTCTGCCAGGAGAGAGCTGCTTCTTTGTAGTTTCTGCTGGGAAACCTTGCTTTGGCAAGTGCGAATTGACCGCATTCAGGCAGAAAGAAAAGAGAATAGCAAGAGGCCTTTTCTCCCCGGCTGCTCTGCCAAGCCCTTCCAGCTCAAACTATGTCGTTGCTCCTCTGGAAGGATCCCTGCACCGCGGCGTAGTTTTTCCGAAGAAGCCCTGCGTTTGCACGAGCAAATGAGGAATTCGTGGCAGGAAAGAGGAAGGAAAGGAAGTTTCTCTCCCTCAGCCTGCTTTGCTCAGAGGACTGGATGAAGTCAGGGAGTTCTCCCTTTCACTGAGAAACGTGCGGGCTGCTGTTGCCTGGGCGCTCTCTTCTTTGCAAAAGAGTCTGCAGTTCCACGCTTTGAACCGTGGAAAGGCGCCGGGCTCTGCTAAGATTTCCCCCGGCGCTTCGTTTGCCCTGGGCCAAAGCGAGCCTTCACAATAGCTGAACGCTAACACTGCATACTCGTTCCACTTCCAGAACCGGGCTACGGCGAGGCAGTTCTCCGGGGGAAAACGGCCCTTCGCGAAGGGCAGATCTGCCGAGCTCATTGCGGGAAAGCGAAAGCAAAGGACGCTTTTCTCCCTCTAACCGCTTTCGTCAGAGGAACGGGGGAAGTCACAGTGTTCTTTCTCTCCCTGAGATACACACAATCTGACGTTGCCTCTGAGCTCCGTTGCTGGCAAAGAACTGAAAGTGACATACATTCCTGTGGGGAAACACAGGGCTTTGCTAGGATTTCTCTAGGCAGTGTGTTTTCCCTGGGCCTCACTGTAGCAACACGATCTCGCCAGGGCAACACTGCATGGCACTTCCTCTGCCAGGAGAGAGCTGCTGCTTTGTAGTTTCTGCTGGGAAACCTTGCTTTGGCAAGTGCGAATTGACCGCATTCAGGCAGAAAGAAAAGAGAATAGCAAGAGGCCTTTTCTCCCCGGCTGCTCTGCCAAGCCCTTCCAGCTCAAACTATGTCGTTGCTCCTCTGGAAGGATCCCTGCACCGCGGCGTAGTTTTTCCGAAGAAGCCCTGCGTTTGCAAGAGCAAATGAGGAATTCGTGGCAGGAAAGAGGAAGGAAAGAAAGTTTCTCTCCCTCTGCCTGCTTTGCTCAGAGGACCGGATGAAGTCAGGGAGTTCTCCCTTTCACTGAGAAACGTGCGGGCTGCTGTTGCCTGGGCGCTCTCTTCTTTGCAAAAGAGTCTGCAGTTCCACGCTTTGAACCGTGGAAAGGCGCCGGGCTCTGCTAAGATTTCCCCCGGCGCTTCGTTTGCCCTGGGCCAAAGCGAGCCTTCACAATAGCTGAACGCTAACACTGCATACTCGTTCCACTTCCAGAACCGGGCTACGGCGAGGCAGTTCTCCGGGGGAAAACGGCCCTTCGCGAAGGGCAGATCTGCCGAGCTCATTGCGGGAAAGCGAAAGCAAAGGACGCTTTTCTCCCTCTAACCGCTTTCGTCAGAGGAACGGGGGAAGTCACAGTGTTCTTTCTCTCCCTGAGATACACACAATCTGACGTTGCCTCTGAGCTCCGTTGCTGGCAAAGAACTGAAAGTGACATACATTCCTGTGGGGAAACACAGGGCTTTGCTAGGATTTCTCTAGGCAGTGTGTTTTCCCTGGGCCTCACTGTAGCAACACTATCTCGCCAGGGCAACACTGCATGGCACTTCCTCTGCCAGGAGAGAGCTGCTTCTTTGTAGTTTCTGCTGGGAAACCTTGCTTTGGCAAGTGCGAATTGACCGCATTCAGGCAGAAAGAAAAGAGAATAGCAAGAGGCCTTTTCTCCCCGGCTGCTCTGCCAAGCCCTTCCAGCTCAAACTATGTCGTTGCTCCTCTGGAAGGATCCCTGCACCGCGGCGTAGTTTTTCCGAAGAAGCCCTGCGTTTGCACGAGCAAATGAGGAATTCGTGGCAGGAAAGAGGAAGGAAAGGAAGTTTCTCTCCCTCAGCCTGCTTTGCTCAGAGGACTGGATGAAGTCAGGGAGTTCTCCCTTTCACTGAGAAACGTGCGGGCTGCTGTTGCCTGGGCGCTCTCTTCTTTGCAAAAGAGTCTGCAGTTCCACGCTTTGAACCGTGGAAAGGCGCCGGGCTCTGCTAAGATTTCCCCCGGCGCTTCGTTTGCCCTGGGCCAAAGCGAGCCTTCACAATAGCTGAACGCTAACACTGCATACTCGTTCCACTTCCAGAACCGGGCTACGGCGAGGCAGTTCTCCGGGGGAAAACGGCCCTTCGCGAAGGGCAGATCTGCTGAGCTCATTGCGAGAAAGCGAAAGCAAAGGACGCTTTTCTCCCTCTAACCGCTTTCGTCAGAGGAACGGGGGAAGTCACAGTGTTCTTTCTCTCCCTGAGATACACACAATCTGACGTTGCCTCTGAGCTCCGTTGCTGGCAAAGAACTGAAAGTGACATACATTCCTGTGGGGAAACACAGGGCTTTGCTAGGATTTCTCTAGGCAGTGTGTTTTCCCTGGGCCTCACTGTAGCAACACGATCTCGCCAGGGCAGAACTGCATGGGATTTCCTCTGCCAGGAGAGAGCTGCTGCTTTGTAGTTTGTGCTGGGAAACCTTGCTTTGGCAAGTGCGAATTGACCGCATTCAGGCAGAAAGAAAAGAGAATAGCAAGAGGCCTTTTCTCCCCGGCTGCTCTGCCAAGCCCTTCCAGCTCAAACTATGTCGTTGCTCCTCTGGAAGGATCCCTGCACCGCGGCGTAGTTTTTCCGAAGAAGCCCTGCGTTTGCACGAGCAAATGAGGAATTCGTGGCAGGAAAGAGGAAGGAAAGAAAGTTTCTCTCCCTCTGCCTGCTTTGCTCAGAGGACCGGATGAAGTCAGGGAGTTCTCCCTTTCACTGAGAAACGTGCGGGCTGCTGTTGCCTGGGCGCTCTCTTCTTTGCCAAAGAGTCTGCAGTTCCACGCTTTGAACCGTGGAAAGGCGCCGGGCTCTGCTAAGATTTCCCCCGGCGCTTCGTTTGCCCTGGGCCAAAGCGAGCCTTCACAATAGCTGAACGCTAACACTGCATACTCGTTCCACTTCCAGAACCGGGCTACGGCGAGGCAGTTCTCTGGGGGAAAACGGCCCTTCGCGAAGGGCAGATCTGCCGAGCTCATTGCGGGAAAGCGAAAGCAAAGGACGCTTTTCGCCCTCTAACCGCTTTCGTCAGAGGAACTGGGGAAGTCACAGTGTTCTTTCTCTCCCTGAGATACACACAATCTGACGTTGCCTCTGAGCTCCGTTGCTGGCAAAGAACTGAAAGTGACATACATTCCTGTGGGGAAACACAGGGCTTTGCTAGGATTTCTCTAGGCAGTGTGTTTTCCCTGGGCCTCACTGTAGCAACACGATCTCGCCAGGGCAGAACTGCATGGGATTTCCTCTGCCAGGAGAGAGCTGCTGCTTTGTAGTTTGTGCTGGGAAACCTTGCTTTGGCAAGTGCGAATTGACCGCATTCAGGCAGAAAGAAAAGAGAATAGCAAGAGGCCTTTTCTCCCCGGCTGCTCTGCCAAGCCCTTCCAGCTCAAACTATGTCGTTGCTCCTCTGGAAGGATCCCTGCACCGCGGCGTAGTTTTTCCGAAGAAGCCCTGCGTTTGCACGAGCAAATGAGGAATTCGTGGCAGGAAAGAGGAAGGAAAGAAAGTTTCTCTCCCTCTGCCTGCTTTGCTCAGAGGACCGGATGAAGTCAGGGAGTTCTCCCTTTCACTGAGAAACGTGCGGGCTGCTGTTGCCTGGGCGCTCTCTTCTCTGCAAAAGAGTCTGCAATTCCACGCTTTGAACCGTGGAAAGGAGCCGGGCTCTGCTAAGATTTCACCCGGCGCTTCGTTTACCCTGGGCCAAAGCGAGCCTTCACAATAGCTGAACGCTAACACTGCATACTCGTTCCACTTCCGGAACCGGGCTACGGCGAGCAGTTCTCCGGGGAAAACGGCCCTTCGCGAAGGGCAGATCTGCCGAGCTCATTGCGGGAAACCGAAAGCAAAGGACGCTTTTCTCCCTCTAACCGCTTTCGTCAGACGAACGGGGGAAGTCACAGTGTTCTTTCTCTCCCTGAGATACACACAGTCTGACGTTGCCTCTGAGCTCCGTTGCTGGCAAAGAACTGAAAGTGACATACATTCCTGTGGGGAAACACAGGGCTTTGCTAGGATTTCTCTAGGCAGTGTGTTTTCCCTGGGCCTCACTGTAGCAACACTATCTCGCCAGGGCAACACTGCATGGCACTTCCTCTGCCAGGAGAGAGCTGCTGCTTTGTAGTTTGTGCTGGGAAACCTTGCTTTGGCAAGTGCGAATTGACCGCATTCAGGCAGAAAGAAAAGAGAATAGCAAGAGGCCTTTTCTCCCCGGCTGCTCTGCCAAGCCCTTCCAGCTCAAACTATGTCGTTGCTCCTCTGGAAGGATCCCTGCACCGCGGCGTAGTTTTTCCGAAGAAGCCCTGCGTTTGCAAGAGCAAATGAGGAATTCGTGGCAGGAAAGAGGAAGGAAAGAAAGTTTCTCTCCCTCTGCCTGCTTTGCTCAGAGGACCGGATGAAGTCAGGGAGTTCTCCCTTTCACTGAGAAACATGCGGGCTGCTGTTGCCTGGGCGCTCTCTTCTTTGCAAAAGAGTCTGCAGTTCCACGCTTTGAACCGTGGAAAGGCGCCGGGCTCTGCTAAGATTTCCCCCGGCGCTTCGTTTGCCCTGGGCCAAAGCGAGCCTTCACAATAGCTGAACGCTAACACTGCATACTCGTTCCACTTCCAGAACCGGGCTACGGCGAGGCAGTTCTCCGGGGGAAAACGGCCCTTCGCGAAGGGCAGATCTGCCGAGCTCATTGCGGGAAAGCGAAAGCAAAGGACGCTTTTCTCCCTCTAACCGCTTTCGTCAGAGGAACGGGGGAAGTCACAGTGTTCTTTCTCTCCCTGAGATACACACAATCTGACGTTGCCTCTGAGCTCCGTTGCTGGCAAAGAACTGAAAGTGACATACATTCCTGTGGGGAAACACAGGGCTTTGCTAGGATTTCTCTAGGCAGTGTGTTTTCCCTGGGCCTCACTGTAGCAACACGATCTCGCCAGGGCAACACTGCATGGCACTTCCTCTGCCAGGAGAGAGCTGCTTCTTTGTAGTTTCTGCTGGGAAACCTTGCTTTGGCAAGTGCGAATTGACCGCATTCAGGCAGAAAGAAAAGAGAATAGCAAGAGGCCTTTTCTCCCCGGCTGCTCTGCCAAGCCCTTCCAGCTCAAACTATGTCGTTGCTCCTCTGGAAGGATCCCTGCACCGCGGCGTAGTTTTTCCGAAGAAGCCCTGCGTTTGCACGGGCAAATGAGGAATTCGTGGCAGGAAAGAGGAAGGAAAGGAAGTTTCTCTCCCTCAGCCTGCTTTGCTCAGAGGACCGGATGAAGTCAGGGAGTTCTCCCTTTCACTGAGAAACGTGCGGGCTGCTGTTGCCTGGGCGCTCTCTTCTTTGCAAAAGAGTCTGCAGTTCCACGCTTTGAACCGTGGAAAGGCGCCGGGCTCTGCTAAGATTTCCCCCGGCGCTTCGTTTGCCCTGGGCCAAAGCGAGCCTTCACAATAGCTGAACGCTAACACTGCATACTCGTTCCACTTCCAGAACCGGGCTACGGCGAGGCAGTTCTCCGGGGGAAAACGGCCCTTCGCGAAGGGCAGATCTGCCGAGCTCATTGCGGGAAAGCGAAAGCAAAGGACGCTTTTCTCCCTCTAACCGCTTTCGTCAGAGGAACGGGGGAAGTCACAGTGTTCTTTCTCTCCCTGAGATACACACAATCTGACGTTGCCTCTGAGCTCCGTTGCTGGCAAAGAACTGAAAGTGACATACATTCCTGTGGGGAAACACAGGGCTTTGCTAGGATTTCTCTAGGCAGTGTGTTTTCCCTGGGCCTCACTGTAGCAACACGATCTCGCCAGGGCAACACTGCATGGCACTTCCTCTGCCAGGAGAGAGCTGCTGCTTTGTAGTTTCTGCTGGGAAACCTTGCTTTGGCAAGTGCGAATTGACCGCATTCAGGCAGAAAGAAAAGAGAATAGCAAGAGGCCTTTTCTCCCCGGCTGCTCTGCCAAGCCCTTCCAGCTCAAACTATGTCGTTGCTCCTCTGGAAGGATCCCTGCACCGCGGCGTAGTTTTTCCGAAGAAGCCCTGCGTTTGCAAGAGCAAATGAGGAATTCGTGGCAGGAAAGAGGAAGGAAAGAAAGTTTCTCTCCCTCTGCCTGCTTTGCTCAGAGGACCGGATGAAGTCAGGGAGTTCTCCCTTTCACTGAGAAACGTGCGGGCTGCTGTTGCCTGGGCGCTCTCTTCTTTGCAAAAGAGTCTGCAGTTCCACGCTTTGAACCGTGGAAAGGCGCCGGGCTCTGCTAAGATTTCCCCCGGCGCTTCGTTTGCCCTGGGCCAAAGCGAGCCTTCACAATAGCTGAACGCTAACACTGCATACTCGTTCCACTTCCAGAACCGGGCTACGGCGAGGCAGTTCTCCGGGGGAAAACGGCCCTTCGCGAAGGGCAGATCTGCTGAGCTCATTGCGAGAAAGCGAAAGCAAAGGACGCTTTTCTCCCTCTAACCGCTTTCGTCAGAGGAACGGGGGAAGTCACAGTGTTCTTTCTCTCCCTGAGATACACACAATCTGACGTTGCCTCTGAGCTCCGTTGCTGGCAAAGAACTGAAAGTGACATACATTCCTGTGGGGAAACACAGGGCTTTGCTAGGATTTCTCTAGGCAGTGTGTTTTCCCTGGGCCTCACTGTAGCAACACGATCTCGCCAGGGCAGAACTGCATGGGATTTCCTCTGCCAGGAGAGAGCTGCTGCTTTGTAGTTTGTGCTGGGAAACCTTGCTTTGGCAAGTGCGAATTGACCGCATTCAGGCAGAAAGAAAAGAGAATAGCAAGAGGCCTTTTCTCCCCGGCTGCTCTGCCAAGCCCTTCCAGCTCAAACTATGTCGTTGCTCCTCTGGAAGGATCCCTGCACCGCGGCGTAGTTTTTCCGAAGAAGCCCTGCGTTTGCACGAGCAAATGAGGAATTCGTGGCAGGAAAGAGGAAGGAAAGAAAGTTTCTCTCCCTCTGCCTGCTTTGCTCAGAGGACCGGATGAAGTCAGGGAGTTCTCCCTTTCACTGAGAAACGTGCGGGCTGCTGTTGCCTGGGCGCTCTCTTCTTTGCCAAAGAGTCTGCAGTTCCACGCTTTGAACCGTGGAAAGGCGCCGGGCTCTGCTAAGATTTCCCCCGGCGCTTCGTTTGCCCTGGGCCAAAGCGAGCCTTCACAATAGCTGAACGCTAACACTGCATACTCGTTCCACTTCCAGAACCGGGCTACGGCGAGGCAGTTCTCTGGGGGAAAACGGCCCTTCGCGAAGGGCAGATCTGCCGAGCTCATTGCGGGAAAGCGAAAGCAAAGGACGCTTTTCGCCCTCTAACCGCTTTCGTCAGAGGAACTGGGGAAGTCACAGTGTTCTTTCTCTCCCTGAGATACACACAATCTGACGTTGCCTCTGAGCTCCGTTGCTGGCAAAGAACTGAAAGTGACATACATTCCTGTGGGGAAACACAGGGCTTTGCTAGGATTTCTCTAGGCAGTGTGTTTTCCCTGGGCCTCACTGTAGCAACACGATCTCGCCAGGGCAGAACTGCATGGGATTTCCTCTGCCAGGAGAGAGCTGCTGCTTTGTAGTTTGTGCTGGGAAACCTTGCTTTGGCAAGTGCGAATTGACCGCATTCAGGCAGAAAGAAAAGAGAATAGCAAGAGGCCTTTTCTCCCCGGCTGCTCTGCCAAGCCCTTCCAGCTCAAACTATGTCGTTGCTCCTCTGGAAGGATCCCTGCACCGCGGCGTAGTTTTTCCGAAGAAGCCCTGCGTTTGCACGAGCAAATGAGGAATTCGTGGCAGGAAAGAGGAAGGAAAGAAAGTTTCTCTCCCTCTGCCTGCTTTGCTCAGAGGACCGGATGAAGTCAGGGAGTTCTCCCTTTCACTGAGAAACGTGCGGGCTGCTGTTGCCTGGGCGCTCTCTTCTCTGCAAAAGAGTCTGCAATTCCACGCTTTGAACCGTGGAAAGGCGCCGGGCTCTGCTAAGATTTCCCCCGGCGCTTCGTTTACCCTGGGCCAAAGCGAGCCTTCACAATAGCTGAACGCTAACACTGCATACTCGTTCCACTTCCAGAACCGGGCTACGGCGAGCAGTTCTCCGGGGAAAACGGCCCTTCGCGAAGGGCAGATCTGCCGAGCTCATTGCGGGAAAGCGAAAGCAAAGGACGCTTTTCTCCCTCTAACCGCTTTCGTCAGAGGAACGGGGGAAGTCACAGTGTTCTTTCTCTCCCTGAGATACACACAGTCTGACGTTGCCTCTGAGCTCCGTTGCTGGCAAAGAACTGAAAGTGACATACATTCCTGTGGGGAAACACAGGGCTTTGCTAGGATTTCTCTAGGCAGTGTGTTTTCCCTGGGCCTCACTGTAGCAACACTATCTCGCCAGGGCAACACTGCATGGCACTTCCTCTGCCAGGAGAGAGCTGCTGCTTTGTAGTTTGTGCTGGGAAACCTTGCTTTGGCAAGTGCGAATTGACCGCATTCAGGCAGAAAGAAAAGAGAATAGCAAGAGGCCTTTTCTCCCCGGCTGCTCTGCCAAGCCCTTCCAGCTCAAACTATGTCGTTGCTCCTCTGGAAGGATCCCTGCACCGCGGCGTAGTTTTTCCGAAGAAGCCCTGCGTTTGCAAGAGCAAATGAGGAATTCGTGGCAGGAAAGAGGAAGGAAAGAAAGTTTCTCTCCCTCTGCCTGCTTTGCTCAGAGGACCGGATGAAGTCAGGGAGTTCTCCCTTTCACTGAGAAACGTGCGGGCTGCTGTTGCCTGGGCGCTCTCTTCTTTGCAAAAGAGTCTGCAGTTCCACGCTTTGAACCGTGGAAAGGCGCCGGGCTCTGCTAAGATTTCCCCCGGCGCTTCGTTTGCCCTGGGCCAAAGCGAGCCTTCACAATAGCTGAACGCTAACACTGCATACTCGTTCCACTTCCAGAACCGGGCTACGGCGAGGCAGTTCTCCGGGGGAAAACGGCCCTTCGCGAAGGGCAGATCTGCCGAGCTCATTGCGGGAAAGCGAAAGCAAAGGACGCTTTTCTCCCTCTAACCGCTTTCGTCAGAGGAACGGGGGAAGTCACAGTGTTCTTTCTCTCCCTGAGATACACACAATCTGACGTTGCCTCTGAGCTCCGTTGCTGGCAAAGAACTGAAAGTGACATACATTCCTGTGGGGAAACACAGGGCTTTGCTAGGATTTCTCTAGGCAGTGTGTTTTCCCTGGGCCTCACTGTAGCAACACGATCTCGCCAGGGCAACACTGCATGGCACTTCCTCTGCCAGGAGAGAGCTGCTTCTTTGTAGTTTCTGCTGGGAAACCTTGCTTTGGCAAGTGCGAATTGACCGCATTCAGGCAGAAAGAAAAGAGAATAGCAAGAGGCCTTTTCTCCCCGGCTGCTCTGCCAAGCCCTTCCAGCTCAAACTATGTCGTTGCTCCTCTGGAAGGATCCCTGCACCGCGGCGTAGTTTTTCCGAAGAAGCCCTGCGTTTGCACGAGCAAATGAGGAATTCGTGGCAGGAAAGAGGAAGGAAAGGAAGTTTCTCTCCCTCAGCCTGCTTTGCTCAGAGGACTGGATGAAGTCAGGGAGTTCTCCCTTTCACTGAGAAACGTGCGGGCTGCTGTTGCCTGGGCGCTCTCTTCTTTGCAAAAGAGTCTGCAGTTCCACGCTTTGAACCGTGGAAAGGCGCCGGGCTCTGCTAAGATTTCCCCCGGCGCTTCGTTTGCCCTGGGCCAAAGCGAGCCTTCACAATAGCTGAACGCTAACACTGCATACTCGTTCCACTTCCAGAACCGGGCTACGGCGAGGCAGTTCTCCGGGGGAAAACGGCCCTTCGCGAAGGGCAGATCTGCCGAGCTCATTGCGGGAAAGCGAAAGCAAAGGACGCTTTTCTCCCTCTAACCGCTTTCGTCAGAGGAACGGGGGAAGTCACAGTGTTCTTTCTCTCCCTGAGATACACACAATCTGACGTTGCCTCTGAGCTCCGTTGCTGGCAAAGAACTGAAAGTGACATACATTCCTGTGGGGAAACACAGGGCTTTGCTAGGATTTCTCTAGGCAGTGTGTTTTCCCTGGGCCTCACTGTAGCAACACGATCTCGCCAGGGCAACACTGCATGGCACTTCCTCTGCCAGGAGAGAGCTGCTGCTTTGTAGTTTCTGCTGGGAAACCTTGCTTTGGCAAGTGCGAATTGACCGCATTCAGGCAGAAAGAAAAGAGAATAGCAAGAGGCCTTTTCTCCCCGGCTGCTCTGCCAAGCCCTTCCAGCTCAAACTATGTCGTTGCTCCTCTGGAAGGATCCCTGCACCGCGGCGTAGTTTTTCCGAAGAAGCCCTGCGTTTGCAAGAGCAAATGAGGAATTCGTGGCAGGAAAGAGGAAGGAAAGAAAGTTTCTCTCCCTCTGCCTGCTTTGCTCAGAGGACCGGATGAAGTCAGGGAGTTCTCCCTTTCACTGAGAAACGTGCGGGCTGCTGTTGCCTGGGCGCTCTCTTCTTTGCAAAAGAGTCTGCAGTTCCACGCTTTGAACCGTGGAAAGGCGCCGGGCTCTGCTAAGATTTCCCCCGGCGCTTCGTTTGCCCTGGGCCAAAGCGAGCCTTCACAATAGCTGAACGCTAACACTGCATACTCGTTCCACTTCCAGAACCGGGCTACGGCGAGGCAGTTCTCCGGGGGAAAACGGCCCTTCGCGAAGGGCAGATCTGCCGAGCTCATTGCGGGAAAGCGAAAGCAAAGGACGCTTTTCTCCCTCTAACCGCTTTCGTCAGAGGAACGGGGGAAGTCACAGTGTTCTTTCTCTCCCTGAGATACACACAATCTGACGTTGCCTCTGAGCTCCGTTGCTGGCAAAGAACTGAAAGTGACATACATTCCTGTGGGGAAACACAGGGCTTTGCTAGGATTTCTCTAGGCAGTGTGTTTTCCCTGGGCCTCACTGTAGCAACACGATCTCGCCAGGGCAACACTGCATGGCACTTCCTCTGCCAGGAGAGAGCTGCTTCTTTGTAGTTTCTGCTGGGAAACCTTGCTTTGGCAAGTGCGAATTGACCGCATTCAGGCAGAAAGAAAAGAGAATAGCAAGAGGCCTTTTCTCCCCGGCTGCTCTGCCAAGCCCTTCCAGCTCAAACTATGTCGTTGCTCCTCTGGAAGGATCCCTGCACCGCGGCGTAGTTTTTCCGAAGAAGCCCTGCGTTTGCACGAGCAAATGAGGAATTCGTGGCAGGAAAGAGGAAGGAAAGGAAGTTTCTCTCCCTCAGCCTGCTTTGCTCAGAGGACTGGATGAAGTCAGGGAGTTCTCCCTTTCACTGAGAAACGTGCGGGCTGCTGTTGCCTGGGCGCTCTCTTCTTTGCAAAAGAGTCTGCAGTTCCACGCTTTGAACCGTGGAAAGGCGCCGGGCTCTGCTAAGATTTCCCCCGGCGCTTCGTTTGCCCTGGGCCAAAGCGAGCCTTCACAATAGCTGAACGCTAACACTGCATACTCGTTCCACTTCCAGAACCGGGCTACGGCGAGGCAGTTCTCCGGGGGAAAACGGCCCTTCGCGAAGGGCAGATCTGCTGAGCTCATTGCGGGAAAGCGAAAGCAAAGGACGCTTTTCTCCCTCTAACCGCTTTCGTCAGAGGAACGGGGGAAGTCACAGTGTTCTTTCTCTCCCTGAGATACACACAATCTGACGTTGCCTCTGAGCTCCGTTGCTGGCAAAGAACTGAAAGTGACATACATTCCTGTGGGGAAACACAGGGCTTTGCTAGGATTTCTCTAGGCAGTGTGTTTTCCCTGGGCCTCACTGTAGCAACACGATCTCGCCAGGGCAGAACTGCATGGGATTTCCTCTGCCAGGAGAGAGCTGCTGCTTTGTAGTTTGTGCTGGGAAACCTTGCTTTGGCAAGTGCGAATTGACCGCATTCAGGCAGAAAGAAAAGAGAATAGCAAGAGGCCTTTTCTCCCCGGCTGCTCTGCCAAGCCCTTCCAGCTCAAACTATGTCGTTGCTCCTCTGGAAGGATCCCTGCACCGCGGCGTAGTTTTTCCGAAGAAGCCCTGCGTTTGCACGAGCAAATGAGGAATTCGTGGCAGGAAAGAGGAAGGAAAGAAAGTTTCTCTCCCTCTGCCTGCTTTGCTCAGAGGACCGGATGAAGTCAGGGAGTTCTCCCTTTCACTGAGAAACGTGCGGGCTGCTGTTGCCTGGGCGCTCTCTTCTTTGCCAAAGAGTCTGCAGTTCCACGCTTTGAACCGTGGAAAGGCGCCGGGCTCTGCTAAGATTTCCCCCGGCGCTTCGTTTGCCCTGGGCCAAAGCGAGCCTTCACAATAGCTGAACGCTAACACTGCATACTCGTTCCACTTCCAGAACCGGGCTACGGCGAGGCAGTTCTCTGGGGGAAAACGGCCCTTCGCGAAGGGCAGATCTGCCGAGCTCATTGCGGGAAAGCGAAAGCAAAGGACGCTTTTCGCCCTCTAACCGCTTTCGTCAGAGGAACTGGGGAAGTCACAGTGTTCTTTCTCTCCCTGAGATACACACAATCTGACGTTGCCTCTGAGCTCCGTTGCTGGCAAAGAACTGAAAGTGACATACATTCCTGTGGGGAAACACAGGGCTTTGCTAGGATTTCTCTAGGCAGTGTGTTTTCCCTGGGCCTCACTGTAGCAACACGATCTCGCCAGGGCAGAACTGCATGGGATTTCCTCTGCCAGGAGAGAGCTGCTGCTTTGTAGTTTGTGCTGGGAAACCTTGCTTTGGCAAGTGCGAATTGACCGCATTCAGGCAGAAAGAAAAGAGAATAGCAAGAGGCCTTTTCTCCCCGGCTGCTCTGCCAAGCCCTTCCAGCTCAAACTATGTCGTTGCTCCTCTGGAAGGATCCCTGCACCGCGGCGTAGTTTTTCCGAAGAAGCCCTGCGTTTGCACGAGCAAATGAGGAATTCGTGGCAGGAAAGAGGAAGGAAAGAAAGTTTCTCTCCCTCTGCCTGCTTTGCTCAGAGGACCGGATGAAGTCAGGGAGTTCTCCCTTTCACTGAGAAACGTGCGGGCTGCTGTTGCCTGGGCGCTCTCTTCTCTGCAAAAGAGTCTGCAATTCCACGCTTTGAACCGTGGAAAGGCGCCGGGCTCTGCTAAGATTTCCCCCGGCGCTTCGTTTACCCTGGGCCAAAGCGAGCCTTCACAATAGCTGAACGCTAACACTGCATACTCGTTCCACTTCCAGAACCGGGCTACGGCGAGCAGTTCTCCGGGGAAAACGGCCCTTCGCGAAGGGCAGATCTGCCGAGCTCATTGCGGGAAAGCGAAAGCAAAGGACGCTTTTCTCCCTCTAACCGCTTTCGTCAGAGGAACGGGGGAAGTCACAGTGTTCTTTCTCTCCCTGAGATACACACAGTCTGACGTTGCCTCTGAGCTCCGTTGCTGGCAAAGAACTGAAAGTGACATACATTCCTGTGGGGAAACACAGGGCTTTGCTAGGATTTCTCTAGGCAGTGTGTTTTCCCTGGGCCTCACTGTAGCAACACTATCTCGCCAGGGCAACACTGCATGGCACTTCCTCTGCCAGGAGAGAGCTGCTGCTTTGTAGTTTGTGCTGGGAAACCTTGCTTTGGCAAGTGCGAATTGACCGCATTCAGGCAGAAAGAAAAGAGAATAGCAAGAGGCCTTTTCTCCCCGGCTGCTCTGCCAAGCCCTTCCAGCTCAAACTATGTCGTTGCTCCTCTGGAAGGATCCCTGCACCGCGGCGTAGTTTTTCCGAAGAAGCCCTGCGTTTGCAAGAGCAAATGAGGAATTCGTGGCAGGAAAGAGGAAGGAAAGAAAGTTTCTCTCCCTCTGCCTGCTTTGCTCAGAGGACCGGATGAAGTCAGGGAGTTCTCCCTTTCACTGAGAAACGTGCGGGCTGCTGTTGCCTGGGCGCTCTCTTCTTTGCAAAAGAGTCTGCAGTTCCACGCTTTGAACCGTGGAAAGGCGCCGGGCTCTGCTAAGATTTCCCCCGGCGCTTCGTTTGCCCTGGGCCAAAGCGAGCCTTCACAATAGCTGAACGCTAACACTGCATACTCGTTCCACTTCCAGAACCGGGCTACGGCGAGGCAGTTCTCCGGGGGAAAACGGCCCTTCGCGAAGGGCAGATCTGCCGAGCTCATTGCGGGAAAGCGAAAGCAAAGGACGCTTTTCTCCCTCTAACCGCTTTCGTCAGAGGAACGGGGGAAGTCACAGTGTTCTTTCTCTCCCTGAGATACACACAATCTGACGTTGCCTCTGAGCTCCGTTGCTGGCAAAGAACTGAAAGTGACATACATTCCTGTGGGGAAACACAGGGCTTTGCTAGGATTTCTCTAGGCAGTGTGTTTTCCCTGGGCCTCACTGTAGCAACACGATCTCGCCAGGGCAACACTGCATGGCACTTCCTCTGCCAGGAGAGAGCTGCTTCTTTGTAGTTTCTGCTGGGAAACCTTGCTTTGGCAAGTGCGAATTGACCGCATTCAGGCAGAAAGAAAAGAGAATAGCAAGAGGCCTTTTCTCCCCGGCTGCTCTGCCAAGCCCTTCCAGCTCAAACTATGTCGTTGCTCCTCTGGAAGGATCCCTGCACCGCGGCGTAGTTTTTCCGAAGAAGCCCTGCGTTTGCACGAGCAAATGAGGAATTCGTGGCAGGAAAGAGGAAGGAAAGGAAGTTTCTCTCCCTCAGCCTGCTTTGCTCAGAGGACTGGATGAAGTCAGGGAGTTCTCCCTTTCACTGAGAAACGTGCGGGCTGCTGTTGCCTGGGCGCTCTCTTCTTTGCAAAAGAGTCTGCAGTTCCACGCTTTGAACCGTGGAAAGGCGCCGGGCTCTGCTAAGATTTCCCCCGGCGCTTCGTTTGCCCTGGGCCAAAGCGAGCCTTCACAATAGCTGAACGCTAACACTGCATACTCGTTCCACTTCCAGAACCGGGCTACGGCGAGGCAGTTCTCCGGGGGAAAACGGCCCTTCGCGAAGGGCAGATCTGCTGAGCTCATTGCGAGAAAGCGAAAGCAAAGGACGCTTTTCTCCCTCTAACCGCTTTCGTCAGAGGAACGGGGGAAGTCACAGTGTTCTTTCTCTCCCTGAGATACACACAATCTGACGTTGCCTCTGAGCTCCGTTGCTGGCAAAGAACTGAAAGTGACATACATTCCTGTGGGGAAACACAGGGCTTTGCTAGGATTTCTCTAGGCAGTGTGTTTTCCCTGGGCCTCACTGTAGCAACACGATCTCGCCAGGGCAGAACTGCATGGGATTTCCTCTGCCAGGAGAGAGCTGCTGCTTTGTAGTTTGTGCTGGGAAACCTTGCTTTGGCAAGTGCGAATTGACCGCATTCAGGCAGAAAGAAAAGAGAATAGCAAGAGGCCTTTTCTCCCCGGCTGCTCTGCCAAGCCCTTCCAGCTCAAACTATGTCGTTGCTCCTCTGGAAGGATCCCTGCACCGCGGCGTAGTTTTTCCGAAGAAGCCCTGCGTTTGCACGAGCAAATGAGGAATTCGTGGCAGGAAAGAGGAAGGAAAGAAAGTTTCTCTCCCTCTGCCTGCTTTGCTCAGAGGACCGGATGAAGTCAGGGAGTTCTCCCTTTCACTGAGAAACGTGCGGGCTGCTGTTGCCTGGGCGCTCTCTTCTTTGCCAAAGAGTCTGCAGTTCCACGCTTTGAACCGTGGAAAGGCGCCGGGCTCTGCTAAGATTTCCCCCGGCGCTTCGTTTGCCCTGGGCCAAAGCGAGCCTTCACAATAGCTGAACGCTAACACTGCATACTCGTTCCACTTCCAGAACCGGGCTACGGCGAGGCAGTTCTCTGGGGGAAAACGGCCCTTCGCGAAGGGCAGATCTGCCGAGCTCATTGCGGGAAAGCGAAAGCAAAGGACGCTTTTCGCCCTCTAACCGCTTTCGTCAGAGGAACTGGGGAAGTCACAGTGTTCTTTCTCTCCCTGAGATACACACAATCTGACGTTGCCTCTGAGCTCCGTTGCTGGCAAAGAACTGAAAGTGACATACATTCCTGTGGGGAAACACAGGGCTTTGCTAGGATTTCTCTAGGCAGTGTGTTTTCCCTGGGCCTCACTGTAGCAACACGATCTCGCCAGGGCAGAACTGCATGGGATTTCCTCTGCCAGGAGAGAGCTGCTGCTTTGTAGTTTGTGCTGGGAAACCTTGCTTTGGCAAGTGCGAATTGACCGCATTCAGGCAGAAAGAAAAGAGAATAGCAAGAGGCCTTTTCTCCCCGGCTGCTCTGCCAAGCCCTTCCAGCTCAAACTATGTCGTTGCTCCTCTGGAAGGATCCCTGCACCGCGGCGTAGTTTTTCCGAAGAAGCCCTGCGTTTGCAAGAGCAAATGAGGAATTCGTGGCAGGAAAGAGGAAGGAAAGAAAGTTTCTCTCCCTCTGCCTGCTTTGCTCAGAGGACCGGATGAAGTCAGGGAGTTCTCCCTTTCACTGAGAAACGTGCGGGCTGCTGTTGCCTGGGCGCTCTCTTCTTTGCAAAAGAGTCTGCAGTTCCACGCTTTGAACCGTGGAAAGGCGCCGGGCTCTGCTAAGATTTCCCCCGGCGCTTCGTTTGCCCTGGGCCAAAGCGAGCCTTCACAATAGCTGAACGCTAACACTGCATACTCGTTCCACTTCCAGAACCGGGCTACGGCGAGGCAGTTCTCCGGGGGAAAACGGCCCTTCGCGAAGGGCAGATCTGCCGAGCTCATTGCGGGAAAGCGAAAGCAAAGGACGCTTTTCTCCCTCTAACCGCTTTCGTCAGAGGAACGGGGGAAGTCACAGTGTTCTTTCTCTCCCTGAGATACACACAATCTGACGTTGCCTCTGAGCTCCGTTGCTGGCAAAGAACTGAAAGTGACATACATTCCTGTGGGGAAACACAGGGCTTTGCTAGGATTTCTCTAGGCAGTGTGTTTTCCCTGGGCCTCACTGTAGCAACACGATCTCGCCAGGGCAACACTGCATGGCACTTCCTCTGCCAGGAGAGAGCTGCTTCTTTGTAGTTTCTGCTGGGAAACCTTGCTTTGGCAAGTGCGAATTGACCGCATTCAGGCAGAAAGAAAAGAGAATAGCAAGAGGCCTTTTCTCCCCGGCTGCTCTGCCAAGCCCTTCCAGCTCAAACTATGTCGTTGCTCCTCTGGAAGGATCCCTGCACCGCGGCGTAGTTTTTCCGAAGAAGCCCTGCGTTTGCACGAGCAAATGAGGAATTCGTGGCAGGAAAGAGGAAGGAAAGGAAGTTTCTCTAACTCAGCCTGCTTTGCTCAGAGGACTGGATGAAGTCAGGGAGTTCTCCCTTTCACTGAGAAACGTGCGGGCTGCTGTTGCCTGGGCGCTCTCTTCTTTGCAAAAGAGTCTGCAGTTCCACGCTTTGAACCGTGGAAAGGCGCCGGGCTCTGCTAAGATTTCCCCCGGCGCTTCGTTTGCCCTGGGCCAAAGCGAGCCTTCACAATAGCTGAACGCTAACACTGCATACTCGTTCCACTTCCAGAACCGGGCTACGGCGAGGCAGTTCTCCGGGGGAAAACGGCCCTTCGCGAAGGGCAGATCTGCTGAGCTCATTGCGAGAAAGCGAAAGCAAAGGACGCTTTTCTCCCTCTAACCGCTTTCGTCAGAGGAACGGGGGAAGTCACAGTGTTCTTTCTCTCCCTGAGATACACACAATCTGACGTTGCCTCTGAGCTCCGTTGCTGGCAAAGAACTGAAAGTGACATACATTCCTGTGGGGAAACACAGGGCTTTGCTAGGATTTCTCTAGGCAGTGTGTTTTCCCTGGGCCTCACTGTAGCAACACGATCTCGCCAGGGCAACACTGCATGGCACTTCCTCTGCCAGGAGAGAGCTGCTGCTTTGTAGTTTCTGCTGGGAAACCTTGCTTTGGCAAGTGCGAATTGACCGCATTCAGGCAGAAAGAAAAGAGAATAGCAAGAGGCCTTTTCTCCCCGGCTGCTCTGCCAAGCCCTTCCAGCTCAAACTATGTCGTTGCTCCTCTGGAAGGATCCCTGCACCGCGGCGTAGTTTTTCCGAAGAAGCCCTGCGTTTGCAAGAGCAAATGAGGAATTCGTGGCAGGAAAGAGGAAGGAAAGAAAGTTTCTCTCCCTCTGCCTGCTTTGCTCAGAGGACCGGATGAAGTCAGGGAGTTCTCCCTTTCACTGAGAAACGTGCGGGCTGCTGTTGCCTGGGCGCTCTCTTCTTTGCAAAAGAGTCTGCAGTTCCACGCTTTGAACCGTGGAAAGGCGCCGGGCTCTGCTAAGATTTCCCCCGGCGCTTCGTTTGCCCTGGGCCAAAGCGAGCCTTCACAATAGCTGAACGCTAACACTGCATACTCGTTCCACTTCCAGAACCGGGCTACGGCGAGGCAGTTCTCCGGGGGAAAACGGCCCTTCGCGAAGGGCAGATCTGCCGAGCTCATTGCGGGAAAGCGAAAGCAAAGGACGCTTTTCTCCCTCTAACCGCTTTCGTCAGAGGAACGGGGGAAGTCACAGTGTTCTTTCTCTCCCTGAGATACACACAATCTGACGTTGCCTCTGAGCTCCGTTGCTGGCAAAGAACTGAAAGTGACATACATTCCTGTGGGGAAACACAGGGCTTTGCTAGGATTTCTCTAGGCAGTGTGTTTTCCCTGGGCCTCACTGTAGCAACACTATCTCGCCAGGGCAACACTGCATGGCACTTCCTCTGCCAGGAGAGAGCTGCTTCTTTGTAGTTTCTGCTGGGAAACCTTGCTTTGGCAAGTGCGAATTGACCGCATTCAGGCAGAAAGAAAAGAGAATAGCAAGAGGCCTTTTCTCCCCGGCTGCTCTGCCAAGCCCTTCCAGCTCAAACTATGTCGTTGCTCCTCTGGAAGGATCCCTGCACCGCGGCGTAGTTTTTCCGAAGAAGCCCTGCGTTTGCACGAGCAAATGAGGAATTCGTGGCAGGAAAGAGGAAGGAAAGGAAGTTTCTCTCCCTCAGCCTGCTTTGCTCAGAGGACTGGATGAAGTCAGGGAGTTCTCCCTTTCACTGAGAAACGTGCGGGCTGCTGTTGCCTGGGCGCTCTCTTCTTTGCAAAAGAGTCTGCAGTTCCACGCTTTGAACCGTGGAAAGGCGCCGGGCTCTGCTAAGATTTCCCCCGGCGCTTCGTTTGCCCTGGGCCAAAGCGAGCCTTCACAATAGCTGAACGCTAACACTGCATACTCGTTCCACTTCCAGAACCGGGCTACGGCGAGGCAGTTCTCCGGGGGAAAACGGCCCTTCGCGAAGGGCAGATCTGCTGAGCTCATTGCGAGAAAGCGAAAGCAAAGGACGCTTTTCTCCCTCTAACCGCTTTCGTCAGAGGAACGGGGGAAGTCACAGTGTTCTTTCTCTCCCTGAGATACACACAATCTGACGTTGCCTCTGAGCTCCGTTGCTGGCAAAGAACTGAAAGTGACATACATTCCTGTGGGGAAACACAGGGCTTTGCTAGGATTTCTCTAGGCAGTGTGTTTTCCCTGGGCCTCACTGTAGCAACACGATCTCGCCAGGGCAGAACTGCATGGGATTTCCTCTGCCAGGAGAGAGCTGCTGCTTTGTAGTTTGTGCTGGGAAACCTTGCTTTGGCAAGTGCGAATTGACCGCATTCAGGCAGAAAGAAAAGAGAATAGCAAGAGGCCTTTTCTCCCCGGCTGCTCTGCCAAGCCCTTCCAGCTCAAACTATGTCGTTGCTCCTCTGGAAGGATCCCTGCACCGCGGCGTAGTTTTTCCGAAGAAGCCCTGCGTTTGCACGAGCAAATGAGGAATTCGTGGCAGGAAAGAGGAAGGAAAGAAAGTTTCTCTCCCTCTGCCTGCTTTGCTCAGAGGACCGGATGAAGTCAGGGAGTTCTCCCTTTCACTGAGAAACGTGCGGGCTGCTGTTGCCTGGGCGCTCTCTTCTTTGCCAAAGAGTCTGCAGTTCCACGCTTTGAACCGTGGAAAGGCGCCGGGCTCTGCTAAGATTTCCCCCGGCGCTTCGTTTGCCCTGGGCCAAAGCGAGCCTTCACAATAGCTGAACGCTAACACTGCATACTCGTTCCACTTCCAGAACCGGGCTACGGCGAGGCAGTTCTCTGGGGAAAACGGCCCTTCGCGAAGGGCAGATCTGCCGAGCTCATTGCGGGAAACCGAAAGCAAAGGACGCTTTTCTCCCTCTAACCGCTTTCGTCAGACGAACGGGGGAAGTCACAGTGTTCTTTCTCTCCCTGAGATACACACAGTCTGACGTTGCCTCTGAGCTCCGTTGCTGGCAAAGAACTGAAAGTTACATACATTCCTGTGGGGAAACACAGGGCTTTGCTAGGATTTCTCTAGGCAGTGTGTTTTCCCTGGGCCTCACTGTAGCAACACTATCTCGCCAGGGCAACACTGCATGGCACTTCCTCTGCCAGGAGAGAGCTGCTGCTTTGTAGTTTGTGCTGGGAAACCTTGCTTTGGCAAGTGCGAATTGACCGCATTCAGGCAGAAAGAAAAGAGAATAGCAAGAGGCCTTTTCTCCCCGGCTGCTCTGCCAAGCCCTTCCAGCTCAAACTATGTCGTTGCTCCTCTGGAAGGATCCCTGCACCGCGGCGTAGTTTTTCCGAAGAAGCCCTGCGTTTGCAAGAGCAAATGAGGAATTCGTGGCAGGAAAGAGGAAGGAAAGAAAGTTTCTCTCCCTCTGCCTGCTTTGCTCAGAGGACCGGATGAAGTCAGGGAGTTCTCCCTTTCACTGAGAAACGTGCGGGCTGCTGTTGCCTGGGCGCTCTCTTCTTTGCAAAAGAGTCTGCAGTTCCACGCTTTGAACCGTGGAAAGGCGCCGGGCTCTGCTAAGATTTCCCCCGGCGCTTCGTTTGCCCTGGGCCAAAGCGAGCCTTCACAATAGCTGAACGCTAACACTGCATACTCGTTCCACTTCCAGAACCGGGCTACGGCGAGGCAGTTCTCCGGGGGAAAACGGCCCTTCGCGAAGGGCAGATCTGCCGAGCTCATTGCGGGAAAGCGAAAGCAAAGGACGCTTTTCTCCCTCTAACCGCTTTCGTCAGAGGAACGGGGGAAGTCACAGTGTTCTTTCTCTCCCTGAGATACACACAATCTGACGTTGCCTCTGAGCTCCGTTGCTGGCAAAGAACTGAAAGTGACATACATTCCTGTGGGGAAACACAGGGCTTTGCTAGGATTTCTCTAGGCAGTGTGTTTTCCCTGGGCCTCACTGTAGCAACACGATCTCGCCAGGGCAACACTGCATGGCACTTCCTCTGCCAGGAGAGAGCTGCTGCTTTGTAGTTTCTGCTGGGAAACCTTGCTTTGGCAAGTGCGAATTGACCGCATTCAGGCAGAAAGAAAAGAGAATAGCAAGAGGCCTTTTCTCCCCGGCTGCTCTGCCAAGCCCTTCCAGCTCAAACTATGTCGTTGCTCCTCTGGAAGGATCCCTGCACCGCGGCGTAGTTTTTCCGAAGAAGCCCTGCGTTTGCACGAGCAAATGAGGAATTCGTGGCAGGAAAGAGGAAGGAAAGAAAGTTTCTCTCCCTCTGCCTGCTTTGCTCAGAGGACCGGATGAAGTCAGGGAGTTCTCCCTTTCACTGAGAAACGTGCGGGCTGCTGTTGCCTGGGCGCTCTCTTCTTTGCAAAAGAGTCTGCAGTTCCACGCTTTGAACCGTGGAAAGGCGCCGGGCTCTGCTAAGATTTCCCCCGGCGCTTCGTTTGCCCTGGGCCAAAGCGAGCCTTCACAATAGCTGAACGCTAACACTGCATACTCGTTCCACTTCCAGAACCGGGCTACGGCGAGGCAGTTCTCCGGGGGAAAACGGCCCTTCGCGAAGGGCAGATCTGCCGAGCTCATTGCGGGAAAGCGAAAGCAAAGGACGCTTTTCTCCCTCTAACCGCTTTCGTCAGAGGAACGGGGGAAGTCACAGTGTTCTTTCTCTCCCTGAGATACACACAATCTGACGTTGCCTCTGAGCTCCGTTGCTGGCAAAGAACTGAAAGTGACATACATTCCTGTGGGGAAACACAGGGCTTTGCTAGGATTTCTCTAGGCAGTGTGTTTTCCCTGGGCCTCACTGTAGCAACACGATCTCGCCAGGGCAACACTGCATGGCACTTCCTCTGCCAGGAGAGAGCTGCTGCTTTGTAGTTTCTGCTGGGAAACCTTGCTTTGGCAAGTGCGAATTGACCGCATTCAGGCAGAAAGAAAAGAGAATAGCAAGAGGCCTTTTCTCCCCGGCTGCTCTGCCAAGCCCTTCCAGCTCAAACTATGTCGTTGCTCCTCTGGAAGGATCCCTGCACCGCGGCGTAGTTTTTCCGAAGAAGCCCTGCGTTTGCAAGAGCAAATGAGGAATTCGTGGCAGGAAAGAGGAAGGAAAGAAAGTTTCTCTCCCTCTGCCTGCTTTGCTCAGAGGACCGGATGAAGTCAGGGAGTTCTCCCTTTCACTGAGAAACGTGCGGGCTGCTGTTGCCTGGGCGCTCTCTTCTTTGCAAAAGAGTCTGCAGTTCCACGCTTTGAACCGTGGAAAGGCGCCGGGCTCTGCTAAGATTTCCCCCGGCGCTTCGTTTGCCCTGGGCCAAAGCGAGCCTTCACAATAGCTGAACGCTAACACTGCATACTCGTTCCACTTCCAGAACCGGGCTACGGCGAGGCAGTTCTCCGGGGGAAAACGGCCCTTCGCGAAGGGCAGATCTGCCGAGCTCATTGCGGGAAAGCGAAAGCAAAGGACGCTTTTCTCCCTCTAACCGCTTTCGTCAGAGGAACGGGGGAAGTCACAGTGTTCTTTCTCTCCCTGAGATACACACAATCTGACGTTGCCTCTGAGCTCCGTTGCTGGCAAAGAACTGAAAGTGACATACATTCCTGTGGGGAAACACAGGGCTTTGCTAGGATTTCTCTAGGCAGTGTGTTTTCCCTGGGCCTCACTGTAGCAACACGATCTCGCCAGGGCAACACTGCATGGCACTTCCTCTGCCAGGAGAGAGCTGCTTCTTTGTAGTTTCTGCTGGGAAACCTTGCTTTGGCAAGTGCGAATTGACCGCATTCAGGCAGAAAGAAAAGAGAATAGCAAGAGGCCTTTTCTCCCCGGCTGCTCTGCCAAGCCCTTCCAGCTCAAACTATGTCGTTGCTCCTCTGGAAGGATCCCTGCACCGCGGCGTAGTTTTTCCGAAGAAGCCCTGCGTTTGCACGAGCAAATGAGGAATTCGTGGCAGGAAAGAGGAAGGAAAGGAAGTTTCTCTCCCTCAGCCTGCTTTGCTCAGAGGACTGGATGAAGTCAGGGAGTTCTCCCTTTCACTGAGAAACGTGCGGGCTGCTGTTGCCTGGGCGCTCTCTTCTTTGCAAAAGAGTCTGCAGTTCCACGCTTTGAACCGTGGAAAGGCGCCGGGCTCTGCTAAGATTTCCCCCGGCGCTTCGTTTGCCCTGGGCCAAAGCGAGCCTTCACAATAGCTGAACGCTAACACTGCATACTCGTTCCACTTCCAGAACCGGGCTACGGCGAGGCAGTTCTCCGGGGGAAAACGGCCCTTCGCGAAGGGCAGATCTGCTGAGCTCATTGCGAGAAAGCGAAAGCAAAGGACGCTTTTCTCCCTCTAACCGCTTTCGTCAGAGGAACGGGGGAAGTCACAGTGTTCTTTCTCTCCCTGAGATACACACAATCTGACGTTGCCTCTGAGCTCCGTTGCTGGCAAAGAACTGAAAGTGACATACATTCCTGTGGGGAAACACAGGGCTTTGCTAGGATTTCTCTAGGCAGTGTGTTTTCCCTGGGCCTCACTGTAGCAACACGATCTCGCCAGGGCAGAACTGCATGGGATTTCCTCTGCCAGGAGAGAGCTGCTGCTTTGTAGTTTGTGCTGGGAAACCTTGCTTTGGCAAGTGCGAATTGACCGCATTCAGGCAGAAAGAAAAGAGAATAGCAAGAGGCCTTTTCTCCCCGGCTGCTCTGCCAAGCCCTTCCAGCTCAAACTATGTCGTTGCTCCTCTGGAAGGATCCCTGCACCGCGGCGTAGTTTTTCCGAAGAAGCCCTGCGTTTGCACGAGCAAATGAGGAATTCGTGGCAGGAAAGAGGAAGGAAAGAAAGTTTCTCTCCCTCTGCCTGCTTTGCTCAGAGGACCGGATGAAGTCAGGGAGTTCTCCCTTTCACTGAGAAACGTGCGGGCTGCTGTTGCCTGGGCGCTCTCTTCTTTGCCAAAGAGTCTGCAGTTCCACGCTTTGAACCGTGGAAAGGCGCCGGGCTCTGCTAAGATTTCCCCCGGCGCTTCGTTTGCCCTGGGCCAAAGCGAGCCTTCACAATAGCTGAACGCTAACACTGCATACTCGTTCCACTTCCAGAACCGGGCTACGGCGAGGCAGTTCTCTGGGGGAAAACGGCCCTTCGCGAAGGGCAGATCTGCCGAGCTCATTGCGGGAAAGCGAAAGCAAAGGACGCTTTTCGCCCTCTAACCGCTTTCGTCAGAGGAACTGGGGAAGTCACAGTGTTCTTTCTCTCCCTGAGATACACACAATCTGACGTTGCCTCTGAGCTCCGTTGCTGGCAAAGAACTGAAAGTGACATACATTCCTGTGGGGAAACACAGGGCTTTGCTAGGATTTCTCTAGGCAGTGTGTTTTCCCTGGGCCTCACTGTAGCAACACGATCTCGCCAGGGCAGAACTGCATGGGATTTCCTCTGCCAGGAGAGAGCTGCTGCTTTGTAGTTTGTGCTGGGAAACCTTGCTTTGGCAAGTGCGAATTGACCGCATTCAGGCAGAAAGAAAAGAGAATAGCAAGAGGCCTTTTCTCCCCGGCTGCTCTGCCAAGCCCTTCCAGCTCAAACTATGTCGTTGCTCCTCTGGAAGGATCCCTGCACCGCGGCGTAGTTTTTCCGAAGAAGCCCTGCGTTTGCACGAGCAAATGAGGAATTCGTGGCAGGAAAGAGGAAGGAAAGAAAGTTTCTCTCCCTCTGCCTGCTTTGCTCAGAGGACCGGATGAAGTCAGGGAGTTCTCCCTTTCACTGAGAAACGTGCGGGCTGCTGTTGCCTGGGCGCTCTCTTCTCTGCAAAAGAGTCTGCAATTCCACGCTTTGAACCGTGGAAAGGAGCCGGGCTCTGCTAAGATTTCACCCGGCGCTTCGTTTACCCTGGGCCAAAGCGAGCCTTCACAATAGCTGAACGCTAACACTGCATACTCGTTCCACTTCCAGAACCGGGCTACGGCGAGCAGTTCTCCGGGGAAAACGGCCCTTCGCGAAGGGCAGATCTGCCGAGCTCATTGCGGGAAACCGAAAGCAAAGGACGCTTTTCTCCCTCTAACCGCTTTCGTCAGACGAACGGGGGAAGTCACAGTGTTCTTTCTCTCCCTGAGATACACACAGTCTGACGTTGCCTCTGAGCTCCGTTGCTGGCAAAGAACTGAAAGTGACATACATTCCTGTGGGGAAACACAGGGCTTTGCTAGGATTTCTCTAGGCAGTGTGTTTTCCCTGGGCCTCACTGTAGCAACACTATCTCGCCAGGGCAACACTGCATGGCACTTCCTCTGCCAGGAGAGAGCTGCTGCTTTGTAGTTTGTGCTGGGAAACCTTGCTTTGGCAAGTGCGAATTGACCGCATTCAGGCAGAAAGAAAAGAGAATAGCAAGAGGCCTTTTCTCCCCGGCTGCTCTGCCAAGCCCTTCCAGCTCAAACTATGTCGTTGCTCCTCTGGAAGGATCCCTGCACCGCGGCGTAGTTTTTCCGAAGAAGCCCTGCGTTTGCAAGAGCAAATGAGGAATTCGTGGCAGGAAAGAGGAAGGAAAGAAAGTTTCTCTCCCTCTGCCTGCTTTGCTCAGAGGACCGGATGAAGTCAGGGAGTTCTCCCTTTCACTGAGAAACATGCGGGCTGCTGTTGCCTGGGCGCTCTCTTCTTTGCAAAAGAGTCTGCAGTTCCACGCTTTGAACCGTGGAAAGGCGCCGGGCTCTGCTAAGATTTCCCCCGGCGCTTCGTTTGCCCTGGGCCAAAGCGAGCCTTCACAATAGCTGAACGCTAACACTGCATACTCGTTCCACTTCCAGAACCGGGCTACGGCGAGGCAGTTCTCCGGGGGAAAACGGCCCTTCGCGAAGGGCAGATCTGCCGAGCTCATTGCGGGAAAGCGAAAGCAAAGGACGCTTTTCTCCCTCTAACCGCTTTCGTCAGAGGAACGGGGGAAGTCACAGTGTTCTTTCTCTCCCTGAGATACACACAATCTGACGTTGCCTCTGAGCTCCGTTGCTGGCAAAGAACTGAAAGTGACATACATTCCTGTGGGGAAACACAGGGCTTTGCTAGGATTTCTCTAGGCAGTGTGTTTTCCCTGGGCCTCACTGTAGCAACACGATCTCGCCAGGGCAACACTGCATGGCACTTCCTCTGCCAGGAGAGAGCTGCTTCTTTGTAGTTTCTGCTGGGAAACCTTGCTTTGGCAAGTGCGAATTGACCGCATTCAGGCAGAAAGAAAAGAGAATAGCAAGAGGCCTTTTCTCCCCGGCTGCTCTGCCAAGCCCTTCCAGCTCAAACTATGTCGTTGCTCCTCTGGAAGGATCCCTGCACCGCGGCGTAGTTTTTCCGAAGAAGCCCTGCGTTTGCACGAGCAAATGAGGAATTCGTGGCAGGAAAGAGGAAGGAAAGGAAGTTTCTCTCCCTCAGCCTGCTTTGCTCAGAGGACTGGATGAAGTCAGGGAGTTCTCCCTTTCACTGAGAAACGTGCGGGCTGCTGTTGCCTGGGCGCTCTCTTCTTTGCAAAAGAGTCTGCAGTTCCACGCTTTGAACCGTGGAAAGGCGCCGGGCTCTGCTAAGATTTCCCCCGGCGCTTCGTTTGCCCTGGGCCAAAGCGAGCCTTCACAATAGCTGAACGCTAACACTGCATACTCGTTCCACTTCCAGAACCGGGCTACGGCGAGGCAGTTCTCCGGGGGAAAACGGCCCTTCGCGAAGGGCAGATCTGCCGAGCTCATTGCGGGAAAGCGAAAGCAAAGGACGCTTTTCTCCCTCTAACCGCTTTCGTCAGAGGAACGGGGGAAGTCACAGTGTTCTTTCTCTCCCTGAGATACACACAATCTGACGTTGCCTCTGAGCTCCGTTGCTGGCAAAGAACTGAAAGTGACATACATTCCTGTGGGGAAACACAGGGCTTTGCTAGGATTTCTCTAGGCAGTGTGTTTTCCCTGGGCCTCACTGTAGCAACACGATCTCGCCAGGGCAACACTGCATGGCACTTCCTCTGCCAGGAGAGAGCTGCTGCTTTGTAGTTTCTGCTGGGAAACCTTGCTTTGGCAAGTGCGAATTGACCGCATTCAGGCAGAAAGAAAAGAGAATAGCAAGAGGCCTTTTCTCCCCGGCTGCTCTGCCAAGCCCTTCCAGCTCAAACTATGTCGTTGCTCCTCTGGAAGGATCCCTGCACCGCGGCGTAGTTTTTCCGAAGAAGCCCTGCGTTTGCAAGAGCAAATGAGGAATTCGTGGCAGGAAAGAGGAAGGAAAGAAAGTTTCTCTCCCTCTGCCTGCTTTGCTCAGAGGACCGGATGAAGTCAGGGAGTTCTCCCTTTCACTGAGAAACGTGCGGGCTGCTGTTGCCTGGGCGCTCTCTTCTTTGCAAAAGAGTCTGCAGTTCCACGCTTTGAACCGTGGAAAGGCGCCGGGCTCTGCTAAGATTTCCCCCGGCGCTTCGTTTGCCCTGGGCCAAAGCGAGCCTTCACAATAGCTGAACGCTAACACTGCATACTCGTTCCACTTCCAGAACCGGGCTACGGCGAGGCAGTTCTCCGGGGGAAAACGGCCCTTCGCGAAGGGCAGATCTGCCGAGCTCATTGCGGGAAAGCGAAAGCAAAGGACGCTTTTCTCCCTCTAACCGCTTTCGTCAGAGGAACGGGGGAAGTCACAGTGTTCTTTCTCTCCCTGAGATACACACAATCTGACGTTGCCTCTGAGCTCCGTTGCTGGCAAAGAACTGAAAGTGACATACATTCCTGTGGGGAAACACAGGGCTTTGCTAGGATTTCTCTAGGCAGTGTGTTTTCCCTGGGCCTCACTGTAGCAACACTATCTCGCCAGGGCAACACTGCATGGCACTTCCTCTGCCAGGAGAGAGCTGCTTCTTTGTAGTTTCTGCTGGGAAACCTTGCTTTGGCAAGTGCGAATTGACCGCATTCAGGCAGAAAGAAAAGAGAATAGCAAGAGGCCTTTTCTCCCCGGCTGCTCTGCCAAGCCCTTCCAGCTCAAACTATGTCGTTGCTCCTCTGGAAGGATCCCTGCACCGCGGCGTAGTTTTTCCGAAGAAGCCCTGCGTTTGCACGAGCAAATGAGGAATTCGTGGCAGGAAAGAGGAAGGAAAGGAAGTTTCTCTCCCTCAGCCTGCTTTGCTCAGAGGACTGGATGAAGTCAGGGAGTTCTCCCTTTCACTGAGAAACGTGCGGGCTGCTGTTGCCTGGGCGCTCTCTTCTTTGCAAAAGAGTCTGCAGTTCCACGCTTTGAACCGTGGAAAGGCGCCGGGCTCTGCTAAGATTTCCCCCGGCGCTTCGTTTGCCCTGGGCCAAAGCGAGCCTTCACAATAGCTGAACGCTAACACTGCATACTCGTTCCACTTCCAGAACCGGGCTACGGCGAGGCAGTTCTCCGGGGGAAAACGGCCCTTCGCGAAGGGCAGATCTGCTGAGCTCATTGCGAGAAAGCGAAAGCAAAGGACGCTTTTCTCCCTCTAACCGCTTTCGTCAGAGGAACGGGGGAAGTCACAGTGTTCTTTCTCTCCCTGAGATACACACAATCTGACGTTGCCTCTGAGCTCCGTTGCTGGCAAAGAACTGAAAGTGACATACATTCCTGTGGGGAAACACAGGGCTTTGCTAGGATTTCTCTAGGCAGTGTGTTTTCCCTGGGCCTCACTGTAGCAACACGATCTCGCCAGGGCAGAACTGCATGGGATTTCCTCTGCCAGGAGAGAGCTGCTGCTTTGTAGTTTGTGCTGGGAAACCTTGCTTTGGCAAGTGCGAATTGACCGCATTCAGGCAGAAAGAAAAGAGAATAGCAAGAGGCCTTTTCTCCCCGGCTGCTCTGCCAAGCCCTTCCAGCTCAAACTATGTCGTTGCTCCTCTGGAAGGATCCCTGCACCGCGGCGTAGTTTTTCCGAAGAAGCCCTGCGTTTGCACGAGCAAATGAGGAATTCGTGGCAGGAAAGAGGAAGGAAAGAAAGTTTCTCTCCCTCTGCCTGCTTTGCTCAGAGGACCGGATGAAGTCAGGGAGTTCTCCCTTTCACTGAGAAACGTGCGGGCTGCTGTTGCCTGGGCGCTCTCTTCTTTGCCAAAGAGTCTGCAGTTCCACGCTTTGAACCGTGGAAAGGCGCCGGGCTCTGCTAAGATTTCCCCCGGCGCTTCGTTTGCCCTGGGCCAAAGCGAGCCTTCACAATAGCTGAACGCTAACACTGCATACTCGTTCCACTTCCAGAACCGGGCTACGGCGAGGCAGTTCTCTGGGGGAAAACGGCCCTTCGCGAAGGGCAGATCTGCCGAGCTCATTGCGGGAAAGCGAAAGCAAAGGACGCTTTTCGCCCTCTAACCGCTTTCGTCAGAGGAACTGGGGAAGTCACAGTGTTCTTTCTCTCCCTGAGATACACACAATCTGACGTTGCCTCTGAGCTCCGTTGCTGGCAAAGAACTGAAAGTGACATACATTCCTGTGGGGAAACACAGGGCTTTGCTAGGATTTCTCTAGGCAGTGTGTTTTCCCTGGGCCTCACTGTAGCAACACGATCTCGCCAGGGCAGAACTGCATGGGATTTCCTCTGCCAGGAGAGAGCTGCTGCTTTGTAGTTTGTGCTGGGAAACCTTGCTTTGGCAAGTGCGAATTGACCGCATTCAGGCAGAAAGAAAAGAGAATAGCAAGAGGCCTTTTCTCCCCAGCTGCTCTGCCAAGCCCTTCCAGCTCAAACTATGTCGTTGCTCCTCTGGAAGGATCCCTGCACCGCGGCGTAGTTTTTCCGAAGAAGCCCTGCGTTTGCAAGAGCAAATGAGGAATTCGTGGCAGGAAAGAGGAAGGAAAGAAAGTTTCTCTCCCTCTGCCTGCTTTGCTCAGAGGACCGGATGAAGTCAGGGAGTTCTCCCTTTCACTGAGAAACATGCGGGCTGCTGTTGCCTGGGCGCTCTCTTCTTTGCAAAAGAGTCTGCAGTTCCACGCTTTGAACCGTGGAAAGGCGCCGGGCTCTGCTAAGATTTCCCCCGGCGCTTCGTTTGCCCTGGGCCAAAGCGAGCCTTCACAATAGCTGAACGCTAACACTGCATACTCGTTCCACTTCCAGAACCGGGCTACGGCGAGGCAGTTCTCCGGGGGAAAACGGCCCTTCGCGAAGGGCAGATCTGCCGAGCTCATTGCGGGAAAGCGAAAGCAAAGGACGCTTTTCTCCCTCTAACCGCTTTCGTCAGAGGAACGGGGGAAGTCACAGTGTTCTTTCTCTCCCTGAGATACACACAATCTGACGTTGCCTCTGAGCTCCGTTGCTGGCAAAGAACTGAAAGTGACATACATTCCTGTGGGGAAACACAGGGCTTTGCTAGGATTTCTCTAGGCAGTGTGTTTTCCCTGGGCCTCACTGTAGCAACACGATCTCGCCAGGGCAACACTGCATGGCACTTCCTCTGCCAGGAGAGAGCTGCTTCTTTGTAGTTTCTGCTGGGAAACCTTGCTTTGGCAAGTGCGAATTGACCGCATTCAGGCAGAAAGAAAAGAGAATAGCAAGAGGCCTTTTCTCCCCGGCTGCTCTGCCAAGCCCTTCCAGCTCAAACTATGTCGTTGCTCCTCTGGAAGGATCCCTGCACCGCGGCGTAGTTTTTCCGAAGAAGCCCTGCGTTTGCACGAGCAAATGAGGAATTCGTGGCAGGAAAGAGGAAGGAAAGGAAGTTTCTCTCCCTCAGCCTGCTTTGCTCAGAGGACCGGATGAAGTCAGGGAGTTCTCCCTTTCACTGAGAAACGTGCGGGCTGCTGTTGCCTGGGCGCTCTCTTCTTTGCAAAAGAGTCTGCAGTTCCACGCTTTGAACCGTGGAAAGGCGCCGGGCTCTGCTAAGATTTCCCCCGGCGCTTCGTTTGCCCTGGGCCAAAGCGAGCCTTCACAATAGCTGAACGCTAACACTGCATACTCGTTCCACTTCCAGAACCGGGCTACGGCGAGGCAGTTCTCCGGGGGAAAACGGCCCTTCGCGAAGGGCAGATCTGCCGAGCTCATTGCGGGAAAGCGAAAGCAAAGGACGCTTTTCTCCCTCTAACCGCTTTCGTCAGAGGAACGGGGGAAGTCACAGTGTTCTTTCTCTCCCTGAGATACACACAATCTGACGTTGCCTCTGAGCTCCGTTGCTGGCAAAGAACTGAAAGTGACATACATTCCTGTGGGGAAACACAGGGCTTTGCTAGGATTTCTCTAGGCAGTGTGTTTTCCCTGGGCCTCACTGTAGCAACACGATCTCGCCAGGGCAACACTGCATGGCACTTCCTCTGCCAGGAGAGAGCTGCTGCTTTGTAGTTTCTGCTGGGAAACCTTGCTTTGGCAAGTGCGAATTGACCGCATTCAGGCAGAAAGAAAAGAGAATAGCAAGAGGCCTTTTCTCCCCGGCTGCTCTGCCAAGCCCTTCCAGCTCAAACTATGTCGTTGCTCCTCTGGAAGGATCCCTGCACCGCGGCGTAGTTTTTCCGAAGAAGCCCTGCGTTTGCAAGAGCAAATGAGGAATTCGTGGCAGGAAAGAGGAAGGAAAGAAAGTTTCTCTCCCTCTGCCTGCTTTGCTCAGAGGACCGGATGAAGTCAGGGAGTTCTCCCTTTCACTGAGAAACGTGCGGGCTGCTGTTGCCTGGGCGCTCTCTTCTTTGCAAAAGAGTCTGCAGTTCCACGCTTTGAACCGTGGAAAGGCGCCGGGCTCTGCTAAGATTTCCCCCGGCGCTTCGTTTGCCCTGGGCCAAAGCGAGCCTTCACAATAGCTGAACGCTAACACTGCATACTCGTTCCACTTCCAGAACCGGGCTACGGCGAGGCAGTTCTCCGGGGGAAAACGGCCCTTCGCGAAGGGCAGATCTGCCGAGCTCATTGCGGGAAAGCGAAAGCAAAGGACGCTTTTCTCCCTCTAACCGCTTTCGTCAGACGAACGGGGGAAGTCACAGTGTTCTTTCTCTCCCTGAGATACACACAATCTGACGTTGCCTCTGAGCTCCGTTGCTGGCAAAGAACTGAAAGTGACATACATTCCTGTGGGGAAACACAGGGCTTTGCTAGGATTTCTCTAGGCAGTGTGTTTTCCCTGGGCCTCACTGTAGCAACACTATCTCGCCAGGGCAACACTGCATGGCACTTCCTCTGCCAGGAGAGAGCTGCTTCTTTGTAGTTTCTGCTGGGAAACCTTGCTTTGGCAAGTGCGAATTGACCGCATTCAGGCAGAAAGAAAAGAGAATAGCAAGAGGCCTTTTCTCCCCGGCTGCTCTGCCAAGCCCTTCCAGCTCAAACTATGTCGTTGCTCCTCTGGAAGGATCCCTGCACCGCGGCGTAGTTTTTCCGAAGAAGCCCTGCGTTTGCACGAGCAAATGAGGAATTCGTGGCAGGAAAGAGGAAGGAAAGGAAGTTTCTCTCCCTCAGCCTGCTTTGCTCAGAGGACTGGATGAAGTCAGGGAGTTCTCCCTTTCACTGAGAAACGTGCGGGCTGCTGTTGCCTGGGCGCTCTCTTCTTTGCAAAAGAGTCTGCAGTTCCACGCTTTGAACCGTGGAAAGGCGCCGGGCTCTGCTAAGATTTCCCCCGGCGCTTCGTTTGCCCTGGGCCAAAGCGAGCCTTCACAATAGCTGAACGCTAACACTGCATACTCGTTCCACTTCCAGAACCGGGCTACGGCGAGGCAGTTCTCCGGGGGAAAACGGCCCTTCGCGAAGGGCAGATCTGCTGAGCTCATTGCGAGAAAGCGAAAGCAAAGGACGCTTTTCTCCCTCTAACCGCTTTCGTCAGAGGAACGGGGGAAGTCACAGTGTTCTTTCTCTCCCTGAGATACACACAATCTGACGTTGCCTCTGAGCTCCGTTGCTGGCAAAGAACTGAAAGTGACATACATTCCTGTGGGGAAACACAGGGCTTTGCTAGGATTTCTCTAGGCAGTGTGTTTTCCCTGGGCCTCACTGTAGCAACACGATCTCGCCAGGGCAGAACTGCATGGGATTTCCTCTGCCAGGAGAGAGCTGCTGCTTTGTAGTTTGTGCTGGGAAACCTTGCTTTGGCAAGTGCGAATTGACCGCATTCAGGCAGAAAGAAAAGAGAATAGCAAGAGGCCTTTTCTCCCCGGCTGCTCTGCCAAGCCCTTCCAGCTCAAACTATGTCGTTGCTCCTCTGGAAGGATCCCTGCACCGCGGCGTAGTTTTTCCGAAGAAGCCCTGCGTTTGCACGAGCAAATGAGGAATTCGTGGCAGGAAAGAGGAAGGAAAGAAAGTTTCTCTCCCTCTGCCTGCTTTGCTCAGAGGACCGGATGAAGTCAGGGAGTTCTCCCTTTCACTGAGAAACGTGCGGGCTGCTGTTGCCTGGGCGCTCTCTTCTTTGCCAAAGAGTCTGCAGTTCCACGCTTTGAACCGTGGAAAGGCGCCGGGCTCTGCTAAGATTTCCCCCGGCGCTTCGTTTGCCCTGGGCCAAAGCGAGCCTTCACAATAGCTGAACGCTAACACTGCATACTCGTTCCACTTCCAGAACCGGGCTACGGCGAGGCAGTTCTCTGGGGGAAAACGGCCCTTCGCGAAGGGCAGATCTGCCGAGCTCATTGCGGGAAAGCGAAAGCAAAGGACGCTTTTCTCCCTCTAACCGCTTTCGTCAGAGGAACTGGGGAAGTCACAGTGTTCTTTCTCTCCCTGAGATACACACAATCTGACGTTGCCTCTGAGCTCCGTTGCTGGCAAAGAACTGAAAGTGACATACATTCCTGTGGGGAAACACAGGGCTTTGCTAGGATTTCTCTAGGCAGTGTGTTTTCCCTGGGCCTCACTGTAGCAACACGATCTCGCCAGGGCAGAACTGCATGGGATTTCCTCTGCCAGGAGAGAGCTGCTGCTTTGTAGTTTGTGCTGGGAAACCTTGCTTTGGCAAGTGCGAATTGACCGCATTCAGGCAGAAAGAAAAGAGAATAGCAAGAGGCCTTTTCTCCCCGGCTGCTCTGCCAAGCCCTTCCAGCTCAAACTATGTCGTTGCTCCTCTGGAAGGATCCCTGCACCGCGGCGTAGTTTTTCCGAAGAAGCCCTGCGTTTGCACGAGCAAATGAGGAATTCGTGGCAGGAAAGAGGAAGGAAAGAAAGTTTCTCTCCCTCTGCCTGCTTTGCTCAGAGGACCGGATGAAGTCAGGGAGTTCTCCCTTTCACTGAGAAACGTGCGGGCTGCTGTTGCCTGGGCGCTCTCTTCTCTGCAAAAGAGTCTGCAATTCCACGCTTTGAACCGTGGAAAGGCGCCGGGCTCTGCTAAGATTTCCCCCGGCGCTTCGTTTACCCTGGGCCAAAGCGAGCCTTCACAATAGCTGAACGCTAACACTGCATACTCGTTCCACTTCCAGAACCGGGCTACGGCGAGCAGTTCTCCGGGGAAAACGGCCCTTCGCGAAGGGCAGATCTGCCGAGCTCATTGCGGGAAACCGAAAGCAAAGGACGCTTTTCTCCCTCTAACCGCTTTCGTCAGAGGAACGGGGGAAGTCACAGTGTTCTTTCTCTCCCTGAGATACACACAATCTGACGTTGCCTCTGAGCTCCGTTGCTGGCAAAGAACTGAAAGTGACATACATTCCTGTGGGGAAACACAGGGCTTTGCTAGGATTTCTCTAGGCAGTGTGTTTTCCCTGGGCCTCACTGTAGCAACACGATCTCGCCAGGGCAACACTGCATGGCACTTCCTCTGCCAGGAGAGAGCTGCTGCTTTGTAGTTTCTGCTGGGAAACCTTGCTTTGGCAAGTGCGAATTGACCGCATTCAGGCAGAAAGAAAAGAGAATAGCAAGAGGCCTTTTCTCCCCGGCTGCTCTGCCAAGCCCTTCCAGCTCAAACTATGTCGTTGCTCCTCTGGAAGGATCCCTGCACCGCGGCGTAGTTTTTCCGAAGAAGCCCTGCGTTTGCAAGAGCAAATGAGGAATTCGTGGCAGGAAAGAGGAAGGAAAGAAAGTTTCTCTCCCTCTGCCTGCTTTGCTCAGAGGACCGGATGAAGTCAGGGAGTTCTCCCTTTCACTGAGAAACGTGCGGGCTGCTGTTGCCTGGGCGCTCTCTTCTTTGCAAAAGAGTCTGCAGTTCCACGCTTTGAACCGTGGAAAGGCGCCGGGCTCTGCTAAGATTTCCCCCGGCGCTTCGTTTGCCCTGGGCCAAAGCGAGCCTTCACAATAGCTGAACGCTAACACTGCATACTCGTTCCACTTCCAGAACCGGGCTACGGCGAGGCAGTTCTCCGGGGGAAAACGGCCCTTCGCGAAGGGCAGATCTGCCGAGCTCATTGCGGGAAAGCGAAAGCAAAGGACGCTTTTCTCCCTCTAACCGCTTTCGTCAGAGGAACGGGGGAAGTCACAGTGTTCTTTCTCTCCCTGAGATACACACAATCTGACGTTGCCTCTGAGCTCCGTTGCTGGCAAAGAACTGAAAGTGACATACATTCCTGTGGGGAAACACAGGGCTTTGCTAGGATTTCTCTAGGCAGTGTGTTTTCCCTGGGCCTCACTGTAGCAACACGATCTCGCCAGGGCAACACTGCATGGCACTTCCTCTGCCAGGAGAGAGCTGCTTCTTTGTAGTTTCTGCTGGGAAACCTTGCTTTGGCAAGTGCGAATTGACCGCATTCAGGCAGAAAGAAAAGAGAATAGCAAGAGGCCTTTTCTCCCCGGCTGCTCTGCCAAGCCCTTCCAGCTCAAACTATGTCGTTGCTCCTCTGGAAGGATCCCTGCACCGCGGCGTAGTTTTTCCGAAGAAGCCCTGCGTTTGCACGAGCAAATGAGGAATTCGTGGCAGGAAAGAGGAAGGAAAGGAAGTTTCTCTCCCTCAGCCTGCTTTGCTCAGAGGACTGGATGAAGTCAGGGAGTTCTCCCTTTCACTGAGAAACGTGCGGGCTGCTGTTGCCTGGGCGCTCTCTTCTTTGCAAAAGAGTCTGCAGTTCCACGCTTTGAACCGTGGAAAGGCGCCGGGCTCTGCTAAGATTTCCCCCGGCGCTTCGTTTGCCCTGGGCCAAAGCGAGCCTTCACAATAGCTGAACGCTAACACTGCATACTCGTTCCACTTCCAGAACCGGGCTACGGCGAGGCAGTTCTCCGGGGGAAAACGGCCCTTCGCGAAGGGCAGATCTGCTGAGCTCATTGCGGGAAAGCGAAAGCAAAGGACGCTTTTCTCCCTCTAACCGCTTTCGTCAGAGGAACGGGGGAAGTCACAGTGTTCTTTCTCTCCCTGAGATACACACAATCTGACGTTGCCTCTGAGCTCCGTTGCTGGCAAAGAACTGAAAGTGACATACATTCCTGTGGGGAAACACAGGGCTTTGCTAGGATTTCTCTAGGCAGTGTGTTTTCCCTGGGCCTCACTGTAGCAACACGATCTCGCCAGGGCAGAACTGCATGGGATTTCCTCTGCCAGGAGAGAGCTGCTGCTTTGTAGTTTGTGCTGGGAAACCTTGCTTTGGCAAGTGCGAATTGACCGCATTCAGGCAGAAAGAAAAGAGAATAGCAAGAGGCCTTTTCTCCCCGGCTGCTCTGCCAAGCCCTTCCAGCTCAAACTATGTCGTTGCTCCTCTGGAAGGATCCCTGCACCGCGGCGTAGTTTTTCCGAAGAAGCCCTGCGTTTGCACGAGCAAATGAGGAATTCGTGGCAGGAAAGAGGAAGGAAAGAAAGTTTCTCTCCCTCTGCCTGCTTTGCTCAGAGGACCGGATGAAGTCAGGGAGTTCTCCCTTTCACTGAGAAACGTGCGGGCTGCTGTTGCCTGGGCGCTCTCTTCTTTGCCAAAGAGTCTGCAGTTCCACGCTTTGAACCGTGGAAAGGCGCCGGGCTCTGCTAAGATTTCCCCCGGCGCTTCGTTTGCCCTGGGCCAAAGCGAGCCTTCACAATAGCTGAACGCTAACACTGCATACTCGTTCCACTTCCAGAACCGGGCTACGGCGAGGCAGTTCTCTGGGGGAAAACGGCCCTTCGCGAAGGGCAGATCTGCCGAGCTCATTGCGGGAAAGCGAAAGCAAAGGACGCTTTTCGCCCTCTAACCGCTTTCGTCAGAGGAACTGGGGAAGTCACAGTGTTCTTTCTCTCCCTGAGATACACACAATCTGACGTTGCCTCTGAGCTCCGTTGCTGGCAAAGAACTGAAAGTGACATACATTCCTGTGGGGAAACACAGGGCTTTGCTAGGATTTCTCTAGGCAGTGTGTTTTCCCTGGGCCTCACTGTAGCAACACGATCTCGCCAGGGCAGAACTGCATGGGATTTCCTCTGCCAGGAGAGAGCTGCTGCTTTGTAGTTTGTGCTGGGAAACCTTGCTTTGGCAAGTGCGAATTGACCGCATTCAGGCAGAAAGAAAAGAGAATAGCAAGAGGCCTTTTCTCCCCGGCTGCTCTGCCAAGCCCTTCCAGCTCAAACTATGTCGTTGCTCCTCTGGAAGGATCCCTGCACCGCGGCGTAGTTTTTCCGAAGAAGCCCTGCGTTTGCACGAGCAAATGAGGAATTCGTGGCAGGAAAGAGGAAGGAAAGAAAGTTTCTCTCCCTCTGCCTGCTTTGCTCAGAGGACCGGATGAAGTCAGGGAGTTCTCCCTTTCACTGAGAAACGTGCGGGCTGCTGTTGCCTGGGCGCTCTCTTCTCTGCAAAAGAGTCTGCAATTCCACGCTTTGAACCGTGGAAAGGCGCCGGGCTCTGCTAAGATTTCCCCCGGCGCTTCGTTTACCCTGGGCCAAAGCGAGCCTTCACAATAGCTGAACGCTAACACTGCATACTCGTTCCACTTCCAGAACCGGGCTACGGCGAGCAGTTCTCCGGGGAAAACGGCCCTTCGCGAAGGGCAGATCTGCCGAGCTCATTGCGGGAAAGCGAAAGCAAAGGACGCTTTTCTCCCTCTAACCGCTTTCGTCAGAGGAACGGGGGAAGTCACAGTGTTCTTTCTCTCCCTGAGATACACACAGTCTGACGTTGCCTCTGAGCTCCGTTGCTGGCAAAGAACTGAAAGTGACATACATTCCTGTGGGGAAACACAGGGCTTTGCTAGGATTTCTCTAGGCAGTGTGTTTTCCCTGGGCCTCACTGTAGCAACACTATCTCGCCAGGGCAACACTGCATGGCACTTCCTCTGCCAGGAGAGAGCTGCTGCTTTGTAGTTTGTGCTGGGAAACCTTGCTTTGGCAAGTGCGAATTGACCGCATTCAGGCAGAAAGAAAAGAGAATAGCAAGAGGCCTTTTCTCCCCGGCTGCTCTGCCAAGCCCTTCCAGCTCAAACTATGTCGTTGCTCCTCTGGAAGGATCCCTGCACCGCGGCGTAGTTTTTCCGAAGAAGCCCTGCGTTTGCAAGAGCAAATGAGGAATTCGTGGCAGGAAAGAGGAAGGAAAGAAAGTTTCTCTCCCTCTGCCTGCTTTGCTCAGAGGACCGGATGAAGTCAGGGAGTTCTCCCTTTCACTGAGAAACGTGCGGGCTGCTGTTGCCTGGGCGCTCTCTTCTTTGCAAAAGAGTCTGCAGTTCCACGCTTTGAACCGTGGAAAGGCGCCGGGCTCTGCTAAGATTTCCCCCGGCGCTTCGTTTGCCCTGGGCCAAAGCGAGCCTTCACAATAGCTGAACGCTAACACTGCATACTCGTTCCACTTCCAGAACCGGGCTACGGCGAGGCAGTTCTCCGGGGGAAAACGGCCCTTCGAGAAGGGCAGATCTGCCGAGCTCATTGCGGGAAAGCGAAAGCAAAGGACGCTTTTCTCCCTCTAACCGCTTTCGTCAGAGGAACGGGGGAAGTCACAGTGTTCTTTCTCTCCCTGAGATACACACAATCTGACGTTGCCTCTGAGCTCCGTTGCTGGCAAAGAACTGAAAGTGACATACATTCCTGTGGGGAAACACAGGGCTTTGCTAGGATTTCTCTAGGCAGTGTGTTTTCCCTGGGCCTCACTGTAGCAACACGATCTCGCCAGGGCAACACTGCATGGCACTTCCTCTGCCAGGAGAGAGCTGCTTCTTTGTAGTTTCTGCTGGGAAACCTTGCTTTGGCAAGTGCGAATTGACCGCATTCAGGCAGAAAGAAAAGAGAATAGCAAGAGGCCTTTTCTCCCCGGCTGCTCTGCCAAGCCCTTCCAGCTCAAACTATGTCGTTGCTCCTCTGGAAGGATCCCTGCACCGCGGCGTAGTTTTTCCGAAGAAGCCCTGCGTTTGCACGAGCAAATGAGGAATTCGTGGCAGGAAAGAGGAAGGAAAGGAAGTTTCTCTCCCTCAGCCTGCTTTGCTCAGAGGACTGGATGAAGTCAGGGAGTTCTCCCTTTCACTGAGAAACGTGCGGGCTGCTGTTGCCTGGGCGCTCTCTTCTTTGCAAAAGAGTCTGCAGTTCCACGCTTTGAACCGTGGAAAGGCGCCGGGCTCTGCTAAGATTTCCCCCGGCGCTTCGTTTGCCCTGGGCCAAAGCGAGCCTTCACAATAGCTGAACGCTAACACTGCATACTCGTTCCACTTCCAGAACCGGGCTACGGCGAGGCAGTTCTCCGGGGGAAAACGGCCCTTCGCGAAGGGCAGATCTGCCGAGCTCATTGCGGGAAAGCGAAAGCAAAGGACGCTTTTCTCCCTCTAACCGCTTTCGTCAGAGGAACGGGGGAAGTCACAGTGTTCTTTCTCTCCCTGAGATACACACAATCTGACGTTGCCTCTGAGCTCCGTTGCTGGCAAAGAACTGAAAGTGACATACATTCCTGTGGGGAAACACAGGGCTTTGCTAGGATTTCTCTAGGCAGTGTGTTTTCCCTGGGCCTCACTGTAGCAACACTATCTCGCCAGGGCAACACTGCATGGCACTTCCTCTGCCAGGAGAGAGCTGCTTCTTTGTAGTTTCTGCTGGGAAACCTTGCTTTGGCAAGTGCGAATTGACCGCATTCAGGCAGAAAGAAAAGAGAATAGCAAGAGGCCTTTTCTCCCCGGCTGCTCTGCCAAGCCCTTCCAGCTCAAACTATGTCGTTGCTCCTCTGGAAGGATCCCTGCACCGCGGCGTAGTTTTTCCGAAGAAGCCCTGCGTTTGCACGAGCAAATGAGGAATTCGTGGCAGGAAAGAGGAAGGAAAGGAAGTTTCTCTCCCTCAGCCTGCTTTGCTCAGAGGACTGGATGAAGTCAGGGAGTTCTCCCTTTCACTGAGAAACGTGCGGGCTGCTGTTGCCTGGGCGCTCTCTTCTTTGCAAAAGAGTCTGCAGTTCCACGCTTTGAACCGTGGAAAGGCGCCGGGCTCTGCTAAGATTTCCCCCGGCGCTTCGTTTGCCCTGGGCCAAAGCGAGCCTTCACAATAGCTGAACGCTAACACTGCATACTCGTTCCACTTCCAGAACCGGGCTACGGCGAGGCAGTTCTCCGGGGGAAAACGGCCCTTCGCGAAGGGCAGATCTGCCGAGCTCATTGCGGGAAAGCGAAAGCAAAGGACGCTTTTCTCCCTCTAACCGCTTTCGTCAGAGGAACGGGGGAAGTCACAGTGTTCTTTCTCTCCCTGAGATACACACAATCTGACGTTGCCTCTGAGCTCCGTTGCTGGCAAAGAACTGAAAGTGACATACATTCCTGTGGGGAAACACAGGGCTTTGCTAGGATTTCTCTAGGCAGTGTGTTTTCCCTGGGCCTCACTGTAGCAACACGATCTCGCCAGGGCAACACTGCATGGCACTTCCTCTGCCAGGAGAGAGCTGCTGCTTTGTAGTTTCTGCTGGGAAACCTTGCTTTGGCAAGTGCGAATTGACCGCATTCAGGCAGAAAGAAAAGAGAATAGCAAGAGGCCTTTTCTCCCCGGCTGCTCTGCCAAGCCCTTCCAGCTCAAACTATGTCGTTGCTCCTCTGGAAGGATCCCTGCACCGCGGCGTAGTTTTTCCGAAGAAGCCCTGCGTTTGCAAGAGCAAATGAGGAATTCGTGGCAGGAAAGAGGAAGGAAAGAAAGTTTCTCTCCCTCTGCCTGCTTTGCTCAGAGGACCGGATGAAGTCAGGGAGTTCTCCCTTTCACTGAGAAACGTGCGGGCTGCTGTTGCCTGGGCGCTCTCTTCTTTGCAAAAGAGTCTGCAGTTCCACGCTTTGAACCGTGGAAAGGCGCCGGGCTCTGCTAAGATTTCCCCCGGCGCTTCGTTTGCCCTGGGCCAAAGCGAGCCTTCACAATAGCTGAACGCTAACACTGCATACTCGTTCCACTTCCAGAACCGGGCTACGGCGAGCAGTTCTCCGGGGAAAACGGCCCTTCGCGAAGGGCAGATCTGCCGAGCTCATTGCGGGAAACCGAAAGCAAAGGACGCTTTTCTCCCTCTAACCGCTTTCGTCAGACGAACGGGGGAAGTCACAGTGTTCTTTCTCTCCCTGAGATACACACAGTCTGACGTTGCCTCTGAGCTCCGTTGCTGGCAAAGAACTGAAAGTGACATACATTCCTGTGGGGAAACACAGGGCTTTGCTAGGATTTCTCTAGGCAGTGTGTTTTCCCTGGGCCTCACTGTAGCAACACTATCTCGCCAGGGCAACACTGCATGGCACTTCCTCTGCCAGGAGAGAGCTGCTGCTTTGTAGTTTGTGCTGGGAAACCTTGCTTTGGCAAGTGCGAATTGACCGCATTCAGGCAGAAAGAAAAGAGAATAGCAAGAGGCCTTTTCTCCCCGGCTGCTCTGCCAAGCCCTTCCAGCTCAAACTATGTCGTTGCTCCTCTGGAAGGATCCCTGCACCGCGGCGTAGTTTTTCCGAAGAAGCCCTGCGTTTGCAAGAGCAAATGAGGAATTCGTGGCAGGAAAGAGGAAGGAAAGAAAGTTTCTCTCCCTCTGCCTGCTTTGCTCAGAGGACCGGATGAAGTCAGGGAGTTCTCCCTTTCACTGAGAAACGTGCGGGCTGCTGTTGCCTGGGCGCTCTCTTCTTTGCAAAAGAGTCTGCAGTTCCACGCTTTGAACCGTGGAAAGGCGCCGGGCTCTGCTAAGATTTCCCCCGGCGCTTCGTTTGCCCTGGGCCAAAGCGAGCCTTCACAATAGCTGAACGCTAACACTGCATACTCGTTCCACTTCCAGAACCGGGCTACGGCGAGGCAGTTCTCCGGGGGAAAACGGCCCTTCGCGAAGGGCAGATCTGCCGAGCTCATTGCGGGAAAGCGAAAGCAAAGGACGCTTTTCTCCCTCTAACCGCTTTCGTCAGAGGAACGGGGGAAGTCACAGTGTTCTTTCTCTCCCTGAGATACACACAATCTGACGTTGCCTCTGAGCTCCGTTGCTGGCAAAGAACTGAAAGTGACATACATTCCTGTGGGGAAACACAGGGCTTTGCTAGGATTTCTCTAGGCAGTGTGTTTTCCCTGGGCCTCACTGTAGCAACACTATCTCGCCAGGGCAACACTGCATGGCACTTCCTCTGCCAGGAGAGAGCTGCTTCTTTGTAGTTTCTGCTGGGAAACCTTGCTTTGGCAAGTGCGAATTGACCGCATTCAGGCAGAAAGAAAAGAGAATAGCAAGAGGCCTTTTCTCCCCGGCTGCTCTGCCAAGCCCTTCCAGCTCAAACTATGTCGTTGCTCCTCTGGAAGGATCCCTGCACCGCGGCGTAGTTTTTCCGAAGAAGCCCTGCGTTTGCACGAGCAAATGAGGAATTCGTGGCAGGAAAGAGGAAGGAAAGGAAGTTTCTCTCCCTCTGCCTGCTTTGCTCAGAGGACCGGATGAAGTCAGGGAGTTCTCCCTTTCACTGAGAAACGTGCGGGCTGCTGTTGCCTGGGCGCTCTCTTCTTTGCCAAAGAGTCTGCAGTTCCACGCTTTGAACCGTGGAAAGGCGCCGGGCTCTGCTAAGATTTCCCCCGGCGCTTCGTTTGCCCTGGGCCAAAGCGAGCCTTCACAATAGCTGAACGCTAACACTGCATACTCGTTCCACTTCCAGAACCGGGCTACGGCGAGGCAGTTCTCTGGGGGAAAACGGCCCTTCGCGAAGGGCAGATCTGCCGAGCTCATTGCGGGAAAGCGAAAGCAAAGGACGCTTTTCGCCCTCTAACCGCTTTCGTCAGAGGAACTGGGGAAGTCACAGTGTTCTTTCTCTCCCTGAGATACACACAATCTGACGTTGCCTCTGAGCTCCGTTGCTGGCAAAGAACTGAAAGTGACATACATTCCTGTGGGGAAACACAGGGCTTTGCTAGGATTTCTCTAGGCAGTGTGTTTTCCCTGGGCCTCACTGTAGCAACACGATCTCGCCAGGGCAGAACTGCATGGGATTTCCTCTGCCAGGAGAGAGCTGCTGCTTTGTAGTTTGTGCTGGGAAACCTTGCTTTGGCAAGTGCGAATTGACCGCATTCAGGCAGAAAGAAAAGAGAATAGCAAGAGGCCTTTTCTCCCCGGCTGCTCTGCCAAGCCCTTCCAGCTCAAACTATGTCGTTGCTCCTCTGGAAGGATCCCTGCACCGCGGCGTAGTTTTTCCGAAGAAGCCCTGCGTTTGCACGAGCAAATGAGGAATTCGTGGCAGGAAAGAGGAAGGAAAGAAAGTTTCTCTCCCTCTGCCTGCTTTGCTCAGAGGACCGGATGAAGTCAGGGAGTTCTCCCTTTCACTGAGAAACGTGCGGGCTGCTGTTGCCTGGGCGCTCTCTTCTCTGCAAAAGAGTCTGCAATTCCACGCTTTGAACCGTGGAAAGGCGCCGGGCTCTGCTAAGATTTCCCCCGGCGCTTCGTTTACCCTGGGCCAAAGCGAGCCTTCACAATAGCTGAACGCTAACACTGCATACTCGTTCCACTTCCAGAACCGGGCTACGGCGAGCAGTTCTCCGGGGAAAACGGCCCTTCGCGAAGGGCAGATCTGCCGAGCTCATTGCGGGAAAGCGAAAGCAAAGGACGCTTTTCTCCCTCTAACCGCTTTCGTCAGAGGAACGGGGGAAGTCACAGTGTTCTTTCTCTCCCTGAGATACACACAGTCTGACGTTGCCTCTGAGCTCCGTTGCTGGCAAAGAACTGAAAGTGACATACATTCCTGTGGGGAAACACAGGGCTTTGCTAGGATTTCTCTAGGCAGTGTGTTTTCCCTGGGCCTCACTGTAGCAACACTATCTCGCCAGGGCAACACTGCATGGCACTTCCTCTGCCAGGAGAGAGCTGCTGCTTTGTAGTTTGTGCTGGGAAACCTTGCTTTGGCAAGTGCGAATTGACCGCATTCAGGCAGAAAGAAAAGAGAATAGCAAGAGGCCTTTTCTCCCCGGCTGCTCTGCCAAGCCCTTCCAGCTCAAACTATGTCGTTGCTCCTCTGGAAGGATCCCTGCACCGCGGCGTAGTTTTTCCGAAGAAGCCCTGCGTTTGCAAGAGCAAATGAGGAATTCGTGGCAGGAAAGAGGAAGGAAAGAAAGTTTCTCTCCCTCTGCCTGCTTTGCTCAGAGGACCGGATGAATTCAGGGAGTTCTCCCTTTCACTGAGAAACGTGCGGGCTGCTGTTGCCTGGGCGCTCTCTTCTTTGCAAAAGAGTCTGCAGTTCCACGCTTTGAACCGTGGAAAGGCGCCGGGCTCTGCTAAGATTTCCCCCGGCGCTTCGTTTGCCCTGGGCCAAAGCGAGCCTTCACAATAGCTGAACGCTAACACTGCATACTCGTTCCACTTCCAGAACCGGGCTACGGCGAGGCAGTTCTCCGGGGGAAAACGGCCCTTCGCGAAGGGCAGATCTGCCGAGCTCATTGCGGGAAAGCGAAAGCAAAGGACGCTTTTCTCCCTCTAACCGCTTTCGTCAGAGGAACGGGGGAAGTCACAGTGTTCTTTCTCTCCCTGAGATACACACAATCTGACGTTGCCTCTGAGCTCCGTTGCTGGCAAAGAACTGAAAGTGACATACATTCCTGTGGGGAAACACAGGGCTTTGCTAGGATTTCTCTAGGCAGTGTGTTTTCCCTGGGCCTCACTGTAGCAACACGATCTCGCCAGGGCAACACTGCATGGCACTTCCTCTGCCAGGAGAGAGCTGCTTCTTTGTAGTTTCTGCTGGGAAACCTTGCTTTGGCAAGTGCGAATTGACCGCATTCAGGCAGAAAGAAAAGAGAATAGCAAGAGGCCTTTTCTCCCCGGCTGCTCTGCCAAGCCCTTCCAGCTCAAACTATGTCGTTGCTCCTCTGGAAGGATCCCTGCACCGCGGCGTAGTTTTTCCGAAGAAGCCCTGCGTTTGCACGAGCAAATGAGGAATTCGTGGCAGGAAAGAGGAAGGAAAGGAAGTTTCTCTCCCTCAGCCTGCTTTGCTCAGAGGACTGGATGAAGTCAGGGAGTTCTCCCTTTCACTGAGAAACGTGCGGGCTGCTGTTGCCTGGGCGCTCTCTTCTTTGCAAAAGAGTCTGCAGTTCCACGCTTTGAACCGTGGAAAGGCGCCGGGCTCTGCTAAGATTTCCCCCGGCGCTTCGTTTGCCCTGGGCCAAAGCGAGCCTTCACAATAGCTGAACGCTAACACTGCATACTCGTTCCACTTCCAGAACCGGGCTACGGCGAGGCAGTTCTCCGGGGGAAAACGGCCCTTCGCGAAGGGCAGATCTGCCGAGCTCATTGCGGGAAAGCGAAAGCAAAGGACGCTTTTCTCCCTCTAACCGCTTTCGTCAGAGGAACGGGGGAAGTCACAGTGTTCTTTCTCTCCCTGAGATACACACAATCTGACGTTGCCTCTGAGCTCCGTTGCTGGCAAAGAACTGAAAGTGACATACATTCCTGTGGGGAAACACAGGGCTTTGCTAGGATTTCTCTAGGCAGTGTGTTTTCCCTGGGCCTCACTGTAGCAACACTATCTCGCCAGGGCAACACTGCATGGCACTTCCTCTGCCAGGAGAGAGCTGCTTCTTTGTAGTTTCTGCTGGGAAACCTTGCTTTGGCAAGTGCGAATTGACCGCATTCAGGCAGAAAGAAAAGAGAATAGCAAGAGGCCTTTTCTCCCCGGCTGCTCTGCCAAGCCCTTCCAGCTCAAACTATGTCGTTGCTCCTCTGGAAGGATCCCTGTACCGCGGCGTAGTTTTTCCGAAGAAGCCCTGCGTTTGCACGAGCAAATGAGGAATTCGTGGCAGGAAAGAGGAAGGAAAGGAAGTTTCTCTCCCTCAGCCTGCTTTGCTCAGAGGACTGGATGAAGTCAGGGAGTTCTCCCTTTCACTGAGAAACGTGCGGGCTGCTGTTGCCTGGGCGCTCTCTTCTTTGCAAAAGAGTCTGCAGTTCCACGCTTTGAACCGTGGAAAGGCGCCGGGCTCTGCTAAGATTTCCCCCGGCGCTTCGTTTGCCCTGGGCCAAAGCGAGCCTTCACAATAGCTGAACGCTAACACTGCATACTCGTTCCACTTCCAGAACCGGGCTACGGCGAGGCAGTTCTCCGGGGGAAAACGGCCCTTCGCGAAGGGCAGATCTGCCGAGCTCATTGCGGGAAAGCGAAAGCAAAGGACGCTTTTCTCCCTCTAACCGCTTTCGTCAGAGGAACGGGGGAAGTCACAGTGTTCTTTCTCTCCCTGAGATACACACAATCTGACGTTGCCTCTGAGCTCCGTTGCTGGCAAAGAACTGAAAGTGACATACATTCCTGTGGGGAAACACAGGGCTTTGCTAGGATTTCTCTAGGCAGTGTGTTTTCCCTGGGCCTCACTGTAGCAACACGATCTCGCCAGGGCAACACTGCATGGCACTTCCTCTGCCAGGAGAGAGCTGCTGCTTTGTAGTTTCTGCTGGGAAACCTTGCTTTGGCAAGTGCGAATTGACCGCATTCAGGCAGAAAGAAAAGAGAATAGCAAGAGGCCTTTTCTCCCCGGCTGCTCTGCCAAGCCCTTCCAGCTCAAACTATGTCGTTGCTCCTCTGGAAGGATCCCTGCACCGCGGCGTAGTTTTTCCGAAGAAGCCCTGCGTTTGCAAGAGCAAATGAGGAATTCGTGGCAGGAAAGAGGAAGGAAAGGAAGTTTCTCTCCCTCTGCCTGCTTTGCTCAGAGGACCGGATGAAGTCAGGGAGTTCTCCCTTTCACTGAGAAACGTGCGGGCTGCTGTTGCCTGGGCGCTCTCTTCTTTGCAAAAGAGTCTGCAGTTCCACGCTTTGAACCGTGGAAAGGCGCCGGGCTCTGCTAAGATTTCCCCCGGCGCTTCGTTTGCCCTGGGCCAAAGCGAGCCTTCACAATAGCTGAACGCTAACACTGCATACTCGTTCCACTTCCAGAACCGGGCTACGGCGAGCAGTTCTCCGGGGAAAACGGCCCTTCGCGAAGGGCAGATCTGCCGAGCTCATTGCGGGAAACCGAAAGCAAAGGACGCTTTTCTCCCTCTAACCGCTTTCGTCAGACGAACGGGGGAAGTCACAGTGTTCTTTCTCTCCCTGAGATACACACAGTCTGACGTTGCCTCTGAGCTCCGTTGCTGGCAAAGAACTGAAAGTGACATACATTCCTGTGGGGAAACACAGGGCTTTGCTAGGATTTCTCTAGGCAGTGTGTTTTCCCTGGGCCTCACTGTAGCAACACGATCTCGCCAGGGCAACACTGCATGGCACTTCCTCTGCCAGGAGAGAGCTGCTGCTTTGTAGTTTCTGCTGGGAAACCTTGCTTTGGCAAGTGCGAATTGACCGCATTCAGGCAGAAAGAAAAGAGAATAGCAAGAGGCCTTTTCTCCCCGGCTGCTCTGCCAAGCCCTTCCAGCTCAAACTATGTCGTTGCTCCTCTGGAAGGATCCCTGCACCGCGGCGTAGTTTTTCCGAAGAAGCCCTGCGTTTGCAAGAGCAAATGAGGAATTCGTGGCAGGAAAGAGGAAGGAAAGAAAGTTTCTCTCCCTCTGCCTGCTTTGCTCAGAGGACCGGATGAAGTCAGGGAGTTCTCCCTTTCACTGAGAAACGTGCGGGCTGCTGTTGCCTGGGCGCTCTCTTCTTTGCAAAAGAGTCTGCAGTTCCACGCTTTGAACCGTGGAAAGGCGCCGGGCTCTGCTAAGATTTCCCCCGGCGCTTCGTTTGCCCTGGGCCAAAGCGAGCCTTCACAATAGCTGAACGCTAACACTGCATACTCGTTCCACTTCCAGAACCGGGCTACGGCGAGCAGTTCTCCGGGGAAAACGGCCCTTCGCGAAGGGCAGATCTGCCGAGCTCATTGCGGGAAACCGAAAGCAAAGGACGCTTTTCTCCCTCTAACCGCTTTCGTCAGACGAACGGGGGAAGTCACAGTGTTCTTTCTCTCCCTGAGATACACACAGTCTGACGTTGCCTCTGAGCTCCGTTGCTGGCAAAGAACTGAAAGTGACATACATTCCTGTGGGGAAACACAGGGCTTTGCTAGGATTTCTCTAGGCAGTGTGTTTTCCCTGGGCCTCACTGTAGCAACACTATCTCGCCAGGGCAACACTGCATGGCACTTCCTCTGCCAGGAGAGAGCTGCTGCTTTGTAGTTTGTGCTGGGAAACCTTGCTTTGGCAAGTGCGAATTGACCGCATTCAGGCAGAAAGAAAAGAGAATAGCAAGAGGCCTTTTCTCCCCGGCTGCTCTGCCAAGCCCTTCCAGCTCAAACTATGTCGTTGCTCCTCTGGAAGGATCCCTGCACCGCGGCGTAGTTTTTCCGAAGAAGCCCTGCGTTTGCAAGAGCAAATGAGGAATTCGTGGCAGGAAAGAGGAAGGAAAGAAAGTTTCTCTCCCTCTGCCTGCTTTGCTCAGAGGACCGGATGAAGTCAGGGAGTTCTCCCTTTCACTGAGAAACGTGCGGGCTGCTGTTGCCTGGGCGCTCTCTTCTTTGCAAAAGAGTCTGCAGTTCCACGCTTTGAACCGTGGAAAGGCGCCGGGCTCTGCTAAGATTTCCCCCGGCGCTTCGTTTGCCCTGGGCCAAAGCGAGCCTTCACAATAGCTGAACGCTAACACTGCATACTCGTTCCACTTCCAGAACCGGGCTACGGCGAGGCAGTTCTCCGGGGGAAAACGGCCCTTCGCGAAGGGCAGATCTGCCGAGCTCATTGCGGGAAAGCGAAAGCAAAGGACGCTTTTCTCCCTCTAACCGCTTTCGTCAGAGGAACGGGGGAAGTCACAGTGTTCTTTCTCTCCCTGAGATACACACAATCTGACGTTGCCTCTGAGCTCCGTTGCTGGCAAAGAACTGAAAGTGACATACATTCCTGTGGGGAAACACAGGGCTTTGCTAGGATTTCTCTAGGCAGTGTGTTTTCCCTGGGCCTCACTGTAGCAACACGATCTCGCCAGGGCAACACTGCATGGCACTTCCTCTGCCAGGAGAGAGCTGCTTCTTTGTAGTTTCTGCTGGGAAACCTTGCTTTGGCAAGTGCGAATTGACCGCATTCAGGCAGAAAGAAAAGAGAATAGCAAGAGGCCTTTTCTCCCCGGCTGCTCTGCCAAGCCCTTCCAGCTCAAACTATGTCGTTGCTCCTCTGGAAGGATCCCTGCACCGCGGCGTAGTTTTTCCGAAGAAGCCCTGCGTTTGCAAGAGCAAATGAGGAATTCGTGGCAGGAAAGAGGAAGGAAAGAAAGTTTCTCTCCCTCTGCCTGCTTTGCTCAGAGGACCGGATGAAGTCAGGGAGTTCTCCCTTTCACTGAGAAACGTGCGGGCTGCTGTTGCCTGGGCGCTCTCTTCTTTGCAAAAGAGTCTGCAGTTCCACGCTTTGAACCGTGGAAAGGCGCCGGGCTCTGCTAAGATTTCCCCCGGCGCTTCGTTTGCCCTGGGCCAAAGCGAGCCTTCACAATAGCTGAACGCTAACACTGCATACTCGTTCCACTTCCAGAACCGGGCTACGGCGAGGCAGTTCTCCGGGGGAAAACGGCCCTTCGCGAAGGGCAGATCTGCCGAGCTCATTGCGGGAAAGCGAAAGCAAAGGACGCTTTTCTCCCTCTAACCGCTTTCGTCAGAGGAACGGGGGAAGTCACAGTGTTCTTTCTCTCCCTGAGATACACACAATCTGACGTTGCCTCTGAGCTCCGTTGCTGGCAAAGAACTGAAAGTGACATACATTCCTGTGGGGAAACACAGGGCTTTGCTAGGATTTCTCTAGGCAGTGTGTTTTCCCTGGGCCTCACTGTAGCAACACGATCTCGCCAGGGCAACACTGCATGGCACTTCCTCTGCCAGGAGAGAGCTGCTTCTTTGTAGTTTCTGCTGGGAAACCTTGCTTTGGCAAGTGCGAATTGACCGCATTCAGGCAGAAAGAAAAGAGAATAGCAAGAGGCCTTTTCTCCCCGGCTGCTCTGCCAAGCCCTTCCAGCTCAAACTATGTCGTTGCTCCTCTGGAAGGATCCCTGCACCGCGGCGTAGTTTTTCCGAAGAAGCCCTGCGTTTGCACGAGCAAATGAGGAATTCGTGGCAGGAAAGAGGAAGGAAAGGAAGTTTCTCTCCCTCAGCCTGCTTTGCTCAGAGGACTGGATGAAGTCAGGGAGTTCTCCCTTTCACTGAGAAACGTGCGGGCTGCTGTTGCCTGGGCGCTCTCTTCTTTGCAAAAGAGTCTGCAGTTCCACGCTTTGAACCGTGGAAAGGCGCCGGGCTCTGCTAAGATTTCCCCCGGCGCTTCGTTTGCCCTGGGCCAAAGCGAGCCTTCACAATAGCTGAACGCTAACACTGCATACTCGTTCCACTTCCAGAACCGGGCTACGGCGAGGCAGTTCTCCGGGGGAAAACGGCCCTTCGCGAAGGGCAGATCTGCCGAGCTCATTGCGGGAAAGCGAAAGCAAAGGACGCTTTTCTCCCTCTAACCGCTTTCGTCAGAGGAACGGGGGAAGTCACAGTGTTCTTTCTCTCCCTGAGATACACACAATCTGACGTTGCCTCTGAGCTCCGTTGCTGGCAAAGAACTGAAAGTGACATACATTCCTGTGGGGAAACACAGGGCTTTGCTAGGATTTCTCTAGGCAGTGTGTTTTCCCTGGGCCTCACTGTAGCAACACGATCTCGCCAGGGCAACACTGCATGGCACTTCCTCTGCCAGGAGAGAGCTGCTGCTTTGTAGTTTCTGCTGGGAAACCTTGCTTTGGCAAGTGCGAATTGACCGCATTCAGGCAGAAAGAAAAGAGAATAGCAAGAGGCCTTTTCTCCCCGGCTGCTCTGCCAAGCCCTTCCAGCTCAAACTATGTCGTTGCTCCTCTGGAAGGATCCCTGCACCGCGGCGTAGTTTTTCCGAAGAAGCCCTGCGTTTGCAAGAGCAAATGAGGAATTCGTGGCAGGAAAGAGGAAGGAAAGAAAGTTTCTCTCCCTCTGCCTGCTTTGCTCAGAGGACCGGATGAAGTCAGGGAGTTCTCCCTTTCACTGAGAAACGTGCGGGCTGCTGTTGCCTGGGCGCTCTCTTCTTTGCAAAAGAGTCTGCAGTTCCACGCTTTGAACCGTGGAAAGGCGCCGGGCTCTGCTAAGATTTCCCCCGGCGCTTCGTTTGCCCTGGGCCAAAGCGAGCCTTCACAATAGCTGAACGCTAACACTGCATACTCGTTCCACTTCCAGAACCGGGCTACGGCGAGGCAGTTCTCCGGGGGAAAACGGCCCTTCGCGAAGGGCAGATCTGCCGAGCTCATTGCGGGAAAGCGAAAGCAAAGGACGCTTTTCTCCCTCTAACCGCTTTCGTCAGAGGAACGGGGGAAGTCACAGTGTTCTTTCTCTCCCTGAGATACACACAATCTGACGTTGCCTCTGAGCTCCGTTGCTGGCAAAGAACTGAAAGTGACATACATTCCTGTGGGGAAACACAGGGCTTTGCTAGGATTTCTCTAGGCAGTGTGTTTTCCCTGGGCCTCACTGTAGCAACACGATCTCGCCAGGGCAACACTGCATGGCACTTCCTCTGCCAGGAGAGAGCTGCTTCTTTGTAGTTTCTGCTGGGAAACCTTGCTTTGGCAAGTGCGAATTGACCGCATTCAGGCAGAAAGAAAAGAGAATAGCAAGAGGCCTTTTCTCCCCGGCTGCTCTGCCAAGCCCTTCCAGCTCAAACTATGTCGTTGCTCCTCTGGAAGGATCCCTGCACCGCGGCGTAGTTTTTCCGAAGAAGCCCTGCGTTTGCACGAGCAAATGAGGAATTCGTGGCAGGAAAGAGGAAGGAAAGGAAGTTTCTCTCCCTCAGCCTGCTTTGCTCAGAGGACTGGATGAAGTCAGGGAGTTCTCCCTTTCACTGAGAAACGTGCGGGCTGCTGTTGCCTGGGCGCTCTCTTCTTTGCAAAAGAGTCTGCAGTTCCACGCTTTGAACCGTGGAAAGGCGCCGGGCTCTGCTAAGATTTCCCCCGGCGCTTCGTTTGCCCTGGGCCAAAGCGAGCCTTCACAATAGCTGAACGCTAACACTGCATACTCGTTCCACTTCCAGAACCGGGCTACGGCGAGGCAGTTCTCCGGGGGAAAACGGCCCTTCGCGGAGGGCAGATCTGCTGAGCTCATTGCGAGAAAGCGAAAGCAAAGGTCGCTTTTCTCCCTCTAACCGCTTTCGTCAGAGGAACGGGGGAAGTCACAGTGTTCTTTCTCTCCCTGAGATACACACAATCTGACGTTGCCTCTGAGCTCCGTTGCTGGCAAAGAACTGAAAGTGACATACATTCCTGTGGGGAAACACAGGGCTTTGCTAGGATTTCTCTAGGCAGTGTGTTTTCCCTGGGCCTCACTGTAGCAACACGATCTCGCCAGGGCAGAACTGCATGGGATTTCCTCTGCCAGGAGAGAGCTGCTGCTTTGTAGTTTGTGCTGGGAAACCTTGCTTTGGCAAGTGCGAATTGACCGCATTCAGGCAGAAAGAAAAGAGAATAGCAAGAGGCCTTTTCTCCCCGGCTGCTCTGCCAAGCCCTTCCAGCTCAAACTATGTCGTTGCTCCTCTGGAAGGATCCCTGCACCGCGGCGTAGTTTTTCCGAAGAAGCCCTGCGTTTGCACGAGCAAATGAGGAATTCGTGGCAGGAAAGAGGAAGGAAAGAAAGTTTCTCTCCCTCTGCCTGCTTTGCTCAGAGGACCGGATGAAGTCAGGGAGTTCTCCCTTTCACTGAGAAACGTGCGGGCTGCTGTTGCCTGGGCGCTCTCTTCTCTGCAAAAGAGTCTGCAATTCCACGCTTTGAACCGTGGAAAGGCGCCGGGCTCTGCTAAGATTTCCCCCGGCGCTTCGTTTACCCTGGGCCAAAGCGAGCCTTCACAATAGCTGAACGCTAACACTGCATACTCGTTCCACTTCCAGAACCGGGCTACGGCGAGCAGTTCTCCGGGGAAAACGGCCCTTCGCGAAGGGCAGATCTGCCGAGCTCATTGCGGGAAAGCGAAAGCAAAGGACGCTTTTCTCCCTCTAACCGCTTTCGTCAGAGGAACGGGGGAAGTCACAGTGTTCTTTCTCTCCCTGAGATACACACAGTCTGACGTTGCCTCTGAGCTCCGTTGCTGGCAAAGAACTGAAAGTGACATACATTCCTGTGGGGAAACACAGGGCTTTGCTAGGATTTCTCTAGGCAGTGTGTTTTCCCTGGGCCTCACTGTAGCAACACTATCTCGCCAGGGCAACACTGCATGGCACTTCCTCTGCCAGGAGAGAGCTGCTGCTTTGTAGTTTGTGCTGGGAAACCTTGCTTTGGCAAGTGCGAATTGACCGCATTCAGGCAGAAAGAAAAGAGAATAGCAAGAGGCCTTTTCTCCCCGGCTGCTCTGCCAAGCCCTTCCAGCTCAAACTATGTCGTTGCTCCTCTGGAAGGATCCCTGCACCGCGGCGTAGTTTTTCCGAAGAAGCCCTGCGTTTGCAAGAGCAAATGAGGAATTCGTGGCAGGAAAGAGGAAGGAAAGAAAGTTTCTCTCCCTCTGCCTGCTTTGCTCAGAGGACCGGATGAAGTCAGGGAGTTCTCCCTTTCACTGAGAAACGTGCGGGCTGCTGTTGCCTGGGCGCTCTCTTCTTTGCAAAAGAGTCTGCAGTTCCACGCTTTGAACCGTGGAAAGGCGCCGGGCTCTGCTAAGATTTCCCCCGGCGCTTCGTTTGCCCTGGGCCAAAGCGAGCCTTCACAATAGCTGAACGCTAACACTGCATACTCGTTCCACTTCCAGAACCGGGCTACGGCGAGGCAGTTCTCCGGGGGAAAACGGCCCTTCGCGAAGGGCAGATCTGCCGAGCTCATTGCGGGAAAGCGAAAGCAAAGGACGCTTTTCTCCCTCTAACCGCTTTCGTCAGAGGAACGGGGGAAGTCACAGTGTTCTTTCTCTCCCTGAGATACACACAATCTGACGTTGCCTCTGAGCTCCGTTGCTGGCAAAGAACTGAAAGTGACATACATTCCTGTGGGGAAACACAGGGCTTTGCTAGGATTTCTCTAGGCAGTGTGTTTTCCCTGGGCCTCACTGTAGCAACACGATCTCGCCAGGGCAACACTGCATGGCACTTCCTCTGCCAGGAGAGAGCTGCTTCTTTGTAGTTTCTGCTGGGAAACCTTGCTTTGGCAAGTGCGAATTGACCGCATTCAGGCAGAAAGAAAAGAGAATAGCAAGAGGCCTTTTCTCCCCGGCTGCTCTGCCAAGCCCTTCCAGCTCAAACTATGTCGTTGCTCCTCTGGAAGGATCCCTGCACCGCGGCGTAGTTTTTCCGAAGAAGCCCTGCGTTTGCACGAGCAAATGAGGAATTCGTGGCAGGAAAGAGGAAGGAAAGGAAGTTTCTCTCCCTCAGCCTGTTTTGCTCAGAGGACTGGATGAAGTCAGGGAGTTCTCCCTTTCACTGAGAAACGTGCGGGCTGCTGTTGCCTGGGCGCTCTCTTCTTTGCAAAAGAGTCTGCAGTTCCACGCTTTGAACCGTGGAAAGGCGCCGGGCTCTGCTAAGATTTCCCCCGGCGCTTCGTTTGCCCTGGGCCAAAGCGAGCCTTCACAATAGCTGAACGCTAACACTGCATACTCGTTCCACTTCCAGAACCGGGCTACGGCGAGGCAGTTCTCCGGGGGAAAACGGCCCTTCGCGAAGGGCAGATCTGCCGAGCTCATTGCGGGAAAGCGAAAGCAAAGGACGCTTTTCTCCCTCTAACCGCTTTCGTCAGAGGAACGGGGGAAGTCACAGTGTTCTTTCTCTCCCTGAGATACACACAATCTGACGTTGCCTCTGAGCTCCGTTGCTGGCAAAGAACTGAAAGTGACATACATTCCTGTGGGGAAACACAGGGCTTTGCTAGGATTTCTCTAGGCAGTGTGTTTTCCCTGGGCCTCACTGTAGCAACACTATCTCGCCAGGGCAACACTGCATGGCACTTCCTCTGCCAGGAGAGAGCTGCTTCTTTGTAGTTTCTGCTGGGAAACCTTGCTTTGGCAAGTGCGAATTGACCGCATTCAGGCAGAAAGAAAAGAGAATAGCAAGAGGCCTTTTCTCCCCGGCTGCTCTGCCAAGCCCTTCCAGCTCAAACTATGTCGTTGCTCCTCTGGAAGGATCCCTGCACCGCGGCGTAGTTTTTCCGAAGAAGCCCTGCGTTTGCACGAGCAAATGAGGAATTCGTGGCAGGAAAGAGGAAGGAAAGGAAGTTTCTCTCCCTCAGCCTGCTTTGCTCAGAGGACTGGATGAAGTCAGGGAGTTCTCCCTTTCACTGAGAAACGTGCGGGCTGCTGTTGCCTGGGCGCTCTCTTCTTTGCAAAAGAGTCTGCAGTTCCACGCTTTGAACCGTGGAAAGGCGCCGGGCTCTGCTAAGATTTCCCCCGGCGCTTCGTTTGCCCTGGGCCAAAGCGAGCCTTCACAATAGCTGAACGCTAACACTGCATACTCGTTCCACTTCCAGAACCGGGCTACGGCGAGGCAGTTCTCCGGGGGAAAACGGCCCTTCGCGAAGGGCAGATCTGCCGAGCTCATTGCGGGAAAGCGAAAGCAAAGGACGCTTTTCTCCCTCTAACCGCTTTCGTCAGAGGAACGGGGGAAGTCACAGTGTTCTTTCTCTCCCTGAGATACACACAATCTGACGTTGCCTCTGAGCTCCGTTGCTGGCAAAGAACTGAAAGTGACATACATTCCTGTGGGGAAACACAGGGCTTTGCTAGGATTTCTCTAGGCAGTGTGTTTTCCCTGGGCCTCACTGTAGCAACACGATCTCGCCAGGGCAACACTGCATGGCACTTCCTCTGCCAGGAGAGAGCTGCTGCTTTGTAGTTTCTGCTGGGAAACCTTGCTTTGGCAAGTGCGAATTGACCGCATTCAGGCAGAAAGAAAAGAGAATAGCAAGAGGCCTTTTCTCCCCGGCTGCTCTGCCAAGCCCTTCCAGCTCAAACTATGTCGTTGCTCCTCTGGAAGGATCCCTGCACCGCGGCGTAGTTTTTCCGAAGAAGCCCTGCGTTTGCAAGAGCAAATGAGGAATTCGTGGCAGGAAAGAGGAAGGAAAGAAAGTTTCTCTCCCTCTGCCTGCTTTGCTCAGAGGACCGGATGAAGTCAGGGAGTTCTCCCTTTCACTGAGAAACGTGCGGGCTGCTGTTGCCTGGGCGCTCTCTTCTTTGCAAAAGAGTCTGCAGTTCCACGCTTTGAACCGTGGAAAGGCGCCGGGCTCTGCTAAGATTTCCCCCGGCGCTTCGTTTGCCCTGGGCCAAAGCGAGCCTTCACAATAGCTGAACGCTAACACTGCATACTCGTTCCACTTCCAGAACCGGGCTACGGCGAGCAGTTCTCCGGGGAAAACGGCCCTTCGCGAAGGGCAGATCTGCCGAGCTCATTGCGGGAAACCGAAAGCAAAGGACGCTTTTCTCCCTCTAACCGCTTTCGTCAGACGAACGGGGGAAGTCACAGTGTTCTTTCTCTCCCTGAGATACACACAGTCTGACGTTGCCTCTGAGCTCCGTTGCTGGCAAAGAACTGAAAGTGACATACATTCCTGTGGGGAAACACAGGGCTTTGCTAGGATTTCTCTAGGCAGTGTGTTTTCCCTGGGCCTCACTGTAGCAACACTATCTCGCCAGGGCAACACTGCATGGCACTTCCTCTGCCAGGAGAGAGCTGCTGCTTTGTAGTTTGTGCTGGGAAACCTTGCTTTGGCAAGTGCGAATTGACCGCATTCAGGCAGAAAGAAAAGAGAATAGCAAGAGGCCTTTTCTCCCCGGCTGCTCTGCCAAGCCCTTCCAGCTCAAACTATGTCGTTGCTCCTCTGGAAGGATCCCTGCACCGCGGCGTAGTTTTTCCGAAGAAGCCCTGCGTTTGCAAGAGCAAATGAGGAATTCGTGGCAGGAAAGAGGAAGGAAAGAAAGTTTCTCTCCCTCTGCCTGCTTTGCTCAGAGGACCGGATGAAGTCAGGGAGTTCTCCCTTTCACTGAGAAACGTGCGGGCTGCTGTTGCCTGGGCGCTCTCTTCTTTGCAAAAGAGTCTGCAGTTCCACGCTTTGAACCGTGGAAAGGCGCCGGGCTCTGCTAAGATTTCCCCCGGCGCTTCGTTTGCCCTGGGCCAAAGCGAGCCTTCACAATAGCTGAACGCTAACACTGCATACTCGTTCCACTTCCAGAACCGGGCTACGGCGAGGCAGTTCTCCGGGGGAAAACGGCCCTTCGCGAAGGGCAGATCTGCCGAGCTCATTGCGGGAAAGCGAAAGCAAAGGACGCTTTTCTCCCTCTAACCGCTTTCGTCAGAGGAACGGGGGAAGTCACAGTGTTCTTTCTCTCCCTGAGATACACACAATCTGACGTTGCCTCTGAGCTCCGTTGCTGGCAAAGAACTGAAAGTGACATACATTCCTGTGGGGAAACACAGGGCTTTGCTAGGATTTCTCTAGGCAGTGTGTTTTCCCTGGGCCTCACTGTAGCAACACTATCTCGCCAGGGCAACACTGCATGGCACTTCCTCTGCCAGGAGAGAGCTGCTTCTTTGTAGTTTCTGCTGGGAAACCTTGCTTTGGCAAGTGCGAATTGACCGCATTCAGGCAGAAAGAAAAGAGAATAGCAAGAGGCCTTTTCTCCCCGGCTGCTCTGCCAAGCCCTTCCAGCTCAAACTATGTCGTTGCTCCTCTGGAAGGATCCCTGCACCGCGGCGTAGTTTTTCCGAAGAAGCCCTGCGTTTGCACGAGCAAATGAGGAATTCGTGGCAGGAAAGAGGAAGGAAAGGAAGTTTCTCTCCCTCTGCCTGCTTTGCTCAGAGGACCGGATGAAGTCAGGGAGTTCTCCCTTTCACTGAGAAACGTGCGGGCTGCTGTTGCCTGGGCGCTCTCTTCTTTGCCAAAGAGTCTGCAGTTCCACGCTTTGAACCGTGGAAAGGCGCCGGGCTCTGCTAAGATTTCCCCCGGCGCTTCGTTTGCCCTGGGCCAAAGCGAGCCTTCACAATAGCTGAACGCTAACACTGCATACTCGTTCCACTTCCAGAACCGGGCTACGGCGAGGCAGTTCTCTGGGGGAAAACGGCCCTTCGCGAAGGGCAGATCTGCCGAGCTCATTGCGGGAAAGCGAAAGCAAAGGACGCTTTTCGCCCTCTAACCGCTTTCGTCAGAGGAACTGGGGAAGTCACAGTGTTCTTTCTCTCCCTGAGATACACACAATCTGACGTTGCCTCTGAGCTCCGTTGCTGGCAAAGAACTGAAAGTGACATACATTCCTGTGGGGAAACACAGGGCTTTGCTAGGATTTCTCTAGGCAGTGTGTTTTCCCTGGGCCTCACTGTAGCAACACGATCTCGCCAGGGCAGAACTGCATGGGATTTCCTCTGCCAGGAGAGAGCTGCTGCTTTGTAGTTTGTGCTGGGAAACCTTGCTTTGGCAAGTGCGAATTGACCGCATTCAGGCAGAAAGAAAAGAGAATAGCAAGAGGCCTTTTCTCCCCGGCTGCTCTGCCAAGCCCTTCCAGCTCAAACTATGTCGTTGCTCCTCTGGAAGGATCCCTGCACCGCGGCGTAGTTTTTCCGAAGAAGCCCTGCGTTTGCACGAGCAAATGAGGAATTCGTGGCAGGAAAGAGGAAGGAAAGAAAGTTTCTCTCCCTCTGCCTGCTTTGCTCAGAGGACCGGATGAAGTCAGGGAGTTCTCCCTTTCACTGAGAAACGTGCGGGCTGCTGTTGCCTGGGCGCTCTCTTCTCTGCAAAAGAGTCTGCAATTCCACGCTTTGAACCGTGGAAAGGCGCCGGGCTCTGCTAAGATTTCCCCCGGCGCTTCGTTTACCCTGGGCCAAAGCGAGCCTTCACAATAGCTGAACGCTAACACTGCATACTCGTTCCACTTCCAGAACCGGGCTACGGCGAGCAGTTCTCCGGGGAAAACGGCCCTTCGCGAAGGGCAGATCTGCCGAGCTCATTGCGGGAAAGCGAAAGCAAAGGACGCTTTTCTCCCTCTAACCGCTTTCGTCAGAGGAACGGGGGAAGTCACAGTGTTCTTTCTCTCCCTGAGATACACACAGTCTGACGTTGCCTCTGAGCTCCGTTGCTGGCAAAGAACTGAAAGTGACATACATTCCTGTGGGGAAACACAGGGCTTTGCTAGGATTTCTCTAGGCAGTGTGTTTTCCCTGGGCCTCACTGTAGCAACACTATCTCGCCAGGGCAACACTGCATGGCACTTCCTCTGCCAGGAGAGAGCTGCTGCTTTGTAGTTTGTGCTGGGAAACCTTGCTTTGGCAAGTGCGAATTGACCGCATTCAGGCAGAAAGAAAAGAGAATAGCAAGAGGCCTTTTCTCCCCGGCTGCTCTGCCAAGCCCTTCCAGCTCAAACTATGTCGTTGCTCCTCTGGAAGGATCCCTGCACCGCGGCGTAGTTTTTCCGAAGAAGCCCTGCGTTTGCAAGAGCAAATGAGGAATTCGTGGCAGGAAAGAGGAAGGAAAGAAAGTTTCTCTCCCTCTGCCTGCTTTGCTCAGAGGACCGGATGAATTCAGGGAGTTCTCCCTTTCACTGAGAAACGTGCGGGCTGCTGTTGCCTGGGCGCTCTCTTCTTTGCAAAAGAGTCTGCAGTTCCACGCTTTGAACCGTGGAAAGGCGCCGGGCTCTGCTAAGATTTCCCCCGGCGCTTCGTTTGCCCTGGGCCAAAGCGAGCCTTCACAATAGCTGAACGCTAACACTGCATACTCGTTCCACTTCCAGAACCGGGCTACGGCGAGGCAGTTCTCCGGGGGAAAACGGCCCTTCGCGAAGGGCAGATCTGCCGAGCTCATTGCGGGAAAGCGAAAGCAAAGGACGCTTTTCTCCCTCTAACCGCTTTCGTCAGAGGAACGGGGGAAGTCACAGTGTTCTTTCTCTCCCTGAGATACACACAATCTGACGTTGCCTCTGAGCTCCGTTGCTGGCAAAGAACTGAAAGTGACATACATTCCTGTGGGGAAACACAGGGCTTTGCTAGGATTTCTCTAGGCAGTGTGTTTTCCCTGGGCCTCACTGTAGCAACACGATCTCGCCAGGGCAACACTGCATGGCACTTCCTCTGCCAGGAGAGAGCTGCTTCTTTGTAGTTTCTGCTGGGAAACCTTGCTTTGGCAAGTGCGAATTGACCGCATTCAGGCAGAAAGAAAAGAGAATAGCAAGAGGCCTTTTCTCCCCGGCTGCTCTGCCAAGCCCTTCCAGCTCAAACTATGTCGTTGCTCCTCTGGAAGGATCCCTGCACCGCGGCGTAGTTTTTCCGAAGAAGCCCTGCGTTTGCACGAGCAAATGAGGAATTCGTGGCAGGAAAGAGGAAGGAAAGGAAGTTTCTCTCCCTCAGCCTGCTTTGCTCAGAGGACTGGATGAAGTCAGGGAGTTCTCCCTTTCACTGAGAAACGTGCGGGCTGCTGTTGCCTGGGCGCTCTCTTCTTTGCAAAAGAGTCTGCAGTTCCACGCTTTGAACCGTGGAAAGGCGCCGGGCTCTGCTAAGATTTCCCCCGGCGCTTCGTTTGCCCTGGGCCAAAGCGAGCCTTCACAATAGCTGAACGCTAACACTGCATACTCGTTCCACTTCCAGAACCGGGCTACGGCGAGGCAGTTCTCCGGGGGAAAACGGCCCTTCGCGAAGGGCAGATCTGCCGAGCTCATTGCGGGAAAGCGAAAGCAAAGGACGCTTTTCTCCCTCTAACCGCTTTCGTCAGAGGAACGGGGGAAGTCACAGTGTTCTTTCTCTCCCTGAGATACACACAATCTGACGTTGCCTCTGAGCTCCGTTGCTGGCAAAGAACTGAAAGTGACATACATTCCTGTGGGGAAACACAGGGCTTTGCTAGGATTTCTCTAGGCAGTGTGTTTTCCCTGGGCCTCACTGTAGCAACACTATCTCGCCAGGGCAACACTGCATGGCACTTCCTCTGCCAGGAGAGAGCTGCTTCTTTGTAGTTTCTGCTGGGAAACCTTGCTTTGGCAAGTGCGAATTGACCGCATTCAGGCAGAAAGAAAAGAGAATAGCAAGAGGCCTTTTCTCCCCGGCTGCTCTGCCAAGCCCTTCCAGCTCAAACTATGTCGTTGCTCCTCTGGAAGGATCCCTGCACCGCGGCGTAGTTTTTCCGAAGAAGCCCTGCGTTTGCACGAGCAAATGAGGAATTCGTGGCAGGAAAGAGGAAGGAAAGGAAGTTTCTCTCCCTCTGCCTGCTTTGCTCAGAGGACCGGATGAAGTCAGGGAGTTCTCCCTTTCACTGAGAAACGTGCGGGCTGCTGTTGCCTGGGCGCTCTCTTCTTTGCCAAAGAGTCTGCAGTTCCACGCTTTGAACCGTGGAAAGGCGCCGGGCTCTGCTAAGATTTCCCCCGGCGCTTCGTTTGCCCTGGGCCAAAGCGAGCCTTCACAATAGCTGAACGCTAACACTGCATACTCGTTCCACTTCCAGAACCGGGCTACGGCGAGGCAGTTCTCTGGGGGAAAACGGCCCTTCGCGAAGGGCAGATCTGCCGAGCTCATTGCGGGAAAGCGAAAGCAAAGGACGCTTTTCGCCCTCTAACCGCTTTCGTCAGAGGAACTGGGGAAGTCACAGTGTTCTTTCTCTCCCTGAGATACACACAATCTGACGTTGCCTCTGAGCTCCGTTGCTGGCAAAGAACTGAAAGTGACATACATTCCTGTGGGGAAACACAGGGCTTTGCTAGGATTTCTCTAGGCAGTGTGTTTTCCCTGGGCCTCACTGTAGCAACACGATCTCGCCAGGGCAGAACTGCATGGGATTTCCTCTGCCAGGAGAGAGCTGCTGCTTTGTAGTTTGTGCTGGGAAACCTTGCTTTGGCAAGTGCGAATTGACCGCATTCAGGCAGAAAGAAAAGAGAATAGCAAGAGGCCTTTTCTCCCCGGCTGCTCTGCCAAGCCCTTCCAGCTCAAACTATGTCGTTGCTCCTCTGGAAGGATCCCTGCACCGCGGCGTAGTTTTTCCGAAGAAGCCCTGCGTTTGCACGAGCAAATGAGGAATTCGTGGCAGGAAAGAGGAAGGAAAGAAAGTTTCTCTCCCTCTGCCTGCTTTGCTCAGAGGACCGGATGAAGTCAGGGAGTTCTCCCTTTCACTGAGAAACGTGCGGGCTGCTGTTGCCTGGGCGCTCTCTTCTCTGCAAAAGAGTCTGCAATTCCACGCTTTGAACCGTGGAAAGGCGCCGGGCTCTGCTAAGATTTCCCCCGGCGCTTCGTTTACCCTGGGCCAAAGCGAGCCTTCACAATAGCTGAACGCTAACACTGCATACTCGTTCCACTTCCAGAACCGGGCTACGGCGAGCAGTTCTCCGGGGAAAACGGCCCTTCGCGAAGGGCAGATCTGCCGAGCTCATTGCGGGAAAGCGAAAGCAAAGGACGCTTTTCTCCCTCTAACCGCTTTCGTCAGAGGAACGGGGGAAGTCACAGTGTTCTTTCTCTCCCTGAGATACACACAGTCTGACGTTGCCTCTGAGCTCCGTTGCTGGCAAAGAACTGAAAGTGACATACATTCCTGTGGGGAAACACAGGGCTTTGCTAGGATTTCTCTAGGCAGTGTGTTTTCCCTGGGCCTCACTGTAGCAACACTATCTCGCCAGGGCAACACTGCATGGCACTTCCTCTGCCAGGAGAGAGCTGCTGCTTTGTAGTTTGTGCTGGGAAACCTTGCTTTGGCAAGTGCGAATTGACCGCATTCAGGCAGAAAGAAAAGAGAATAGCAAGAGGCCTTTTCTCCCCGGCTGCTCTGCCAAGCCCTTCCAGCTCAAACTATGTCGTTGCTCCTCTGGAAGGATCCCTGCACCGCGGCGTAGTTTTTCCGAAGAAGCCCTGCGTTTGCAAGAGCAAATGAGGAATTCGTGGCAGGAAAGAGGAAGGAAAGAAAGTTTCTCTCCCTCTGCCTGCTTTGCTCAGAGGACCGGATGAATTCAGGGAGTTCTCCCTTTCACTGAGAAACGTGCGGGCTGCTGTTGCCTGGGCGCTCTCTTCTTTGCAAAAGAGTCTGCAGTTCCACGCTTTGAACCGTGGAAAGGCGCCGGGCTCTGCTAAGATTTCCCCCGGCGCTTCGTTTGCCCTGGGCCAAAGCGAGCCTTCACAATAGCTGAACGCTAACACTGCATACTCGTTCCACTTCCAGAACCGGGCTACGGCGAGGCAGTTCTCCGGGGGAAAACGGCCCTTCGCGAAGGGCAGATCTGCCGAGCTCATTGCGGGAAAGCGAAAGCAAAGGACGCTTTTCTCCCTCTAACCGCTTTCGTCAGAGGAACGGGGGAAGTCACAGTGTTCTTTCTCTCCCTGAGATACACACAATCTGACGTTGCCTCTGAGCTCCGTTGCTGGCAAAGAACTGAAAGTGACATACATTCCTGTGGGGAAACACAGGGCTTTGCTAGGATTTCTCTAGGCAGTGTGTTTTCCCTGGGCCTCACTGTAGCAACACGATCTCGCCAGGGCAACACTGCATGGCACTTCCTCTGCCAGGAGAGAGCTGCTTCTTTGTAGTTTCTGCTGGGAAACCTTGCTTTGGCAAGTGCGAATTGACCGCATTCAGGCAGAAAGAAAAGAGAATAGCAAGAGGCCTTTTCTCCCCGGCTGCTCTGCCAAGCCCTTCCAGCTCAAACTATGTCGTTGCTCCTCTGGAAGGATCCCTGCACCGCGGCGTAGTTTTTCCGAAGAAGCCCTGCGTTTGCACGAGCAAATGAGGAATTCGTGGCAGGAAAGAGGAAGGAAAGGAAGTTTCTCTCCCTCAGCCTGCTTTGCTCAGAGGACTGGATGAAGTCAGGGAGTTCTCCCTTTCACTGAGAAACGTGCGGGCTGCTGTTGCCTGGGCGCTCTCTTCTTTGCAAAAGAGTCTGCAGTTCCACGCTTTGAACCGTGGAAAGGCGCCGGGCTCTGCTAAGATTTCCCCCGGCGCTTCGTTTGCCCTGGGCCAAAGCGAGCCTTCACAATAGCTGAACGCTAACACTGCATACTCGTTCCACTTCCAGAACCGGGCTACGGCGAGGCAGTTCTCCGGGGGAAAACGGCCCTTCGCGAAGGGCAGATCTGCCGAGCTCATTGCGGGAAAGCGAAAGCAAAGGACGCTTTTCTCCCTCTAACCGCTTTCGTCAGAGGAACGGGGGAAGTCACAGTGTTCTTTCTCTCCCTGAGATACACACAATCTGACGTTGCCTCTGAGCTCCGTTGCTGGCAAAGAACTGAAAGTGACATACATTCCTGTGGGGAAACACAGGGCTTTGCTAGGATTTCTCTAGGCAGTGTGTTTTCCCTGGGCCTCACTGTAGCAACACTATCTCGCCAGGGCAACACTGCATGGCACTTCCTCTGCCAGGAGAGAGCTGCTTCTTTGTAGTTTCTGCTGGGAAACCTTGCTTTGGCAAGTGCGAATTGACCGCATTCAGGCAGAAAGAAAAGAGAATAGCAAGAGGCCTTTTCTCCCCGGCTGCTCTGCCAAGCCCTTCCAGCTCAAACTATGTCGTTGCTCCTCTGGAAGGATCCCTGCACCGCGGCGTAGTTTTTCCGAAGAAGCCCTGCGTTTGCACGAGCAAATGAGGAATTCGTGGCAGGAAAGAGGAAGGAAAGGAAGTTTCTCTCCCTCAGCCTGCTTTGCTCAGAGGACTGGATGAAGTCAGGGAGTTCTCCCTTTCACTGAGAAACGTGCGGGCTGCTGTTGCCTGGGCGCTCTCTTCTTTGCAAAAGAGTCTGCAGTTCCACGCTTTGAACCGTGGAAAGGCGCCGGGCTCTGCTAAGATTTCCCCCGGCGCTTCGTTTGCCCTGGGCCAAAGCGAGCCTTCACAATAGCTGAACGCTAACACTGCATACTCGTTCCACTTCCAGAACCGGGCTACGGCGAGGCAGTTCTCCGGGGGAAAACGGCCCTTCGCGAAGGGCAGATCTGCCGAGCTCATTGCGGGAAAGCGAAAGCAAAGGACGCTTTTCTCCCTCTAACCGCTTTCGTCAGAGGAACGGGGGAAGTCACAGTGTTCTTTCTCTCCCTGAGATACACACAATCTGACGTTGCCTCTGAGCTCCGTTGCTGGCAAAGAACTGAAAGTGACATACATTCCTGTGGGGAAACACAGGGCTTTGCTAGGATTTCTCTAGGCAGTGTGTTTTCCCTGGGCCTCACTGTAGCAACACGATCTCGCCAGGGCAACACTGCATGGCACTTCCTCTGCCAGGAGAGAGCTGCTGCTTTGTAGTTTCTGCTGGGAAACCTTGCTTTGGCAAGTGCGAATTGACCGCATTCAGGCAGAAAGAAAAGAGAATAGCAAGAGGCCTTTTCTCCCCGGCTGCTCTGCCAAGCCCTTCCAGCTCAAACTATGTCGTTGCTCCTCTGGAAGGATCCCTGCACCGCGGCGTAGTTTTTCCGAAGAAGCCCTGCGTTTGCAAGAGCAAATGAGGAATTCGTGGCAGGAAAGAGGAAGGAAAGAAAGTTTCTCTCCCTCTGCCTGCTTTGCTCAGAGGACCGGATGAAGTCAGGGAGTTCTCCCTTTCACTGAGAAACGTGCGGGCTGCTGTTGCCTGGGCGCTCTCTTCTTTGCAAAAGAGTCTGCAGTTCCACGCTTTGAACCGTGGAAAGGCGCCGGGCTCTGCTAAGATTTCCCCCGGCGCTTCGTTTGCCCTGGGCCAAAGCGAGCCTTCACAATAGCTGAACGCTAACACTGCATACTCGTTCCACTTCCAGAACCGGGCTACGGCGAGCAGTTCTCCGGGGAAAACGGCCCTTCGCGAAGGGCAGATCTGCCGAGCTCATTGCGGGAAACCGAAAGCAAAGGACGCTTTTCTCCCTCTAACCGCTTTCGTCAGACGAACGGGGGAAGTCACAGTGTTCTTTCTCTCCCTGAGATACACACAGTCTGACGTTGCCTCTGAGCTCCGTTGCTGGCAAAGAACTGAAAGTGACATACATTCCTGTGGGGAAACACAGGGCTTTGCTAGGATTTCTCTAGGCAGTGTGTTTTCCCTGGGCCTCACTGTAGCAACACTATCTCGCCAGGGCAACACTGCATGGCACTTCCTCTGCCAGGAGAGAGCTGCTGCTTTGTAGTTTGTGCTGGGAAACCTTGCTTTGGCAAGTGCGAATTGACCGCATTCAGGCAGAAAGAAAAGAGAATAGCAAGAGGCCTTTTCTCCCCGGCTGCTCTGCCAAGCCCTTCCAGCTCAAACTATGTCGTTGCTCCTCTGGAAGGATCCCTGCACCGCGGCGTAGTTTTTCCGAAGAAGCCCTGCGTTTGCAAGAGCAAATGAGGAATTCGTGGCAGGAAAGAGGAAGGAAAGAAAGTTTCTCTCCCTCTGCCTGCTTTGCTCAGAGGACCGGATGAAGTCAGGGAGTTCTCCCTTTCACTGAGAAACGTGCGGGCTGCTGTTGCCTGGGCGCTCTCTTCTTTGCAAAAGAGTCTGCAGTTCCACGCTTTGAACCGTGGAAAGGCGCCGGGCTCTGCTAAGATTTCCCCCGGCGCTTCGTTTGCCCTGGGCCAAAGCGAGCCTTCACAATAGCTGAACGCTAACACTGCATACTCGTTCCACTTCCAGAACCGGGCTACGGCGAGGCAGTTCTCCGGGGGAAAACGGCCCTTCGCGAAGGGCAGATCTGCCGAGCTCATTGCGGGAAAGCGAAAGCAAAGGACGCTTTTCTCCCTCTAACCGCTTTCGTCAGAGGAACGGGGGAAGTCACAGTGTTCTTTCTCTCCCTGAGATACACACAATCTGACGTTGCCTCTGAGCTCCGTTGCTGGCAAAGAACTGAAAGTGACATACATTCCTGTGGGGAAACACAGGGCTTTGCTAGGATTTCTCTAGGCAGTGTGTTTTCCCTGGGCCTCACTGTAGCAACACTATCTCGCCAGGGCAACACTGCATGGCACTTCCTCTGCCAGGAGAGAGCTGCTTCTTTGTAGTTTCTGCTGGGAAACCTTGCTTTGGCAAGTGCGAATTGACCGCATTCAGGCAGAAAGAAAAGAGAATAGCAAGAGGCCTTTTCTCCCCGGCTGCTCTGCCAAGCCCTTCCAGCTCAAACTATGTCGTTGCTCCTCTGGAAGGATCCCTGCACCGCGGCGTAGTTTTTCCGAAGAAGCCCTGCGTTTGCACGAGCAAATGAGGAATTCGTGGCAGGAAAGAGGAAGGAAAGGAAGTTTCTCTCCCTCAGCCTGCTTTGCTCAGAGGACTGGATGAAGTCAGGGAGTTCTCCCTTTCACTGAGAAACGTGCGGGCTGCTGTTGCCTGGGCGCTCTCTTCTTTGCAAAAGAGTCTGCAGTTCCACGCTTTGAACCGTGGAAAGGCGCCGGGCTCTGCTAAGATTTCCCCCGGCGCTTCGTTTGCCCTGGGCCAAAGCGAGCCTTCACAATAGCTGAACGCTAACACTGCATACTCGTTCCACTTCCAGAACCGGGCTACGGCGAGGCAGTTCTCCGGGGGAAAACGGCCCTTCGCGAAGGGCAGATCTGCCGAGCTCATTGCGGGAAAGCGAAAGCAAAGGACGCTTTTCTCCCTCTAACCGCTTTCGTCAGAGGAACGGGGGAAGTCACAGTGTTCTTTCTCTCCCTGAGATACACACAATCTGACGTTGCCTCTGAGCTCCGTTGCTGGCAAAGAACTGAAAGTGACATACATTCCTGTGGGGAAACACAGGGCTTTGCTAGGATTTCTCTAGGCAGTGTGTTTTCCCTGGGCCTCACTGTAGCAACACGATCTCGCCAGGGCAACACTGCATGGCACTTCCTCTGCCAGGAGAGAGCTGCTGCTTTGTAGTTTCTGCTGGGAAACCTTGCTTTGGCAAGTGCGAATTGACCGCATTCAGGCAGAAAGAAAAGAGAATAGCAAGAGGCCTTTTCTCCCCGGCTGCTCTGCCAAGCCCTTCCAGCTCAAACTATGTCGTTGCTCCTCTGGAAGGATCCCTGCACCGCGGCGTAGTTTTTCCGAAGAAGCCCTGCGTTTGCAAGAGCAAATGAGGAATTCGTGGCAGGAAAGAGGAAGGAAAGAAAGTTTCTCTCCCTCTGCCTGCTTTGCTCAGAGGACCGGATGAAGTCAGGGAGTTCTCCCTTTCACTGAGAAACGTGCGGGCTGCTGTTGCCTGGGCGCTCTCTTCTTTGCAAAAGAGTCTGCAGTTCCACGCTTTGAACCGTGGAAAGGCGCCGGGCTCTGCTAAGATTTCCCCCGGCGCTTCGTTTGCCCTGGGCCAAAGCGAGCCTTCACAATAGCTGAACGCTAACACTGCATACTCGTTCCACTTCCAGAACCGGGCTACGGCGAGCAGTTCTCCGGGGAAAACGGCCCTTCGCGAAGGGCAGATCTGCCGAGCTCATTGCGGGAAACCGAAAGCAAAGGACGCTTTTCTCCCTCTAACCGCTTTCGTCAGACGAACGGGGGAAGTCACAGTGTTCTTTCTCTCCCTGAGATACACACAGTCTGACGTTGCCTCTGAGCTCCGTTGCTGGCAAAGAACTGAAAGTGACATACATTCCTGTGGGGAAACACAGGGCTTTGCTAGGATTTCTCTAGGCAGTGTGTTTTCCCTGGGCCTCACTGTAGCAACACTATCTCGCCAGGGCAACACTGCATGGCACTTCCTCTGCCAGGAGAGAGCTGCTGCTTTGTAGTTTGTGCTGGGAAACCTTGCTTTGGCAAGTGCGAATTGACCGCATTCAGGCAGAAAGAAAAGAGAATAGCAAGAGGCCTTTTCTCCCCGGCTGCTCTGCCAAGCCCTTCCAGCTCAAACTATGTCGTTGCTCCTCTGGAAGGATCCCTGCACCGCGGCGTAGTTTTTCCGAAGAAGCCCTGCGTTTGCAAGAGCAAATGAGGAATTCGTGGCAGGAAAGAGGAAGGAAAGAAAGTTTCTCTCCCTCTGCCTGCTTTGCTCAGAGGACCGGATGAAGTCAGGGAGTTCTCCCTTTCACTGAGAAACGTGCGGGCTGCTGTTGCCTGGGCGCTCTCTTCTTTGCAAAAGAGTCTGCAGTTCCACGCTTTGAACCGTGGAAAGGCGCCGGGCTCTGCTAAGATTTCCCCCGGCGCTTCGTTTGCCCTGGGCCAAAGCGAGCCTTCACAATAGCTGAACGCTAACACTGCATACTCGTTCCACTTCCAGAACCGGGCTACGGCGAGGCAGTTCTCCGGGGGAAAACGGCCCTTCGCGAAGGGCAGATCTGCCGAGCTCATTGCGGGAAAGCGAAAGCAAAGGACGCTTTTCTCCCTCTAACCGCTTTCGTCAGAGGAACGGGGGAAGTCACAGTGTTCTTTCTCTCCCTGAGATACACACAATCTGACGTTGCCTCTGAGCTCCGTTGCTGGCAAAGAACTGAAAGTGACATACATTCCTGTGGGGAAACACAGGGCTTTGCTAGGATTTCTCTAGGCAGTGTGTTTTCCCTGGGCCTCACTGTAGCAACACGATCTCGCCAGGGCAACACTGCATGGCACTTCCTCTGCCAGGAGAGAGCTGCTTCTTTGTAGTTTCTGCTGGGAAACCTTGCTTTGGCAAGTGCGAATTGACCGCATTCAGGCAGAAAGAAAAGAGAATAGCAAGAGGCCTTTTCTCCCCGGCTGCTCTGCCAAGCCCTTCCAGCTCAAACTATGTCGTTGCTCCTCTGGAAGGATCCCTGCACCGCGGCGTAGTTTTTCCGAAGAAGCCCTGCGTTTGCACGAGCAAATGAGGAATTCGTGGCAGGAAAGAGGAAGGAAAGGAAGTTTCTCTCCCTCAGCCTGCTTTGCTCAGAGGACTGGATGAAGTCAGGGAGTTCTCCCTTTCACTGAGAAACGTGCGGGCTGCTGTTGCCTGGGCGCTCTCTTCTTTGCAAAAGAGTCTGCAGTTCCACGCTTTGAACCGTGGAAAGGCGCCGGGCTCTGCTAAGATTTCCCCCGGCGCTTCGTTTGCCCTGGGCCAAAGCGAGCCTTCACAATAGCTGAACGCTAACACTGCATACTCGTTCCACTTCCAGAACCGGGCTACGGCGAGGCAGTTCTCCGGGGGAAAACGGCCCTTCGCGAAGGGCAGATCTGCCGAGCTCATTGCGGGAAAGCGAAAGCAAAGGACGCTTTTCTCCCTCTAACCGCTTTCGTCAGAGGAACGGGGGAAGTCACAGTGTTCTTTCTCTCCCTGAGATACACACAATCTGACGTTGCCTCTGAGCTCCGTTGCTGGCAAAGAACTGAAAGTGACATACATTCCTGTGGGGAAACACAGGGCTTTGCTAGGATTTCTCTAGGCAGTGTGTTTTCCCTGGGCCTCACTGTAGCAACACTATCTCGCCAGGGCAACACTGCATGGCACTTCCTCTGCCAGGAGAGAGCTGCTTCTTTGTAGTTTCTGCTGGGAAACCTTGCTTTGGCAAGTGCGAATTGACCGCATTCAGGCAGAAAGAAAAGAGAATAGCAAGAGGCCTTTTCTCCCCGGCTGCTCTGCCAAGCCCTTCCAGCTCAAACTATGTCGTTGCTCCTCTGGAAGGATCCCTGCACCGCGGCGTAGTTTTTCCGAAGAAGCCCTGCGTTTGCACGAGCAAATGAGGAATTCGTGGCAGGAAAGAGGAAGGAAAGGAAGTTTCTCTCCCTCAGCCTGCTTTGCTCAGAGGACTGGATGAAGTCAGGGAGTTCTCCCTTTCACTGAGAAACGTGCGGGCTGCTGTTGCCTGGGCGCTCTCTTCTTTGCAAAAGAGTCTGCAGTTCCACGCTTTGAACCGTGGAAAGGCGCCGGGCTCTGCTAAGATTTCCCCCGGCGCTTCGTTTGCCCTGGGCCAAAGCGAGCCTTCACAATAGCTGAACGCTAACACTGCATACTCGTTCCACTTCCAGAACCGGGCTACGGCGAGGCAGTTCTCCGGGGGAAAACGGCCCTTCGCGAAGGGCAGATCTGCCGAGCTCATTGCGGGAAAGCGAAAGCAAAGGACGCTTTTCTCCCTCTAACCGCTTTCGTCAGAGGAACGGGGGAAGTCACAGTGTTCTTTCTCTCCCTGAGATACACACAATCTGACGTTGCCTCTGAGCTCCGTTGCTGGCAAAGAACTGAAAGTGACATACATTCCTGTGGGGAAACACAGGGCTTTGCTAGGATTTCTCTAGGCAGTGTGTTTTCCCTGGGCCTCACTGTAGCAACACGATCTCGCCAGGGCAACACTGCATGGCACTTCCTCTGCCAGGAGAGAGCTGCTGCTTTGTAGTTTGTGCTGGGAAACCTTGCTTTGGCAAGTGCGAATTGACCGCATTCAGGCAGAAAGAAAAGAGAATAGCAAGAGGCCTTTTCTCCCCGGCTGCTCTGCCAAGCCCTTCCAGCTCAAACTATGTCGTTGCTCCTCTGGAAGGATCCCTGCACCGCGGCGTAGTTTTTCCGAAGAAGCCCTGCGTTTGCAAGAGCAAATGAGGAATTCGTGGCAGGAAAGAGGAAGGAAAGAAAGTTTCTCTCCCTCTGCCTGCTTTGCTCAGAGGACCGGATGAAGTCAGGGAGTTCTCCCTTTCACTGAGAAACGTGCGGGCTGCTGTTGCCTGGGCGCTCTCTTCTTTGCAAAAGAGTCTGCAGTTCCACGCTTTGAACCGTGGAAAGGCGCCGGGCTCTGCTAAGATTTCCCCCGGCGCTTCGTTTGCCCTGGGCCAAAGCGAGCCTTCACAATAGCTGAACGCTAACACTGCATACTCGTTCCACTTCCAGAACCGGGCTACGGCGAGCAGTTCTCCGGGGAAAACGGCCCTTCGCGAAGGGCAGATCTGCCGAGCTCATTGCGGGAAACCGAAAGCAAAGGACGCTTTTCTCCCTCTAACCGCTTTCGTCAGACGAACGGGGGAAGTCACAGTGTTCTTTCTCTCCCTGAGATACACACAGTCTGACGTTGCCTCTGAGCTCCGTTGCTGGCAAAGAACTGAAAGTGACATACATTCCTGTGGGGAAACACAGGGCTTTGCTAGGATTTCTCTAGGCAGTGTGTTTTCCCTGGGCCTCACTGTAGCAACACTATCTCGCCAGGGCAACACTGCATGGCACTTCCTCTGCCAGGAGAGAGCTGCTGCTTTGTAGTTTGTGCTGGGAAACCTTGCTTTGGCAAGTGCGAATTGACCGCATTCAGGCAGAAAGAAAAGAGAATAGCAAGAGGCCTTTTCTCCCCGGCTGCTCTGCCAAGCCCTTCCAGCTCAAACTATGTCGTTGCTCCTCTGGAAGGATCCCTGCACCGCGGCGTAGTTTTTCCGAAGAAGCCCTGCGTTTGCAAGAGCAAATGAGGAATTCGTGGCAGGAAAGAGGAAGGAAAGAAAGTTTCTCTCCCTCTGCCTGCTTTGCTCAGAGGACCGGATGAAGTCAGGGAGTTCTCCCTTTCACTGAGAAACGTGCGGGCTGCTGTTGCCTGGGCGCTCTCTTCTTTGCAAAAGAGTCTGCAGTTCCACGCTTTGAACCGTGGAAAGGCGCCGGGCTCTGCTAAGATTTCCCCCGGCGCTTCGTTTGCCCTGGGCCAAAGCGAGCCTTCACAATAGCTGAACGCTAACACTGCATACTCGTTCCACTTCCAGAACCGGGCTACGGCGAGGCAGTTCTCCGGGGGAAAACGGCCCTTCGCGAAGGGCAGATCTGCCGAGCTCATTGCGGGAAAGCGAAAGCAAAGGACGCTTTTCTCCCTCTAACCGCTTTCGTCAGAGGAACGGGGGAAGTCACAGTGTTCTTTCTCTCCCTGAGATACACACAATCTGACGTTGCCTCTGAGCTCCGTTGCTGGCAAAGAACTGAAAGTGACATACATTCCTGTGGGGAAACACAGGGCTTTGCTAGGATTTCTCTAGGCAGTGTGTTTTCCCTGGGCCTCACTGTAGCAACACTATCTCGCCAGGGCAACACTGCATGGCACTTCCTCTGCCAGGAGAGAGCTGCTTCTTTGTAGTTTCTGCTGGGAAACCTTGCTTTGGCAAGTGCGAATTGACCGCATTCAGGCAGAAAGAAAAGAGAATAGCAAGAGGCCTTTTCTCCCCGGCTGCTCTGCCAAGCCCTTCCAGCTCAAACTATGTCGTTGCTCCTCTGGAAGGATCCCTGTACCGCGGCGTAGTTTTTCCGAAGAAGCCCTGCGTTTGCACGAGCAAATGAGGAATTCGTGGCAGGAAAGAGGAAGGAAAGAAAGTTTCTCTCCCTCTGCCTGCTTTGCTCAGAGGACCGGATGAAGTCAGGGAGTTCTCCCTTTCACTGAGAAACGTGCGGGCTGCTGTTGCCTGGGCGCTCTCTTCTTTGCAAAAGAGTCTGCAGTTCCACGCTTTGAACCGTGGAAAGGCGCCGGGCTCTGCTAAGATTTCCCCCGGCGCTTCGTTTGCCCTGGGCCAAAGCGAGCCTTCACAATAGCTGAACGCTAACACTGCATACTCGTTCCACTTCCAGAACCGGGCTACGGCGAGCAGTTCTCCGGGGAAAACGGCCCTTCGCGAAGGGCAGATCTGCCGAGCTCATTGCGGGAAACCGAAAGCAAAGGACGCTTTTCTCCCTCTAACCGCTTTCGTCAGACGAACGGGGGAAGTCACAGTGTTCTTTCTCTCCCTGAGATACACACAGTCTGACGTTGCCTCTGAGCTCCGTTGCTGGCAAAGAACTGAAAGTGACATACATTCCTGTGGGGAAACACAGGGCTTTGCTAGGATTTCTCTAGGCAGTGTGTTTTCCCTGGGCCTCACTGTAGCAACACTATCTCGCCAGGGCAACACTGCATGGCACTTCCTCTGCCAGGAGAGAGCTGCTGCTTTGTAGTTTGTGCTGGGAAACCTTGCTTTGGCAAGTGCGAATTGACCGCATTCAGGCAGAAAGAAAAGAGAATAGCAAGAGGCCTTTTCTCCCCGGCTGCTCTGCCAAGCCCTTCCAGCTCAAACTATGTCGTTGCTCCTCTGGAAGGATCCCTGCACCGCGGCGTAGTTTTTCCGAAGAAGCCCTGCGTTTGCAAGAGCAAATGAGGAATTCGTGGCAGGAAAGAGGAAGGAAAGAAAGTTTCTCTCCCTCTGCCTGCTTTGCTCAGAGGACCGGATGAAGTCAGGGAGTTCTCCCTTTCACTGAGAAACGTGCGGGCTGCTGTTGCCTGGGCGCTCTCTTCTTTGCAAAAGAGTCTGCAGTTCCACGCTTTGAACCGTGGAAAGGCGCCGGGCTCTGCTAAGATTTCCCCCGGCGCTTCGTTTGCCCTGGGCCAAAGCGAGCCTTCACAATAGCTGAACGCTAACACTGCATACTCGTTCCACTTCCAGAACCGGGCTACGGCGAGGCAGTTCTCCGGGGGAAAACGGCCCTTCGCGAAGGGCAGATCTGCCGAGCTCATTGCGGGAAAGCGAAAGCAAAGGACGCTTTTCTCCCTCTAACCGCTTTCGTCAGAGGAACGGGGGAAGTCACAGTGTTCTTTCTCTCCCTGAGATACACACAATCTGACGTTGCCTCTGAGCTCCGTTGCTGGCAAAGAACTGAAAGTGACATACATTCCTGTGGGGAAACACAGGGCTTTGCTAGGATTTCTCTAGGCAGTGTGTTTTCCCTGGGCCTCACTGTAGCAACACTATCTCGCCAGGGCAACACTGCATGGCACTTCCTCTGCCAGGAGAGAGCTGCTTCTTTGTAGTTTCTGCTGGGAAACCTTGCTTTGGCAAGTGCGAATTGACCGCATTCAGGCAGAAAGAAAAGAGAATAGCAAGAGGCCTTTTCTCCCCGGCTGCTCTGCCAAGCCCTTCCAGCTCAAACTATGTCGTTGCTCCTCTGGAAGGATCCCTGTACCGCGGCGTAGTTTTTCCGAAGAAGCCCTGCGTTTGCACGAGCAAATGAGGAATTCGTGGCAGGAAAGAGGAAGGAAAGGAAGTTTCTCTCCCTCAGCCTGCTTTGCTCAGAGGACTGGATGAAGTCAGGGAGTTCTCCCTTTCACTGAGAAACGTGCGGGCTGCTGTTGCCTGGGCGCTCTCTTCTTTGCAAAAGAGTCTGCAGTTCCACGCTTTGAACCGTGGAAAGGCGCCGGGCTCTGCTAAGATTTCCCCCGGCGCTTCGTTTGCCCTGGGCCAAAGCGAGCCTTCACAATAGCTGAACGCTAACACTGCATACTCGTTCCACTTCCAGAACCGGGCTACGGCGAGGCAGTTCTCCGGGGGAAAACGGCCCTTCGCGAAGGGCAGATCTGCCGAGCTCATTGCGGGAAAGCGAAAGCAAAGGACGCTTTTCTCCCTCTAACCGCTTTCGTCAGAGGAACGGGGGAAGTCACAGTGTTCTTTCTCTCCCTGAGATACACACAATCTGACGTTGCCTCTGAGCTCCGTTGCTGGCAAAGAACTGAAAGTGACATACATTCCTGTGGGGAAACACAGGGCTTTGCTAGGATTTCTCTAGGCAGTGTGTTTTCCCTGGGCCTCACTGTAGCAACACGATCTCGCCAGGGCAACACTGCATGGCACTTCCTCTGCCAGGAGAGAGCTGCTGCTTTGTAGTTTCTGCTGGGAAACCTTGCTTTGGCAAGTGCGAATTGACCGCATTCAGGCAGAAAGAAAAGAGAATAGCAAGAGGCCTTTTCTCCCCGGCTGCTCTGCCAAGCCCTTCCAGCTCAAACTATGTCGTTGCTCCTCTGGAAGGATCCCTGCACCGCGGCGTAGTTTTTCCGAAGAAGCCCTGCGTTTGCAAGAGCAAATGAGGAATTCGTGGCAGGAAAGAGGAAGGAAAGGAAGTTTCTCTCCCTCTGCCTGCTTTGCTCAGAGGACCGGATGAAGTCAGGGAGTTCTCCCTTTCACTGAGAAACGTGCGGGCTGCTGTTGCCTGGGCGCTCTCTTCTTTGCAAAAGAGTCTGCAGTTCCACGCTTTGAACCGTGGAAAGGCGCCGGGCTCTGCTAAGATTTCCCCCGGCGCTTCGTTTGCCCTGGGCCAAAGCGAGCCTTCACAATAGCTGAACGCTAACACTGCATACTCGTTCCACTTCCAGAACCGGGCTACGGCGAGCAGTTCTCCGGGGAAAACGGCCCTTCGCGAAGGGCAGATCTGCCGAGCTCATTGCGGGAAACCGAAAGCAAAGGACGCTTTTCTCCCTCTAACCGCTTTCGTCAGACGAACGGGGGAAGTCACAGTGTTCTTTCTCTCCCTGAGATACACACAGTCTGACGTTGCCTCTGAGCTCCGTTGCTGGCAAAGAACTGAAAGTGACATACATTCCTGTGGGGAAACACAGGGCTTTGCTAGGATTTCTCTAGGCAGTGTGTTTTCCCTGGGCCTCACTGTAGCAACACTATCTCGCCAGGGCAACACTGCATGGCACTTCCTCTGCCAGGAGAGAGCTGCTGCTTTGTAGTTTGTGCTGGGAAACCTTGCTTTGGCAAGTGCGAATTGACCGCATTCAGGCAGAAAGAAAAGAGAATAGCAAGAGGCCTTTTCTCCCCGGCTGCTCTGCCAAGCCCTTCCAGCTCAAACTATGTCGTTGCTCCTCTGGAAGGATCCCTGCACCGCGGCGTAGTTTTTCCGAAGAAGCCCTGCGTTTGCAAGAGCAAATGAGGAATTCGTGGCAGGAAAGAGGAAGGAAAGAAAGTTTCTCTCCCTCTGCCTGCTTTGCTCAGAGGACCGGATGAAGTCAGGGAGTTCTCCCTTTCACTGAGAAACGTGCGGGCTGCTGTTGCCTGGGCGCTCTCTTCTTTGCAAAAGAGTCTGCAGTTCCACGCTTTGAACCGTGGAAAGGCGCCGGGCTCTGCTAAGATTTCCCCCGGCGCTTCGTTTGCCCTGGGCCAAAGCGAGCCTTCACAATAGCTGAACGCTAACACTGCATACTCGTTCCACTTCCAGAACCGGGCTACGGCGAGGCAGTTCTCCGGGGGAAAACGGCCCTTCGCGAAGGGCAGATCTGCCGAGCTCATTGCGGGAAAGCGAAAGCAAAGGACGCTTTTCTCCCTCTAACCGCTTTCGTCAGAGGAACGGGGGAAGTCACAGTGTTCTTTCTCTCCCTGAGATACACACAATCTGACGTTGCCTCTGAGCTCCGTTGCTGGCAAAGAACTGAAAGTGACATACATTCCTGTGGGGAAACACAGGGCTTTGCTAGGATTTCTCTAGGCAGTGTGTTTTCCCTGGGCCTCACTGTAGCAACACTATCTCGCCAGGGCAACACTGCATGGCACTTCCTCTGCCAGGAGAGAGCTGCTTCTTTGTAGTTTCTGCTGGGAAACCTTGCTTTGGCAAGTGCGAATTGACCGCATTCAGGCAGAAAGAAAAGAGAATAGCAAGAGGCCTTTTCTCCCCGGCTGCTCTGCCAAGCCCTTCCAGCTCAAACTATGTCGTTGCTCCTCTGGAAGGATCCCTGTACCGCGGCGTAGTTTTTCCGAAGAAGCCCTGCGTTTGCACGAGCAAATGAGGAATTCGTGGCAGGAAAGAGGAAGGAAAGGAAGTTTCTCTCCCTCAGCCTGCTTTGCTCAGAGGACTGGATGAAGTCAGGGAGTTCTCCCTTTCACTGAGAAACGTGCGGGCTGCTGTTGCCTGGGCGCTCTCTTCTTTGCAAAAGAGTCTGCAGTTCCACGCTTTGAACCGTGGAAAGGCGCCGGGCTCTGCTAAGATTTCCCCCGGCGCTTCGTTTGCCCTGGGCCAAAGCGAGCCTTCACAATAGCTGAACGCTAACACTGCATACTCGTTCCACTTCCAGAACCGGGCTACGGCGAGGCAGTTCTCCGGGGGAAAACGGCCCTTCGCGAAGGGCAGATCTGCCGAGCTCATTGCGGGAAAGCGAAAGCAAAGGACGCTTTTCTCCCTCTAACCGCTTTCGTCAGAGGAACGGGGGAAGTCACAGTGTTCTTTCTCTCCCTGAGATACACACAATCTGACGTTGCCTCTGAGCTCCGTTGCTGGCAAAGAACTGAAAGTGACATACATTCCTGTGGGGAAACACAGGGCTTTGCTAGGATTTCTCTAGGCAGTGTGTTTTCCCTGGGCCTCACTGTAGCAACACGATCTCGCCAGGGCAACACTGCATGGCACTTCCTCTGCCAGGAGAGAGCTGCTGCTTTGTAGTTTCTGCTGGGAAACCTTGCTTTGGCAAGTGCGAATTGACCGCATTCAGGCAGAAAGAAAAGAGAATAGCAAGAGGCCTTTTCTCCCCGGCTGCTCTGCCAAGCCCTTCCAGCTCAAACTATGTCGTTGCTCCTCTGGAAGGATCCCTGCACCGCGGCGTAGTTTTTCCGAAGAAGCCCTGCGTTTGCAAGAGCAAATGAGGAATTCGTGGCAGGAAAGAGGAAGGAAAGGAAGTTTCTCTCCCTCTGCCTGCTTTGCTCAGAGGACCGGATGAAGTCAGGGAGTTCTCCCTTTCACTGAGAAACGTGCGGGCTGCTGTTGCCTGGGCGCTCTCTTCTTTGCAAAAGAGTCTGCAGTTCCACGCTTTGAACCGTGGAAAGGCGCCGGGCTCTGCTAAGATTTCCCCCGGCGCTTCGTTTGCCCTGGGCCAAAGCGAGCCTTCACAATAGCTGAACGCTAACACTGCATACTCGTTCCACTTCCAGAACCGGGCTACGGCGAGCAGTTCTCCGGGGAAAACGGCCCTTCGCGAAGGGCAGATCTGCCGAGCTCATTGCGGGAAACCGAAAGCAAAGGACGCTTTTCTCCCTCTAACCGCTTTCGTCAGACGAACGGGGGAAGTCACAGTGTTCTTTCTCTCCCTGAGATACACACAGTCTGACGTTGCCTCTGAGCTCCGTTGCTGGCAAAGAACTGAAAGTGACATACATTCCTGTGGGGAAACACAGGGCTTTGCTAGGATTTCTCTAGGCAGTGTGTTTTCCCTGGGCCTCACTGTAGCAACACTATCTCGCCAGGGCAACACTGCATGGCACTTCCTCTGCCAGGAGAGAGCTGCTGCTTTGTAGTTTGTGCTGGGAAACCTTGCTTTGGCAAGTGCGAATTGACCGCATTCAGGCAGAAAGAAAAGAGAATAGCAAGAGGCCTTTTCTCCCCGGCTGCTCTGCCAAGCCCTTCCAGCTCAAACTATGTCGTTGCTCCTCTGGAAGGATCCCTGCACCGCGGCGTAGTTTTTCCGAAGAAGCCCTGCGTTTGCAAGAGCAAATGAGGAATTCGTGGCAGGAAAGAGGAAGGAAAGAAAGTTTCTCTCCCTCTGCCTGCTTTGCTCAGAGGACCGGATGAAGTCAGGGAGTTCTCCCTTTCACTGAGAAACGTGCGGGCTGCTGTTGCCTGGGCGCTCTCTTCTTTGCAAAAGAGTCTGCAGTTCCACGCTTTGAACCGTGGAAAGGCGCCGGGCTCTGCTAAGATTTCCCCCGGCGCTTCGTTTGCCCTGGGCCAAAGCGAGCCTTCACAATAGCTGAACGCTAACACTGCATACTCGTTCCACTTCCAGAACCGGGCTACGGCGAGGCAGTTCTCCGGGGGAAAACGGCCCTTCGCGAAGGGCAGATCTGCCGAGCTCATTGCGGGAAAGCGAAAGCAAAGGACGCTTTTCTCCCTCTAACCGCTTTCGTCAGAGGAACGGGGGAAGTCACAGTGTTCTTTCTCTCCCTGAGATACACACAATCTGACGTTGCCTCTGAGCTCCGTTGCTGGCAAAGAACTGAAAGTGACATACATTCCTGTGGGGAAACACAGGGCTTTGCTAGGATTTCTCTAGGCAGTGTGTTTTCCCTGGGCCTCACTGTAGCAACACTATCTCGCCAGGGCAACACTGCATGGCACTTCCTCTGCCAGGAGAGAGCTGCTTCTTTGTAGTTTCTGCTGGGAAACCTTGCTTTGGCAAGTGCGAATTGACCGCATTCAGGCAGAAAGAAAAGAGAATAGCAAGAGGCCTTTTCTCCCCGGCTGCTCTGCCAAGCCCTTCCAGCTCAAACTATGTCGTTGCTCCTCTGGAAGGATCCCTGCACCGCGGCGTAGTTTTTCCGAAGAAGCCCTGCGTTTGCACGAGCAAATGAGGAATTCGTGGCAGGAAAGAGGAAGGAAAGGAAGTTTCTCTCCCTCAGCCTGCTTTGCTCAGAGGACTGGATGAAGTCAGGGAGTTCTCCCTTTCACTGAGAAACGTGCGGGCTGCTGTTGCCTGGGCGCTCTCTTCTTTGCAAAAGAGTCTGCAGTTCCACGCTTTGAACCGTGGAAAGGCGCCGGGCTCTGCTAAGATTTCCCCCGGCGCTTCGTTTGCCCTGGGCCAAAGCGAGCCTTCACAATAGCTGAACGCTAACACTGCATACTCGTTCCACTTCCAGAACCGGGCTACGGCGAGGCAGTTCTCCGGGGGAAAACGGCCCTTCGCGAAGGGCAGATCTGCCGAGCTCATTGCGGGAAAGCGAAAGCAAAGGACGCTTTTCTCCCTCTAACCGCTTTCGTCAGAGGAACGGGGGAAGTCACAGTGTTCTTTCTCTCCCTGAGATACACACAATCTGACGTTGCCTCTGAGCTCCGTTGCTGGCAAAGAACTGAAAGTGACATACATTCCTGTGGGGAAACACAGGGCTTTGCTAGGATTTCTCTAGGCAGTGTGTTTTCCCTGGGCCTCACTGTAGCAACACGATCTCGCCAGGGCAACACTGCATGGCACTTCCTCTGCCAGGAGAGAGCTGCTGCTTTGTAGTTTCTGCTGGGAAACCTTGCTTTGGCAAGTGCGAATTGACCGCATTCAGGCAGAAAGAAAAGAGAATAGCAAGAGGCCTTTTCTCCCCGGCTGCTCTGCCAAGCCCTTCCAGCTCAAACTATGTCGTTGCTCCTCTGGAAGGATCCCTGCACCGCGGCGTAGTTTTTCCGAAGAAGCCCTGCGTTTGCAAGAGCAAATGAGGAATTCGTGGCAGGAAAGAGGAAGGAAAGAAAGTTTCTCTCCCTCTGCCTGCTTTGCTCAGAGGACCGGATGAAGTCAGGGAGTTCTCCCTTTCACTGAGAAACGTGCGGGCTGCTGTTGCCTGGGCGCTCTCTTCTTTGCAAAAGAGTCTGCAGTTCCACGCTTTGAACCGTGGAAAGGCGCCGGGCTCTGCTAAGATTTCCCCCGGCGCTTCGTTTGCCCTGGGCCAAAGCGAGCCTTCACAATAGCTGAACGCTAACACTGCATACTCGTTCCACTTCCAGAACCGGGCTACGGCGAGCAGTTCTCCGGGGAAAACGGCCCTTCGCGAAGGGCAGATCTGCCGAGCTCATTGCGGGAAACCGAAAGCAAAGGACGCTTTTCTCCCTCTAACCGCTTTCGTCAGACGAACGGGGGAAGTCACAGTGTTCTTTCTCTCCCTGAGATACACACAGTCTGACGTTGCCTCTGAGCTCCGTTGCTGGCAAAGAACTGAAAGTGACATACATTCCTGTGGGGAAACACAGGGCTTTGCTAGGATTTCTCTAGGCAGTGTGTTTTCCCTGGGCCTCACTGTAGCAACACTATCTCGCCAGGGCAACACTGCATGGCACTTCCTCTGCCAGGAGAGAGCTGCTGCTTTGTAGTTTGTGCTGGGAAACCTTGCTTTGGCAAGTGCGAATTGACCGCATTCAGGCAGAAAGAAAAGAGAATAGCAAGAGGCCTTTTCTCCCCGGCTGCTCTGCCAAGCCCTTCCAGCTCAAACTATGTCGTTGCTCCTCTGGAAGGATCCCTGCACCGCGGCGTAGTTTTTCCGAAGAAGCCCTGCGTTTGCAAGAGCAAATGAGGAATTCGTGGCAGGAAAGAGGAAGGAAAGAAAGTTTCTCTCCCTCTGCCTGCTTTGCTCAGAGGACCGGATGAAGTCAGGGAGTTCTCCCTTTCACTGAGAAACGTGCGGGCTGCTGTTGCCTGGGCGCTCTCTTCTTTGCAAAAGAGTCTGCAGTTCCACGCTTTGAACCGTGGAAAGGCGCCGGGCTCTGCTAAGATTTCCCCCGGCGCTTCGTTTGCCCTGGGCCAAAGCGAGCCTTCACAATAGCTGAACGCTAACACTGCATACTCGTTCCACTTCCAGAACCGGGCTACGGCGAGGCAGTTCTCCGGGGGAAAACGGCCCTTCGCGAAGGGCAGATCTGCCGAGCTCATTGCGGGAAAGCGAAAGCAAAGGACGCTTTTCTCCCTCTAACCGCTTTCGTCAGAGGAACGGGGGAAGTCACAGTGTTCTTTCTCTCCCTGAGATACACACAATCTGACGTTGCCTCTGAGCTCCGTTGCTGGCAAAGAACTGAAAGTGACATACATTCCTGTGGGGAAACACAGGGCTTTGCTAGGATTTCTCTAGGCAGTGTGTTTTCCCTGGGCCTCACTGTAGCAACACGATCTCGCCAGGGCAACACTGCATGGCACTTCCTCTGCCAGGAGAGAGCTGCTTCTTTGTAGTTTCTGCTGGGAAACCTTGCTTTGGCAAGTGCGAATTGACCGCATTCAGGCAGAAAGAAAAGAGAATAGCAAGAGGCCTTTTCTCCCCGGCTGCTCTGCCAAGCCCTTCCAGCTCAAACTATGTCGTTGCTCCTCTGGAAGGATCCCTGCACCGCGGCGTAGTTTTTCCGAAGAAGCCCTGCGTTTGCAAGAGCAAATGAGGAATTCGTGGCAGGAAAGAGGAAGGAAAGAAAGTTTCTCTCCCTCTGCCTGCTTTGCTCAGAGGACCGGATGAAGTCAGGGAGTTCTCCCTTTCACTGAGAAACGTGCGGGCTGCTGTTGCCTGGGCGCTCTCTTCTTTGCAAAAGAGTCTGCAGTTCCACGCTTTGAACCGTGGAAAGGCGCCGGGCTCTGCTAAGATTTCCCCCGGCGCTTCGTTTGCCCTGGGCCAAAGCGAGCCTTCACAATAGCTGAACGCTAACACTGCATACTCGTTCCACTTCCAGAACCGGGCTACGGCGAGGCAGTTCTCCGGGGGAAAACGGCCCTTCGCGAAGGGCAGATCTGCCGAGCTCATTGCGGGAAAGCGAAAGCAAAGGACGCTTTTCTCCCTCTAACCGCTTTCGTCAGAGGAACGGGGGAAGTCACAGTGTTCTTTCTCTCCCTGAGATACACACAATCTGACGTTGCCTCTGAGCTCCGTTGCTGGCAAAGAACTGAAAGTGACATACATTCCTGTGGGGAAACACAGGGCTTTGCTAGGATTTCTCTAGGCAGTGTGTTTTCCCTGGGCCTCACTGTAGCAACACGATCTCGCCAGGGCAACACTGCATGGCACTTCCTCTGCCAGGAGAGAGCTGCTTCTTTGTAGTTTCTGCTGGGAAACCTTGCTTTGGCAAGTGCGAATTGACCGCATTCAGGCAGAAAGAAAAGAGAATAGCAAGAGGCCTTTTCTCCCCGGCTGCTCTGCCAAGCCCTTCCAGCTCAAACTATGTCGTTGCTCCTCTGGAAGGATCCCTGCACCGCGGCGTAGTTTTTCCGAAGAAGCCCTGCGTTTGCACGAGCAAATGAGGAATTCGTGGCAGGAAAGAGGAAGGAAAGGAAGTTTCTCTCCCTCAGCCTGCTTTGCTCAGAGGACTGGATGAAGTCAGGGAGTTCTCCCTTTCACTGAGAAACGTGCGGGCTGCTGTTGCCTGGGCGCTCTCTTCTTTGCAAAAGAGTCTGCAGTTCCACGCTTTGAACCGTGGAAAGGCGCCGGGCTCTGCTAAGATTTCCCCCGGCGCTTCGTTTGCCCTGGGCCAAAGCGAGCCTTCACAATAGCTGAACGCTAACACTGCATACTCGTTCCACTTCCAGAACCGGGCTACGGCGAGGCAGTTCTCCGGGGGAAAACGGCCCTTCGCGAAGGGCAGATCTGCCGAGCTCATTGCGGGAAAGCGAAAGCAAAGGACGCTTTTCTCCCTCTAACCGCTTTCGTCAGAGGAACGGGGGAAGTCACAGTGTTCTTTCTCTCCCTGAGATACACACAATCTGACGTTGCCTCTGAGCTCCGTTGCTGGCAAAGAACTGAAAGTGACATACATTCCTGTGGGGAAACACAGGGCTTTGCTAGGATTTCTCTAGGCAGTGTGTTTTCCCTGGGCCTCACTGTAGCAACACGATCTCGCCAGGGCAACACTGCATGGCACTTCCTCTGCCAGGAGAGAGCTGCTGCTTTGTAGTTTCTGCTGGGAAACCTTGCTTTGGCAAGTGCGAATTGACCGCATTCAGGCAGAAAGAAAAGAGAATAGCAAGAGGCCTTTTCTCCCCGGCTGCTCTGCCAAGCCCTTCCAGCTCAAACTATGTCGTTGCTCCTCTGGAAGGATCCCTGCACCGCGGCGTAGTTTTTCCGAAGAAGCCCTGCGTTTGCAAGAGCAAATGAGGAATTCGTGGCAGGAAAGAGGAAGGAAAGAAAGTTTCTCTCCCTCTGCCTGCTTTGCTCAGAGGACCGGATGAAGTCAGGGAGTTCTCCCTTTCACTGAGAAACGTGCGGGCTGCTGTTGCCTGGGCGCTCTCTTCTTTGCAAAAGAGTCTGCAGTTCCACGCTTTGAACCGTGGAAAGGCGCCGGGCTCTGCTAAGATTTCCCCCGGCGCTTCGTTTGCCCTGGGCCAAAGCGAGCCTTCACAATAGCTGAACGCTAACACTGCATACTCGTTCCACTTCCAGAACCGGGCTACGGCGAGGCAGTTCTCCGGGGGAAAACGGCCCTTCGCGAAGGGCAGATCTGCCGAGCTCATTGCGGGAAAGCGAAAGCAAAGGACGCTTTTCTCCCTCTAACCGCTTTCGTCAGAGGAACGGGGGAAGTCATAGTGTTCTTTCTCTCCCTGAGATACACACAATCTGACGTTGCCTCTGAGCTCCGTTGCTGGCAAAGAACTGAAAGTGACATACATTCCTGTGGGGAAACACAGGGCTTTGCTAGGATTTCTCTAGGCAGTGTGTTTTCCCTGGGCCTCACTGTAGCAACACGATCTCGCCAGGGCAACACTGCATGGCACTTCCTCTGCCAGGAGAGAGCTGCTTCTTTGTAGTTTCTGCTGGGAAACCTTGCTTTGGCAAGTGCGAATTGACCGCATTCAGGCAGAAAGAAAAGAGAATAGCAAGAGGCCTTTTCTCCCCGGCTGCTCTGCCAAGCCCTTCCAGCTCAAACTATGTCGTTGCTCCTCTGGAAGGATCCCTGCACCGCGGCGTAGTTTTTCCGAAGAAGCCCTGCGTTTGCACGAGCAAATGAGGAATTCGTGGCAGGAAAGAGGAAGGAAAGGAAGTTTCTCTCCCTCAGCCTGCTTTGCTCAGAGGACTGGATGAAGTCAGGGAGTTCTCCCTTTCACTGAGAAACGTGCGGGCTGCTGTTGCCTGGGCGCTCTCTTCTTTGCAAAAGAGTCTGCAGTTCCACGCTTTGAACCGTGGAAAGGCGCCGGGCTCTGCTAAGATTTCCCCCGGCGCTTCGTTTGCCCTGGGCCAAAGCGAGCCTTCACAATAGCTGAACGCTAACACTGCATACTCGTTCCACTTCCAGAACCGGGCTACGGCGAGGCAGTTCTCCGGGGGAAAACGGCCCTTCGCGGAGGGCAGATCTGCTGAGCTCATTGCGAGAAAGCGAAAGCAAAGGTCGCTTTTCTCCCTCTAACCGCTTTCGTCAGAGGAACGGGGGAAGTCACAGTGTTCTTTCTCTCCCTGAGATACACACAATCTGACGTTGCCTCTGAGCTCCGTTGCTGGCAAAGAACTGAAAGTGACATACATTCCTGTGGGGAAACACAGGGCTTTGCTAGGATTTCTCTAGGCAGTGTGTTTTCCCTGGGCCTCACTGTAGCAACACGATCTCGCCAGGGCAGAACTGCATGGGATTTCCTCTGCCAGGAGAGAGCTGCTGCTTTGTAGTTTGTGCTGGGAAACCTTGCTTTGGCAAGTGCGAATTGACCGCATTCAGGCAGAAAGAAAAGAGAATAGCAAGAGGCCTTTTCTCCCCGGCTGCTCTGCCAAGCCCTTCCAGCTCAAACTATGTCGTTGCTCCTCTGGAAGGATCCCTGCACCGCGGCGTAGTTTTTCCGAAGAAGCCCTGCGTTTGCACGAGCAAATGAGGAATTCGTGGCAGGAAAGAGGAAGGAAAGAAAGTTTCTCTCCCTCTGCCTGCTTTGCTCAGAGGACCGGATGAAGTCAGGGAGTTCTCCCTTTCACTGAGAAACGTGCGGGCTGCTGTTGCCTGGGCGCTCTCTTCTCTGCAAAAGAGTCTGCAATTCCACGCTTTGAACCGTGGAAAGGCGCCGGGCTCTGCTAAGATTTCCCCCGGCGCTTCGTTTACCCTGGGCCAAAGCGAGCCTTCACAATAGCTGAACGCTAACACTGCATACTCGTTCCACTTCCAGAACCGGGCTACGGCGAGCAGTTCTCCGGGGAAAACGGCCCTTCGCGAAGGGCAGATCTGCCGAGCTCATTGCGGGAAAGCGAAAGCAAAGGACGCTTTTCTCCCTCTAACCGCTTTCGTCAGAGGAACGGGGGAAGTCACAGTGTTCTTTCTCTCCCTGAGATACACACAGTCTGACGTTGCCTCTGAGCTCCGTTGCTGGCAAAGAACTGAAAGTGACATACATTCCTGTGGGGAAACACAGGGCTTTGCTAGGATTTCTCTAGGCAGTGTGTTTTCCCTGGGCCTCACTGTAGCAACACTATCTCGCCAGGGCAACACTGCATGGCACTTCCTCTGCCAGGAGAGAGCTGCTGCTTTGTAGTTTGTGCTGGGAAACCTTGCTTTGGCAAGTGCGAATTGACCGCATTCAGGCAGAAAGAAAAGAGAATAGCAAGAGGCCTTTTCTCCCCGGCTGCTCTGCCAAGCCCTTCCAGCTCAAACTATGTCGTTGCTCCTCTGGAAGGATCCCTGCACCGCGGCGTAGTTTTTCCGAAGAAGCCCTGCGTTTGCAAGAGCAAATGAGGAATTCGTGGCAGGAAAGAGGAAGGAAAGAAAGTTTCTCTCCCTCTGCCTGCTTTGCTCAGAGGACCGGATGAAGTCAGGGAGTTCTCCCTTTCACTGAGAAACGTGCGGGCTGCTGTTGCCTGGGCGCTCTCTTCTTTGCAAAAGAGTCTGCAGTTCCACGCTTTGAACCGTGGAAAGGCGCCGGGCTCTGCTAAGATTTCCCCCGGCGCTTCGTTTGCCCTGGGCCAAAGCGAGCCTTCACAATAGCTGAACGCTAACACTGCATACTCGTTCCACTTCCAGAACCGGGCTACGGCGAGGCAGTTCTCCGGGGGAAAACGGCCCTTCGCGAAGGGCAGATCTGCCGAGCTCATTGCGGGAAAGCGAAAGCAAAGGACGCTTTTCTCCCTCTAACCGCTTTCGTCAGAGGAACGGGGGAAGTCACAGTGTTCTTTCTCTCCCTGAGATACACACAATCTGACGTTGCCTCTGAGCTCCGTTGCTGGCAAAGAACTGAAAGTGACATACATTCCTGTGGGGAAACACAGGGCTTTGCTAGGATTTCTCTAGGCAGTGTGTTTTCCCTGGGCCTCACTGTAGCAACACGATCTCGCCAGGGCAACACTGCATGGCACTTCCTCTGCCAGGAGAGAGCTGCTTCTTTGTAGTTTCTGCTGGGAAACCTTGCTTTGGCAAGTGCGAATTGACCGCATTCAGGCAGAAAGAAAAGAGAATAGCAAGAGGCCTTTTCTCCCCGGCTGCTCTGCCAAGCCCTTCCAGCTCAAACTATGTCGTTGCTCCTCTGGAAGGATCCCTGCACCGCGGCGTAGTTTTTCCGAAGAAGCCCTGCGTTTGCACGAGCAAATGAGGAATTCGTGGCAGGAAAGAGGAAGGAAAGGAAGTTTCTCTCCCTCAGCCTGCTTTGCTCAGAGGACTGGATGAAGTCAGGGAGTTCTCCCTTTCACTGAGAAACGTGCGGGCTGCTGTTGCCTGGGCGCTCTCTTCTTTGCAAAAGAGTCTGCAGTTCCACGCTTTGAACCGTGGAAAGGCGCCGGGCTCTGCTAAGATTTCCCCCGGCGCTTCGTTTGCCCTGGGCCAAAGCGAGCCTTCACAATAGCTGAACGCTAACACTGCATACTCGTTCCACTTCCAGAACCGGGCTACGGCGAGGCAGTTCTCCGGGGGAAAACGGCCCTTCGCGAAGGGCAGATCTGCCGAGCTCATTGCGGGAAAGCGAAAGCAAAGGACGCTTTTCTCCCTCTAACCGCTTTCGTCAGAGGAACGGGGGAAGTCACAGTGTTCTTTCTCTCCCTGAGATACACACAATCTGACGTTGCCTCTGAGCTCCGTTGCTGGCAAAGAACTGAAAGTGACATACATTCCTGTGGGGAAACACAGGGCTTTGCTAGGATTTCTCTAGGCAGTGTGTTTTCCCTGGGCCTCACTGTAGCAACACTATCTCGCCAGGGCAACACTGCATGGCACTTCCTCTGCCAGGAGAGAGCTGCTTCTTTGTAGTTTCTGCTGGGAAACCTTGCTTTGGCAAGTGCGAATTGACCGCATTCAGGCAGAAAGAAAAGAGAATAGCAAGAGGCCTTTTCTCCCCGGCTGCTCTGCCAAGCCCTTCCAGCTCAAACTATGTCGTTGCTCCTCTGGAAGGATCCCTGCACCGCGGCGTAGTTTTTCCGAAGAAGCCCTGCGTTTGCACGAGCAAATGAGGAATTCGTGGCAGGAAAGAGGAAGGAAAGGAAGTTTCTCTCCCTCAGCCTGCTTTGCTCAGAGGACTGGATGAAGTCAGGGAGTTCTCCCTTTCACTGAGAAACGTGCGGGCTGCTGTTGCCTGGGCGCTCTCTTCTTTGCAAAAGAGTCTGCAGTTCCACGCTTTGAACCGTGGAAAGGCGCCGGGCTCTGCTAAGATTTCCCCCGGCGCTTCGTTTGCCCTGGGCCAAAGCGAGCCTTCACAATAGCTGAACGCTAACACTGCATACTCGTTCCACTTCCAGAACCGGGCTACGGCGAGGCAGTTCTCCGGGGGAAAACGGCCCTTCGCGAAGGGCAGATCTGCCGAGCTCATTGCGGGAAAGCGAAAGCAAAGGACGCTTTTCTCCCTCTAACCGCTTTCGTCAGAGGAACGGGGGAAGTCACAGTGTTCTTTCTCTCCCTGAGATACACACAATCTGACGTTGCCTCTGAGCTCCGTTGCTGGCAAAGAACTGAAAGTGACATACATTCCTGTGGGGAAACACAGGGCTTTGCTAGGATTTCTCTAGGCAGTGTGTTTTCCCTGGGCCTCACTGTAGCAACACGATCTCGCCAGGGCAACACTGCATGGCACTTCCTCTGCCAGGAGAGAGCTGCTGCTTTGTAGTTTCTGCTGGGAAACCTTGCTTTGGCAAGTGCGAATTGACCGCATTCAGGCAGAAAGAAAAGAGAATAGCAAGAGGCCTTTTCTCCCCGGCTGCTCTGCCAAGCCCTTCCAGCTCAAACTATGTCGTTGCTCCTCTGGAAGGATCCCTGCACCGCGGCGTAGTTTTTCCGAAGAAGCCCTGCGTTTGCAAGAGCAAATGAGGAATTCGTGGCAGGAAAGAGGAAGGAAAGAAAGTTTCTCTCCCTCTGCCTGCTTTGCTCAGAGGACCGGATGAAGTCAGGGAGTTCTCCCTTTCACTGAGAAACGTGCGGGCTGCTGTTGCCTGGGCGCTCTCTTCTTTGCAAAAGAGTCTGCAGTTCCACGCTTTGAACCGTGGAAAGGCGCCGGGCTCTGCTAAGATTTCCCCCGGCGCTTCGTTTGCCCTGGGCCAAAGCGAGCCTTCACAATAGCTGAACGCTAACACTGCATACTCGTTCCACTTCCAGAACCGGGCTACGGCGAGCAGTTCTCCGGGGAAAACGGCCCTTCGCGAAGGGCAGATCTGCCGAGCTCATTGCGGGAAACCGAAAGCAAAGGACGCTTTTCTCCCTCTAACCGCTTTCGTCAGACGAACGGGGGAAGTCACAGTGTTCTTTCTCTCCCTGAGATACACACAGTCTGACGTTGCCTCTGAGCTCCGTTGCTGGCAAAGAACTGAAAGTGACATACATTCCTGTGGGGAAACACAGGGCTTTGCTAGGATTTCTCTAGGCAGTGTGTTTTCCCTGGGCCTCACTGTAGCAACACTATCTCGCCAGGGCAACACTGCATGGCACTTCCTCTGCCAGGAGAGAGCTGCTGCTTTGTAGTTTGTGCTGGGAAACCTTGCTTTGGCAAGTGCGAATTGACCGCATTCAGGCAGAAAGAAAAGAGAATAGCAAGAGGCCTTTTCTCCCCGGCTGCTCTGCCAAGCCCTTCCAGCTCAAACTATGTCGTTGCTCCTCTGGAAGGATCCCTGCACCGCGGCGTAGTTTTTCCGAAGAAGCCCTGCGTTTGCAAGAGCAAATGAGGAATTCGTGGCAGGAAAGAGGAAGGAAAGAAAGTTTCTCTCCCTCTGCCTGCTTTGCTCAGAGGACCGGATGAAGTCAGGGAGTTCTCCCTTTCACTGAGAAACGTGCGGGCTGCTGTTGCCTGGGCGCTCTCTTCTTTGCAAAAGAGTCTGCAGTTCCACGCTTTGAACCGTGGAAAGGCGCCGGGCTCTGCTAAGATTTCCCCCGGCGCTTCGTTTGCCCTGGGCCAAAGCGAGCCTTCACAATAGCTGAACGCTAACACTGCATACTCGTTCCACTTCCAGAACCGGGCTACGGCGAGGCAGTTCTCCGGGGGAAAACGGCCCTTCGCGAAGGGCAGATCTGCCGAGCTCATTGCGGGAAAGCGAAAGCAAAGGACGCTTTTCTCCCTCTAACCGCTTTCGTCAGAGGAACGGGGGAAGTCACAGTGTTCTTTCTCTCCCTGAGATACACACAATCTGACGTTGCCTCTGAGCTCCGTTGCTGGCAAAGAACTGAAAGTGACATACATTCCTGTGGGGAAACACAGGGCTTTGCTAGGATTTCTCTAGGCAGTGTGTTTTCCCTGGGCCTCACTGTAGCAACACTATCTCGCCAGGGCAACACTGCATGGCACTTCCTCTGCCAGGAGAGAGCTGCTTCTTTGTAGTTTCTGCTGGGAAACCTTGCTTTGGCAAGTGCGAATTGACCGCATTCAGGCAGAAAGAAAAGAGAATAGCAAGAGGCCTTTTCTCCCCGGCTGCTCTGCCAAGCCCTTCCAGCTCAAACTATGTCGTTGCTCCTCTGGAAGGATCCCTGCACCGCGGCGTAGTTTTTCCGAAGAAGCCCTGCGTTTGCACGAGCAAATGAGGAATTCGTGGCAGGAAAGAGGAAGGAAAGGAAGTTTCTCTCCCTCTGCCTGCTTTGCTCAGAGGACCGGATGAAGTCAGGGAGTTCTCCCTTTCACTGAGAAACGTGCGGGCTGCTGTTGCCTGGGCGCTCTCTTCTTTGCCAAAGAGTCTGCAGTTCCACGCTTTGAACCGTGGAAAGGCGCCGGGCTCTGCTAAGATTTCCCCCGGCGCTTCGTTTGCCCTGGGCCAAAGCGAGCCTTCACAATAGCTGAACGCTAACACTGCATACTCGTTCCACTTCCAGAACCGGGCTACGGCGAGGCAGTTCTCTGGGGGAAAACGGCCCTTCGCGAAGGGCAGATCTGCCGAGCTCATTGCGGGAAAGCGAAAGCAAAGGACGCTTTTCGCCCTCTAACCGCTTTCGTCAGAGGAACTGGGGAAGTCACAGTGTTCTTTCTCTCCCTGAGATACACACAATCTGACGTTGCCTCTGAGCTCCGTTGCTGGCAAAGAACTGAAAGTGACATACATTCCTGTGGGGAAACACAGGGCTTTGCTAGGATTTCTCTAGGCAGTGTGTTTTCCCTGGGCCTCACTGTAGCAACACGATCTCGCCAGGGCAGAACTGCATGGGATTTCCTCTGCCAGGAGAGAGCTGCTGCTTTGTAGTTTGTGCTGGGAAACCTTGCTTTGGCAAGTGCGAATTGACCGCATTCAGGCAGAAAGAAAAGAGAATAGCAAGAGGCCTTTTCTCCCCGGCTGCTCTGCCAAGCCCTTCCAGCTCAAACTATGTCGTTGCTCCTCTGGAAGGATCCCTGCACCGCGGCGTAGTTTTTCCGAAGAAGCCCTGCGTTTGCACGAGCAAATGAGGAATTCGTGGCAGGAAAGAGGAAGGAAAGAAAGTTTCTCTCCCTCTGCCTGCTTTGCTCAGAGGACCGGATGAAGTCAGGGAGTTCTCCCTTTCACTGAGAAACGTGCGGGCTGCTGTTGCCTGGGCGCTCTCTTCTCTGCAAAAGAGTCTGCAATTCCACGCTTTGAACCGTGGAAAGGCGCCGGGCTCTGCTAAGATTTCCCCCGGCGCTTCGTTTACCCTGGGCCAAAGCGAGCCTTCACAATAGCTGAACGCTAACACTGCATACTCGTTCCACTTCCAGAACCGGGCTACGGCGAGCAGTTCTCCGGGGAAAACGGCCCTTCGCGAAGGGCAGATCTGCCGAGCTCATTGCGGGAAAGCGAAAGCAAAGGACGCTTTTCTCCCTCTAACCGCTTTCGTCAGAGGAACGGGGGAAGTCACAGTGTTCTTTCTCTCCCTGAGATACACACAGTCTGACGTTGCCTCTGAGCTCCGTTGCTGGCAAAGAACTGAAAGTGACATACATTCCTGTGGGGAAACACAGGGCTTTGCTAGGATTTCTCTAGGCAGTGTGTTTTCCCTGGGCCTCACTGTAGCAACACTATCTCGCCAGGGCAACACTGCATGGCACTTCCTCTGCCAGGAGAGAGCTGCTGCTTTGTAGTTTGTGCTGGGAAACCTTGCTTTGGCAAGTGCGAATTGACCGCATTCAGGCAGAAAGAAAAGAGAATAGCAAGAGGCCTTTTCTCCCCGGCTGCTCTGCCAAGCCCTTCCAGCTCAAACTATGTCGTTGCTCCTCTGGAAGGATCCCTGCACCGCGGCGTAGTTTTTCCGAAGAAGCCCTGCGTTTGCAAGAGCAAATGAGGAATTCGTGGCAGGAAAGAGGAAGGAAAGAAAGTTTCTCTCCCTCTGCCTGCTTTGCTCAGAGGACCGGATGAATTCAGGGAGTTCTCCCTTTCACTGAGAAACGTGCGGGCTGCTGTTGCCTGGGCGCTCTCTTCTTTGCAAAAGAGTCTGCAGTTCCACGCTTTGAACCGTGGAAAGGCGCCGGGCTCTGCTAAGATTTCCCCCGGCGCTTCGTTTGCCCTGGGCCAAAGCGAGCCTTCACAATAGCTGAACGCTAACACTGCATACTCGTTCCACTTCCAGAACCGGGCTACGGCGAGGCAGTTCTCCGGGGGAAAACGGCCCTTCGCGAAGGGCAGATCTGCCGAGCTCATTGCGGGAAAGCGAAAGCAAAGGACGCTTTTCTCCCTCTAACCGCTTTCGTCAGAGGAACGGGGGAAGTCACAGTGTTCTTTCTCTCCCTGAGATACACACAATCTGACGTTGCCTCTGAGCTCCGTTGCTGGCAAAGAACTGAAAGTGACATACATTCCTGTGGGGAAACACAGGGCTTTGCTAGGATTTCTCTAGGCAGTGTGTTTTCCCTGGGCCTCACTGTAGCAACACGATCTCGCCAGGGCAACACTGCATGGCACTTCCTCTGCCAGGAGAGAGCTGCTTCTTTGTAGTTTCTGCTGGGAAACCTTGCTTTGGCAAGTGCGAATTGACCGCATTCAGGCAGAAAGAAAAGAGAATAGCAAGAGGCCTTTTCTCCCCGGCTGCTCTGCCAAGCCCTTCCAGCTCAAACTATGTCGTTGCTCCTCTGGAAGGATCCCTGCACCGCGGCGTAGTTTTTCCGAAGAAGCCCTGCGTTTGCACGAGCAAATGAGGAATTCGTGGCAGGAAAGAGGAAGGAAAGGAAGTTTCTCTCCCTCAGCCTGCTTTGCTCAGAGGACTGGATGAAGTCAGGGAGTTCTCCCTTTCACTGAGAAACGTGCGGGCTGCTGTTGCCTGGGCGCTCTCTTCTTTGCAAAAGAGTCTGCAGTTCCACGCTTTGAACCGTGGAAAGGCGCCGGGCTCTGCTAAGATTTCCCCCGGCGCTTCGTTTGCCCTGGGCCAAAGCGAGCCTTCACAATAGCTGAACGCTAACACTGCATACTCGTTCCACTTCCAGAACCGGGCTACGGCGAGGCAGTTCTCCGGGGGAAAACGGCCCTTCGCGAAGGGCAGATCTGCCGAGCTCATTGCGGGAAAGCGAAAGCAAAGGACGCTTTTCTCCCTCTAACCGCTTTCGTCAGAGGAACGGGGGAAGTCACAGTGTTCTTTCTCTCCCTGAGATACACACAATCTGACGTTGCCTCTGAGCTCCGTTGCTGGCAAAGAACTGAAAGTGACATACATTCCTGTGGGGAAACACAGGGCTTTGCTAGGATTTCTCTAGGCAGTGTGTTTTCCCTGGGCCTCACTGTAGCAACACTATCTCGCCAGGGCAACACTGCATGGCACTTCCTCTGCCAGGAGAGAGCTGCTTCTTTGTAGTTTCTGCTGGGAAACCTTGCTTTGGCAAGTGCGAATTGACCGCATTCAGGCAGAAAGAAAAGAGAATAGCAAGAGGCCTTTTCTCCCCGGCTGCTCTGCCAAGCCCTTCCAGCTCAAACTATGTCGTTGCTCCTCTGGAAGGATCCCTGCACCGCGGCGTAGTTTTTCCGAAGAAGCCCTGCGTTTGCACGAGCAAATGAGGAATTCGTGGCAGGAAAGAGGAAGGAAAGGAAGTTTCTCTCCCTCAGCCTGCTTTGCTCAGAGGACTGGATGAAGTCAGGGAGTTCTCCCTTTCACTGAGAAACGTGCGGGCTGCTGTTGCCTGGGCGCTCTCTTCTTTGCAAAAGAGTCTGCAGTTCCACGCTTTGAACCGTGGAAAGGCGCCGGGCTCTGCTAAGATTTCCCCCGGCGCTTCGTTTGCCCTGGGCCAAAGCGAGCCTTCACAATAGCTGAACGCTAACACTGCATACTCGTTCCACTTCCAGAACCGGGCTACGGCGAGGCAGTTCTCCGGGGGAAAACGGCCCTTCGCGAAGGGCAGATCTGCCGAGCTCATTGCGGGAAAGCGAAAGCAAAGGACGCTTTTCTCCCTCTAACCGCTTTCGTCAGAGGAACGGGGGAAGTCACAGTGTTCTTTCTCTCCCTGAGATACACACAATCTGACGTTGCCTCTGAGCTCCGTTGCTGGCAAAGAACTGAAAGTGACATACATTCCTGTGGGGAAACACAGGGCTTTGCTAGGATTTCTCTAGGCAGTGTGTTTTCCCTGGGCCTCACTGTAGCAACACGATCTCGCCAGGGCAACACTGCATGGCACTTCCTCTGCCAGGAGAGAGCTGCTGCTTTGTAGTTTCTGCTGGGAAACCTTGCTTTGGCAAGTGCGAATTGACCGCATTCAGGCAGAAAGAAAAGAGAATAGCAAGAGGCCTTTTCTCCCCGGCTGCTCTGCCAAGCCCTTCCAGCTCAAACTATGTCGTTGCTCCTCTGGAAGGATCCCTGCACCGCGGCGTAGTTTTTCCGAAGAAGCCCTGCGTTTGCAAGAGCAAATGAGGAATTCGTGGCAGGAAAGAGGAAGGAAAGAAAGTTTCTCTCCCTCTGCCTGCTTTGCTCAGAGGACCGGATGAAGTCAGGGAGTTCTCCCTTTCACTGAGAAACGTGCGGGCTGCTGTTGCCTGGGCGCTCTCTTCTTTGCAAAAGAGTCTGCAGTTCCACGCTTTGAACCGTGGAAAGGCGCCGGGCTCTGCTAAGATTTCCCCCGGCGCTTCGTTTGCCCTGGGCCAAAGCGAGCCTTCACAATAGCTGAACGCTAACACTGCATACTCGTTCCACTTCCAGAACCGGGCTACGGCGAGCAGTTCTCCGGGGAAAACGGCCCTTCGCGAAGGGCAGATCTGCCGAGCTCATTGCGGGAAACCGAAAGCAAAGGACGCTTTTCTCCCTCTAACCGCTTTCGTCAGACGAACGGGGGAAGTCACAGTGTTCTTTCTCTCCCTGAGATACACACAGTCTGACGTTGCCTCTGAGCTCCGTTGCTGGCAAAGAACTGAAAGTGACATACATTCCTGTGGGGAAACACAGGGCTTTGCTAGGATTTCTCTAGGCAGTGTGTTTTCCCTGGGCCTCACTGTAGCAACACTATCTCGCCAGGGCAACACTGCATGGCACTTCCTCTGCCAGGAGAGAGCTGCTGCTTTGTAGTTTGTGCTGGGAAACCTTGCTTTGGCAAGTGCGAATTGACCGCATTCAGGCAGAAAGAAAAGAGAATAGCAAGAGGCCTTTTCTCCCCGGCTGCTCTGCCAAGCCCTTCCAGCTCAAACTATGTCGTTGCTCCTCTGGAAGGATCCCTGCACCGCGGCGTAGTTTTTCCGAAGAAGCCCTGCGTTTGCAAGAGCAAATGAGGAATTCGTGGCAGGAAAGAGGAAGGAAAGAAAGTTTCTCTCCCTCTGCCTGCTTTGCTCAGAGGACCGGATGAAGTCAGGGAGTTCTCCCTTTCACTGAGAAACGTGCGGGCTGCTGTTGCCTGGGCGCTCTCTTCTTTGCAAAAGAGTCTGCAGTTCCACGCTTTGAACCGTGGAAAGGCGCCGGGCTCTGCTAAGATTTCCCCCGGCGCTTCGTTTGCCCTGGGCCAAAGCGAGCCTTCACAATAGCTGAACGCTAACACTGCATACTCGTTCCACTTCCAGAACCGGGCTACGGCGAGGCAGTTCTCCGGGGGAAAACGGCCCTTCGCGAAGGGCAGATCTGCCGAGCTCATTGCGGGAAAGCGAAAGCAAAGGACGCTTTTCTCCCTCTAACCGCTTTCGTCAGAGGAACGGGGGAAGTCACAGTGTTCTTTCTCTCCCTGAGATACACACAATCTGACGTTGCCTCTGAGCTCCGTTGCTGGCAAAGAACTGAAAGTGACATACATTCCTGTGGGGAAACACAGGGCTTTGCTAGGATTTCTCTAGGCAGTGTGTTTTCCCTGGGCCTCACTGTAGCAACACTATCTCGCCAGGGCAACACTGCATGGCACTTCCTCTGCCAGGAGAGAGCTGCTTCTTTGTAGTTTCTGCTGGGAAACCTTGCTTTGGCAAGTGCGAATTGACCGCATTCAGGCAGAAAGAAAAGAGAATAGCAAGAGGCCTTTTCTCCCCGGCTGCTCTGCCAAGCCCTTCCAGCTCAAACTATGTCGTTGCTCCTCTGGAAGGATCCCTGCACCGCGGCGTAGTTTTTCCGAAGAAGCCCTGCGTTTGCACGAGCAAATGAGGAATTCGTGGCAGGAAAGAGGAAGGAAAGGAAGTTTCTCTCCCTCAGCCTGCTTTGCTCAGAGGACTGGATGAAGTCAGGGAGTTCTCCCTTTCACTGAGAAACGTGCGGGCTGCTGTTGCCTGGGCGCTCTCTTCTTTGCAAAAGAGTCTGCAGTTCCACGCTTTGAACCGTGGAAAGGCGCCGGGCTCTGCTAAGATTTCCCCCGGCGCTTCGTTTGCCCTGGGCCAAAGCGAGCCTTCACAATAGCTGAACGCTAACACTGCATACTCGTTCCACTTCCAGAACCGGGCTACGGCGAGGCAGTTCTCCGGGGGAAAACGGCCCTTCGCGAAGGGCAGATCTGCCGAGCTCATTGCGGGAAAGCGAAAGCAAAGGACGCTTTTCTCCCTCTAACCGCTTTCGTCAGAGGAACGGGGGAAGTCACAGTGTTCTTTCTCTCCCTGAGATACACACAATCTGACGTTGCCTCTGAGCTCCGTTGCTGGCAAAGAACTGAAAGTGACATACATTCCTGTGGGGAAACACAGGGCTTTGCTAGGATTTCTCTAGGCAGTGTGTTTTCCCTGGGCCTCACTGTAGCAACACGATCTCGCCAGGGCAACACTGCATGGCACTTCCTCTGCCAGGAGAGAGCTGCTGCTTTGTAGTTTCTGCTGGGAAACCTTGCTTTGGCAAGTGCGAATTGACCGCATTCAGGCAGAAAGAAAAGAGAATAGCAAGAGGCCTTTTCTCCCCGGCTGCTCTGCCAAGCCCTTCCAGCTCAAACTATGTCGTTGCTCCTCTGGAAGGATCCCTGCACCGCGGCGTAGTTTTTCCGAAGAAGCCCTGCGTTTGCAAGAGCAAATGAGGAATTCGTGGCAGGAAAGAGGAAGGAAAGAAAGTTTCTCTCCCTCTGCCTGCTTTGCTCAGAGGACCGGATGAAGTCAGGGAGTTCTCCCTTTCACTGAGAAACGTGCGGGCTGCTGTTGCCTGGGCGCTCTCTTCTTTGCAAAAGAGTCTGCAGTTCCACGCTTTGAACCGTGGAAAGGCGCCGGGCTCTGCTAAGATTTCCCCCGGCGCTTCGTTTGCCCTGGGCCAAAGCGAGCCTTCACAATAGCTGAACGCTAACACTGCATACTCGTTCCACTTCCAGAACCGGGCTACGGCGAGCAGTTCTCCGGGGAAAACGGCCCTTCGCGAAGGGCAGATCTGCCGAGCTCATTGCGGGAAACCGAAAGCAAAGGACGCTTTTCTCCCTCTAACCGCTTTCGTCAGACGAACGGGGGAAGTCACAGTGTTCTTTCTCTCCCTGAGATACACACAGTCTGACGTTGCCTCTGAGCTCCGTTGCTGGCAAAGAACTGAAAGTGACATACATTCCTGTGGGGAAACACAGGGCTTTGCTAGGATTTCTCTAGGCAGTGTGTTTTCCCTGGGCCTCACTGTAGCAACACTATCTCGCCAGGGCAACACTGCATGGCACTTCCTCTGCCAGGAGAGAGCTGCTGCTTTGTAGTTTGTGCTGGGAAACCTTGCTTTGGCAAGTGCGAATTGACCGCATTCAGGCAGAAAGAAAAGAGAATAGCAAGAGGCCTTTTCTCCCCGGCTGCTCTGCCAAGCCCTTCCAGCTCAAACTATGTCGTTGCTCCTCTGGAAGGATCCCTGCACCGCGGCGTAGTTTTTCCGAAGAAGCCCTGCGTTTGCAAGAGCAAATGAGGAATTCGTGGCAGGAAAGAGGAAGGAAAGAAAGTTTCTCTCCCTCTGCCTGCTTTGCTCAGAGGACCGGATGAAGTCAGGGAGTTCTCCCTTTCACTGAGAAACGTGCGGGCTGCTGTTGCCTGGGCGCTCTCTTCTTTGCAAAAGAGTCTGCAGTTCCACGCTTTGAACCGTGGAAAGGCGCCGGGCTCTGCTAAGATTTCCCCCGGCGCTTCGTTTGCCCTGGGCCAAAGCGAGCCTTCACAATAGCTGAACGCTAACACTGCATACTCGTTCCACTTCCAGAACCGGGCTACGGCGAGGCAGTTCTCCGGGGGAAAACGGCCCTTCGCGAAGGGCAGATCTGCCGAGCTCATTGCGGGAAAGCGAAAGCAAAGGACGCTTTTCTCCCTCTAACCGCTTTCGTCAGAGGAACGGGGGAAGTCACAGTGTTCTTTCTCTCCCTGAGATACACACAATCTGACGTTGCCTCTGAGCTCCGTTGCTGGCAAAGAACTGAAAGTGACATACATTCCTGTGGGGAAACACAGGGCTTTGCTAGGATTTCTCTAGGCAGTGTGTTTTCCCTGGGCCTCACTGTAGCAACACGATCTCGCCAGGGCAACACTGCATGGCACTTCCTCTGCCAGGAGAGAGCTGCTTCTTTGTAGTTTCTGCTGGGAAACCTTGCTTTGGCAAGTGCGAATTGACCGCATTCAGGCAGAAAGAAAAGAGAATAGCAAGAGGCCTTTTCTCCCCGGCTGCTCTGCCAAGCCCTTCCAGCTCAAACTATGTCGTTGCTCCTCTGGAAGGATCCCTGCACCGCGGCGTAGTTTTTCCGAAGAAGCCCTGCGTTTGCACGAGCAAATGAGGAATTCGTGGCAGGAAAGAGGAAGGAAAGGAAGTTTCTCTCCCTCAGCCTGCTTTGCTCAGAGGACTGGATGAAGTCAGGGAGTTCTCCCTTTCACTGAGAAACGTGCGGGCTGCTGTTGCCTGGGCGCTCTCTTCTTTGCAAAAGAGTCTGCAGTTCCACGCTTTGAACCGTGGAAAGGCGCCGGGCTCTGCTAAGATTTCCCCCGGCGCTTCGTTTGCCCTGGGCCAAAGCGAGCCTTCACAATAGCTGAACGCTAACACTGCATACTCGTTCCACTTCCAGAACCGGGCTACGGCGAGGCAGTTCTCCGGGGGAAAACGGCCCTTCGCGAAGGGCAGATCTGCCGAGCTCATTGCGGGAAAGCGAAAGCAAAGGACGCTTTTCTCCCTCTAACCGCTTTCGTCAGAGGAACGGGGGAAGTCACAGTGTTCTTTCTCTCCCTGAGATACACACAATCTGACGTTGCCTCTGAGCTCCGTTGCTGGCAAAGAACTGAAAGTGACATACATTCCTGTGGGGAAACACAGGGCTTTGCTAGGATTTCTCTAGGCAGTGTGTTTTCCCTGGGCCTCACTGTAGCAACACTATCTCGCCAGGGCAACACTGCATGGCACTTCCTCTGCCAGGAGAGAGCTGCTTCTTTGTAGTTTCTGCTGGGAAACCTTGCTTTGGCAAGTGCGAATTGACCGCATTCAGGCAGAAAGAAAAGAGAATAGCAAGAGGCCTTTTCTCCCCGGCTGCTCTGCCAAGCCCTTCCAGCTCAAACTATGTCGTTGCTCCTCTGGAAGGATCCCTGCACCGCGGCGTAGTTTTTCCGAAGAAGCCCTGCGTTTGCACGAGCAAATGAGGAATTCGTGGCAGGAAAGAGGAAGGAAAGGAAGTTTCTCTCCCTCAGCCTGCTTTGCTCAGAGGACTGGATGAAGTCAGGGAGTTCTCCCTTTCACTGAGAAACGTGCGGGCTGCTGTTGCCTGGGCGCTCTCTTCTTTGCAAAAGAGTCTGCAGTTCCACGCTTTGAACCGTGGAAAGGCGCCGGGCTCTGCTAAGATTTCCCCCGGCGCTTCGTTTGCCCTGGGCCAAAGCGAGCCTTCACAATAGCTGAACGCTAACACTGCATACTCGTTCCACTTCCAGAACCGGGCTACGGCGAGGCAGTTCTCCGGGGGAAAACGGCCCTTCGCGAAGGGCAGATCTGCCGAGCTCATTGCGGGAAAGCGAAAGCAAAGGACGCTTTTCTCCCTCTAACCGCTTTCGTCAGAGGAACGGGGGAAGTCACAGTGTTCTTTCTCTCCCTGAGATACACACAATCTGACGTTGCCTCTGAGCTCCGTTGCTGGCAAAGAACTGAAAGTGACATACATTCCTGTGGGGAAACACAGGGCTTTGCTAGGATTTCTCTAGGCAGTGTGTTTTCCCTGGGCCTCACTGTAGCAACACGATCTCGCCAGGGCAACACTGCATGGCACTTCCTCTGCCAGGAGAGAGCTGCTGCTTTGTAGTTTGTGCTGGGAAACCTTGCTTTGGCAAGTGCGAATTGACCGCATTCAGGCAGAAAGAAAAGAGAATAGCAAGAGGCCTTTTCTCCCCGGCTGCTCTGCCAAGCCCTTCCAGCTCAAACTATGTCGTTGCTCCTCTGGAAGGATCCCTGCACCGCGGCGTAGTTTTTCCGAAGAAGCCCTGCGTTTGCAAGAGCAAATGAGGAATTCGTGGCAGGAAAGAGGAAGGAAAGAAAGTTTCTCTCCCTCTGCCTGCTTTGCTCAGAGGACCGGATGAAGTCAGGGAGTTCTCCCTTTCACTGAGAAACGTGCGGGCTGCTGTTGCCTGGGCGCTCTCTTCTTTGCAAAAGAGTCTGCAGTTCCACGCTTTGAACCGTGGAAAGGCGCCGGGCTCTGCTAAGATTTCCCCCGGCGCTTCGTTTGCCCTGGGCCAAAGCGAGCCTTCACAATAGCTGAACGCTAACACTGCATACTCGTTCCACTTCCAGAACCGGGCTACGGCGAGCAGTTCTCCGGGGAAAACGGCCCTTCGCGAAGGGCAGATCTGCCGAGCTCATTGCGGGAAACCGAAAGCAAAGGACGCTTTTCTCCCTCTAACCGCTTTCGTCAGACGAACGGGGGAAGTCACAGTGTTCTTTCTCTCCCTGAGATACACACAGTCTGACGTTGCCTCTGAGCTCCGTTGCTGGCAAAGAACTGAAAGTGACATACATTCCTGTGGGGAAACACAGGGCTTTGCTAGGATTTCTCTAGGCAGTGTGTTTTCCCTGGGCCTCACTGTAGCAACACTATCTCGCCAGGGCAACACTGCATGGCACTTCCTCTGCCAGGAGAGAGCTGCTGCTTTGTAGTTTGTGCTGGGAAACCTTGCTTTGGCAAGTGCGAATTGACCGCATTCAGGCAGAAAGAAAAGAGAATAGCAAGAGGCCTTTTCTCCCCGGCTGCTCTGCCAAGCCCTTCCAGCTCAAACTATGTCGTTGCTCCTCTGGAAGGATCCCTGCACCGCGGCGTAGTTTTTCCGAAGAAGCCCTGCGTTTGCAAGAGCAAATGAGGAATTCGTGGCAGGAAAGAGGAAGGAAAGAAAGTTTCTCTCCCTCTGCCTGCTTTGCTCAGAGGACCGGATGAAGTCAGGGAGTTCTCCCTTTCACTGAGAAACGTGCGGGCTGCTGTTGCCTGGGCGCTCTCTTCTTTGCAAAAGAGTCTGCAGTTCCACGCTTTGAACCGTGGAAAGGCGCCGGGCTCTGCTAAGATTTCCCCCGGCGCTTCGTTTGCCCTGGGCCAAAGCGAGCCTTCACAATAGCTGAACGCTAACACTGCATACTCGTTCCACTTCCAGAACCGGGCTACGGCGAGGCAGTTCTCCGGGGGAAAACGGCCCTTCGCGAAGGGCAGATCTGCCGAGCTCATTGCGGGAAAGCGAAAGCAAAGGACGCTTTTCTCCCTCTAACCGCTTTCGTCAGAGGAACGGGGGAAGTCACAGTGTTCTTTCTCTCCCTGAGATACACACAATCTGACGTTGCCTCTGAGCTCCGTTGCTGGCAAAGAACTGAAAGTGACATACATTCCTGTGGGGAAACACAGGGCTTTGCTAGGATTTCTCTAGGCAGTGTGTTTTCCCTGGGCCTCACTGTAGCAACACGATCTCGCCAGGGCAACACTGCATGGCACTTCCTCTGCCAGGAGAGAGCTGCTTCTTTGTAGTTTCTGCTGGGAAACCTTGCTTTGGCAAGTGCGAATTGACCGCATTCAGGCAGAAAGAAAAGAGAATAGCAAGAGGCCTTTTCTCCCCGGCTGCTCTGCCAAGCCCTTCCAGCTCAAACTATGTCGTTGCTCCTCTGGAAGGATCCCTGCACCGCGGCGTAGTTTTTCCGAAGAAGCCCTGCGTTTGCACGAGCAAATGAGGAATTCGTGGCAGGAAAGAGGAAGGAAAGGAAGTTTCTCTCCCTCAGCCTGCTTTGCTCAGAGGACTGGATGAAGTCAGGGAGTTCTCCCTTTCACTGAGAAACGTGCGGGCTGCTGTTGCCTGGGCGCTCTCTTCTTTGCAAAAGAGTCTGCAGTTCCACGCTTTGAACCGTGGAAAGGCGCCGGGCTCTGCTAAGATTTCCCCCGGCGCTTCGTTTGCCCTGGGCCAAAGCGAGCCTTCACAATAGCTGAACGCTAACACTGCATACTCGTTCCACTTCCAGAACCGGGCTACGGCGAGGCAGTTCTCCGGGGGAAAACGGCCCTTCGCGAAGGGCAGATCTGCCGAGCTCATTGCGGGAAAGCGAAAGCAAAGGACGCTTTTCTCCCTCTAACCGCTTTCGTCAGAGGAACGGGGGAAGTCACAGTGTTCTTTCTCTCCCTGAGATACACACAATCTGACGTTGCCTCTGAGCTCCGTTGCTGGCAAAGAACTGAAAGTGACATACATTCCTGTGGGGAAACACAGGGCTTTGCTAGGATTTCTCTAGGCAGTGTGTTTTCCCTGGGCCTCACTGTAGCAACACGATCTCGCCAGGGCAACACTGCATGGCACTTCCTCTGCCAGGAGAGAGCTGCTTCTTTGTAGTTTCTGCTGGGAAACCTTGCTTTGGCAAGTGCGAATTGACCGCATTCAGGCAGAAAGAAAAGAGAATAGCAAGAGGCCTTTTCTCCCCGGCTGCTCTGCCAAGCCCTTCCAGCTCAAACTATGTCGTTGCTCCTCTGGAAGGATCCCTGCACCGCGGCGTAGTTTTTCCGAAGAAGCCCTGCGTTTGCACGAGCAAATGAGGAATTCGTGGCAGGAAAGAGGAAGGAAAGGAAGTTTCTCTCCCTCAGCCTGCTTTGCTCAGAGGACTGGATGAAGTCAGGGAGTTCTCCCTTTCACTGAGAAACGTGCGGGCTGCTGTTGCCTGGGCGCTCTCTTCTTTGCAAAAGAGTCTGCAGTTCCACGCTTTGAACCGTGGAAAGGCGCCGGGCTCTGCTAAGATTTCCCCCGGCGCTTCGTTTGCCCTGGGCCAAAGCGAGCCTTCACAATAGCTGAACGCTAACACTGCATACTCGTTCCACTTCCAGAACCGGGCTACGGCGAGGCAGTTCTCCGGGGGAAAACGGCCCTTCGCGAAGGGCAGATCTGCTGAGCTCATTGCGAGAAAGCGAAAGCAAAGGACGCTTTTCTCCCTCTAACCGCTTTCGTCAGAGGAACGGGGGAAGTCACAGTGTTCTTTCTCTCCCTGAGATACACACAATCTGACGTTGCCTCTGAGCTCCGTTGCTGGCAAAGAACTGAAAGTGACATACATTCCTGTGGGGAAACACAGGGCTTTGCTAGGATTTCTCTAGGCAGTGTGTTTTCCCTGGGCCTCACTGTAGCAACACGATCTCGCCAGGGCAGAACTGCATGGGATTTCCTCTGCCAGGAGAGAGCTGCTGCTTTGTAGTTTGTGCTGGGAAACCTTGCTTTGGCAAGTGCGAATTGACCGCATTCAGGCAGAAAGAAAAGAGAATAGCAAGAGGCCTTTTCTCCCCGGCTGCTCTGCCAAGCCCTTCCAGCTCAAACTATGTCGTTGCTCCTCTGGAAGGATCCCTGCACCGCGGCGTAGTTTTTCCGAAGAAGCCCTGCGTTTGCACGAGCAAATGAGGAATTCGTGGCAGGAAAGAGGAAGGAAAGAAAGTTTCTCTCCCTCTGCCTGCTTTGCTCAGAGGACCGGATGAAGTCAGGGAGTTCTCCCTTTCACTGAGAAACGTGCGGGCTGCTGTTGCCTGGGCGCTCTCTTCTTTGCAAAAGAGTCTGCAGTTCCACGCTTTGAACCGTGGAAAGGCGCCGGGCTCTGCTAAGATTTCCCCCGGCGCTTCGTTTGCCCTGGGCCAAAGCGAGCCTTCACAATAGCTGAACGCTAACACTGCATACTCGTTCCACTTCCAGAACCGGGCTACGGCGAGCAGTTCTCCGGGGAAAACGGCCCTTCGCGAAGGGCAGATCTGCCGAGCTCATTGCGGGAAACCGAAAGCAAAGGACGCTTTTCTCCCTCTAACCGCTTTCGTCAGACGAACGGGGGAAGTCACAGTGTTCTTTCTCTCCCTGAGATACACACAGTCTGACGTTGCCTCTGAGCTCCGTTGCTGGCAAAGAACTGAAAGTGACATACATTCCTGTGGGGAAACACAGGGCTTTGCTAGGATTTCTCTAGGCAGTGTGTTTTCCCTGGGCCTCACTGTAGCAACACTATCTCGCCAGGGCAACACTGCATGGCACTTCCTCTGCCAGGAGAGAGCTGCTGCTTTGTAGTTTGTGCTGGGAAACCTTGCTTTGGCAAGTGCGAATTGACCGCATTCAGGCAGAAAGAAAAGAGAATAGCAAGAGGCCTTTTCTCCCCGGCTGCTCTGCCAAGCCCTTCCAGCTCAAACTATGTCGTTGCTCCTCTGGAAGGATCCCTGCACCGCGGCGTAGTTTTTCCGAAGAAGCCCTGCGTTTGCAAGAGCAAATGAGGAATTCGTGGCAGGAAAGAGGAAGGAAAGAAAGTTTCTCTCCCTCTGCCTGCTTTGCTCAGAGGACCGGATGAAGTCAGGGAGTTCTCCCTTTCACTGAGAAACGTGCGGGCTGCTGTTGCCTGGGCGCTCTCTTCTTTGCAAAAGAGTCTGCAGTTCCACGCTTTGAACCGTGGAAAGGCGCCGGGCTCTGCTAAGATTTCCCCCGGCGCTTCGTTTGCCCTGGGCCAAAGCGAGCCTTCACAATAGCTGAACGCTAACACTGCATACTCGTTCCACTTCCAGAACCGGGCTACGGCGAGGCAGTTCTCCGGGGGAAAACGGCCCTTCGCGAAGGGCAGATCTGCCGAGCTCATTGCGGGAAAGCGAAAGCAAAGGACGCTTTTCTCCCTCTAACCGCTTTCGTCAGAGGAACGGGGGAAGTCACAGTGTTCTTTCTCTCCCTGAGATACACACAATCTGACGTTGCCTCTGAGCTCCGTTGCTGGCAAAGAACTGAAAGTGACATACATTCCTGTGGGGAAACACAGGGCTTTGCTAGGATTTCTCTAGGCAGTGTGTTTTCCCTGGGCCTCACTGTAGCAACACGATCTCGCCAGGGCAACACTGCATGGCACTTCCTCTGCCAGGAGAGAGCTGCTTCTTTGTAGTTTCTGCTGGGAAACCTTGCTTTGGCAAGTGCGAATTGACCGCATTCAGGCAGAAAGAAAAGAGAATAGCAAGAGGCCTTTTCTCCCCGGCTGCTCTGCCAAGCCCTTCCAGCTCAAACTATGTCGTTGCTCCTCTGGAAGGATCCCTGCACCGCGGCGTAGTTTTTCCGAAGAAGCCCTGCGTTTGCACGAGCAAATGAGGAATTCGTGGCAGGAAAGAGGAAGGAAAGGAAGTTTCTCTCCCTCAGCCTGCTTTGCTCAGAGGACTGGATGAAGTCAGGGAGTTCTCCCTTTCACTGAGAAACGTGCGGGCTGCTGTTGCCTGGGCGCTCTCTTCTTTGCAAAAGAGTCTGCAGTTCCACGCTTTGAACCGTGGAAAGGCGCCGGGCTCTGCTAAGATTTCCCCCGGCGCTTCGTTTGCCCTGGGCCAAAGCGAGCCTTCACAATAGCTGAACGCTAACACTGCATACTCGTTCCACTTCCAGAACCGGGCTACGGCGAGGCAGTTCTCCGGGGGAAAACGGCCCTTCGCGAAGGGCAGATCTGCCGAGCTCATTGCGGGAAAGCGAAAGCAAAGGACGCTTTTCTCCCTCTAACCGCTTTCGTCAGAGGAACGGGGGAAGTCACAGTGTTCTTTCTCTCCCTGAGATACACACAATCTGACGTTGCCTCTGAGCTCCGTTGCTGGCAAAGAACTGAAAGTGACATACATTCCTGTGGGGAAACACAGGGCTTTGCTAGGATTTCTCTAGGCAGTGTGTTTTCCCTGGGCCTCACTGTAGCAACACTATCTCGCCAGGGCAACACTGCATGGCACTTCCTCTGCCAGGAGAGAGCTGCTTCTTTGTAGTTTCTGCTGGGAAACCTTGCTTTGGCAAGTGCGAATTGACCGCATTCAGGCAGAAAGAAAAGAGAATAGCAAGAGGCCTTTTCTCCCCGGCTGCTCTGCCAAGCCCTTCCAGCTCAAACTATGTCGTTGCTCCTCTGGAAGGATCCCTGCACCGCGGCGTAGTTTTTCCGAAGAAGCCCTGCGTTTGCACGAGCAAATGAGGAATTCGTGGCAGGAAAGAGGAAGGAAAGGAAGTTTCTCTCCCTCAGCCTGCTTTGCTCAGAGGACTGGATGAAGTCAGGGAGTTCTCCCTTTCACTGAGAAACGTGCGGGCTGCTGTTGCCTGGGCGCTCTCTTCTTTGCAAAAGAGTCTGCAGTTCCACGCTTTGAACCGTGGAAAGGCGCCGGGCTCTGCTAAGATTTCCCCCGGCGCTTCGTTTGCCCTGGGCCAAAGCGAGCCTTCACAATAGCTGAACGCTAACACTGCATACTCGTTCCACTTCCAGAACCGGGCTACGGCGAGGCAGTTCTCCGGGGGAAAACGGCCCTTCGCGAAGGGCAGATCTGCCGAGCTCATTGCGGGAAAGCGAAAGCAAAGGACGCTTTTCTCCCTCTAACCGCTTTCGTCAGAGGAACGGGGGAAGTCACAGTGTTCTTTCTCTCCCTGAGATACACACAATCTGACGTTGCCTCTGAGCTCCGTTGCTGGCAAAGAACTGAAAGTGACATACATTCCTGTGGGGAAACACAGGGCTTTGCTAGGATTTCTCTAGGCAGTGTGTTTTCCCTGGGCCTCACTGTAGCAACACGATCTCGCCAGGGCAACACTGCATGGCACTTCCTCTGCCAGGAGAGAGCTGCTGCTTTGTAGTTTCTGCTGGGAAACCTTGCTTTGGCAAGTGCGAATTGACCGCATTCAGGCAGAAAGAAAAGAGAATAGCAAGAGGCCTTTTCTCCCCGGCTGCTCTGCCAAGCCCTTCCAGCTCAAACTATGTCGTTGCTCCTCTGGAAGGATCCCTGCACCGCGGCGTAGTTTTTCCGAAGAAGCCCTGCGTTTGCAAGAGCAAATGAGGAATTCGTGGCAGGAAAGAGGAAGGAAAGAAAGTTTCTCTCCCTCTGCCTGCTTTGCTCAGAGGACCGGATGAAGTCAGGGAGTTCTCCCTTTCACTGAGAAACGTGCGGGCTGCTGTTGCCTGGGCGCTCTCTTCTTTGCAAAAGAGTCTGCAGTTCCACGCTTTGAACCGTGGAAAGGCGCCGGGCTCTGCTAAGATTTCCCCCGGCGCTTCGTTTGCCCTGGGCCAAAGCGAGCCTTCACAATAGCTGAACGCTAACACTGCATACTCGTTCCACTTCCAGAACCGGGCTACGGCGAGCAGTTCTCCGGGGAAAACGGCCCTTCGCGAAGGGCAGATCTGCCGAGCTCATTGCGGGAAACCGAAAGCAAAGGACGCTTTTCTCCCTCTAACCGCTTTCGTCAGACGAACGGGGGAAGTCACAGTGTTCTTTCTCTCCCTGAGATACACACAGTCTGACGTTGCCTCTGAGCTCCGTTGCTGGCAAAGAACTGAAAGTGACATACATTCCTGTGGGGAAACACAGGGCTTTGCTAGGATTTCTCTAGGCAGTGTGTTTTCCCTGGGCCTCACTGTAGCAACACTATCTCGCCAGGGCAACACTGCATGGCACTTCCTCTGCCAGGAGAGAGCTGCTGCTTTGTAGTTTGTGCTGGGAAACCTTGCTTTGGCAAGTGCGAATTGACCGCATTCAGGCAGAAAGAAAAGAGAATAGCAAGAGGCCTTTTCTCCCCGGCTGCTCTGCCAAGCCCTTCCAGCTCAAACTATGTCGTTGCTCCTCTGGAAGGATCCCTGCACCGCGGCGTAGTTTTTCCGAAGAAGCCCTGCGTTTGCAAGAGCAAATGAGGAATTCGTGGCAGGAAAGAGGAAGGAAAGAAAGTTTCTCTCCCTCTGCCTGCTTTGCTCAGAGGACCGGATGAAGTCAGGGAGTTCTCCCTTTCACTGAGAAACGTGCGGGCTGCTGTTGCCTGGGCGCTCTCTTCTTTGCAAAAGAGTCTGCAGTTCCACGCTTTGAACCGTGGAAAGGCGCCGGGCTCTGCTAAGATTTCCCCCGGCGCTTCGTTTGCCCTGGGCCAAAGCGAGCCTTCACAATAGCTGAACGCTAACACTGCATACTCGTTCCACTTCCAGAACCGGGCTACGGCGAGGCAGTTCTCCGGGGGAAAACGGCCCTTCGCGAAGGGCAGATCTGCCGAGCTCATTGCGGGAAAGCGAAAGCAAAGGACGCTTTTCTCCCTCTAACCGCTTTCGTCAGAGGAACGGGGGAAGTCACAGTGTTCTTTCTCTCCCTGAGATACACACAATCTGACGTTGCCTCTGAGCTCCGTTGCTGGCAAAGAACTGAAAGTGACATACATTCCTGTGGGGAAACACAGGGCTTTGCTAGGATTTCTCTAGGCAGTGTGTTTTCCCTGGGCCTCACTGTAGCAACACGATCTCGCCAGGGCAACACTGCATGGCACTTCCTCTGCCAGGAGAGAGCTGCTTCTTTGTAGTTTCTGCTGGGAAACCTTGCTTTGGCAAGTGCGAATTGACCGCATTCAGGCAGAAAGAAAAGAGAATAGCAAGAGGCCTTTTCTCCCCGGCTGCTCTGCCAAGCCCTTCCAGCTCAAACTATGTCGTTGCTCCTCTGGAAGGATCCCTGCACCGCGGCGTAGTTTTTCCGAAGAAGCCCTGCGTTTGCACGAGCAAATGAGGAATTCGTGGCAGGAAAGAGGAAGGAAAGGAAGTTTCTCTCCCTCAGCCTGCTTTGCTCAGAGGACTGGATGAAGTCAGGGAGTTCTCCCTTTCACTGAGAAACGTGCGGGCTGCTGTTGCCTGGGCGCTCTCTTCTTTGCAAAAGAGTCTGCAGTTCCACGCTTTGAACCGTGGAAAGGCGCCGGGCTCTGCTAAGATTTCCCCCGGCGCTTCGTTTGCCCTGGGCCAAAGCGAGCCTTCACAATAGCTGAACGCTAACACTGCATACTCGTTCCACTTCCAGAACCGGGCTACGGCGAGGCAGTTCTCCGGGGGAAAACGGCCCTTCGCGAAGGGCAGATCTGCCGAGCTCATTGCGGGAAAGCGAAAGCAAAGGACGCTTTTCTCCCTCTAACCGCTTTCGTCAGAGGAACGGGGGAAGTCACAGTGTTCTTTCTCTCCCTGAGATACACACAATCTGACGTTGCCTCTGAGCTCCGTTGCTGGCAAAGAACTGAAAGTGACATACATTCCTGTGGGGAAACACAGGGCTTTGCTAGGATTTCTCTAGGCAGTGTGTTTTCCCTGGGCCTCACTGTAGCAACACGATCTCGCCAGGGCAACACTGCATGGCACTTCCTCTGCCAGGAGAGAGCTGCTGCTTTGTAGTTTCTGCTGGGAAACCTTGCTTTGGCAAGTGCGAATTGACCGCATTCAGGCAGAAAGAAAAGAGAATAGCAAGAGGCCTTTTCTCCCCGGCTGCTCTGCCAAGCCCTTCCAGCTCAAACTATGTCGTTGCTCCTCTGGAAGGATCCCTGCACCGCGGCGTAGTTTTTCCGAAGAAGCCCTGCGTTTGCAAGAGCAAATGAGGAATTCGTGGCAGGAAAGAGGAAGGAAAGAAAGTTTCTCTCCCTCTGCCTGCTTTGCTCAGAGGACCGGATGAAGTCAGGGAGTTCTCCCTTTCACTGAGAAACGTGCGGGCTGCTGTTGCCTGGGCGCTCTCTTCTTTGCAAAAGAGTCTGCAGTTCCACGCTTTGAACCGTGGAAAGGCGCCGGGCTCTGCTAAGATTTCCCCCGGCGCTTCGTTTGCCCTGGGCCAAAGCGAGCCTTCACAATAGCTGAACGCTAACACTGCATACTCGTTCCACTTCCAGAACCGGGCTACGGCGAGGCAGTTCTCCGGGGGAAAACGGCCCTTCGCGAAGGGCAGATCTGCCGAGCTCATTGCGGGAAAGCGAAAGCAAAGGACGCTTTTCTCCCTCTAACCGCTTTCGTCAGAGGAACGGGGGAAGTCACAGTGTTCTTTCTCTCCCTGAGATACACACAATCTGACGTTGCCTCTGAGCTCCGTTGCTGGCAAAGAACTGAAAGTGACATACATTCCTGTGGGGAAACACAGGGCTTTGCTAGGATTTCTCTAGGCAGTGTGTTTTCCCTGGGCCTCACTGTAGCAACACGATCTCGCCAGGGCAACACTGCATGGCACTTCCTCTGCCAGGAGAGAGCTGCTTCTTTGTAGTTTCTGCTGGGAAACCTTGCTTTGGCAAGTGCGAATTGACCGCATTCAGGCAGAAAGAAAAGAGAATAGCAAGAGGCCTTTTCTCCCCGGCTGCTCTGCCAAGCCCTTCCAGCTCAAACTATGTCGTTGCTCCTCTGGAAGGATCCCTGCACCGCGGCGTAGTTTTTCCGAAGAAGCCCTGCGTTTGCACGAGCAAATGAGGAATTCGTGGCAGGAAAGAGGAAGGAAAGGAAGTTTCTCTCCCTCAGCCTGCTTTGCTCAGAGGACTGGATGAAGTCAGGGAGTTCTCCCTTTCACTGAGAAACGTGCGGGCTGCTGTTGCCTGGGCGCTCTCTTCTTTGCAAAAGAGTCTGCAGTTCCACGCTTTGAACCGTGGAAAGGCGCCGGGCTCTGCTAAGATTTCCCCCGGCGCTTCGTTTGCCCTGGGCCAAAGCGAGCCTTCACAATAGCTGAACGCTAACACTGCATACTCGTTCCACTTCCAGAACCGGGCTACGGCGAGGCAGTTCTCCGGGGGAAAACGGCCCTTCGCGAAGGGCAGATCTGCTGAGCTCATTGCGAGAAAGCGAAAGCAAAGGACGCTTTTCTCCCTCTAACCGCTTTCGTCAGAGGAACGGGGGAAGTCACAGTGTTCTTTCTCTCCCTGAGATACACACAATCTGACGTTGCCTCTGAGCTCCGTTGCTGGCAAAGAACTGAAAGTGACATACATTCCTGTGGGGAAACACAGGGCTTTGCTAGGATTTCTCTAGGCAGTGTGTTTTCCCTGGGCCTCACTGTAGCAACACGATCTCGCCAGGGCAGAACTGCATGGGATTTCCTCTGCCAGGAGAGAGCTGCTGCTTTGTAGTTTGTGCTGGGAAACCTTGCTTTGGCAAGTGCGAATTGACCGCATTCAGGCAGAAAGAAAAGAGAATAGCAAGAGGCCTTTTCTCCCCGGCTGCTCTGCCAAGCCCTTCCAGCTCAAACTATGTCGTTGCTCCTCTGGAAGGATCCCTGCACCGCGGCGTAGTTTTTCCGAAGAAGCCCTGCGTTTGCACGAGCAAATGAGGAATTCGTGGCAGGAAAGAGGAAGGAAAGAAAGTTTCTCTCCCTCTGCCTGCTTTGCTCAGAGGACCGGATGAAGTCAGGGAGTTCTCCCTTTCACTGAGAAACGTGCGGGCTGCTGTTGCCTGGGCGCTCTCTTCTTTGCCAAAGAGTCTGCAGTTCCACGCTTTGAACCGTGGAAAGGCGCCGGGCTCTGCTAAGATTTCCCCCGGCGCTTCGTTTGCCCTGGGCCAAAGCGAGCCTTCACAATAGCTGAACGCTAACACTGCATACTCGTTCCACTTCCAGAACCGGGCTACGGCGAGGCAGTTCTCTGGGGGAAAACGGCCCTTCGCGAAGGGCAGATCTGCCGAGCTCATTGCGGGAAAGCGAAAGCAAAGGACGCTTTTCGCCCTCTAACCGCTTTCGTCAGAGGAACTGGGGAAGTCACAGTGTTCTTTCTCTCCCTGAGATACACACAATCTGACGTTGCCTCTGAGCTCCGTTGCTGGCAAAGAACTGAAAGTGACATACATTCCTGTGGGGAAACACAGGGCTTTGCTAGGATTTCTCTAGGCAGTGTGTTTTCCCTGGGCCTCACTGTAGCAACACTATCTCGCCAGGGCAGAACTGCATGGGATTTCCTCTGCCAGGAGAGAGCTGCTGCTTTGTAGTTTGTGCTGGGAAACCTTGCTTTGGCAAGTGCGAATTGACCGCATTCAGGCAGAAAGAAAAGAGAATAGCAAGAGGCCTTTTCTCCCCGGCTGCTCTGCCAAGCCCTTCCAGCTCAAACTATGTCGTTGCTCCTCTGGAAGGATCCCTGCACCGCGGCGTAGTTTTTCCGAAGAAGCCCTGCGTTTGCACGAGCAAATGAGGAATTCGTGGCAGGAAAGAGGAAGGAAAGAAAGTTTCTCTCCCTCTGCCTGCTTTGCTCAGAGGACCGGATGAAGTCAGGGAGTTCTCCCTTTCACTGAGAAACGTGCGGGCTGCTGTTGCCTGGGCGCTCTCTTCTCTGCAAAAGAGTCTGCAATTCCACGCTTTGAACCGTGGAAAGGCGCCGGGCTCTGCTAAGATTTCCCCCGGCGCTTCGTTTACCCTGGGCCAAAGCGAGCCTTCACAATAGCTGAACGCTAACACTGCATACTCGTTCCACTTCCAGAACCGGGCTACGGCGAGCAGTTCTCCGGGGAAAACGGCCCTTCGCGAAGGGCAGATCTGCCGAGCTCATTGCGGGAAACCGAAAGCAAAGGACGCTTTTCTCCCTCTAACCGCTTTCGTCAGAGGAACGGGGGAAGTCACAGTGTTCTTTCTCTCCCTGAGATACACACAGTCTGACGTTGCCTCTGAGCTCCGTTGCTGGCAAAGAACTGAAAGTGACATACATTCCTGTGGGGAAACACAGGGCTTTGCTAGGATTTCTCTAGGCAGTGTGTTTTCCCTGGGCCTCACTGTAGCAACACTATCTCGCCAGGGCAACACTGCATGGCACTTCCTCTGCCAGGAGAGAGCTGCTGCTTTGTAGTTTGTGCTGGGAAACCTTGCTTTGGCAAGTGCGAATTGACCGCATTCAGGCAGAAAGAAAAGAGAATAGCAAGAGGCCTTTTCTCCCCGGCTGCTCTGCCAAGCCCTTCCAGCTCAAACTATGTCGTTGCTCCTCTGGAAGGATCCCTGCACCGCGGCGTAGTTTTTCCGAAGAAGCCCTGCGTTTGCAAGAGCAAATGAGGAATTCGTGGCAGGAAAGAGGAAGGAAAGAAAGTTTCTCTCCCTCTGCCTGCTTTGCTCAGAGGACCGGATGAAGTCAGGGAGTTCTCCCTTTCACTGAGAAACGTGCGGGCTGCTGTTGCCTGGGCGCTCTCTTCTTTGCAAAAGAGTCTGCAGTTCCACGCTTTGAACCGTGGAAAGGCGCCGGGCTCTGCTAAGATTTCCCCCGGCGCTTCGTTTGCCCTGGGCCAAAGCGAGCCTTCACAATAGCTGAACGCTAACACTGCATACTCGTTCCACTTCCAGAACCGGGCTACGGCGAGCAGTTCTCCGGGGAAAACGGCCCTTCGCGAAGGGCAGATCTGCCGAGCTCATTGCGGGAAACCGAAAGCAAAGGACGCTTTTCTCCCTCTAACCGCTTTCGTCAGACGAACGGGGGAAGTCACAGTGTTCTTTCTCTCCCTGAGATACACACAGTCTGACGTTGCCTCTGAGCTCCGTTGCTGGCAAAGAACTGAAAGTGACATACATTCCTGTGGGGAAACACAGGGCTTTGCTAGGATTTCTCTAGGCAGTGTGTTTTCCCTGGGCCTCACTGTAGCAACACTATCTCGCCAGGGCAACACTGCATGGCACTTCCTCTGCCAGGAGAGAGCTGCTGCTTTGTAGTTTGTGCTGGGAAACCTTGCTTTGGCAAGTGCGAATTGACCGCATTCAGGCAGAAAGAAAAGAGAATAGCAAGAGGCCTTTTCTCCCCGGCTGCTCTGCCAAGCCCTTCCAGCTCAAACTATGTCGTTGCTCCTCTGGAAGGATCCCTGCACCGCGGCGTAGTTTTTCCGAAGAAGCCCTGCGTTTGCAAGAGCAAATGAGGAATTCGTGGCAGGAAAGAGGAAGGAAAGAAAGTTTCTCTCCCTCTGCCTGCTTTGCTCAGAGGACCGGATGAAGTCAGGGAGTTCTCCCTTTCACTGAGAAACGTGCGGGCTGCTGTTGCCTGGGCGCTCTCTTCTTTGCAAAAGAGTCTGCAGTTCCACGCTTTGAACCGTGGAAAGGCGCCGGGCTCTGCTAAGATTTCCCCCGGCGCTTCGTTTGCCCTGGGCCAAAGCGAGCCTTCACAATAGCTGAACGCTAACACTGCATACTCGTTCCACTTCCAGAACCGGGCTACGGCGAGGCAGTTCTCCGGGGGAAAACGGCCCTTCGCGAAGGGCAGATCTGCCGAGCTCATTGCGGGAAAGCGAAAGCAAAGGACGCTTTTCTCCCTCTAACCGCTTTCGTCAGAGGAACGGGGGAAGTCACAGTGTTCTTTCTCTCCCTGAGATACACACAATCTGACGTTGCCTCTGAGCTCCGTTGCTGGCAAAGAACTGAAAGTGACATACATTCCTGTGGGGAAACACAGGGCTTTGCTAGGATTTCTCTAGGCAGTGTGTTTTCCCTGGGCCTCACTGTAGCAACACGATCTCGCCAGGGCAACACTGCATGGCACTTCCTCTGCCAGGAGAGAGCTGCTTCTTTGTAGTTTCTGCTGGGAAACCTTGCTTTGGCAAGTGCGAATTGACCGCATTCAGGCAGAAAGAAAAGAGAATAGCAAGAGGCCTTTTCTCCCCGGCTGCTCTGCCAAGCCCTTCCAGCTCAAACTATGTCGTTGCTCCTCTGGAAGGATCCCTGCACCGCGGCGTAGTTTTTCCGAAGAAGCCCTGCGTTTGCACGAGCAAATGAGGAATTCGTGGCAGGAAAGAGGAAGGAAAGGAAGTTTCTCTCCCTCAGCCTGCTTTGCTCAGAGGACTGGATGAAGTCAGGGAGTTCTCCCTTTCACTGAGAAACGTGCGGGCTGCTGTTGCCTGGGCGCTCTCTTCTTTGCAAAAGAGTCTGCAGTTCCACGCTTTGAACCGTGGAAAGGCGCCGGGCTCTGCTAAGATTTCCCCCGGCGCTTCGTTTGCCCTGGGCCAAAGCGAGCCTTCACAATAGCTGAACGCTAACACTGCATACTCGTTCCACTTCCAGAACCGGGCTACGGCGAGGCAGTTCTCCGGGGGAAAACGGCCCTTCGCGAAGGGCAGATCTGCCGAGCTCATTGCGGGAAAGCGAAAGCAAAGGACGCTTTTCTCCCTCTAACCGCTTTCGTCAGAGGAACGGGGGAAGTCACAGTGTTCTTTCTCTCCCTGAGATACACACAATCTGACGTTGCCTCTGAGCTCCGTTGCTGGCAAAGAACTGAAAGTGACATACATTCCTGTGGGGAAACACAGGGCTTTGCTAGGATTTCTCTAGGCAGTGTGTTTTCCCTGGGCCTCACTGTAGCAACACGATCTCGCCAGGGCAACACTGCATGGCACTTCCTCTGCCAGGAGAGAGCTGCTGCTTTGTAGTTTCTGCTGGGAAACCTTGCTTTGGCAAGTGCGAATTGACCGCATTCAGGCAGAAAGAAAAGAGAATAGCAAGAGGCCTTTTCTCCCCGGCTGCTCTGCCAAGCCCTTCCAGCTCAAACTATGTCGTTGCTCCTCTGGAAGGATCCCTGCACCGCGGCGTAGTTTTTCCGAAGAAGCCCTGCGTTTGCAAGAGCAAATGAGGAATTCGTGGCAGGAAAGAGGAAGGAAAGAAAGTTTCTCTCCCTCTGCCTGCTTTGCTCAGAGGACCGGATGAAGTCAGGGAGTTCTCCCTTTCACTGAGAAACGTGCGGGCTGCTGTTGCCTGGGCGCTCTCTTCTTTGCAAAAGAGTCTGCAGTTCCACGCTTTGAACCGTGGAAAGGCGCCGGGCTCTGCTAAGATTTCCCCCGGCGCTTCGTTTGCCCTGGGCCAAAGCGAGCCTTCACAATAGCTGAACGCTAACACTGCATACTCGTTCCACTTCCAGAACCGGGCTACGGCGAGGCAGTTCTCCGGGGGAAAACGGCCCTTCGCGAAGGGCAGATCTGCCGAGCTCATTGCGGGAAAGCGAAAGCAAAGGACGCTTTTCTCCCTCTAACCGCTTTCGTCAGAGGAACGGGGGAAGTCACAGTGTTCTTTCTCTCCCTGAGATACACACAATCTGACGTTGCCTCTGAGCTCCGTTGCTGGCAAAGAACTGAAAGTGACATACATTCCTGTGGGGAAACACAGGGCTTTGCTAGGATTTCTCTAGGCAGTGTGTTTTCCCTGGGCCTCACTGTAGCAACACGATCTCGCCAGGGCAACACTGCATGGCACTTCCTCTGCCAGGAGAGAGCTGCTTCTTTGTAGTTTCTGCTGGGAAACCTTGCTTTGGCAAGTGCGAATTGACCGCATTCAGGCAGAAAGAAAAGAGAATAGCAAGAGGCCTTTTCTCCCCGGCTGCTCTGCCAAGCCCTTCCAGCTCAAACTATGTCGTTGCTCCTCTGGAAGGATCCCTGCACCGCGGCGTAGTTTTTCCGAAGAAGCCCTGCGTTTGCACGAGCAAATGAGGAATTCGTGGCAGGAAAGAGGAAGGAAAGGAAGTTTCTCTCCCTCAGCCTGCTTTGCTCAGAGGACTGGATGAAGTCAGGGAGTTCTCCCTTTCACTGAGAAACGTGCGGGCTGCTGTTGCCTGGGCGCTCTCTTCTTTGCAAAAGAGTCTGCAGTTCCACGCTTTGAACCGTGGAAAGGCGCCGGGCTCTGCTAAGATTTCCCCCGGCGCTTCGTTTGCCCTGGGCCAAAGCGAGCCTTCACAATAGCTGAACGCTAACACTGCATACTCGTTCCACTTCCAGAACCGGGCTACGGCGAGGCAGTTCTCCGGGGGAAAACGGCCCTTCGCGAAGGGCAGATCTGCTGAGCTCATTGCGAGAAAGCGAAAGCAAAGGACGCTTTTCTCCCTCTAACCGCTTTCGTCAGAGGAACGGGGGAAGTCACAGTGTTCTTTCTCTCCCTGAGATACACACAATCTGACGTTGCCTCTGAGCTCCGTTGCTGGCAAAGAACTGAAAGTGACATACATTCCTGTGGGGAAACACAGGGCTTTGCTAGGATTTCTCTAGGCAGTGTGTTTTCCCTGGGCCTCACTGTAGCAACACGATCTCGCCAGGGCAGAACTGCATGGGATTTCCTCTGCCAGGAGAGAGCTGCTGCTTTGTAGTTTGTGCTGGGAAACCTTGCTTTGGCAAGTGCGAATTGACCGCATTCAGGCAGAAAGAAAAGAGAATAGCAAGAGGCCTTTTCTCCCCGGCTGCTCTGCCAAGCCCTTCCAGCTCAAACTATGTCGTTGCTCCTCTGGAAGGATCCCTGCACCGCGGCGTAGTTTTTCCGAAGAAGCCCTGCGTTTGCACGAGCAAATGAGGAATTCGTGGCAGGAAAGAGGAAGGAAAGAAAGTTTCTCTCCCTCTGCCTGCTTTGCTCAGAGGACCGGATGAAGTCAGGGAGTTCTCCCTTTCACTGAGAAACGTGCGGGCTGCTGTTGCCTGGGCGCTCTCTTCTTTGCAAAAGAGTCTGCAGTTCCACGCTTTGAACCGTGGAAAGGCGCCGGGCTCTGCTAAGATTTCCCCCGGCGCTTCGTTTGCCCTGGGCCAAAGCGAGCCTTCACAATAGCTGAACGCTAACACTGCATACTCGTTCCACTTCCAGAACCGGGCTACGGCGAGCAGTTCTCCGGGGAAAACGGCCCTTCGCGAAGGGCAGATCTGCCGAGCTCATTGCGGGAAACCGAAAGCAAAGGACGCTTTTCTCCCTCTAACCGCTTTCGTCAGACGAACGGGGGAAGTCACAGTGTTCTTTCTCTCCCTGAGATACACACAGTCTGACGTTGCCTCTGAGCTCCGTTGCTGGCAAAGAACTGAAAGTGACATACATTCCTGTGGGGAAACACAGGGCTTTGCTAGGATTTCTCTAGGCAGTGTGTTTTCCCTGGGCCTCACTGTAGCAACACTATCTCGCCAGGGCAACACTGCATGGCACTTCCTCTGCCAGGAGAGAGCTGCTGCTTTGTAGTTTGTGCTGGGAAACCTTGCTTTGGCAAGTGCGAATTGACCGCATTCAGGCAGAAAGAAAAGAGAATAGCAAGAGGCCTTTTCTCCCCGGCTGCTCTGCCAAGCCCTTCCAGCTCAAACTATGTCGTTGCTCCTCTGGAAGGATCCCTGCACCGCGGCGTAGTTTTTCCGAAGAAGCCCTGCGTTTGCAAGAGCAAATGAGGAATTCGTGGCAGGAAAGAGGAAGGAAAGAAAGTTTCTCTCCCTCTGCCTGCTTTGCTCAGAGGACCGGATGAAGTCAGGGAGTTCTCCCTTTCACTGAGAAACGTGCGGGCTGCTGTTGCCTGGGCGCTCTCTTCTTTGCAAAAGAGTCTGCAGTTCCACGCTTTGAACCGTGGAAAGGCGCCGGGCTCTGCTAAGATTTCCCCCGGCGCTTCGTTTGCCCTGGGCCAAAGCGAGCCTTCACAATAGCTGAACGCTAACACTGCATACTCGTTCCACTTCCAGAACCGGGCTACGGCGAGGCAGTTCTCCGGGGGAAAACGGCCCTTCGCGAAGGGCAGATCTGCCGAGCTCATTGCGGGAAAGCGAAAGCAAAGGACGCTTTTCTCCCTCTAACCGCTTTCGTCAGAGGAACGGGGGAAGTCACAGTGTTCTTTCTCTCCCTGAGATACACACAATCTGACGTTGCCTCTGAGCTCCGTTGCTGGCAAAGAACTGAAAGTGACATACATTCCTGTGGGGAAACACAGGGCTTTGCTAGGATTTCTCTAGGCAGTGTGTTTTCCCTGGGCCTCACTGTAGCAACACGATCTCGCCAGGGCAACACTGCATGGCACTTCCTCTGCCAGGAGAGAGCTGCTTCTTTGTAGTTTCTGCTGGGAAACCTTGCTTTGGCAAGTGCGAATTGACCGCATTCAGGCAGAAAGAAAAGAGAATAGCAAGAGGCCTTTTCTCCCCGGCTGCTCTGCCAAGCCCTTCCAGCTCAAACTATGTCGTTGCTCCTCTGGAAGGATCCCTGCACCGCGGCGTAGTTTTTCCGAAGAAGCCCTGCGTTTGCACGAGCAAATGAGGAATTCGTGGCAGGAAAGAGGAAGGAAAGGAAGTTTCTCTCCCTCAGCCTGCTTTGCTCAGAGGACTGGATGAAGTCAGGGAGTTCTCCCTTTCACTGAGAAACGTGCGGGCTGCTGTTGCCTGGGCGCTCTCTTCTTTGCAAAAGAGTCTGCAGTTCCACGCTTTGAACCGTGGAAAGGCGCCGGGCTCTGCTAAGATTTCCCCCGGCGCTTCGTTTGCCCTGGGCCAAAGCGAGCCTTCACAATAGCTGAACGCTAACACTGCATACTCGTTCCACTTCCAGAACCGGGCTACGGCGAGGCAGTTCTCCGGGGGAAAACGGCCCTTCGCGAAGGGCAGATCTGCCGAGCTCATTGCGGGAAAGCGAAAGCAAAGGACGCTTTTCTCCCTCTAACCGCTTTCGTCAGAGGAACGGGGGAAGTCACAGTGTTCTTTCTCTCCCTGAGATACACACAATCTGACGTTGCCTCTGAGCTCCGTTGCTGGCAAAGAACTGAAAGTGACATACATTCCTGTGGGGAAACACAGGGCTTTGCTAGGATTTCTCTAGGCAGTGTGTTTTCCCTGGGCCTCACTGTAGCAACACTATCTCGCCAGGGCAACACTGCATGGCACTTCCTCTGCCAGGAGAGAGCTGCTTCTTTGTAGTTTCTGCTGGGAAACCTTGCTTTGGCAAGTGCGAATTGACCGCATTCAGGCAGAAAGAAAAGAGAATAGCAAGAGGCCTTTTCTCCCCGGCTGCTCTGCCAAGCCCTTCCAGCTCAAACTATGTCGTTGCTCCTCTGGAAGGATCCCTGCACCGCGGCGTAGTTTTTCCGAAGAAGCCCTGCGTTTGCACGAGCAAATGAGGAATTCGTGGCAGGAAAGAGGAAGGAAAGGAAGTTTCTCTCCCTCAGCCTGCTTTGCTCAGAGGACTGGATGAAGTCAGGGAGTTCTCCCTTTCACTGAGAAACGTGCGGGCTGCTGTTGCCTGGGCGCTCTCTTCTTTGCAAAAGAGTCTGCAGTTCCACGCTTTGAACCGTGGAAAGGCGCCGGGCTCTGCTAAGATTTCCCCCGGCGCTTCGTTTGCCCTGGGCCAAAGCGAGCCTTCACAATAGCTGAACGCTAACACTGCATACTCGTTCCACTTCCAGAACCGGGCTACGGCGAGGCAGTTCTCCGGGGGAAAACGGCCCTTCGCGAAGGGCAGATCTGCCGAGCTCATTGCGGGAAAGCGAAAGCAAAGGACGCTTTTCTCCCTCTAACCGCTTTCGTCAGAGGAACGGGGGAAGTCACAGTGTTCTTTCTCTCCCTGAGATACACACAATCTGACGTTGCCTCTGAGCTCCGTTGCTGGCAAAGAACTGAAAGTGACATACATTCCTGTGGGGAAACACAGGGCTTTGCTAGGATTTCTCTAGGCAGTGTGTTTTCCCTGGGCCTCACTGTAGCAACACGATCTCGCCAGGGCAACACTGCATGGCACTTCCTCTGCCAGGAGAGAGCTGCTGCTTTGTAGTTTCTGCTGGGAAACCTTGCTTTGGCAAGTGCGAATTGACCGCATTCAGGCAGAAAGAAAAGAGAATAGCAAGAGGCCTTTTCTCCCCGGCTGCTCTGCCAAGCCCTTCCAGCTCAAACTATGTCGTTGCTCCTCTGGAAGGATCCCTGCACCGCGGCGTAGTTTTTCCGAAGAAGCCCTGCGTTTGCAAGAGCAAATGAGGAATTCGTGGCAGGAAAGAGGAAGGAAAGAAAGTTTCTCTCCCTCTGCCTGCTTTGCTCAGAGGACCGGATGAAGTCAGGGAGTTCTCCCTTTCACTGAGAAACGTGCGGGCTGCTGTTGCCTGGGCGCTCTCTTCTTTGCAAAAGAGTCTGCAGTTCCACGCTTTGAACCGTGGAAAGGCGCCGGGCTCTGCTAAGATTTCCCCCGGCGCTTCGTTTGCCCTGGGCCAAAGCGAGCCTTCACAATAGCTGAACGCTAACACTGCATACTCGTTCCACTTCCAGAACCGGGCTACGGCGAGCAGTTCTCCGGGGAAAACGGCCCTTCGCGAAGGGCAGATCTGCCGAGCTCATTGCGGGAAACCGAAAGCAAAGGACGCTTTTCTCCCTCTAACCGCTTTCGTCAGACGAACGGGGGAAGTCACAGTGTTCTTTCTCTCCCTGAGATACACACAGTCTGACGTTGCCTCTGAGCTCCGTTGCTGGCAAAGAACTGAAAGTGACATACATTCCTGTGGGGAAACACAGGGCTTTGCTAGGATTTCTCTAGGCAGTGTGTTTTCCCTGGGCCTCACTGTAGCAACACTATCTCGCCAGGGCAACACTGCATGGCACTTCCTCTGCCAGGAGAGAGCTGCTGCTTTGTAGTTTGTGCTGGGAAACCTTGCTTTGGCAAGTGCGAATTGACCGCATTCAGGCAGAAAGAAAAGAGAATAGCAAGAGGCCTTTTCTCCCCGGCTGCTCTGCCAAGCCCTTCCAGCTCAAACTATGTCGTTGCTCCTCTGGAAGGATCCCTGCACCGCGGCGTAGTTTTTCCGAAGAAGCCCTGCGTTTGCAAGAGCAAATGAGGAATTCGTGGCAGGAAAGAGGAAGGAAAGAAAGTTTCTCTCCCTCTGCCTGCTTTGCTCAGAGGACCGGATGAAGTCAGGGAGTTCTCCCTTTCACTGAGAAACGTGCGGGCTGCTGTTGCCTGGGCGCTCTCTTCTTTGCAAAAGAGTCTGCAGTTCCACGCTTTGAACCGTGGAAAGGCGCCGGGCTCTGCTAAGATTTCCCCCGGCGCTTCGTTTGCCCTGGGCCAAAGCGAGCCTTCACAATAGCTGAACGCTAACACTGCATACTCGTTCCACTTCCAGAACCGGGCTACGGCGAGGCAGTTCTCCGGGGGAAAACGGCCCTTCGCGAAGGGCAGATCTGCCGAGCTCATTGCGGGAAAGCGAAAGCAAAGGACGCTTTTCTCCCTCTAACCGCTTTCGTCAGAGGAACGGGGGAAGTCACAGTGTTCTTTCTCTCCCTGAGATACACACAATCTGACGTTGCCTCTGAGCTCCGTTGCTGGCAAAGAACTGAAAGTGACATACATTCCTGTGGGGAAACACAGGGCTTTGCTAGGATTTCTCTAGGCAGTGTGTTTTCCCTGGGCCTCACTGTAGCAACACGATCTCGCCAGGGCAACACTGCATGGCACTTCCTCTGCCAGGAGAGAGCTGCTTCTTTGTAGTTTCTGCTGGGAAACCTTGCTTTGGCAAGTGCGAATTGACCGCATTCAGGCAGAAAGAAAAGAGAATAGCAAGAGGCCTTTTCTCCCCGGCTGCTCTGCCAAGCCCTTCCAGCTCAAACTATGTCGTTGCTCCTCTGGAAGGATCCCTGCACCGCGGCGTAGTTTTTCCGAAGAAGCCCTGCGTTTGCACGAGCAAATGAGGAATTCGTGGCAGGAAAGAGGAAGGAAAGGAAGTTTCTCTCCCTCAGCCTGCTTTGCTCAGAGGACTGGATGAAGTCAGGGAGTTCTCCCTTTCACTGAGAAACGTGCGGGCTGCTGTTGCCTGGGCGCTCTCTTCTTTGCAAAAGAGTCTGCAGTTCCACGCTTTGAACCGTGGAAAGGCGCCGGGCTCTGCTAAGATTTCCCCCGGCGCTTCGTTTGCCCTGGGCCAAAGCGAGCCTTCACAATAGCTGAACGCTAACACTGCATACTCGTTCCACTTCCAGAACCGGGCTACGGCGAGGCAGTTCTCCGGGGGAAAACGGCCCTTCGCGAAGGGCAGATCTGCCGAGCTCATTGCGGGAAAGCGAAAGCAAAGGACGCTTTTCTCCCTCTAACCGCTTTCGTCAGAGGAACGGGGGAAGTCACAGTGTTCTTTCTCTCCCTGAGATACACACAATCTGACGTTGCCTCTGAGCTCCGTTGCTGGCAAAGAACTGAAAGTGACATACATTCCTGTGGGGAAACACAGGGCTTTGCTAGGATTTCTCTAGGCAGTGTGTTTTCCCTGGGCCTCACTGTAGCAACACGATCTCGCCAGGGCAACACTGCATGGCACTTCCTCTGCCAGGAGAGAGCTGCTGCTTTGTAGTTTCTGCTGGGAAACCTTGCTTTGGCAAGTGCGAATTGACCGCATTCAGGCAGAAAGAAAAGAGAATAGCAAGAGGCCTTTTCTCCCCGGCTGCTCTGCCAAGCCCTTCCAGCTCAAACTATGTCGTTGCTCCTCTGGAAGGATCCCTGCACCGCGGCGTAGTTTTTCCGAAGAAGCCCTGCGTTTGCAAGAGCAAATGAGGAATTCGTGGCAGGAAAGAGGAAGGAAAGAAAGTTTCTCTCCCTCTGCCTGCTTTGCTCAGAGGACCGGATGAAGTCAGGGAGTTCTCCCTTTCACTGAGAAACGTGCGGGCTGCTGTTGCCTGGGCGCTCTCTTCTTTGCAAAAGAGTCTGCAGTTCCACGCTTTGAACCGTGGAAAGGCGCCGGGCTCTGCTAAGATTTCCCCCGGCGCTTCGTTTGCCCTGGGCCAAAGCGAGCCTTCACAATAGCTGAACGCTAACACTGCATACTCGTTCCACTTCCAGAACCGGGCTACGGCGAGGCAGTTCTCCGGGGGAAAACGGCCCTTCGCGAAGGGCAGATCTGCCGAGCTCATTGCGGGAAAGCGAAAGCAAAGGACGCTTTTCTCCCTCTAACCGCTTTCGTCAGAGGAACGGGGGAAGTCACAGTGTTCTTTCTCTCCCTGAGATACACACAATCTGACGTTGCCTCTGAGCTCCGTTGCTGGCAAAGAACTGAAAGTGACATACATTCCTGTGGGGAAACACAGGGCTTTGCTAGGATTTCTCTAGGCAGTGTGTTTTCCCTGGGCCTCACTGTAGCAACACGATCTCGCCAGGGCAACACTGCATGGCACTTCCTCTGCCAGGAGAGAGCTGCTTCTTTGTAGTTTCTGCTGGGAAACCTTGCTTTGGCAAGTGCGAATTGACCGCATTCAGGCAGAAAGAAAAGAGAATAGCAAGAGGCCTTTTCTCCCCGGCTGCTCTGCCAAGCCCTTCCAGCTCAAACTATGTCGTTGCTCCTCTGGAAGGATCCCTGCACCGCGGCGTAGTTTTTCCGAAGAAGCCCTGCGTTTGCACGAGCAAATGAGGAATTCGTGGCAGGAAAGAGGAAGGAAAGGAAGTTTCTCTCCCTCAGCCTGCTTTGCTCAGAGGACTGGATGAAGTCAGGGAGTTCTCCCTTTCACTGAGAAACGTGCGGGCTGCTGTTGCCTGGGCGCTCTCTTCTTTGCAAAAGAGTCTGCAGTTCCACGCTTTGAACCGTGGAAAGGCGCCGGGCTCTGCTAAGATTTCCCCCGGCGCTTCGTTTGCCCTGGGCCAAAGCGAGCCTTCACAATAGCTGAACGCTAACACTGCATACTCGTTCCACTTCCAGAACCGGGCTACGGCGAGGCAGTTCTCCGGGGGAAAACGGCCCTTCGCGAAGGGCAGATCTGCTGAGCTCATTGCGAGAAAGCGAAAGCAAAGGACGCTTTTCTCCCTCTAACCGCTTTCGTCAGAGGAACGGGGGAAGTCACAGTGTTCTTTCTCTCCCTGAGATACACACAATCTGACGTTGCCTCTGAGCTCCGTTGCTGGCAAAGAACTGAAAGTGACATACATTCCTGTGGGGAAACACAGGGCTTTGCTAGGATTTCTCTAGGCAGTGTGTTTTCCCTGGGCCTCACTGTAGCAACACGATCTCGCCAGGGCAGAACTGCATGGGATTTCCTCTGCCAGGAGAGAGCTGCTGCTTTGTAGTTTGTGCTGGGAAACCTTGCTTTGGCAAGTGCGAATTGACCGCATTCAGGCAGAAAGAAAAGAGAATAGCAAGAGGCCTTTTCTCCCCGGCTGCTCTGCCAAGCCCTTCCAGCTCAAACTATGTCGTTGCTCCTCTGGAAGGATCCCTGCACCGCGGCGTAGTTTTTCCGAAGAAGCCCTGCGTTTGCACGAGCAAATGAGGAATTCGTGGCAGGAAAGAGGAAGGAAAGAAAGTTTCTCTCCCTCTGCCTGCTTTGCTCAGAGGACCGGATGAAGTCAGGGAGTTCTCCCTTTCACTGAGAAACGTGCGGGCTGCTGTTGCCTGGGCGCTCTCTTCTTTGCCAAAGAGTCTGCAGTTCCACGCTTTGAACCGTGGAAAGGCGCCGGGCTCTGCTAAGATTTCCCCCGGCGCTTCGTTTGCCCTGGGCCAAAGCGAGCCTTCACAATAGCTGAACGCTAACACTGCATACTCGTTCCACTTCCAGAACCGGGCTACGGCGAGGCAGTTCTCTGGGGGAAAACGGCCCTTCGCGAAGGGCAGATCTGCCGAGCTCATTGCGGGAAAGCGAAAGCAAAGGACGCTTTTCGCCCTCTAACCGCTTTCGTCAGAGGAACTGGGGAAGTCACAGTGTTCTTTCTCTCCCTGAGATACACACAATCTGACGTTGCCTCTGAGCTCCGTTGCTGGCAAAGAACTGAAAGTGACATACATTCCTGTGGGGAAACACAGGGCTTTGCTAGGATTTCTCTAGGCAGTGTGTTTTCCCTGGGCCTCACTGTAGCAACACTATCTCGCCAGGGCAGAACTGCATGGGATTTCCTCTGCCAGGAGAGAGCTGCTGCTTTGTAGTTTGTGCTGGGAAACCTTGCTTTGGCAAGTGCGAATTGACCGCATTCAGGCAGAAAGAAAAGAGAATAGCAAGAGGCCTTTTCTCCCCGGCTGCTCTGCCAAGCCCTTCCAGCTCAAACTATGTCGTTGCTCCTCTGGAAGGATCCCTGCACCGCGGCGTAGTTTTTCCGAAGAAGCCCTGCGTTTGCACGAGCAAATGAGGAATTCGTGGCAGGAAAGAGGAAGGAAAGAAAGTTTCTCTCCCTCTGCCTGCTTTGCTCAGAGGACCGGATGAAGTCAGGGAGTTCTCCCTTTCACTGAGAAACGTGCGGGCTGCTGTTGCCTGGGCGCTCTCTTCTCTGCAAAAGAGTCTGCAATTCCACGCTTTGAACCGTGGAAAGGCGCCGGGCTCTGCTAAGATTTCCCCCGGCGCTTCGTTTACCCTGGGCCAAAGCGAGCCTTCACAATAGCTGAACGCTAACACTGCATACTCGTTCCACTTCCAGAACCGGGCTACGGCGAGCAGTTCTCCGGGGAAAACGGCCCTTCGCGAAGGGCAGATCTGCCGAGCTCATTGCGGGAAACCGAAAGCAAAGGACGCTTTTCTCCCTCTAACCGCTTTCGTCAGAGGAACGGGGGAAGTCACAGTGTTCTTTCTCTCCCTGAGATACACACAGTCTGACGTTGCCTCTGAGCTCCGTTGCTGGCAAAGAACTGAAAGTGACATACATTCCTGTGGGGAAACACAGGGCTTTGCTAGGATTTCTCTAGGCAGTGTGTTTTCCCTGGGCCTCACTGTAGCAACACTATCTCGCCAGGGCAACACTGCATGGCACTTCCTCTGCCAGGAGAGAGCTGCTGCTTTGTAGTTTGTGCTGGGAAACCTTGCTTTGGCAAGTGCGAATTGACCGCATTCAGGCAGAAAGAAAAGAGAATAGCAAGAGGCCTTTTCTCCCCGGCTGCTCTGCCAAGCCCTTCCAGCTCAAACTATGTCGTTGCTCCTCTGGAAGGATCCCTGCACCGCGGCGTAGTTTTTCCGAAGAAGCCCTGCGTTTGCAAGAGCAAATGAGGAATTCGTGGCAGGAAAGAGGAAGGAAAGAAAGTTTCTCTCCCTCTGCCTGCTTTGCTCAGAGGACCGGATGAAGTCAGGGAGTTCTCCCTTTCACTGAGAAACGTGCGGGCTGCTGTTGCCTGGGCGCTCTCTTCTTTGCAAAAGAGTCTGCAGTTCCACGCTTTGAACCGTGGAAAGGCGCCGGGCTCTGCTAAGATTTCCCCCGGCGCTTCGTTTGCCCTGGGCCAAAGCGAGCCTTCACAATAGCTGAACGCTAACACTGCATACTCGTTCCACTTCCAGAACCGGGCTACGGCGAGGCAGTTCTCCGGGGGAAAACGGCCCTTCGCGAAGGGCAGATCTGCCGAGCTCATTGCGGGAAAGCGAAAGCAAAGGACGCTTTTCTCCCTCTAACCGCTTTCGTCAGAGGAACGGGGGAAGTCACAGTGTTCTTTCTCTCCCTGAGATACACACAATCTGACGTTGCCTCTGAGCTCCGTTGCTGGCAAAGAACTGAAAGTGACATACATTCCTGTGGGGAAACACAGGGCTTTGCTAGGATTTCTCTAGGCAGTGTGTTTTCCCTGGGCCTCACTGTAGCAACACGATCTCGCCAGGGCAACACTGCATGGCACTTCCTCTGCCAGGAGAGAGCTGCTTCTTTGTAGTTTCTGCTGGGAAACCTTGCTTTGGCAAGTGCGAATTGACCGCATTCAGGCAGAAAGAAAAGAGAATAGCAAGAGGCCTTTTCTCCCCGGCTGCTCTGCCAAGCCCTTCCAGCTCAAACTATGTCGTTGCTCCTCTGGAAGGATCCCTGCACCGCGGCGTAGTTTTTCCGAAGAAGCCCTGCGTTTGCACGAGCAAATGAGGAATTCGTGGCAGGAAAGAGGAAGGAAAGGAAGTTTCTCTCCCTCAGCCTGCTTTGCTCAGAGGACTGGATGAAGTCAGGGAGTTCTCCCTTTCACTGAGAAACGTGCGGGCTGCTGTTGCCTGGGCGCTCTCTTCTTTGCAAAAGAGTCTGCAGTTCCACGCTTTGAACCGTGGAAAGGCGCCGGGCTCTGCTAAGATTTCCCCCGGCGCTTCGTTTGCCCTGGGCCAAAGCGAGCCTTCACAATAGCTGAACGCTAACACTGCATACTCGTTCCACTTCCAGAACCGGGCTACGGCGAGGCAGTTCTCCGGGGGAAAACGGCCCTTCGCGAAGGGCAGATCTGCCGAGCTCATTGCGGGAAAGCGAAAGCAAAGGACGCTTTTCTCCCTCTAACCGCTTTCGTCAGAGGAACGGGGGAAGTCACAGTGTTCTTTCTCTCCCTGAGATACACACAATCTGACGTTGCCTCTGAGCTCCGTTGCTGGCAAAGAACTGAAAGTGACATACATTCCTGTGGGGAAACCCAGGGCTTTGCTAGGATTTCTCTAGGCAGTGTGTTTTCCCTGGGCCTCACTGTAGCAACACGATCTCGCCAGGGCAACACTGCATGGCACTTCCTCTGCCAGGAGAGAGCTGCTGCTTTGTAGTTTCTGCTGGGAAACCTTGCTTTGGCAAGTGCGAATTGACCGCATTCAGGCAGAAAGAAAAGAGAATAGCAAGAGGCCTTTTCTCCCCGGCTGCTCTGCCAAGCCCTTCCAGCTCAAACTATGTCGTTGCTCCTCTGGAAGGATCCCTGCACCGCGGCGTAGTTTTTCCGAAGAAGCCCTGCGTTTGCAAGAGCAAATGAGGAATTCGTGGCAGGAAAGAGGAAGGAAAGAAAGTTTCTCTCCCTCTGCCTGCTTTGCTCAGAGGACCGGATGAAGTCAGGGAGTTCTCCCTTTCACTGAGAAACGTGCGGGCTGCTGTTGCCTGGGCGCTCTCTTCTTTGCAAAAGAGTCTGCAGTTCCACGCTTTGAACCGTGGAAAGGCGCCGGGCTCTGCTAAGATTTCCCCCGGCGCTTCGTTTGCCCTGGGCCAAAGCGAGCCTTCACAATAGCTGAACGCTAACACTGCATACTCGTTCCACTTCCAGAACCGGGCTACGGCGAGGCAGTTCTCCGGGGGAAAACGGCCCTTCGCGAAGGGCAGATCTGCCGAGCTCATTGCGGGAAAGCGAAAGCAAAGGACGCTTTTCTCCCTCTAACCGCTTTCGTCAGAGGAACGGGGGAAGTCATAGTGTTCTTTCTCTCCCTGAGATACACACAATCTGACGTTGCCTCTGAGCTCCGTTGCTGGCAAAGAACTGAAAGTGACATACATTCCTGTGGGGAAACACAGGGCTTTGCTAGGATTTCTCTAGGCAGTGTGTTTTCCCTGGGCCTCACTGTAGCAACACTATCTCGCCAGGGCAACACTGCATGGCACTTCCTCTGCCAGGAGAGAGCTGCTTCTTTGTAGTTTCTGCTGGGAAACCTTGCTTTGGCAAGTGCGAATTGACCGCATTCAGGCAGAAAGAAAAGAGAATAGCAAGAGGCCTTTTCTCCCCGGCTGCTCTGCCAAGCCCTTCCAGCTCAAACTATGTCGTTGCTCCTCTGGAAGGATCCCTGCACCGCGGCGTAGTTTTTCCGAAGAAGCCCTGCGTTTGCACGAGCAAATGAGGAATTCGTGGCAGGAAAGAGGAAGGAAAGGAAGTTTCTCTCCCTCAGCCTGCTTTGCTCAGAGGACTGGATGAAGTCAGGGAGTTCTCCCTTTCACTGAGAAACGTGCGGGCTGCTGTTGCCTGGGCGCTCTCTTCTTTGCAAAAGAGTCTGCAGTTCCACGCTTTGAACCGTGGAAAGGCGCCGGGCTCTGCTAAGATTTCCCCCGGCGCTTCGTTTGCCCTGGGCCAAAGCGAGCCTTCACAATAGCTGAACGCTAACACTGCATACTCGTTCCACTTCCAGAACCGGGCTACGGCGAGGCAGTTCTCCGGGGGAAAACGGCCCTTCGCGAAGGGCAGATCTGCCGAGCTCATTGCGGGAAAGCGAAAGCAAAGGACGCTTTTCTCCCTCTAACCGCTTTCGTCAGAGGAACGGGGGAAGTCACAGTGTTCTTTCTCTCCCTGAGATACACACAATCTGACGTTGCCTCTGAGCTCCGTTGCTGGCAAAGAACTGAAAGTGACATACATTCCTGTGGGGAAACACAGGGCTTTGCTAGGATTTCTCTAGGCAGTGTGTTTTCCCTGGGCCTCACTGTAGCAACACGATCTCGCCAGGGCAACACTGCATGGCACTTCCTCTGCCAGGAGAGAGCTGCTGCTTTGTAGTTTCTGCTGGGAAACCTTGCTTTGGCAAGTGCGAATTGACCGCATTCAGGCAGAAAGAAAAGAGAATAGCAAGAGGCCTTTTCTCCCCGGCTGCTCTGCCAAGCCCTTCCAGCTCAAACTATGTCGTTGCTCCTCTGGAAGGATCCCTGCACCGCGGCGTAGTTTTTCCGAAGAAGCCCTGCGTTTGCAAGAGCAAATGAGGAATTCGTGGCAGGAAAGAGGAAGGAAAGAAAGTTTCTCTCCCTCTGCCTGCTTTGCTCAGAGGACCGGATGAAGTCAGGGAGTTCTCCCTTTCACTGAGAAACGTGCGGGCTGCTGTTGCCTGGGCGCTCTCTTCTTTGCAAAAGAGTCTGCAGTTCCACGCTTTGAACCGTGGAAAGGCGCCGGGCTCTGCTAAGATTTCCCCCGGCGCTTCGTTTGCCCTGGGCCAAAGCGAGCCTTCACAATAGCTGAACGCTAACACTGCATACTCGTTCCACTTCCAGAACCGGGCTACGGCGAGGCAGTTCTCCGGGGGAAAACGGCCCTTCGCGAAGGGCAGATCTGCCGAGCTCATTGCGGGAAAGCGAAAGCAAAGGACGCTTTTCTCCCTCTAACCGCTTTCGTCAGAGGAACGGGGGAAGTCACAGTGTTCTTTCTCTCCCTGAGATACACACAATCTGACGTTGCCTCTGAGCTCCGTTGCTGGCAAAGAACTGAAAGTGACATACATTCCTGTGGGGAAACACAGGGCTTTGCTAGGATTTCTCTAGGCAGTGTGTTTTCCCTGGGCCTCACTGTAGCAACACGATCTCGCCAGGGCAACACTGCATGGCACTTCCTCTGCCAGGAGAGAGCTGCTTCTTTGTAGTTTCTGCTGGGAAACCTTGCTTTGGCAAGTGCGAATTGACCGCATTCAGGCAGAAAGAAAAGAGAATAGCAAGAGGCCTTTTCTCCCCGGCTGCTCTGCCAAGCCCTTCCAGCTCAAACTATGTCGTTGCTCCTCTGGAAGGATCCCTGCACCGCGGCGTAGTTTTTCCGAAGAAGCCCTGCGTTTGCACGAGCAAATGAGGAATTCGTGGCAGGAAAGAGGAAGGAAAGGAAGTTTCTCTCCCTCAGCCTGCTTTGCTCAGAGGACTGGATGAAGTCAGGGAGTTCTCCCTTTCACTGAGAAACGTGCGGGCTGCTGTTGCCTGGGCGCTCTCTTCTTTGCAAAAGAGTCTGCAGTTCCACGCTTTGAACCGTGGAAAGGCGCCGGGCTCTGCTAAGATTTCCCCCGGCGCTTCGTTTGCCCTGGGCCAAAGCGAGCCTTCACAATAGCTGAACGCTAACACTGCATACTCGTTCCACTTCCAGAACCGGGCTACGGCGAGGCAGTTCTCCGGGGGAAAACGGCCCTTCGCGAAGGGCAGATCTGCTGAGCTCATTGCGAGAAAGCGAAAGCAAAGGACGCTTTTCTCCCTCTAACCGCTTTCGTCAGAGGAACGGGGGAAGTCACAGTGTTCTTTCTCTCCCTGAGATACACACAATCTGACGTTGCCTCTGAGCTCCGTTGCTGGCAAAGAACTGAAAGTGACATACATTCCTGTGGGGAAACACAGGGCTTTGCTAGGATTTCTCTAGGCAGTGTGTTTTCCCTGGGCCTCACTGTAGCAACACGATCTCGCCAGGGCAGAACTGCATGGGATTTCCTCTGCCAGGAGAGAGCTGCTGCTTTGTAGTTTGTGCTGGGAAACCTTGCTTTGGCAAGTGCGAATTGACCGCATTCAGGCAGAAAGAAAAGAGAATAGCAAGAGGCCTTTTCTCCCCGGCTGCTCTGCCAAGCCCTTCCAGCTCAAACTATGTCGTTGCTCCTCTGGAAGGATCCCTGCACCGCGGCGTAGTTTTTCCGAAGAAGCCCTGCGTTTGCACGAGCAAATGAGGAATTCGTGGCAGGAAAGAGGAAGGAAAGAAAGTTTCTCTCCCTCTGCCTGCTTTGCTCAGAGGACCGGATGAAGTCAGGGAGTTCTCCCTTTCACTGAGAAACGTGCGGGCTGCTGTTGCCTGGGCGCTCTCTTCTTTGCAAAAGAGTCTGCAGTTCCACGCTTTGAACCGTGGAAAGGCGCCGGGCTCTGCTAAGATTTCCCCCGGCGCTTCGTTTGCCCTGGGCCAAAGCGAGCCTTCACAATAGCTGAACGCTAACACTGCATACTCGTTCCACTTCCAGAACCGGGCTACGGCGAGCAGTTCTCCGGGGAAAACGGCCCTTCGCGAAGGGCAGATCTGCCGAGCTCATTGCGGGAAACCGAAAGCAAAGGACGCTTTTCTCCCTCTAACCGCTTTCGTCAGACGAACGGGGGAAGTCACAGTGTTCTTTCTCTCCCTGAGATACACACAGTCTGACGTTGCCTCTGAGCTCCGTTGCTGGCAAAGAACTGAAAGTGACATACATTCCTGTGGGGAAACACAGGGCTTTGCTAGGATTTCTCTAGGCAGTGTGTTTTCCCTGGGCCTCACTGTAGCAACACTATCTCGCCAGGGCAACACTGCATGGCACTTCCTCTGCCAGGAGAGAGCTGCTGCTTTGTAGTTTGTGCTGGGAAACCTTGCTTTGGCAAGTGCGAATTGACCGCATTCAGGCAGAAAGAAAAGAGAATAGCAAGAGGCCTTTTCTCCCCGGCTGCTCTGCCAAGCCCTTCCAGCTCAAACTATGTCGTTGCTCCTCTGGAAGGATCCCTGCACCGCGGCGTAGTTTTTCCGAAGAAGCCCTGCGTTTGCAAGAGCAAATGAGGAATTCGTGGCAGGAAAGAGGAAGGAAAGAAAGTTTCTCTCCCTCTGCCTGCTTTGCTCAGAGGACCGGATGAAGTCAGGGAGTTCTCCCTTTCACTGAGAAACGTGCGGGCTGCTGTTGCCTGGGCGCTCTCTTCTTTGCAAAAGAGTCTGCAGTTCCACGCTTTGAACCGTGGAAAGGCGCCGGGCTCTGCTAAGATTTCCCCCGGCGCTTCGTTTGCCCTGGGCCAAAGCGAGCCTTCACAATAGCTGAACGCTAACACTGCATACTCGTTCCACTTCCAGAACCGGGCTACGGCGAGGCAGTTCTCCGGGGGAAAACGGCCCTTCGCGAAGGGCAGATCTGCCGAGCTCATTGCGGGAAAGCGAAAGCAAAGGACGCTTTTCTCCCTCTAACCGCTTTCGTCAGAGGAACGGGGGAAGTCACAGTGTTCTTTCTCTCCCTGAGATACACACAATCTGACGTTGCCTCTGAGCTCCGTTGCTGGCAAAGAACTGAAAGTGACATACATTCCTGTGGGGAAACACAGGGCTTTGCTAGGATTTCTCTAGGCAGTGTGTTTTCCCTGGGCCTCACTGTAGCAACACGATCTCGCCAGGGCAACACTGCATGGCACTTCCTCTGCCAGGAGAGAGCTGCTTCTTTGTAGTTTCTGCTGGGAAACCTTGCTTTGGCAAGTGCGAATTGACCGCATTCAGGCAGAAAGAAAAGAGAATAGCAAGAGGCCTTTTCTCCCCGGCTGCTCTGCCAAGCCCTTCCAGCTCAAACTATGTCGTTGCTCCTCTGGAAGGATCCCTGCACCGCGGCGTAGTTTTTCCGAAGAAGCCCTGCGTTTGCACGAGCAAATGAGGAATTCGTGGCAGGAAAGAGGAAGGAAAGGAAGTTTCTCTCCCTCAGCCTGCTTTGCTCAGAGGACTGGATGAAGTCAGGGAGTTCTCCCTTTCACTGAGAAACGTGCGGGCTGCTGTTGCCTGGGCGCTCTCTTCTTTGCAAAAGAGTCTGCAGTTCCACGCTTTGAACCGTGGAAAGGCGCCGGGCTCTGCTAAGATTTCCCCCGGCGCTTCGTTTGCCCTGGGCCAAAGCGAGCCTTCACAATAGCTGAACGCTAACACTGCATACTCGTTCCACTTCCAGAACCGGGCTACGGCGAGGCAGTTCTCCGGGGGAAAACGGCCCTTCGCGAAGGGCAGATCTGCCGAGCTCATTGCGGGAAAGCGAAAGCAAAGGACGCTTTTCTCCCTCTAACCGCTTTCGTCAGAGGAACGGGGGAAGTCACAGTGTTCTTTCTCTCCCTGAGATACACACAATCTGACGTTGCCTCTGAGCTCCGTTGCTGGCAAAGAACTGAAAGTGACATACATTCCTGTGGGGAAACACAGGGCTTTGCTAGGATTTCTCTAGGCAGTGTGTTTTCCCTGGGCCTCACTGTAGCAACACTATCTCGCCAGGGCAACACTGCATGGCACTTCCTCTGCCAGGAGAGAGCTGCTTCTTTGTAGTTTCTGCTGGGAAACCTTGCTTTGGCAAGTGCGAATTGACCGCATTCAGGCAGAAAGAAAAGAGAATAGCAAGAGGCCTTTTCTCCCCGGCTGCTCTGCCAAGCCCTTCCAGCTCAAACTATGTCGTTGCTCCTCTGGAAGGATCCCTGCACCGCGGCGTAGTTTTTCCGAAGAAGCCCTGCGTTTGCACGAGCAAATGAGGAATTCGTGGCAGGAAAGAGGAAGGAAAGGAAGTTTCTCTCCCTCAGCCTGCTTTGCTCAGAGGACTGGATGAAGTCAGGGAGTTCTCCCTTTCACTGAGAAACGTGCGGGCTGCTGTTGCCTGGGCGCTCTCTTCTTTGCAAAAGAGTCTGCAGTTCCACGCTTTGAACCGTGGAAAGGCGCCGGGCTCTGCTAAGATTTCCCCCGGCGCTTCGTTTGCCCTGGGCCAAAGCGAGCCTTCACAATAGCTGAACGCTAACACTGCATACTCGTTCCACTTCCAGAACCGGGCTACGGCGAGGCAGTTCTCCGGGGGAAAACGGCCCTTCGCGAAGGGCAGATCTGCCGAGCTCATTGCGGGAAAGCGAAAGCAAAGGACGCTTTTCTCCCTCTAACCGCTTTCGTCAGAGGAACGGGGGAAGTCACAGTGTTCTTTCTCTCCCTGAGATACACACAATCTGACGTTGCCTCTGAGCTCCGTTGCTGGCAAAGAACTGAAAGTGACATACATTCCTGTGGGGAAACACAGGGCTTTGCTAGGATTTCTCTAGGCAGTGTGTTTTCCCTGGGCCTCACTGTAGCAACACGATCTCGCCAGGGCAACACTGCATGGCACTTCCTCTGCCAGGAGAGAGCTGCTGCTTTGTAGTTTCTGCTGGGAAACCTTGCTTTGGCAAGTGCGAATTGACCGCATTCAGGCAGAAAGAAAAGAGAATAGCAAGAGGCCTTTTCTCCCCGGCTGCTCTGCCAAGCCCTTCCAGCTCAAACTATGTCGTTGCTCCTCTGGAAGGATCCCTGCACCGCGGCGTAGTTTTTCCGAAGAAGCCCTGCGTTTGCAAGAGCAAATGAGGAATTCGTGGCAGGAAAGAGGAAGGAAAGAAAGTTTCTCTCCCTCTGCCTGCTTTGCTCAGAGGACCGGATGAAGTCAGGGAGTTCTCCCTTTCACTGAGAAACGTGCGGGCTGCTGTTGCCTGGGCGCTCTCTTCTTTGCAAAAGAGTCTGCAGTTCCACGCTTTGAACCGTGGAAAGGCGCCGGGCTCTGCTAAGATTTCCCCCGGCGCTTCGTTTGCCCTGGGCCAAAGCGAGCCTTCACAATAGCTGAACGCTAACACTGCATACTCGTTCCACTTCCAGAACCGGGCTACGGCGAGCAGTTCTCCGGGGAAAACGGCCCTTCGCGAAGGGCAGATCTGCCGAGCTCATTGCGGGAAACCGAAAGCAAAGGACGCTTTTCTCCCTCTAACCGCTTTCGTCAGACGAACGGGGGAAGTCACAGTGTTCTTTCTCTCCCTGAGATACACACAGTCTGATGTTGCCTCTGAGCTCCGTTGCTGGCAAAGAACTGAAAGTGACATACATTCCTGTGGGGAAACACAGGGCTTTGCTAGGATTTCTCTAGGCAGTGTGTTTTCCCTGGGCCTCACTGTAGCAACACTATCTCGCCAGGGCAACACTGCATGGCACTTCCTCTGCCAGGAGAGAGCTGCTGCTTTGTAGTTTGTGCTGGGAAACCTTGCTTTGGCAAGTGCGAATTGACCGCATTCAGGCAGAAAGAAAAGAGAATAGCAAGAGGCCTTTTCTCCCCGGCTGCTCTGCCAAGCCCTTCCAGCTCAAACTATGTCGTTGCTCCTCTGGAAGGATCCCTGCACCGCGGCGTAGTTTTTCCGAAGAAGCCCTGCGTTTGCAAGAGCAAATGAGGAATTCGTGGCAGGAAAGAGGAAGGAAAGAAAGTTTCTCTCCCTCTGCCTGCTTTGCTCAGAGGACCGGATGAAGTCAGGGAGTTCTCCCTTTCACTGAGAAACGTGCGGGCTGCTGTTGCCTGGGCGCTCTCTTCTTTGCAAAAGAGTCTGCAGTTCCACGCTTTGAACCGTGGAAAGGCGCCGGGCTCTGCTAAGATTTCCCCCGGCGCTTCGTTTGCCCTGGGCCAAAGCGAGCCTTCACAATAGCTGAACGCTAACACTGCATACTCGTTCCACTTCCAGAACCGGGCTACGGCGAGGCAGTTCTCCGGGGGAAAACGGCCCTTCGCGAAGGGCAGATCTGCCGAGCTCATTGCGGGAAAGCGAAAGCAAAGGACGCTTTTCTCCCTCTAACCGCTTTCGTCAGAGGAACGGGGGAAGTCACAGTGTTCTTTCTCTCCCTGAGATACACACAATCTGACGTTGCCTCTGAGCTCCGTTGCTGGCAAAGAACTGAAAGTGACATACATTCCTGTGGGGAAACACAGGGCTTTGCTAGGATTTCTCTAGGCAGTGTGTTTTCCCTGGGCCTCACTGTAGCAACACGATCTCGCCAGGGCAACACTGCATGGCACTTCCTCTGCCAGGAGAGAGCTGCTTCTTTGTAGTTTCTGCTGGGAAACCTTGCTTTGGCAAGTGCGAATTGACCGCATTCAGGCAGAAAGAAAAGAGAATAGCAAGAGGCCTTTTCTCCCCGGCTGCTCTGCCAAGCCCTTCCAGCTCAAACTATGTCGTTGCTCCTCTGGAAGGATCCCTGCACCGCGGCGTAGTTTTTCCGAAGAAGCCCTGCGTTTGCACGAGCAAATGAGGAATTCGTGGCAGGAAAGAGGAAGGAAAGGAAGTTTCTCTCCCTCAGCCTGCTTTGCTCAGAGGACTGGATGAAGTCAGGGAGTTCTCCCTTTCACTGAGAAACGTGCGGGCTGCTGTTGCCTGGGCGCTCTCTTCTTTGCAAAAGAGTCTGCAGTTCCACGCTTTGAACCGTGGAAAGGCGCCGGGCTCTGCTAAGATTTCCCCCGGCGCTTCGTTTGCCCTGGGCCAAAGCGAGCCTTCACAATAGCTGAACGCTAACACTGCATACTCGTTCCACTTCCAGAACCGGGCTACGGCGAGGCAGTTCTCCGGGGGAAAACGGCCCTTCGCGAAGGGCAGATCTGCCGAGCTCATTGCGGGAAAGCGAAAGCAAAGGACGCTTTTCTCCCTCTAACCGCTTTCGTCAGAGGAACGGGGGAAGTCACAGTGTTCTTTCTCTCCCTGAGATACACACAATCTGACGTTGCCTCTGAGCTCCGTTGCTGGCAAAGAACTGAAAGTGACATACATTCCTGTGGGGAAACACAGGGCTTTGCTAGGATTTCTCTAGGCAGTGTGTTTTCCCTGGGCCTCACTGTAGCAACACGATCTCGCCAGGGCAACACTGCATGGCACTTCCTCTGCCAGGAGAGAGCTGCTTCTTTGTAGTTTCTGCTGGGAAACCTTGCTTTGGCAAGTGCGAATTGACCGCATTCAGGCAGAAAGAAAAGAGAATAGCAAGAGGCCTTTTCTCCCCGGCTGCTCTGCCAAGCCCTTCCAGCTCAAACTATGTCGTTGCTCCTCTGGAAGGATCCCTGCACCGCGGCGTAGTTTTTCCGAAGAAGCCCTGCGTTTGCAAGAGCAAATGAGGAATTCGTGGCAGGAAAGAGGAAGGAAAGAAAGTTTCTCTCCCTCTGCCTGCTTTGCTCAGAGGACCGGATGAAGTCAGGGAGTTCTCCCTTTCACTGAGAAACGTGCGGGCTGCTGTTGCCTGGGCGCTCTCTTCTTTGCAAAAGAGTCTGCAGTTCCACGCTTTGAACCGTGGAAAGGCGCCGGGCTCTGCTAAGATTTCCCCCGGCGCTTCGTTTGCCCTGGGCCAAAGCGAGCCTTCACAATAGCTGAACGCTAACACTGCATACTCGTTCCACTTCCAGAACCGGGCTACGGCGAGGCAGTTCTCCGGGGGAAAACGGCCCTTCGCGAAGGGCAGATCTGCCGAGCTCATTGCGGGAAAGCGAAAGCAAAGGACGCTTTTCTCCCTCTAACCGCTTTCGTCAGAGGAACGGGGGAAGTCACAGTGTTCTTTCTCTCCCTGAGATACACACAATCTGACGTTGCCTCTGAGCTCCGTTGCTGGCAAAGAACTGAAAGTGACATACATTCCTGTGGGGAAACACAGGGCTTTGCTAGGATTTCTCTAGGCAGTGTGTTTTCCCTGGGCCTCACTGTAGCAACACGATCTCGCCAGGGCAACACTGCATGGCACTTCCTCTGCCAGGAGAGAGCTGCTTCTTTGTAGTTTCTGCTGGGAAACCTTGCTTTGGCAAGTGCGAATTGACCGCATTCAGGCAGAAAGAAAAGAGAATAGCAAGAGGCCTTTTCTCCCCGGCTGCTCTGCCAAGCCCTTCCAGCTCAAACTATGTCGTTGCTCCTCTGGAAGGATCCCTGCACCGCGGCGTAGTTTTTCCGAAGAAGCCCTGCGTTTGCACGAGCAAATGAGGAATTCGTGGCAGGAAAGAGGAAGGAAAGGAAGTTTCTCTCCCTCAGCCTGCTTTGCTCAGAGGACTGGATGAAGTCAGGGAGTTCTCCCTTTCACTGAGAAACGTGCGGGCTGCTGTTGCCTGGGCGCTCTCTTCTTTGCAAAAGAGTCTGCAGTTCCACGCTTTGAACCGTGGAAAGGCGCCGGGCTCTGCTAAGATTTCCCCCGGCGCTTCGTTTGCCCTGGGCCAAAGCGAGCCTTCACAATAGCTGAACGCTAACACTGCATACTCGTTCCACTTCCAGAACCGGGCTACGGCGAGGCAGTTCTCCGGGGGAAAACGGCCCTTCGCGAAGGGCAGATCTGCTGAGCTCATTGCGAGAAAGCGAAAGCAAAGGACGCTTTTCTCCCTCTAACCGCTTTCGTCAGAGGAACGGGGGAAGTCACAGTGTTCTTTCTCTCCCTGAGATACACACAATCTGACGTTGCCTCTGAGCTCCGTTGCTGGCAAAGAACTGAAAGTGACATACATTCCTGTGGGGAAACACAGGGCTTTGCTAGGATTTCTCTAGGCAGTGTGTTTTCCCTGGGCCTCACTGTAGCAACACGATCTCGCCAGGGCAGAACTGCATGGGATTTCCTCTGCCAGGAGAGAGCTGCTGCTTTGTAGTTTGTGCTGGGAAACCTTGCTTTGGCAAGTGCGAATTGACCGCATTCAGGCAGAAAGAAAAGAGAATAGCAAGAGGCCTTTTCTCCCCGGCTGCTCTGCCAAGCCCTTCCAGCTCAAACTATGTCGTTGCTCCTCTGGAAGGATCCCTGCACCGCGGCGTAGTTTTTCCGAAGAAGCCCTGCGTTTGCACGAGCAAATGAGGAATTCGTGGCAGGAAAGAGGAAGGAAAGAAAGTTTCTCTCCCTCTGCCTGCTTTGCTCAGAGGACCGGATGAAGTCAGGGAGTTCTCCCTTTCACTGAGAAACGTGCGGGCTGCTGTTGCCTGGGCGCTCTCTTCTTTGCCAAAGAGTCTGCAGTTCCACGCTTTGAACCGTGGAAAGGCGCCGGGCTCTGCTAAGATTTCCCCCGGCGCTTCGTTTGCCCTGGGCCAAAGCGAGCCTTCACAATAGCTGAACGCTAACACTGCATACTCGTTCCACTTCCAGAACCGGGCTACGGCGAGGCAGTTCTCTGGGGGAAAACGGCCCTTCGCGAAGGGCAGATCTGCCGAGCTCATTGCGGGAAAGCGAAAGCAAAGGACGCTTTTCGCCCTCTAACCGCTTTCGTCAGAGGAACTGGGGAAGTCACAGTGTTCTTTCTCTCCCTGAGATACACACAATCTGACGTTGCCTCTGAGCTCCGTTGCTGGCAAAGAACTGAAAGTGACATACATTCCTGTGGGGAAACACAGGGCTTTGCTAGGATTTCTCTAGGCAGTGTGTTTTCCCTGGGCCTCACTGTAGCAACACTATCTCGCCAGGGCAGAACTGCATGGGATTTCCTCTGCCAGGAGAGAGCTGCTGCTTTGTAGTTTGTGCTGGGAAACCTTGCTTTGGCAAGTGCGAATTGACCGCATTCAGGCAGAAAGAAAAGAGAATAGCAAGAGGCCTTTTCTCCCCGGCTGCTCTGCCAAGCCCTTCCAGCTCAAACTATGTCGTTGCTCCTCTGGAAGGATCCCTGCACCGCGGCGTAGTTTTTCCGAAGAAGCCCTGCGTTTGCACGAGCAAATGAGGAATTCGTGGCAGGAAAGAGGAAGGAAAGAAAGTTTCTCTCCCTCTGCCTGCTTTGCTCAGAGGACCGGATGAAGTCAGGGAGTTCTCCCTTTCACTGAGAAACGTGCGGGCTGCTGTTGCCTGGGCGCTCTCTTCTCTGCAAAAGAGTCTGCAATTCCACGCTTTGAACCGTGGAAAGGCGCCGGGCTCTGCTAAGATTTCCCCCGGCGCTTCGTTTACCCTGGGCCAAAGCGAGCCTTCACAATAGCTGAACGCTAACACTGCATACTCGTTCCACTTCCAGAACCGGGCTACGGCGAGCAGTTCTCCGGGGAAAACGGCCCTTCGCGAAGGGCAGATCTGCCGAGCTCATTGCGGGAAACCGAAAGCAAAGGACGCTTTTCTCCCTCTAACCGCTTTCGTCAGAGGAACGGGGGAAGTCACAGTGTTCTTTCTCTCCCTGAGATACACACAGTCTGACGTTGCCTCTGAGCTCCGTTGCTGGCAAAGAACTGAAAGTGACATACATTCCTGTGGGGAAACACAGGGCTTTGCTAGGATTTCTCTAGGCAGTGTGTTTTCCCTGGGCCTCACTGTAGCAACACTATCTCGCCAGGGCAACACTGCATGGCACTTCCTCTGCCAGGAGAGAGCTGCTGCTTTGTAGTTTGTGCTGGGAAACCTTGCTTTGGCAAGTGCGAATTGACCGCATTCAGGCAGAAAGAAAAGAGAATAGCAAGAGGCCTTTTCTCCCCGGCTGCTCTGCCAAGCCCTTCCAGCTCAAACTATGTCGTTGCTCCTCTGGAAGGATCCCTGCACCGCGGCGTAGTTTTTCCGAAGAAGCCCTGCGTTTGCAAGAGCAAATGAGGAATTCGTGGCAGGAAAGAGGAAGGAAAGAAAGTTTCTCTCCCTCTGCCTGCTTTGCTCAGAGGACCGGATGAAGTCAGGGAGTTCTCCCTTTCACTGAGAAACGTGCGGGCTGCTGTTGCCTGGGCGCTCTCTTCTTTGCAAAAGAGTCTGCAGTTCCACGCTTTGAACCGTGGAAAGGCGCCGGGCTCTGCTAAGATTTCCCCCGGCGCTTCGTTTGCCCTGGGCCAAAGCGAGCCTTCACAATAGCTGAACGCTAACACTGCATACTCGTTCCACTTCCAGAACCGGGCTACGGCGAGCAGTTCTCCGGGGAAAACGGCCCTTCGCGAAGGGCAGATCTGCCGAGCTCATTGCGGGAAACCGAAAGCAAAGGACGCTTTTCTCCCTCTAACCGCTTTCGTCAGACGAACGGGGGAAGTCACAGTGTTCTTTCTCTCCCTGAGATACACACAGTCTGACGTTGCCTCTGAGCTCCGTTGCTGGCAAAGAACTGAAAGTGACATACATTCCTGTGGGGAAACACAGGGCTTTGCTAGGATTTCTCTAGGCAGTGTGTTTTCCCTGGGCCTCACTGTAGCAACACTATCTCGCCAGGGCAACACTGCATGGCACTTCCTCTGCCAGGAGAGAGCTGCTGCTTTGTAGTTTGTGCTGGGAAACCTTGCTTTGGCAAGTGCGAATTGACCGCATTCAGGCAGAAAGAAAAGAGAATAGCAAGAGGCCTTTTCTCCCCGGCTGCTCTGCCAAGCCCTTCCAGCTCAAACTATGTCGTTGCTCCTCTGGAAGGATCCCTGCACCGCGGCGTAGTTTTTCCGAAGAAGCCCTGCGTTTGCAAGAGCAAATGAGGAATTCGTGGCAGGAAAGAGGAAGGAAAGAAAGTTTCTCTCCCTCTGCCTGCTTTGCTCAGAGGACCGGATGAAGTCAGGGAGTTCTCCCTTTCACTGAGAAACGTGCGGGCTGCTGTTGCCTGGGCGCTCTCTTCTTTGCAAAAGAGTCTGCAGTTCCACGCTTTGAACCGTGGAAAGGCGCCGGGCTCTGCTAAGATTTCCCCCGGCGCTTCGTTTGCCCTGGGCCAAAGCGAGCCTTCACAATAGCTGAACGCTAACACTGCATACTCGTTCCACTTCCAGAACCGGGCTACGGCGAGGCAGTTCTCCGGGGGAAAACGGCCCTTCGCGAAGGGCAGATCTGCCGAGCTCATTGCGGGAAAGCGAAAGCAAAGGACGCTTTTCTCCCTCTAACCGCTTTCGTCAGAGGAACGGGGGAAGTCACAGTGTTCTTTCTCTCCCTGAGATACACACAATCTGACGTTGCCTCTGAGCTCCGTTGCTGGCAAAGAACTGAAAGTGACATACATTCCTGTGGGGAAACACAGGGCTTTGCTAGGATTTCTCTAGGCAGTGTGTTTTCCCTGGGCCTCACTGTAGCAACACGATCTCGCCAGGGCAACACTGCATGGCACTTCCTCTGCCAGGAGAGAGCTGCTTCTTTGTAGTTTCTGCTGGGAAACCTTGCTTTGGCAAGTGCGAATTGACCGCATTCAGGCAGAAAGAAAAGAGAATAGCAAGAGGCCTTTTCTCCCCGGCTGCTCTGCCAAGCCCTTCCAGCTCAAACTATGTCGTTGCTCCTCTGGAAGGATCCCTGCACCGCGGCGTAGTTTTTCCGAAGAAGCCCTGCGTTTGCACGAGCAAATGAGGAATTCGTGGCAGGAAAGAGGAAGGAAAGGAAGTTTCTCTCCCTCAGCCTGCTTTGCTCAGAGGACTGGATGAAGTCAGGGAGTTCTCCCTTTCACTGAGAAACGTGCGGGCTGCTGTTGCCTGGGCGCTCTCTTCTTTGCAAAAGAGTCTGCAGTTCCACGCTTTGAACCGTGGAAAGGCGCCGGGCTCTGCTAAGATTTCCCCCGGCGCTTCGTTTGCCCTGGGCCAAAGCGAGCCTTCACAATAGCTGAACGCTAACACTGCATACTCGTTCCACTTCCAGAACCGGGCTACGGCGAGGCAGTTCTCCGGGGGAAAACGGCCCTTCGCGAAGGGCAGATCTGCCGAGCTCATTGCGGGAAAGCGAAAGCAAAGGACGCTTTTCTCCCTCTAACCGCTTTCGTCAGAGGAACGGGGGAAGTCACAGTGTTCTTTCTCTCCCTGAGATACACACAATCTGACGTTGCCTCTGAGCTCCGTTGCTGGCAAAGAACTGAAAGTGACATACATTCCTGTGGGGAAACACAGGGCTTTGCTAGGATTTCTCTAGGCAGTGTGTTTTCCCTGGGCCTCACTGTAGCAACACGATCTCGCCAGGGCAACACTGCATGGCACTTCCTCTGCCAGGAGAGAGCTGCTGCTTTGTAGTTTCTGCTGGGAAACCTTGCTTTGGCAAGTGCGAATTGACCGCATTCAGGCAGAAAGAAAAGAGAATAGCAAGAGGCCTTTTCTCCCCGGCTGCTCTGCCAAGCCCTTCCAGCTCAAACTATGTCGTTGCTCCTCTGGAAGGATCCCTGCACCGCGGCGTAGTTTTTCCGAAGAAGCCCTGCGTTTGCAAGAGCAAATGAGGAATTCGTGGCAGGAAAGAGGAAGGAAAGAAAGTTTCTCTCCCTCTGCCTGCTTTGCTCAGAGGACCGGATGAAGTCAGGGAGTTCTCCCTTTCACTGAGAAACGTGCGGGCTGCTGTTGCCTGGGCGCTCTCTTCTTTGCAAAAGAGTCTGCAGTTCCACGCTTTGAACCGTGGAAAGGCGCCGGGCTCTGCTAAGATTTCCCCCGGCGCTTCGTTTGCCCTGGGCCAAAGCGAGCCTTCACAATAGCTGAACGCTAACACTGCATACTCGTTCCACTTCCAGAACCGGGCTACGGCGAGGCAGTTCTCCGGGGGAAAACGGCCCTTCGCGAAGGGCAGATCTGCCGAGCTCATTGCGGGAAAGCGAAAGCAAAGGACGCTTTTCTCCCTCTAACCGCTTTCGTCAGAGGAACGGGGGAAGTCACAGTGTTCTTTCTCTCCCTGAGATACACACAATCTGACGTTGCCTCTGAGCTCCGTTGCTGGCAAAGAACTGAAAGTGACATACATTCCTGTGGGGAAACACAGGGCTTTGCTAGGATTTCTCTAGGCAGTGTGTTTTCCCTGGGCCTCACTGTAGCAACACGATCTCGCCAGGGCAACACTGCATGGCACTTCCTCTGCCAGGAGAGAGCTGCTTCTTTGTAGTTTCTGCTGGGAAACCTTGCTTTGGCAAGTGCGAATTGACCGCATTCAGGCAGAAAGAAAAGAGAATAGCAAGAGGCCTTTTCTCCCCGGCTGCTCTGCCAAGCCCTTCCAGCTCAAACTATGTCGTTGCTCCTCTGGAAGGATCCCTGCACCGCGGCGTAGTTTTTCCGAAGAAGCCCTGCGTTTGCACGAGCAAATGAGGAATTCGTGGCAGGAAAGAGGAAGGAAAGGAAGTTTCTCTCCCTCAGCCTGCTTTGCTCAGAGGACTGGATGAAGTCAGGGAGTTCTCCCTTTCACTGAGAAACGTGCGGGCTGCTGTTGCCTGGGCGCTCTCTTCTTTGCAAAAGAGTCTGCAGTTCCACGCTTTGAACCGTGGAAAGGCGCCGGGCTCTGCTAAGATTTCCCCCGGCGCTTCGTTTGCCCTGGGCCAAAGCGAGCCTTCACAATAGCTGAACGCTAACACTGCATACTCGTTCCACTTCCAGAACCGGGCTACGGCGAGGCAGTTCTCCGGGGGAAAACGGCCCTTCGCGAAGGGCAGATCTGCTGAGCTCATTGCGAGAAAGCGAAAGCAAAGGACGCTTTTCTCCCTCTAACCGCTTTCGTCAGAGGAACGGGGGAAGTCACAGTGTTCTTTCTCTCCCTGAGATACACACAATCTGACGTTGCCTCTGAGCTCCGTTGCTGGCAAAGAACTGAAAGTGACATACATTCCTGTGGGGAAACACAGGGCTTTGCTAGGATTTCTCTAGGCAGTGTGTTTTCCCTGGGCCTCACTGTAGCAACACGATCTCGCCAGGGCAGAACTGCATGGGATTTCCTCTGCCAGGAGAGAGCTGCTGCTTTGTAGTTTGTGCTGGGAAACCTTGCTTTGGCAAGTGCGAATTGACCGCATTCAGGCAGAAAGAAAAGAGAATAGCAAGAGGCCTTTTCTCCCCGGCTGCTCTGCCAAGCCCTTCCAGCTCAAACTATGTCGTTGCTCCTCTGGAAGGATCCCTGCACCGCGGCGTAGTTTTTCCGAAGAAGCCCTGCGTTTGCACGAGCAAATGAGGAATTCGTGGCAGGAAAGAGGAAGGAAAGAAAGTTTCTCTCCCTCTGCCTGCTTTGCTCAGAGGACCGGATGAAGTCAGGGAGTTCTCCCTTTCACTGAGAAACGTGCGGGCTGCTGTTGCCTGGGCGCTCTCTTCTTTGCAAAAGAGTCTGCAGTTCCACGCTTTGAACCGTGGAAAGGCGCCGGGCTCTGCTAAGATTTCCCCCGGCGCTTCGTTTGCCCTGGGCCAAAGCGAGCCTTCACAATAGCTGAACGCTAACACTGCATACTCGTTCCACTTCCAGAACCGGGCTACGGCGAGCAGTTCTCCGGGGAAAACGGCCCTTCGCGAAGGGCAGATCTGCCGAGCTCATTGCGGGAAACCGAAAGCAAAGGACGCTTTTCTCCCTCTAACCGCTTTCGTCAGACGAACGGGGGAAGTCACAGTGTTCTTTCTCTCCCTGAGATACACACAGTCTGACGTTGCCTCTGAGCTCCGTTGCTGGCAAAGAACTGAAAGTGACATACATTCCTGTGGGGAAACACAGGGCTTTGCTAGGATTTCTCTAGGCAGTGTGTTTTCCCTGGGCCTCACTGTAGCAACACTATCTCGCCAGGGCAACACTGCATGGCACTTCCTCTGCCAGGAGAGAGCTGCTGCTTTGTAGTTTGTGCTGGGAAACCTTGCTTTGGCAAGTGCGAATTGACCGCATTCAGGCAGAAAGAAAAGAGAATAGCAAGAGGCCTTTTCTCCCCGGCTGCTCTGCCAAGCCCTTCCAGCTCAAACTATGTCGTTGCTCCTCTGGAAGGATCCCTGCACCGCGGCGTAGTTTTTCCGAAGAAGCCCTGCGTTTGCAAGAGCAAATGAGGAATTCGTGGCAGGAAAGAGGAAGGAAAGAAAGTTTCTCTCCCTCTGCCTGCTTTGCTCAGAGGACCGGATGAAGTCAGGGAGTTCTCCCTTTCACTGAGAAACGTGCGGGCTGCTGTTGCCTGGGCGCTCTCTTCTTTGCAAAAGAGTCTGCAGTTCCACGCTTTGAACCGTGGAAAGGCGCCGGGCTCTGCTAAGATTTCCCCCGGCGCTTCGTTTGCCCTGGGCCAAAGCGAGCCTTCACAATAGCTGAACGCTAACACTGCATACTCGTTCCACTTCCAGAACCGGGCTACGGCGAGGCAGTTCTCCGGGGGAAAACGGCCCTTCGCGAAGGGCAGATCTGCCGAGCTCATTGCGGGAAAGCGAAAGCAAAGGACGCTTTTCTCCCTCTAACCGCTTTCGTCAGAGGAACGGGGGAAGTCACAGTGTTCTTTCTCTCCCTGAGATACACACAATCTGACGTTGCCTCTGAGCTCCGTTGCTGGCAAAGAACTGAAAGTGACATACATTCCTGTGGGGAAACACAGGGCTTTGCTAGGATTTCTCTAGGCAGTGTGTTTTCCCTGGGCCTCACTGTAGCAACACGATCTCGCCAGGGCAACACTGCATGGCACTTCCTCTGCCAGGAGAGAGCTGCTTCTTTGTAGTTTCTGCTGGGAAACCTTGCTTTGGCAAGTGCGAATTGACCGCATTCAGGCAGAAAGAAAAGAGAATAGCAAGAGGCCTTTTCTCCCCGGCTGCTCTGCCAAGCCCTTCCAGCTCAAACTATGTCGTTGCTCCTCTGGAAGGATCCCTGCACCGCGGCGTAGTTTTTCCGAAGAAGCCCTGCGTTTGCACGAGCAAATGAGGAATTCGTGGCAGGAAAGAGGAAGGAAAGGAAGTTTCTCTCCCTCAGCCTGCTTTGCTCAGAGGACTGGATGAAGTCAGGGAGTTCTCCCTTTCACTGAGAAACGTGCGGGCTGCTGTTGCCTGGGCGCTCTCTTCTTTGCAAAAGAGTCTGCAGTTCCACGCTTTGAACCGTGGAAAGGCGCCGGGCTCTGCTAAGATTTCCCCCGGCGCTTCGTTTGCCCTGGGCCAAAGCGAGCCTTCACAATAGCTGAACGCTAACACTGCATACTCGTTCCACTTCCAGAACCGGGCTACGGCGAGGCAGTTCTCCGGGGGAAAACGGCCCTTCGCGAAGGGCAGATCTGCCGAGCTCATTGCGGGAAAGCGAAAGCAAAGGACGCTTTTCTCCCTCTAACCGCTTTCGTCAGAGGAACGGGGGAAGTCACAGTGTTCTTTCTCTCCCTGAGATACACACAATCTGACGTTGCCTCTGAGCTCCGTTGCTGGCAAAGAACTGAAAGTGACATACATTCCTGTGGGGAAACACAGGGCTTTGCTAGGATTTCTCTAGGCAGTGTGTTTTCCCTGGGCCTCACTGTAGCAACACTATCTCGCCAGGGCAACACTGCATGGCACTTCCTCTGCCAGGAGAGAGCTGCTTCTTTGTAGTTTCTGCTGGGAAACCTTGCTTTGGCAAGTGCGAATTGACCGCATTCAGGCAGAAAGAAAAGAGAATAGCAAGAGGCCTTTTCTCCCCGGCTGCTCTGCCAAGCCCTTCCAGCTCAAACTATGTCGTTGCTCCTCTGGAAGGATCCCTGCACCGCGGCGTAGTTTTTCCGAAGAAGCCCTGCGTTTGCACGAGCAAATGAGGAATTCGTGGCAGGAAAGAGGAAGGAAAGGAAGTTTCTCTCCCTCAGCCTGCTTTGCTCAGAGGACTGGATGAAGTCAGGGAGTTCTCCCTTTCACTGAGAAACGTGCGGGCTGCTGTTGCCTGGGCGCTCTCTTCTTTGCAAAAGAGTCTGCAGTTCCACGCTTTGAACCGTGGAAAGGCGCCGGGCTCTGCTAAGATTTCCCCCGGCGCTTCGTTTGCCCTGGGCCAAAGCGAGCCTTCACAATAGCTGAACGCTAACACTGCATACTCGTTCCACTTCCAGAACCGGGCTACGGCGAGGCAGTTCTCCGGGGGAAAACGGCCCTTCGCGAAGGGCAGATCTGCCGAGCTCATTGCGGGAAAGCGAAAGCAAAGGACGCTTTTCTCCCTCTAACCGCTTTCGTCAGAGGAACGGGGGAAGTCACAGTGTTCTTTCTCTCCCTGAGATACACACAATCTGACGTTGCCTCTGAGCTCCGTTGCTGGCAAAGAACTGAAAGTGACATACATTCCTGTGGGGAAACACAGGGCTTTGCTAGGATTTCTCTAGGCAGTGTGTTTTCCCTGGGCCTCACTGTAGCAACACGATCTCGCCAGGGCAACACTGCATGGCACTTCCTCTGCCAGGAGAGAGCTGCTGCTTTGTAGTTTCTGCTGGGAAACCTTGCTTTGGCAAGTGCGAATTGACCGCATTCAGGCAGAAAGAAAAGAGAATAGCAAGAGGCCTTTTCTCCCCGGCTGCTCTGCCAAGCCCTTCCAGCTCAAACTATGTCGTTGCTCCTCTGGAAGGATCCCTGCACCGCGGCGTAGTTTTTCCGAAGAAGCCCTGCGTTTGCAAGAGCAAATGAGGAATTCGTGGCAGGAAAGAGGAAGGAAAGAAAGTTTCTCTCCCTCTGCCTGCTTTGCTCAGAGGACCGGATGAAGTCAGGGAGTTCTCCCTTTCACTGAGAAACGTGCGGGCTGCTGTTGCCTGGGCGCTCTCTTCTTTGCAAAAGAGTCTGCAGTTCCACGCTTTGAACCGTGGAAAGGCGCCGGGCTCTGCTAAGATTTCCCCCGGCGCTTCGTTTGCCCTGGGCCAAAGCGAGCCTTCACAATAGCTGAACGCTAACACTGCATACTCGTTCCACTTCCAGAACCGGGCTACGGCGAGCAGTTCTCCGGGGAAAACGGCCCTTCGCGAAGGGCAGATCTGCCGAGCTCATTGCGGGAAACCGAAAGCAAAGGACGCTTTTCTCCCTCTAACCGCTTTCGTCAGACGAACGGGGGAAGTCACAGTGTTCTTTCTCTCCCTGAGATACACACAGTCTGACGTTGCCTCTGAGCTCCGTTGCTGGCAAAGAACTGAAAGTGACATACATTCCTGTGGGGAAACACAGGGCTTTGCTAGGATTTCTCTAGGCAGTGTGTTTTCCCTGGGCCTCACTGTAGCAACACTATCTCGCCAGGGCAACACTGCATGGCACTTCCTCTGCCAGGAGAGAGCTGCTGCTTTGTAGTTTGTGCTGGGAAACCTTGCTTTGGCAAGTGCGAATTGACCGCATTCAGGCAGAAAGAAAAGAGAATAGCAAGAGGCCTTTTCTCCCCGGCTGCTCTGCCAAGCCCTTCCAGCTCAAACTATGTCGTTGCTCCTCTGGAAGGATCCCTGCACCGCGGCGTAGTTTTTCCGAAGAAGCCCTGCGTTTGCAAGAGCAAATGAGGAATTCGTGGCAGGAAAGAGGAAGGAAAGAAAGTTTCTCTCCCTCTGCCTGCTTTGCTCAGAGGACCGGATGAAGTCAGGGAGTTCTCCCTTTCACTGAGAAACGTGCGGGCTGCTGTTGCCTGGGCGCTCTCTTCTTTGCAAAAGAGTCTGCAGTTCCACGCTTTGAACCGTGGAAAGGCGCCGGGCTCTGCTAAGATTTCCCCCGGCGCTTCGTTTGCCCTGGGCCAAAGCGAGCCTTCACAATAGCTGAACGCTAACACTGCATACTCGTTCCACTTCCAGAACCGGGCTACGGCGAGGCAGTTCTCCGGGGGAAAACGGCCCTTCGCGAAGGGCAGATCTGCCGAGCTCATTGCGGGAAAGCGAAAGCAAAGGACGCTTTTCTCCCTCTAACCGCTTTCGTCAGAGGAACGGGGGAAGTCACAGTGTTCTTTCTCTCCCTGAGATACACACAATCTGACGTTGCCTCTGAGCTCCGTTGCTGGCAAAGAACTGAAAGTGACATACATTCCTGTGGGGAAACACAGGGCTTTGCTAGGATTTCTCTAGGCAGTGTGTTTTCCCTGGGCCTCACTGTAGCAACACGATCTCGCCAGGGCAACACTGCATGGCACTTCCTCTGCCAGGAGAGAGCTGCTTCTTTGTAGTTTCTGCTGGGAAACCTTGCTTTGGCAAGTGCGAATTGACCGCATTCAGGCAGAAAGAAAAGAGAATAGCAAGAGGCCTTTTCTCCCCGGCTGCTCTGCCAAGCCCTTCCAGCTCAAACTATGTCGTTGCTCCTCTGGAAGGATCCCTGCACCGCGGCGTAGTTTTTCCGAAGAAGCCCTGCGTTTGCACGAGCAAATGAGGAATTCGTGGCAGGAAAGAGGAAGGAAAGGAAGTTTCTCTCCCTCAGCCTGCTTTGCTCAGAGGACTGGATGAAGTCAGGGAGTTCTCCCTTTCACTGAGAAACGTGCGGGCTGCTGTTGCCTGGGCGCTCTCTTCTTTGCAAAAGAGTCTGCAGTTCCACGCTTTGAACCGTGGAAAGGCGCCGGGCTCTGCTAAGATTTCCCCCGGCGCTTCGTTTGCCCTGGGCCAAAGCGAGCCTTCACAATAGCTGAACGCTAACACTGCATACTCGTTCCACTTCCAGAACCGGGCTACGGCGAGGCAGTTCTCCGGGGGAAAACGGCCCTTCGCGAAGGGCAGATCTGCCGAGCTCATTGCGGGAAAGCGAAAGCAAAGGACGCTTTTCTCCCTCTAACCGCTTTCGTCAGAGGAACGGGGGAAGTCACAGTGTTCTTTCTCTCCCTGAGATACACACAATCTGACGTTGCCTCTGAGCTCCGTTGCTGGCAAAGAACTGAAAGTGACATACATTCCTGTGGGGAAACACAGGGCTTTGCTAGGATTTCTCTAGGCAGTGTGTTTTCCCTGGGCCTCACTGTAGCAACACGATCTCGCCAGGGCAACACTGCATGGCACTTCCTCTGCCAGGAGAGAGCTGCTGCTTTGTAGTTTCTGCTGGGAAACCTTGCTTTGGCAAGTGCGAATTGACCGCATTCAGGCAGAAAGAAAAGAGAATAGCAAGAGGCCTTTTCTCCCCGGCTGCTCTGCCAAGCCCTTCCAGCTCAAACTATGTCGTTGCTCCTCTGGAAGGATCCCTGCACCGCGGCGTAGTTTTTCCGAAGAAGCCCTGCGTTTGCAAGAGCAAATGAGGAATTCGTGGCAGGAAAGAGGAAGGAAAGAAAGTTTCTCTCCCTCTGCCTGCTTTGCTCAGAGGACCGGATGAAGTCAGGGAGTTCTCCCTTTCACTGAGAAACGTGCGGGCTGCTGTTGCCTGGGCGCTCTCTTCTTTGCAAAAGAGTCTGCAGTTCCACGCTTTGAACCGTGGAAAGGCGCCGGGCTCTGCTAAGATTTCCCCCGGCGCTTCGTTTGCCCTGGGCCAAAGCGAGCCTTCACAATAGCTGAACGCTAACACTGCATACTCGTTCCACTTCCAGAACCGGGCTACGGCGAGGCAGTTCTCCGGGGGAAAACGGCCCTTCGCGAAGGGCAGATCTGCCGAGCTCATTGCGGGAAAGCGAAAGCAAAGGACGCTTTTCTCCCTCTAACCGCTTTCGTCAGAGGAACGGGGGAAGTCACAGTGTTCTTTCTCTCCCTGAGATACACACAATCTGACGTTGCCTCTGAGCTCCGTTGCTGGCAAAGAACTGAAAGTGACATACATTCCTGTGGGGAAACACAGGGCTTTGCTAGGATTTCTCTAGGCAGTGTGTTTTCCCTGGGCCTCACTGTAGCAACACGATCTCGCCAGGGCAACACTGCATGGCACTTCCTCTGCCAGGAGAGAGCTGCTTCTTTGTAGTTTCTGCTGGGAAACCTTGCTTTGGCAAGTGCGAATTGACCGCATTCAGGCAGAAAGAAAAGAGAATAGCAAGAGGCCTTTTCTCCCCGGCTGCTCTGCCAAGCCCTTCCAGCTCAAACTATGTCGTTGCTCCTCTGGAAGGATCCCTGCACCGCGGCGTAGTTTTTCCGAAGAAGCCCTGCGTTTGCACGAGCAAATGAGGAATTCGTGGCAGGAAAGAGGAAGGAAAGGAAGTTTCTCTCCCTCAGCCTGCTTTGCTCAGAGGACTGGATGAAGTCAGGGAGTTCTCCCTTTCACTGAGAAACGTGCGGGCTGCTGTTGCCTGGGCGCTCTCTTCTTTGCAAAAGAGTCTGCAGTTCCACGCTTTGAACCGTGGAAAGGCGCCGGGCTCTGCTAAGATTTCCCCCGGCGCTTCGTTTGCCCTGGGCCAAAGCGAGCCTTCACAATAGCTGAACGCTAACACTGCATACTCGTTCCACTTCCAGAACCGGGCTACGGCGAGGCAGTTCTCCGGGGGAAAACGGCCCTTCGCGAAGGGCAGATCTGCTGAGCTCATTGCGAGAAAGCGAAAGCAAAGGACGCTTTTCTCCCTCTAACCGCTTTCGTCAGAGGAACGGGGGAAGTCACAGTGTTCTTTCTCTCCCTGAGATACACACAATCTGACGTTGCCTCTGAGCTCCGTTGCTGGCAAAGAACTGAAAGTGACATACATTCCTGTGGGGAAACACAGGGCTTTGCTAGGATTTCTCTAGGCAGTGTGTTTTCCCTGGGCCTCACTGTAGCAACACGATCTCGCCAGGGCAGAACTGCATGGGATTTCCTCTGCCAGGAGAGAGCTGCTGCTTTGTAGTTTGTGCTGGGAAACCTTGCTTTGGCAAGTGCGAATTGACCGCATTCAGGCAGAAAGAAAAGAGAATAGCAAGAGGCCTTTTCTCCCCGGCTGCTCTGCCAAGCCCTTCCAGCTCAAACTATGTCGTTGCTCCTCTGGAAGGATCCCTGCACCGCGGCGTAGTTTTTCCGAAGAAGCCCTGCGTTTGCACGAGCAAATGAGGAATTCGTGGCAGGAAAGAGGAAGGAAAGAAAGTTTCTCTCCCTCTGCCTGCTTTGCTCAGAGGACCGGATGAAGTCAGGGAGTTCTCCCTTTCACTGAGAAACGTGCGGGCTGCTGTTGCCTGGGCGCTCTCTTCTTTGCCAAAGAGTCTGCAGTTCCACGCTTTGAACCGTGGAAAGGCGCCGGGCTCTGCTAAGATTTCCCCCGGCGCTTCGTTTGCCCTGGGCCAAAGCGAGCCTTCACAATAGCTGAACGCTAACACTGCATACTCGTTCCACTTCCAGAACCGGGCTACGGCGAGGCAGTTCTCTGGGGGAAAACGGCCCTTCGCGAAGGGCAGATCTGCCGAGCTCATTGCGGGAAAGCGAAAGCAAAGGACGCTTTTCGCCCTCTAACCGCTTTCGTCAGAGGAACTGGGGAAGTCACAGTGTTCTTTCTCTCCCTGAGATACACACAATCTGACGTTGCCTCTGAGCTCCGTTGCTGGCAAAGAACTGAAAGTGACATACATTCCTGTGGGGAAACACAGGGCTTTGCTAGGATTTCTCTAGGCAGTGTGTTTTCCCTGGGCCTCACTGTAGCAACACTATCTCGCCAGGGCAGAACTGCATGGGATTTCCTCTGCCAGGAGAGAGCTGCTGCTTTGTAGTTTGTGCTGGGAAACCTTGCTTTGGCAAGTGCGAATTGACCGCATTCAGGCAGAAAGAAAAGAGAATAGCAAGAGGCCTTTTCTCCCCGGCTGCTCTGCCAAGCCCTTCCAGCTCAAACTATGTCGTTGCTCCTCTGGAAGGATCCCTGCACCGCGGCGTAGTTTTTCCGAAGAAGCCCTGCGTTTGCACGAGCAAATGAGGAATTCGTGGCAGGAAAGAGGAAGGAAAGAAAGTTTCTCTCCCTCTGCCTGCTTTGCTCAGAGGACCGGATGAAGTCAGGGAGTTCTCCCTTTCACTGAGAAACGTGCGGGCTGCTGTTGCCTGGGCGCTCTCTTCTCTGCAAAAGAGTCTGCAATTCCACGCTTTGAACCGTGGAAAGGCGCCGGGCTCTGCTAAGATTTCCCCCGGCGCTTCGTTTACCCTGGGCCAAAGCGAGCCTTCACAATAGCTGAACGCTAACACTGCATACTCGTTCCACTTCCAGAACCGGGCTACGGCGAGCAGTTCTCCGGGGAAAACGGCCCTTCGCGAAGGGCAGATCTGCCGAGCTCATTGCGGGAAACCGAAAGCAAAGGACGCTTTTCTCCCTCTAACCGCTTTCGTCAGAGGAACGGGGGAAGTCACAGTGTTCTTTCTCTCCCTGAGATACACACAGTCTGACGTTGCCTCTGAGCTCCGTTGCTGGCAAAGAACTGAAAGTGACATACATTCCTGTGGGGAAACACAGGGCTTTGCTAGGATTTCTCTAGGCAGTGTGTTTTCCCTGGGCCTCACTGTAGCAACACTATCTCGCCAGGGCAACACTGCATGGCACTTCCTCTGCCAGGAGAGAGCTGCTGCTTTGTAGTTTGTGCTGGGAAACCTTGCTTTGGCAAGTGCGAATTGACCGCATTCAGGCAGAAAGAAAAGAGAATAGCAAGAGGCCTTTTCTCCCCGGCTGCTCTGCCAAGCCCTTCCAGCTCAAACTATGTCGTTGCTCCTCTGGAAGGATCCCTGCACCGCGGCGTAGTTTTTCCGAAGAAGCCCTGCGTTTGCAAGAGCAAATGAGGAATTCGTGGCAGGAAAGAGGAAGGAAAGAAAGTTTCTCTCCCTCTGCCTGCTTTGCTCAGAGGACCGGATGAAGTCAGGGAGTTCTCCCTTTCACTGAGAAACGTGCGGGCTGCTGTTGCCTGGGCGCTCTCTTCTTTGCAAAAGAGTCTGCAGTTCCACGCTTTGAACCGTGGAAAGGCGCCGGGCTCTGCTAAGATTTCCCCCGGCGCTTCGTTTGCCCTGGGCCAAAGCGAGCCTTCACAATAGCTGAACGCTAACACTGCATACTCGTTCCACTTCCAGAACCGGGCTACGGCGAGGCAGTTCTCCGGGGGAAAACGGCCCTTCGCGAAGGGCAGATCTGCCGAGCTCATTGCGGGAAAGCGAAAGCAAAGGACGCTTTTCTCCCTCTAACCGCTTTCGTCAGAGGAACGGGGGAAGTCACAGTGTTCTTTCTCTCCCTGAGATACACACAATCTGACGTTGCCTCTGAGCTCCGTTGCTGGCAAAGAACTGAAAGTGACATACATTCCTGTGGGGAAACACAGGGCTTTGCTAGGATTTCTCTAGGCAGTGTGTTTTCCCTGGGCCTCACTGTAGCAACACGATCTCGCCAGGGCAACACTGCATGGCACTTCCTCTGCCAGGAGAGAGCTGCTTCTTTGTAGTTTCTGCTGGGAAACCTTGCTTTGGCAAGTGCGAATTGACCGCATTCAGGCAGAAAGAAAAGAGAATAGCAAGAGGCCTTTTCTCCCCGGCTGCTCTGCCAAGCCCTTCCAGCTCAAACTATGTCGTTGCTCCTCTGGAAGGATCCCTGCACCGCGGCGTAGTTTTTCCGAAGAAGCCCTGCGTTTGCACGAGCAAATGAGGAATTCGTGGCAGGAAAGAGGAAGGAAAGGAAGTTTCTCTCCCTCAGCCTGCTTTGCTCAGAGGACTGGATGAAGTCAGGGAGTTCTCCCTTTCACTGAGAAACGTGCGGGCTGCTGTTGCCTGGGCGCTCTCTTCTTTGCAAAAGAGTCTGCAGTTCCACGCTTTGAACCGTGGAAAGGCGCCGGGCTCTGCTAAGATTTCCCCCGGCGCTTCGTTTGCCCTGGGCCAAAGCGAGCCTTCACAATAGCTGAACGCTAACACTGCATACTCGTTCCACTTCCAGAACCGGGCTACGGCGAGGCAGTTCTCCGGGGGAAAACGGCCCTTCGCGAAGGGCAGATCTGCCGAGCTCATTGCGGGAAAGCGAAAGCAAAGGACGCTTTTCTCCCTCTAACCGCTTTCGTCAGAGGAACGGGGGAAGTCACAGTGTTCTTTCTCTCCCTGAGATACACACAATCTGACGTTGCCTCTGAGCTCCGTTGCTGGCAAAGAACTGAAAGTGACATACATTCCTGTGGGGAAACACAGGGCTTTGCTAGGATTTCTCTAGGCAGTGTGTTTTCCCTGGGCCTCACTGTAGCAACACGATCTCGCCAGGGCAACACTGCATGGCACTTCCTCTGCCAGGAGAGAGCTGCTGCTTTGTAGTTTCTGCTGGGAAACCTTGCTTTGGCAAGTGCGAATTGACCGCATTCAGGCAGAAAGAAAAGAGAATAGCAAGAGGCCTTTTCTCCCCGGCTGCTCTGCCAAGCCCTTCCAGCTCAAACTATGTCGTTGCTCCTCTGGAAGGATCCCTGCACCGCGGCGTAGTTTTTCCGAAGAAGCCCTGCGTTTGCAAGAGCAAATGAGGAATTCGTGGCAGGAAAGAGGAAGGAAAGAAAGTTTCTCTCCCTCTGCCTGCTTTGCTCAGAGGACCGGATGAAGTCAGGGAGTTCTCCCTTTCACTGAGAAACGTGCGGGCTGCTGTTGCCTGGGCGCTCTCTTCTTTGCAAAAGAGTCTGCAGTTCCACGCTTTGAACCGTGGAAAGGCGCCGGGCTCTGCTAAGATTTCCCCCGGCGCTTCGTTTGCCCTGGGCCAAAGCGAGCCTTCACAATAGCTGAACGCTAACACTGCATACTCGTTCCACTTCCAGAACCGGGCTACGGCGAGGCAGTTCTCCGGGGGAAAACGGCCCTTCGCGAAGGGCAGATCTGCCGAGCTCATTGCGGGAAAGCGAAAGCAAAGGACGCTTTTCTCCCTCTAACCGCTTTCGTCAGAGGAACGGGGGAAGTCATAGTGTTCTTTCTCTCCCTGAGATACACACAATCTGACGTTGCCTCTGAGCTCCGTTGCTGGCAAAGAACTGAAAGTGACATACATTCCTGTGGGGAAACACAGGGCTTTGCTAGGATTTCTCTAGGCAGTGTGTTTTCCCTGGGCCTCACTGTAGCAACACGATCTCGCCAGGGCAACACTGCATGGCACTTCCTCTGCCAGGAGAGAGCTGCTTCTTTGTAGTTTCTGCTGGGAAACCTTGCTTTGGCAAGTGCGAATTGACCGCATTCAGGCAGAAAGAAAAGAGAATAGCAAGAGGCCTTTTCTCCCCGGCTGCTCTGCCAAGCCCTTCCAGCTCAAACTATGTCGTTGCTCCTCTGGAAGGATCCCTGCACCGCGGCGTAGTTTTTCCGAAGAAGCCCTGCGTTTGCACGAGCAAATGAGGAATTCGTGGCAGGAAAGAGGAAGGAAAGGAAGTTTCTCTCCCTCAGCCTGCTTTGCTCAGAGGACTGGATGAAGTCAGGGAGTTCTCCCTTTCACTGAGAAACGTGCGGGCTGCTGTTGCCTGGGCGCTCTCTTCTTTGCAAAAGAGTCTGCAGTTCCACGCTTTGAACCGTGGAAAGGCGCCGGGCTCTGCTAAGATTTCCCCCGGCGCTTCGTTTGCCCTGGGCCAAAGCGAGCCTTCACAATAGCTGAACGCTAACACTGCATACTCGTTCCACTTCCAGAACCGGGCTACGGCGAGGCAGTTCTCCGGGGGAAAACGGCCCTTCGCGGAGGGCAGATCTGCTGAGCTCATTGCGAGAAAGCGAAAGCAAAGGTCGCTTTTCTCCCTCTAACCGCTTTCGTCAGAGGAACGGGGGAAGTCACAGTGTTCTTTCTCTCCCTGAGATACACACAATCTGACGTTGCCTCTGAGCTCCGTTGCTGGCAAAGAACTGAAAGTGACATACCTTCCTGTGGGGAAACACAGGGCTTTGCTAGGATTTCTCTAGGCAGTGTGTTTTCCCTGGGCCTCACTGTAGCAACACTATCTCGCCAGGGCAGAACTGCATGGGATTTCCTCTGCCAGGAGAGAGCTGCTGCTTTGTAGTTTGTGCTGGGAAACCTTGCTTTGGCAAGTGCGAATTGACCGCATTCAGGCAGAAAGAAAAGAGAATAGCAAGAGGCCTTTTCTCCCCGGCTGCTCTGCCAAGCCCTTCCAGCTCAAACTATGTCGTTGCTCCTCTGGAAGGATCCCTGCACCGCGGCGTAGTTTTTCCGAAGAAGCCCTGCGTTTGCACGAGCAAATGAGGAATTCGTGGCAGGAAAGAGGAAGGAAAGAAAGTTTCTCTCCCTCTGCCTGCTTTGCTCAGAGGACCGGATGAAGTCAGGGAGTTCTCCCTTTCACTGAGAAACGTGCGGGCTGCTGTTGCCTGGGCGCTCTCTTCTTTGCCAAAGAGTCTGCAGTTCCACGCTTTGAACCGTGGAAAGGCGCCGGGCTCTGCTAAGATTTCCCCCGGCGCTTCGTTTGCCCTGGGCCAAAGCGAGCCTTCACAATAGCTGAACGCTAACACTGCATACTCGTTCCACTTCCAGAACCGGGCTACGGCGAGGCAGTTCTCTGGGGGAAAACGGCCCTTCGCGAAGGGCAGATCTGCCGAGCTCATTGCGGGAAAGCGAAAGCAAAGGACGCTTTTCGCCCTCTAACCGCTTTCGTCAGAGGAACTGGGGAAGTCACAGTGTTCTTTCTCTCCCTGAGATACACACAATCTGACGTTGCCTCTGAGCTCCGTTGCTGGCAAAGAACTGAAAGTGACATACATTCCTGTGGGGAAACACAGGGCTTTGCTAGGATTTCTCTAGGCAGTGTGTTTTCCCTGGGCCTCACTGTAGCAACACGATCTCGCCAGGGCAGAACTGCATGGGATTTCCTCTGCCAGGAGAGAGCTGCTGCTTTGTAGTTTGTGCTGGGAAACCTTGCTTTGGCAAGTGCGAATTGACCGCATTCAGGCAGAAAGAAAAGAGAATAGCAAGAGGCCTTTTCTCCCCGGCTGCTCTGCCAAGCCCTTCCAGCTCAAACTATGTCGTTGCTCCTCTGGAAGGATCCCTGCACCGCGGCGTAGTTTTTCCGAAGAAGCCCTGCGTTTGCACGAGCAAATGAGGAATTCGTGGCAGGAAAGAGGAAGGAAAGAAAGTTTCTCTCCCTCTGCCTGCTTTGCTCAGAGGACCGGATGAAGTCAGGGAGTTCTCCCTTTCACTGAGAAACGTGCGGGCTGCTGTTGCCTGGGCGCTCTCTTCTCTGCAAAAGAGTCTGCAATTCCACGCTTTGAACCGTGGAAAGGCGCCGGGCTCTGCTAAGATTTCCCCCGGCGCTTCGTTTACCCTGGGCCAAAGCGAGCCTTCACAATAGCTGAACGCTAACACTGCATACTCGTTCCACTTCCAGAACCGGGCTACGGCGAGCAGTTCTCCGGGGAAAACGGCCCTTCGCGAAGGGCAGATCTGCCGAGCTCATTGCGGGAAACCGAAAGCAAAGGACGCTTTTCTCCCTCTAACCGCTTTCGTCAGAGGAACGGGGGAAGTCACAGTGTTCTTTCTCTCCCTGAGATACACACAGTCTGACGTTGCCTCTGAGCTCCGTTGCTGGCAAAGAACTGAAAGTGACATACATTCCTGTGGGGAAACACAGGGCTTTGCTAGGATTTCTCTAGGCAGTGTGTTTTCCCTGGGCCTCACTGTAGCAACACTATCTCGCCAGGGCAACACTGCATGGCACTTCCTCTGCCAGGAGAGAGCTGCTGCTTTGTAGTTTGTGCTGGGAAACCTTGCTTTGGCAAGTGCGAATTGACCGCATTCAGGCAGAAAGAAAAGAGAATAGCAAGAGGCCTTTTCTCCCCGGCTGCTCTGCCAAGCCCTTCCAGCTCAAACTATGTCGTTGCTCCTCTGGAAGGATCCCTGCACCGCGGCGTAGTTTTTCCGAAGAAGCCCTGCGTTTGCAAGAGCAAATGAGGAATTCGTGGCAGGAAAGAGGAAGGAAAGAAAGTTTCTCTCCCTCTGCCTGCTTTGCTCAGAGGACCGGATGAAGTCAGGGAGTTCTCCCTTTCACTGAGAAACGTGCGGGCTGCTGTTGCCTGGGCGCTCTCTTCTTTGCAAAAGAGTCTGCAGTTCCACGCTTTGAACCGTGGAAAGGCGCCGGGCTCTGCTAAGATTTCCCCCGGCGCTTCGTTTGCCCTGGGCCAAAGCGAGCCTTCACAATAGCTGAACGCTAACACTGCATACTCGTTCCACTTCCAGAACCGGGCTACGGCGAGGCAGTTCTCCGGGGGAAAACGGCCCTTCGCGAAGGGCAGATCTGCCGAGCTCATTGCGGGAAAGCGAAAGCAAAGGACGCTTTTCTCCCTCTAACCGCTTTCGTCAGAGGAACGGGGGAAGTCACAGTGTTCTTTCTCTCCCTGAGATACACACAATCTGACGTTGCCTCTGAGCTCCGTTGCTGGCAAAGAACTGAAAGTGACATACATTCCTGTGGGGAAACACAGGGCTTTGCTAGGATTTCTCTAGGCAGTGTGTTTTCCCTGGGCCTCACTGTAGCAACACGATCTCGCCAGGGCAACACTGCATGGCACTTCCTCTGCCAGGAGAGAGCTGCTGCTTTGTAGTTTCTGCTGGGAAACCTTGCTTTGGCAAGTGCGAATTGACCGCATTCAGGCAGAAAGAAAAGAGAATAGCAAGAGGCCTTTTCTCCCCGGCTGCTCTGCCAAGCCCTTCCAGCTCAAACTATGTCGTTGCTCCTCTGGAAGGATCCCTGCACCGCGGCGTAGTTTTTCCGAAGAAGCCCTGCGTTTGCACGAGCAAATGAGGAATTCGTGGCAGGAAAGAGGAAGGAAAGAAAGTTTCTCTCCCTCTGCCTGCTTTGCTCAGAGGACCGGATGAAGTCAGGGAGTTCTCCCTTTCACTGAGAAACGTGCGGGCTGCTGTTGCCTGGGCGCTCTCTTCTTTGCAAAAGAGTCTGCAGTTCCACGCTTTGAACCGTGGAAAGGCGCCGGGCTCTGCTAAGATTTCCCCCGGCGCTTCGTTTGCCCTGGGCCAAAGCGAGCCTTCACAATAGCTGAACGCTAACACTGCATACTCGTTCCACTTCCAGAACCGGGCTACGGCGAGGCAGTTCTCCGGGGGAAAACGGCCCTTCGCGAAGGGCAGATCTGCCGAGCTCATTGCGGGAAAGCGAAAGCAAAGGACGCTTTTCTCCCTCTAACCGCTTTCGTCAGAGGAACGGGGGAAGTCACAGTGTTCTTTCTCTCCCTGAGATACACACAATCTGACGTTGCCTCTGAGCTCCGTTGCTGGCAAAGAACTGAAAGTGACATACATTCCTGTGGGGAAACACAGGGCTTTGCTAGGATTTCTCTAGGCAGTGTGTTTTCCCTGGGCCTCACTGTAGCAACACGATCTCGCCAGGGCAGAACTGCATGGGATTTCCTCTGCCAGGAGAGAGCTGCTGCTTTGTAGTTTGTGCTGGGAAACCTTGCTTTGGCAAGTGCGAATTGACCGCATTCAGGCAGAAAGAAAAGAGAATAGCAAGAGGCCTTTTCTCCCCGGCTGCTCTGCCAAGCCCTTCCAGCTCAAACTATGTCGTTGCTCCTCTGGAAGGATCCCTGCACCGCGGCGTAGTTTTTCCGAAGAAGCCCTGCGTTTGCACGAGCAAATGAGGAATTCGTGGCAGGAAAGAGGAAGGAAAGAAAGTTTCTCTCCCTCTGCCTGCTTTGCTCAGAGGACCGGATGAAGTCAGGGAGTTCTCCCTTTCACTGAGAAACGTGCGGGCTGCTGTTGCCTGGGCGCTCTCTTCTTTGCCAAAGAGTCTGCAGTTCCACGCTTTGAACCGTGGAAAGGCGCCGGGCTCTGCTAAGATTTCCCCCGGCGCTTCGTTTGCCCTGGGCCAAAGCGAGCCTTCACAATAGCTGAACGCTAACACTGCATACTCGTTCCACTTCCAGAACCGGGCTACGGCGAGGCAGTTCTCTGGGGGAAAACGGCCCTTCGCGAAGGGCAGATCTGCCGAGCTCATTGCGGGAAAGCGAAAGCAAAGGACGCTTTTCGCCCTCTAACCGCTTTCGTCAGAGGAACTGGGGAAGTCACAGTGTTCTTTCTCTCCCTGAGATACACACAATCTGACGTTGCCTCTGAGCTCCGTTGCTGGCAAAGAACTGAAAGTGACATACATTCCTGTGGGGAAACACAGGGCTTTGCTAGGATTTCTCTAGGCAGTGTGTTTTCCCTGGGCCTCACTGTAGCAACACGATCTCGCCAGGGCAGAACTGCATGGGATTTCCTCTGCCAGGAGAGAGCTGCTGCTTTGTAGTTTGTGCTGGGAAACCTTGCTTTGGCAAGTGCGAATTGACCGCATTCAGGCAGAAAGAAAAGAGAATAGCAAGAGGCCTTTTCTCCCCGGCTGCTCTGCCAAGCCCTTCCAGCTCAAACTATGTCGTTGCTCCTCTGGAAGGATCCCTGCACCGCGGCGTAGTTTTTCCGAAGAAGCCCTGCGTTTGCACGAGCAAATGAGGAATTCGTGGCAGGAAAGAGGAAGGAAAGAAAGTTTCTCTCCCTCTGCCTGCTTTGCTCAGAGGACCGGATGAAGTCAGGGAGTTCTCCCTTTCACTGAGAAACGTGCGGGCTGCTGTTGCCTGGGCGCTCTCTTCTCTGCAAAAGAGTCTGCAATTCCACGCTTTGAACCGTGGAAAGGCGCCGGGCTCTGCTAAGATTTCCCCCGGCGCTTCGTTTACCCTGGGCCAAAGCGAGCCTTCACAATAGCTGAACGCTAACACTGCATACTCGTTCCACTTCCAGAACCGGGCTACGGCGAGCAGTTCTCCGGGGAAAACGGCCCTTCGCGAAGGGCAGATCTGCCGAGCTCATTGCGGGAAACCGAAAGCAAAGGACGCTTTTCTCCCTCTAACCGCTTTCGTCAGAGGAACGGGGGAAGTCACAGTGTTCTTTCTCTCCCTGAGATACACACAGTCTGACGTTGCCTCTGAGCTCCGTTGCTGGCAAAGAACTGAAAGTGACATACATTCCTGTGGGGAAACACAGGGCTTTGCTAGGATTTCTCTAGGCAGTGTGTTTTCCCTGGGCCTCACTGTAGCAACACTATCTCGCCAGGGCAACACTGCATGGCACTTCCTCTGCCAGGAGAGAGCTGCTGCTTTGTAGTTTGTGCTGGGAAACCTTGCTTTGGCAAGTGCGAATTGACCGCATTCAGGCAGAAAGAAAAGAGAATAGCAAGAGGCCTTTTCTCCCCGGCTGCTCTGCCAAGCCCTTCCAGCTCAAACTATGTCGTTGCTCCTCTGGAAGGATCCCTGCACCGCGGCGTAGTTTTTCCGAAGAAGCCCTGCGTTTGCAAGAGCAAATGAGGAATTCGTGGCAGGAAAGAGGAAGGAAAGAAAGTTTCTCTCCCTCTGCCTGCTTTGCTCAGAGGACCGGATGAAGTCAGGGAGTTCTCCCTTTCACTGAGAAACGTGCGGGCTGCTGTTGCCTGGGCGCTCTCTTCTTTGCAAAAGAGTCTGCAGTTCCACGCTTTGAACCGTGGAAAGGCGCCGGGCTCTGCTAAGATTTCCCCCGGCGCTTCGTTTGCCCTGGGCCAAAGCGAGCCTTCACAATAGCTGAACGCTAACACTGCATACTCGTTCCACTTCCAGAACCGGGCTACGGCGAGGCAGTTCTCCGGGGGAAAACGGCCCTTCGCGAAGGGCAGATCTGCCGAGCTCATTGCGGGAAAGCGAAAGCAAAGGACGCTTTTCTCCCTCTAACCGCTTTCGTCAGAGGAACGGGGGAAGTCACAGTGTTCTTTCTCTCCCTGAGATACACACAATCTGACGTTGCCTCTGAGCTCCGTTGCTGGCAAAGAACTGAAAGTGACATACATTCCTGTGGGGAAACACAGGGCTTTGCTAGGATTTCTCTAGGCAGTGTGTTTTCCCTGGGCCTCACTGTAGCAACACGATCTCGCCAGGGCAACACTGCATGGCACTTCCTCTGCCAGGAGAGAGCTGCTTCTTTGTAGTTTCTGCTGGGAAACCTTGCTTTGGCAAGTGCGAATTGACCGCATTCAGGCAGAAAGAAAAGAGAATAGCAAGAGGCCTTTTCTCCCCGGCTGCTCTGCCAAGCCCTTCCAGCTCAAACTATGTCGTTGCTCCTCTGGAAGGATCCCTGCACCGCGGCGTAGTTTTTCCGAAGAAGCCCTGCGTTTGCTCGAGCAAATGAGGAATTCGTGGCAGGAAAGAGGAAGGAAAGGAAGTTTCTCTCCCTCAGCCTGCTTTGCTCAGAGGACTGGATGAAGTCAGGGAGTTCTCCCTTTCACTGAGAAACGTGCGGGCTGCTGTTGCCTGGGCGCTCTCTTCTTTGCAAAAGAGTCTGCAGTTCCACGCTTTGAACCGTGGAAAGGCGCCGGGCTCTGCTAAGATTTCCCCCGGCGCTTCGTTTGCCCTGGGCCAAAGCGAGCCTTCACAATAGCTGAACGCTAACACTGCATACTCGTTCCACTTCCAGAACCGGGCTACGGCGAGGCAGTTCTCCGGGGGAAAACGGCCCTTCGCGAAGGGCAGATCTGCCGAGCTCATTGCGGGAAAGCGAAAGCAAAGGACGCTTTTCTCCCTCTAACCGCTTTCGTCAGAGGAACGGGGGAAGTCACAGTGTTCTTTCTCTCCCTGAGATACACACAATCTGACGTTGCCTCTGAGCTCCGTTGCTGGCAAAGAACTGAAAGTGACATACATTCCTGTGGGGAAACACAGGGCTTTGCTAGGATTTCTCTAGGCAGTGTGTTTTCCCTGGGCCTCACTGTAGCAACACGATCTCGCCAGGGCAACACTGCATGGCACTTCCTCTGCCAGGAGAGAGCTGCTGCTTTGTAGTTTCTGCTGGGAAACCTTGCTTTGGCAAGTGCGAATTGACCGCATTCAGGCAGAAAGAAAAGAGAATAGCAAGAGGCCTTTTCTCCCCGGCTGCTCTGCCAAGCCCTTCCAGCTCAAACTATGTCGTTGCTCCTCTGGAAGGATCCCTGCACCGCGGCGTAGTTTTTCCGAAGAAGCCCTGCGTTTGCAAGAGCAAATGAGGAATTCGTGGCAGGAAAGAGGAAGGAAAGAAAGTTTCTCTCCCTCTGCCTGCTTTGCTCAGAGGACCGGATGAAGTCAGGGAGTTCTCCCTTTCACTGAGAAACGTGCGGGCTGCTGTTGCCTGGGCGCTCTCTTCTTTGCAAAAGAGTCTGCAGTTCCACGCTTTGAACCGTGGAAAGGCGCCGGGCTCTGCTAAGATTTCCCCCGGCGCTTCGTTTGCCCTGGGCCAAAGCGAGCCTTCACAATAGCTGAACGCTAACACTGCATACTCGTTCCACTTCCAGAACCGGGCTACGGCGAGGCAGTTCTCCGGGGGAAAACGGCCCTTCGCGAAGGGCAGATCTGCCGAGCTCATTGCGGGAAAGCGAAAGCAAAGGACGCTTTTCGCCCTCTAACCGCTTTCGTCAGAGGAACTGGGGAAGTCACAGTGTTCTTTCTCTCCCTGAGATACACACAATCTGACGTTGCCTCTGAGCTCCGTTGCTGGCAAAGAACTGAAAGTGACATACATTCCTGTGGGGAAACACAGGGCTTTGCTAGGATTTCTCTAGGCAGTGTGTTTTCCCTGGGCCTCACTGTAGCAACACGATCTCGCAGGGCAGAACTGCATGGGATTTCCTCTGCCAGGAGAGAGCTGCTGCTTTGTAGTTTGTGCTGGGAAACCTTGCTTTGGCAAGTGCGAATTGACCGCATTCAGGCAGAAAGAAAAGAGAATAGCAAGAGGCCTTTTCTCCCCGGCTGCTCTGCCAAGCCCTTCCAGCTCAAACTATGTCGTTGCTCCTCTGGAAGGATCCCTGCACCGCGGCGTAGTTTTTCCGAAGAAGCCCTGCGTTTGCAAGAGCAAATGAGGAATTCGTGGAAGGAAAGAGGAAGGAAAGAAAGTTTCTCTCCCTCTGCCTGCTTTGCTCAGAGGACTGGATGAAGTCAGGGAGTTCTCCCTTTCACTGAGAAACGTGCGGGCTGCTGTTGCCTGGGCGCTCTCTTCTTTGCAAAAGAGTCTGCAGTTCCACGCTTTGAACCGTGGAAAGGCGCCGGGCTCTGCTAAGATTTCCCCCGGCGCTTCGTTTGCCCTGGGCCAAAGCGAGCCTTCACAATAGCTGAACGCTAACACTGCATACTCGTTCCACTTCCAGAACCGGGCTACGGCGAGGCAGTTCTCTGGGGGAAAACGGCCCTTCGCGAAGGGCAGATCTGCCGAGCTCATTGCGGGAAAGCGAAAGCAAAGGACGCTTTTCTCCCTCTAACCGCTTTCGTCAGAGGAACGGGGGAAGTCACAGTGTTCTTTCTCTCCCTGAGATACACACAGTCTGACGTTGCCTCTGAGCTCCGTTGCTGGCAAAGAACTGAAAGTGACATACATTCCTGTGGGGAAACACAGGGCTTTGCTAGGATTTCTCTAGGCAGTGTGTTTTCCCTGGGCCTCACTGTAGCAACACGATCTCGCCAGGGCAACACTGCATGGCACTTCCTCTGCCAGGAGAGAGCTGCTGCTTTGTAGTTTGTGCTGGGAAACCTTGCTTTGGCAAGCGCGAATTGACCGCATTCATGCAGAAAGAAAAGAGAATAGCAAGAGGCCTTTTCTCCCCGGCTGCTCTGCCAAGCATTTCCAGCTCAAACTATGTCGTTGCTCCTCTGGAAGGATCCCTGCACCGCGGCGTAGTTTTTCCGAAGAAGCCCTGCGTTTGCAAGAGCAAATGAGGAATTCGTGGCAGGAAAGACGAGGGAAAGAAAGTTTCTCTCCCTCTGCCTGCTTTGCTCAGAGGACTAGATGAAGTCAGGGAGTTCTCCTTTTCACTGAGAAACGTGCGGGCTGCTGTTGCCTGGGCGCTCTCTTCTCTGCAAAAGAGTCTGCAATTCCACGCTTTGAACCGTGGAAAGGCGCCGGGCTCTGCTAAGATTTCCCCCGGCGCTTCGTTTACCCTGGGCCAAAGCGAGCCTTCACAATAGCTGAACGCTAACACTGCATACTCGTTCCACTTCCAGAACCGGGCTACGGCGAGCAGTTCTCCGGGGAAAACGGCCCTTCGCGAAGGGCAGATCTGCCGAGCTCATTGCGGGAAAGCGAAAGCAAAGGACGCTTTTCTCCCTCTAACCGCTTTCGTCAGAGGAACGGGGGAAGTCACAGTGTTCTTTCTCTCCCTGAGATACACACAGTCTGACGTTGCCTCTGAGCTCCGTTGCTGGCAAAGAACTGAAAGTGACATACATTCCTGTGGGGAAACACAGGGCTTTGCTAGGATTTCTCTAGGCAGTGTGTTTTCCCTGGGCCTCACTGTAGCAACACTATCTCGCCAGGGCAACACTGCATGGCACTTCCTCTGCCAGGAGAGAGCTGCTGCTTTGTAGTTTGTGCTGGGAAACCTTGCTTTGGCAAGTGCGAATTGACCGCATTCAGGCAGAAAGAAAAGAGAATAGCAAGAGGCCTTTTCTCCCCGGCTGCTCTGCCAAGCCCTTCCAGCTCAAACTATGTCGTTGCTCCTCTGGAAGGATCCCTGCACCGCGGCGTAGTTTTTCCGAAGAAGCCCTGCGTTTGCAAGAGCAAATGAGGAATTCGTGGCAGGAAAGAGGAAGGAAAGAAAGTTTCTCTCCCTCTGCCTGCTTTGCTCAGAGGACCGGATGAAGTCAGGGAGTTCTCCCTTTCACTGAGAAACGTGCGGGCTGCTGTTGCCTGGGCGCTCTCTTCTTTGCAAAAGAGTCTGCAGTTCCACGCTTTGAACCGTGGAAAGGCGCCGGGCTCTGCTAAGATTTCCCCCGGCGCTTCGTTTGCCCTGGGCCAAAGCGAGCCTTCACAATAGCTGAACGCTAACACTGCATACTCGTTCCACTTCCAGAACCGGGCTACGGCGAGGCAGTTCTCCGGGGGAAAACGGCCCTTCGCGAAGGGCAGATCTGCCGAGCTCATTGCGGGAAAGCGAAAGCAAAGGACGCTTTTCTCCCTCTAACCGCTTTCGTCAGAGGAACGGGGGAAGTCACAGTGTTCTTTCTCTCCCTGAGATACACACAATCTGACGTTGCCTCTGAGCTCCGTTGCTGGCAAAGAACTGAAAGTGACATACATTCCTGTGGGGAAACACAGGGCTTTGCTAGGATTTCTCTAGGCAGTGTGTTTTCCCTGGGCCTCACTGTAGCAACACGATCTCGCCAGGGCAACACTGCATGGCACTTCCTCTGCCAGGAGAGAGCTGCTTCTTTGTAGTTTCTGCTGGGAAACCTTGCTTTGGCAAGTGCGAATTGACCGCATTCAGGCAGAAAGAAAAGAGAATAGCAAGAGGCCTTTTCTCCCCGGCTGCTCTGCCAAGCCCTTCCAGCTCAAACTATGTCGTTGCTCCTCTGGAAGGATCCCTGCACCGCGGCGTAGTTTTTCCGAAGAAGCCCTGCGTTTGCACGAGCAAATGAGGAATTCGTGGCAGGAAAGAGGAAAGAAAGGAAGTTTCTCTCCCTCAGCCTGCTTTGCTCAGAGGACTGGATGAAGTCAGGGAGTTCTCCCTTTCACTGAGAAACGTGCGGGCTGCTGTTGCCTGGGCGCTCTCTTCTTTGCAAAAGAGTCTGCAGTTCCACGCTTTGAACCGTGGAAAGGCGCCGGGCTCTGCTAAGATTTCCCCCGGCGCTTCGTTTGCCCTGGGCCAAAGCGAGCCTTCACAATAGCTGAACGCTAACACTGCATACTCGTTCCACTTCCAGAACCGGGCTACGGCGAGGCAGTTCTCCGGGGGAAAACGGCCCTTCGCGAAGGGCAGATCTGCCGAGCTCATTGCGGGAAAGCGAAAGCAAAGGACGCTTTTCTCCCTCTAACCGCTTTCGTCAGAGGAACGGGGGAAGTCACAGTGTTCTTTCTCTCCCTGAGATACACACAATCTGACGTTGCCTCTGAGCTCCGTTGCTGGCAAAGAACTGAAAGTGACATACATTCCTGTGGGGAAACACAGGGCTTTGCTAGGATTTCTCTAGGCAGTGTGTTTTCCCTGGGCCTCACTGTAGCAACACGATCTCGCCAGGGCAACACTGCATGGCACTTCCTCTGCCAGGAGAGAGCTGCTTCTTTGTAGTTTCTGCTGGGAAACCTTGCTTTGGCAAGTGCGAATTGACCGCATTCAGGCAGAAAGAAAAGAGAATAGCAAGAGGCCTTTTCTCCCCGGCTGCTCTGCCAAGCCCTTCCAGCTCAAACTATGTCGTTGCTCCTCTGGAAGGATCCCTGCACCGCGGCGTAGTTTTTCCGAAGAAGCCCTGCGTTTGCACGAGCAAATGAGGAATTCGTGGCAGGAAAGAGGAAGGAAAGGAAGTTTCTCTCCCTCAGCCTGCTTTGCTCAGAGGACTGGATGAAGTCAGGGAGTTCTCCCTTTCACTGAGAAACGTGCGGGCTGCTGTTGCCTGGGCGCTCTCTTCTTTGCAAAAGAGTCTGCAGTTCCACGCTTTGAACCGTGGAAAGGCGCCGGGCTCTGCTAAGATTTCCCCCGGCGCTTCGTTTGCCCTGGGCCAAAGCGAGCCTTCACAATAGCTGAACGCTAACACTGCATACTCGTTCCACTTCCAGAACCGGGCTACGGCGAGGCAGTTCTCCGGGGGAAAACGGCCCTTCGCGAAGGGCAGATCTGCCGAGCTCATTGCGGGAAAGCGAAAGCAAAGGACGCTTTTCTCCCTCTAACCGCTTTCGTCAGAGGAACTGGGGAAGTCACAGTGTTCTTTCTCTCCCTGAGATACACACAATCTGACGTTGCCTCTGAGCTCCGTTGCTGGCAAAGAACTGAAAGTGACATACATTCCTGTGGGGAAACACAGGGCTTTGCTAGGATTTCTCTAGGCAGTGTGTTTTCCCTGGGCCTCACTGTAGCAACACGATCTCGCCAGGGCAACACTGCATGGCACTTCCTCTGCCAGGAGAGAGCTGCTTCTTTGTAGTTTCTGCTGGGAAACCTTGCTTTGGCAAGTGCGAATTGACCGCATTCAGGCAGAAAGAAAAGAGAATAGCAAGAGGCCTTTTCTCCCCGGCTGCTCTGCCAAGCCCTTCCAGCTCAAACTATGTCGTTGCTCCTCTGGAAGGATCCCTGCACCGCGGCGTAGTTTTTCCGAAGAAGCCCTGCGTTTGCAAGAGCAAATGAGGAATTCGTGGCAGGAAAGAGGAAGGAAAGAAAGTTTCTCTCCCTCTGCCTGCTTTGCTCAGAGGACCGGATGAAGTCAGGGAGTTCTCCCTTTCACTGAGAAACGTGCGGGCTGCTGTTGCCTGGGCGCTCTCTTCTTTGCAAAAGAGTCTGCAGTTCCACGCTTTGAACCGTGGAAAGGCGCCGGGCTCTGCTAAGATTTCCCCCGGCGCTTCGTTTGCCCTGGGCCAAAGCGAGCCTTCACAATAGCTGAACGCTAACACTGCATACTCGTTCCACTTCCAGAACCGGGCTACGGCGAGGCAGTTCTCCGGGGGAAAACGGCCCTTCGCGAAGGGCAGATCTGCCGAGCTCATTGCGGGAAAGCGAAAGCAAAGGACGCTTTTCTCCCTCTAACCGCTTTCGTCAGAGGAACTGGGGAAGTCACAGTGTTCTTTCTCTCCCTGAGATACACACAATCTGACGTTGCCTCTGAGCTCCGTTGCTGGCAAAGAACTGAAAGTGACATACATTCCTGTGGGGAAACACAGGGCTTTGCTAGGATTTCTCTAGGCAGTGTGTTTTCCCTGGGCCTCACTGTAGCAACACGATCTCGCCAGGGCAGAACTGCATGGGATTTCCTCTGCCAGGAGAGAGCTGCTGCTTTGTAGTTTGTGCTGGGAAACCTTGCTTTGGCAAGTGCGAATTGACCGCATTCAGGCAGAAAGAAAAGAGAATAGCAAGAGGCCTTTTCTCCCCGGCTGCTCTGCCAAGCCCTTCCAGCTCAAACTATGTCGTTGCTCCTCTGGAAGGATCCCTGCACCGCGGCGTAGTTTTTCCGAAGAAGCCCTGCGTTTGCACGAGCAAATGAGGAATTCGTGGAAGGAAAGAGGAAGGAAAGAAAGTTTCTCTCCCTCTGCCTGCTTTGCTCAGAGGACTGGATGAAGTCAGGGAGTTCTCCCTTTCACTGAAAAACGTGCGGGCTGCTGTTGCCTGGGCGCTCTCTTCTTTGCAAAAGAGTCTGCAGTTCCACGCTTTGAACCGTGGAAAGGCGCCGGGCTCTGCTAAGATTTCCCCCGGCGCTTCGTTTGCCCTGGGCCAAAGCGAGCCTTCACAATAGCTGAACGCTAACACTGCATACTCGTTCCACTTCCAGAACCGGGCTACGGCGAGGCAGTTCTCCGGGGGAAAACGGCCCTTCGCGAAGGGCAGATCTGCCGAGCTCATTGCGGGAAAGCGAAAGCAAAGGACGCTTTTCTCCCTCTAACCGCTTTCGTCAGAGGAACGGGGGAAGTCACAGTGTTCTTTCTCTCCCTGAGATACACACAGTCTGACGTTGCCTCTGAGCTCCGTTGCTGGCAAAGAACTGAAAGTGACATACATTCCTGTGGGGAAACACAGGGCTTTGCTAGGATTTCTCTAGGCAGTGTGTTTTCCCTGGGCCTCACTGTAGCAACACTATCTCGCCAGGGCAACACTGCATGGCACTTCCTCTGCCAGGAGAGAGCTGCTGCTTTGTAGTTTGTGCTGGGAAACCTTGCTTTGGCAAGTGCGAATTGACCGCATTCAGGCAGAAAGAAAAGAGAATAGCAAGAGGCCTTTTCTCCCCGGCTGCTCTGCCAAGCCCTTCCAGCTCAAACTATGTCGTTGCTCCTCTGGAAGGATCCCTGCACCGCGGCGTAGTTTTTCCGAAGAAGCCCTGCGTTTGCAAGAGCAAATGAGGAATTCGTGGCAGGAAAGAGGAAGGAAAGAAAGTTTCTCTCCCTCTGCCTGCTTTGCTCAGAGGACCGGATGAAGTCAGGGAGTTCTCCCTTTCACTGAGAAACGTGCGGGCTGCTGTTGCCTGGGCGCTCTCTTCTTTGCAAAAGAGTCTGCAGTTCCACGCTTTGAACCGTGGAAAGGCGCCGGGCTCTGCTAAGATTTCCCCCGGCGCTTCGTTTGCCCTGGGCCAAAGCGAGCCTTCACAATAGCTGAACGCTAACACTGCATACTCGTTCCACTTCCAGAACCGGGCTACGGCGAGGCAGTTCTCCGGGGGAAAACGGCCCTTCGCGAAGGGCAGATCTGCCGAGCTCATTGCGGGAAAGCGAAAGCAAAGGACGCTTTTCGCCCTCTAACCGCTTTCGTCAGAGGAACTGGGGAAGTCACAGTGTTCTTTCTCTCCCTGAGATACACACAATCTGACGTTGCCTCTGAGCTCCGTTGCTGGCAAAGAACTGAAAGTGACATACATTCCTGTGGGGAAACACAGGGCTTTGCTAGGATTTCTCTAGGCAGTGTGTTTTCCCTGGGCCTCACTGTAGCAACACGATCTCGCCAGGGCAGAACTGCATGGGATTTCCTCTGCCAGGAGAGAGCTGCTGCTTTGTAGTTTGTGCTGGGAAACCTTGCTTTGGCAAGTGCGAATTGACCGCATTCAGGCAGAAAGAAAAGAGAATAGCAAGAGGCCTTTTCTCCCCGGCTGCTCTGCCAAGCCCTTCCAGCTCAAACTATGTCGTTGCTCCTCTGGAAGGATCCCTGCACCGCGGCGTAGTTTTTCCGAAGAAGCCCTGCGTTTGCAAGAGCAAATGAGGAATTCGTGGCAGGAAAGAGGAAGGAAAGAAAGTTTCTCTCCCTCTGCCTGCTTTGCTCAGAGGACTGGATGAAGTCAGGGAGTTCTCCCTTTCACTGAGAAACGTGCGGGCTGCTGTTGCCTGGGCGCTCTCTTCTTTGCAAAAGAGTCTGCAGTTCCACGCTTTGAACCGTGGAAAGGCGCCGGGCTCTGCTAAGATTTCCCCCGGCGCTTCGTTTGCCCTGGGCCAAAGCGAGCCTTCACAATAGCTGAACGCTAACACTGCATACTCGTTCCACTTCCAGAACCGGGCTACGGCGAGGCAGTTCTCCGGGGGAAAACGGCCCTTCGCGAAGGGCAGATCTGCCGAGCTCATTGCGGGAAAGCGAAAGCAAAGGACGCTTTTCGCCCTCTAACCGCTTTCGTCAGAGGAACTGGGGAAGTCACAGTGTTCTTTCTCTCCCTGAGATACACACAATCTGACGTTGCCTCTGAGCTCCGTTGCTGGCAAAGAACTGAAAGTGACATACATTCCTGTGGGGAAACACAGGGCTTTGCTAGGATTTCTCTAGGCAGTGTGTTTTCCCTGGGCCTCACTGTAGCAACACGATCTCGCCAGGGCAGAACTGCATGGGATTTCCTCTGCCAGGAGAGAGCTGCTGCTTTGTAGTTTGTGCTGGGAAACCTTGCTTTGGCAAGTGCGAATTGACCGCATTCAGGCAGAAAGAAAAGAGAATAGCAAGAGGCCTTTTCTCCCCGGCTGCTCTGCCAAGCCCTTCCAGCTCAAACTATGTCGTTGCTCCTCTGGAAGGATCCCTGCACCGCGGCGTAGTTTTTCCGAAGAAGCCCTGCGTTTGCAAGAGCAAATGAGGAATTCGTGGAAGGAAAGAGGAAGGAAAGGAAGTTTCTCTCCCTCTGCCTGCTTTGCTCAGAGGACCGGATGAAGTCAGGGAGTTCTCCCTTTCACTGAGAAACGTGCGGGCTGCTGTTGCCTGGGCGCTCTCTTCTTTGCAAAAGAGTCTGCAGTTCCACGCTTTGAACCGTGGAAAGGCGCCGGGCTCTGCTAAGATTTCCCCCGGCGCTTCGTTTGCCCTGGGCCAAAGCGAGCCTTCACAATAGCTGAACGCTAACACTGCATACTCGTTCCACTTCCAGAACCGGGCTACGGCGAGGCAGTTCTCCGGGGGAAAACGGCCCTTCGCGAAGGGCAGATCTGCCGAGCTCATTGCGGGAAAGCGAAAGCAAAGGACGCTTTTCGCCCTCTAACCGCTTTCGTCAGAGGAACTGGGGAAGTCACAGTGTTCTTTCTCTCCCTGAGATACACACAATCTGACGTTGCCTCTGAGCTCCGTTGCTGGCAAAGAACTGAAAGTGACATACATTCCTGTGGGGAAACACAGGGCTTTGCTAGGATTTCTCTAGGCAGTGTGTTTTCCCTGGGCCTCACTGTAGCAACACGATCTCGCCAGGGCAGAACTGCATGGGATTTCCTCTGCCAGGAGAGAGCTGCTGCTTTGTAGTTTGTGCTGGGAAACCTTGCTTTGGCAAGTGCGAATTGACCGCATTCAGGCAGAAAGAAAAGAGAATAGCAAGAGGCCTTTTCTCCCCGGCTGCTCTGCCAAGCCCTTCCAGCTCAAACTATGTCGTTGCTCCTCTGGAAGGATCCCTGCACCGCGGCGTAGTTTTTCCGAAGAAGCCCTGCGTTTGCACGAGCAAATGAGGAATTCGTGGAAGGAAAGAGGAAGGAAAGAAAGTTTCTCTCCCTCTGCCTGCTTTGCTCAGAGGACTGGATGAAGTCAGGGAGTTCTCCCTTTCACTGAAAAACGTGCGGGCTGCTGTTGCCTGGGCGCTCTCTTCTTTGCAAAAGAGTCTGCAGTTCCACGCTTTGAACCGTGGAAAGGCGCCGGGCTCTGCTAAGATTTCCCCCGGCGCTTCGTTTGCCCTGGGCCAAAGCGAGCCTTCACAATAGATGAACGCTAACACTGCATACTCGTTCCACTTCCAGAACCGGGCTACGGCGAGGCAGTTCTCCGGGGGAAAACGGCCCTTCGCGAAGGGCAGATCTGCCGAGCTCATTGCGGGAAAGCGAAAGCAAAGGACGCTTTTCTCCCTCTAACCGCTTTCGTCAGAGGAACGGGGGAAGTCACAGTGTTCTTTCTCTCCCTGAGATACACACAGTCTGACGTTGCCTCTGAGCTCCGTTGCTGGCAAAGAACTGAAAGTGACATACATTCCTGTGGGGAAACACAGGGCTTTGCTAGGATTTCTCTAGGCAGTGTGTTTTCCCTGGGCCTCACTGTAGCAACACTATCTCGCCAGGGCAACACTGCATGGCACTTCCTCTGCCAGGAGAGAGCTGCTGCTTTGTAGTTTGTGCTGGGAAACCTTGCTTTGGCAAGCGCGAATTGACCGCATTCAGGCAGAAAGAAAAGAGAATAGCAAGAGGCCTTTTCTCCCCGGCTGCTCTGCCAAGCCCTTCCAGCTCAAACTATGTCGTTGCTCCTCTGGAAGGATCCCTGCACCGCGGCGTAGTTTTTCCGAAGAAGCCCTGCGTTTGCAAGAGCAAATGAGGAATTCGTGGCAGGAAAGAGGAAGGAAAGAAAGTTTCTCTCCCTCTGCCTGCTTTGCTCAGAGGACCGGATGAAGTCAGGGAGTTCTCCCTTTCACTGAGAAACGTGCGGGCTGCTGTTGCCTGGGCGCTCTCTTCTCTGCAAAAGAGTCTGCAGTTCCACGCTTTGAACCGTGGAAAGGCGCCGGGCTCTGCTAAGATTTCCCCCGGCGCTTCGTTTGCCCTGGGCCAAAGCGAGCCTTCACAATAGCTGAACGCTAACACTGCATACTCGTTCCACTTCCAGAACCGGGCTACGGCGAGGCAGTTCTCCGGGGGAAAACGGCCCTTCGCGAAGGGCAGATCTGCCGAGCTCATTGCGGGAAAGCGAAAGCAAAGGACGCTTTTCTCCCTCTAACCGCTTTCGTCAGAGGAACGGGGGAAGTCACAGTGTTCTTTCTCTCCCTGAGATACACACAATCTGACGTTGCCTCTGAGCTCCGTTGCTGGCAAAGAACTGAAAGTGACATACATTCCTGTGGGGAAACACAGGGCTTTGCTAGGATTTCTCTAGGCAGTGTGTTTTCCCTGGGCCTCACTGTAGCAACACGATCTCGCCAGGGCAACACTGCATGGCACTTCCTCTGCCAGGAGAGAGCTGCTTCTTTGTAGTTTGTGCTGGGAAACCTTGCTTTGGCAAGTGCGAATTGACCGCATTCAGGCAGAAAGAAAAGAGAATAGCAAGAGGCCTTTTCTCCCCGGCTGCTCTGCCAAGCCCTTCCAGCTCAAACTATGTCGTTGCTCCTCTGGAAGGATCCCTGCACCGCGGCGTAGTTTTTCCGAAGAAGCCCTGCGTTTGCACGAGCAAATGAGGAATTCGTGGCAGGAAAGAGGAAGGAAAGGAAGTTTCTCTCCCTCAGCCTGCTTTGCTCAGAGGACCGGATGAAGTCAGGGAGTTCTCCCTTTCACTGAGAAACGTGCGGGCTGCTGTTGCCTGGGCGCTCTCTTCTTTGCAAAAGAGTCTGCAGTTCCACGCTTTGAACCGTGGAAAGGCGCCGGGCTCTGCTAAGATTTCCCCCGGCGCTTCGTTTGCCCTGGGCCAAAGCGAGCCTTCACAATAGCTGAACGCTAACACTGCATACTCGTTCCACTTCCAGAACCGGGCTACGGCGAGCAGTTCTCCGGGGAAAACGGCCCTTCGCGAAGGGCAGATCTGCCGAGCTCATTGCGGGAAAGCGAAAGCAAAGGACGCTTTTCTCCCTCTAACCGCTTTCGTCAGAGGAACGGGGGAAGTCACAGTGTTCTTTCTCTCCCTGAGATACACACAGTCTGACGTTGCCTCTGAGCTCCGTTGCTGGCAAAGAACTGAAAGTGACATACATTCCTGTGGGGAAACACAGGGCTTTGCTAGGATTTCTCTAGGCAGTGTGTTTTCCCTGGGCCTCACTGTAGCAACACGATCTCGCCAGGGCAACACTGCATGGCACTTCCTCTGCCAGGAGAGAGCTGCTGCTTTGTAGTTTCTGCTGGGAAACCTTGCTTTGGCAAGTGCGAATTGACCGCATTCAGGCAGAAAGAAAAGAGAATAGCAAGAGGCCTTTTCTCCCCGGCTGCTCTGCCAAGCCCTTCCAGCTCAAACTATGTCGTTGCTCCTCTGGAAGGATCCCTGCACCGCGGCGTAGTTTTTCCGAAGAAGCCCTGCGTTTGCAAGAGCAAATGAGGAATTCGTGGCAGGAAAGAGGAAGGAAAGAAAGTTTCTCTCCCTCTGCCTGCTTTGCTCAGAGGACCGGATGAAGTCAGGGAGTTCTCCCTTTCACTGAGAAACGTGCGGGCTGCTGTTGCCTGGGCGCTCTCTTCTTTGCAAAAGAGTCTGCAGTTCCACGCTTTGAACCGTGGAAAGGCGCCGGGCTCTGCTAAGATTTCCCCCGGCGCTTCGTTTGCCCTGGGCCAAAGCGAGCCTTCACAATAGCTGAACGCTAACACTGCATACTCGTTCCACTTCCAGAACCGGGCTACGGCGAGGCAGTTCTCCGGGGGAAAACGGCCCTTCGCGAAGGGCAGATCTGCCGAGCTCATTGCGGGAAAGCGAAAGCAAAGGACGCTTTTCTCCCTCTAACCGCTTTCGTCAGAGGAACGGGGGAAGTCATAGTGTTCTTTCTCTCCCTGAGATACACACAATCTGACGTTGCCTCTGAGCTCCGTTGCTGGCAAAGAACTGAAAGTGACATACATTCCTGTGGGGAAACACAGGGCTTTGCTAGGATTTCTCTAGGCAGTGTGTTTTCCCTGGGCCTCACTGTAGCAACACGATCTCGCCAGGGCAACACTGCATGGCACTTCCTCTGCCAGGAGAGAGCTGCTTCTTTGTAGTTTCTGCTGGGAAACCTTGCTTTGGCAAGTGCGAATTGACCGCATTCAGGCAGAAAGAAAAGAGAATAGCAAGAGGCCTTTTCTCCCCGGCTGCTCTGCCAAGCCCTTCCAGCTCAAACTATGTCGTTGCTCCTCTGGAAGGATCCCTGCACCGCGGCGTAGTTTTTCCGAAGAAGCCCTGCGTTTGCACGAGCAAATGAGGAATTCGTGGCAGGAAAGAGGAAGGAAAGGAAGTTTCTCTCCCTCAGCCTGCTTTGCTCAGAGGACTGGATGAAGTCAGGGAGTTCTCCCTTTCACTGAGAAACGTGCGGGCTGCTGTTGCCTGGGCGCTCTCTTCTTTGCAAAAGAGTCTGCAGTTCCACGCTTTGAACCGTGGAAAGGCGCCGGGCTCTGCTAAGATTTCCCCCGGCGCTTCGTTTGCCCTGGGCCAAAGCGAGCCTTCACAATAGCTGAACGCTAACACTGCATACTCGTTCCACTTCCAGAACCGGGCTACGGCGAGGCAGTTCTCCGGGGGAAAACGGCCCTTCGCGGAGGGCAGATCTGCTGAGCTCATTGCGAGAAAGCGAAAGCAAAGGTCGCTTTTCTCCCTCTAACCGCTTTCGTCAGAGGAACGGGGGAAGTCACAGTGTTCTTTCTCTCCCTGAGATACACACAATCTGACGTTGCCTCTGAGCTCCGTTGCTGGCAAAGAACTGAAAGTGACATACATTCCTGTGGGGAAACACAGGGCTTTGCTAGGATTTCTCTAGGCAGTGTGTTTTCCCTGGGCCTCACTGTAGCAACACGATCTCGCCAGGGCAGAACTGCATGGGATTTCCTCTGCCAGGAGAGAGCTGCTGCTTTGTAGTTTGTGCTGGGAAACCTTGCTTTGGCAAGTGCGAATTGACCGCATTCAGGCAGAAAGAAAAGAGAATAGCAAGAGGCCTTTTCTCCCCGGCTGCTCTGCCAAGCCCTTCCAGCTCAAACTATGTCGTTGCTCCTCTGGAAGGATCCCTGCACCGCGGCGTAGTTTTTCCGAAGAAGCCCTGCGTTTGCACGAGCAAATGAGGAATTCGTGGCAGGAAAGAGGAAGGAAAGAAAGTTTCTCTCCCTCTGCCTGCTTTGCTCAGAGGACCGGATGAAGTCAGGGAGTTCTCCCTTTCACTGAGAAACGTGCGGGCTGCTGTTGCCTGGGCGCTCTCTTCTTTGCCAAAGAGTCTGCAGTTCCACGCTTTGAACCGTGGAAAGGCGCCGGGCTCTGCTAAGATTTCCCCCGGCGCTTCGTTTGCCCTGGGCCAAAGCGAGCCTTCACAATAGCTGAACGCTAACACTGCATACTCGTTCCACTTCCAGAACCGGGCTACGGCGAGGCAGTTCTCTGGGGGAAAACGGCCCTTCGCGAAGGGCAGATCTGCCGAGCTCATTGCGGGAAAGCGAAAGCAAAGGACGCTTTTCGCCCTCTAACCGCTTTCGTCAGAGGAACTGGGGAAGTCACAGTGTTCTTTCTCTCCCTGAGATACACACAATCTGACGTTGCCTCTGAGCTCCGTTGCTGGCAAAGAACTGAAAGTGACATACATTCCTGTGGGGAAACACAGGGCTTTGCTAGGATTTCTCTAGGCAGTGTGTTTTCCCTGGGCCTCACTGTAGCAACACGATCTCGCCAGGGCAGAACTGCATGGGATTTCCTCTGCCAGGAGAGAGCTGCTGCTTTGTAGTTTGTGCTGGGAAACCTTGCTTTGGCAAGTGCGAATTGACCGCATTCAGGCAGAAAGAAAAGAGAATAGCAAGAGGCCTTTTCTCCCCGGCTGCTCTGCCAAGCCCTTCCAGCTCAAACTATGTCGTTGCTCCTCTGGAAGGATCCCTGCACCGCGGCGTAGTTTTTCCGAAGAAGCCCTGCGTTTGCACGAGCAAATGAGGAATTCGTGGCAGGAAAGAGGAAGGAAAGAAAGTTTCTCTCCCTCTGCCTGCTTTGCTCAGAGGACCGGATGAAGTCAGGGAGTTCTCCCTTTCACTGAGAAACGTGCGGGCTGCTGTTGCCTGGGCGCTCTCTTCTCTGCAAAAGAGTCTGCAATTCCACGCTTTGAACCGTGGAAAGGCGCCGGGCTCTGCTAAGATTTCCCCCGGCGCTTCGTTTACCCTGGGCCAAAGCGAGCCTTCACAATAGCTGAACGCTAACACTGCATACTCGTTCCACTTCCAGAACCGGGCTACGGCGAGCAGTTCTCCGGGGAAAACGGCCCTTCGCGAAGGGCAGATCTGCCGAGCTCATTGCGGGAAAGCGAAAGCAAAGGACGCTTTTCTCCCTCTAACCGCTTTCGTCAGAGGAACGGGGGAAGTCACAGTGTTCTTTCTCTCCCTGAGATACACACAGTCTGACGTTGCCTCTGAGCTCCGTTGCTGGCAAAGAACTGAAAGTGACATACATTCCTGTGGGGAAACACAGGGCTTTGCTAGGATTTCTCTAGGCAGTGTGTTTTCCCTGGGCCTCACTGTAGCAACACTATCTCGCCAGGGCAACACTGCATGGCACTTCCTCTGCCAGGAGAGAGCTGCTGCTTTGTAGTTTGTGCTGGGAAACCTTGCTTTGGCAAGTGCGAATTGACCGCATTCAGGCAGAAAGAAAAGAGAATAGCAAGAGGCCTTTTCTCCCCGGCTGCTCTGCCAAGCCCTTCCAGCTCAAACTATGTCGTTGCTCCTCTGGAAGGATCCCTGCACCGCGGCGTAGTTTTTCCGAAGAAGCCCTGCGTTTGCAAGAGCAAATGAGGAATTCGTGGCAGGAAAGAGGAAGGAAAGAAAGTTTCTCTCCCTCTGCCTGCTTTGCTCAGAGGACCGGATGAAGTCAGGGAGTTCTCCCTTTCACTGAGAAACGTGCGGGCTGCTGTTGCCTGGGCGCTCTCTTCTTTGCAAAAGAGTCTGCAGTTCCACGCTTTGAACCGTGGAAAGGCGCCGGGCTCTGCTAAGATTTCCCCCGGCGCTTCGTTTGCCCTGGGCCAAAGCGAGCCTTCACAATAGCTGAACGCTAACACTGCATACTCGTTCCACTTCCAGAACCGGGCTACGGCGAGGCAGTTCTCCGGGGGAAAACGGCCCTTCGCGAAGGGCAGATCTGCCGAGCTCATTGCGGGAAAGCGAAAGCAAAGGACGCTTTTCTCCCTCTAACCGCTTTCGTCAGAGGAACGGGGGAAGTCACAGTGTTCTTTCTCTCCCTGAGATACACACAATCTGACGTTGCCTCTGAGCTCCGTTGCTGGCAAAGAACTGAAAGTGACATACATTCCTGTGGGGAAACACAGGGCTTTGCTAGGATTTCTCTAGGCAGTGTGTTTTCCCTGGGCCTCACTGTAGCAACACTATCTCGCCAGGGCAACACTGCATGGCACTTCCTCTGCCAGGAGAGAGCTGCTTCTTTGTAGTTTCTGCTGGGAAACCTTGCTTTGGCAAGTGCGAATTGACCGCATTCAGGCAGAAAGAAAAGAGAATAGCAAGAGGCCTTTTCTCCCCGGCTGCTCTGCCAAGCCCTTCCAGCTCAAACTATGTCGTTGCTCCTCTGGAAGGATCCCTGCACCGCGGCGTAGTTTTTCCGAAGAAGCCCTGCGTTTGCTCGAGCAAATGAGGAATTCGTGGCAGGAAAGAGGAAGGAAAGGAAGTTTCTCTCCCTCAGCCTGCTTTGCTCAGAGGACTGGATGAAGTCAGGGAGTTCTCCCTTTCACTGAGAAACGTGCGGGCTGCTGTTGCCTGGGCGCTCTCTTCTTTGCAAAAGAGTCTGCAGTTCCACGCTTTGAACCGTGGAAAGGCGCCGGGCTCTGCTAAGATTTCCCCCGGCGCTTCGTTTGCCCTGGGCCAAAGCGAGCCTTCACAATAGCTGAACGCTAACACTGCATACTCGTTCCACTTCCAGAACCGGGCTACGGCGAGGCAGTTCTCCGGGGGAAAACGGCCCTTCGCGAAGGGCAGATCTGCCGAGCTCATTGCGGGAAAGCGAAAGCAAAGGACGCTTTTCTCCCTCTAACCGCTTTCGTCAGAGGAACGGGGGAAGTCACAGTGTTCTTTCTCTCCCTGAGATACACACAATCTGACGTTGCCTCTGAGCTCCGTTGCTGGCAAAGAACTGAAAGTGACATACATTCCTGTGGGGAAACACAGGGCTTTGCTAGGATTTCTCTAGGCAGTGTGTTTTCCCTGGGCCTCACTGTAGCAACACGATCTCGCCAGGGCAACACTGCATGGCACTTCCTCTGCCAGGAGAGAGCTGCTGCTTTGTAGTTTCTGCTGGGAAACCTTGCTTTGGCAAGTGCGAATTGACCGCATTCAGGCAGAAAGAAAAGAGAATAGCAAGAGGCCTTTTCTCCCCGGCTGCTCTGCCAAGCCCTTCCAGCTCAAACTATGTCGTTGCTCCTCTGGAAGGATCCCTGCACCGCGGCGTAGTTTTTCCGAAGAAGCCCTGCGTTTGCAAGAGCAAATGAGGAATTCGTGGCAGGAAAGAGGAAGGAAAGAAAGTTTCTCTCCCTCTGCCTGCTTTGCTCAGAGGACCGGATGAAGTCAGGGAGTTCTCCCTTTCACTGAGAAACGTGCGGGCTGCTGTTGCCTGGGCGCTCTCTTCTTTGCAAAAGAGTCTGCAGTTCCACGCTTTGAACCGTGGAAAGGCGCCGGGCTCTGCTAAGATTTCCCCCGGCGCTTCGTTTGCCCTGGGCCAAAGCGAGCCTTCACAATAGCTGAACGCTAACACTGCATACTCGTTCCACTTCCAGAACCGGGCTACGGCGAGGCAGTTCTCCGGGGGAAAACGGCCCTTCGCGAAGGGCAGATCTGCCGAGCTCATTGCGGGAAAGCGAAAGCAAAGGACGCTTTTCGCCCTCTAACCGCTTTCGTCAGAGGAACTGGGGAAGTCACAGTGTTCTTTCTCTCCCTGAGATACACACAATCTGACGTTGCCTCTGAGCTCCGTTGCTGGCAAAGAACTGAAAGTGACATACATTCCTGTGGGGAAACACAGGGCTTTGCTAGGATTTCTCTAGGCAGTGTGTTTTCCCTGGGCCTCACTGTAGCAACACGATCTCGCAGGGCAGAACTGCATGGGATTTCCTCTGCCAGGAGAGAGCTGCTGCTTTGTAGTTTGTGCTGGGAAACCTTGCTTTGGCAAGTGCGAATTGACCGCATTCAGGCAGAAAGAAAAGAGAATAGCAAGAGGCCTTTTCTCCCCGGCTGCTCTGCCAAGCCCTTCCAGCTCAAACTATGTCGTTGCTCCTCTGGAAGGATCCCTGCACCGCGGCGTAGTTTTTCCGAAGAAGCCCTGCGTTTGCAAGAGCAAATGAGGAATTCGTGGAAGGAAAGAGGAAGGAAAGAAAGTTTCTCTCCCTCTGCCTGCTTTGCTCAGAGGACTGGATGAAGTCAGGGAGTTCTCCCTTTCACTGAGAAACGTGCGGGCTGCTGTTGCCTGGGCGCTCTCTTCTTTGCAAAAGAGTCTGCAGTTCCACGCTTTGAACCGTGGAAAGGCGCCGGGCTCTGCTAAGATTTCCCCCGGCGCTTCGTTTGCCCTGGGCCAAAGCGAGCCTTCACAATAGCTGAACGCTAACACTGCATACTCGTTCCACTTCCAGAACCGGGCTACGGCGAGGCAGTTCTCTGGGGGAAAACGGCCCTTCGCGAAGGGCAGATCTGCCGAGCTCATTGCGGGAAAGCGAAAGCAAAGGACGCTTTTCTCCCTCTAACCGCTTTCGTCAGAGGAACGGGGGAAGTCACAGTGTTCTTTCTCTCCCTGAGATACACACAGTCTGACGTTGCCTCTGAGCTCCGTTGCTGGCAAAGAACTGAAAGTGACATACATTCCTGTGGGGAAACACAGGGCTTTGCTAGGATTTCTCTAGGCAGTGTGTTTTCCCTGGGCCTCACTGTAGCAACACGATCTCGCCAGGGCAACACTGCATGGCACTTCCTCTGCCAGGAGAGAGCTGCTGCTTTGTAGTTTGTGCTGGGAAACCTTGCTTTGGCAAGCGCGAATTGACCGCATTCATGCAGAAAGAAAAGAGAATAGCAAGAGGCCTTTTCTCCCCGGCTGCTCTGCCAAGCATTTCCAGCTCAAACTATGTCGTTGCTCCTCTGGAAGGATCCCTGCACCGCGGCGTAGTTTTTCCGAAGAAGCCCTGCGTTTGCAAGAGCAAATGAGGAATTCGTGGCAGGAAAGACGAGGGAAAGAAAGTTTCTCTCCCTCTGCCTGCTTTGCTCAGAGGACTTGATGAAGTCAGGGAGTTCTCCTTTTCACTGAGAAACGTGCGGGCTGCTGTTGCCTGGGCGCTCTCTTCTCTGCAAAAGAGTCTGCAATTCCACGCTTTGAACCGTGGAAAGGCGCCGGGCTCTGCTAAGATTTCCCCCGGCGCTTCGTTTACCCTGGGCCAAAGCGAGCCTTCACAATAGCTGAACGCTAACACTGCATACTCGTTCCACTTCCAGAACCGGGCTACGGCGAGCAGTTCTCCGGGGAAAACGGCCCTTCGCGAAGGGCAGATCTGCCGAGCTCATTGCGGGAAAGCGAAAGCAAAGGACGCTTTTCTCCCTCTAACCGCTTTCGTCAGAGGAACGGGGGAAGTCACAGTGTTCTTTCTCTCCCTGAGATACACACAGTCTGACGTTGCCTCTGAGCTCCGTTGCTGGCAAAGAACTGAAAGTGACATACATTCCTGTGGGGAAACACAGGGCTTTGCTAGGATTTCTCTAGGCAGTGTGTTTTCCCTGGGCCTCACTGTAGCAACACTATCTCGCCAGGGCAACACTGCATGGCACTTCCTCTGCCAGGAGAGAGCTGCTGCTTTGTAGTTTGTGCTGGGAAACCTTGCTTTGGCAAGTGCGAATTGACCGCATTCAGGCAGAAAGAAAAGAGAATAGCAAGAGGCCTTTTCTCCCCGGCTGCTCTGCCAAGCCCTTCCAGCTCAAACTATGTCGTTGCTCCTCTGGAAGGATCCCTGCACCGCGGCGTAGTTTTTCCGAAGAAGCCCTGCGTTTGCAAGAGCAAATGAGGAATTCGTGGCAGGAAAGAGGAAGGAAAGAAAGTTTCTCTCCCTCTGCCTGCTTTGCTCAGAGGACCGGATGAAGTCAGGGAGTTCTCCCTTTCACTGAGAAACGTGCGGGCTGCTGTTGCCTGGGCGCTCTCTTCTTTGCAAAAGAGTCTGCAGTTCCACGCTTTGAACCGTGGAAAGGCGCCGGGCTCTGCTAAGATTTCCCCCGGCGCTTCGTTTGCCCTGGGCCAAAGCGAGCCTTCACAATAGCTGAACGCTAACACTGCATACTCGTTCCACTTCCAGAACCGGGCTACGGCGAGGCAGTTCTCCGGGGGAAAACGGCCCTTCGCGAAGGGCAGATCTGCCGAGCTCATTGCGGGAAAGCGAAAGCAAAGGACGCTTTTCTCCCTCTAACCGCTTTCGTCAGAGGAACGGGGGAAGTCACAGTGTTCTTTCTCTCCCTGAGATACACACAATCTGACGTTGCCTCTGAGCTCCGTTGCTGGCAAAGAACTGAAAGTGACATACATTCCTGTGGGGAAACACAGGGCTTTGCTAGGATTTCTCTAGGCAGTGTGTTTTCCCTGGGCCTCACTGTAGCAACACGATCTCGCCAGGGCAACACTGCATGGCACTTCCTCTGCCAGGAGAGAGCTGCTTCTTTGTAGTTTCTGCTGGGAAACCTTGCTTTGGCAAGTGCGAATTGACCGCATTCAGGCAGAAAGAAAAGAGAATAGCAAGAGGCCTTTTCTCCCCGGCTGCTCTGCCAAGCCCTTCCAGCTCAAACTATGTCGTTGCTCCTCTGGAAGGATCCCTGCACCGCGGCGTAGTTTTTCCGAAGAAGCCCTGCGTTTGCACGAGCAAATGAGGAATTCGTGGCAGGAAAGAGGAAAGAAAGGAAGTTTCTCTCCCTCAGCCTGCTTTGCTCAGAGGACTGGATGAAGTCAGGGAGTTCTCCCTTTCACTGAGAAACGTGCGGGCTGCTGTTGCCTGGGCGCTCTCTTCTTTGCAAAAGAGTCTGCAGTTCCACGCTTTGAACCGTGGAAAGGCGCCGGGCTCTGCTAAGATTTCCCCCGGCGCTTCGTTTGCCCTGGGCCAAAGCGAGCCTTCACAATAGCTGAACGCTAACACTGCATACTCGTTCCACTTCCAGAACCGGGCTACGGCGAGGCAGTTCTCTGGGGGAAAACGGCCCTTCGCGAAGGGCAGATCTGCCGAGCTCATTGCGGGAAAGCGAAAGCAAAGGACGCTTTTCGCCCTCTAACCGCTTTCGTCAGAGGAACTGGGGAAGTCACAGTGTTCTTTCTCTCCCTGAGATACACACAATCTGACGTTGCCTCTGAGCTCCGTTGCTGGCAAAGAACTGAAAGTGACATACATTCCTGTGGGGAAACACAGGGCTTTGCTAGGATTTCTCTAGGCAGTGTGTTTTCCCTGGGCCTCACTGTAGCAACACGATCTCGCCAGGGCAACACTGCATGGCACTTCCTCTGCCAGGAGAGAGCTGCTGCTTTGTAGTTTGTGCTGGGAAACCTTGCTTTGGCAAGCGCGAATTGACCGCATTCATGCAGAAAGAAAAGAGAATAGCAAGAGGCCTTTTCTCCCCGGCTGCTCTGCCAAGCATTTCCAGCTCAAACTATGTCGTTGCTCCTCTGGAAGGATCCCTGCACCGCGGCGTAGTTTTTCCGAAGAAGCCCTGCGTTTGCAAGAGCAAATGAGGAATTCGTGGCAGGAAAGACGAGGGAAAGAAAGTTTCTCTCCCTCTGCCTGCTTTGCTCAGAGGACTTGATGAAGTCAGGGAGTTCTCCTTTTCACTGAGAAACGTGCGGGCTGCTGTTGCCTGGGCGCTCTCTTCTCTGCAAAAGAGTCTGCAATTCCACGCTTTGAACCGTGGAAAGGCGCCGGGCTCTGCTAAGATTTCCCCCGGCGCTTCGTTTACCCTGGGCCAAAGCGAGCCTTCACAATAGCTGAACGCTAACACTGCATACTCGTTCCACTTCCAGAACCGGGCTACGGCGAGCAGTTCTCCGGGGAAAACGGCCCTTCGCGAAGGGCAGATCTGCCGAGCTCATTGCGGGAAAGCGAAAGCAAAGGACGCTTTTCTCCCTCTAACCGCTTTCGTCAGAGGAACGGGGGAAGTCACAGTGTTCTTTCTCTCCCTGAGATACACACAGTCTGACGTTGCCTCTGAGCTCCGTTGCTGGCAAAGAACTGAAAGTGACATACATTCCTGTGGGGAAACACAGGGCTTTGCTAGGATTTCTCTAGGCAGTGTGTTTTCCCTGGGCCTCACTGTAGCAACACTATCTCGCCAGGGCAACACTGCATGGCACTTCCTCTGCCAGGAGAGAGCTGCTGCTTTGTAGTTTGTGCTGGGAAACCTTGCTTTGGCAAGTGCGAATTGACCGCATTCAGGCAGAAAGAAAAGAGAATAGCAAGAGGCCTTTTCTCCCCGGCTGCTCTGCCAAGCCCTTCCAGCTCAAACTATGTCGTTGCTCCTCTGGAAGGATCCCTGCACCGCGGCGTAGTTTTTCCGAAGAAGCCCTGCGTTTGCAAGAGCAAATGAGGAATTCGTGGCAGGAAAGAGGAAGGAAAGAAAGTTTCTCTCCCTCTGCCTGCTTTGCTCAGAGGACCGGATGAAGTCAGGGAGTTCTCCCTTTCACTGAGAAACGTGCGGGCTGCTGTTGCCTGGGCGCTCTCTTCTTTGCAAAAGAGTCTGCAGTTCCACGCTTTGAACCGTGGAAAGGCGCCGGGCTCTGCTAAGATTTCCCCCGGCGCTTCGTTTGCCCTGGGCCAAAGCGAGCCTTCACAATAGCTGAACGCTAACACTGCATACTCGTTCCACTTCCAGAACCGGGCTACGGCGAGGCAGTTCTCCGGGGGAAAACGGCCCTTCGCGAAGGGCAGATCTGCCGAGCTCATTGCGGGAAAGCGAAAGCAAAGGACGCTTTTCTCCCTCTAACCGCTTTCGTCAGAGGAACGGGGGAAGTCACAGTGTTCTTTCTCTCCCTGAGATACACACAATCTGACGTTGCCTCTGAGCTCCGTTGCTGGCAAAGAACTGAAAGTGACATACATTCCTGTGGGGAAACACAGGGCTTTGCTAGGATTTCTCTAGGCAGTGTGTTTTCCCTGGGCCTCACTGTAGCAACACGATCTCGCCAGGGCAACACTGCATGGCACTTCCTCTGCCAGGAGAGAGCTGCTTCTTTGTAGTTTCTGCTGGGAAACCTTGCTTTGGCAAGTGCGAATTGACCGCATTCAGGCAGAAAGAAAAGAGAATAGCAAGAGGCCTTTTCTCCCCGGCTGCTCTGCCAAGCCCTTCCAGCTCAAACTATGTCGTTGCTCCTCTGGAAGGATCCCTGCACCGCGGCGTAGTTTTTCCGAAGAAGCCCTGCGTTTGCACGAGCAAATGAGGAATTCGTGGCAGGAAAGAGGAAAGAAAGGAAGTTTCTCTCCCTCAGCCTGCTTTGCTCAGAGGACTGGATGAAGTCAGGGAGTTCTCCCTTTCACTGAGAAACGTGCGGGCTGCTGTTGCCTGGGCGCTCTCTTCTTTGCAAAAGAGTCTGCAGTTCCACGCTTTGAACCGTGGAAAGGCGCCGGGCTCTGCTAAGATTTCCCCCGGCGCTTCGTTTGCCCTGGGCCAAAGCGAGCCTTCACAATAGCTGAACGCTAACACTGCATACTCGTTCCACTTCCAGAACCGGGCTACGGCGAGGCAGTTCTCTGGGGGAAAACGGCCCTTCGCGAAGGGCAGATCTGCCGAGCTCATTGCGGGAAAGCGAAAGCAAAGGACGCTTTTCGCCCTCTAACCGCTTTCGTCAGAGGAACTGGGGAAGTCACAGTGTTCTTTCTCTCCCTGAGATACACACAATCTGACGTTGCCTCTGAGCTCCGTTGCTGGCAAAGAACTGAAAGTGACATACATTCCTGTGGGGAAACACAGGGCTTTGCTAGGATTTCTCTAGGCAGTGTGTTTTCCCTGGGCCTCACTGTAGCAACACGATCTCGCCAGGGCAGAACTGCATGGGATTTCCTCTGCCAGGAGAGAGCTGCTGCTTTGTAGTTTGTGCTGGGAAACCTTGCTTTGGCAAGTGCGAATTGACCGCATTCAGGCAGAAAGAAAAGAGAATAGCAAGAGGCCTTTTCTCCCCGGCTGCTCTGCCAAGCCCTTCCAGCTCAAACTATGTCGTTGCTCCTCTGGAAGGATCCCTGCACCGCGGCGTAGTTTTTCCGAAGAAGCCCTGCGTTTGCACGAGCAAATGAGGAATTCGTGGAAGGAAAGAGGAAGGAAAGAAAGTTTCTCTCCCTCTGCCTGCTTTGCTCAGAGGACTGGATGAAGTCAGGGAGTTCTCCCTTTCACTGAAAAACGTGCGGGCTGCTGTTGCCTGGGCGCTCTCTTCTTTGCAAAAGAGTCTGCAGTTCCACGCTTTGAACCGTGGAAAGGCGCCGGGCTCTGCTAAGATTTCCCCCGGCGCTTCGTTTGCCCTGGGCCAAAGCGAGCCTTCACAATAGCTGAACGCTAACACTGCATACTCGTTCCACTTCCAGAACCGGGCTACGGCGAGGCAGTTCTCTGGGGGAAAACGGCCCTTCGCGAAGGGCAGATCTGCCGAGCTCATTGCGGGAAAGCGAAAGCAAAGGACGCTTTTCTCCCTCTAACCGCTTTCGTCAGAGGAACGGGGGAAGTCACAGTGTTCTTTCTCTCCCTGAGATACACACAGTCTGACGTTGCCTCTGAGCTCCGTTGCTGGCAAAGAACTGAAAGTGACATACATTCCTGTGGGGAAACACAGGGCTTTGCTAGGATTTCTCTAGGCAGTGTGTTTTCCCTGGGCCTCACTGTAGCAACACTATCTCGCCAGGGCAACACTGCATGGCACTTCCTCTGCCAGGAGAGAGCTGCTGCTTTGTAGTTTGTGCTGGGAAACCTTGCTTTGGCAAGTGCGAATTGACCGCATTCAGGCAGAAAGAAAAGAGAATAGCAAGAGGCCTTTTCTCCCCGGCTGCTCTGCCAAGCCCTTCCAGCTCAAACTATGTCGTTGCTCCTCTGGAAGGATCCCTGCACCGCGGCGTAGTTTTTCCGAAGAAGCCCTGCGTTTGCAAGAGCAAATGAGGAATTCGTGGCAGGAAAGAGGAAGGAAAGAAAGTTTCTCTCCCTCTGCCTGCTTTGCTCAGAGGACCGGATGAAGTCAGGGAGTTCTCCCTTTCACTGAGAAACGTGCGGGCTGCTGTTGCCTGGGCGCTCTCTTCTTTGCAAAAGAGTCTGCAGTTCCACGCTTTGAACCGTGGAAAGGCGCCGGGCTCTGCTAAGATTTCCCCCGGCGCTTCGTTTGCCCTGGGCCAAAGCGAGCCTTCACAATAGCTGAACGCTAACACTGCATACTCGTTCCACTTCCAGAACCGGGCTACGGCGAGGCAGTTCTCCGGGGGAAAACGGCCCTTCGCGAAGGGCAGATCTGCCGAGCTCATTGCGGGAAAGCGAAAGCAAAGGACGCTTTTCTCCCTCTAACCGCTTTCGTCAGAGGAACGGGGGAAGTCACAGTGTTCTTTCTCTCCCTGAGATACACACAATCTGACGTTGCCTCTGAGCTCCGTTGCTGGCAAAGAACTGAAAGTGACATACATTCCTGTGGGGAAACACAGGGCTTTGCTAGGATTTCTCTAGGCAGTGTGTTTTCCCTGGGCCTCACTGTAGCAACACGATCTCGCCAGGGCAACACTGCATGGCACTTCCTCTGCCAGGAGAGAGCTGCTTCTTTGTAGTTTCTGCTGGGAAACCTTGCTTTGGCAAGTGCGAATTGACCGCATTCAGGCAGAAAGAAAAGAGAATAGCAAGAGGCCTTTTCTCCCCGGCTGCTCTGCCAAGCCCTTCCAGCTCAAACTATGTCGTTGCTCCTCTGGAAGGATCCCTGCACCGCGGCGTAGTTTTTCCGAAGAAGCCCTGCGTTTGCACGAGCAAATGAGGAATTCGTGGCAGGAAAGAGGAAGGAAAGGAAGTTTCTCTCCCTCAGCCTGCTTTGCTCAGAGGACTGGATGAAGTCAGGGAGTTCTCCCTTTCACTGAGAAACGTGCGGGCTGCTGTTGCCTGGGCGCTCTCTTCTTTGCAAAAGAGTCTGCAGTTCCACGCTTTGAACCGTGGAAAGGCGCCGGGCTCTGCTAAGATTTCCCCCGGCGCTTCGTTTGCCCTGGGCCAAAGCGAGCCTTCACAATAGCTGAACGCTAACACTGCATACTCGTTCCACTTCCAGAACCGGGCTACGGCGAGGCAGTTCTCCGGGGGAAAACGGCCCTTCGCGAAGGGCAGATCTGCCGAGCTCATTGCGGGAAAGCGAAAGCAAAGGACGCTTTTCTCCCTCTAACCGCTTTCGTCAGAGGAACTGGGGAAGTCACAGTGTTCTTTCTCTCCCTGAGATACACACAATCTGACGTTGCCTCTGAGCTCCGTTGCTGGCAAAGAACTGAAAGTGACATACATTCCTGTGGGGAAACACAGGGCTTTGCTAGGATTTCTCTAGGCAGTGTGTTTTCCCTGGGCCTCACTGTAGCAACACGATCTCGCCAGGGCAACACTGCATGGCACTTCCTCTGCCAGGAGAGAGCTGCTTCTTTGTAGTTTCTGCTGGGAAACCTTGCTTTGGCAAGTGCGAATTGACCGCATTCAGGCAGAAAGAAAAGAGAATAGCAAGAGGCCTTTTCTCCCCGGCTGCTCTGCCAAGCCCTTCCAGCTCAAACTATGTCGTTGCTCCTCTGGAAGGATCCCTGCACCGCGGCGTAGTTTTTCCGAAGAAGCCCTGCGTTTGCAAGAGCAAATGAGGAATTCGTGGCAGGAAAGAGGAAGGAAAGAAAGTTTCTCTCCCTCTGCCTGCTTTGCTCAGAGGACCGGATGAAGTCAGGGAGTTCTCCCTTTCACTGAGAAACGTGCGGGCTGCTGTTGCCTGGGCGCTCTCTTCTTTGCAAAAGAGTCTGCAGTTCCACGCTTTGAACCGTGGAAAGGCGCCGGGCTCTGCTAAGATTTCCCCCGGCGCTTCGTTTGCCCTGGGCCAAAGCGAGCCTTCACAATAGCTGAACGCTAACACTGCATACTCGTTCCACTTCCAGAACCGGGCTACGGCGAGGCAGTTCTCCGGGGGAAAACGGCCCTTCGCGAAGGGCAGATCTGCCGAGCTCATTGCGGGAAAGCGAAAGCAAAGGACGCTTTTCTCCCTCTAACCGCTTTCGTCAGAGGAACTGGGGAAGTCACAGTGTTCTTTCTCTCCCTGAGATACACACAATCTGACGTTGCCTCTGAGCTCCGTTGCTGGCAAAGAACTGAAAGTGACATACATTCCTGTGGGGAAACACAGGGCTTTGCTAGGATTTCTCTAGGCAGTGTGTTTTCCCTGGGCCTCACTGTAGCAACACGATCTCGCCAGGGCAGAACTGCATGGGATTTCCTCTGCCAGGAGAGAGCTGCTGCTTTGTAGTTTGTGCTGGGAAACCTTGCTTTGGCAAGTGCGAATTGACCGCATTCAGGCAGAAAGAAAAGAGAATAGCAAGAGGCCTTTTCTCCCCGGCTGCTCTGCCAAGCCCTTCCAGCTCAAACTATGTCGTTGCTCCTCTGGAAGGATCCCTGCACCGCGGCGTAGTTTTTCCGAAGAAGCCCTGCGTTTGCACGAGCAAATGAGGAATTCGTGGAAGGAAAGAGGAAGGAAAGAAAGTTTCTCTCCCTCTGCCTGCTTTGCTCAGAGGACTGGATGAAGTCAGGGAGTTCTCCCTTTCACTGAAAAACGTGCGGGCTGCTGTTGCCTGGGCGCTCTCTTCTTTGCAAAAGAGTCTGCAGTTCCACGCTTTGAACCGTGGAAAGGCGCCGGGCTCTGCTAAGATTTCCCCCGGCGCTTCGTTTGCCCTGGGCCAAAGCGAGCCTTCACAATAGCTGAACGCTAACACTGCATACTCGTTCCACTTCCAGAACCGGGCTACGGCGAGGCAGTTCTCCGGGGGAAAACGGCCCTTCGCGAAGGGCAGATCTGCCGAGCTCATTGCGGGAAAGCGAAAGCAAAGGACGCTTTTCTCCCTCTAACCGCTTTCGTCAGACGAACGGGGGAAGTCACAGTGTTCTTTCTCTCCCTGAGATACACACAGTCTGACGTTGCCTCTGAGCTCCGTTGCTGGCAAAGAACTGAAAGTGACATACATTCCTGTGGGGAAACACAGGGCTTTGCTAGGATTTCTCTAGGCAGTGTGTTTTCCCTGGGCCTCACTGTAGCAACACTATCTCGCCAGGGCAACACTGCATGGCACTTCCTCTGCCAGGAGAGAGCTGCTGCTTTGTAGTTTGTGCTGGGAAACCTTGCTTTGGCAAGTGCGAATTGACCGCATTCAGGCAGAAAGAAAAGAGAATAGCAAGAGGCCTTTTCTCCCCGGCTGCTCTGCCAAGCCCTTCCAGCTCAAACTATGTCGTTGCTCCTCTGGAAGGATCCCTGCACCGCGGCGTAGTTTTTCCGAAGAAGCCCTGCGTTTGCAAGAGCAAATGAGGAATTCGTGGCAGGAAAGAGGAAGGAAAGAAAGTTTCTCTCCCTCTGCCTGCTTTGCTCAGAGGACCGGATGAAGTCAGGGAGTTCTCCCTTTCACTGAGAAACGTGCGGGCTGCTGTTGCCTGGGCGCTCTCTTCTTTGCAAAAGAGTCTGCAGTTCCACGCTTTGAACCGTGGAAAGGCGCCGGGCTCTGCTAAGATTTCCCCCGGCGCTTCGTTTGCCCTGGGCCAAAGCGAGCCTTCACAATAGCTGAACGCTAACACTGCATACTCGTTCCACTTCCAGAACCGGGCTACGGCGAGGCAGTTCTCCGGGGGAAAACGGCCCTTCGCGAAGGGCAGATCTGCCGAGCTCATTGCGGGAAAGCGAAAGCAAAGGACGCTTTTCGCCCTCTAACCGCTTTCGTCAGAGGAACTGGGGAAGTCACAGTGTTCTTTCTCTCCCTGAGATACACACAATCTGACGTTGCCTCTGAGCTCCGTTGCTGGCAAAGAACTGAAAGTGACATACATTCCTGTGGGGAAACACAGGGCTTTGCTAGGATTTCTCTAGGCAGTGTGTTTTCCCTGGGCCTCACTGTAGCAACACGATCTCGCCAGGGCAGAACTGCATGGGATTTCCTCTGCCAGGAGAGAGCTGCTGCTTTGTAGTTTGTGCTGGGAAACCTTGCTTTGGCAAGTGCGAATTGACCGCATTCAGGCAGAAAGAAAAGAGAATAGCAAGAGGCCTTTTCTCCCCGGCTGCTCTGCCAAGCCCTTCCAGCTCAAACTATGTCGTTGCTCCTCTGGAAGGATCCCTGCACCGCGGCGTAGTTTTTCCGAAGAAGCCCTGCGTTTGCAAGAGCAAATGAGGAATTCGTGGCAGGAAAGAGGAAGGAAAGAAAGTTTCTCTCCCTCTGCCTGCTTTGCTCAGAGGACTGGATGAAGTCAGGGAGTTCTCCCTTTCACTGAGAAACGTGCGGGCTGCTGTTGCCTGGGCGCTCTCTTCTTTGCAAAAGAGTCTGCAGTTCCACGCTTTGAACCGTGGAAAGGCGCCGGGCTCTGCTAAGATTTCCCCCGGCGCTTCGTTTGCCCTGGGCCAAAGCGAGCCTTCACAATAGCTGAACGCTAACACTGCATACTCGTTCCACTTCCAGAACCGGGCTACGGCGAGGCAGTTCTCCGGGGGAAAACGGCCCTTCGCGAAGGGCAGATCTGCCGAGCTCATTGCGGGAAAGCGAAAGCAAAGGACGCTTTTCGCCCTCTAACCGCTTTCGTCAGAGGAACTGGGGAAGTCACAGTGTTCTTTCTCTCCCTGAGATACACACAATCTGACGTTGCCTCTGAGCTCCGTTGCTGGCAAAGAACTGAAAGTGACATACATTCCTGTGGGGAAACACAGGGCTTTGCTAGGATTTCTCTAGGCAGTGTGTTTTCCCTGGGCCTCACTGTAGCAACACGATCTCGCCAGGGCAGAACTGCATGGGATTTCCTCTGCCAGGAGAGAGCTGCTGCTTTGTAGTTTGTGCTGGGAAACCTTGCTTTGGCAAGTGCGAATTGACCGCATTCAGGCAGAAAGAAAAGAGAATAGCAAGAGGCCTTTTCTCCCCGGCTGCTCTGCCAAGCCCTTCCAGCTCAAACTATGTCGTTGCTCCTCTGGAAGGATCCCTGCACCGCGGCGTAGTTTTTCCGAAGAAGCCCTGCGTTTGCAAGAGCAAATGAGGAATTCGTGGAAGGAAAGAGGAAGGAAAGGAAGTTTCTCTCCCTCTGCCTGCTTTGCTCAGAGGACCGGATGAAGTCAGGGAGTTCTCCCTTTCACTGAGAAACGTGCGGGCTGCTGTTGCCTGGGCGCTCTCTTCTTTGCAAAAGAGTCTGCAGTTCCACGCTTTGAACCGTGGAAAGGCGCCGGGCTCTGCTAAGATTTCCCCCGGCGCTTCGTTTGCCCTGGGCCAAAGCGAGCCTTCACAATAGCTGAACGCTAACACTGCATACTCGTTCCACTTCCAGAACCGGGCTACGGCGAGGCAGTTCTCCGGGGGAAAACGGCCCTTCGCGAAGGGCAGATCTGCCGAGCTCATTGCGGGAAAGCGAAAGCAAAGGACGCTTTTCGCCCTCTAACCGCTTTCGTCAGAGGAACTGGGGAAGTCACAGTGTTCTTTCTCTCCCTGAGATACACACAATCTGACGTTGCCTCTGAGCTCCGTTGCTGGCAAAGAACTGAAAGTGACATACATTCCTGTGGGGAAACACAGGGCTTTGCTAGGATTTCTCTAGGCAGTGTGTTTTCCCTGGGCCTCACTGTAGCAACACGATCTCGCCAGGGCAGAACTGCATGGGATTTCCTCTGCCAGGAGAGAGCTGCTGCTTTGTAGTTTGTGCTGGGAAACCTTGCTTTGGCAAGTGCGAATTGACCGCATTCAGGCAGAAAGAAAAGAGAATAGCAAGAGGCCTTTTCTCCCCGGCTGCTCTGCCAAGCCCTTCCAGCTCAAACTATGTCGTTGCTCCTCTGGAAGGATCCCTGCACCGCGGCGTAGTTTTTCCGAAGAAGCCCTGCGTTTGCACGAGCAAATGAGGAATTCGTGGAAGGAAAGAGGAAGGAAAGAAAGTTTCTCTCCCTCTGCCTGCTTTGCTCAGAGGACTGGATGAAGTCAGGGAGTTCTCCCTTTCACTGAAAAACGTGCGGGCTGCTGTTGCCTGGGCGCTCTCTTCTTTGCAAAAGAGTCTGCAGTTCCACGCTTTGAACCGTGGAAAGGCGCCGGGCTCTGCTAAGATTTCCCCCGGCGCTTCGTTTGCCCTGGGCCAAAGCGAGCCTTCACAATAGCTGAACGCTAACACTGCATACTCGTTCCACTTCCAGAACCGGGCTACGGCGAGGCAGTTCTCCGGGGGAAAACGGCCCTTCGCGAAGGGCAGATCTGCCGAGCTCATTGCGGGAAAGCGAAAGCAAAGGACGCTTTTCTCCCTCTAACCGCTTTCGTCAGAGGAACGGGGGAAGTCACAGTGTTCTTTCTCTCCCTGAGATACACACAGTCTGACGTTGCCTCTGAGCTCCGTTGCTGGCAAAGAACTGAAAGTGACATACATTCCTGTGGGGAAACACAGGGCTTTGCTAGGATTTCTCTAGGCAGTGTGTTTTCCCTGGGCCTCACTGTAGCAACACTATCTCGCCAGGGCAACACTGCATGGCACTTCCTCTGCCAGGAGAGAGCTGCTGCTTTGTAGTTTGTGCTGGGAAACCTTGCTTTGGCAAGCGCGAATTGACCGCATTCAGGCAGAAAGAAAAGAGAATAGCAAGAGGCCTTTTCTCCCCGGCTGCTCTGCCAAGCCCTTCCAGCTCAAACTATGTCGTTGCTCCTCTGGAAGGATCCCTGCACCGCGGCGTAGTTTTTCCGAAGAAGCCCTGCGTTTGCAAGAGCAAATGAGGAATTCGTGGCAGGAAAGAGGAAGGAAAGAAAGTTTCTCTCCCTCTGCCTGCTTTGCTCAGAGGACCGGATGAAGTCAGGGAGTTCTCCCTTTCACTGAGAAACGTGCGGGCTGCTGTTGCCTGGGCGCTCTCTTCTCTGCAAAAGAGTCTGCAGTTCCACGCTTTGAACCGTGGAAAGGCGCCGGGCTCTGCTAAGATTTCCCCCGGCGCTTCGTTTGCCCTGGGCCAAAGCGAGCCTTCACAATAGCTGAACGCTAACACTGCATACTCGTTCCACTTCCAGAACCGGGCTACGGCGAGGCAGTTCTCCGGGGGAAAACGGCCCTTCGCGAAGGGCAGATCTGCCGAGCTCATTGCGGGAAAGCGAAAGCAAAGGACGCTTTTCTCCCTCTAACCGCTTTCGTCAGAGGAACGGGGGAAGTCACAGTGTTCTTTCTCTCCCTGAGATACACACAATCTGACGTTGCCTCTGAGCTCCGTTGCTGGCAAAGAACTGAAAGTGACATACATTCCTGTGGGGAAACACAGGGCTTTGCTAGGATTTCTCTAGGCAGTGTGTTTTCCCTGGGCCTCACTGTAGCAACACGATCTCGCCAGGGCAACACTGCATGGCACTTCCTCTGCCAGGAGAGAGCTGCTTCTTTGTAGTTTGTGCTGGGAAACCTTGCTTTGGCAAGTGCGAATTGACCGCATTCAGGCAGAAAGAAAAGAGAATAGCAAGAGGCCTTTTCTCCCCGGCTGCTCTGCCAAGCCCTTCCAGCTCAAACTATGTCGTTGCTCCTCTGGAAGGATCCCTGCACCGCGGCGTAGTTTTTCCGAAGAAGCCCTGCGTTTGCACGAGCAAATGAGGAATTCGTGGCAGGAAAGAGGAAGGAAAGGAAGTTTCTCTCCCTCAGCCTGCTTTGCTCAGAGGACCGGATGAAGTCAGGGAGTTCTCCCTTTCACTGAAAAACGTGCGGGCTGCTGTTGCCTGGGCGCTCTCTTCTTTGCAAAAGAGTCTGCAGTTCCACGCTTTGAACCGTGGAAAGGCGCCGGGCTCTGCTAAGATTTCCCCCGGCGCTTCGTTTGCCCTGGGCCAAAGCGAGCCTTCACAATAGCTGAACGCTAACACTGCATACTCGTTCCACTTCCAGAACCGGGCTACGGCGAGGCAGTTCTCCGGGGGAAAACGGCCCTTCGCGAAGGGCAGATCTGCCGAGCTCATTGCGGGAAAGCGAAAGCAAAGGACGCTTTTCTCCCTCTAACCGCTTTCGTCAGAGGAACTGGGGAAGTCACAGTGTTCTTTCTCTCCCTGAGATACACACAATCTGACGTTGCCTCTGAGCTCCGTTGCTGGCAAAGAACTGAAAGTGACATACATTCCTGTGGGGAAACACAGGGCTTTGCTAGGATTTCTCTAGGCAGTGTGTTTTCCCTGGGCCTCACTGTAGCAACACGATCTCGCCAGGGCAACACTGCATGGCACTTCCTCTGCCAGGAGAGAGCTGCTTCTTTGTAGTTTCTGCTGGGAAACCTTGCTTTGGCAAGTGCGAATTGACCGCATTCAGGCAGAAAGAAAAGAGAATAGCAAGAGGCCTTTTCTCCCCGGCTGCTCTGCCAAGCCCTTCCAGCTCAAACTATGTCGTTGCTCCTCTGGAAGGATCCCTGCACCGCGGCGTAGTTTTTCCGAAGAAGCCCTGCGTTTGCAAGAGCAAATGAGGAATTCGTGGCAGGAAAGAGGAAGGAAAGAAAGTTTCTCTCCCTCTGCCTGCTTTGCTCAGAGGACCGGATGAAGTCAGGGAGTTCTCCCTTTCACTGAGAAACGTGCGGGCTGCTGTTGCCTGGGCGCTCTCTTCTTTGCAAAAGAGTCTGCAGTTCCACGCTTTGAACCGTGGAAAGGCGCCGGGCTCTGCTAAGATTTCCCCCGGCGCTTCGTTTGCCCTGGGCCAAAGCGAGCCTTCACAATAGCTGAACGCTAACACTGCATACTCGTTCCACTTCCAGAACCGGGCTACGGCGAGGCAGTTCTCCGGGGGAAAACGGCCCTTCGCGAAGGGCAGATCTGCCGAGCTCATTGCGGGAAAGCGAAAGCAAAGGACGCTTTTCTCCCTCTAACCGCTTTCGTCAGAGGAACGGAGGAAGTCACAGTGTTCTTTCTCTCCCTGAGATACACACAATCTGACGTTGCCTCTGAGCTCCGTTGCTGGCAAAGAACTGAAAGTGACATACATTCCTGTGGGGAAACACAGGGCTTTGCTAGGATTTCTCTAGGCAGTGTGTTTTCCCTGGGCCTCACTGTAGCAACACGATCTCGCCAGGGCAACACTGCATGGCACTTCCTCTGCCAGGAGAGAGCTGCTGCTTTGTAGTTTGTGCTGGGAAACCTTGCTTTGGCAAGCGCGAATTGACCGCATTCAGGCAGAAAGAAAAGAGAATAGCAAGAGGCCTTTTCTCCCCGGCTGCTCTGCCAAGCCCTTCCAGCTCAAACTATGTCGTTGCTCCTCTGGAAGGATCCCTGCACCGCGGCGTAGTTTTTCCGAAGAAGCCCTGCGTTTGCAAGAGCAAATGAGGAATTCGTGGCAGGAAAGACGAGGGAAAGAAAGTTTCTCTCCCTCTGCCTGCTTTGCTCAGAGGACTTGATGAAGTCAGGGAGTTCTCCCTTTCACTGAGAAACGTGCGGGCTGCTGTTGCCTGGGCGCTCTCTTCTTTGCAAAAGAGTCTGCAATTCCACGCTTTGAACCGTGGAAAGGCGCCGGGCTCTGCTAAGATTTCCCCCGGCACTTCGTTTACCCTGGGCCAAAGCGAGCCTTCACAATAGCTGAACGCTAACACTGCATACTCGTTCCACTTCCAGAACCGGGCTACGGCGAGCAGTTCTCCGGGGAAAACGGCCCTTCGCGAAGGGCAGATCTGCCGAGCTCATTGCGGGAAAGCGAAAGCAAAGGACGCTTTTCTCCCTCTAACCGCTTTCGTCAGAGGAACGGGGGAAGTCACAGTGTTCTTTCTCTCCCTGAGATACACACAGTCTGACGTTGCCTCTGAGCTCCGTTGCTGGCAAAGAACTGAAAGTGACATACATTCCTGTGGGGAAACACAGGGCTTTGCTAGGATTTCTCTAGGCAGTGTGTTTTCCCTGGGCCTCACTGTAGCAACACTATCTCGCCAGGGCAACACTGCATGGCACTTCCTCTGCCAGGAGAGAGCTGCTGCTTTGTAGTTTGTGCTGGGAAACCTTGCTTTGGCAAGTGCGAATTGACCGCATTCAGGCAGAAAGAAAAGAGAATAGCAAGAGGCCTTTTCTCCCCGGCTGCTCTGCCAAGCCCTTCCAGCTCAAACTATGTCGTTGCTCCTCTGGAAGGATCCCTGCACCGCGGCGTAGTTTTTCCGAAGAAGCCCTGCGTTTGCAGGAGCAAATGAGGAATTCGTGGCAGGAAAGAGGAAGGAAAGAAAGTTTCTCTCCCTCTGCCTGCTTTGCTCAGAGGACCGGATGAAGTCAGGGAGTTCTCCCTTTCACTGAGAAACGTGCGGGCTGCTGTTGCCTGGGCGCTCTCTTCTTTGCAAAAGAGTCTGCAGTTCCACGCTTTGAACCGTGGAAAGGCGCCGGGCTCTGCTAAGATTTCCCCCGGCGCTTCGTTTGCCCTGGGCCAAAGCGAGCCTTCACAATAGCTGAACGCTAACACTGCATACTCGTTCCACTTCCAGAACCGGGCTACGGCGAGGCAGTTCTCCGGGGGAAAACGGCCCTTCGCGAAGGGCAGATCTGCCGAGCTCATTGCGGGAAAGCGAAAGCAAAGGACGCTTTTCTCCCTCTAACCGCTTTCGTCAGAGGAACGGGGGAAGTCACAGTGTTCTTTCTCTCCCTAAGATACACACAATCTGACGTTGCCTCTGAGCTCCGTTGCTGGCAAAGAACTGAAAGTGACATACATTCCTGTGGGGAAACACAGGGCTTTGCTAGGATTTCTCTAGGCAGTGTGTTTTCCCTGGGCCTCACTATAGCAACACGATCTCGCCAGGGCAACACTGCATGGCACTTCCTCTGCCAGGAGAGAGCTGCTGCTTTGTAGTTTGTGCTGGGAAACCTTGCTTTGGCAAGCGCGAATTGACCGCATTCAGGCAGAAAGAAAAGAGAATAGCAAGAGGCCTTTTCTCCCCGGCTGCTCTGCCAAGCCCTTCCAGCTCAAACTATGTCGTTGCTCCTCTGGAAGGATCCCTGCACCGCGGCGTAGTTTTTCCGAAGAAGCCCTGCGTTTGCAAGAGCAAATGAGGAATTCGTGGCAGGAAAGAGGAAGGAAAGAAAGTTTCTCTCCCTCTGCCTGCTTTGCTCAGAGGACCGGATGAAGTCAGGGAGTTCTCCCTTTCACTGAGAAACGTGCGGGCTGCTGTTGCCTGGGCGCTCTCTTCTTTGCAAAAGAGTCTGCAGTTCCACGCTTTGAACCGTGGAAAGGCGCCGGGCTCTGCTAAGATTTCCCCCGGCGCTTCGTTTGCCCTGGGCCAAAGCGAGCCTTCACAATAGCTGAACGCTAACACTGCATACTCGTTCCACTTCCAGAACCGGGCTACGGCGAGGCAGTTCTCCGGGGGAAAACGGCCCTTCGCGAAGGGCAGATCTGCCGAGCTCATTGCGGGAAAGCGAAAGCAAAGGACGCTTTTCTCCCTCTAACCGCTTTCGTCAGAGGAACGGGGGAAGTCACAGTGTTCTTTCTCTCCCTGAGATACACACAATCTGACGTTGCCTCTGAGCTCCGTTGCTGGCAAAGAACTGAAAGTGACATACATTCCTGTGGGGAAACACAGGGCTTTGCTAGGATTTCTCTAGGCAGTGTGTTTTCCCTGGGCCTCACTGTAGCAACACTATCTCGCCAGGGCAACACTGCATGGCACTTCCTCCGCCAGGAGAGAGCTGCTGCTTTGTAGTTTGTGCTGGGAAACCTTGCTTTGGCAAGTGCGAATTGACCGCATTCAGGCAGAAAGGAAACAGAATAGCAAGAGGCCTTTTCTGCCCGGCTCCTCTGCCAAGCCCTTCCAGCTCAAACTATGTCGTTGCTCCTCTGGAAGGATCCCTGCACCGCGGCGTAGTTTTTCCAAAGAAGCCCTGCGTTTGCACGAGCAAATGAGGAATTCGTGGCAGGAAAGAGGAAGGAAAGAAAGTTTCTCTCCCTCTGCCTGCTTTGCTCAGAGGACCGGATGAAGTCAGGGAGTTCTCCCTTTCACTGAGAAACGTGCGGGCTGCTGTTGCCTGGGCGCTCTCTTCTTTGCAAAAGAGTCTGCAGTTCCACGCTTTGAACCGTGGAAAGGCGCCGGGCTCTGCTAAGATTTCCCCCGGCGCTTCGTTTGCCCTGGGCCAAAGCGAGCCTTCACAATAGCTGAACGCTAACACTGCATACTCGTTCCACTTCCAGAACCGGGCTACGGCGAGGCAGTTCTCCGGGGGAAAACGGCCCTTCGCGAAGGGCAGATCTGCCGAGCTCATTGCGGGAAAGCGAAAGCAAAGGACGCTTTTCTCCCTCTAACCGCTTTCGTCAGAGGAACGGGGGAAGTCACAGTGTTCTTTCTCTCCCTGAGATACACACAATCTGACGTTGCCTCTGAGCTCCGTTGCTGGCAAAGAACTGAAAGTGACATACATTCCTGTGGGGAAACACAGGGCTTTGCTAGGATTTCTCTAGGCAGTGTGTTTTCCCTGGGCCTCACTGTAGCAACACTATCTCGCCAGGGCAACACTGCATGGCACTTCCTCCGCCAGGAGAGAGCTGCTGCTTTGTAGTTTGTGCTGGGAAACCTTGCTTTGGCAAGTGCGAATTGACCGCATTCAGGCAGAAAGGAAACAGAATAGCAAGAGGCCTTTTCTGCCCGGCTCCTCTGCCAAGCCCTTCCAGCTCAAACTATGTCGTTGCTCCTCTGGAAGGATCCCTGCACCGCGGCGTAGTTTTTCCAAAGAAGCCCTGCGTTTGCACGAGCAAATGAGGAATTCGTGGCAGGAAAGAGGAAGGAAAGAAAGTTTCTCTCCCTCTGCCTGCTTTGCTCAGAGGACTGGATGAAGTCAGGGAGTTCTCCCTTTCACTGAGAAACGTGCGGGCTGCTGTTGCCTGGGCGCTCTCTTCTTTGCAAAAGAGTCTGCAGTTCCACGCTTTGAACCGTGGAAAGGCGCCGGGCTCTGCTAAGATTTCCCCCGGCGCTTCGTTTGCCCTGGGCCAAAGCGAGCCTTCACAATAGCTGAACGCTAACACTGCATACTCGTTCCACTTCCAGAACCGGGCTACGGCGAGGCAGTTCTCCGGGGGAAAACGGCCCTTCGCGAAGGGCAGATCTGCCGAGCTCATTGCGGGAAAGCGAAAGCAAAGGACGCTTTTCTCCCTCTAACCGCTTTCGTCAGAGGAACGGGGGAAGTCACAGTGTTCTTTCTCTCCCTGAGATACACACAATCTGACGTTGCCTCTGAGCTCCGTTGCTGGCAAAGAACTGAAAGTGACATACATTCCTGTGGGGAAACACAGGGCTTTGCTAGGATTTCTCTAGGCAGTGTGTTTTCCCTGGGCCTCACTGTAGCAACACGATCTCGCCAGGGCAACACTGCATGGCACTTCCTCCGCCAGGAGAGAGCTGCTGCTTTGTAGTTTGTGCTGGGAAACCTTGCTTTGGCAAGTGCGAATTGACCGCATTCAGGCAGAAAGAAAAGAGAATAGCAAGAGGCCTTTTCTCCCCGGCTGCTCTGCCAAGCCCTTCCAGCTCAAACTATGTCGTTGCTCCTCTGGAAGGATCCCTGCACCGCGGCGTAGTTTTTCCGAAGAAGCCCTGCGTTTGCACGAGCAAATGAGGAATTCGTGGCAGGAAAGAGGAAGGAAAGAAAGTTTCTCTCCCTCTGCCTGCTTTGCTCAGAGGACCGGATGAAGTCAGGGAGTTCTCCCTTTCACTGAGAAACGTGCGGGCTGCTGTTGCCTGGGCGCTCTCTTCTTTGCAAAAGAGTCTGCAGTTCCACGCTTTGAACCGTGGAAAGGCGCCGGGCTCTGCTAAGATTTCCCCCGGCGCTTCGTTTGCCCTGGGCCAAAGCGAGCCTTCACAATAGCTGAACGCTAACACTGCATACTCGTTCCACTTCCAGAACCGGGCTACGGCGAGGCAGTTCTCCGGGGGAAAACGGCCCTTCGCGAAGGGCAGATCTGCCGAGCTCATTGCGGGAAAGCGAAAGCAAAGGACGCTTTTCTCCCTCTAACCGCTTTCGTCAGAGGAACGGGGGAAGTCACAGTGTTCTTTCTCTCCCTGAGATACACACAATCTGACGTTGCCTCTGAGCTCCGTTGCTGGCAAAGAACTGAAAGTGACATACATTCCTGTGGGGAAACACAGGGCTTTGCTAGGATTTCTCTAGGCAGTGTGTTTTCCCTGGGCCTCACTGTAGCAACACTATCTCGCCAGGGCAACACTGCATGGCACTTCCTCCGCCAGGAGAGAGCTGCTGCTCTGTAGTTTGTGCTGGGAAACCTTGCTTTGGCAAGTGCGAATTGACCGCATTCAGGCAGAAAGAAAAGAGAATAGCAAGAGGCCTTTTCTCCCCGGCTGCTCTGCCAAGCCCTTCCAGCTCAAACTATGTCGTTGCTCCTCTGGAAGGATCCCTGCACCGCGGCGTAGTTTTTCCGAAGAAGCCCTGCGTTTGCACGAGCAAATGAGGAATTCGTGGCAGGAAAGAGGAAGGAAAGAAAGTTTCTCTCCCTCTGCCTGCTTTGCTCAGAGGACCGGATGAAGTCAGGGAGTTCTCCCTTTCACTGAGAAACGTGCGGGCTGCTGTTGCCTGGGCGCTCTCTTCTTTGCAAAAGAGTCTGCAGTTCCACGCTTTGAACCGTGGAAAGGCGCCGGGCTCTGCTAAGATTTCCCCCGGCGCTTCGTTTGCCCTGGGCCAAAGCGAGCCTTCACAATAGCTGAACGCTAACACTGCATACTCGTTCCACTTCCAGAACCGGGCTACGGCGAGGCAGTTCTCCGGGGGAAAACGGCCCTTCGCGAAGGGCAGATCTGCCGAGCTCATTGCGGGAAAGCGAAAGCAAAGGACGCTTTTCTCCCTCTAACCGCTTTCGTCAGAGGAACGGGGGAAGTCACAGTGTTCTTTCTCTCCCTGAGATACACACAATCTGACGTTGCCTCTGAGCTCCGTTGCTGGCAAAGAACTGAAAGTGACATACATTCCTGTGGGGAAACACAGGGCTTTGCTAGGATTTCTCTAGGCAGTGTGTTTTCCCTGGGCCTCACTGTAGCAACACGATCTCGCCAGGGCAACACTGCATGGCACTTCCTCTGCCAGGAGAGAGCTGCTTCTTTGTAGTTTCTGCTGGGAAACCTTGCTTTGGCAAGTGCGAATTGACCGCATTCAGGCAGAAAGAAAAGAGAATAGCAAGAGGCCTTTTCTCCCCGGCTGCTCTGCCAAGCCCTTCCAGCTCAAACTATGTCGTTGCTCCTCTGGAAGGATCCCTGCACCGCGGCGTAGTTTTTCCGAAGAAGCCCTGCGTTTGCAAGAGCAAATGAGGAATTCGTGGCAGGAAAGAGGAAGGAAAGAAAGTTTCTCTCCCTCTGCCTGCTTTGCTCAGAGGACCGGATGAAGTCAGGGAGTTCTCCCTTTCACTGAGAAACGTGCGGGCTGCTGTTGCCTGGGCGCTCTCTTCTTTGCAAAAGAGTCTGCAGTTCCACGCTTTGAACCGTGGAAAGGCGCCGGGCTCTGCTAAGATTTCCCCCGGCGCTTCGTTTGCCCTGGGCCAAAGCGAGCCTTCACAATAGCTGAACGCTAACACTGCATACTCGTTCCACTTCCAGAACCGGGCTACGGCGAGGCAGTTCTCCGGGGGAAAACGGCCCTTCGCGAAGGGCAGATCTGCCGAGCTCATTGCGGGAAAGCGAAAGCAAAGGACGCTTTTCTCCCTCTAACCGCTTTCGTCAGAGGAACGGGGGAAGTCACAGTGTTCTTTCTCTCCCTGAGATACACACAATCTGACGTTGCCTCTGAGCTCCGTTGCTGGCAAAGAACTGAAAGTGACATACATTCCTGTGGGGAAACACAGGGCTTTGCTAGGATTTCTCTAGGCAGTGTGTTTTCCCTGGGCCTCACTGTAGCAACACGATCTCGCCAGGGCAACACTGCATGGCACTTCCTCTGCCAGGAGAGAGCTGCTGCTTTGTAGTTTGTGCTGGGAAACCTTGCTTTGGCAAGCGCGAATTGACCGCATTCAGGCAGAAAGAAAAGAGAATAGCAAGAGGCCTTTTCTCCCCGGCTGCTCTGCCAAGCCCTTCCAGCTCAAACTATGTCGTTGCTCCTCTGGAAGGATCCCTGCACCGCGGCGTAGTTTTTCCGAAGAAGCCCTGCGTTTGCACGAGCAAATGAGGAATTCGTGGCAGGAAAGAGGAAGGAAAGAAAGTTTCTCTCCCTCTGCCTGCTTTGCTCAGAGGACCGGATGAAGTCAGGGAGTTCTCCCTTTCACTGAGAAACGTGCGGGCTGCTGTTGCCTGGGCGCTCTCTTCTTTGCAAAAGAGTCTGCAGTTCCACGCTTTGAACCGTGGAAAGGCGCCGGGCTCTGCTAAGATTTCCCCCGGCGCTTCGTTTGCCCTGGGCCAAAGCGAGCCTTCACAATAGCTGAACGCTAACACTGCATACTCGTTCCACTTCCAGAACCGGGCTACGGCGAGCAGTTCTCCGGGGAAAACGGCCCTTCGCGAAGGGCAGATCTGCCGAGCTCATTGCGGGAAACCGAAAGCAAAGGACGCTTTTCTCCCTCTAACCGCTTTCGTCAGACGAACGGGGGAAGTCACAGTGTTCTTTCTCTCCCTGAGATACACACAGTCTGACGTTGCCTCTGAGCTCCGTTGCTGGCAAAGAACTGAAAGTGACATACATTCCTGTGGGGAAACACAGGGCTTTGCTAGGATTTCTCTAGGCAGTGTGTTTTCCCTGGGCCTCACTGTAGCAACACGATCTCGCCAGGGCAACACTGCATGGCACTTCCTCTGCCAGGAGAGAGCTGCTTCTTTGTAGTTTCTGCTGGGAAACCTTGCTTTGGCAAGTGCGAATTGACCGCATTCAGGCAGAAAGAAAAGAGAATAGCAAGAGGCCTTTTCTCCCCGGCTGCTCTGCCAAGCCCTTCCAGCTCAAACTATGTCGTTGCTCCTCTGGAAGGATCCCTGCACCGCGGCGTAGTTTTTCCGAAGAAGCCCTGCGTTTGCAAGAGCAAATGAGGAATTCGTGGCAGGAAAGAGGAAGGAAAGAAAGTTTCTCTCCCTCTGCCTGCTTTGCTCAGAGGACCGGATGAAGTCAGGGAGTTCTCCCTTTCACTGAGAAACGTGCGGGCTGCTGTTGCCTGGGCGCTCTCTTCTTTGCAAAAGAGTCTGCAGTTCCACGCTTTGAACCGTGGAAAGGCGCCGGGCTCTGCTAAGATTTCCCCCGGCGCTTCGTTTGCCCTGGGCCAAAGCGAGCCTTCACAATAGCTGAACGCTAACACTGCATACTCGTTCCACTTCCAGAACCGGGCTACGGCGAGGCAGTTCTCCGGGGGAAAACGGCCCTTCGCGAAGGGCAGATCTGCCGAGCTCATTGCGGGAAAGCGAAAGCAAAGGACGCTTTTCTCCCTCTAACCGCTTTCGTCAGAGGAACGGGGGAAGTCACAGTGTTCTTTCTCTCCCTGAGATACACACAATCTGACGTTGCCTCTGAGCTCCGTTGCTGGCAAAGAACTGAAAGTGACATACATTCCTGTGGGGAAACACAGGGCTTTGCTAGGATTTCTCTAGGCAGTGTGTTTTCCCTGGGCCTCACTGTAGCAACACGATCTCGCCAGGGCAACACTGCATGGCACTTCCTCTGCCAGGAGAGAGCTGCTGCTTTGTAGTTTGTGCTGGGAAACCTTGCTTTGGCAAGCGCGAATTGACCGCATTCAGGCAGAAAGAAAAGAGAATAGCAAGAGGCCTTTTCTCCCCGGCTGCTCTGCCAAGCCCTTCCAGCTCAAACTATGTCGTTGCTCCTCTGGAAGGATCCCTGCACCGCGGCGTAGTTTTTCCGAAGAAGCCCTGCGTTTGCACGAGCAAATGAGGAATTCGTGGCAGGAAAGAGGAAGGAAAGAAAGTTTCTCTCCCTCTGCCTGCTTTGCTCAGAGGACCGGATGAAGTCAGGGAGTTCTCCCTTTCACTGAGAAACGTGCGGGCTGCTGTTGCCTGGGCGCTCTCTTCTTTGCAAAAGAGTCTGCAGTTCCACGCTTTGAACCGTGGAAAGGCGCCGGGCTCTGCTAAGATTTCCCCCGGCGCTTCGTTTGCCCTGGGCCAAAGCGAGCCTTCACAATAGCTGAACGCTAACACTGCATACTCGTTCCACTTCCAGAACCGGGCTACGGCGAGCAGTTCTCCGGGGAAAACGGCCCTTCGCGAAGGGCAGATCTGCCGAGCTCATTGCGGGAAACCGAAAGCAAAGGACGCTTTTCTCCCTCTAACCGCTTTCGTCAGACGAACGGGGGAAGTCACAGTGTTCTTTCTCTCCCTGAGATACACACAGTCTGACGTTGCCTCTGAGCTCCGTTGCTGGCAAAGAACTGAAAGTGACATACATTCCTGTGGGGAAACACAGGGCTTTGCTAGGATTTCTCTAGGCAGTGTGTTTTCCCTGGGCCTCACTGTAGCAACACTATCTCGCCAGGGCAACACTGCATGGCACTTCCTCTGCCAGGAGAGAGCTGCTGCTTTGTAGTTTGTGCTGGGAAACCTTGCTTTGGCAAGTGCGAATTGACCGCATTCAGGCAGAAAGAAAAGAGAATAGCAAGAGGCCTTTTCTCCCCGGCTGCTCTGCCAAGCCCTTCCAGCTCAAACTATGTCGTTGCTCCTCTGGAAGGATCCCTGCACCGCGGCGTAGTTTTTCCGAAGAAGCCCTGCGTTTGCAAGAGCAAATGAGGAATTCGTGGCAGGAAAGAGGAAGGAAAGAAAGTTTCTCTCCCTCTGCCTGCTTTGCTCAGAGGACCGGATGAAGTCAGGGAGTTCTCCCTTTCACTGAGAAACGTGCGGGCTGCTGTTGCCTGGGCGCTCTCTTCTTTGCAAAAGAGTCTGCAGTTCCACGCTTTGAACCGTGGAAAGGCGCCGGGCTCTGCTAAGATTTCCCCCGGCGCTTCGTTTGCCCTGGGCCAAAGCGAGCCTTCACAATAGCTGAACGCTAACACTGCATACTCGTTCCACTTCCAGAACCGGGCTACGGCGAGGCAGTTCTCCGGGGGAAAACGGCCCTTCGCGAAGGGCAGATCTGCCGAGCTCATTGCGGGAAAGCGAAAGCAAAGGACGCTTTTCTCCCTCTAACCGCTTTCGTCAGAGGAACGGGGGAAGTCACAGTGTTCTTTCTCTCCCTGAGATACACACAATCTGACGTTGCCTCTGAGCTCCGTTGCTGGCAAAGAACTGAAAGTGACATACATTCCTGTGGGGAAACACAGGGCTTTGCTAGGATTTCTCTAGGCAGTGTGTTTTCCCTGGGCCTCACTGTAGCAACACTATCTCGCCAGGGCAACACTGCATGGCACTTCCTCTGCCAGGAGAGAGCTGCTTCTTTGTAGTTTCTGCTGGGAAACCTTGCTTTGGCAAGTGCGAATTGACCGCATTCAGGCAGAAAGAAAAGAGAATAGCAAGAGGCCTTTTCTCCCCGGCTGCTCTGCCAAGCCCTTCCAGCTCAAACTATGTCGTTGCTCCTCTGGAAGGATCCCTGCACCGCGGCGTAGTTTTTCCGAAGAAGCCCTGCGTTTGCACGAGCAAATGAGGAATTCGTGGCAGGAAAGAGGAAGGAAAGGAAGTTTCTCTCCCTCTGCCTGCTTTGCTCAGAGGACCGGATGAAGTCAGGGAGTTCTCCCTTTCACTGAGAAACGTGCGGGCTGCTGTTGCCTGGGCGCTCTCTTCTTTGCCAAAGAGTCTGCAGTTCCACGCTTTGAACCGTGGAAAGGCGCCGGGCTCTGCTAAGATTTCCCCCGGCGCTTCGTTTGCCCTGGGCCAAAGCGAGCCTTCACAATAGCTGAACGCTAACACTGCATACTCGTTCCACTTCCAGAACCGGGCTACGGCGAGGCAGTTCTCTGGGGGAAAACGGCCCTTCGCGAAGGGCAGATCTGCCGAGCTCATTGCGGGAAAGCGAAAGCAAAGGACGCTTTTCGCCCTCTAACCGCTTTCGTCAGAGGAACTGGGGAAGTCACAGTGTTCTTTCTCTCCCTGAGATACACACAATCTGACGTTGCCTCTGAGCTCCGTTGCTGGCAAAGAACTGAAAGTGACATACATTCCTGTGGGGAAACACAGGGCTTTGCTAGGATTTCTCTAGGCAGTGTGTTTTCCCTGGGCCTCACTGTAGCAACACGATCTCGCCAGGGCAGAACTGCATGGGATTTCCTCTGCCAGGAGAGAGCTGCTGCTTTGTAGTTTGTGCTGGGAAACCTTGCTTTGGCAAGTGCGAATTGACCGCATTCAGGCAGAAAGAAAAGAGAATAGCAAGAGGCCTTTTCTCCCCGGCTGCTCTGCCAAGCCCTTCCAGCTCAAACTATGTCGTTGCTCCTCTGGAAGGATCCCTGCACCGCGGCGTAGTTTTTCCGAAGAAGCCCTGCGTTTGCACGAGCAAATGAGGAATTCGTGGCAGGAAAGAGGAAGGAAAGAAAGTTTCTCTCCCTCTGCCTGCTTTGCTCAGAGGACCGGATGAAGTCAGGGAGTTCTCCCTTTCACTGAGAAACGTGCGGGCTGCTGTTGCCTGGGCGCTCTCTTCTCTGCAAAAGAGTCTGCAATTCCACGCTTTGAACCGTGGAAAGGCGCCGGGCTCTGCTAAGATTTCCCCCGGCGCTTCGTTTACCCTGGGCCAAAGCGAGCCTTCACAATAGCTGAACGCTAACACTGCATACTCGTTCCACTTCCAGAACCGGGCTACGGCGAGCAGTTCTCCGGGGAAAACGGCCCTTCGCGAAGGGCAGATCTGCCGAGCTCATTGCGGGAAAGCGAAAGCAAAGGACGCTTTTCTCCCTCTAACCGCTTTCGTCAGAGGAACGGGGGAAGTCACAGTGTTCTTTCTCTCCCTGAGATACACACAGTCTGACGTTGCCTCTGAGCTCCGTTGCTGGCAAAGAACTGAAAGTGACATACATTCCTGTGGGGAAACACAGGGCTTTGCTAGGATTTCTCTAGGCAGTGTGTTTTCCCTGGGCCTCACTGTAGCAACACTATCTCGCCAGGGCAACACTGCATGGCACTTCCTCTGCCAGGAGAGAGCTGCTGCTTTGTAGTTTGTGCTGGGAAACCTTGCTTTGGCAAGTGCGAATTGACCGCATTCAGGCAGAAAGAAAAGAGAATAGCAAGAGGCCTTTTCTCCCCGGCTGCTCTGCCAAGCCCTTCCAGCTCAAACTATGTCGTTGCTCCTCTGGAAGGATCCCTGCACCGCGGCGTAGTTTTTCCGAAGAAGCCCTGCGTTTGCAAGAGCAAATGAGGAATTCGTGGCAGGAAAGAGGAAGGAAAGAAAGTTTCTCTCCCTCTGCCTGCTTTGCTCAGAGGACCGGATGAAGTCAGGGAGTTCTCCCTTTCACTGAGAAACGTGCGGGCTGCTGTTGCCTGGGCGCTCTCTTCTTTGCAAAAGAGTCTGCAGTTCCACGCTTTGAACCGTGGAAAGGCGCCGGGCTCTGCTAAGATTTCCCCCGGCGCTTCGTTTGCCCTGGGCCAAAGCGAGCCTTCACAATAGCTGAACGCTAACACTGCATACTCGTTCCACTTCCAGAACCGGGCTACGGCGAGGCAGTTCTCCGGGGGAAAACGGCCCTTCGCGAAGGGCAGATCTGCCGAGCTCATTGCGGGAAAGCGAAAGCAAAGGACGCTTTTCTCCCTCTAACCGCTTTCGTCAGAGGAACGGGGGAAGTCACAGTGTTCTTTCTCTCCCTGAGATACACACAATCTGACGTTGCCTCTGAGCTCCGTTGCTGGCAAAGAACTGAAAGTGACATACATTCCTGTGGGGAAACACAGGGCTTTGCTAGGATTTCTCTAGGCAGTGTGTTTTCCCTGGGCCTCACTGTAGCAACACGATCTCGCCAGGGCAACACTGCATGGCACTTCCTCTGCCAGGAGAGAGCTGCTTCTTTGTAGTTTCTGCTGGGAAACCTTGCTTTGGCAAGTGCGAATTGACCGCATTCAGGCAGAAAGAAAAGAGAATAGCAAGAGGCCTTTTCTCCCCGGCTGCTCTGCCAAGCCCTTCCAGCTCAAACTATGTCGTTGCTCCTCTGGAAGGATCCCTGCACCGCGGCGTAGTTTTTCCGAAGAAGCCCTGCGTTTGCACGAGCAAATGAGGAATTCGTGGCAGGAAAGAGGAAGGAAAGGAAGTTTCTCTCCCTCAGCCTGCTTTGCTCAGAGGACTGGATGAAGTCAGGGAGTTCTCCCTTTCACTGAGAAACGTGCGGGCTGCTGTTGCCTGGGCGCTCTCTTCTTTGCAAAAGAGTCTGCAGTTCCACGCTTTGAACCGTGGAAAGGCGCCGGGCTCTGCTAAGATTTCCCCCGGCGCTTCGTTTGCCCTGGGCCAAAGCGAGCCTTCACAATAGCTGAACGCTAACACTGCATACTCGTTCCACTTCCAGAACCGGGCTACGGCGAGGCAGTTCTCCGGGGGAAAACGGCCCTTCGCGAAGGGCAGATCTGCCGAGCTCATTGCGGGAAAGCGAAAGCAAAGGACGCTTTTCTCCCTCTAACCGCTTTCGTCAGAGGAACGGGGGAAGTCACAGTGTTCTTTCTCTCCCTGAGATACACACAATCTGACGTTGCCTCTGAGCTCCGTTGCTGGCAAAGAACTGAAAGTGACATACATTCCTGTGGGGAAACACAGGGCTTTGCTAGGATTTCTCTAGGCAGTGTGTTTTCCCTGGGCCTCACTGTAGCAACACGATCTCGCCAGGGCAACACTGCATGGCACTTCCTCTGCCAGGAGAGAGCTGCTGCTTTGTAGTTTCTGCTGGGAAACCTTGCTTTGGCAAGTGCGAATTGACCGCATTCAGGCAGAAAGAAAAGAGAATAGCAAGAGGCCTTTTCTCCCCGGCTGCTCTGCCAAGCCCTTCCAGCTCAAACTATGTCGTTGCTCCTCTGGAAGGATCCCTGCACCGCGGCGTAGTTTTTCCGAAGAAGCCCTGCGTTTGCAAGAGCAAATGAGGAATTCGTGGCAGGAAAGAGGAAGGAAAGAAAGTTTCTCTCCCTCTGCCTGCTTTGCTCAGAGGACCGGATGAAGTCAGGGAGTTCTCCCTTTCACTGAGAAACGTGCGGGCTGCTGTTGCCTGGGCGCTCTCTTCTTTGCAAAAGAGTCTGCAGTTCCACGCTTTGAACCGTGGAAAGGCGCCGGGCTCTGCTAAGATTTCCCCCGGCGCTTCGTTTGCCCTGGGCCAAAGCGAGCCTTCACAATAGCTGAACGCTAACACTGCATACTCGTTCCACTTCCAGAACCGGGCTACGGCGAGCAGTTCTCCGGGGAAAACGGCCCTTCGCGAAGGGCAGATCTGCCGAGCTCATTGCGGGAAACCGAAAGCAAAGGACGCTTTTCTCCCTCTAACCGCTTTCGTCAGACGAACGGGGGAAGTCACAGTGTTCTTTCTCTCCCTGAGATACACACAGTCTGACGTTGCCTCTGAGCTCCGTTGCTGGCAAAGAACTGAAAGTGACATACATTCCTGTGGGGAAACACAGGGCTTTGCTAGGATTTCTCTAGGCAGTGTGTTTTCCCTGGGCCTCACTGTAGCAACACTATCTCGCCAGGGCAACACTGCATGGCACTTCCTCTGCCAGGAGAGAGCTGCTGCTTTGTAGTTTGTGCTGGGAAACCTTGCTTTGGCAAGTGCGAATTGACCGCATTCAGGCAGAAAGAAAAGAGAATAGCAAGAGGCCTTTTCTCCCCGGCTGCTCTGCCAAGCCCTTCCAGCTCAAACTATGTCGTTGCTCCTCTGGAAGGATCCCTGCACCGCGGCGTAGTTTTTCCGAAGAAGCCCTGCGTTTGCAAGAGCAAATGAGGAATTCGTGGCAGGAAAGAGGAAGGAAAGAAAGTTTCTCTCCCTCTGCCTGCTTTGCTCAGAGGACCGGATGAAGTCAGGGAGTTCTCCCTTTCACTGAGAAACGTGCGGGCTGCTGTTGCCTGGGCGCTCTCTTCTTTGCAAAAGAGTCTGCAGTTCCACGCTTTGAACCGTGGAAAGGCGCCGGGCTCTGCTAAGATTTCCCCCGGCGCTTCGTTTGCCCTGGGCCAAAGCGAGCCTTCACAATAGCTGAACGCTAACACTGCATACTCGTTCCACTTCCAGAACCGGGCTACGGCGAGGCAGTTCTCCGGGGGAAAACGGCCCTTCGCGAAGGGCAGATCTGCCGAGCTCATTGCGGGAAAGCGAAAGCAAAGGACGCTTTTCTCCCTCTAACCGCTTTCGTCAGAGGAACGGGGGAAGTCACAGTGTTCTTTCTCTCCCTGAGATACACACAATCTGACGTTGCCTCTGAGCTCCGTTGCTGGCAAAGAACTGAAAGTGACATACATTCCTGTGGGGAAACACAGGGCTTTGCTAGGATTTCTCTAGGCAGTGTGTTTTCCCTGGGCCTCACTGTAGCAACACTATCTCGCCAGGGCAACACTGCATGGCACTTCCTCTGCCAGGAGAGAGCTGCTTCTTTGTAGTTTCTGCTGGGAAACCTTGCTTTGGCAAGTGCGAATTGACCGCATTCAGGCAGAAAGAAAAGAGAATAGCAAGAGGCCTTTTCTCCCCGGCTGCTCTGCCAAGCCCTTCCAGCTCAAACTATGTCGTTGCTCCTCTGGAAGGATCCCTGCACCGCGGCGTAGTTTTTCCGAAGAAGCCCTGCGTTTGCACGAGCAAATGAGGAATTCGTGGCAGGAAAGAGGAAGGAAAGGAAGTTTCTCTCCCTCAGCCTGCTTTGCTCAGAGGACTGGATGAAGTCAGGGAGTTCTCCCTTTCACTGAGAAACGTGCGGGCTGCTGTTGCCTGGGCGCTCTCTTCTTTGCAAAAGAGTCTGCAGTTCCACGCTTTGAACCGTGGAAAGGCGCCGGGCTCTGCTAAGATTTCCCCCGGCGCTTCGTTTGCCCTGGGCCAAAGCGAGCCTTCACAATAGCTGAACGCTAACACTGCATACTCGTTCCACTTCCAGAACCGGGCTACGGCGAGGCAGTTCTCCGGGGGAAAACGGCCCTTCGCGAAGGGCAGATCTGCCGAGCTCATTGCGGGAAAGCGAAAGCAAAGGACGCTTTTCTCCCTCTAACCGCTTTCGTCAGAGGAACGGGGGAAGTCACAGTGTTCTTTCTCTCCCTGAGATACACACAATCTGACGTTGCCTCTGAGCTCCGTTGCTGGCAAAGAACTGAAAGTGACATACATTCCTGTGGGGAAACACAGGGCTTTGCTAGGATTTCTCTAGGCAGTGTGTTTTCCCTGGGCCTCACTGTAGCAACACGATCTCGCCAGGGCAACACTGCATGGCACTTCCTCTGCCAGGAGAGAGCTGCTGCTTTGTAGTTTCTGCTGGGAAACCTTGCTTTGGCAAGTGCGAATTGACCGCATTCAGGCAGAAAGAAAAGAGAATAGCAAGAGGCCTTTTCTCCCCGGCTGCTCTGCCAAGCCCTTCCAGCTCAAACTATGTCGTTGCTCCTCTGGAAGGATCCCTGCACCGCGGCGTAGTTTTTCCGAAGAAGCCCTGCGTTTGCAAGAGCAAATGAGGAATTCGTGGCAGGAAAGAGGAAGGAAAGAAAGTTTCTCTCCCTCTGCCTGCTTTGCTCAGAGGACCGGATGAAGTCAGGGAGTTCTCCCTTTCACTGAGAAACGTGCGGGCTGCTGTTGCCTGGGCGCTCTCTTCTTTGCAAAAGAGTCTGCAGTTCCACGCTTTGAACCGTGGAAAGGCGCCGGGCTCTGCTAAGATTTCCCCCGGCGCTTCGTTTGCCCTGGGCCAAAGCGAGCCTTCACAATAGCTGAACGCTAACACTGCATACTCGTTCCACTTCCAGAACCGGGCTACGGCGAGCAGTTCTCCGGGGAAAACGGCCCTTCGCGAAGGGCAGATCTGCCGAGCTCATTGCGGGAAACCGAAAGCAAAGGACGCTTTTCTCCCTCTAACCGCTTTCGTCAGACGAACGGGGGAAGTCACAGTGTTCTTTCTCTCCCTGAGATACACACAGTCTGACGTTGCCTCTGAGCTCCGTTGCTGGCAAAGAACTGAAAGTGACATACATTCCTGTGGGGAAACACAGGGCTTTGCTAGGATTTCTCTAGGCAGTGTGTTTTCCCTGGGCCTCACTGTAGCAACACGATCTCGCCAGGGCAACACTGCATGGCACTTCCTCTGCCAGGAGAGAGCTGCTGCTTTGTAGTTTCTGCTGGGAAACCTTGCTTTGGCAAGTGCGAATTGACCGCATTCAGGCAGAAAGAAAAGAGAATAGCAAGAGGCCTTTTCTCCCCGGCTGCTCTGCCAAGCCCTTCCAGCTCAAACTATGTCGTTGCTCCTCTGGAAGGATCCCTGCACCGCGGCGTAGTTTTTCCGAAGAAGCCCTGCGTTTGCAAGAGCAAATGAGGAATTCGTGGCAGGAAAGAGGAAGGAAAGAAAGTTTCTCTCCCTCTGCCTGCTTTGCTCAGAGGACCGGATGAAGTCAGGGAGTTCTCCCTTTCACTGAGAAACGTGCGGGCTGCTGTTGCCTGGGCGCTCTCTTCTTTGCAAAAGAGTCTGCAGTTCCACGCTTTGAACCGTGGAAAGGCGCCGGGCTCTGCTAAGATTTCCCCCGGCGCTTCGTTTGCCCTGGGCCAAAGCGAGCCTTCACAATAGCTGAACGCTAACACTGCATACTCGTTCCACTTCCAGAACCGGGCTACGGCGAGGCAGTTCTCCGGGGGAAAACGGCCCTTCGCGAAGGGCAGATCTGCCGAGCTCATTGCGGGAAAGCGAAAGCAAAGGACGCTTTTCTCCCTCTAACCGCTTTCGTCAGAGGAACGGGGGAAGTCACAGTGTTCTTTCTCTCCCTGAGATACACACAATCTGACGTTGCCTCTGAGCTCCGTTGCTGGCAAAGAACTGAAAGTGACATACATTCCTGTGGGGAAACACAGGGCTTTGCTAGGATTTCTCTAGGCAGTGTGTTTTCCCTGGGCCTCACTGTAGCAACACGATCTCGCCAGGGCAACACTGCATGGCACTTCCTCTGCCAGGAGAGAGCTGCTTCTTTGTAGTTTCTGCTGGGAAACCTTGCTTTGGCAAGTGCGAATTGACCGCATTCAGGCAGAAAGAAAAGAGAATAGCAAGAGGCCTTTTCTCCCCGGCTGCTCTGCCAAGCCCTTCCAGCTCAAACTATGTCGTTGCTCCTCTGGAAGGATCCCTGCACCGCGGCGTAGTTTTTCCGAAGAAGCCCTGCGTTTGCACGAGCAAATGAGGAATTCGTGGCAGGAAAGAGGAAGGAAAGGAAGTTTCTCTCCCTCAGCCTGCTTTGCTCAGAGGACTGGATGAAGTCAGGGAGTTCTCCCTTTCACTGAGAAACGTGCGGGCTGCTGTTGCCTGGGCGCTCTCTTCTTTGCAAAAGAGTCTGCAGTTCCACGCTTTGAACCGTGGAAAGGCGCCGGGCTCTGCTAAGATTTCCCCCGGCGCTTCGTTTGCCCTGGGCCAAAGCGAGCCTTCACAATAGCTGAACGCTAACACTGCATACTCGTTCCACTTCCAGAACCGGGCTACGGCGAGGCAGTTCTCCGGGGGAAAACGGCCCTTCGCGAAGGGCAGATCTGCCGAGCTCATTGCGGGAAAGCGAAAGCAAAGGACGCTTTTCTCCCTCTAACCGCTTTCGTCAGAGGAACGGGGGAAGTCACAGTGTTCTTTCTCTCCCTGAGATACACACAATCTGACGTTGCCTCTGAGCTCCGTTGCTGGCAAAGAACTGAAAGTGACATACATTCCTGTGGGGAAACACAGGGCTTTGCTAGGATTTCTCTAGGCAGTGTGTTTTCCCTGGGCCTCACTGTAGCAACACTATCTCGCCAGGGCAACACTGCATGGCACTTCCTCTGCCAGGAGAGAGCTGCTTCTTTGTAGTTTCTGCTGGGAAACCTTGCTTTGGCAAGTGCGAATTGACCGCATTCAGGCAGAAAGAAAAGAGAATAGCAAGAGGCCTTTTCTCCCCGGCTGCTCTGCCAAGCCCTTCCAGCTCAAACTATGTCGTTGCTCCTCTGGAAGGATCCCTGCACCGCGGCGTAGTTTTTCCGAAGAAGCCCTGCGTTTGCACGAGCAAATGAGGAATTCGTGGCAGGAAAGAGGAAGGAAAGGAAGTTTCTCTCCCTCAGCCTGCTTTGCTCAGAGGACTGGATGAAGTCAGGGAGTTCTCCCTTTCACTGAGAAACGTGCGGGCTGCTGTTGCCTGGGCGCTCTCTTCTTTGCAAAAGAGTCTGCAGTTCCACGCTTTGAACCGTGGAAAGGCGCCGGGCTCTGCTAAGATTTCCCCCGGCGCTTCGTTTGCCCTGGGCCAAAGCGAGCCTTCACAATAGCTGAACGCTAACACTGCATACTCGTTCCACTTCCAGAACCGGGCTACGGCGAGGCAGTTCTCCGGGGGAAAACGGCCCTTCGCGAAGGGCAGATCTGCCGAGCTCATTGCGGGAAAGCGAAAGCAAAGGACGCTTTTCTCCCTCTAACCGCTTTCGTCAGAGGAACGGGGGAAGTCACAGTGTTCTTTCTCTCCCTGAGATACACACAATCTGACGTTGCCTCTGAGCTCCGTTGCTGGCAAAGAACTGAAAGTGACATACATTCCTGTGGGGAAACACAGGGCTTTGCTAGGATTTCTCTAGGCAGTGTGTTTTCCCTGGGCCTCACTGTAGCAACACGATCTCGCCAGGGCAACACTGCATGGCACTTCCTCTGCCAGGAGAGAGCTGCTGCTTTGTAGTTTCTGCTGGGAAACCTTGCTTTGGCAAGTGCGAATTGACCGCATTCAGGCAGAAAGAAAAGAGAATAGCAAGAGGCCTTTTCTCCCCGGCTGCTCTGCCAAGCCCTTCCAGCTCAAACTATGTCGTTGCTCCTCTGGAAGGATCCCTGCACCGCGGCGTAGTTTTTCCGAAGAAGCCCTGCGTTTGCAAGAGCAAATGAGGAATTCGTGGCAGGAAAGAGGAAGGAAAGAAAGTTTCTCTCCCTCTGCCTGCTTTGCTCAGAGGACCGGATGAAGTCAGGGAGTTCTCCCTTTCACTGAGAAACGTGCGGGCTGCTGTTGCCTGGGCGCTCTCTTCTTTGCAAAAGAGTCTGCAGTTCCACGCTTTGAACCGTGGAAAGGCGCCGGGCTCTGCTAAGATTTCCCCCGGCGCTTCGTTTGCCCTGGGCCAAAGCGAGCCTTCACAATAGCTGAACGCTAACACTGCATACTCGTTCCACTTCCAGAACCGGGCTACGGCGAGCAGTTCTCCGGGGAAAACGGCCCTTCGCGAAGGGCAGATCTGCCGAGCTCATTGCGGGAAACCGAAAGCAAAGGACGCTTTTCTCCCTCTAACCGCTTTCGTCAGACGAACGGGGGAAGTCACAGTGTTCTTTCTCTCCCTGAGATACACACAGTCTGACGTTGCCTCTGAGCTCCGTTGCTGGCAAAGAACTGAAAGTGACATACATTCCTGTGGGGAAACACAGGGCTTTGCTAGGATTTCTCTAGGCAGTGTGTTTTCCCTGGGCCTCACTGTAGCAACACTATCTCGCCAGGGCAACACTGCATGGCACTTCCTCTGCCAGGAGAGAGCTGCTGCTTTGTAGTTTGTGCTGGGAAACCTTGCTTTGGCAAGTGCGAATTGACCGCATTCAGGCAGAAAGAAAAGAGAATAGCAAGAGGCCTTTTCTCCCCGGCTGCTCTGCCAAGCCCTTCCAGCTCAAACTATGTCGTTGCTCCTCTGGAAGGATCCCTGCACCGCGGCGTAGTTTTTCCGAAGAAGCCCTGCGTTTGCAAGAGCAAATGAGGAATTCGTGGCAGGAAAGAGGAAGGAAAGAAAGTTTCTCTCCCTCTGCCTGCTTTGCTCAGAGGACCGGATGAAGTCAGGGAGTTCTCCCTTTCACTGAGAAACGTGCGGGCTGCTGTTGCCTGGGCGCTCTCTTCTTTGCAAAAGAGTCTGCAGTTCCACGCTTTGAACCGTGGAAAGGCGCCGGGCTCTGCTAAGATTTCCCCCGGCGCTTCGTTTGCCCTGGGCCAAAGCGAGCCTTCACAATAGCTGAACGCTAACACTGCATACTCGTTCCACTTCCAGAACCGGGCTACGGCGAGGCAGTTCTCCGGGGGAAAACGGCCCTTCGCGAAGGGCAGATCTGCCGAGCTCATTGCGGGAAAGCGAAAGCAAAGGACGCTTTTCTCCCTCTAACCGCTTTCGTCAGAGGAACGGGGGAAGTCACAGTGTTCTTTCTCTCCCTGAGATACACACAATCTGACGTTGCCTCTGAGCTCCGTTGCTGGCAAAGAACTGAAAGTGACATACATTCCTGTGGGGAAACACAGGGCTTTGCTAGGATTTCTCTAGGCAGTGTGTTTTCCCTGGGCCTCACTGTAGCAACACGATCTCGCCAGGGCAACACTGCATGGCACTTCCTCTGCCAGGAGAGAGCTGCTTCTTTGTAGTTTCTGCTGGGAAACCTTGCTTTGGCAAGTGCGAATTGACCGCATTCAGGCAGAAAGAAAAGAGAATAGCAAGAGGCCTTTTCTCCCCGGCTGCTCTGCCAAGCCCTTCCAGCTCAAACTATGTCGTTGCTCCTCTGGAAGGATCCCTGCACCGCGGCGTAGTTTTTCCGAAGAAGCCCTGCGTTTGCACGAGCAAATGAGGAATTCGTGGCAGGAAAGAGGAAGGAAAGGAAGTTTCTCTCCCTCAGCCTGCTTTGCTCAGAGGACTGGATGAAGTCAGGGAGTTCTCCCTTTCACTGAGAAACGTGCGGGCTGCTGTTGCCTGGGCGCTCTCTTCTTTGCAAAAGAGTCTGCAGTTCCACGCTTTGAACCGTGGAAAGGCGCCGGGCTCTGCTAAGATTTCCCCCGGCGCTTCGTTTGCCCTGGGCCAAAGCGAGCCTTCACAATAGCTGAACGCTAACACTGCATACTCGTTCCACTTCCAGAACCGGGCTACGGCGAGGCAGTTCTCCGGGGGAAAACGGCCCTTCGCGAAGGGCAGATCTGCCGAGCTCATTGCGGGAAAGCGAAAGCAAAGGACGCTTTTCTCCCTCTAACCGCTTTCGTCAGAGGAACGGGGGAAGTCACAGTGTTCTTTCTCTCCCTGAGATACACACAATCTGACGTTGCCTCTGAGCTCCGTTGCTGGCAAAGAACTGAAAGTGACATACATTCCTGTGGGGAAACACAGGGCTTTGCTAGGATTTCTCTAGGCAGTGTGTTTTCCCTGGGCCTCACTGTAGCAACACGATCTCGCCAGGGCAACACTGCATGGCACTTCCTCTGCCAGGAGAGAGCTGCTGCTTTGTAGTTTCTGCTGGGAAACCTTGCTTTGGCAAGTGCGAATTGACCGCATTCAGGCAGAAAGAAAAGAGAATAGCAAGAGGCCTTTTCTCCCCGGCTGCTCTGCCAAGCCCTTCCAGCTCAAACTATGTCGTTGCTCCTCTGGAAGGATCCCTGCACCGCGGCGTAGTTTTTCCGAAGAAGCCCTGCGTTTGCAAGAGCAAATGAGGAATTCGTGGCAGGAAAGAGGAAGGAAAGAAAGTTTCTCTCCCTCTGCCTGCTTTGCTCAGAGGACCGGATGAAGTCAGGGAGTTCTCCCTTTCACTGAGAAACGTGCGGGCTGCTGTTGCCTGGGCGCTCTCTTCTTTGCAAAAGAGTCTGCAGTTCCACGCTTTGAACCGTGGAAAGGCGCCGGGCTCTGCTAAGATTTCCCCCGGCGCTTCGTTTGCCCTGGGCCAAAGCGAGCCTTCACAATAGCTGAACGCTAACACTGCATACTCGTTCCACTTCCAGAACCGGGCTACGGCGAGGCAGTTCTCCGGGGGAAAACGGCCCTTCGCGAAGGGCAGATCTGCCGAGCTCATTGCGGGAAAGCGAAAGCAAAGGACGCTTTTCTCCCTCTAACCGCTTTCGTCAGAGGAACGGGGGAAGTCACAGTGTTCTTTCTCTCCCTGAGATACACACAATCTGACGTTGCCTCTGAGCTCCGTTGCTGGCAAAGAACTGAAAGTGACATACATTCCTGTGGGGAAACACAGGGCTTTGCTAGGATTTCTCTAGGCAGTGTGTTTTCCCTGGGCCTCACTGTAGCAACACGATCTCGCCAGGGCAACACTGCATGGCACTTCCTCTGCCAGGAGAGAGCTGCTTCTTTGTAGTTTCTGCTGGGAAACCTTGCTTTGGCAAGTGCGAATTGACCGCATTCAGGCAGAAAGAAAAGAGAATAGCAAGAGGCCTTTTCTCCCCGGCTGCTCTGCCAAGCCCTTCCAGCTCAAACTATGTCGTTGCTCCTCTGGAAGGATCCCTGCACCGCGGCGTAGTTTTTCCGAAGAAGCCCTGCGTTTGCACGAGCAAATGAGGAATTCGTGGCAGGAAAGAGGAAGGAAAGGAAGTTTCTCTCCCTCAGCCTGCTTTGCTCAGAGGACTGGATGAAGTCAGGGAGTTCTCCCTTTCACTGAGAAACGTGCGGGCTGCTGTTGCCTGGGCGCTCTCTTCTTTGCAAAAGAGTCTGCAGTTCCACGCTTTGAACCGTGGAAAGGCGCCGGGCTCTGCTAAGATTTCCCCCGGCGCTTCGTTTGCCCTGGGCCAAAGCGAGCCTTCACAATAGCTGAACGCTAACACTGCATACTCGTTCCACTTCCAGAACCGGGCTACGGCGAGGCAGTTCTCCGGGGGAAAACGGCCCTTCGCGAAGGGCAGATCTGCTGAGCTCATTGCGAGAAAGCGAAAGCAAAGGACGCTTTTCTCCCTCTAACCGCTTTCGTCAGAGGAACGGGGGAAGTCACAGTGTTCTTTCTCTCCCTGAGATACACACAATCTGACGTTGCCTCTGAGCTCCGTTGCTGGCAAAGAACTGAAAGTGACATACATTCCTGTGGGGAAACACAGGGCTTTGCTAGGATTTCTCTAGGCAGTGTGTTTTCCCTGGGCCTCACTGTAGCAACACGATCTCGCCAGGGCAGAACTGCATGGGATTTCCTCTGCCAGGAGAGAGCTGCTGCTTTGTAGTTTGTGCTGGGAAACCTTGCTTTGGCAAGTGCGAATTGACCGCATTCAGGCAGAAAGAAAAGAGAATAGCAAGAGGCCTTTTCTCCCCGGCTGCTCTGCCAAGCCCTTCCAGCTCAAACTATGTCGTTGCTCCTCTGGAAGGATCCCTGCACCGCGGCGTAGTTTTTCCGAAGAAGCCCTGCGTTTGCACGAGCAAATGAGGAATTCGTGGCAGGAAAGAGGAAGGAAAGAAAGTTTCTCTCCCTCTGCCTGCTTTGCTCAGAGGACCGGATGAAGTCAGGGAGTTCTCCCTTTCACTGAGAAACGTGCGGGCTGCTGTTGCCTGGGCGCTCTCTTCTCTGCAAAAGAGTCTGCAATTCCACGCTTTGAACCGTGGAAAGGCGCCGGGCTCTGCTAAGATTTCCCCCGGCGCTTCGTTTACCCTGGGCCAAAGCGAGCCTTCACAATAGCTGAACGCTAACACTGCATACTCGTTCCACTTCCAGAACCGGGCTACGGCGAGCAGTTCTCCGGGGAAAACGGCCCTTCGCGAAGGGCAGATCTGCCGAGCTCATTGCGGGAAACCGAAAGCAAAGGACGCTTTTCTCCCTCTAACCGCTTTCGTCAGAGGAACGGGGGAAGTCACAGTGTTCTTTCTCTCCCTGAGATACACACAGTCTGACGTTGCCTCTGAGCTCCGTTGCTGGCAAAGAACTGAAAGTGACATACATTCCTGTGGGGAAACACAGGGCTTTGCTAGGATTTCTCTAGGCAGTGTGTTTTCCCTGGGCCTCACTGTAGCAACACTATCTCGCCAGGGCAACACTGCATGGCACTTCCTCTGCCAGGAGAGAGCTGCTGCTTTGTAGTTTGTGCTGGGAAACCTTGCTTTGGCAAGTGCGAATTGACCGCATTCAGGCAGAAAGAAAAGAGAATAGCAAGAGGCCTTTTCTCCCCGGCTGCTCTGCCAAGCCCTTCCAGCTCAAACTATGTCGTTGCTCCTCTGGAAGGATCCCTGCACCGCGGCGTAGTTTTTCCGAAGAAGCCCTGCGTTTGCAAGAGCAAATGAGGAATTCGTGGCAGGAAAGAGGAAGGAAAGAAAGTTTCTCTCCCTCTGCCTGCTTTGCTCAGAGGACCGGATGAAGTCAGGGAGTTCTCCCTTTCACTGAGAAACGTGCGGGCTGCTGTTGCCTGGGCGCTCTCTTCTTTGCAAAAGAGTCTGCAGTTCCACGCTTTGAACCGTGGAAAGGCGCCGGGCTCTGCTAAGATTTCCCCCGGCGCTTCGTTTGCCCTGGGCCAAAGCGAGCCTTCACAATAGCTGAACGCTAACACTGCATACTCGTTCCACTTCCAGAACCGGGCTACGGCGAGGCAGTTCTCCGGGGGAAAACGGCCCTTCGCGAAGGGCAGATCTGCCGAGCTCATTGCGGGAAAGCGAAAGCAAAGGACGCTTTTCTCCCTCTAACCGCTTTCGTCAGAGGAACGGGGGAAGTCACAGTGTTCTTTCTCTCCCTGAGATACACACAATCTGACGTTGCCTCTGAGCTCCGTTGCTGGCAAAGAACTGAAAGTGACATACATTCCTGTGGGGAAACACAGGGCTTTGCTAGGATTTCTCTAGGCAGTGTGTTTTCCCTGGGCCTCACTGTAGCAACACGATCTCGCCAGGGCAACACTGCATGGCACTTCCTCTGCCAGGAGAGAGCTGCTTCTTTGTAGTTTCTGCTGGGAAACCTTGCTTTGGCAAGTGCGAATTGACCGCATTCAGGCAGAAAGAAAAGAGAATAGCAAGAGGCCTTTTCTCCCCGGCTGCTCTGCCAAGCCCTTCCAGCTCAAACTATGTCGTTGCTCCTCTGGAAGGATCCCTGCACCGCGGCGTAGTTTTTCCGAAGAAGCCCTGCGTTTGCACGAGCAAATGAGGAATTCGTGGCAGGAAAGAGGAAGGAAAGGAAGTTTCTCTCCCTCAGCCTGCTTTGCTCAGAGGACTGGATGAAGTCAGGGAGTTCTCCCTTTCACTGAGAAACGTGCGGGCTGCTGTTGCCTGGGCGCTCTCTTCTTTGCAAAAGAGTCTGCAGTTCCACGCTTTGAACCGTGGAAAGGCGCCGGGCTCTGCTAAGATTTCCCCCGGCGCTTCGTTTGCCCTGGGCCAAAGCGAGCCTTCACAATAGCTGAACGCTAACACTGCATACTCGTTCCACTTCCAGAACCGGGCTACGGCGAGGCAGTTCTCCGGGGGAAAACGGCCCTTCGCGAAGGGCAGATCTGCCGAGCTCATTGCGGGAAAGCGAAAGCAAAGGACGCTTTTCTCCCTCTAACCGCTTTCGTCAGAGGAACGGGGGAAGTCACAGTGTTCTTTCTCTCCCTGAGATACACACAATCTGACGTTGCCTCTGAGCTCCGTTGCTGGCAAAGAACTGAAAGTGACATACATTCCTGTGGGGAAACACAGGGCTTTGCTAGGATTTCTCTAGGCAGTGTGTTTTCCCTGGGCCTCACTGTAGCAACACGATCTCGCCAGGGCAACACTGCATGGCACTTCCTCTGCCAGGAGAGAGCTGCTGCTTTGTAGTTTCTGCTGGGAAACCTTGCTTTGGCAAGTGCGAATTGACCGCATTCAGGCAGAAAGAAAAGAGAATAGCAAGAGGCCTTTTCTCCCCGGCTGCTCTGCCAAGCCCTTCCAGCTCAAACTATGTCGTTGCTCCTCTGGAAGGATCCCTGCACCGCGGCGTAGTTTTTCCGAAGAAGCCCTGCGTTTGCAAGAGCAAATGAGGAATTCGTGGCAGGAAAGAGGAAGGAAAGAAAGTTTCTCTCCCTCTGCCTGCTTTGCTCAGAGGACCGGATGAAGTCAGGGAGTTCTCCCTTTCACTGAGAAACGTGCGGGCTGCTGTTGCCTGGGCGCTCTCTTCTTTGCAAAAGAGTCTGCAGTTCCACGCTTTGAACCGTGGAAAGGCGCCGGGCTCTGCTAAGATTTCCCCCGGCGCTTCGTTTGCCCTGGGCCAAAGCGAGCCTTCACAATAGCTGAACGCTAACACTGCATACTCGTTCCACTTCCAGAACCGGGCTACGGCGAGGCAGTTCTCCGGGGGAAAACGGCCCTTCGCGAAGGGCAGATCTGCCGAGCTCATTGCGGGAAAGCGAAAGCAAAGGACGCTTTTCTCCCTCTAACCGCTTTCGTCAGAGGAACGGGGGAAGTCATAGTGTTCTTTCTCTCCCTGAGATACACACAATCTGACGTTGCCTCTGAGCTCCGTTGCTGGCAAAGAACTGAAAGTGACATACATTCCTGTGGGGAAACACAGGGCTTTGCTAGGATTTCTCTAGGCAGTGTGTTTTCCCTGGGCCTCACTGTAGCAACACGATCTCGCCAGGGCAACACTGCATGGCACTTCCTCTGCCAGGAGAGAGCTGCTTCTTTGTAGTTTCTGCTGGGAAACCTTGCTTTGGCAAGTGCGAATTGACCGCATTCAGGCAGAAAGAAAAGAGAATAGCAAGAGGCCTTTTCTCCCCGGCTGCTCTGCCAAGCCCTTCCAGCTCAAACTATGTCGTTGCTCCTCTGGAAGGATCCCTGCACCGCGGCGTAGTTTTTCCGAAGAAGCCCTGCGTTTGCACGAGCAAATGAGGAATTCGTGGCAGGAAAGAGGAAGGAAAGAAAGTTTCTCTCCCTCTGCCTGCTTTGCTCAGAGGACCGGATGAAGTCAGGGAGTTCTCCCTTTCACTGAGAAACGTGCGGGCTGCTGTTGCCTGGGCGCTCTCTTCTTTGCCAAAGAGTCTGCAGTTCCACGCTTTGAACCGTGGAAAGGCGCCGGGCTCTGCTAAGATTTCCCCCGGCGCTTCGTTTGCCCTGGGCCAAAGCGAGCCTTCACAATAGCTGAACGCTAACACTGCATACTCGTTCCACTTCCAGAACCGGGCTACGGCGAGGCAGTTCTCTGGGGGAAAACGGCCCTTCGCGAAGGGCAGATCTGCCGAGCTCATTGCGGGAAAGCGAAAGCAAAGGACGCTTTTCGCCCTCTAACCGCTTTCGTCAGAGGAACTGGGGAAGTCACAGTGTTCTTTCTCTCCCTGAGATACACACAATCTGACGTTGCCTCTGAGCTCCGTTGCTGGCAAAGAACTGAAAGTGACATACATTCCTGTGGGGAAACACAGGGCTTTGCTAGGATTTCTCTAGGCAGTGTGTTTTCCCTGGGCCTCACTGTAGCAACACGATCTCGCCAGGGCAGAACTGCATGGGATTTCCTCTGCCAGGAGAGAGCTGCTGCTTTGTAGTTTGTGCTGGGAAACCTTGCTTTGGCAAGTGCGAATTGACCGCATTCAGGCAGAAAGAAAAGAGAATAGCAAGAGGCCTTTTCTCCCCGGCTGCTCTGCCAAGCCCTTCCAGCTCAAACTATGTCGTTGCTCCTCTGGAAGGATCCCTGCACCGCGGCGTAGTTTTTCCGAAGAAGCCCTGCGTTTGCACGAGCAAATGAGGAATTCGTGGCAGGAAAGAGGAAGGAAAGAAAGTTTCTCTCCCTCTGCCTGCTTTGCTCAGAGGACCGGATGAAGTCAGGGAGTTCTCCCTTTCACTGAGAAACGTGCGGGCTGCTGTTGCCTGGGCGCTCTCTTCTCTGCAAAAGAGTCTGCAATTCCACGCTTTGAACCGTGGAAAGGCGCCGGGCTCTGCTAAGATTTCCCCCGGCGCTTCGTTTACCCTGGGCCAAAGCGAGCCTTCACAATAGCTGAACGCTAACACTGCATACTCGTTCCACTTCCAGAACCGGGCTACGGCGAGCAGTTCTCCGGGGAAAACGGCCCTTCGCGAAGGGCAGATCTGCCGAGCTCATTGCGGGAAACCGAAAGCAAAGGACGCTTTTCTCCCTCTAACCGCTTTCGTCAGAGGAACGGGGGAAGTCACAGTGTTCTTTCTCTCCCTGAGATACACACAGTCTGACGTTGCCTCTGAGCTCCGTTGCTGGCAAAGAACTGAAAGTGACATACATTCCTGTGGGGAAACACAGGGCTTTGCTAGGATTTCTCTAGGCAGTGTGTTTTCCCTGGGCCTCACTGTAGCAACACTATCTCGCCAGGGCAACACTGCATGGCACTTCCTCTGCCAGGAGAGAGCTGCTGCTTTGTAGTTTGTGCTGGGAAACCTTGCTTTGGCAAGTGCGAATTGACCGCATTCAGGCAGAAAGAAAAGAGAATAGCAAGAGGCCTTTTCTCCCCGGCTGCTCTGCCAAGCCCTTCCAGCTCAAACTATGTCGTTGCTCCTCTGGAAGGATCCCTGCACCGCGGCGTAGTTTTTCCGAAGAAGCCCTGCGTTTGCAAGAGCAAATGAGGAATTCGTGGCAGGAAAGAGGAAGGAAAGAAAGTTTCTCTCCCTCTGCCTGCTTTGCTCAGAGGACCGGATGAAGTCAGGGAGTTCTCCCTTTCACTGAGAAACGTGCGGGCTGCTGTTGCCTGGGCGCTCTCTTCTTTGCAAAAGAGTCTGCAGTTCCACGCTTTGAACCGTGGAAAGGCGCCGGGCTCTGCTAAGATTTCCCCCGGCGCTTCGTTTGCCCTGGGCCAAAGCGAGCCTTCACAATAGCTGAACGCTAACACTGCATACTCGTTCCACTTCCAGAACCGGGCTACGGCGAGGCAGTTCTCCGGGGGAAAACGGCCCTTCGCGAAGGGCAGATCTGCCGAGCTCATTGCGGGAAAGCGAAAGCAAAGGACGCTTTTCTCCCTCTAACCGCTTTCGTCAGAGGAACGGGGGAAGTCACAGTGTTCTTTCTCTCCCTGAGATACACACAATCTGACGTTGCCTCTGAGCTCCGTTGCTGGCAAAGAACTGAAAGTGACATACATTCCTGTGGGGAAACACAGGGCTTTGCTAGGATTTCTCTAGGCAGTGTGTTTTCCCTGGGCCTCACTGTAGCAACACTATCTCGCCAGGGCAACACTGCATGGCACTTCCTCTGCCAGGAGAGAGCTGCTTCTTTGTAGTTTCTGCTGGGAAACCTTGCTTTGGCAAGTGCGAATTGACCGCATTCAGGCAGAAAGAAAAGAGAATAGCAAGAGGCCTTTTCTCCCCGGCTGCTCTGCCAAGCCCTTCCAGCTCAAACTATGTCGTTGCTCCTCTGGAAGGATCCCTGCACCGCGGCGTAGTTTTTCCGAAGAAGCCCTGCGTTTGCTCGAGCAAATGAGGAATTCGTGGCAGGAAAGAGGAAGGAAAGGAAGTTTCTCTCCCTCAGCCTGCTTTGCTCAGAGGACTGGATGAAGTCAGGGAGTTCTCCCTTTCACTGAGAAACGTGCGGGCTGCTGTTGCCTGGGCGCTCTCTTCTTTGCAAAAGAGTCTGCAGTTCCACGCTTTGAACCGTGGAAAGGCGCCGGGCTCTGCTAAGATTTCCCCCGGCGCTTCGTTTGCCCTGGGCCAAAGCGAGCCTTCACAATAGCTGAACGCTAACACTGCATACTCGTTCCACTTCCAGAACCGGGCTACGGCGAGGCAGTTCTCCGGGGGAAAACGGCCCTTCGCGAAGGGCAGATCTGCCGAGCTCATTGCGGGAAAGCGAAAGCAAAGGACGCTTTTCTCCCTCTAACCGCTTTCGTCAGAGGAACGGGGGAAGTCACAGTGTTCTTTCTCTCCCTGAGATACACACAATCTGACGTTGCCTCTGAGCTCCGTTGCTGGCAAAGAACTGAAAGTGACATACATTCCTGTGGGGAAACACAGGGCTTTGCTAGGATTTCTCTAGGCAGTGTGTTTTCCCTGGGCCTCACTGTAGCAACACGATCTCGCCAGGGCAACACTGCATGGCACTTCCTCTGCCAGGAGAGAGCTGCTGCTTTGTAGTTTCTGCTGGGAAACCTTGCTTTGGCAAGTGCGAATTGACCGCATTCAGGCAGAAAGAAAAGAGAATAGCAAGAGGCCTTTTCTCCCCGGCTGCTCTGCCAAGCCCTTCCAGCTCAAACTATGTCGTTGCTCCTCTGGAAGGATCCCTGCACCGCGGCGTAGTTTTTCCGAAGAAGCCCTGCGTTTGCAAGAGCAAATGAGGAATTCGTGGCAGGAAAGAGGAAGGAAAGAAAGTTTCTCTCCCTCTGCCTGCTTTGCTCAGAGGACCGGATGAAGTCAGGGAGTTCTCCCTTTCACTGAGAAACGTGCGGGCTGCTGTTGCCTGGGCGCTCTCTTCTTTGCAAAAGAGTCTGCAGTTCCACGCTTTGAACCGTGGAAAGGCGCCGGGCTCTGCTAAGATTTCCCCCGGCGCTTCGTTTGCCCTGGGCCAAAGCGAGCCTTCACAATAGCTGAACGCTAACACTGCATACTCGTTCCACTTCCAGAACCGGGCTACGGCGAGGCAGTTCTCCGGGGGAAAACGGCCCTTCGCGAAGGGCAGATCTGCCGAGCTCATTGCGGGAAAGCGAAAGCAAAGGACGCTTTTCGCCCTCTAACCGCTTTCGTCAGAGGAACTGGGGAAGTCACAGTGTTCTTTCTCTCCCTGAGATACACACAATCTGACGTTGCCTCTGAGCTCCGTTGCTGGCAAAGAACTGAAAGTGACATACATTCCTGTGGGGAAACACAGGGCTTTGCTAGGATTTCTCTAGGCAGTGTGTTTTCCCTGGGCCTCACTGTAGCAACACGATCTCGCAGGGCAGAACTGCATGGGATTTCCTCTGCCAGGAGAGAGCTGCTGCTTTGTAGTTTGTGCTGGGAAACCTTGCTTTGGCAAGTGCGAATTGACCGCATTCAGGCAGAAAGAAAAGAGAATAGCAAGAGGCCTTTTCTCCCCGGCTGCTCTGCCAAGCCCTTCCAGCTCAAACTATGTCGTTGCTCCTCTGGAAGGATCCCTGCACCGCGGCGTAGTTTTTCCGAAGAAGCCCTGCGTTTGCAAGAGCAAATGAGGAATTCGTGGAAGGAAAGAGGAAGGAAAGAAAGTTTCTCTCCCTCTGCCTGCTTTGCTCAGAGGACTGGATGAAGTCAGGGAGTTCTCCCTTTCACTGAGAAACGTGCGGGCTGCTGTTGCCTGGGCGCTCTCTTCTTTGCAAAAGAGTCTGCAGTTCCACGCTTTGAACCGTGGAAAGGCGCCGGGCTCTGCTAAGATTTCCCCCGGCGCTTCGTTTGCCCTGGGCCAAAGCGAGCCTTCACAATAGCTGAACGCTAACACTGCATACTCGTTCCACTTCCAGAACCGGGCTACGGCGAGGCAGTTCTCTGGGGGAAAACGGCCCTTCGCGAAGGGCAGATCTGCCGAGCTCATTGCGGGAAAGCGAAAGCAAAGGACGCTTTTCTCCCTCTAACCGCTTTCGTCAGAGGAACGGGGGAAGTCACAGTGTTCTTTCTCTCCCTGAGATACACACAGTCTGACGTTGCCTCTGAGCTCCGTTGCTGGCAAAGAACTGAAAGTGACATACATTCCTGTGGGGAAACACAGGGCTTTGCTAGGATTTCTCTAGGCAGTGTGTTTTCCCTGGGCCTCACTGTAGCAACACGATCTCGCCAGGGCAACACTGCATGGCACTTCCTCTGCCAGGAGAGAGCTGCTGCTTTGTAGTTTGTGCTGGGAAACCTTGCTTTGGCAAGCGCGAATTGACCGCATTCATGCAGAAAGAAAAGAGAATAGCAAGAGGCCTTTTCTCCCCGGCTGCTCTGCCAAGCATTTCCAGCTCAAACTATGTCGTTGCTCCTCTGGAAGGATCCCTGCACCGCGGCGTAGTTTTTCCGAAGAAGCCCTGCGTTTGCAAGAGCAAATGAGGAATTCGTGGCAGGAAAGACGAGGGAAAGAAAGTTTCTCTCCCTCTGCCTGCTTTGCTCAGAGGACTTGATGAAGTCAGGGAGTTCTCCTTTTCACTGAGAAACGTGCGGGCTGCTGTTGCCTGGGCGCTCTCTTCTCTGCAAAAGAGTCTGCAATTCCACGCTTTGAACCGTGGAAAGGCGCCGGGCTCTGCTAAGATTTCCCCCGGCGCTTCGTTTACCCTGGGCCAAAGCGAGCCTTCACAATAGCTGAACGCTAACACTGCATACTCGTTCCACTTCCAGAACCGGGCTACGGCGAGCAGTTCTCCGGGGAAAACGGCCCTTCGCGAAGGGCAGATCTGCCGAGCTCATTGCGGGAAAGCGAAAGCAAAGGACGCTTTTCTCCCTCTAACCGCTTTCGTCAGAGGAACGGGGGAAGTCACAGTGTTCTTTCTCTCCCTGAGATACACACAGTCTGACGTTGCCTCTGAGCTCCGTTGCTGGCAAAGAACTGAAAGTGACATACATTCCTGTGGGGAAACACAGGGCTTTGCTAGGATTTCTCTAGGCAGTGTGTTTTCCCTGGGCCTCACTGTAGCAACACTATCTCGCCAGGGCAACACTGCATGGCACTTCCTCTGCCAGGAGAGAGCTGCTGCTTTGTAGTTTGTGCTGGGAAACCTTGCTTTGGCAAGTGCGAATTGACCGCATTCAGGCAGAAAGAAAAGAGAATAGCAAGAGGCCTTTTCTCCCCGGCTGCTCTGCCAAGCCCTTCCAGCTCAAACTATGTCGTTGCTCCTCTGGAAGGATCCCTGCACCGCGGCGTAGTTTTTCCGAAGAAGCCCTGCGTTTGCAAGAGCAAATGAGGAATTCGTGGCAGGAAAGAGGAAGGAAAGAAAGTTTCTCTCCCTCTGCCTGCTTTGCTCAGAGGACCGGATGAAGTCAGGGAGTTCTCCCTTTCACTGAGAAACGTGCGGGCTGCTGTTGCCTGGGCGCTCTCTTCTTTGCAAAAGAGTCTGCAGTTCCACGCTTTGAACCGTGGAAAGGCGCCGGGCTCTGCTAAGATTTCCCCCGGCGCTTCGTTTGCCCTGGGCCAAAGCGAGCCTTCACAATAGCTGAACGCTAACACTGCATACTCGTTCCACTTCCAGAACCGGGCTACGGCGAGGCAGTTCTCCGGGGGAAAACGGCCCTTCGCGAAGGGCAGATCTGCCGAGCTCATTGCGGGAAAGCGAAAGCAAAGGACGCTTTTCTCCCTCTAACCGCTTTCGTCAGAGGAACGGGGGAAGTCACAGTGTTCTTTCTCTCCCTGAGATACACACAATCTGACGTTGCCTCTGAGCTCCGTTGCTGGCAAAGAACTGAAAGTGACATACATTCCTGTGGGGAAACACAGGGCTTTGCTAGGATTTCTCTAGGCAGTGTGTTTTCCCTGGGCCTCACTGTAGCAACACGATCTCGCCAGGGCAACACTGCATGGCACTTCCTCTGCCAGGAGAGAGCTGCTTCTTTGTAGTTTCTGCTGGGAAACCTTGCTTTGGCAAGTGCGAATTGACCGCATTCAGGCAGAAAGAAAAGAGAATAGCAAGAGGCCTTTTCTCCCCGGCTGCTCTGCCAAGCCCTTCCAGCTCAAACTATGTCGTTGCTCCTCTGGAAGGATCCCTGCACCGCGGCGTAGTTTTTCCGAAGAAGCCCTGCGTTTGCACGAGCAAATGAGGAATTCGTGGCAGGAAAGAGGAAAGAAAGGAAGTTTCTCTCCCTCAGCCTGCTTTGCTCAGAGGACTGGATGAAGTCAGGGAGTTCTCCCTTTCACTGAGAAACGTGCGGGCTGCTGTTGCCTGGGCGCTCTCTTCTTTGCAAAAGAGTCTGCAGTTCCACGCTTTGAACCGTGGAAAGGCGCCGGGCTCTGCTAAGATTTCCCCCGGCGCTTCGTTTGCCCTGGGCCAAAGCGAGCCTTCACAATAGCTGAACGCTAACACTGCATACTCGTTCCACTTCCAGAACCGGGCTACGGCGAGGCAGTTCTCTGGGGGAAAACGGCCCTTCGCGAAGGGCAGATCTGCCGAGCTCATTGCGGGAAAGCGAAAGCAAAGGACGCTTTTCGCCCTCTAACCGCTTTCGTCAGAGGAACTGGGGAAGTCACAGTGTTCTTTCTCTCCCTGAGATACACACAATCTGACGTTGCCTCTGAGCTCCGTTGCTGGCAAAGAACTGAAAGTGACATACATTCCTGTGGGGAAACACAGGGCTTTGCTAGGATTTCTCTAGGCAGTGTGTTTTCCCTGGGCCTCACTGTAGCAACACGATCTCGCCAGGGCAGAACTGCATGGGATTTCCTCTGCCAGGAGAGAGCTGCTGCTTTGTAGTTTGTGCTGGGAAACCTTGCTTTGGCAAGTGCGAATTGACCGCATTCAGGCAGAAAGAAAAGAGAATAGCAAGAGGCCTTTTCTCCCCGGCTGCTCTGCCAAGCCCTTCCAGCTCAAACTATGTCGTTGCTCCTCTGGAAGGATCCCTGCACCGCGGCGTAGTTTTTCCGAAGAAGCCCTGCGTTTGCACGAGCAAATGAGGAATTCGTGGAAGGAAAGAGGAAGGAAAGAAAGTTTCTCTCCCTCTGCCTGCTTTGCTCAGAGGACTGGATGAAGTCAGGGAGTTCTCCCTTTCACTGAGAAACGTGCGGGCTGCTGTTGCCTGGGCGCTCTCTTCTTTGCAAAAGAGTCTGCAGTTCCACGCTTTGAACCGTGGAAAGGCGCCGGGCTCTGCTAAGATTTCCCCCGGCGCTTCGTTTGCCCTGGGCCAAAGCGAGCCTTCACAATAGCTGAACGCTAACACTGCATACTCGTTCCACTTCCAGAACCGGGCTACGGCGAGGCAGTTCTCCGGGGGAAAACGGCCCTTCGCGAAGGGCAGATCTGCCGAGCTCATTGCGGGAAAGCGAAAGCAAAGGACGCTTTTCTCCCTCTAACCGCTTTCGTCAGAGGAACGGGGGAAGTCACAGTGTTCTTTCTCTCCCTGAGATACACACAGTCTGACGTTGCCTCTGAGCTCCGTTGCTGGCAAAGAACTGAAAGTGACATACATTCCTGTGGGGAAACACAGGGCTTTGCTAGGATTTCTCTAGGCAGTGTGTTTTCCCTGGGCCTCACTGTAGCAACACTATCTCGCCAGGGCAACACTGCATGGCACTTCCTCTGCCAGGAGAGAGCTGCTGCTTTGTAGTTTGTGCTGGGAAACCTTGCTTTGGCAAGTGCGAATTGACCGCATTCAGGCAGAAAGAAAAGAGAATAGCAAGAGGCCTTTTCTCCCCGGCTGCTCTGCCAAGCCCTTCCAGCTCAAACTATGTCGTTGCTCCTCTGGAAGGATCCCTGCACCGCGGCGTAGTTTTTCCGAAGAAGCCCTGCGTTTGCAAGAGCAAATGAGGAATTCGTGGCAGGAAAGAGGAAGGAAAGAAAGTTTCTCTCCCTCTGCCTGCTTTGCTCAGAGGACCGGATGAAGTCAGGGAGTTCTCCCTTTCACTGAGAAACGTGCGGGCTGCTGTTGCCTGGGCGCTCTCTTCTTTGCAAAAGAGTCTGCAGTTCCACGCTTTGAACCGTGGAAAGGCGCCGGGCTCTGCTAAGATTTCCCCCGGCGCTTCGTTTGCCCTGGGCCAAAGCGAGCCTTCACAATAGCTGAACGCTAACACTGCATACTCGTTCCACTTCCAGAACCGGGCTACGGCGAGGCAGTTCTCCGGGGGAAAACGGCCCTTCGCGAAGGGCAGATCTGCCGAGCTCATTGCGGGAAAGCGAAAGCAAAGGACGCTTTTCTCCCTCTAACCGCTTTCGTCAGAGGAACTGGGGAAGTCACAGTGTTCTTTCTCTCCCTGAGATACACACAATCTGACGTTGCCTCTGAGCTCCGTTGCTGGCAAAGAACTGAAAGTGACATACATTCCTGTGGGGAAACACAGGGCTTTGCTAGGATTTCTCTAGGCAGTGTGTTTTCCCTGGGCCTCACTGTAGCAACACGATCTCGCCAGGGCAGAACTGCATGGGATTTCCTCTGCCAGGAGAGAGCTGCTGCTTTGTAGTTTGTGCTGGGAAACCTTGCTTTGGCAAGTGCGAATTGACCGCATTCAGGCAGAAAGAAAAGAGAATAGCAAGAGGCCTTTTCTCCCCGGCTGCTCTGCCAAGCCCTTCCAGCTCAAACTATGTCGTTGCTCCTCTGGAAGGATCCCTGCACCGCGGCGTAGTTTTTCCGAAGAAGCCCTGCGTTTGCACGAGCAAATGAGGAATTCGTGGAAGGAAAGAGGAAGGAAAGAAAGTTTCTCTCCCTCTGCCTGCTTTGCTCAGAGGACTGGATGAAGTCAGGGAGTTCTCCCTTTCACTGAAAAACGTGCGGGCTGCTGTTGCCTGGGCGCTCTCTTCTTTGCAAAAGAGTCTGCAGTTCCACGCTTTGAACCGTGGAAAGGCGCCGGGCTCTGCTAAGATTTCCCCCGGCGCTTCGTTTGCCCTGGGCCAAAGCGAGCCTTCACAATAGCTGAACGCTAACACTGCATACTCGTTCCACTTCCAGAACCGGGCTACGGCGAGGCAGTTCTCCGGGGGAAAACGGCCCTTCGCGAAGGGCAGATCTGCCGAGCTCATTGCGGGAAAGCGAAAGCAAAGGACGCTTTTCTCCCTCTAACCGCTTTCGTCAGAGGAACGGGGGAAGTCACAGTGTTCTTTCTCTCCCTGAGATACACACAGTCTGACGTTGCCTCTGAGCTCCGTTGCTGGCAAAGAACTGAAAGTGACATACATTCCTGTGGGGAAACACAGGGCTTTGCTAGGATTTCTCTAGGCAGTGTGTTTTCCCTGGGCCTCACTGTAGCAACACTATCTCGCCAGGGCAACACTGCATGGCACTTCCTCTGCCAGGAGAGAGCTGCTGCTTTGTAGTTTGTGCTGGGAAACCTTGCTTTGGCAAGTGCGAATTGACCGCATTCAGGCAGAAAGAAAAGAGAATAGCAAGAGGCCTTTTCTCCCCGGCTGCTCTGCCAAGCCCTTCCAGCTCAAACTATGTCGTTGCTCCTCTGGAAGGATCCCTGCACCGCGGCGTAGTTTTTCCGAAGAAGCCCTGCGTTTGCAAGAGCAAATGAGGAATTCGTGGAAGGAAAGAGGAAGGAAAGAAAGTTTCTCTCCCTCTGCCTGCTTTGCTCAGAGGACTGGATGAAGTCAGGGAGTTCTCCCTTTCACTGAGAAACGTGCGGGCTGCTGTTGCCTGGGCGCTCTCTTCTTTGCAAAAGAGTCTGCAGTTCCACGCTTTGAACCGTGGAAAGGCGCCGGGCTCTGCTAAGATTTCCCCCGGCGCTTCGTTTGCCCTGGGCCAAAGCGAGCCTTCACAATAGCTGAACGCTAACACTGCATACTCGTTCCACTTCCAGAACCGGGCTACGGCGAGGCAGTTCTCTGGGGGAAAACGGCCCTTCGCGAAGGGCAGATCTGCCGAGCTCATTGCGGGAAAGCGAAAGCAAAGGACGCTTTTCTCCCTCTAACCGCTTTCGTCAGAGGAACGGGGGAAGTCACAGTGTTCTTTCTCTCCCTGAGATACACACAGTCTGACGTTGCCTCTGAGCTCCGTTGCTGGCAAAGAACTGAAAGTGACATACATTCCTGTGGGGAAACACAGGGCTTTGCTAGGATTTCTCTAGGCAGTGTGTTTTCCCTGGGCCTCACTGTAGCAACACGATCTCGCCAGGGCAACACTGCATGGCACTTCCTCTGCCAGGAGAGAGCTGCTGCTTTGTAGTTTGTGCTGGGAAACCTTGCTTTGGCAAGCGCGAATTGACCGCATTCATGCAGAAAGAAAAGAGAATAGCAAGAGGCCTTTTCTCCCCGGCTGCTCTGCCAAGCATTTCCAGCTCAAACTATGTCGTTGCTCCTCTGGAAGGATCCCTGCACCGCGGCGTAGTTTTTCCGAAGAAGCCCTGCGTTTGCAAGAGCAAATGAGGAATTCGTGGCAGGAAAGACGAGGGAAAGAAAGTTTCTCTCCCTCTGCCTGCTTTGCTCAGAGGACTTGATGAAGTCAGGGAGTTCTCCTTTTCACTGAGAAACGTGCGGGCTGCTGTTGCCTGGGCGCTCTCTTCTCTGCAAAAGAGTCTGCAATTCCACGCTTTGAACCGTGGAAAGGCGCCGGGCTCTGCTAAGATTTCCCCCGGCGCTTCGTTTACCCTGGGCCAAAGCGAGCCTTCACAATAGCTGAACGCTAACACTGCATACTCGTTCCACTTCCAGAACCGGGCTACGGCGAGCAGTTCTCCGGGGAAAACGGCCCTTCGCGAAGGGCAGATCTGCCGAGCTCATTGCGGGAAAGCGAAAGCAAAGGACGCTTTTCTCCCTCTAACCGCTTTCGTCAGAGGAACGGGGGAAGTCACAGTGTTCTTTCTCTCCCTGAGATACACACAGTCTGACGTTGCCTCTGAGCTCCGTTGCTGGCAAAGAACTGAAAGTGACATACATTCCTGTGGGGAAACACAGGGCTTTGCTAGGATTTCTCTAGGCAGTGTGTTTTCCCTGGGCCTCACTGTAGCAACACTATCTCGCCAGGGCAACACTGCATGGCACTTCCTCTGCCAGGAGAGAGCTGCTGCTTTGTAGTTTGTGCTGGGAAACCTTGCTTTGGCAAGTGCGAATTGACCGCATTCAGGCAGAAAGAAAAGAGAATAGCAAGAGGCCTTTTCTCCCCGGCTGCTCTGCCAAGCCCTTCCAGCTCAAACTATGTCGTTGCTCCTCTGGAAGGATCCCTGCACCGCGGCGTAGTTTTTCCGAAGAAGCCCTGCGTTTGCAAGAGCAAATGAGGAATTCGTGGCAGGAAAGAGGAAGGAAAGAAAGTTTCTCTCCCTCTGCCTGCTTTGCTCAGAGGACCGGATGAAGTCAGGGAGTTCTCCCTTTCACTGAGAAACGTGCGGGCTGCTGTTGCCTGGGCGCTCTCTTCTTTGCAAAAGAGTCTGCAGTTCCACGCTTTGAACCGTGGAAAGGCGCCGGGCTCTGCTAAGATTTCCCCCGGCGCTTCGTTTGCCCTGGGCCAAAGCGAGCCTTCACAATAGCTGAACGCTAACACTGCATACTCGTTCCACTTCCAGAACCGGGCTACGGCGAGGCAGTTCTCCGGGGGAAAACGGCCCTTCGCGAAGGGCAGATCTGCCGAGCTCATTGCGGGAAAGCGAAAGCAAAGGACGCTTTTCTCCCTCTAACCGCTTTCGTCAGAGGAACGGGGGAAGTCACAGTGTTCTTTCTCTCCCTGAGATACACACAATCTGACGTTGCCTCTGAGCTCCGTTGCTGGCAAAGAACTGAAAGTGACATACATTCCTGTGGGGAAACACAGGGCTTTGCTAGGATTTCTCTAGGCAGTGTGTTTTCCCTGGGCCTCACTGTAGCAACACGATCTCGCCAGGGCAACACTGCATGGCACTTCCTCTGCCAGGAGAGAGCTGCTTCTTTGTAGTTTCTGCTGGGAAACCTTGCTTTGGCAAGTGCGAATTGACCGCATTCAGGCAGAAAGAAAAGAGAATAGCAAGAGGCCTTTTCTCCCCGGCTGCTCTGCCAAGCCCTTCCAGCTCAAACTATGTCGTTGCTCCTCTGGAAGGATCCCTGCACCGCGGCGTAGTTTTTCCGAAGAAGCCCTGCGTTTGCACGAGCAAATGAGGAATTCGTGGCAGGAAAGAGGAAAGAAAGGAAGTTTCTCTCCCTCAGCCTGCTTTGCTCAGAGGACTGGATGAAGTCAGGGAGTTCTCCCTTTCACTGAGAAACGTGCGGGCTGCTGTTGCCTGGGCGCTCTCTTCTTTGCAAAAGAGTCTGCAGTTCCACGCTTTGAACCGTGGAAAGGCGCCGGGCTCTGCTAAGATTTCCCCCGGCGCTTCGTTTGCCCTGGGCCAAAGCGAGCCTTCACAATAGCTGAACGCTAACACTGCATACTCGTTCCACTTCCAGAACCGGGCTACGGCGAGGCAGTTCTCTGGGGGAAAACGGCCCTTCGCGAAGGGCAGATCTGCCGAGCTCATTGCGGGAAAGCGAAAGCAAAGGACGCTTTTCGCCCTCTAACCGCTTTCGTCAGAGGAACTGGGGAAGTCACAGTGTTCTTTCTCTCCCTGAGATACACACAATCTGACGTTGCCTCTGAGCTCCGTTGCTGGCAAAGAACTGAAAGTGACATACATTCCTGTGGGGAAACACAGGGCTTTGCTAGGATTTCTCTAGGCAGTGTGTTTTCCCTGGGCCTCACTGTAGCAACACGATCTCGCCAGGGCAGAACTGCATGGGATTTCCTCTGCCAGGAGAGAGCTGCTGCTTTGTAGTTTGTGCTGGGAAACCTTGCTTTGGCAAGTGCGAATTGACCGCATTCAGGCAGAAAGAAAAGAGAATAGCAAGAGGCCTTTTCTCCCCGGCTGCTCTGCCAAGCCCTTCCAGCTCAAACTATGTCGTTGCTCCTCTGGAAGGATCCCTGCACCGCGGCGTAGTTTTTCCGAAGAAGCCCTGCGTTTGCACGAGCAAATGAGGAATTCGTGGAAGGAAAGAGGAAGGAAAGAAAGTTTCTCTCCCTCTGCCTGCTTTGCTCAGAGGACTGGATGAAGTCAGGGAGTTCTCCCTTTCACTGAGAAACGTGCGGGCTGCTGTTGCCTGGGCGCTCTCTTCTTTGCAAAAGAGTCTGCAGTTCCACGCTTTGAACCGTGGAAAGGCGCCGGGCTCTGCTAAGATTTCCCCCGGCGCTTCGTTTGCCCTGGGCCAAAGCGAGCCTTCACAATAGCTGAACGCTAACACTGCATACTCGTTCCACTTCCAGAACCGGGCTACGGCGAGGCAGTTCTCCGGGGGAAAACGGCCCTTCGCGAAGGGCAGATCTGCCGAGCTCATTGCGGGAAAGCGAAAGCAAAGGACGCTTTTCTCCCTCTAACCGCTTTCGTCAGAGGAACGGGGGAAGTCACAGTGTTCTTTCTCTCCCTGAGATACACACAGTCTGACGTTGCCTCTGAGCTCCGTTGCTGGCAAAGAACTGAAAGTGACATACATTCCTGTGGGGAAACACAGGGCTTTGCTAGGATTTCTCTAGGCAGTGTGTTTTCCCTGGGCCTCACTGTAGCAACACTATCTCGCCAGGGCAACACTGCATGGCACTTCCTCTGCCAGGAGAGAGCTGCTGCTTTGTAGTTTGTGCTGGGAAACCTTGCTTTGGCAAGTGCGAATTGACCGCATTCAGGCAGAAAGAAAAGAGAATAGCAAGAGGCCTTTTCTCCCCGGCTGCTCTGCCAAGCCCTTCCAGCTCAAACTATGTCGTTGCTCCTCTGGAAGGATCCCTGCACCGCGGCGTAGTTTTTCCGAAGAAGCCCTGCGTTTGCAAGAGCAAATGAGGAATTCGTGGCAGGAAAGAGGAAGGAAAGAAAGTTTCTCTCCCTCTGCCTGCTTTGCTCAGAGGACCGGATGAAGTCAGGGAGTTCTCCCTTTCACTGAGAAACGTGCGGGCTGCTGTTGCCTGGGCGCTCTCTTCTTTGCAAAAGAGTCTGCAGTTCCACGCTTTGAACCGTGGAAAGGCGCCGGGCTCTGCTAAGATTTCCCCCGGCGCTTCGTTTGCCCTGGGCCAAAGCGAGCCTTCACAATAGCTGAACGCTAACACTGCATACTCGTTCCACTTCCAGAACCGGGCTACGGCGAGGCAGTTCTCCGGGGGAAAACGGCCCTTCGCGAAGGGCAGATCTGCCGAGCTCATTGCGGGAAAGCGAAAGCAAAGGACGCTTTTCTCCCTCTAACCGCTTTCGTCAGAGGAACTGGGGAAGTCACAGTGTTCTTTCTCTCCCTGAGATACACACAATCTGACGTTGCCTCTGAGCTCCGTTGCTGGCAAAGAACTGAAAGTGACATACATTCCTGTGGGGAAACACAGGGCTTTGCTAGGATTTCTCTAGGCAGTGTGTTTTCCCTGGGCCTCACTGTAGCAACACGATCTCGCCAGGGCAGAACTGCATGGGATTTCCTCTGCCAGGAGAGAGCTGCTGCTTTGTAGTTTGTGCTGGGAAACCTTGCTTTGGCAAGTGCGAATTGACCGCATTCAGGCAGAAAGAAAAGAGAATAGCAAGAGGCCTTTTCTCCCCGGCTGCTCTGCCAAGCCCTTCCAGCTCAAACTATGTCGTTGCTCCTCTGGAAGGATCCCTGCACCGCGGCGTAGTTTTTCCGAAGAAGCCCTGCGTTTGCACGAGCAAATGAGGAATTCGTGGAAGGAAAGAGGAAGGAAAGAAAGTTTCTCTCCCTCTGCCTGCTTTGCTCAGAGGACTGGATGAAGTCAGGGAGTTCTCCCTTTCACTGAAAAACGTGCGGGCTGCTGTTGCCTGGGCGCTCTCTTCTTTGCAAAAGAGTCTGCAGTTCCACGCTTTGAACCGTGGAAAGGCGCCGGGCTCTGCTAAGATTTCCCCCGGCGCTTCGTTTGCCCTGGGCCAAAGCGAGCCTTCACAATAGCTGAACGCTAACACTGCATACTCGTTCCACTTCCAGAACCGGGCTACGGCGAGGCAGTTCTCCGGGGGAAAACGGCCCTTCGCGAAGGGCAGATCTGCCGAGCTCATTGCGGGAAAGCGAAAGCAAAGGACGCTTTTCTCCCTCTAACCGCTTTCGTCAGAGGAACGGGGGAAGTCACAGTGTTCTTTCTCTCCCTGAGATACACACAGTCTGACGTTGCCTCTGAGCTCCGTTGCTGGCAAAGAACTGAAAGTGACATACATTCCTGTGGGGAAACACAGGGCTTTGCTAGGATTTCTCTAGGCAGTGTGTTTTCCCTGGGCCTCACTGTAGCAACACTATCTCGCCAGGGCAACACTGCATGGCACTTCCTCTGCCAGGAGAGAGCTGCTGCTTTGTAGTTTGTGCTGGGAAACCTTGCTTTGGCAAGTGCGAATTGACCGCATTCAGGCAGAAAGAAAAGAGAATAGCAAGAGGCCTTTTCTCCCCGGCTGCTCTGCCAAGCCCTTCCAGCTCAAACTATGTCGTTGCTCCTCTGGAAGGATCCCTGCACCGCGGCGTAGTTTTTCCGAAGAAGCCCTGCGTTTGCAAGAGCAAATGAGGAATTCGTGGCAGGAAAGAGGAAGGAAAGAAAGTTTCTCTCCCTCTGCCTGCTTTGCTCAGAGGACCGGATGAAGTCAGGGAGTTCTCCCTTTCACTGAGAAACGTGCGGGCTGCTGTTGCCTGGGCGCTCTCTTCTTTGCAAAAGAGTCTGCAGTTCCACGCTTTGAACCGTGGAAAGGCGCCGGGCTCTGCTAAGATTTCCCCCGGCGCTTCGTTTGCCCTGGGCCAAAGCGAGCCTTCACAATAGCTGAACGCTAACACTGCATACTCGTTCCACTTCCAGAACCGGGCTACGGCGAGGCAGTTCTCCGGGGGAAAACGGCCCTTCGCGAAGGGCAGATCTGCCGAGCTCATTGCGGGAAAGCGAAAGCAAAGGACGCTTTTCTCCCTCTAACCGCTTTCGTCAGAGGAACGGGGGAAGTCACAGTGTTCTTTCTCTCCCTGAGATACACACAATCTGACGTTGCCTCTGAGCTCCGTTGCTGGCAAAGAACTGAAAGTGACATACATTCCTGTGGGGAAACACAGGGCTTTGCTAGGATTTCTCTAGGCAGTGTGTTTTCCCTGGGCCTCACTGTAGCAACACGATCTCGCCAGGGCAACACTGCATGGCACTTCCTCTGCCAGGAGAGAGCTGCTGCTTTGTAGTTTCTGCTGGGAAACCTTGCTTTGGCAAGTGCGAATTGACCGCATTCAGGCAGAAAGAAAAGAGAATAGCAAGAGGCCTTTTCTCCCCGGCTGCTCTGCCAAGCCCTTCCAGCTCAAACTATGTCGTTGCTCCTCTGGAAGGATCCCTGCACCGCGGCGTAGTTTTTCCGAAGAAGCCCTGCGTTTGCAAGAGCAAATGAGGAATTCGTGGCAGGAAAGAGGAAGGAAAGAAAGTTTCTCTCCCTCTGCCTGCTTTGCTCAGAGGACCGGATGAAGTCAGGGAGTTCTCCCTTTCACTGAGAAACGTGCGGGCTGCTGTTGCCTGGGCGCTCTCTTCTTTGCAAAAGAGTCTGCAGTTCCACGCTTTGAACCGTGGAAAGGCGCCGGGCTCTGCTAAGATTTCCCCCGGCGCTTCGTTTGCCCTGGGCCAAAGCGAGCCTTCACAATAGCTGAACGCTAACACTGCATACTCGTTCCACTTCCAGAACCGGGCTACGGCGAGGCAGTTCTCCGGGGGAAAACGGCCCTTCGCGAAGGGCAGATCTGCCGAGCTCATTGCGGGAAAGCGAAAGCAAAGGACGCTTTTCGCCCTCTAACCGCTTTCGTCAGAGGAACTGGGGAAGTCACAGTGTTCTTTCTCTCCCTGAGATACACACAATCTGACGTTGCCTCTGAGCTCCGTTGCTGGCAAAGAACTGAAAGTGACATACATTCCTGTGGGGAAACACAGGGCTTTGCTAGGATTTCTCTAGGCAGTGTGTTTTCCCTGGGCCTCACTGTAGCAACACGATCTCGCAGGGCAGAACTGCATGGGATTTCCTCTGCCAGGAGAGAGCTGCTGCTTTGTAGTTTGTGCTGGGAAACCTTGCTTTGGCAAGTGCGAATTGACCGCATTCAGGCAGAAAGAAAAGAGAATAGCAAGAGGCCTTTTCTCCCCGGCTGCTCTGCCAAGCCCTTCCAGCTCAAACTATGTCGTTGCTCCTCTGGAAGGATCCCTGCACCGCGGCGTAGTTTTTCCGAAGAAGCCCTGCGTTTGCAAGAGCAAATGAGGAATTCGTGGAAGGAAAGAGGAAGGAAAGAAAGTTTCTCTCCCTCTGCCTGCTTTGCTCAGAGGACTGGATGAAGTCAGGGAGTTCTCCCTTTCACTGAGAAACGTGCGGGCTGCTGTTGCCTGGGCGCTCTCTTCTTTGCAAAAGAGTCTGCAGTTCCACGCTTTGAACCGTGGAAAGGCGCCGGGCTCTGCTAAGATTTCCCCCGGCGCTTCGTTTGCCCTGGGCCAAAGCGAGCCTTCACAATAGCTGAACGCTAACACTGCATACTCGTTCCACTTCCAGAACCGGGCTACGGCGAGGCAGTTCTCTGGGGGAAAACGGCCCTTCGCGAAGGGCAGATCTGCCGAGCTCATTGCGGGAAAGCGAAAGCAAAGGACGCTTTTCTCCCTCTAACCGCTTTCGTCAGAGGAACGGGGGAAGTCACAGTGTTCTTTCTCTCCCTGAGATACACACAGTCTGACGTTGCCTCTGAGCTCCGTTGCTGGCAAAGAACTGAAAGTGACATACATTCCTGTGGGGAAACACAGGGCTTTGCTAGGATTTCTCTAGGCAGTGTGTTTTCCCTGGGCCTCACTGTAGCAACACGATCTCGCCAGGGCAACACTGCATGGCACTTCCTCTGCCAGGAGAGAGCTGCTGCTTTGTAGTTTGTGCTGGGAAACCTTGCTTTGGCAAGCGCGAATTGACCGCATTCATGCAGAAAGAAAAGAGAATAGCAAGAGGCCTTTTCTCCCCGGCTGCTCTGCCAAGCATTTCCAGCTCAAACTATGTCGTTGCTCCTCTGGAAGGATCCCTGCACCGCGGCGTAGTTTTTCCGAAGAAGCCCTGCGTTTGCAAGAGCAAATGAGGAATTCGTGGCAGGAAAGACGAGGGAAAGAAAGTTTCTCTCCCTCTGCCTGCTTTGCTCAGAGGACTTGATGAAGTCAGGGAGTTCTCCTTTTCACTGAGAAACGTGCGGGCTGCTGTTGCCTGGGCGCTCTCTTCTCTGCAAAAGAGTCTGCAATTCCACGCTTTGAACCGTGGAAAGGCGCCGGGCTCTGCTAAGATTTCCCCCGGCGCTTCGTTTACCCTGGGCCAAAGCGAGCCTTCACAATAGCTGAACGCTAACACTGCATACTCGTTCCACTTCCAGAACCGGGCTACGGCGAGCAGTTCTCCGGGGAAAACGGCCCTTCGCGAAGGGCAGATCTGCCGAGCTCATTGCGGGAAAGCGAAAGCAAAGGACGCTTTTCTCCCTCTAACCGCTTTCGTCAGAGGAACGGGGGAAGTCACAGTGTTCTTTCTCTCCCTGAGATACACACAGTCTGACGTTGCCTCTGAGCTCCGTTGCTGGCAAAGAACTGAAAGTGACATACATTCCTGTGGGGAAACACAGGGCTTTGCTAGGATTTCTCTAGGCAGTGTGTTTTCCCTGGGCCTCACTGTAGCAACACTATCTCGCCAGGGCAACACTGCATGGCACTTCCTCTGCCAGGAGAGAGCTGCTGCTTTGTAGTTTGTGCTGGGAAACCTTGCTTTGGCAAGTGCGAATTGACCGCATTCAGGCAGAAAGAAAAGAGAATAGCAAGAGGCCTTTTCTCCCCGGCTGCTCTGCCAAGCCCTTCCAGCTCAAACTATGTCGTTGCTCCTCTGGAAGGATCCCTGCACCGCGGCGTAGTTTTTCCGAAGAAGCCCTGCGTTTGCAAGAGCAAATGAGGAATTCGTGGCAGGAAAGAGGAAGGAAAGAAAGTTTCTCTCCCTCTGCCTGCTTTGCTCAGAGGACCGGATGAAGTCAGGGAGTTCTCCCTTTCACTGAGAAACGTGCGGGCTGCTGTTGCCTGGGCGCTCTCTTCTTTGCAAAAGAGTCTGCAGTTCCACGCTTTGAACCGTGGAAAGGCGCCGGGCTCTGCTAAGATTTCCCCCGGCGCTTCGTTTGCCCTGGGCCAAAGCGAGCCTTCACAATAGCTGAACGCTAACACTGCATACTCGTTCCACTTCCAGAACCGGGCTACGGCGAGGCAGTTCTCCGGGGGAAAACGGCCCTTCGCGAAGGGCAGATCTGCCGAGCTCATTGCGGGAAAGCGAAAGCAAAGGACGCTTTTCTCCCTCTAACCGCTTTCGTCAGAGGAACGGGGGAAGTCACAGTGTTCTTTCTCTCCCTGAGATACACACAATCTGACGTTGCCTCTGAGCTCCGTTGCTGGCAAAGAACTGAAAGTGACATACATTCCTGTGGGGAAACACAGGGCTTTGCTAGGATTTCTCTAGGCAGTGTGTTTTCCCTGGGCCTCACTGTAGCAACACGATCTCGCCAGGGCAACACTGCATGGCACTTCCTCTGCCAGGAGAGAGCTGCTTCTTTGTAGTTTCTGCTGGGAAACCTTGCTTTGGCAAGTGCGAATTGACCGCATTCAGGCAGAAAGAAAAGAGAATAGCAAGAGGCCTTTTCTCCCCGGCTGCTCTGCCAAGCCCTTCCAGCTCAAACTATGTCGTTGCTCCTCTGGAAGGATCCCTGCACCGCGGCGTAGTTTTTCCGAAGAAGCCCTGCGTTTGCACGAGCAAATGAGGAATTCGTGGCAGGAAAGAGGAAAGAAAGGAAGTTTCTCTCCCTCAGCCTGCTTTGCTCAGAGGACTGGATGAAGTCAGGGAGTTCTCCCTTTCACTGAGAAACGTGCGGGCTGCTGTTGCCTGGGCGCTCTCTTCTTTGCAAAAGAGTCTGCAGTTCCACGCTTTGAACCGTGGAAAGGCGCCGGGCTCTGCTAAGATTTCCCCCGGCGCTTCGTTTGCCCTGGGCCAAAGCGAGCCTTCACAATAGCTGAACGCTAACACTGCATACTCGTTCCACTTCCAGAACCGGGCTACGGCGAGGCAGTTCTCTGGGGGAAAACGGCCCTTCGCGAAGGGCAGATCTGCCGAGCTCATTGCGGGAAAGCGAAAGCAAAGGACGCTTTTCGCCCTCTAACCGCTTTCGTCAGAGGAACTGGGGAAGTCACAGTGTTCTTTCTCTCCCTGAGATACACACAATCTGACGTTGCCTCTGAGCTCCGTTGCTGGCAAAGAACTGAAAGTGACATACATTCCTGTGGGGAAACACAGGGCTTTGCTAGGATTTCTCTAGGCAGTGTGTTTTCCCTGGGCCTCACTGTAGCAACACGATCTCGCCAGGGCAGAACTGCATGGGATTTCCTCTGCCAGGAGAGAGCTGCTGCTTTGTAGTTTGTGCTGGGAAACCTTGCTTTGGCAAGTGCGAATTGACCGCATTCAGGCAGAAAGAAAAGAGAATAGCAAGAGGCCTTTTCTCCCCGGCTGCTCTGCCAAGCCCTTCCAGCTCAAACTATGTCGTTGCTCCTCTGGAAGGATCCCTGCACCGCGGCGTAGTTTTTCCGAAGAAGCCCTGCGTTTGCACGAGCAAATGAGGAATTCGTGGAAGGAAAGAGGAAGGAAAGAAAGTTTCTCTCCCTCTGCCTGCTTTGCTCAGAGGACTGGATGAAGTCAGGGAGTTCTCCCTTTCACTGAGAAACGTGCGGGCTGCTGTTGCCTGGGCGCTCTCTTCTTTGCAAAAGAGTCTGCAGTTCCACGCTTTGAACCGTGGAAAGGCGCCGGGCTCTGCTAAGATTTCCCCCGGCGCTTCGTTTGCCCTGGGCCAAAGCGAGCCTTCACAATAGCTGAACGCTAACACTGCATACTCGTTCCACTTCCAGAACCGGGCTACGGCGAGGCAGTTCTCCGGGGGAAAACGGCCCTTCGCGAAGGGCAGATCTGCCGAGCTCATTGCGGGAAAGCGAAAGCAAAGGACGCTTTTCTCCCTCTAACCGCTTTCGTCAGAGGAACGGGGGAAGTCACAGTGTTCTTTCTCTCCCTGAGATACACACAGTCTGACGTTGCCTCTGAGCTCCGTTGCTGGCAAAGAACTGAAAGTGACATACATTCCTGTGGGGAAACACAGGGCTTTGCTAGGATTTCTCTAGGCAGTGTGTTTTCCCTGGGCCTCACTGTAGCAACACTATCTCGCCAGGGCAACACTGCATGGCACTTCCTCTGCCAGGAGAGAGCTGCTGCTTTGTAGTTTGTGCTGGGAAACCTTGCTTTGGCAAGTGCGAATTGACCGCATTCAGGCAGAAAGAAAAGAGAATAGCAAGAGGCCTTTTCTCCCCGGCTGCTCTGCCAAGCCCTTCCAGCTCAAACTATGTCGTTGCTCCTCTGGAAGGATCCCTGCACCGCGGCGTAGTTTTTCCGAAGAAGCCCTGCGTTTGCAAGAGCAAATGAGGAATTCGTGGCAGGAAAGAGGAAGGAAAGAAAGTTTCTCTCCCTCTGCCTGCTTTGCTCAGAGGACCGGATGAAGTCAGGGAGTTCTCCCTTTCACTGAGAAACGTGCGGGCTGCTGTTGCCTGGGCGCTCTCTTCTTTGCAAAAGAGTCTGCAGTTCCACGCTTTGAACCGTGGAAAGGCGCCGGGCTCTGCTAAGATTTCCCCCGGCGCTTCGTTTGCCCTGGGCCAAAGCGAGCCTTCACAATAGCTGAACGCTAACACTGCATACTCGTTCCACTTCCAGAACCGGGCTACGGCGAGGCAGTTCTCCGGGGGAAAACGGCCCTTCGCGAAGGGCAGATCTGCCGAGCTCATTGCGGGAAAGCGAAAGCAAAGGACGCTTTTCTCCCTCTAACCGCTTTCGTCAGAGGAACGGGGGAAGTCACAGTGTTCTTTCTCTCCCTGAGATACACACAATCTGACGTTGCCTCTGAGCTCCGTTGCTGGCAAAGAACTGAAAGTGACATACATTCCTGTGGGGAAACACAGGGCTTTGCTAGGATTTCTCTAGGCAGTGTGTTTTCCCTGGGCCTCACTGTAGCAACACGATCTCGCCAGGGCAACACTGCATGGCACTTCCTCTGCCAGGAGAGAGCTGCTTCTTTGTAGTTTCTGCTGGGAAACCTTGCTTTGGCAAGTGCGAATTGACCGCATTCAGGCAGAAAGAAAAGAGAATAGCAAGAGGCCTTTTCTCCCCGGCTGCTCTGCCAAGCCCTTCCAGCTCAAACTATGTCGTTGCTCCTCTGGAAGGATCCCTGCACCGCGGCGTAGTTTTTCCGAAGAAGCCCTGCGTTTGCACGAGCAAATGAGGAATTCGTGGCAGGAAAGAGGAAGGAAAGGAAGTTTCTCTCCCTCAGCCTGCTTTGCTCAGAGGACTGGATGAAGTCAGGGAGTTCTCCCTTTCACTGAGAAACGTGCGGGCTGCTGTTGCCTGGGCGCTCTCTTCTTTGCAAAAGAGTCTGCAGTTCCACGCTTTGAACCGTGGAAAGGCGCCGGGCTCTGCTAAGATTTCCCCCGGCGCTTCGTTTGCCCTGGGCCAAAGCGAGCCTTCACAATAGCTGAACGCTAACACTGCATACTCGTTCCACTTCCAGAACCGGGCTACGGCGAGGCAGTTCTCCGGGGGAAAACGGCCCTTCGCGAAGGGCAGATCTGCCGAGCTCATTGCGGGAAAGCGAAAGCAAAGGACGCTTTTCTCCCTCTAACCGCTTTCGTCAGAGGAACTGGGGAAGTCACAGTGTTCTTTCTCTCCCTGAGATACACACAATCTGACGTTGCCTCTGAGCTCCGTTGCTGGCAAAGAACTGAAAGTGACATACATTCCTGTGGGGAAACACAGGGCTTTGCTAGGATTTCTCTAGGCAGTGTGTTTTCCCTGGGCCTCACTGTAGCAACACGATCTCGCCAGGGCAACACTGCATGGCACTTCCTCTGCCAGGAGAGAGCTGCTTCTTTGTAGTTTCTGCTGGGAAACCTTGCTTTGGCAAGTGCGAATTGACCGCATTCAGGCAGAAAGAAAAGAGAATAGCAAGAGGCCTTTTCTCCCCGGCTGCTCTGCCAAGCCCTTCCAGCTCAAACTATGTCGTTGCTCCTCTGGAAGGATCCCTGCACCGCGGCGTAGTTTTTCCGAAGAAGCCCTGCGTTTGCAAGAGCAAATGAGGAATTCGTGGCAGGAAAGAGGAAGGAAAGAAAGTTTCTCTCCCTCTGCCTGCTTTGCTCAGAGGACCGGATGAAGTCAGGGAGTTCTCCCTTTCACTGAGAAACGTGCGGGCTGCTGTTGCCTGGGCGCTCTCTTCTTTGCAAAAGAGTCTGCAGTTCCACGCTTTGAACCGTGGAAAGGCGCCGGGCTCTGCTAAGATTTCCCCCGGCGCTTCGTTTGCCCTGGGCCAAAGCGAGCCTTCACAATAGCTGAACGCTAACACTGCATACTCGTTCCACTTCCAGAACCGGGCTACGGCGAGGCAGTTCTCCGGGGGAAAACGGCCCTTCGCGAAGGGCAGATCTGCCGAGCTCATTGCGGGAAAGCGAAAGCAAAGGACGCTTTTCTCCCTCTAACCGCTTTCGTCAGAGGAACTGGGGAAGTCACAGTGTTCTTTCTCTCCCTGAGATACACACAATCTGACGTTGCCTCTGAGCTCCGTTGCTGGCAAAGAACTGAAAGTGACATACATTCCTGTGGGGAAACACAGGGCTTTGCTAGGATTTCTCTAGGCAGTGTGTTTTCCCTGGGCCTCACTGTAGCAACACGATCTCGCCAGGGCAGAACTGCATGGGATTTCCTCTGCCAGGAGAGAGCTGCTGCTTTGTAGTTTGTGCTGGGAAACCTTGCTTTGGCAAGTGCGAATTGACCGCATTCAGGCAGAAAGAAAAGAGAATAGCAAGAGGCCTTTTCTCCCCGGCTGCTCTGCCAAGCCCTTCCAGCTCAAACTATGTCGTTGCTCCTCTGGAAGGATCCCTGCACCGCGGCGTAGTTTTTCCGAAGAAGCCCTGCGTTTGCACGAGCAAATGAGGAATTCGTGGAAGGAAAGAGGAAGGAAAGAAAGTTTCTCTCCCTCTGCCTGCTTTGCTCAGAGGACTGGATGAAGTCAGGGAGTTCTCCCTTTCACTGAAAAACGTGCGGGCTGCTGTTGCCTGGGCGCTCTCTTCTTTGCAAAAGAGTCTGCAGTTCCACGCTTTGAACCGTGGAAAGGCGCCGGGCTCTGCTAAGATTTCCCCCGGCGCTTCGTTTGCCCTGGGCCAAAGCGAGCCTTCACAATAGCTGAACGCTAACACTGCATACTCGTTCCACTTCCAGAACCGGGCTACGGCGAGGCAGTTCTCCGGGGGAAAACGGCCCTTCGCGAAGGGCAGATCTGCCGAGCTCATTGCGGGAAAGCGAAAGCAAAGGACGCTTTTCTCCCTCTAACCGCTTTCGTCAGAGGAACGGGGGAAGTCACAGTGTTCTTTCTCTCCCTGAGATACACACAGTCTGACGTTGCCTCTGAGCTCCGTTGCTGGCAAAGAACTGAAAGTGACATACATTCCTGTGGGGAAACACAGGGCTTTGCTAGGATTTCTCTAGGCAGTGTGTTTTCCCTGGGCCTCACTGTAGCAACACTATCTCGCCAGGGCAACACTGCATGGCACTTCCTCTGCCAGGAGAGAGCTGCTGCTTTGTAGTTTGTGCTGGGAAACCTTGCTTTGGCAAGTGCGAATTGACCGCATTCAGGCAGAAAGAAAAGAGAATAGCAAGAGGCCTTTTCTCCCCGGCTGCTCTGCCAAGCCCTTCCAGCTCAAACTATGTCGTTGCTCCTCTGGAAGGATCCCTGCACCGCGGCGTAGTTTTTCCGAAGAAGCCCTGCGTTTGCAAGAGCAAATGAGGAATTCGTGGCAGGAAAGAGGAAGGAAAGAAAGTTTCTCTCCCTCTGCCTGCTTTGCTCAGAGGACCGGATGAAGTCAGGGAGTTCTCCCTTTCACTGAGAAACGTGCGGGCTGCTGTTGCCTGGGCGCTCTCTTCTTTGCAAAAGAGTCTGCAGTTCCACGCTTTGAACCGTGGAAAGGCGCCGGGCTCTGCTAAGATTTCCCCCGGCGCTTCGTTTGCCCTGGGCCAAAGCGAGCCTTCACAATAGCTGAACGCTAACACTGCATACTCGTTCCACTTCCAGAACCGGGCTACGGCGAGGCAGTTCTCCGGGGGAAAACGGCCCTTCGCGAAGGGCAGATCTGCCGAGCTCATTGCGGGAAAGCGAAAGCAAAGGACGCTTTTCGCCCTCTAACCGCTTTCGTCAGAGGAACTGGGGAAGTCACAGTGTTCTTTCTCTCCCTGAGATACACACAATCTGACGTTGCCTCTGAGCTCCGTTGCTGGCAAAGAACTGAAAGTGACATACATTCCTGTGGGGAAACACAGGGCTTTGCTAGGATTTCTCTAGGCAGTGTGTTTTCCCTGGGCCTCACTGTAGCAACACGATCTCGCCAGGGCAGAACTGCATGGGATTTCCTCTGCCAGGAGAGAGCTGCTGCTTTGTAGTTTGTGCTGGGAAACCTTGCTTTGGCAAGTGCGAATTGACCGCATTCAGGCAGAAAGAAAAGAGAATAGCAAGAGGCCTTTTCTCCCCGGCTGCTCTGCCAAGCCCTTCCAGCTCAAACTATGTCGTTGCTCCTCTGGAAGGATCCCTGCACCGCGGCGTAGTTTTTCCGAAGAAGCCCTGCGTTTGCAAGAGCAAATGAGGAATTCGTGGCAGGAAAGAGGAAGGAAAGAAAGTTTCTCTCCCTCTGCCTGCTTTGCTCAGAGGACTGGATGAAGTCAGGGAGTTCTCCCTTTCACTGAGAAACGTGCGGGCTGCTGTTGCCTGGGCGCTCTCTTCTTTGCAAAAGAGTCTGCAGTTCCACGCTTTGAACCGTGGAAAGGCGCCGGGCTCTGCTAAGATTTCCCCCAGCGCTTCGTTTGCCCTGGGCCAAAGCGAGCCTTCACAATAGCTGAACGCTAACACTGCATACTCGTTCCACTTCCAGAACCGGGCTACGGCGAGGCAGTTCTCCGGGGGAAAACGGCCCTTCGCGAAGGGCAGATCTGCCGAGCTCATTGCGGGAAAGCGAAAGCAAAGGACGCTTTTCGCCCTCTAACCGCTTTCGTCAGAGGAACTGGGGAAGTCACAGTGTTCTTTCTCTCCCTGAGATACACACAATCTGACGTTGCCTCTGAGCTCCGTTGCTGGCAAAGAACTGAAAGTGACATACATTCCTGTGGGGAAACACAGGGCTTTGCTAGGATTTCTCTAGGCAGTGTGTTTTCCCTGGGCCTCACTGTAGCAACACGATCTCGCCAGGGCAGAACTGCATGGGATTTCCTCTGCCAGGAGAGAGCTGCTGCTTTGTAGTTTGTGCTGGGAAACCTTGCTTTGGCAAGTGCGAATTGACCGCATTCAGGCAGAAAGAAAAGAGAATAGCAAGAGGCCTTTTCTCCCCGGCTGCTCTGCCAAGCCCTTCCAGCTCAAACTATGTCGTTGCTCCTCTGGAAGGATCCCTGCACCGCGGCGTAGTTTTTCCGAAGAAGCCCTGCGTTTGCAAGAGCAAATGAGGAATTCGTGGAAGGAAAGAGGAAGGAAAGGAAGTTTCTCTCCCTCTGCCTGCTTTGCTCAGAGGACCGGATGAAGTCAGGGAGTTCTCCCTTTCACTGAGAAACGTGCGGGCTGCTGTTGCCTGGGCGCTCTCTTCTTTGCAAAAGAGTCTGCAGTTCCACGCTTTGAACCGTGGAAAGGCGCCGGGCTCTGCTAAGATTTCCCCCGGCGCTTCGTTTGCCCTGGGCCAAAGCGAGCCTTCACAATAGCTGAACGCTAACACTGCATACTCGTTCCACTTCCAGAACCGGGCTACGGCGAGGCAGTTCTCCGGGGGAAAACGGCCCTTCGCGAAGGGCAGATCTGCCGAGCTCATTGCGGGAAAGCGAAAGCAAAGGACGCTTTTCGCCCTCTAACCGCTTTCGTCAGAGGAACTGGGGAAGTCACAGTGTTCTTTCTCTCCCTGAGATACACACAATCTGACGTTGCCTCTGAGCTCCGTTGCTGGCAAAGAACTGAAAGTGACATACATTCCTGTGGGGAAACACAGGGCTTTGCTAGGATTTCTCTAGGCAGTGTGTTTTCCCTGGGCCTCACTGTAGCAACACGATCTCGCCAGGGCAGAACTGCATGGGATTTCCTCTGCCAGGAGAGAGCTGCTGCTTTGTAGTTTGTGCTGGGAAACCTTGCTTTGGCAAGTGCGAATTGACCGCATTCAGGCAGAAAGAAAAGAGAATAGCAAGAGGCCTTTTCTCCCCGGCTGCTCTGCCAAGCCCTTCCAGCTCAAACTATGTCGTTGCTCCTCTGGAAGGATCCCTGCACCGCGGCGTAGTTTTTCCGAAGAAGCCCTGCGTTTGCACGAGCAAATGAGGAATTCGTGGAAGGAAAGAGGAAGGAAAGAAAGTTTCTCTCCCTCTGCCTGCTTTGCTCAGAGGACTGGATGAAGTCAGGGAGTTCTCCCTTTCACTGAAAAACGTGCGGGCTGCTGTTGCCTGGGCGCTCTCTTCTTTGCAAAAGAGTCTGCAGTTCCACGCTTTGAACCGTGGAAAGGCGCCGGGCTCTGCTAAGATTTCCCCCGGCGCTTCGTTTGCCCTGGGCCAAAGCGAGCCTTCACAATAGCTGAACGCTAACACTGCATACTCGTTCCACTTCCAGAACCGGGCTACGGCGAGGCAGTTCTCCGGGGGAAAACGGCCCTTCGCGAAGGGCAGATCTGCCGAGCTCATTGCGGGAAAGCGAAAGCAAAGGACGCTTTTCTCCCTCTAACCGCTTTCGTCAGAGGAACGGGGGAAGTCACAGTGTTCTTTCTCTCCCTGAGATACACACAGTCTGACGTTGCCTCTGAGCTCCGTTGCTGGCAAAGAACTGAAAGTGACATACATTCCTGTGGGGAAACACAGGGCTTTGCTAGGATTTCTCTAGGCAGTGTGTTTTCCCTGGGCCTCACTGTAGCAACACTATCTCGCCAGGGCAACACTGCATGGCACTTCCTCTGCCAGGAGAGAGCTGCTGCTTTGTAGTTTGTGCTGGGAAACCTTGCTTTGGCAAGCGCGAATTGACCGCATTCAGGCAGAAAGAAAAGAGAATAGCAAGAGGCCTTTTCTCCCCGGCTGCTCTGCCAAGCCCTTCCAGCTCAAACTATGTCGTTGCTCCTCTGGAAGGATCCCTGCACCGCGGCGTAGTTTTTCCGAAGAAGCCCTGCGTTTGCAAGAGCAAATGAGGAATTCGTGGCAGGAAAGAGGAAGGAAAGAAAGTTTCTCTCCCTCTGCCTGCTTTGCTCAGAGGACCGGATGAAGTCAGGGAGTTCTCCCTTTCACTGAGAAACGTGCGGGCTGCTGTTGCCTGGGCGCTCTCTTCTCTGCAAAAGAGTCTGCAGTTCCACGCTTTGAACCGTGGAAAGGCGCCGGGCTCTGCTAAGATTTCCCCCGGCGCTTCGTTTGCCCTGGGCCAAAGCGAGCCTTCACAATAGCTGAACGCTAACACTGCATACTCGTTCCACTTCCAGAACCGGGCTACGGCGAGGCAGTTCTCCGGGGGAAAACGGCCCTTCGCGAAGGGCAGATCTGCCGAGCTCATTGCGGGAAAGCGAAAGCAAAGGACGCTTTTCTCCCTCTAACCGCTTTCGTCAGAGGAACGGGGGAAGTCACAGTGTTCTTTCTCTCCCTGAGATACACACAATCTGACGTTGCCTCTGAGCTCCGTTGCTGGCAAAGAACTGAAAGTGACATACATTCCTGTGGGGAAACACAGGGCTTTGCTAGGATTTCTCTAGGCAGTGTGTTTTCCCTGGGCCTCACTGTAGCAACACGATCTCGCCAGGGCAACACTGCATGGCACTTCCTCTGCCAGGAGAGAGCTGCTTCTTTGTAGTTTGTGCTGGGAAACCTTGCTTTGGCAAGTGCGAATTGACCGCATTCAGGCAGAAAGAAAAGAGAATAGCAAGAGGCCTTTTCTCCCCGGCTGCTCTGCCAAGCCCTTCCAGCTCAAACTATGTCGTTGCTCCTCTGGAAGGATCCCTGCACCGCGGCGTAGTTTTTCCGAAGAAGCCCTGCGTTTGCACGAGCAAATGAGGAATTCGTGGCAGGAAAGAGGAAGGAAAGGAAGTTTCTCTCCCTCAGCCTGCTTTGCTCAGAGGACCGGATGAAGTCAGGGAGTTCTCCCTTTCACTGAGAAACGTGCGGGCTGCTGTTGCCTGGGCGCTCTCTTCTTTGCAAAAGAGTCTGCAGTTCCACGCTTTGAACCGTGGAAAGGCGCCGGGCTCTGCTAAGATTTCCCCCGGCGCTTCGTTTGCCCTGGGCCAAAGCGAGCCTTCACAATAGCTGAACGCTAACACTGCATACTCGTTCCACTTCCAGAACCGGGCTACGGCGAGGCAGTTCTCCGGGGGAAAACGGCCCTTCGCGAAGGGCAGATCTGCCGAGCTCATTGCGGGAAAGCGAAAGCAAAGGACGCTTTTCTCCCTCTAACCGCTTTCGTCAGAGGAACTGGGGAAGTCACAGTGTTCTTTCTCTCCCTGAGATACACACAATCTGACGTTGCCTCTGAGCTCCGTTGCTGGCAAAGAACTGAAAGTGACATACATTCCTGTGGGGAAACACAGGGCTTTGCTAGGATTTCTCTAGGCAGTGTGTTTTCCCTGGGCCTCACTGTAGCAACACGATCTCGCCAGGGCAACACTGCATGGCACTTCCTCTGCCAGGAGAGAGCTGCTTCTTTGTAGTTTCTGCTGGGAAACCTTGCTTTGGCAAGTGCGAATTGACCGCATTCAGGCAGAAAGAAAAGAGAATAGCAAGAGGCCTTTTCTCCCCGGCTGCTCTGCCAAGCCCTTCCAGCTCAAACTATGTCGTTGCTCCTCTGGAAGGATCCCTGCACCGCGGCGTAGTTTTTCCGAAGAAGCCCTGCGTTTGCAAGAGCAAATGAGGAATTCGTGGCAGGAAAGAGGAAGGAAAGAAAGTTTCTCTCCCTCTGCCTGCTTTGCTCAGAGGACCGGATGAAGTCAGGGAGTTCTCCCTTTCACTGAGAAACGTGCGGGCTGCTGTTGCCTGGGCGCTCTCTTCTTTGCAAAAGAGTCTGCAGTTCCACGCTTTGAACCGTGGAAAGGCGCCGGGCTCTGCTAAGATTTCCCCCGGCGCTTCGTTTGCCCTGGGCCAAAGCGAGCCTTCACAATAGCTGAACGCTAACACTGCATACTCGTTCCACTTCCAGAACCGGGCTACGGCGAGGCAGTTCTCCGGGGGAAAACGGCCCTTCGCGAAGGGCAGATCTGCCGAGCTCATTGCGGGAAAGCGAAAGCAAAGGACGCTTTTCTCCCTCTAACCGCTTTCGTCAGAGGAACGGAGGAAGTCACAGTGTTCTTTCTCTCCCTGAGATACACACAATCTGACGTTGCCTCTGAGCTCCGTTGCTGGCAAAGAACTGAAAGTGACATACATTCCTGTGGGGAAACACAGGGCTTTGCTAGGATTTCTCTAGGCAGTGTGTTTTCCCTGGGCCTCACTGTAGCAACACGATCTCGCCAGGGCAACACTGCATGGCACTTCCTCTGCCAGGAGAGAGCTGCTGCTTTGTAGTTTGTGCTGGGAAACCTTGCTTTGGCAAGCGCGAATTGACCGCATTCAGGCAGAAAGAAAAGAGAATAGCAAGAGGCCTTTTCTCCCCGGCTGCTCTGCCAAGCCCTTCCAGCTCAAACTATGTCGTTGCTCCTCTGGAAGGATCCCTGCACCGCGGCGTAGTTTTTCCGAAGAAGCCCTGCGTTTGCAAGAGCAAATGAGGAATTCGTGGCAGGAAAGACGAGGGAAAGAAAGTTTCTCTCCCTCTGCCTGCTTTGCTCAGAGGACTTGATGAAGTCAGGGAGTTCTCCCTTTCACTGAGAAACGTGCGGGCTGCTGTTGCCTGGGCGCTCTCTTCTTTGCAAAAGAGTCTGCAATTCCACGCTTTGAACCGTGGAAAGGCGCCGGGCTCTGCTAAGATTTCCCCCGGCGCTTCGTTTACCCTGGGCCAAAGCGAGCCTTCACAATAGCTGAACGCTAACACTGCATACTCGTTCCACTTCCAGAACCGGGCTACGGCGAGCAGTTCTCCGGGGAAAACGGCCCTTCGCGAAGGGCAGATCTGCCGAGCTCATTGCGGGAAAGCGAAAGCAAAGGACGCTTTTCTCCCTCTAACCGCTTTCGTCAGAGGAACGGGGGAAGTCACAGTGTTCTTTCTCTCCCTGAGATACACACAGTCTGACGTTGCCTCTGAGCTCCGTTGCTGGCAAAGAACTGAAAGTGACATACATTCCTGTGGGGAAACACAGGGCTTTGCTAGGATTTCTCTAGGCAGTGTGTTTTCCCTGGGCCTCACTGTAGCAACACTATCTCGCCAGGGCAACACTGCATGGCACTTCCTCCGCCAGGAGAGAGCTGCTGCTTTGTAGTTTGTGCTGGGAAACCTTGCTTTGGCAAGTGCGAATTGACCGCATTCAGGCAGAAAGAAAAGAGAATAGCAAGAGGCCTTTTCTCCCCGGCTGCTCTGCCAAGCCCTTCCAGCTCAAACTATGTCGTTGCTCCTCTGGAAGGATCCCTGCACCGCGGCGTAGTTTTTCCGAAGAAGCCCTGCGTTTGCACGAGCAAATGAGGAATTCGTGGCAGGAAAGAGGAAGGAAAGGAAGTTTCTCTCCCTCAGCCTGCTTTGCTCAGAGGACTGGATGAAGTCAGGGAGTTCTCCCTTTCACTGAGAAACGTGCGGGCTGCTGTTGCCTGGGCGCTCTCTTCTTTGCAAAAGAGTCTGCAGTTCCACGCTTTGAACCGTGGAAAGGCGCCGGGCTCTGCTAAGATTTCCCCCGGCGCTTCGTTTGCCCTGGGCCAAAGCGAGCCTTCACAATAGCTGAACGCTAACACTGCATACTCGTTCCACTTCCAGAACCGGGCTACGGCGAGGCAGTTCTCCGGGGGAAAACGGCCCTTCGCGAAGGGCAGATCTGCCGAGCTCATTGCGGGAAAGCGAAAGCAAAGGACGCTTTTCTCCCTCTAACCGCTTTCGTCAGAGGAACGGGGGAAGTCACAGTGTTCTTTCTCTCCCTGAGATACACACAATCTGACGTTGCCTCTGAGCTCCGTTGCTGGCAAAGAACTGAAAGTGACATACATTCCTGTGGGGAAACACAGGGCTTTGCTAGGATTTCTCTAGGCAGTGTGTTTTCCCTGGGCCTCACTGTAGCAACACGATCTCGCCAGGGCAACACTGCATGGCACTTCCTCTGCCAGGAGAGAGCTGCTGCTTTGTAGTTTCTGCTGGGAAACCTTGCTTTGGCAAGTGCGAATTGACCGCATTCAGGCAGAAAGAAAAGAGAATAGCAAGAGGCCTTTTCTCCCCGGCTGCTCTGCCAAGCCCTTCCAGCTCAAACTATGTCGTTGCTCCTCTGGAAGGATCCCTGCACCGCGGCGTAGTTTTTCCGAAGAAGCCCTGCGTTTGCAAGAGCAAATGAGGAATTCGTGGCAGGAAAGAGGAAGGAAAGAAAGTTTCTCTCCCTCTGCCTGCTTTGCTCAGAGGACCGGATGAAGTCAGGGAGTTCTCCCTTTCACTGAGAAACGTGCGGGCTGCTGTTGCCTGGGCGCTCTCTTCTTTGCAAAAGAGTCTGCAGTTCCACGCTTTGAACCGTGGAAAGGCGCCGGGCTCTGCTAAGATTTCCCCCGGCGCTTCGTTTGCCCTGGGCCAAAGCGAGCCTTCACAATAGCTGAACGCTAACACTGCATACTCGTTCCACTTCCAGAACCGGGCTACGGCGAGGCAGTTCTCCGGGGGAAAACGGCCCTTCGCGAAGGGCAGATCTGCCGAGCTCATTGCGGGAAAGCGAAAGCAAAGGACGCTTTTCTCCCTCTAACCGCTTTCGTCAGAGGAACGGGGGAAGTCATAGTGTTCTTTCTCTCCCTGAGATACACACAATCTGACGTTGCCTCTGAGCTCCGTTGCTGGCAAAGAACTGAAAGTGACATACATTCCTGTGGGGAAACACAGGGCTTTGCTAGGATTTCTCTAGGCAGTGTGTTTTCCCTGGGCCTCACTGTAGCAACACGATCTCGCCAGGGCAACACTGCATGGCACTTCCTCTGCCAGGAGAGAGCTGCTTCTTTGTAGTTTCTGCTGGGAAACCTTGCTTTGGCAAGTGCGAATTGACCGCATTCAGGCAGAAAGAAAAGAGAATAGCAAGAGGCCTTTTCTCCCCGGCTGCTCTGCCAAGCCCTTCCAGCTCAAACTATGTCGTTGCTCCTCTGGAAGGATCCCTGCACCGCGGCGTAGTTTTTCCGAAGAAGCCCTGCGTTTGCACGAGCAAATGAGGAATTCGTGGCAGGAAAGAGGAAGGAAAGGAAGTTTCTCTCCCTCAGCCTGCTTTGCTCAGAGGACTGGATGAAGTCAGGGAGTTCTCCCTTTCACTGAGAAACGTGCGGGCTGCTGTTGCCTGGGCGCTCTCTTCTTTGCAAAAGAGTCTGCAGTTCCACGCTTTGAACCGTGGAAAGGCGCCGGGCTCTGCTAAGATTTCCCCCGGCGCTTCGTTTGCCCTGGGCCAAAGCGAGCCTTCACAATAGCTGAACGCTAACACTGCATACTCGTTCCACTTCCAGAACCGGGCTACGGCGAGGCAGTTCTCCGGGGGAAAACGGCCCTTCGCGGAGGGCAGATCTGCTGAGCTCATTGCGAGAAAGCGAAAGCAAAGGTCGCTTTTCTCCCTCTAACCGCTTTCGTCAGAGGAACGGGGGAAGTCACAGTGTTCTTTCTCTCCCTGAGATACACACAATCTGACGTTGCCTCTGAGCTCCGTTGCTGGCAAAGAACTGAAAGTGACATACATTCCTGTGGGGAAACACAGGGCTTTGCTAGGATTTCTCTAGGCAGTGTGTTTTCCCTGGGCCTCACTGTAGCAACACGATCTCGCCAGGGCAGAACTGCATGGGATTTCCTCTGCCAGGAGAGAGCTGCTGCTTTGTAGTTTGTGCTGGGAAACCTTGCTTTGGCAAGTGCGAATTGACCGCATTCAGGCAGAAAGAAAAGAGAATAGCAAGAGGCCTTTTCTCCCCGGCTGCTCTGCCAAGCCCTTCCAGCTCAAACTATGTCGTTGCTCCTCTGGAAGGATCCCTGCACCGCGGCGTAGTTTTTCCGAAGAAGCCCTGCGTTTGCACGAGCAAATGAGGAATTCGTGGCAGGAAAGAGGAAGGAAAGAAAGTTTCTCTCCCTCTGCCTGCTTTGCTCAGAGGACCGGATGAAGTCAGGGAGTTCTCCCTTTCACTGAGAAACGTGCGGGCTGCTGTTGCCTGGGCGCTCTCTTCTTTGCCAAAGAGTCTGCAGTTCCACGCTTTGAACCGTGGAAAGGCGCCGGGCTCTGCTAAGATTTCCCCCGGCGCTTCGTTTGCCCTGGGCCAAAGCGAGCCTTCACAATAGCTGAACGCTAACACTGCATACTCGTTCCACTTCCAGAACCGGGCTACGGCGAGGCAGTTCTCTGGGGGAAAACGGCCCTTCGCGAAGGGCAGATCTGCCGAGCTCATTGCGGGAAAGCGAAAGCAAAGGACGCTTTTCGCCCTCTAACCGCTTTCGTCAGAGGAACTGGGGAAGTCACAGTGTTCTTTCTCTCCCTGAGATACACACAATCTGACGTTGCCTCTGAGCTCCGTTGCTGGCAAAGAACTGAAAGTGACATACATTCCTGTGGGGAAACACAGGGCTTTGCTAGGATTTCTCTAGGCAGTGTGTTTTCCCTGGGCCTCACTGTAGCAACACGATCTCGCCAGGGCAGAACTGCATGGGATTTCCTCTGCCAGGAGAGAGCTGCTGCTTTGTAGTTTGTGCTGGGAAACCTTGCTTTGGCAAGTGCGAATTGACCGCATTCAGGCAGAAAGAAAAGAGAATAGCAAGAGGCCTTTTCTCCCCGGCTGCTCTGCCAAGCCCTTCCAGCTCAAACTATGTCGTTGCTCCTCTGGAAGGATCCCTGCACCGCGGCGTAGTTTTTCCGAAGAAGCCCTGCGTTTGCACGAGCAAATGAGGAATTCGTGGCAGGAAAGAGGAAGGAAAGAAAGTTTCTCTCCCTCTGCCTGCTTTGCTCAGAGGACCGGATGAAGTCAGGGAGTTCTCCCTTTCACTGAGAAACGTGCGGGCTGCTGTTGCCTGGGCGCTCTCTTCTCTGCAAAAGAGTCTGCAATTCCACGCTTTGAACCGTGGAAAGGCGCCGGGCTCTGCTAAGATTTCCCCCGGCGCTTCGTTTACCCTGGGCCAAAGCGAGCCTTCACAATAGCTGAACGCTAACACTGCATACTCGTTCCACTTCCAGAACCGGGCTACGGCGAGCAGTTCTCCGGGGAAAACGGCCCTTCGCGAAGGGCAGATCTGCCGAGCTCATTGCGGGAAACCGAAAGCAAAGGACGCTTTTCTCCCTCTAACCGCTTTCGTCAGAGGAACGGGGGAAGTCACAGTGTTCTTTCTCTCCCTGAGATACACACAGTCTGACGTTGCCTCTGAGCTCCGTTGCTGGCAAAGAACTGAAAGTGACATACATTCCTGTGGGGAAACACAGGGCTTTGCTAGGATTTCTCTAGGCAGTGTGTTTTCCCTGGGCCTCACTGTAGCAACACTATCTCGCCAGGGCAACACTGCATGGCACTTCCTCTGCCAGGAGAGAGCTGCTGCTTTGTAGTTTGTGCTGGGAAACCTTGCTTTGGCAAGTGCGAATTGACCGCATTCAGGCAGAAAGAAAAGAGAATAGCAAGAGGCCTTTTCTCCCCGGCTGCTCTGCCAAGCCCTTCCAGCTCAAACTATGTCGTTGCTCCTCTGGAAGGATCCCTGCACCGCGGCGTAGTTTTTCCGAAGAAGCCCTGCGTTTGCAAGAGCAAATGAGGAATTCGTGGCAGGAAAGAGGAAGGAAAGAAAGTTTCTCTCCCTCTGCCTGCTTTGCTCAGAGGACCGGATGAAGTCAGGGAGTTCTCCCTTTCACTGAGAAACGTGCGGGCTGCTGTTGCCTGGGCGCTCTCTTCTTTGCAAAAGAGTCTGCAGTTCCACGCTTTGAACCGTGGAAAGGCGCCGGGCTCTGCTAAGATTTCCCCCGGCGCTTCGTTTGCCCTGGGCCAAAGCGAGCCTTCACAATAGCTGAACGCTAACACTGCATACTCGTTCCACTTCCAGAACCGGGCTACGGCGAGGCAGTTCTCCGGGGGAAAACGGCCCTTCGCGAAGGGCAGATCTGCCGAGCTCATTGCGGGAAAGCGAAAGCAAAGGACGCTTTTCTCCCTCTAACCGCTTTCGTCAGAGGAACGGGGGAAGTCACAGTGTTCTTTCTCTCCCTGAGATACACACAATCTGACGTTGCCTCTGAGCTCCGTTGCTGGCAAAGAACTGAAAGTGACATACATTCCTGTGGGGAAACACAGGGCTTTGCTAGGATTTCTCTAGGCAGTGTGTTTTCCCTGGGCCTCACTGTAGCAACACTATCTCGCCAGGGCAACACTGCATGGCACTTCCTCTGCCAGGAGAGAGCTGCTTCTTTGTAGTTTCTGCTGGGAAACCTTGCTTTGGCAAGTGCGAATTGACCGCATTCAGGCAGAAAGAAAAGAGAATAGCAAGAGGCCTTTTCTCCCCGGCTGCTCTGCCAAGCCCTTCCAGCTCAAACTATGTCGTTGCTCCTCTGGAAGGATCCCTGCACCGCGGCGTAGTTTTTCCGAAGAAGCCCTGCGTTTGCTCGAGCAAATGAGGAATTCGTGGCAGGAAAGAGGAAGGAAAGGAAGTTTCTCTCCCTCAGCCTGCTTTGCTCAGAGGACTGGATGAAGTCAGGGAGTTCTCCCTTTCACTGAGAAACGTGCGGGCTGCTGTTGCCTGGGCGCTCTCTTCTTTGCAAAAGAGTCTGCAGTTCCACGCTTTGAACCGTGGAAAGGCGCCGGGCTCTGCTAAGATTTCCCCCGGCGCTTCGTTTGCCCTGGGCCAAAGCGAGCCTTCACAATAGCTGAACGCTAACACTGCATACTCGTTCCACTTCCAGAACCGGGCTACGGCGAGGCAGTTCTCCGGGGGAAAACGGCCCTTCGCGAAGGGCAGATCTGCCGAGCTCATTGCGGGAAAGCGAAAGCAAAGGACGCTTTTCTCCCTCTAACCGCTTTCGTCAGAGGAACGGGGGAAGTCACAGTGTTCTTTCTCTCCCTGAGATACACACAATCTGACGTTGCCTCTGAGCTCCGTTGCTGGCAAAGAACTGAAAGTGACATACATTCCTGTGGGGAAACACAGGGCTTTGCTAGGATTTCTCTAGGCAGTGTGTTTTCCCTGGGCCTCACTGTAGCAACACGATCTCGCCAGGGCAACACTGCATGGCACTTCCTCTGCCAGGAGAGAGCTGCTGCTTTGTAGTTTCTGCTGGGAAACCTTGCTTTGGCAAGTGCGAATTGACCGCATTCAGGCAGAAAGAAAAGAGAATAGCAAGAGGCCTTTTCTCCCCGGCTGCTCTGCCAAGCCCTTCCAGCTCAAACTATGTCGTTGCTCCTCTGGAAGGATCCCTGCACCGCGGCGTAGTTTTTCCGAAGAAGCCCTGCGTTTGCAAGAGCAAATGAGGAATTCGTGGCAGGAAAGAGGAAGGAAAGAAAGTTTCTCTCCCTCTGCCTGCTTTGCTCAGAGGACCGGATGAAGTCAGGGAGTTCTCCCTTTCACTGAGAAACGTGCGGGCTGCTGTTGCCTGGGCGCTCTCTTCTTTGCAAAAGAGTCTGCAGTTCCACGCTTTGAACCGTGGAAAGGCGCCGGGCTCTGCTAAGATTTCCCCCGGCGCTTCGTTTGCCCTGGGCCAAAGCGAGCCTTCACAATAGCTGAACGCTAACACTGCATACTCGTTCCACTTCCAGAACCGGGCTACGGCGAGGCAGTTCTCCGGGGGAAAACGGCCCTTCGCGAAGGGCAGATCTGCCGAGCTCATTGCGGGAAAGCGAAAGCAAAGGACGCTTTTCGCCCTCTAACCGCTTTCGTCAGAGGAACTGGGGAAGTCACAGTGTTCTTTCTCTCCCTGAGATACACACAATCTGACGTTGCCTCTGAGCTCCGTTGCTGGCAAAGAACTGAAAGTGACATACATTCCTGTGGGGAAACACAGGGCTTTGCTAGGATTTCTCTAGGCAGTGTGTTTTCCCTGGGCCTCACTGTAGCAACACGATCTCGCAGGGCAGAACTGCATGGGATTTCCTCTGCCAGGAGAGAGCTGCTGCTTTGTAGTTTGTGCTGGGAAACCTTGCTTTGGCAAGTGCGAATTGACCGCATTCAGGCAGAAAGAAAAGAGAATAGCAAGAGGCCTTTTCTCCCCGGCTGCTCTGCCAAGCCCTTCCAGCTCAAACTATGTCGTTGCTCCTCTGGAAGGATCCCTGCACCGCGGCGTAGTTTTTCCGAAGAAGCCCTGCGTTTGCAAGAGCAAATGAGGAATTCGTGGAAGGAAAGAGGAAGGAAAGAAAGTTTCTCTCCCTCTGCCTGCTTTGCTCAGAGGACTGGATGAAGTCAGGGAGTTCTCCCTTTCACTGAGAAACGTGCGGGCTGCTGTTGCCTGGGCGCTCTCTTCTTTGCAAAAGAGTCTGCAGTTCCACGCTTTGAACCGTGGAAAGGCGCCGGGCTCTGCTAAGATTTCCCCCGGCGCTTCGTTTGCCCTGGGCCAAAGCGAGCCTTCACAATAGCTGAACGCTAACACTGCATACTCGTTCCACTTCCAGAACCGGGCTACGGCGAGGCAGTTCTCTGGGGGAAAACGGCCCTTCGCGAAGGGCAGATCTGCCGAGCTCATTGCGGGAAAGCGAAAGCAAAGGACGCTTTTCTCCCTCTAACCGCTTTCGTCAGAGGAACGGGGGAAGTCACAGTGTTCTTTCTCTCCCTGAGATACACACAGTCTGACGTTGCCTCTGAGCTCCGTTGCTGGCAAAGAACTGAAAGTGACATACATTCCTGTGGGGAAACACAGGGCTTTGCTAGGATTTCTCTAGGCAGTGTGTTTTCCCTGGGCCTCACTGTAGCAACACGATCTCGCCAGGGCAACACTGCATGGCACTTCCTCTGCCAGGAGAGAGCTGCTGCTTTGTAGTTTGTGCTGGGAAACCTTGCTTTGGCAAGCGCGAATTGACCGCATTCATGCAGAAAGAAAAGAGAATAGCAAGAGGCCTTTTCTCCCCGGCTGCTCTGCCAAGCATTTCCAGCTCAAACTATGTCGTTGCTCCTCTGGAAGGATCCCTGCACCGCGGCGTAGTTTTTCCGAAGAAGCCCTGCGTTTGCAAGAGCAAATGAGGAATTCGTGGCAGGAAAGACGAGGGAAAGAAAGTTTCTCTCCCTCTGCCTGCTTTGCTCAGAGGACTTGATGAAGTCAGGGAGTTCTCCTTTTCACTGAGAAACGTGCGGGCTGCTGTTGCCTGGGCGCTCTCTTCTCTGCAAAAGAGTCTGCAATTCCACGCTTTGAACCGTGGAAAGGCGCCGGGCTCTGCTAAGATTTCCCCCGGCGCTTCGTTTACCCTGGGCCAAAGCGAGCCTTCACAATAGCTGAACGCTAACACTGCATACTCGTTCCACTTCCAGAACCGGGCTACGGCGAGCAGTTCTCCGGGGAAAACGGCCCTTCGCGAAGGGCAGATCTGCCGAGCTCATTGCGGGAAAGCGAAAGCAAAGGACGCTTTTCTCCCTCTAACCGCTTTCGTCAGAGGAACGGGGGAAGTCACAGTGTTCTTTCTCTCCCTGAGATACACACAGTCTGACGTTGCCTCTGAGCTCCGTTGCTGGCAAAGAACTGAAAGTGACATACATTCCTGTGGGGAAACACAGGGCTTTGCTAGGATTTCTCTAGGCAGTGTGTTTTCCCTGGGCCTCACTGTAGCAACACTATCTCGCCAGGGCAACACTGCATGGCACTTCCTCTGCCAGGAGAGAGCTGCTGCTTTGTAGTTTGTGCTGGGAAACCTTGCTTTGGCAAGTGCGAATTGACCGCATTCAGGCAGAAAGAAAAGAGAATAGCAAGAGGCCTTTTCTCCCCGGCTGCTCTGCCAAGCCCTTCCAGCTCAAACTATGTCGTTGCTCCTCTGGAAGGATCCCTGCACCGCGGCGTAGTTTTTCCGAAGAAGCCCTGCGTTTGCAAGAGCAAATGAGGAATTCGTGGCAGGAAAGAGGAAGGAAAGAAAGTTTCTCTCCCTCTGCCTGCTTTGCTCAGAGGACCGGATGAAGTCAGGGAGTTCTCCCTTTCACTGAGAAACGTGCGGGCTGCTGTTGCCTGGGCGCTCTCTTCTTTGCAAAAGAGTCTGCAGTTCCACGCTTTGAACCGTGGAAAGGCGCCGGGCTCTGCTAAGATTTCCCCCGGCGCTTCGTTTGCCCTGGGCCAAAGCGAGCCTTCACAATAGCTGAACGCTAACACTGCATACTCGTTCCACTTCCAGAACCGGGCTACGGCGAGGCAGTTCTCCGGGGGAAAACGGCCCTTCGCGAAGGGCAGATCTGCCGAGCTCATTGCGGGAAAGCGAAAGCAAAGGACGCTTTTCTCCCTCTAACCGCTTTCGTCAGAGGAACGGGGGAAGTCACAGTGTTCTTTCTCTCCCTGAGATACACACAATCTGACGTTGCCTCTGAGCTCCGTTGCTGGCAAAGAACTGAAAGTGACATACATTCCTGTGGGGAAACACAGGGCTTTGCTAGGATTTCTCTAGGCAGTGTGTTTTCCCTGGGCCTCACTGTAGCAACACGATCTCGCCAGGGCAACACTGCATGGCACTTCCTCTGCCAGGAGAGAGCTGCTTCTTTGTAGTTTCTGCTGGGAAACCTTGCTTTGGCAAGTGCGAATTGACCGCATTCAGGCAGAAAGAAAAGAGAATAGCAAGAGGCCTTTTCTCCCCGGCTGCTCTGCCAAGCCCTTCCAGCTCAAACTATGTCGTTGCTCCTCTGGAAGGATCCCTGCACCGCGGCGTAGTTTTTCCGAAGAAGCCCTGCGTTTGCACGAGCAAATGAGGAATTCGTGGCAGGAAAGAGGAAAGAAAGGAAGTTTCTCTCCCTCAGCCTGCTTTGCTCAGAGGACTGGATGAAGTCAGGGAGTTCTCCCTTTCACTGAGAAACGTGCGGGCTGCTGTTGCCTGGGCGCTCTCTTCTTTGCAAAAGAGTCTGCAGTTCCACGCTTTGAACCGTGGAAAGGCGCCGGGCTCTGCTAAGATTTCCCCCGGCGCTTCGTTTGCCCTGGGCCAAAGCGAGCCTTCACAATAGCTGAACGCTAACACTGCATACTCGTTCCACTTCCAGAACCGGGCTACGGCGAGGCAGTTCTCTGGGGGAAAACGGCCCTTCGCGAAGGGCAGATCTGCCGAGCTCATTGCGGGAAAGCGAAAGCAAAGGACGCTTTTCGCCCTCTAACCGCTTTCGTCAGAGGAACTGGGGAAGTCACAGTGTTCTTTCTCTCCCTGAGATACACACAATCTGACGTTGCCTCTGAGCTCCGTTGCTGGCAAAGAACTGAAAGTGACATACATTCCTGTGGGGAAACACAGGGCTTTGCTAGGATTTCTCTAGGCAGTGTGTTTTCCCTGGGCCTCACTGTAGCAACACGATCTCGCCAGGGCAGAACTGCATGGGATTTCCTCTGCCAGGAGAGAGCTGCTGCTTTGTAGTTTGTGCTGGGAAACCTTGCTTTGGCAAGTGCGAATTGACCGCATTCAGGCAGAAAGAAAAGAGAATAGCAAGAGGCCTTTTCTCCCCGGCTGCTCTGCCAAGCCCTTCCAGCTCAAACTATGTCGTTGCTCCTCTGGAAGGATCCCTGCACCGCGGCGTAGTTTTTCCGAAGAAGCCCTGCGTTTGCACGAGCAAATGAGGAATTCGTGGAAGGAAAGAGGAAGGAAAGAAAGTTTCTCTCCCTCTGCCTGCTTTGCTCAGAGGACTGGATGAAGTCAGGGAGTTCTCCCTTTCACTGAAAAACGTGCGGGCTGCTGTTGCCTGGGCGCTCTCTTCTTTGCAAAAGAGTCTGCAGTTCCACGCTTTGAACCGTGGAAAGGCGCCGGGCTCTGCTAAGATTTCCCCCGGCGCTTCGTTTGCCCTGGGCCAAAGCGAGCCTTCACAATAGCTGAACGCTAACACTGCATACTCGTTCCACTTCCAGAACCGGGCTACGGCGAGGCAGTTCTCCGGGGGAAAACGGCCCTTCGCGAAGGGCAGATCTGCCGAGCTCATTGCGGGAAAGCGAAAGCAAAGGACGCTTTTCTCCCTCTAACCGCTTTCGTCAGAGGAACGGGGGAAGTCACAGTGTTCTTTCTCTCCCTGAGATACACACAGTCTGACGTTGCCTCTGAGCTCCGTTGCTGGCAAAGAACTGAAAGTGACATACATTCCTGTGGGGAAACACAGGGCTTTGCTAGGATTTCTCTAGGCAGTGTGTTTTCCCTGGGCCTCACTGTAGCAACACTATCTCGCCAGGGCAACACTGCATGGCACTTCCTCTGCCAGGAGAGAGCTGCTGCTTTGTAGTTTGTGCTGGGAAACCTTGCTTTGGCAAGTGCGAATTGACCGCATTCAGGCAGAAAGAAAAGAGAATAGCAAGAGGCCTTTTCTCCCCGGCTGCTCTGCCAAGCCCTTCCAGCTCAAACTATGTCGTTGCTCCTCTGGAAGGATCCCTGCACCGCGGCGTAGTTTTTCCGAAGAAGCCCTGCGTTTGCAAGAGCAAATGAGGAATTCGTGGCAGGAAAGAGGAAGGAAAGAAAGTTTCTCTCCCTCTGCCTGCTTTGCTCAGAGGACCGGATGAAGTCAGGGAGTTCTCCCTTTCACTGAGAAACGTGCGGGCTGCTGTTGCCTGGGCGCTCTCTTCTTTGCAAAAGAGTCTGCAGTTCCACGCTTTGAACCGTGGAAAGGCGCCGGGCTCTGCTAAGATTTCCCCCGGCGCTTCGTTTGCCCTGGGCCAAAGCGAGCCTTCACAATAGCTGAACGCTAACACTGCATACTCGTTCCACTTCCAGAACCGGGCTACGGCGAGGCAGTTCTCCGGGGGAAAACGGCCCTTCGCGAAGGGCAGATCTGCCGAGCTCATTGCGGGAAAGCGAAAGCAAAGGACGCTTTTCTCCCTCTAACCGCTTTCGTCAGAGGAACGGGGGAAGTCACAGTGTTCTTTCTCTCCCTGAGATACACACAATCTGACGTTGCCTCTGAGCTCCGTTGCTGGCAAAGAACTGAAAGTGACATACATTCCTGTGGGGAAACACAGGGCTTTGCTAGGATTTCTCTAGGCAGTGTGTTTTCCCTGGGCCTCACTGTAGCAACACGATCTCGCCAGGGCAACACTGCATGGCACTTCCTCTGCCAGGAGAGAGCTGCTTCTTTGTAGTTTCTGCTGGGAAACCTTGCTTTGGCAAGTGCGAATTGACCGCATTCAGGCAGAAAGAAAAGAGAATAGCAAGAGGCCTTTTCTCCCCGGCTGCTCTGCCAAGCCCTTCCAGCTCAAACTATGTCGTTGCTCCTCTGGAAGGATCCCTGCACCGCGGCGTAGTTTTTCCGAAGAAGCCCTGCGTTTGCACGAGCAAATGAGGAATTCGTGGCAGGAAAGAGGAAGGAAAGGAAGTTTCTCTCCCTCAGCCTGCTTTGCTCAGAGGACTGGATGAAGTCAGGGAGTTCTCCCTTTCACTGAGAAACGTGCGGGCTGCTGTTGCCTGGGCGCTCTCTTCTTTGCAAAAGAGTCTGCAGTTCCACGCTTTGAACCGTGGAAAGGCGCCGGGCTCTGCTAAGATTTCCCCCGGCGCTTCGTTTGCCCTGGGCCAAAGCGAGCCTTCACAATAGCTGAACGCTAACACTGCATACTCGTTCCACTTCCAGAACCGGGCTACGGCGAGGCAGTTCTCCGGGGGAAAACGGCCCTTCGCGAAGGGCAGATCTGCCGAGCTCATTGCGGGAAAGCGAAAGCAAAGGACGCTTTTCTCCCTCTAACCGCTTTCGTCAGAGGAACTGGGGAAGTCACAGTGTTCTTTCTCTCCCTGAGATACACACAATCTGACGTTGCCTCTGAGCTCCGTTGCTGGCAAAGAACTGAAAGTGACATACATTCCTGTGGGGAAACACAGGGCTTTGCTAGGATTTCTCTAGGCAGTGTGTTTTCCCTGGGCCTCACTGTAGCAACACGATCTCGCCAGGGCAACACTGCATGGCACTTCCTCTGCCAGGAGAGAGCTGCTTCTTTGTAGTTTCTGCTGGGAAACCTTGCTTTGGCAAGTGCGAATTGACCGCATTCAGGCAGAAAGAAAAGAGAATAGCAAGAGGCCTTTTCTCCCCGGCTGCTCTGCCAAGCCCTTCCAGCTCAAACTATGTCGTTGCTCCTCTGGAAGGATCCCTGCACCGCGGCGTAGTTTTTCCGAAGAAGCCCTGCGTTTGCAAGAGCAAATGAGGAATTCGTGGCAGGAAAGAGGAAGGAAAGAAAGTTTCTCTCCCTCTGCCTGCTTTGCTCAGAGGACCGGATGAAGTCAGGGAGTTCTCCCTTTCACTGAGAAACGTGCGGGCTGCTGTTGCCTGGGCGCTCTCTTCTTTGCAAAAGAGTCTGCAGTTCCACGCTTTGAACCGTGGAAAGGCGCCGGGCTCTGCTAAGATTTCCCCCGGCGCTTCGTTTGCCCTGGGCCAAAGCGAGCCTTCACAATAGCTGAACGCTAACACTGCATACTCGTTCCACTTCCAGAACCGGGCTACGGCGAGGCAGTTCTCCGGGGGAAAACGGCCCTTCGCGAAGGGCAGATCTGCCGAGCTCATTGCGGGAAAGCGAAAGCAAAGGACGCTTTTCTCCCTCTAACCGCTTTCGTCAGAGGAACTGGGGAAGTCACAGTGTTCTTTCTCTCCCTGAGATACACACAATCTGACGTTGCCTCTGAGCTCCGTTGCTGGCAAAGAACTGAAAGTGACATACATTCCTGTGGGGAAACACAGGGCTTTGCTAGGATTTCTCTAGGCAGTGTGTTTTCCCTGGGCCTCACTGTAGCAACACGATCTCGCCAGGGCAGAACTGCATGGGATTTCCTCTGCCAGGAGAGAGCTGCTGCTTTGTAGTTTGTGCTGGGAAACCTTGCTTTGGCAAGTGCGAATTGACCGCATTCAGGCAGAAAGAAAAGAGAATAGCAAGAGGCCTTTTCTCCCCGGCTGCTCTGCCAAGCCCTTCCAGCTCAAACTATGTCGTTGCTCCTCTGGAAGGATCCCTGCACCGCGGCGTAGTTTTTCCGAAGAAGCCCTGCGTTTGCACGAGCAAATGAGGAATTCGTGGAAGGAAAGAGGAAGGAAAGAAAGTTTCTCTCCCTCTGCCTGCTTTGCTCAGAGGACTGGATGAAGTCAGGGAGTTCTCCCTTTCACTGAAAAACGTGCGGGCTGCTGTTGCCTGGGCGCTCTCTTCTTTGCAAAAGAGTCTGCAGTTCCACGCTTTGAACCGTGGAAAGGCGCCGGGCTCTGCTAAGATTTCCCCCGGCGCTTCGTTTGCCCTGGGCCAAAGCGAGCCTTCACAATAGCTGAACGCTAACACTGCATACTCGTTCCACTTCCAGAACCGGGCTACGGCGAGGCAGTTCTCCGGGGGAAAACGGCCCTTCGCGAAGGGCAGATCTGCCGAGCTCATTGCGGGAAAGCGAAAGCAAAGGACGCTTTTCTCCCTCTAACCGCTTTCGTCAGACGAACGGGGGAAGTCACAGTGTTCTTTCTCTCCCTGAGATACACACAGTCTGACGTTGCCTCTGAGCTCCGTTGCTGGCAAAGAACTGAAAGTGACATACATTCCTGTGGGGAAACACAGGGCTTTGCTAGGATTTCTCTAGGCAGTGTGTTTTCCCTGGGCCTCACTGTAGCAACACTATCTCGCCAGGGCAACACTGCATGGCACTTCCTCTGCCAGGAGAGAGCTGCTGCTTTGTAGTTTGTGCTGGGAAACCTTGCTTTGGCAAGTGCGAATTGACCGCATTCAGGCAGAAAGAAAAGAGAATAGCAAGAGGCCTTTTCTCCCCGGCTGCTCTGCCAAGCCCTTCCAGCTCAAACTATGTCGTTGCTCCTCTGGAAGGATCCCTGCACCGCGGCGTAGTTTTTCCGAAGAAGCCCTGCGTTTGCAAGAGCAAATGAGGAATTCGTGGCAGGAAAGAGGAAGGAAAGAAAGTTTCTCTCCCTCTGCCTGCTTTGCTCAGAGGACCGGATGAAGTCAGGGAGTTCTCCCTTTCACTGAGAAACGTGCGGGCTGCTGTTGCCTGGGCGCTCTCTTCTTTGCAAAAGAGTCTGCAGTTCCACGCTTTGAACCGTGGAAAGGCGCCGGGCTCTGCTAAGATTTCCCCCGGCGCTTCGTTTGCCCTGGGCCAAAGCGAGCCTTCACAATAGCTGAACGCTAACACTGCATACTCGTTCCACTTCCAGAACCGGGCTACGGCGAGGCAGTTCTCCGGGGGAAAACGGCCCTTCGCGAAGGGCAGATCTGCCGAGCTCATTGCGGGAAAGCGAAAGCAAAGGACGCTTTTCGCCCTCTAACCGCTTTCGTCAGAGGAACTGGGGAAGTCACAGTGTTCTTTCTCTCCCTGAGATACACACAATCTGACGTTGCCTCTGAGCTCCGTTGCTGGCAAAGAACTGAAAGTGACATACATTCCTGTGGGGAAACACAGGGCTTTGCTAGGATTTCTCTAGGCAGTGTGTTTTCCCTGGGCCTCACTGTAGCAACACGATCTCGCCAGGGCAGAACTGCATGGGATTTCCTCTGCCAGGAGAGAGCTGCTGCTTTGTAGTTTGTGCTGGGAAACCTTGCTTTGGCAAGTGCGAATTGACCGCATTCAGGCAGAAAGAAAAGAGAATAGCAAGAGGCCTTTTCTCCCCGGCTGCTCTGCCAAGCCCTTCCAGCTCAAACTATGTCGTTGCTCCTCTGGAAGGATCCCTGCACCGCGGCGTAGTTTTTCCGAAGAAGCCCTGCGTTTGCAAGAGCAAATGAGGAATTCGTGGCAGGAAAGAGGAAGGAAAGAAAGTTTCTCTCCCTCTGCCTGCTTTGCTCAGAGGACTGGATGAAGTCAGGGAGTTCTCCCTTTCACTGAGAAACGTGCGGGCTGCTGTTGCCTGGGCGCTCTCTTCTTTGCAAAAGAGTCTGCAGTTCCACGCTTTGAACCGTGGAAAGGCGCCGGGCTCTGCTAAGATTTCCCCCGGCGCTTCGTTTGCCCTGGGCCAAAGCGAGCCTTCACAATAGCTGAACGCTAACACTGCATACTCGTTCCACTTCCAGAACCGGGCTACGGCGAGGCAGTTCTCCGGGGGAAAACGGCCCTTCGCGAAGGGCAGATCTGCCGAGCTCATTGCGGGAAAGCGAAAGCAAAGGACGCTTTTCGCCCTCTAACCGCTTTCGTCAGAGGAACTGGGGAAGTCACAGTGTTCTTTCTCTCCCTGAGATACACACAATCTGACGTTGCCTCTGAGCTCCGTTGCTGGCAAAGAACTGAAAGTGACATACATTCCTGTGGGGAAACACAGGGCTTTGCTAGGATTTCTCTAGGCAGTGTGTTTTCCCTGGGCCTCACTGTAGCAACACGATCTCGCCAGGGCAACACTGCATGGCACTTCCTCTGCCAGGAGAGAGCTGCTTCTTTGTAGTTTCTGCTGGGAAACCTTGCTTTGGCAAGTGCGAATTGACCGCATTCAGGCAGAAAGAAAAGAGAATAGCAAGAGGCCTTTTCTCCCCGGCTGCTCTGCCAAGCCCTTCCAGCTCAAACTATGTCGTTGCTCCTCTGGAAGGATCCCTGCACCGCGGCGTAGTTTTTCCGAAGAAGCCCTGCGTTTGCAAGAGCAAATGAGGAATTCGTGGCAGGAAAGAGGAAGGAAAGAAAGTTTCTCTCCCTCTGCCTGCTTTGCTCAGAGGACCGGATGAAGTCAGGGAGTTCTCCCTTTCACTGAGAAACGTGCGGGCTGCTGTTGCCTGGGCGCTCTCTTCTTTGCAAAAGAGTCTGCAGTTCCACGCTTTGAACCGTGGAAAGGCGCCGGGCTCTGCTAAGATTTCCCCCGGCGCTTCGTTTGCCCTGGGCCAAAGCGAGCCTTCACAATAGCTGAACGCTAACACTGCATACTCGTTCCACTTCCAGAACCGGGCTACGGCGAGGCAGTTCTCCGGGGGAAAACGGCCCTTCGCGAAGGGCAGATCTGCCGAGCTCATTGCGGGAAAGCGAAAGCAAAGGACGCTTTTCTCCCTCTAACCGCTTTCGTCAGAGGAACTGGGGAAGTCACAGTGTTCTTTCTCTCCCTGAGATACACACAATCTGACGTTGCCTCTGAGCTCCGTTGCTGGCAAAGAACTGAAAGTGACATACATTCCTGTGGGGAAACACAGGGCTTTGCTAGGATTTCTCTAGGCAGTGTGTTTTCCCTGGGCCTCACTGTAGCAACACGATCTCGCCAGGGCAGAACTGCATGGGATTTCCTCTGCCAGGAGAGAGCTGCTGCTTTGTAGTTTGTGCTGGGAAACCTTGCTTTGGCAAGTGCGAATTGACCGCATTCAGGCAGAAAGAAAAGAGAATAGCAAGAGGCCTTTTCTCCCCGGCTGCTCTGCCAAGCCCTTCCAGCTCAAACTATGTCGTTGCTCCTCTGGAAGGATCCCTGCACCGCGGCGTAGTTTTTCCGAAGAAGCCCTGCGTTTGCACGAGCAAATGAGGAATTCGTGGAAGGAAAGAGGAAGGAAAGAAAGTTTCTCTCCCTCTGCCTGCTTTGCTCAGAGGACTGGATGAAGTCAGGGAGTTCTCCCTTTCACTGAAAAACGTGCGGGCTGCTGTTGCCTGGGCGCTCTCTTCTTTGCAAAAGAGTCTGCAGTTCCACGCTTTGAACCGTGGAAAGGCGCCGGGCTCTGCTAAGATTTCCCCCGGCGCTTCGTTTGCCCTGGGCCAAAGCGAGCCTTCACAATAGCTGAACGCTAACACTGCATACTCGTTCCACTTCCAGAACCGGGCTACGGCGAGGCAGTTCTCCGGGGGAAAACGGCCCTTCGCGAAGGGCAGATCTGCCGAGCTCATTGCGGGAAAGCGAAAGCAAAGGACGCTTTTCTCCCTCTAACCGCTTTCGTCAGACGAACGGGGGAAGTCACAGTGTTCTTTCTCTCCCTGAGATACACACAGTCTGACGTTGCCTCTGAGCTCCGTTGCTGGCAAAGAACTGAAAGTGACATACATTCCTGTGGGGAAACACAGGGCTTTGCTAGGATTTCTCTAGGCAGTGTGTTTTCCCTGGGCCTCACTGTAGCAACACTATCTCGCCAGGGCAACACTGCATGGCACTTCCTCTGCCAGGAGAGAGCTGCTGCTTTGTAGTTTGTGCTGGGAAACCTTGCTTTGGCAAGTGCGAATTGACCGCATTCAGGCAGAAAGAAAAGAGAATAGCAAGAGGCCTTTTCTCCCCGGCTGCTCTGCCAAGCCCTTCCAGCTCAAACTATGTCGTTGCTCCTCTGGAAGGATCCCTGCACCGCGGCGTAGTTTTTCCGAAGAAGCCCTGCGTTTGCAAGAGCAAATGAGGAATTCGTGGCAGGAAAGAGGAAGGAAAGAAAGTTTCTCTCCCTCTGCCTGCTTTGCTCAGAGGACCGGATGAAGTCAGGGAGTTCTCCCTTTCACTGAGAAACGTGCGGGCTGCTGTTGCCTGGGCGCTCTCTTCTTTGCAAAAGAGTCTGCAGTTCCACGCTTTGAACCGTGGAAAGGCGCCGGGCTCTGCTAAGATTTCCCCCGGCGCTTCGTTTGCCCTGGGCCAAAGCGAGCCTTCACAATAGCTGAACGCTAACACTGCATACTCGTTCCACTTCCAGAACCGGGCTACGGCGAGGCAGTTCTCCGGGGGAAAACGGCCCTTCGCGAAGGGCAGATCTGCCGAGCTCATTGCGGGAAAGCGAAAGCAAAGGACGCTTTTCGCCCTCTAACCGCTTTCGTCAGAGGAACTGGGGAAGTCACAGTGTTCTTTCTCTCCCTGAGATACACACAATCTGACGTTGCCTCTGAGCTCCGTTGCTGGCAAAGAACTGAAAGTGACATACATTCCTGTGGGGAAACACAGGGCTTTGCTAGGATTTCTCTAGGCAGTGTGTTTTCCCTGGGCCTCACTGTAGCAACACGATCTCGCCAGGGCAGAACTGCATGGGATTTCCTCTGCCAGGAGAGAGCTGCTGCTTTGTAGTTTGTGCTGGGAAACCTTGCTTTGGCAAGTGCGAATTGACCGCATTCAGGCAGAAAGAAAAGAGAATAGCAAGAGGCCTTTTCTCCCCGGCTGCTCTGCCAAGCCCTTCCAGCTCAAACTATGTCGTTGCTCCTCTGGAAGGATCCCTGCACCGCGGCGTAGTTTTTCCGAAGAAGCCCTGCGTTTGCAAGAGCAAATGAGGAATTCGTGGCAGGAAAGAGGAAGGAAAGAAAGTTTCTCTCCCTCTGCCTGCTTTGCTCAGAGGACTGGATGAAGTCAGGGAGTTCTCCCTTTCACTGAGAAACGTGCGGGCTGCTGTTGCCTGGGCGCTCTCTTCTTTGCAAAAGAGTCTGCAGTTCCACGCTTTGAACCGTGGAAAGGCGCCGGGCTCTGCTAAGATTTCCCCCGGCGCTTCGTTTGCCCTGGGCCAAAGCGAGCCTTCACAATAGCTGAACGCTAACACTGCATACTCGTTCCACTTCCAGAACCGGGCTACGGCGAGGCAGTTCTCCGGGGGAAAACGGCCCTTCGCGAAGGGCAGATCTGCCGAGCTCATTGCGGGAAAGCGAAAGCAAAGGACGCTTTTCGCCCTCTAACCGCTTTCGTCAGAGGAACTGGGGAAGTCACAGTGTTCTTTCTCTCCCTGAGATACACACAATCTGACGTTGCCTCTGAGCTCCGTTGCTGGCAAAGAACTGAAAGTGACATACATTCCTGTGGGGAAACACAGGGCTTTGCTAGGATTTCTCTAGGCAGTGTGTTTTCCCTGGGCCTCACTGTAGCAACACGATCTCGCCAGGGCAGAACTGCATGGGATTTCCTCTGCCAGGAGAGAGCTGCTGCTTTGTAGTTTGTGCTGGGAAACCTTGCTTTGGCAAGTGCGAATTGACCGCATTCAGGCAGAAAGAAAAGAGAATAGCAAGAGGCCTTTTCTCCCCGGCTGCTCTGCCAAGCCCTTCCAGCTCAAACTATGTCGTTGCTCCTCTGGAAGGATCCCTGCACCGCGGCGTAGTTTTTCCGAAGAAGCCCTGCGTTTGCAAGAGCAAATGAGGAATTCGTGGAAGGAAAGAGGAAGGAAAGGAAGTTTCTCTCCCTCTGCCTGCTTTGCTCAGAGGACCGGATGAAGTCAGGGAGTTCTCCCTTTCACTGAGAAACGTGCGGGCTGCTGTTGCCTGGGCGCTCTCTTCTTTGCAAAAGAGTCTGCAGTTCCACGCTTTGAACCGTGGAAAGGCGCCGGGCTCTGCTAAGATTTCCCCCGGCGCTTCGTTTGCCCTGGGCCAAAGCGAGCCTTCACAATAGCTGAACGCTAACACTGCATACTCGTTCCACTTCCAGAACCGGGCTACGGCGAGGCAGTTCTCCGGGGGAAAACGGCCCTTCGCGAAGGGCAGATCTGCCGAGCTCATTGCGGGAAAGCGAAAGCAAAGGACGCTTTTCGCCCTCTAACCGCTTTCGTCAGAGGAACTGGGGAAGTCACAGTGTTCTTTCTCTCCCTGAGATACACACAATCTGACGTTGCCTCTGAGCTCCGTTGCTGGCAAAGAACTGAAAGTGACATACATTCCTGTGGGGAAACACAGGGCTTTGCTAGGATTTCTCTAGGCAGTGTGTTTTCCCTGGGCCTCACTGTAGCAACACGATCTCGCCAGGGCAGAACTGCATGGGATTTCCTCTGCCAGGAGAGAGCTGCTGCTTTGTAGTTTGTGCTGGGAAACCTTGCTTTGGCAAGTGCGAATTGACCGCATTCAGGCAGAAAGAAAAGAGAATAGCAAGAGGCCTTTTCTCCCCGGCTGCTCTGCCAAGCCCTTCCAGCTCAAACTATGTCGTTGCTCCTCTGGAAGGATCCCTGCACCGCGGCGTAGTTTTTCCGAAGAAGCCCTGCGTTTGCACGAGCAAATGAGGAATTCGTGGAAGGAAAGAGGAAGGAAAGAAAGTTTCTCTCCCTCTGCCTGCTTTGCTCAGAGGACTGGATGAAGTCAGGGAGTTCTCCCTTTCACTGAAAAACGTGCGGGCTGCTGTTGCCTGGGCGCTCTCTTCTTTGCAAAAGAGTCTGCAGTTCCACGCTTTGAACCGTGGAAAGGCGCCGGGCTCTGCTAAGATTTCCCCCGGCGCTTCGTTTGCCCTGGGCCAAAGCGAGCCTTCACAATAGCTGAACGCTAACACTGCATACTCGTTCCACTTCCAGAACCGGGCTACGGCGAGGCAGTTCTCCGGGGGAAAACGGCCCTTCGCGAAGGGCAGATCTGCCGAGCTCATTGCGGGAAAGCGAAAGCAAAGGACGCTTTTCTCCCTCTAACCGCTTTCGTCAGAGGAACGGGGGAAGTCACAGTGTTCTTTCTCTCCCTGAGATACACACAGTCTGACGTTGCCTCTGAGCTCCGTTGCTGGCAAAGAACTGAAAGTGACATACATTCCTGTGGGGAAACACAGGGCTTTGCTAGGATTTCTCTAGGCAGTGTGTTTTCCCTGGGCCTCACTGTAGCAACACTATCTCGCCAGGGCAACACTGCATGGCACTTCCTCTGCCAGGAGAGAGCTGCTGCTTTGTAGTTTGTGCTGGGAAACCTTGCTTTGGCAAGCGCGAATTGACCGCATTCAGGCAGAAAGAAAAGAGAATAGCAAGAGGCCTTTTCTCCCCGGCTGCTCTGCCAAGCCCTTCCAGCTCAAACTATGTCGTTGCTCCTCTGGAAGGATCCCTGCACCGCGGCGTAGTTTTTCCGAAGAAGCCCTGCGTTTGCAAGAGCAAATGAGGAATTCGTGGCAGGAAAGAGGAAGGAAAGAAAGTTTCTCTCCCTCTGCCTGCTTTGCTCAGAGGACCGGATGAAGTCAGGGAGTTCTCCCTTTCACTGAGAAACGTGCGGGCTGCTGTTGCCTGGGCGCTCTCTTCTCTGCAAAAGAGTCTGCAGTTCCACGCTTTGAACCGTGGAAAGGCGCCGGGCTCTGCTAAGATTTCCCCCGGCGCTTCGTTTGCCCTGGGCCAAAGCGAGCCTTCACAATAGCTGAACGCTAACACTGCATACTCGTTCCACTTCCAGAACCGGGCTACGGCGAGGCAGTTCTCCGGGGGAAAACGGCCCTTCGCGAAGGGCAGATCTGCCGAGCTCATTGCGGGAAAGCGAAAGCAAAGGACGCTTTTCTCCCTCTAACCGCTTTCGTCAGAGGAACGGGGGAAGTCACAGTGTTCTTTCTCTCCCTGAGATACACACAATCTGACGTTGCCTCTGAGCTCCGTTGCTGGCAAAGAACTGAAAGTGACATACATTCCTGTGGGGAAACACAGGGCTTTGCTAGGATTTCTCTAGGCAGTGTGTTTTCCCTGGGCCTCACTGTAGCAACACGATCTCGCCAGGGCAACACTGCATGGCACTTCCTCTGCCAGGAGAGAGCTGCTTCTTTGTAGTTTGTGCTGGGAAACCTTGCTTTGGCAAGTGCGAATTGACCGCATTCAGGCAGAAAGAAAAGAGAATAGCAAGAGGCCTTTTCTCCCCGGCTGCTCTGCCAAGCCCTTCCAGCTCAAACTATGTCGTTGCTCCTCTGGAAGGATCCCTGCACCGCGGCGTAGTTTTTCCGAAGAAGCCCTGCGTTTGCACGAGCAAATGAGGAATTCGTGGCAGGAAAGAGGAAGGAAAGGAAGTTTCTCTCCCTCAGCCTGCTTTGCTCAGAGGACCGGATGAAGTCAGGGAGTTCTCCCTTTCACTGAGAAACGTGCGGGCTGCTGTTGCCTGGGCGCTCTCTTCTTTGCAAAAGAGTCTGCAGTTCCAAGCTTTGAACCGTGGAAAGGCGCCGGGCTCTGCTAAGATTTCCCCCGGCGCTTCGTTTGCCCTGGGCCAAAGCGAGCCTTCACAATAGCTGAACGCTAACACTGCATACTCGTTCCACTTCCAGAACCGGGCTACGGCGAGGCAGTTCTCCGGGGGAAAACGGCCCTTCGCGAAGGGCAGATCTGCCGAGCTCATTGCGGGAAAGCGAAAGCAAAGGACGCTTTTCTCCCTCTAACCGCTTTCGTCAGAGGAACTGGGGAAGTCACAGTGTTCTTTCTCTCCCTGAGATACACACAATCTGACGTTGCCTCTGAGCTCCGTTGCTGGCAAAGAACTGAAAGTGACATACATTCCTGTGGGGAAACACAGGGCTTTGCTAGGATTTCTCTAGGCAGTGTGTTTTCCCTGGGCCTCACTGTAGCAACACGATCTCGCCAGGGCAACACTGCATGGCACTTCCTCTGCCAGGAGAGAGCTGCTTCTTTGTAGTTTCTGCTGGGAAACCTTGCTTTGGCAAGTGCGAATTGACCGCATTCAGGCAGAAAGAAAAGAGAATAGCAAGAGGCCTTTTCTCCCCGGCTGCTCTGCCAAGCCCTTCCAGCTCAAACTATGTCGTTGCTCCTCTGGAAGGATCCCTGCACCGCGGCGTAGTTTTTCCGAAGAAGCCCTGCGTTTGCAAGAGCAAATGAGGAATTCGTGGCAGGAAAGAGGAAGGAAAGAAAGTTTCTCTCCCTCTGCCTGCTTTGCTCAGAGGACCGGATGAAGTCAGGGAGTTCTCCCTTTCACTGAGAAACGTGCGGGCTGCTGTTGCCTGGGCGCTCTCTTCTTTGCAAAAGAGTCTGCAGTTCCACGCTTTGAACCGTGGAAAGGCGCCGGGCTCTGCTAAGATTTCCCCCGGCGCTTCGTTTGCCCTGGGCCAAAGCGAGCCTTCACAATAGCTGAACGCTAACACTGCATACTCGTTCCACTTCCAGAACCGGGCTACGGCGAGGCAGTTCTCCGGGGGAAAACGGCCCTTCGCGAAGGGCAGATCTGCCGAGCTCATTGCGGGAAAGCGAAAGCAAAGGACGCTTTTCTCCCTCTAACCGCTTTCGTCAGAGGAACGGAGGAAGTCACAGTGTTCTTTCTCTCCCTGAGATACACACAATCTGACGTTGCCTCTGAGCTCCGTTGCTGGCAAAGAACTGAAAGTGACATACATTCCTGTGGGGAAACACAGGGCTTTGCTAGGATTTCTCTAGGCAGTGTGTTTTCCCTGGGCCTCACTGTAGCAACACGATCTCGCCAGGGCAACACTGCATGGCACTTCCTCTGCCAGGAGAGAGCTGCTGCTTTGTAGTTTGTGCTGGGAAACCTTGCTTTGGCAAGCGCGAATTGACCGCATTCAGGCAGAAAGAAAAGAGAATAGCAAGAGGCCTTTTCTCCCCGGCTGCTCTGCCAAGCCCTTCCAGCTCAAACTATGTCGTTGCTCCTCTGGAAGGATCCCTGCACCGCGGCGTAGTTTTTCCGAAGAAGCCCTGCGTTTGCAAGAGCAAATGAGGAATTCGTGGCAGGAAAGACGAGGGAAAGAAAGTTTCTCTCCCTCTGCCTGCTTTGCTCAGAGGACTTGATGAAGTCAGGGAGTTCTCCCTTTCACTGAGAAACGTGCGGGCTGCTGTTGCCTGGGCGCTCTCTTCTTTGCAAAAGAGTCTGCAATTCCACGCTTTGAACCGTGGAAAGGCGCCGGGCTCTGCTAAGATTTCCCCCGGCGCTTCGTTTACCCTGGGCCAAAGCGAGCCTTCACAATAGCTGAACGCTAACACTGCATACTCGTTCCACTTCCAGAACCGGGCTACGGCGAGCAGTTCTCCGGGGAAAACGGCCCTTCGCGAAGGGCAGATCTGCCGAGCTCATTGCGGGAAAGCGAAAGCAAAGGACGCTTTTCTCCCTCTAACCGCTTTCGTCAGAGGAACGGGGGAAGTCACAGTGTTCTTTCTCTCCCTGAGATACACACAGTCTGACGTTGCCTCTGAGCTCCGTTGCTGGCAAAGAACTGAAAGTGACATACATTCCTGTGGGGAAACACAGGGCTTTGCTAGGATTTCTCTAGGCAGTGTGTTTTCCCTGGGCCTCACTGTAGCAACACTATCTCGCCAGGGCAACACTGCATGGCACTTCCTCTGCCAGGAGAGAGCTGCTGCTTTGTAGTTTGTGCTGGGAAACCTTGCTTTGGCAAGTGCGAATTGACCGCATTCAGGCAGAAAGAAAAGAGAATAGCAAGAGGCCTTTTCTCCCCGGCTGCTCTGCCAAGCCCTTCCAGCTCAAACCATGTCGTTGCTCCTCTGGAAGGATCCCTGCACCGCGGCGTAGTTTTTCCGAAGAAGCCCTGCGTTTGCAGGAGCAAATGAGGAATTCGTGGCAGGAAAGAGGAAGGAAAGAAAGTTTCTCTCCCTCTGCCTGCTTTGCTCAGAGGACCGGATGAAGTCAGGGAGTTCTCCCTTTCACTGAGAAACGTGCGGGCTGCTGTTGCCTGGGCGCTCTCTTCTTTGCAAAAGAGTCTGCAGTTCCACGCTTTGAACCGTGGAAAGGCGCCGGGCTCTGCTAAGATTTCCCCCGGCGCTTCGTTTGCCCTGGGCCAAAGCGAGCCTTCACAATAGCTGAACGCTAACACTGCATACTCGTTCCACTTCCAGAACCGGGCTACGGCGAGGCAGTTCTCCGGGGGAAAACGGCCCTTCGCGAAGGGCAGATCTGCCGAGCTCATTGCGGGAAAGCGAAAGCAAAGGACGCTTTTCTCCCTCTAACCGCTTTCGTCAGAGGAACGGGGGAAGTCACAGTGTTCTTTCTCTCCCTAAGATACACACAATCTGACGTTGCCTCTGAGCTCCGTTGCTGGCAAAGAACTGAAAGTGACATACATTCCTGTGGGGAAACACAGGGCTTTGCTAGGATTTCTCTAGGCAGTGTGTTTTCCCTGGGCCTCACTATAGCAACACGATCTCGCCAGGGCAACACTGCATGGCACTTCCTCTGCCAGGAGAGAGCTGCTGCTTTGTAGTTTGTGCTGGGAAACCTTGCTTTGGCAAGCGCGAATTGACCGCATTCAGGCAGAAAGAAAAGAGAATAGCAAGAGGCCTTTTCTCCCCGGCTGCTCTGCCAAGCCCTTCCAGCTCAAACTATGTCGTTGCTCCTCTGGAAGGATCCCTGCACCGCGGCGTAGTTTTTCCGAAGAAGCCCTGCGTTTGCAAGAGCAAATGAGGAATTCGTGGCAGGAAAGAGGAAGGAAAGAAAGTTTCTCTCCCTCTGCCTGCTTTGCTCAGAGGACCGGATGAAGTCAGGGAGTTCTCCCTTTCACTGAGAAACGTGCGGGCTGCTGTTGCCTGGGCGCTCTCTTCTTTGCAAAAGAGTCTGCAGTTCCACGCTTTGAACCGTGGAAAGGCGCCGGGCTCTGCTAAGATTTCCCCCGGCGCTTCGTTTGCCCTGGGCCAAAGCGAGCCTTCACAATAGCTGAACGCTAACACTGCATACTCGTTCCACTTCCAGAACCGGGCTACGGCGAGGCAGTTCTCCGGGGGAAAACGGCCCTTCGCGAAGGGCAGATCTGCCGAGCTCATTGCGGGAAAGCGAAAGCAAAGGACGCTTTTCTCCCTCTAACCGCTTTCGTCAGAGGAACGGGGGAAGTCACAGTGTTCTTTCTCTCCCTGAGATACACACAATCTGACGTTGCCTCTGAGCTCCGTTGCTGGCAAAGAACTGAAAGTGACATACATTCCTGTGGGGAAACACAGGGCTTTGCTAGGATTTCTCTAGGCAGTGTGTTTTCCCTGGGCCTCACTGTAGCAACACTATCTCGCCAGGGCAACACTGCATGGCACTTCCTCCGCCAGGAGAGAGCTGCTGCTTTGTAGTTTGTGCTGGGAAACCTTGCTTTGGCAAGTGCGAATTGACCGCATTCAGGCAGAAAGGAAACAGAATAGCAAGAGGCCTTTTCTGCCCGGCTCCTCTGCCAAGCCCTTCCAGCTCAAACTATGTCGTTGCTCCTCTGGAAGGATCCCTGCACCGCGGCGTAGTTTTTCCAAAGAAGCCCTGCGTTTGCACGAGCAAATGAGGAATTCGTGGCAGGAAAGAGGAAGGAAAGAAAGTTTCTCTCCCTCTGCCTGCTTTGCTCAGAGGACCGGATGAAGTCAGGGAGTTCTCCCTTTCACTGAGAAACGTGCGGGCTGCTGTTGCCTGGGCGCTCTCTTCTTTGCAAAAGAGTCTGCAGTTCCACGCTTTGAACCGTGGAAAGGCGCCGGGCTCTGCTAAGATTTCCCCCGGCGCTTCGTTTGCCCTGGGCCAAAGCGAGCCTTCACAATAGCTGAACGCTAACACTGCATACTCGTTCCACTTCCAGAACCGGGCTACGGCGAGGCAGTTCTCCGGGGGAAAACGGCCCTTCGCGAAGGGCAGATCTGCCGAGCTCATTGCGGGAAAGCGAAAGCAAAGGACGCTTTTCTCCCTCTAACCGCTTTCGTCAGAGGAACGGGGGAAGTCACAGTGTTCTTTCTCTCCCTGAGATACACACAATCTGACGTTGCCTCTGAGCTCCGTTGCTGGCAAAGAACTGAAAGTGACATACATTCCTGTGGGGAAACACAGGGCTTTGCTAGGATTTCTCTAGGCAGTGTGTTTTCCCTGGGCCTCACTGTAGCAACACTATCTCGCCAGGGCAACACTGCATGGCACTTCCTCCGCCAGGAGAGAGCTGCTGCTTTGTAGTTTGTGCTGGGAAACCTTGCTTTGGCAAGTGCGAATTGACCGCATTCAGGCAGAAAGGAAACAGAATAGCAAGAGGCCTTTTCTGCCCGGCTCCTCTGCCAAGCCCTTCCAGCTCAAACTATGTCGTTGCTCCTCTGGAAGGATCCCTGCACCGCGGCGTAGTTTTTCCAAAGAAGCCCTGCGTTTGCACGAGCAAATGAGGAATTCGTGGCAGGAAAGAGGAAGGAAAGAAAGTTTCTCTCCCTCTGCCTGCTTTGCTCAGAGGACTGGATGAAGTCAGGGAGTTCTCCCTTTCACTGAGAAACGTGCGGGCTGCTGTTGCCTGGGCGCTCTCTTCTTTGCAAAAGAGTCTGCAGTTCCACGCTTTGAACCGTGGAAAGGCGCCGGGCTCTGCTAAGATTTCCCCCGGCGCTTCGTTTGCCCTGGGCCAAAGCGAGCCTTCACAATAGCTGAACGCTAACACTGCATACTCGTTCCACTTCCAGAACCGGGCTACGGCGAGGCAGTTCTCCGGGGGAAAACGGCCCTTCGCGAAGGGCAGATCTGCCGAGCTCATTGCGGGAAAGCGAAAGCAAAGGACGCTTTTCTCCCTCTAACCGCTTTCGTCAGAGGAACGGGGGAAGTCACAGTGTTCTTTCTCTCCCTGAGATACACACAATCTGACGTTGCCTCTGAGCTCCGTTGCTGGCAAAGAACTGAAAGTGACATACATTCCTGTGGGGAAACACAGGGCTTTGCTAGGATTTCTCTAGGCAGTGTGTTTTCCCTGGGCCTCACTGTAGCAACACGATCTCGCCAGGGCAACACTGCATGGCACTTCCTCCGCCAGGAGAGAGCTGCTGCTTTGTAGTTTGTGCTGGGAAACCTTGCTTTGGCAAGTGCGAATTGACCGCATTCAGGCAGAAAGAAAAGAGAATAGCAAGAGGCCTTTTCTCCCCGGCTGCTCTGCCAAGCCCTTCCAGCTCAAACTATGTCGTTGCTCCTCTGGAAGGATCCCTGCACCGCGGCGTAGTTTTTCCGAAGAAGCCCTGCGTTTGCACGAGCAAATGAGGAATTCGTGGCAGGAAAGAGGAAGGAAAGAAAGTTTCTCTCCCTCTGCCTGCTTTGCTCAGAGGACCGGATGAAGTCAGGGAGTTCTCCCTTTCACTGAGAAACGTGCGGGCTGCTGTTGCCTGGGCGCTCTCTTCTTTGCAAAAGAGTCTGCAGTTCCACGCTTTGAACCGTGGAAAGGCGCCGGGCTCTGCTAAGATTTCCCCCGGCGCTTCGTTTGCCCTGGGCCAAAGCGAGCCTTCACAATAGCTGAACGCTAACACTGCATACTCGTTCCACTTCCAGAACCGGGCTACGGCGAGGCAGTTCTCCGGGGGAAAACGGCCCTTCGCGAAGGGCAGATCTGCCGAGCTCATTGCGGGAAAGCGAAAGCAAAGGACGCTTTTCTCCCTCTAACCGCTTTCGTCAGAGGAACGGGGGAAGTCACAGTGTTCTTTCTCTCCCTGAGATACACACAATCTGACGTTGCCTCTGAGCTCCGTTGCTGGCAAAGAACTGAAAGTGACATACATTCCTGTGGGGAAACACAGGGCTTTGCTAGGATTTCTCTAGGCAGTGTGTTTTCCCTGGGCCTCACTGTAGCAACACGATCTCGCCAGGGCAACACTGCATGGCACTTCCTCTGCCAGGAGAGAGCTGCTTCTTTGTAGTTTCTGCTGGGAAACCTTGCTTTGGCAAGTGCGAATTGACCGCATTCAGGCAGAAAGAAAAGAGAATAGCAAGAGGCCTTTTCTCCCCGGCTGCTCTGCCAAGCCCTTCCAGCTCAAACTATGTCGTTGCTCCTCTGGAAGGATCCCTGCACCGCGGCGTAGTTTTTCCGAAGAAGCCCTGCGTTTGCAAGAGCAAATGAGGAATTCGTGGCAGGAAAGAGGAAGGAAAGAAAGTTTCTCTCCCTCTGCCTGCTTTGCTCAGAGGACCGGATGAAGTCAGGGAGTTCTCCCTTTCACTGAGAAACGTGCGGGCTGCTGTTGCCTGGGCGCTCTCTTCTTTGCAAAAGAGTCTGCAGTTCCACGCTTTGAACCGTGGAAAGGCGCCGGGCTCTGCTAAGATTTCCCCCGGCGCTTCGTTTGCCCTGGGCCAAAGCGAGCCTTCACAATAGCTGAACGCTAACACTGCATACTCGTTCCACTTCCAGAACCGGGCTACGGCGAGGCAGTTCTCCGGGGGAAAACGGCCCTTCGCGAAGGGCAGATCTGCCGAGCTCATTGCGGGAAAGCGAAAGCAAAGGACGCTTTTCTCCCTCTAACCGCTTTCGTCAGAGGAACGGGGGAAGTCACAGTGTTCTTTCTCTCCCTGAGATACACACAATCTGACGTTGCCTCTGAGCTCCGTTGCTGGCAAAGAACTGAAAGTGACATACATTCCTGTGGGGAAACACAGGGCTTTGCTAGGATTTCTCTAGGCAGTGTGTTTTCCCTGGGCCTCACTGTAGCAACACGATCTCGCCAGGGCAACACTGCATGGCACTTCCTCTGCCAGGAGAGAGCTGCTGCTTTGTAGTTTGTGCTGGGAAACCTTGCTTTGGCAAGCGCGAATTGACCGCATTCAGGCAGAAAGAAAAGAGAATAGCAAGAGGCCTTTTCTCCCCGGCTGCTCTGCCAAGCCCTTCCAGCTCAAACTATGTCGTTGCTCCTCTGGAAGGATCCCTGCACCGCGGCGTAGTTTTTCCGAAGAAGCCCTGCGTTTGCAAGAGCAAATGAGGAATTCGTGGCAGGAAAGAGGAAGGAAAGAAAGTTTCTCTCCCTCTGCCTGCTTTGCTCAGAGGACCGGATGAAGTCAGGGAGTTCTCCCTTTCACTGAGAAACGTGCGGGCTGCTGTTGCCTGGGCGCTCTCTTCTTTGCAAAAGAGTCTGCAGTTCCACGCTTTGAACCGTGGAAAGGCGCCGGGCTCTGCTAAGATTTCCCCCGGCGCTTCGTTTGCCCTGGGCCAAAGCGAGCCTTCACAATAGCTGAACGCTAACACTGCATACTCGTTCCACTTCCAGAACCGGGCTACGGCGAGCAGTTCTCCGGGGAAAACGGCCCTTCGCGAAGGGCAGATCTGCCGAGCTCATTGCGGGAAACCGAAAGCAAAGGACGCTTTTCTCCCTCTAACCGCTTTCGTCAGACGAACGGGGGAAGTCACAGTGTTCTTTCTCTCCCTGAGATACACACAGTCTGACGTTGCCTCTGAGCTCCGTTGCTGGCAAAGAACTGAAAGTGACATACATTCCTGTGGGGAAACACAGGGCTTTGCTAGGATTTCTCTAGGCAGTGTGTTTTCCCTGGGCCTCACTGTAGCAACACTATCTCGCCAGGGCAACACTGCATGGCACTTCCTCTGCCAGGAGAGAGCTGCTGCTTTGTAGTTTGTGCTGGGAAACCTTGCTTTGGCAAGTGCGAATTGACCGCATTCAGGCAGAAAGAAAAGAGAATAGCAAGAGGCCTTTTCTCCCCGGCTGCTCTGCCAAGCCCTTCCAGCTCAAACTATGTCGTTGCTCCTCTGGAAGGATCCCTGCACCGCGGCGTAGTTTTTCCGAAGAAGCCCTGCGTTTGCAAGAGCAAATGAGGAATTCGTGGCAGGAAAGAGGAAGGAAAGAAAGTTTCTCTCCCTCTGCCTGCTTTGCTCAGAGGACCGGATGAAGTCAGGGAGTTCTCCCTTTCACTGAGAAACGTGCGGGCTGCTGTTGCCTGGGCGCTCTCTTCTTTGCAAAAGAGTCTGCAGTTCCACGCTTTGAACCGTGGAAAGGCGCCGGGCTCTGCTAAGATTTCCCCCGGCGCTTCGTTTGCCCTGGGCCAAAGCGAGCCTTCACAATAGCTGAACGCTAACACTGCATACTCGTTCCACTTCCAGAACCGGGCTACGGCGAGGCAGTTCTCCGGGGGAAAACGGCCCTTCGCGAAGGGCAGATCTGCCGAGCTCATTGCGGGAAAGCGAAAGCAAAGGACGCTTTTCTCCCTCTAACCGCTTTCGTCAGAGGAACGGGGGAAGTCACAGTGTTCTTTCTCTCCCTGAGATACACACAATCTGACGTTGCCTCTGAGCTCCGTTGCTGGCAAAGAACTGAAAGTGACATACATTCCTGTGGGGAAACACAGGGCTTTGCTAGGATTTCTCTAGGCAGTGTGTTTTCCCTGGGCCTCACTGTAGCAACACTATCTCGCCAGGGCAACACTGCATGGCACTTCCTCTGCCAGGAGAGAGCTGCTTCTTTGTAGTTTCTGCTGGGAAACCTTGCTTTGGCAAGTGCGAATTGACCGCATTCAGGCAGAAAGAAAAGAGAATAGCAAGAGGCCTTTTCTCCCCGGCTGCTCTGCCAAGCCCTTCCAGCTCAAACTATGTCGTTGCTCCTCTGGAAGGATCCCTGCACCGCGGCGTAGTTTTTCCGAAGAAGCCCTGCGTTTGCACGAGCAAATGAGGAATTCGTGGCAGGAAAGAGGAAGGAAAGGAAGTTTCTCTCCCTCTGCCTGCTTTGCTCAGAGGACCGGATGAAGTCAGGGAGTTCTCCCTTTCACTGAGAAACGTGCGGGCTGCTGTTGCCTGGGCGCTCTCTTCTTTGCCAAAGAGTCTGCAGTTCCACGCTTTGAACCGTGGAAAGGCGCCGGGCTCTGCTAAGATTTCCCCCGGCGCTTCGTTTGCCCTGGGCCAAAGCGAGCCTTCACAATAGCTGAACGCTAACACTGCATACTCGTTCCACTTCCAGAACCGGGCTACGGCGAGGCAGTTCTCTGGGGGAAAACGGCCCTTCGCGAAGGGCAGATCTGCCGAGCTCATTGCGGGAAAGCGAAAGCAAAGGACGCTTTTCGCCCTCTAACCGCTTTCGTCAGAGGAACTGGGGAAGTCACAGTGTTCTTTCTCTCCCTGAGATACACACAATCTGACGTTGCCTCTGAGCTCCGTTGCTGGCAAAGAACTGAAAGTGACATACATTCCTGTGGGGAAACACAGGGCTTTGCTAGGATTTCTCTAGGCAGTGTGTTTTCCCTGGGCCTCACTGTAGCAACACGATCTCGCCAGGGCAGAACTGCATGGGATTTCCTCTGCCAGGAGAGAGCTGCTGCTTTGTAGTTTGTGCTGGGAAACCTTGCTTTGGCAAGTGCGAATTGACCGCATTCAGGCAGAAAGAAAAGAGAATAGCAAGAGGCCTTTTCTCCCCGGCTGCTCTGCCAAGCCCTTCCAGCTCAAACTATGTCGTTGCTCCTCTGGAAGGATCCCTGCACCGCGGCGTAGTTTTTCCGAAGAAGCCCTGCGTTTGCACGAGCAAATGAGGAATTCGTGGCAGGAAAGAGGAAGGAAAGAAAGTTTCTCTCCCTCTGCCTGCTTTGCTCAGAGGACCGGATGAAGTCAGGGAGTTCTCCCTTTCACTGAGAAACGTGCGGGCTGCTGTTGCCTGGGCGCTCTCTTCTCTGCAAAAGAGTCTGCAATTCCACGCTTTGAACCGTGGAAAGGCGCCGGGCTCTGCTAAGATTTCCCCCGGCGCTTCGTTTACCCTGGGCCAAAGCGAGCCTTCACAATAGCTGAACGCTAACACTGCATACTCGTTCCACTTCCAGAACCGGGCTACGGCGAGCAGTTCTCCGGGGAAAACGGCCCTTCGCGAAGGGCAGATCTGCCGAGCTCATTGCGGGAAAGCGAAAGCAAAGGACGCTTTTCTCCCTCTAACCGCTTTCGTCAGAGGAACGGGGGAAGTCACAGTGTTCTTTCTCTCCCTGAGATACACACAGTCTGACGTTGCCTCTGAGCTCCGTTGCTGGCAAAGAACTGAAAGTGACATACATTCCTGTGGGGAAACACAGGGCTTTGCTAGGATTTCTCTAGGCAGTGTGTTTTCCCTGGGCCTCACTGTAGCAACACTATCTCGCCAGGGCAACACTGCATGGCACTTCCTCTGCCAGGAGAGAGCTGCTGCTTTGTAGTTTGTGCTGGGAAACCTTGCTTTGGCAAGTGCGAATTGACCGCATTCAGGCAGAAAGAAAAGAGAATAGCAAGAGGCCTTTTCTCCCCGGCTGCTCTGCCAAGCCCTTCCAGCTCAAACTATGTCGTTGCTCCTCTGGAAGGATCCCTGCACCGCGGCGTAGTTTTTCCGAAGAAGCCCTGCGTTTGCAAGAGCAAATGAGGAATTCGTGGCAGGAAAGAGGAAGGAAAGAAAGTTTCTCTCCCTCTGCCTGCTTTGCTCAGAGGACCGGATGAATTCAGGGAGTTCTCCCTTTCACTGAGAAACGTGCGGGCTGCTGTTGCCTGGGCGCTCTCTTCTTTGCAAAAGAGTCTGCAGTTCCACGCTTTGAACCGTGGAAAGGCGCCGGGCTCTGCTAAGATTTCCCCCGGCGCTTCGTTTGCCCTGGGCCAAAGCGAGCCTTCACAATAGCTGAACGCTAACACTGCATACTCGTTCCACTTCCAGAACCGGGCTACGGCGAGGCAGTTCTCCGGGGGAAAACGGCCCTTCGCGAAGGGCAGATCTGCCGAGCTCATTGCGGGAAAGCGAAAGCAAAGGACGCTTTTCTCCCTCTAACCGCTTTCGTCAGAGGAACGGGGGAAGTCACAGTGTTCTTTCTCTCCCTGAGATACACACAATCTGACGTTGCCTCTGAGCTCCGTTGCTGGCAAAGAACTGAAAGTGACATACATTCCTGTGGGGAAACACAGGGCTTTGCTAGGATTTCTCTAGGCAGTGTGTTTTCCCTGGGCCTCACTGTAGCAACACGATCTCGCCAGGGCAACACTGCATGGCACTTCCTCTGCCAGGAGAGAGCTGCTTCTTTGTAGTTTCTGCTGGGAAACCTTGCTTTGGCAAGTGCGAATTGACCGCATTCAGGCAGAAAGAAAAGAGAATAGCAAGAGGCCTTTTCTCCCCGGCTGCTCTGCCAAGCCCTTCCAGCTCAAACTATGTCGTTGCTCCTCTGGAAGGATCCCTGCACCGCGGCGTAGTTTTTCCGAAGAAGCCCTGCGTTTGCACGAGCAAATGAGGAATTCGTGGCAGGAAAGAGGAAGGAAAGGAAGTTTCTCTCCCTCAGCCTGCTTTGCTCAGAGGACTGGATGAAGTCAGGGAGTTCTCCCTTTCACTGAGAAACGTGCGGGCTGCTGTTGCCTGGGCGCTCTCTTCTTTGCAAAAGAGTCTGCAGTTCCACGCTTTGAACCGTGGAAAGGCGCCGGGCTCTGCTAAGATTTCCCCCGGCGCTTCGTTTGCCCTGGGCCAAAGCGAGCCTTCACAATAGCTGAACGCTAACACTGCATACTCGTTCCACTTCCAGAACCGGGCTACGGCGAGGCAGTTCTCCGGGGGAAAACGGCCCTTCGCGAAGGGCAGATCTGCCGAGCTCATTGCGGGAAAGCGAAAGCAAAGGACGCTTTTCTCCCTCTAACCGCTTTCGTCAGAGGAACGGGGGAAGTCACAGTGTTCTTTCTCTCCCTGAGATACACACAATCTGACGTTGCCTCTGAGCTCCGTTGCTGGCAAAGAACTGAAAGTGACATACATTCCTGTGGGGAAACACAGGGCTTTGCTAGGATTTCTCTAGGCAGTGTGTTTTCCCTGGGCCTCACTGTAGCAACACTATCTCGCCAGGGCAACACTGCATGGCACTTCCTCTGCCAGGAGAGAGCTGCTTCTTTGTAGTTTCTGCTGGGAAACCTTGCTTTGGCAAGTGCGAATTGACCGCATTCAGGCAGAAAGAAAAGAGAATAGCAAGAGGCCTTTTCTCCCCGGCTGCTCTGCCAAGCCCTTCCAGCTCAAACTATGTCGTTGCTCCTCTGGAAGGATCCCTGTACCGCGGCGTAGTTTTTCCGAAGAAGCCCTGCGTTTGCACGAGCAAATGAGGAATTCGTGGCAGGAAAGAGGAAGGAAAGGAAGTTTCTCTCCCTCAGCCTGCTTTGCTCAGAGGACTGGATGAAGTCAGGGAGTTCTCCCTTTCACTGAGAAACGTGCGGGCTGCTGTTGCCTGGGCGCTCTCTTCTTTGCAAAAGAGTCTGCAGTTCCACGCTTTGAACCGTGGAAAGGCGCCGGGCTCTGCTAAGATTTCCCCCGGCGCTTCGTTTGCCCTGGGCCAAAGCGAGCCTTCACAATAGCTGAACGCTAACACTGCATACTCGTTCCACTTCCAGAACCGGGCTACGGCGAGGCAGTTCTCCGGGGGAAAACGGCCCTTCGCGAAGGGCAGATCTGCCGAGCTCATTGCGGGAAAGCGAAAGCAAAGGACGCTTTTCTCCCTCTAACCGCTTTCGTCAGAGGAACGGGGGAAGTCACAGTGTTCTTTCTCTCCCTGAGATACACACAATCTGACGTTGCCTCTGAGCTCCGTTGCTGGCAAAGAACTGAAAGTGACATACATTCCTGTGGGGAAACACAGGGCTTTGCTAGGATTTCTCTAGGCAGTGTGTTTTCCCTGGGCCTCACTGTAGCAACACGATCTCGCCAGGGCAACACTGCATGGCACTTCCTCTGCCAGGAGAGAGCTGCTGCTTTGTAGTTTCTGCTGGGAAACCTTGCTTTGGCAAGTGCGAATTGACCGCATTCAGGCAGAAAGAAAAGAGAATAGCAAGAGGCCTTTTCTCCCCGGCTGCTCTGCCAAGCCCTTCCAGCTCAAACTATGTCGTTGCTCCTCTGGAAGGATCCCTGCACCGCGGCGTAGTTTTTCCGAAGAAGCCCTGCGTTTGCAAGAGCAAATGAGGAATTCGTGGCAGGAAAGAGGAAGGAAAGAAAGTTTCTCTCCCTCTGCCTGCTTTGCTCAGAGGACCGGATGAAGTCAGGGAGTTCTCCCTTTCACTGAGAAACGTGCGGGCTGCTGTTGCCTGGGCGCTCTCTTCTTTGCAAAAGAGTCTGCAGTTCCACGCTTTGAACCGTGGAAAGGCGCCGGGCTCTGCTAAGATTTCCCCCGGCGCTTCGTTTGCCCTGGGCCAAAGCGAGCCTTCACAATAGCTGAACGCTAACACTGCATACTCGTTCCACTTCCAGAACCGGGCTACGGCGAGCAGTTCTCCGGGGAAAACGGCCCTTCGCGAAGGGCAGATCTGCCGAGCTCATTGCGGGAAACCGAAAGCAAAGGACGCTTTTCTCCCTCTAACCGCTTTCGTCAGACGAACGGGGGAAGTCACAGTGTTCTTTCTCTCCCTGAGATACACACAGTCTGACGTTGCCTCTGAGCTCCGTTGCTGGCAAAGAACTGAAAGTGACATACATTCCTGTGGGGAAACACAGGGCTTTGCTAGGATTTCTCTAGGCAGTGTGTTTTCCCTGGGCCTCACTGTAGCAACACTATCTCGCCAGGGCAACACTGCATGGCACTTCCTCTGCCAGGAGAGAGCTGCTGCTTTGTAGTTTGTGCTGGGAAACCTTGCTTTGGCAAGTGCGAATTGACCGCATTCAGGCAGAAAGAAAAGAGAATAGCAAGAGGCCTTTTCTCCCCGGCTGCTCTGCCAAGCCCTTCCAGCTCAAACTATGTCGTTGCTCCTCTGGAAGGATCCCTGCACCGCGGCGTAGTTTTTCCGAAGAAGCCCTGCGTTTGCAAGAGCAAATGAGGAATTCGTGGCAGGAAAGAGGAAGGAAAGAAAGTTTCTCTCCCTCTGCCTGCTTTGCTCAGAGGACCGGATGAAGTCAGGGAGTTCTCCCTTTCACTGAGAAACGTGCGGGCTGCTGTTGCCTGGGCGCTCTCTTCTTTGCAAAAGAGTCTGCAGTTCCACGCTTTGAACCGTGGAAAGGCGCCGGGCTCTGCTAAGATTTCCCCCGGCGCTTCGTTTGCCCTGGGCCAAAGCGAGCCTTCACAATAGCTGAACGCTAACACTGCATACTCGTTCCACTTCCAGAACCGGGCTACGGCGAGGCAGTTCTCCGGGGGAAAACGGCCCTTCGCGAAGGGCAGATCTGCCGAGCTCATTGCGGGAAAGCGAAAGCAAAGGACGCTTTTCTCCCTCTAACCGCTTTCGTCAGAGGAACGGGGGAAGTCACAGTGTTCTTTCTCTCCCTGAGATACACACAATCTGACGTTGCCTCTGAGCTCCGTTGCTGGCAAAGAACTGAAAGTGACATACATTCCTGTGGGGAAACACAGGGCTTTGCTAGGATTTCTCTAGGCAGTGTGTTTTCCCTGGGCCTCACTGTAGCAACACGATCTCGCCAGGGCAACACTGCATGGCACTTCCTCTGCCAGGAGAGAGCTGCTTCTTTGTAGTTTCTGCTGGGAAACCTTGCTTTGGCAAGTGCGAATTGACCGCATTCAGGCAGAAAGAAAAGAGAATAGCAAGAGGCCTTTTCTCCCCGGCTGCTCTGCCAAGCCCTTCCAGCTCAAACTATGTCGTTGCTCCTCTGGAAGGATCCCTGCACCGCGGCGTAGTTTTTCCGAAGAAGCCCTGCGTTTGCACGAGCAAATGAGGAATTCGTGGCAGGAAAGAGGAAGGAAAGGAAGTTTCTCTCCCTCAGCCTGCTTTGCTCAGAGGACTGGATGAAGTCAGGGAGTTCTCCCTTTCACTGAGAAACGTGCGGGCTGCTGTTGCCTGGGCGCTCTCTTCTTTGCAAAAGAGTCTGCAGTTCCACGCTTTGAACCGTGGAAAGGCGCCGGGCTCTGCTAAGATTTCCCCCGGCGCTTCGTTTGCCCTGGGCCAAAGCGAGCCTTCACAATAGCTGAACGCTAACACTGCATACTCGTTCCACTTCCAGAACCGGGCTACGGCGAGGCAGTTCTCCGGGGGAAAACGGCCCTTCGCGAAGGGCAGATCTGCCGAGCTCATTGCGGGAAAGCGAAAGCAAAGGACGCTTTTCTCCCTCTAACCGCTTTCGTCAGAGGAACGGGGGAAGTCACAGTGTTCTTTCTCTCCCTGAGATACACACAATCTGACGTTGCCTCTGAGCTCCGTTGCTGGCAAAGAACTGAAAGTGACATACATTCCTGTGGGGAAACACAGGGCTTTGCTAGGATTTCTCTAGGCAGTGTGTTTTCCCTGGGCCTCACTGTAGCAACACGATCTCGCCAGGGCAACACTGCATGGCACTTCCTCTGCCAGGAGAGAGCTGCTGCTTTGTAGTTTGTGCTGGGAAACCTTGCTTTGGCAAGTGCGAATTGACCGCATTCAGGCAGAAAGAAAAGAGAATAGCAAGAGGCCTTTTCTCCCCGGCTGCTCTGCCAAGCCCTTCCAGCTCAAACTATGTCGTTGCTCCTCTGGAAGGATCCCTGCACCGCGGCGTAGTTTTTCCGAAGAAGCCCTGCGTTTGCAAGAGCAAATGAGGAATTCGTGGCAGGAAAGAGGAAGGAAAGAAAGTTTCTCTCCCTCTGCCTGCTTTGCTCAGAGGACCGGATGAAGTCAGGGAGTTCTCCCTTTCACTGAGAAACGTGCGGGCTGCTGTTGCCTGGGCGCTCTCTTCTTTGCAAAAGAGTCTGCAGTTCCACGCTTTGAACCGTGGAAAGGCGCCGGGCTCTGCTAAGATTTCCCCCGGCGCTTCGTTTGCCCTGGGCCAAAGCGAGCCTTCACAATAGCTGAACGCTAACACTGCATACTCGTTCCACTTCCAGAACCGGGCTACGGCGAGCAGTTCTCCGGGGAAAACGGCCCTTCGCGAAGGGCAGATCTGCCGAGCTCATTGCGGGAAACCGAAAGCAAAGGACGCTTTTCTCCCTCTAACCGCTTTCGTCAGACGAACGGGGGAAGTCACAGTGTTCTTTCTCTCCCTGAGATACACACAGTCTGACGTTGCCTCTGAGCTCCGTTGCTGGCAAAGAACTGAAAGTGACATACATTCCTGTGGGGAAACACAGGGCTTTGCTAGGATTTCTCTAGGCAGTGTGTTTTCCCTGGGCCTCACTGTAGCAACACTATCTCGCCAGGGCAACACTGCATGGCACTTCCTCTGCCAGGAGAGAGCTGCTGCTTTGTAGTTTGTGCTGGGAAACCTTGCTTTGGCAAGTGCGAATTGACCGCATTCAGGCAGAAAGAAAAGAGAATAGCAAGAGGCCTTTTCTCCCCGGCTGCTCTGCCAAGCCCTTCCAGCTCAAACTATGTCGTTGCTCCTCTGGAAGGATCCCTGCACCGCGGCGTAGTTTTTCCGAAGAAGCCCTGCGTTTGCAAGAGCAAATGAGGAATTCGTGGCAGGAAAGAGGAAGGAAAGAAAGTTTCTCTCCCTCTGCCTGCTTTGCTCAGAGGACCGGATGAAGTCAGGGAGTTCTCCCTTTCACTGAGAAACGTGCGGGCTGCTGTTGCCTGGGCGCTCTCTTCTTTGCAAAAGAGTCTGCAGTTCCACGCTTTGAACCGTGGAAAGGCGCCGGGCTCTGCTAAGATTTCCCCCGGCGCTTCGTTTGCCCTGGGCCAAAGCGAGCCTTCACAATAGCTGAACGCTAACACTGCATACTCGTTCCACTTCCAGAACCGGGCTACGGCGAGGCAGTTCTCCGGGGGAAAACGGCCCTTCGCGAAGGGCAGATCTGCCGAGCTCATTGCGGGAAAGCGAAAGCAAAGGACGCTTTTCTCCCTCTAACCGCTTTCGTCAGAGGAACGGGGGAAGTCACAGTGTTCTTTCTCTCCCTGAGATACACACAATCTGACGTTGCCTCTGAGCTCCGTTGCTGGCAAAGAACTGAAAGTGACATACATTCCTGTGGGGAAACACAGGGCTTTGCTAGGATTTCTCTAGGCAGTGTGTTTTCCCTGGGCCTCACTGTAGCAACACGATCTCGCCAGGGCAACACTGCATGGCACTTCCTCTGCCAGGAGAGAGCTGCTTCTTTGTAGTTTCTGCTGGGAAACCTTGCTTTGGCAAGTGCGAATTGACCGCATTCAGGCAGAAAGAAAAGAGAATAGCAAGAGGCCTTTTCTCCCCGGCTGCTCTGCCAAGCCCTTCCAGCTCAAACTATGTCGTTGCTCCTCTGGAAGGATCCCTGCACCGCGGCGTAGTTTTTCCGAAGAAGCCCTGCGTTTGCACGAGCAAATGAGGAATTCGTGGCAGGAAAGAGGAAGGAAAGGAAGTTTCTCTCCCTCAGCCTGCTTTGCTCAGAGGACTGGATGAAGTCAGGGAGTTCTCCCTTTCACTGAGAAACGTGCGGGCTGCTGTTGCCTGGGCGCTCTCTTCTTTGCAAAAGAGTCTGCAGTTCCACGCTTTGAACCGTGGAAAGGCGCCGGGCTCTGCTAAGATTTCCCCCGGCGCTTCGTTTGCCCTGGGCCAAAGCGAGCCTTCACAATAGCTGAACGCTAACACTGCATACTCGTTCCACTTCCAGAACCGGGCTACGGCGAGGCAGTTCTCCGGGGGAAAACGGCCCTTCGCGAAGGGCAGATCTGCCGAGCTCATTGCGGGAAAGCGAAAGCAAAGGACGCTTTTCTCCCTCTAACCGCTTTCGTCAGAGGAACGGGGGAAGTCACAGTGTTCTTTCTCTCCCTGAGATACACACAATCTGACGTTGCCTCTGAGCTCCGTTGCTGGCAAAGAACTGAAAGTGACATACATTCCTGTGGGGAAACACAGGGCTTTGCTAGGATTTCTCTAGGCAGTGTGTTTTCCCTGGGCCTCACTGTAGCAACACGATCTCGCCAGGGCAACACTGCATGGCACTTCCTCTGCCAGGAGAGAGCTGCTGCTTTGTAGTTTCTGCTGGGAAACCTTGCTTTGGCAAGTGCGAATTGACCGCATTCAGGCAGAAAGAAAAGAGAATAGCAAGAGGCCTTTTCTCCCCGGCTGCTCTGCCAAGCCCTTCCAGCTCAAACTATGTCGTTGCTCCTCTGGAAGGATCCCTGCACCGCGGCGTAGTTTTTCCGAAGAAGCCCTGCGTTTGCAAGAGCAAATGAGGAATTCGTGGCAGGAAAGAGGAAGGAAAGAAAGTTTCTCTCCCTCTGCCTGCTTTGCTCAGAGGACCGGATGAAGTCAGGGAGTTCTCCCTTTCACTGAGAAACGTGCGGGCTGCTGTTGCCTGGGCGCTCTCTTCTTTGCAAAAGAGTCTGCAGTTCCACGCTTTGAACCGTGGAAAGGCGCCGGGCTCTGCTAAGATTTCCCCCGGCGCTTCGTTTGCCCTGGGCCAAAGCGAGCCTTCACAATAGCTGAACGCTAACACTGCATACTCGTTCCACTTCCAGAACCGGGCTACGGCGAGGCAGTTCTCCGGGGGAAAACGGCCCTTCGCGAAGGGCAGATCTGCCGAGCTCATTGCGGGAAAGCGAAAGCAAAGGACGCTTTTCTCCCTCTAACCGCTTTCGTCAGAGGAACGGGGGAAGTCACAGTGTTCTTTCTCTCCCTGAGATACACACAATCTGACGTTGCCTCTGAGCTCCGTTGCTGGCAAAGAACTGAAAGTGACATACATTCCTGTGGGGAAACACAGGGCTTTGCTAGGATTTCTCTAGGCAGTGTGTTTTCCCTGGGCCTCACTGTAGCAACACGATCTCGCCAGGGCAACACTGCATGGCACTTCCTCTGCCAGGAGAGAGCTGCTTCTTTGTAGTTTCTGCTGGGAAACCTTGCTTTGGCAAGTGCGAATTGACCGCATTCAGGCAGAAAGAAAAGAGAATAGCAAGAGGCCTTTTCTCCCCGGCTGCTCTGCCAAGCCCTTCCAGCTCAAACTATGTCGTTGCTCCTCTGGAAGGATCCCTGCACCGCGGCGTAGTTTTTCCGAAGAAGCCCTGCGTTTGCACGAGCAAATGAGGAATTCGTGGCAGGAAAGAGGAAGGAAAGGAAGTTTCTCTCCCTCAGCCTGCTTTGCTCAGAGGACTGGATGAAGTCAGGGAGTTCTCCCTTTCACTGAGAAACGTGCGGGCTGCTGTTGCCTGGGCGCTCTCTTCTTTGCAAAAGAGTCTGCAGTTCCACGCTTTGAACCGTGGAAAGGCGCCGGGCTCTGCTAAGATTTCCCCCGGCGCTTCGTTTGCCCTGGGCCAAAGCGAGCCTTCACAATAGCTGAACGCTAACACTGCATACTCGTTCCACTTCCAGAACCGGGCTACGGCGAGGCAGTTCTCCGGGGGAAAACGGCCCTTCGCGAAGGGCAGATCTGCTGAGCTCATTGCGAGAAAGCGAAAGCAAAGGACGCTTTTCTCCCTCTAACCGCTTTCGTCAGAGGAACGGGGGAAGTCACAGTGTTCTTTCTCTCCCTGAGATACACACAATCTGACGTTGCCTCTGAGCTCCGTTGCTGGCAAAGAACTGAAAGTGACATACATTCCTGTGGGGAAACACAGGGCTTTGCTAGGATTTCTCTAGGCAGTGTGTTTTCCCTGGGCCTCACTGTAGCAACACGATCTCGCCAGGGCAGAACTGCATGGGATTTCCTCTGCCAGGAGAGAGCTGCTGCTTTGTAGTTTGTGCTGGGAAACCTTGCTTTGGCAAGTGCGAATTGACCGCATTCAGGCAGAAAGAAAAGAGAATAGCAAGAGGCCTTTTCTCCCCGGCTGCTCTGCCAAGCCCTTCCAGCTCAAACTATGTCGTTGCTCCTCTGGAAGGATCCCTGCACCGCGGCGTAGTTTTTCCGAAGAAGCCCTGCGTTTGCACGAGCAAATGAGGAATTCGTGGCAGGAAAGAGGAAGGAAAGAAAGTTTCTCTCCCTCTGCCTGCTTTGCTCAGAGGACCGGATGAAGTCAGGGAGTTCTCCCTTTCACTGAGAAACGTGCGGGCTGCTGTTGCCTGGGCGCTCTCTTCTTTGCCAAAGAGTCTGCAGTTCCACGCTTTGAACCGTGGAAAGGCGCCGGGCTCTGCTAAGATTTCCCCCGGCGCTTCGTTTGCCCTGGGCCAAAGCGAGCCTTCACAATAGCTGAACGCTAACACTGCATACTCGTTCCACTTCCAGAACCGGGCTACGGCGAGGCAGTTCTCTGGGGGAAAACGGCCCTTCGCGAAGGGCAGATCTGCCGAGCTCATTGCGGGAAACCGAAAGCAAAGGACGCTTTTCTCCCTCTAACCGCTTTCGTCAGAGGAACGGGGGAAGTCACAGTGTTCTTTCTCTCCCTGAGATACACACAGTCTGACGTTGCCTCTGAGCTCCGTTGCTGGCAAAGAACTGAAAGTGACATACATTCCTGTGGGGAAACACAGGGCTTTGCTAGGATTTCTCTAGGCAGTGTGTTTTCCCTGGGCCTCACTGTAGCAACACTATCTCGCCAGGGCAACACTGCATGGCACTTCCTCTGCCAGGAGAGAGCTGCTGCTTTGTAGTTTGTGCTGGGAAACCTTGCTTTGGCAAGTGCGAATTGACCGCATTCAGGCAGAAAGAAAAGAGAATAGCAAGAGGCCTTTTCTCCCCGGCTGCTCTGCCAAGCCCTTCCAGCTCAAACTATGTCGTTGCTCCTCTGGAAGGATCCCTGCACCGCGGCGTAGTTTTTCCGAAGAAGCCCTGCGTTTGCAAGAGCAAATGAGGAATTCGTGGCAGGAAAGAGGAAGGAAAGAAAGTTTCTCTCCCTCTGCCTGCTTTGCTCAGAGGACCGGATGAAGTCAGGGAGTTCTCCCTTTCACTGAGAAACGTGCGGGCTGCTGTTGCCTGGGCGCTCTCTTCTTTGCAAAAGAGTCTGCAGTTCCACGCTTTGAACCGTGGAAAGGCGCCGGGCTCTGCTAAGATTTCCCCCGGCGCTTCGTTTGCCCTGGGCCAAAGCGAGCCTTCACAATAGCTGAACGCTAACACTGCATACTCGTTCCACTTCCAGAACCGGGCTACGGCGAGGCAGTTCTCCGGGGGAAAACGGCCCTTCGCGAAGGGCAGATCTGCCGAGCTCATTGCGGGAAAGCGAAAGCAAAGGACGCTTTTCTCCCTCTAACCGCTTTCGTCAGAGGAACGGGGGAAGTCACAGTGTTCTTTCTCTCCCTGAGATACACACAATCTGACGTTGCCTCTGAGCTCCGTTGCTGGCAAAGAACTGAAAGTGACATACATTCCTGTGGGGAAACACAGGGCTTTGCTAGGATTTCTCTAGGCAGTGTGTTTTCCCTGGGCCTCACTGTAGCAACACGATCTCGCCAGGGCAACACTGCATGGCACTTCCTCTGCCAGGAGAGAGCTGCTTCTTTGTAGTTTCTGCTGGGAAACCTTGCTTTGGCAAGTGCGAATTGACCGCATTCAGGCAGAAAGAAAAGAGAATAGCAAGAGGCCTTTTCTCCCCGGCTGCTCTGCCAAGCCCTTCCAGCTCAAACTATGTCGTTGCTCCTCTGGAAGGATCCCTGCACCGCGGCGTAGTTTTTCCGAAGAAGCCCTGCGTTTGCACGAGCAAATGAGGAATTCGTGGCAGGAAAGAGGAAGGAAAGGAAGTTTCTCTCCCTCAGCCTGCTTTGCTCAGAGGACTGGATGAAGTCAGGGAGTTCTCCCTTTCACTGAGAAACGTGCGGGCTGCTGTTGCCTGGGCGCTCTCTTCTTTGCAAAAGAGTCTGCAGTTCCACGCTTTGAACCGTGGAAAGGCGCCGGGCTCTGCTAAGATTTCCCCCGGCGCTTCGTTTGCCCTGGGCCAAAGCGAGCCTTCACAATAGCTGAACGCTAACACTGCATACTCGTTCCACTTCCAGAACCGGGCTACGGCGAGGCAGTTCTCCGGGGGAAAACGGCCCTTCGCGAAGGGCAGATCTGCCGAGCTCATTGCGGGAAAGCGAAAGCAAAGGACGCTTTTCTCCCTCTAACCGCTTTCGTCAGAGGAACGGGGGAAGTCACAGTGTTCTTTCTCTCCCTGAGATACACACAATCTGACGTTGCCTCTGAGCTCCGTTGCTGGCAAAGAACTGAAAGTGACATACATTCCTGTGGGGAAACACAGGGCTTTGCTAGGATTTCTCTAGGCAGTGTGTTTTCCCTGGGCCTCACTGTAGCAACACGATCTCGCCAGGGCAACACTGCATGGCACTTCCTCTGCCAGGAGAGAGCTGCTGCTTTGTAGTTTCTGCTGGGAAACCTTGCTTTGGCAAGTGCGAATTGACCGCATTCAGGCAGAAAGAAAAGAGAATAGCAAGAGGCCTTTTCTCCCCGGCTGCTCTGCCAAGCCCTTCCAGCTCAAACTATGTCGTTGCTCCTCTGGAAGGATCCCTGCACCGCGGCGTAGTTTTTCCGAAGAAGCCCTGCGTTTGCACGAGCAAATGAGGAATTCGTGGCAGGAAAGAGGAAGGAAAGAAAGTTTCTCTCCCTCTGCCTGCTTTGCTCAGAGGACCGGATGAAGTCAGGGAGTTCTCCCTTTCACTGAGAAACGTGCGGGCTGCTGTTGCCTGGGCGCTCTCTTCTCTGCAAAAGAGTCTGCAATTCCACGCTTTGAACCGTGGAAAGGCGCCGGGCTCTGCTAAGATTTCCCCCGGCGCTTCGTTTACCCTGGGCCAAAGCGAGCCTTCACAATAGCTGAACGCTAACACTGCATACTCGTTCCACTTCCAGAACCGGGCTACGGCGAGCAGTTCTCCGGGGAAAACGGCCCTTCGCGAAGGGCAGATCTGCCGAGCTCATTGCGGGAAAGCGAAAGCAAAGGACGCTTTTCTCCCTCTAACCGCTTTCGTCAGAGGAACGGGGGAAGTCACAGTGTTCTTTCTCTCCCTGAGATACACACAGTCTGACGTTGCCTCTGAGCTCCGTTGCTGGCAAAGAACTGAAAGTGACATACATTCCTGTGGGGAAACACAGGGCTTTGCTAGGATTTCTCTAGGCAGTGTGTTTTCCCTGGGCCTCACTGTAGCAACACTATCTCGCCAGGGCAACACTGCATGGCACTTCCTCTGCCAGGAGAGAGCTGCTGCTTTGTAGTTTGTGCTGGGAAACCTTGCTTTGGCAAGTGCGAATTGACCGCATTCAGGCAGAAAGAAAAGAGAATAGCAAGAGGCCTTTTCTCCCCGGCTGCTCTGCCAAGCCCTTCCAGCTCAAACTATGTCGTTGCTCCTCTGGAAGGATCCCTGCACCGCGGCGTAGTTTTTCCGAAGAAGCCCTGCGTTTGCAAGAGCAAATGAGGAATTCGTGGCAGGAAAGAGGAAGGAAAGAAAGTTTCTCTCCCTCTGCCTGCTTTGCTCAGAGGACCGGATGAAGTCAGGGAGTTCTCCCTTTCACTGAGAAACGTGCGGGCTGCTGTTGCCTGGGCGCTCTCTTCTTTGCAAAAGAGTCTGCAGTTCCACGCTTTGAACCGTGGAAAGGCGCCGGGCTCTGCTAAGATTTCCCCCGGCGCTTCGTTTGCCCTGGGCCAAAGCGAGCCTTCACAATAGCTGAACGCTAACACTGCATACTCGTTCCACTTCCAGAACCGGGCTACGGCGAGGCAGTTCTCCGGGGGAAAACGGCCCTTCGCGAAGGGCAGATCTGCCGAGCTCATTGCGGGAAAGCGAAAGCAAAGGACGCTTTTCTCCCTCTAACCGCTTTCGTCAGAGGAACGGGGGAAGTCACAGTGTTCTTTCTCTCCCTGAGATACACACAATCTGACGTTGCCTCTGAGCTCCGTTGCTGGCAAAGAACTGAAAGTGACATACATTCCTGTGGGGAAACACAGGGCTTTGCTAGGATTTCTCTAGGCAGTGTGTTTTCCCTGGGCCTCACTGTAGCAACACGATCTCGCCAGGGCAACACTGCATGGCACTTCCTCTGCCAGGAGAGAGCTGCTTCTTTGTAGTTTCTGCTGGGAAACCTTGCTTTGGCAAGTGCGAATTGACCGCATTCAGGCAGAAAGAAAAGAGAATAGCAAGAGGCCTTTTCTCCCCGGCTGCTCTGCCAAGCCCTTCCAGCTCAAACTATGTCGTTGCTCCTCTGGAAGGATCCCTGCACCGCGGCGTAGTTTTTCCGAAGAAGCCCTGCGTTTGCACGAGCAAATGAGGAATTCGTGGCAGGAAAGAGGAAGGAAAGGAAGTTTCTCTCCCTCAGCCTGCTTTGCTCAGAGGACTGGATGAAGTCAGGGAGTTCTCCCTTTCACTGAGAAACGTGCGGGCTGCTGTTGCCTGGGCGCTCTCTTCTTTGCAAAAGAGTCTGCAGTTCCACGCTTTGAACCGTGGAAAGGCGCCGGGCTCTGCTAAGATTTCCCCCGGCGCTTCGTTTGCCCTGGGCCAAAGCGAGCCTTCACAATAGCTGAACGCTAACACTGCATACTCGTTCCACTTCCAGAACCGGGCTACGGCGAGGCAGTTCTCCGGGGGAAAACGGCCCTTCGCGAAGGGCAGATCTGCCGAGCTCATTGCGGGAAAGCGAAAGCAAAGGACGCTTTTCTCCCTCTAACCGCTTTCGTCAGAGGAACGGGGGAAGTCACAGTGTTCTTTCTCTCCCTGAGATACACACAATCTGACGTTGCCTCTGAGCTCCGTTGCTGGCAAAGAACTGAAAGTGACATACATTCCTGTGGGGAAACACAGGGCTTTGCTAGGATTTCTCTAGGCAGTGTGTTTTCCCTGGGCCTCACTGTAGCAACACTATCTCGCCAGGGCAACACTGCATGGCACTTCCTCTGCCAGGAGAGAGCTGCTTCTTTGTAGTTTCTGCTGGGAAACCTTGCTTTGGCAAGTGCGAATTGACCGCATTCAGGCAGAAAGAAAAGAGAATAGCAAGAGGCCTTTTCTCCCCGGCTGCTCTGCCAAGCCCTTCCAGCTCAAACTATGTCGTTGCTCCTCTGGAAGGATCCCTGCACCGCGGCGTAGTTTTTCCGAAGAAGCCCTGCGTTTGCACGAGCAAATGAGGAATTCGTGGCAGGAAAGAGGAAGGAAAGGAAGTTTCTCTCCCTCAGCCTGCTTTGCTCAGAGGACTGGATGAAGTCAGGGAGTTCTCCCTTTCACTGAGAAACGTGCGGGCTGCTGTTGCCTGGGCGCTCTCTTCTTTGCAAAAGAGTCTGCAGTTCCACGCTTTGAACCGTGGAAAGGCGCCGGGCTCTGCTAAGATTTCCCCCGGCGCTTCGTTTGCCCTGGGCCAAAGCGAGCCTTCACAATAGCTGAACGCTAACACTGCATACTCGTTCCACTTCCAGAACCGGGCTACGGCGAGGCAGTTCTCCGGGGGAAAACGGCCCTTCGCGAAGGGCAGATCTGCCGAGCTCATTGCGGGAAAGCGAAAGCAAAGGACGCTTTTCTCCCTCTAACCGCTTTCGTCAGAGGAACGGGGGAAGTCACAGTGTTCTTTCTCTCCCTGAGATACACACAATCTGACGTTGCCTCTGAGCTCCGTTGCTGGCAAAGAACTGAAAGTGACATACATTCCTGTGGGGAAACACAGGGCTTTGCTAGGATTTCTCTAGGCAGTGTGTTTTCCCTGGGCCTCACTGTAGCAACACGATCTCGCCAGGGCAACACTGCATGGCACTTCCTCTGCCAGGAGAGAGCTGCTGCTTTGTAGTTTCTGCTGGGAAACCTTGCTTTGGCAAGTGCGAATTGACCGCATTCAGGCAGAAAGAAAAGAGAATAGCAAGAGGCCTTTTCTCCCCGGCTGCTCTGCCAAGCCCTTCCAGCTCAAACTATGTCGTTGCTCCTCTGGAAGGATCCCTGCACCGCGGCGTAGTTTTTCCGAAGAAGCCCTGCGTTTGCAAGAGCAAATGAGGAATTCGTGGCAGGAAAGAGGAAGGAAAGAAAGTTTCTCTCCCTCTGCCTGCTTTGCTCAGAGGACCGGATGAAGTCAGGGAGTTCTCCCTTTCACTGAGAAACGTGCGGGCTGCTGTTGCCTGGGCGCTCTCTTCTTTGCAAAAGAGTCTGCAGTTCCACGCTTTGAACCGTGGAAAGGCGCCGGGCTCTGCTAAGATTTCCCCCGGCGCTTCGTTTGCCCTGGGCCAAAGCGAGCCTTCACAATAGCTGAACGCTAACACTGCATACTCGTTCCACTTCCAGAACCGGGCTACGGCGAGCAGTTCTCCGGGGAAAACGGCCCTTCGCGAAGGGCAGATCTGCCGAGCTCATTGCGGGAAAGCGAAAGCAAAGGACGCTTTTCTCCCTCTAACCGCTTTCGTCAGACGAACGGGGGAAGTCACAGTGTTCTTTCTCTCCCTGAGATACACACAGTCTGACGTTGCCTCTGAGCTCCGTTGCTGGCAAAGAACTGAAAGTGACATACATTCCTGTGGGGAAACACAGGGCTTTGCTAGGATTTCTCTAGGCAGTGTGTTTTCCCTGGGCCTCACTGTAGCAACACTATCTCGCCAGGGCAACACTGCATGGCACTTCCTCTGCCAGGAGAGAGCTGCTTCTTTGTAGTTTCTGCTGGGAAACCTTGCTTTGGCAAGTGCGAATTGACCGCATTCAGGCAGAAAGAAAAGAGAATAGCAAGAGGCCTTTTCTCCCCGGCTGCTCTGCCAAGCCCTTCCAGCTCAAACTATGTCGTTGCTCCTCTGGAAGGATCCCTGCACCGCGGCGTAGTTTTTCCGAAGAAGCCCTGCGTTTGCAAGAGCAAATGAGGAATTCGTGGCAGGAAAGAGGAAGGAAAGAAAGTTTCTCTCCCTCTGCCTGCTTTGCTCAGAGGACTGGATGAAGTCAGGGAGTTCTCCCTTTCACTGAGAAACGTGCGGGCTGCTGTTGCCTGGGCGCTCTCTTCTTTGCAAAAGAGTCTGCAGTTCCACGCTTTGAACCGTGGAAAGGCGCCGGGCTCTGCTAAGATTTCCCCCGGCGCTTCGTTTGCCCTGGGCCAAAGCGAGCCTTCACAATAGCTGAACGCTAACACTGCATACTCGTTCCACTTCCAGAACCGGGCTACGGCGAGGCAGTTCTCCGGGGGAAAACGGCCCTTCGCGAAGGGCAGATCTGCCGAGCTCATTGCGGGAAAGCGAAAGCAAAGGACGCTTTTCTCCCTCTAACCGCTTTCGTCAGAGGAACGGGGGAAGTCACAGTGTTCTTTCTCTCCCTGAGATACACACAATCTGACGTTGCCTCTGAGCTCCGTTGCTGGCAAAGAACTGAAAGTGACATACATTCCTGTGGGGAAACACAGGGCTTTGCTAGGATTTCTCTAGGCAGTGTGTTTTCCCTGGGCCTCACTGTAGCAACACTATCTCGCCAGGGCAACACTGCATGGCACTTCCTCTGCCAGGAGAGAGCTGCTTCTTTGTAGTTTCTGCTGGGAAACCTTGCTTTGGCAAGTGCGAATTGACCGCATTCAGGCAGAAAGAAAAGAGAATAGCAAGAGGCCTTTTCTCCCCGGCTGCTCTGCCAAGCCCTTCCAGCTCAAACTATGTCGTTGCTCCTCTGGAAGGATCCCTGCACCGCGGCGTAGTTTTTCCGAAGAAGCCCTGCGTTTGCACGAGCAAATGAGGAATTCGTGGCAGGAAAGAGGAAGGAAAGGAAGTTTCTCTCCCTCTGCCTGCTTTGCTCAGAGGACCGGATGAAGTCAGGGAGTTCTCCCTTTCACTGAGAAACGTGCGGGCTGCTGTTGCCTGGGCGCTCTCTTCTTTGCCAAAGAGTCTGCAGTTCCACGCTTTGAACCGTGGAAAGGCGCCGGGCTCTGCTAAGATTTCCCCCGGCGCTTCGTTTGCCCTGGGCCAAAGCGAGCCTTCACAATAGCTGAACGCTAACACTGCATACTCGTTCCACTTCCAGAACCGGGCTACGGCGAGGCAGTTCTCTGGGGGAAAACGGCCCTTCGCGAAGGGCAGATCTGCCGAGCTCATTGCGGGAAAGCGAAAGCAAAGGACGCTTTTCGCCCTCTAACCGCTTTCGTCAGAGGAACTGGGGAAGTCACAGTGTTCTTTCTCTCCCTGAGATACACACAATCTGACGTTGCCTCTGAGCTCCGTTGCTGGCAAAGAACTGAAAGTGACATACATTCCTGTGGGGAAACACAGGGCTTTGCTAGGATTTCTCTAGGCAGTGTGTTTTCCCTGGGCCTCACTGTAGCAACACGATCTCGCCAGGGCAGAACTGCATGGGATTTCCTCTGCCAGGAGAGAGCTGCTGCTTTGTAGTTTGTGCTGGGAAACCTTGCTTTGGCAAGTGCGAATTGACCGCATTCAGGCAGAAAGAAAAGAGAATAGCAAGAGGCCTTTTCTCCCCGGCTGCTCTGCCAAGCCCTTCCAGCTCAAACTATGTCGTTGCTCCTCTGGAAGGATCCCTGCACCGCGGCGTAGTTTTTCCGAAGAAGCCCTGCGTTTGCACGAGCAAATGAGGAATTCGTGGCAGGAAAGAGGAAGGAAAGAAAGTTTCTCTCCCTCTGCCTGCTTTGCTCAGAGGACCGGATGAAGTCAGGGAGTTCTCCCTTTCACTGAGAAACGTGCGGGCTGCTGTTGCCTGGGCGCTCTCTTCTCTGCAAAAGAGTCTGCAATTCCACGCTTTGAACCGTGGAAAGGCGCCGGGCTCTGCTAAGATTTCCCCCGGCGCTTCGTTTACCCTGGGCCAAAGCGAGCCTTCACAATAGCTGAACGCTAACACTGCATACTCGTTCCACTTCCAGAACCGGGCTACGGCGAGCAGTTCTCCGGGGAAAACGGCCCTTCGCGAAGGGCAGATCTGCCGAGCTCATTGCGGGAAAGCGAAAGCAAAGGACGCTTTTCTCCCTCTAACCGCTTTCGTCAGAGGAACGGGGGAAGTCACAGTGTTCTTTCTCTCCCTGAGATACACACAGTCTGACGTTGCCTCTGAGCTCCGTTGCTGGCAAAGAACTGAAAGTGACATACATTCCTGTGGGGAAACACAGGGCTTTGCTAGGATTTCTCTAGGCAGTGTGTTTTCCCTGGGCCTCACTGTAGCAACACTATCTCGCCAGGGCAACACTGCATGGCACTTCCTCTGCCAGGAGAGAGCTGCTGCTTTGTAGTTTGTGCTGGGAAACCTTGCTTTGGCAAGTGCGAATTGACCGCATTCAGGCAGAAAGAAAAGAGAATAGCAAGAGGCCTTTTCTCCCCGGCTGCTCTGCCAAGCCCTTCCAGCTCAAACTATGTCGTTGCTCCTCTGGAAGGATCCCTGCACCGCGGCGTAGTTTTTCCGAAGAAGCCCTGCGTTTGCAAGAGCAAATGAGGAATTCGTGGCAGGAAAGAGGAAGGAAAGAAAGTTTCTCTCCCTCTGCCTGCTTTGCTCAGAGGACCGGATGAATTCAGGGAGTTCTCCCTTTCACTGAGAAACGTGCGGGCTGCTGTTGCCTGGGCGCTCTCTTCTTTGCAAAAGAGTCTGCAGTTCCACGCTTTGAACCGTGGAAAGGCGCCGGGCTCTGCTAAGATTTCCCCCGGCGCTTCGTTTGCCCTGGGCCAAAGCGAGCCTTCACAATAGCTGAACGCTAACACTGCATACTCGTTCCACTTCCAGAACCGGGCTACGGCGAGGCAGTTCTCCGGGGGAAAACGGCCCTTCGCGAAGGGCAGATCTGCCGAGCTCATTGCGGGAAAGCGAAAGCAAAGGACGCTTTTCTCCCTCTAACCGCTTTCGTCAGAGGAACGGGGGAAGTCACAGTGTTCTTTCTCTCCCTGAGATACACACAATCTGACGTTGCCTCTGAGCTCCGTTGCTGGCAAAGAACTGAAAGTGACATACATTCCTGTGGGGAAACACAGGGCTTTGCTAGGATTTCTCTAGGCAGTGTGTTTTCCCTGGGCCTCACTGTAGCAACACGATCTCGCCAGGGCAACACTGCATGGCACTTCCTCTGCCAGGAGAGAGCTGCTTCTTTGTAGTTTCTGCTGGGAAACCTTGCTTTGGCAAGTGCGAATTGACCGCATTCAGGCAGAAAGAAAAGAGAATAGCAAGAGGCCTTTTCTCCCCGGCTGCTCTGCCAAGCCCTTCCAGCTCAAACTATGTCGTTGCTCCTCTGGAAGGATCCCTGCACCGCGGCGTAGTTTTTCCGAAGAAGCCCTGCGTTTGCACGAGCAAATGAGGAATTCGTGGCAGGAAAGAGGAAGGAAAGGAAGTTTCTCTCCCTCAGCCTGCTTTGCTCAGAGGACTGGATGAAGTCAGGGAGTTCTCCCTTTCACTGAGAAACGTGCGGGCTGCTGTTGCCTGGGCGCTCTCTTCTTTGCAAAAGAGTCTGCAGTTCCACGCTTTGAACCGTGGAAAGGCGCCGGGCTCTGCTAAGATTTCCCCCGGCGCTTCGTTTGCCCTGGGCCAAAGCGAGCCTTCACAATAGCTGAACGCTAACACTGCATACTCGTTCCACTTCCAGAACCGGGCTACGGCGAGGCAGTTCTCCGGGGGAAAACGGCCCTTCGCGAAGGGCAGATCTGCCGAGCTCATTGCGGGAAAGCGAAAGCAAAGGACGCTTTTCTCCCTCTAACCGCTTTCGTCAGAGGAACGGGGGAAGTCACAGTGTTCTTTCTCTCCCTGAGATACACACAATCTGACGTTGCCTCTGAGCTCCGTTGCTGGCAAAGAACTGAAAGTGACATACATTCCTGTGGGGAAACACAGGGCTTTGCTAGGATTTCTCTAGGCAGTGTGTTTTCCCTGGGCCTCACTGTAGCAACACTATCTCGCCAGGGCAACACTGCATGGCACTTCCTCTGCCAGGAGAGAGCTGCTTCTTTGTAGTTTCTGCTGGGAAACCTTGCTTTGGCAAGTGCGAATTGACCGCATTCAGGCAGAAAGAAAAGAGAATAGCAAGAGGCCTTTTCTCCCCGGCTGCTCTGCCAAGCCCTTCCAGCTCAAACTATGTCGTTGCTCCTCTGGAAGGATCCCTGCACCGCGGCGTAGTTTTTCCGAAGAAGCCCTGCGTTTGCACGAGCAAATGAGGAATTCGTGGCAGGAAAGAGGAAGGAAAGGAAGTTTCTCTCCCTCAGCCTGCTTTGCTCAGAGGACTGGATGAAGTCAGGGAGTTCTCCCTTTCACTGAGAAACGTGCGGGCTGCTGTTGCCTGGGCGCTCTCTTCTTTGCAAAAGAGTCTGCAGTTCCACGCTTTGAACCGTGGAAAGGCGCCGGGCTCTGCTAAGATTTCCCCCGGCGCTTCGTTTGCCCTGGGCCAAAGCGAGCCTTCACAATAGCTGAACGCTAACACTGCATACTCGTTCCACTTCCAGAACCGGGCTACGGCGAGGCAGTTCTCCGGGGGAAAACGGCCCTTCGCGAAGGGCAGATCTGCCGAGCTCATTGCGGGAAAGCGAAAGCAAAGGACGCTTTTCTCCCTCTAACCGCTTTCGTCAGAGGAACGGGGGAAGTCACAGTGTTCTTTCTCTCCCTGAGATACACACAATCTGACGTTGCCTCTGAGCTCCGTTGCTGGCAAAGAACTGAAAGTGACATACATTCCTGTGGGGAAACACAGGGCTTTGCTAGGATTTCTCTAGGCAGTGTGTTTTCCCTGGGCCTCACTGTAGCAACACGATCTCGCCAGGGCAACACTGCATGGCACTTCCTCTGCCAGGAGAGAGCTGCTGCTTTGTAGTTTCTGCTGGGAAACCTTGCTTTGGCAAGTGCGAATTGACCGCATTCAGGCAGAAAGAAAAGAGAATAGCAAGAGGCCTTTTCTCCCCGGCTGCTCTGCCAAGCCCTTCCAGCTCAAACTATGTCGTTGCTCCTCTGGAAGGATCCCTGCACCGCGGCGTAGTTTTTCCGAAGAAGCCCTGCGTTTGCAAGAGCAAATGAGGAATTCGTGGCAGGAAAGAGGAAGGAAAGAAAGTTTCTCTCCCTCTGCCTGCTTTGCTCAGAGGACCGGATGAAGTCAGGGAGTTCTCCCTTTCACTGAGAAACGTGCGGGCTGCTGTTGCCTGGGCGCTCTCTTCTTTGCAAAAGAGTCTGCAGTTCCACGCTTTGAACCGTGGAAAGGCGCCGGGCTCTGCTAAGATTTCCCCCGGCGCTTCGTTTGCCCTGGGCCAAAGCGAGCCTTCACAATAGCTGAACGCTAACACTGCATACTCGTTCCACTTCCAGAACCGGGCTACGGCGAGCAGTTCTCCGGGGAAAACGGCCCTTCGCGAAGGGCAGATCTGCCGAGCTCATTGCGGGAAACCGAAAGCAAAGGACGCTTTTCTCCCTCTAACCGCTTTCGTCAGACGAACGGGGGAAGTCACAGTGTTCTTTCTCTCCCTGAGATACACACAGTCTGACGTTGCCTCTGAGCTCCGTTGCTGGCAAAGAACTGAAAGTGACATACATTCCTGTGGGGAAACACAGGGCTTTGCTAGGATTTCTCTAGGCAGTGTGTTTTCCCTGGGCCTCACTGTAGCAACACTATCTCGCCAGGGCAACACTGCATGGCACTTCCTCTGCCAGGAGAGAGCTGCTGCTTTGTAGTTTGTGCTGGGAAACCTTGCTTTGGCAAGTGCGAATTGACCGCATTCAGGCAGAAAGAAAAGAGAATAGCAAGAGGCCTTTTCTCCCCGGCTGCTCTGCCAAGCCCTTCCAGCTCAAACTATGTCGTTGCTCCTCTGGAAGGATCCCTGCACCGCGGCGTAGTTTTTCCGAAGAAGCCCTGCGTTTGCAAGAGCAAATGAGGAATTCGTGGCAGGAAAGAGGAAGGAAAGAAAGTTTCTCTCCCTCTGCCTGCTTTGCTCAGAGGACCGGATGAAGTCAGGGAGTTCTCCCTTTCACTGAGAAACGTGCGGGCTGCTGTTGCCTGGGCGCTCTCTTCTTTGCAAAAGAGTCTGCAGTTCCACGCTTTGAACCGTGGAAAGGCGCCGGGCTCTGCTAAGATTTCCCCCGGCGCTTCGTTTGCCCTGGGCCAAAGCGAGCCTTCACAATAGCTGAACGCTAACACTGCATACTCGTTCCACTTCCAGAACCGGGCTACGGCGAGGCAGTTCTCCGGGGGAAAACGGCCCTTCGCGAAGGGCAGATCTGCCGAGCTCATTGCGGGAAAGCGAAAGCAAAGGACGCTTTTCTCCCTCTAACCGCTTTCGTCAGAGGAACGGGGGAAGTCACAGTGTTCTTTCTCTCCCTGAGATACACACAATCTGACGTTGCCTCTGAGCTCCGTTGCTGGCAAAGAACTGAAAGTGACATACATTCCTGTGGGGAAACACAGGGCTTTGCTAGGATTTCTCTAGGCAGTGTGTTTTCCCTGGGCCTCACTGTAGCAACACTATCTCGCCAGGGCAACACTGCATGGCACTTCCTCTGCCAGGAGAGAGCTGCTTCTTTGTAGTTTCTGCTGGGAAACCTTGCTTTGGCAAGTGCGAATTGACCGCATTCAGGCAGAAAGAAAAGAGAATAGCAAGAGGCCTTTTCTCCCCGGCTGCTCTGCCAAGCCCTTCCAGCTCAAACTATGTCGTTGCTCCTCTGGAAGGATCCCTGCACCGCGGCGTAGTTTTTCCGAAGAAGCCCTGCGTTTGCACGAGCAAATGAGGAATTCGTGGCAGGAAAGAGGAAGGAAAGGAAGTTTCTCTCCCTCAGCCTGCTTTGCTCAGAGGACTGGATGAAGTCAGGGAGTTCTCCCTTTCACTGAGAAACGTGCGGGCTGCTGTTGCCTGGGCGCTCTCTTCTTTGCAAAAGAGTCTGCAGTTCCACGCTTTGAACCGTGGAAAGGCGCCGGGCTCTGCTAAGATTTCCCCCGGCGCTTCGTTTGCCCTGGGCCAAAGCGAGCCTTCACAATAGCTGAACGCTAACACTGCATACTCGTTCCACTTCCAGAACCGGGCTACGGCGAGGCAGTTCTCCGGGGGAAAACGGCCCTTCGCGAAGGGCAGATCTGCCGAGCTCATTGCGGGAAAGCGAAAGCAAAGGACGCTTTTCTCCCTCTAACCGCTTTCGTCAGAGGAACGGGGGAAGTCACAGTGTTCTTTCTCTCCCTGAGATACACACAATCTGACGTTGCCTCTGAGCTCCGTTGCTGGCAAAGAACTGAAAGTGACATACATTCCTGTGGGGAAACACAGGGCTTTGCTAGGATTTCTCTAGGCAGTGTGTTTTCCCTGGGCCTCACTGTAGCAACACGATCTCGCCAGGGCAACACTGCATGGCACTTCCTCTGCCAGGAGAGAGCTGCTGCTTTGTAGTTTCTGCTGGGAAACCTTGCTTTGGCAAGTGCGAATTGACCGCATTCAGGCAGAAAGAAAAGAGAATAGCAAGAGGCCTTTTCTCCCCGGCTGCTCTGCCAAGCCCTTCCAGCTCAAACTATGTCGTTGCTCCTCTGGAAGGATCCCTGCACCGCGGCGTAGTTTTTCCGAAGAAGCCCTGCGTTTGCAAGAGCAAATGAGGAATTCGTGGCAGGAAAGAGGAAGGAAAGAAAGTTTCTCTCCCTCTGCCTGCTTTGCTCAGAGGACCGGATGAAGTCAGGGAGTTCTCCCTTTCACTGAGAAACGTGCGGGCTGCTGTTGCCTGGGCGCTCTCTTCTTTGCAAAAGAGTCTGCAGTTCCACGCTTTGAACCGTGGAAAGGCGCCGGGCTCTGCTAAGATTTCCCCCGGCGCTTCGTTTGCCCTGGGCCAAAGCGAGCCTTCACAATAGCTGAACGCTAACACTGCATACTCGTTCCACTTCCAGAACCGGGCTACGGCGAGCAGTTCTCCGGGGAAAACGGCCCTTCGCGAAGGGCAGATCTGCCGAGCTCATTGCGGGAAACCGAAAGCAAAGGACGCTTTTCTCCCTCTAACCGCTTTCGTCAGACGAACGGGGGAAGTCACAGTGTTCTTTCTCTCCCTGAGATACACACAGTCTGACGTTGCCTCTGAGCTCCGTTGCTGGCAAAGAACTGAAAGTGACATACATTCCTGTGGGGAAACACAGGGCTTTGCTAGGATTTCTCTAGGCAGTGTGTTTTCCCTGGGCCTCACTGTAGCAACACTATCTCGCCAGGGCAACACTGCATGGCACTTCCTCTGCCAGGAGAGAGCTGCTGCTTTGTAGTTTGTGCTGGGAAACCTTGCTTTGGCAAGTGCGAATTGACCGCATTCAGGCAGAAAGAAAAGAGAATAGCAAGAGGCCTTTTCTCCCCGGCTGCTCTGCCAAGCCCTTCCAGCTCAAACTATGTCGTTGCTCCTCTGGAAGGATCCCTGCACCGCGGCGTAGTTTTTCCGAAGAAGCCCTGCGTTTGCAAGAGCAAATGAGGAATTCGTGGCAGGAAAGAGGAAGGAAAGAAAGTTTCTCTCCCTCTGCCTGCTTTGCTCAGAGGACCGGATGAAGTCAGGGAGTTCTCCCTTTCACTGAGAAACGTGCGGGCTGCTGTTGCCTGGGCGCTCTCTTCTTTGCAAAAGAGTCTGCAGTTCCACGCTTTGAACCGTGGAAAGGCGCCGGGCTCTGCTAAGATTTCCCCCGGCGCTTCGTTTGCCCTGGGCCAAAGCGAGCCTTCACAATAGCTGAACGCTAACACTGCATACTCGTTCCACTTCCAGAACCGGGCTACGGCGAGGCAGTTCTCCGGGGGAAAACGGCCCTTCGCGAAGGGCAGATCTGCCGAGCTCATTGGGGGAAAGCGAAAGCAAAGGACGCTTTTCTCCCTCTAACCGCTTTCGTCAGAGGAACGGGGGAAGTCACAGTGTTCTTTCTCTCCCTGAGATACACACAATCTGACGTTGCCTCTGAGCTCCGTTGCTGGCAAAGAACTGAAAGTGACATACATTCCTGTGGGGAAACACAGGGCTTTGCTAGGATTTCTCTAGGCAGTGTGTTTTCCCTGGGCCTCACTGTAGCAACACGATCTCGCCAGGGCAACACTGCATGGCACTTCCTCTGCCAGGAGAGAGCTGCTTCTTTGTAGTTTCTGCTGGGAAACCTTGCTTTGGCAAGTGCGAATTGACCGCATTCAGGCAGAAAGAAAAGAGAATAGCAAGAGGCCTTTTCTCCCCGGCTGCTCTGCCAAGCCCTTCCAGCTCAAACTATGTCGTTGCTCCTCTGGAAGGATCCCTGCACCGCGGCGTAGTTTTTCCGAAGAAGCCCTGCGTTTGCACGAGCAAATGAGGAATTCGTGGCAGGAAAGAGGAAGGAAAGGAAGTTTCTCTCCCTCAGCCTGCTTTGCTCAGAGGACTGGATGAAGTCAGGGAGTTCTCCCTTTCACTGAGAAACGTGCGGGCTGCTGTTGCCTGGGCGCTCTCTTCTTTGCAAAAGAGTCTGCAGTTCCACGCTTTGAACCGTGGAAAGGCGCCGGGCTCTGCTAAGATTTCCCCCGGCGCTTCGTTTGCCCTGGGCCAAAGCGAGCCTTCACAATAGCTGAACGCTAACACTGCATACTCGTTCCACTTCCAGAACCGGGCTACGGCGAGGCAGTTCTCCGGGGGAAAACGGCCCTTCGCGAAGGGCAGATCTGCCGAGCTCATTGCGGGAAAGCGAAAGCAAAGGACGCTTTTCTCCCTCTAACCGCTTTCGTCAGAGGAACGGGGGAAGTCACAGTGTTCTTTCTCTCCCTGAGATACACACAATCTGACGTTGCCTCTGAGCTCCGTTGCTGGCAAAGAACTGAAAGTGACATACATTCCTGTGGGGAAACACAGGGCTTTGCTAGGATTTCTCTAGGCAGTGTGTTTTCCCTGGGCCTCACTGTAGCAACACGATCTCGCCAGGGCAACACTGCATGGCACTTCCTCTGCCAGGAGAGAGCTGCTGCTTTGTAGTTTCTGCTGGGAAACCTTGCTTTGGCAAGTGCGAATTGACCGCATTCAGGCAGAAAGAAAAGAGAATAGCAAGAGGCCTTTTCTCCCCGGCTGCTCTGCCAAGCCCTTCCAGCTCAAACTATGTCGTTGCTCCTCTGGAAGGATCCCTGCACCGCGGCGTAGTTTTTCCGAAGAAGCCCTGCGTTTGCAAGAGCAAATGAGGAATTCGTGGCAGGAAAGAGGAAGGAAAGAAAGTTTCTCTCCCTCTGCCTGCTTTGCTCAGAGGACCGGATGAAGTCAGGGAGTTCTCCCTTTCACTGAGAAACGTGCGGGCTGCTGTTGCCTGGGCGCTCTCTTCTTTGCAAAAGAGTCTGCAGTTCCACGCTTTGAACCGTGGAAAGGCGCCGGGCTCTGCTAAGATTTCCCCCGGCGCTTCGTTTGCCCTGGGCCAAAGCGAGCCTTCACAATAGCTGAACGCTAACACTGCATACTCGTTCCACTTCCAGAACCGGGCTACGGCGAGGCAGTTCTCCGGGGGAAAACGGCCCTTCGCGAAGGGCAGATCTGCCGAGCTCATTGCGGGAAAGCGAAAGCAAAGGACGCTTTTCTCCCTCTAACCGCTTTCGTCAGAGGAACGGGGGAAGTCACAGTGTTCTTTCTCTCCCTGAGATACACACAATCTGACGTTGCCTCTGAGCTCCGTTGCTGGCAAAGAACTGAAAGTGACATACATTCCTGTGGGGAAACACAGGGCTTTGCTAGGATTTCTCTAGGCAGTGTGTTTTCCCTGGGCCTCACTGTAGCAACACGATCTCGCCAGGGCAACACTGCATGGCACTTCCTCTGCCAGGAGAGAGCTGCTGCTTTGTAGTTTCTGCTGGGAAACCTTGCTTTGGCAAGTGCGAATTGACCGCATTCAGGCAGAAAGAAAAGAGAATAGCAAGAGGCCTTTTCTCCCCGGCTGCTCTGCCAAGCCCTTCCAGCTCAAACTATGTCGTTGCTCCTCTGGAAGGATCCCTGCACCGCGGCGTAGTTTTTCCGAAGAAGCCCTGCGTTTGCAAGAGCAAATGAGGAATTCGTGGCAGGAAAGAGGAAGGAAAGAAAGTTTCTCTCCCTCTGCCTGCTTTGCTCAGAGGACCGGATGAAGTCAGGGAGTTCTCCCTTTCACTGAGAAACGTGCGGGCTGCTGTTGCCTGGGCGCTCTCTTCTTTGCAAAAGAGTCTGCAGTTCCACGCTTTGAACCGTGGAAAGGCGCCGGGCTCTGCTAAGATTTCCCCCGGCGCTTCGTTTGCCCTGGGCCAAAGCGAGCCTTCACAATAGCTGAACGCTAACACTGCATACTCGTTCCACTTCCAGAACCGGGCTACGGCGAGCAGTTCTCCGGGGAAAACGGCCCTTCGCGAAGGGCAGATCTGCCGAGCTCATTGCGGGAAACCGAAAGCAAAGGACGCTTTTCTCCCTCTAACCGCTTTCGTCAGACGAACGGGGGAAGTCACAGTGTTCTTTCTCTCCCTGAGATACACACAGTCTGACGTTGCCTCTGAGCTCCGTTGCTGGCAAAGAACTGAAAGTGACATACATTCCTGTGGGGAAACACAGGGCTTTGCTAGGATTTCTCTAGGCAGTGTGTTTTCCCTGGGCCTCACTGTAGCAACACTATCTCGCCAGGGCAACACTGCATGGCACTTCCTCTGCCAGGAGAGAGCTGCTGCTTTGTAGTTTGTGCTGGGAAACCTTGCTTTGGCAAGTGCGAATTGACCGCATTCAGGCAGAAAGAAAAGAGAATAGCAAGAGGCCTTTTCTCCCCGGCTGCTCTGCCAAGCCCTTCCAGCTCAAACTATGTCGTTGCTCCTCTGGAAGGATCCCTGCACCGCGGCGTAGTTTTTCCGAAGAAGCCCTGCGTTTGCAAGAGCAAATGAGGAATTCGTGGCAGGAAAGAGGAAGGAAAGAAAGTTTCTCTCCCTCTGCCTGCTTTGCTCAGAGGACCGGATGAAGTCAGGGAGTTCTCCCTTTCACTGAGAAACGTGCGGGCTGCTGTTGCCTGGGCGCTCTCTTCTTTGCAAAAGAGTCTGCAGTTCCACGCTTTGAACCGTGGAAAGGCGCCGGGCTCTGCTAAGATTTCCCCCGGCGCTTCGTTTGCCCTGGGCCAAAGCGAGCCTTCACAATAGCTGAACGCTAACACTGCATACTCGTTCCACTTCCAGAACCGGGCTACGGCGAGGCAGTTCTCCGGGGGAAAACGGCCCTTCGCGAAGGGCAGATCTGCCGAGCTCATTGGGGGAAAGCGAAAGCAAAGGACGCTTTTCTCCCTCTAACCGCTTTCGTCAGAGGAACGGGGGAAGTCACAGTGTTCTTTCTCTCCCTGAGATACACACAATCTGACGTTGCCTCTGAGCTCCGTTGCTGGCAAAGAACTGAAAGTGACATACATTCCTGTGGGGAAACACAGGGCTTTGCTAGGATTTCTCTAGGCAGTGTGTTTTCCCTGGGCCTCACTGTAGCAACACGATCTCGCCAGGGCAACACTGCATGGCACTTCCTCTGCCAGGAGAGAGCTGCTTCTTTGTAGTTTCTGCTGGGAAACCTTGCTTTGGCAAGTGCGAATTGACCGCATTCAGGCAGAAAGAAAAGAGAATAGCAAGAGGCCTTTTCTCCCCGGCTGCTCTGCCAAGCCCTTCCAGCTCAAACTATGTCGTTGCTCCTCTGGAAGGATCCCTGCACCGCGGCGTAGTTTTTCCGAAGAAGCCCTGCGTTTGCACGAGCAAATGAGGAATTCGTGGCAGGAAAGAGGAAGGAAAGGAAGTTTCTCTCCCTCAGCCTGCTTTGCTCAGAGGACTGGATGAAGTCAGGGAGTTCTCCCTTTCACTGAGAAACGTGCGGGCTGCTGTTGCCTGGGCGCTCTCTTCTTTGCAAAAGAGTCTGCAGTTCCACGCTTTGAACCGTGGAAAGGCGCCGGGCTCTGCTAAGATTTCCCCCGGCGCTTCGTTTGCCCTGGGCCAAAGCGAGCCTTCACAATAGCTGAACGCTAACACTGCATACTCGTTCCACTTCCAGAACCGGGCTACGGCGAGGCAGTTCTCCGGGGGAAAACGGCCCTTCGCGAAGGGCAGATCTGCCGAGCTCATTGCGGGAAAGCGAAAGCAAAGGACGCTTTTCTCCCTCTAACCGCTTTCGTCAGAGGAACGGGGGAAGTCACAGTGTTCTTTCTCTCCCTGAGATACACACAATCTGACGTTGCCTCTGAGCTCCGTTGCTGGCAAAGAACTGAAAGTGACATACATTCCTGTGGGGAAACACAGGGCTTTGCTAGGATTTCTCTAGGCAGTGTGTTTTCCCTGGGCCTCACTGTAGCAACACGATCTCGCCAGGGCAACACTGCATGGCACTTCCTCTGCCAGGAGAGAGCTGCTGCTTTGTAGTTTCTGCTGGGAAACCTTGCTTTGGCAAGTGCGAATTGACCGCATTCAGGCAGAAAGAAAAGAGAATAGCAAGAGGCCTTTTCTCCCCGGCTGCTCTGCCAAGCCCTTCCAGCTCAAACTATGTCGTTGCTCCTCTGGAAGGATCCCTGCACCGCGGCGTAGTTTTTCCGAAGAAGCCCTGCGTTTGCAAGAGCAAATGAGGAATTCGTGGCAGGAAAGAGGAAGGAAAGAAAGTTTCTCTCCCTCTGCCTGCTTTGCTCAGAGGACCGGATGAAGTCAGGGAGTTCTCCCTTTCACTGAGAAACGTGCGGGCTGCTGTTGCCTGGGCGCTCTCTTCTTTGCAAAAGAGTCTGCAGTTCCACGCTTTGAACCGTGGAAAGGCGCCGGGCTCTGCTAAGATTTCCCCCGGCGCTTCGTTTGCCCTGGGCCAAAGCGAGCCTTCACAATAGCTGAACGCTAACACTGCATACTCGTTCCACTTCCAGAACCGGGCTACGGCGAGGCAGTTCTCCGGGGGAAAACGGCCCTTCGCGAAGGGCAGATCTGCCGAGCTCATTGCGGGAAAGCGAAAGCAAAGGACGCTTTTCTCCCTCTAACCGCTTTCGTCAGAGGAACGGGGGAAGTCACAGTGTTCTTTCTCTCCCTGAGATACACACAATCTGACGTTGCCTCTGAGCTCCGTTGCTGGCAAAGAACTGAAAGTGACATACATTCCTGTGGGGAAACACAGGGCTTTGCTAGGATTTCTCTAGGCAGTGTGTTTTCCCTGGGCCTCACTGTAGCAACACGATCTCGCCAGGGCAACACTGCATGGCACTTCCTCTGCCAGGAGAGAGCTGCTTCTTTGTAGTTTCTGCTGGGAAACCTTGCTTTGGCAAGTGCGAATTGACCGCATTCAGGCAGAAAGAAAAGAGAATAGCAAGAGGCCTTTTCTCCCCGGCTGCTCTGCCAAGCCCTTCCAGCTCAAACTATGTCGTTGCTCCTCTGGAAGGATCCCTGCACCGCGGCGTAGTTTTTCCGAAGAAGCCCTGCGTTTGCACGAGCAAATGAGGAATTCGTGGCAGGAAAGAGGAAGGAAAGAAAGTTTCTCTCCCTCTGCCTGCTTTGCTCAGAGGACCGGATGAAGTCAGGGAGTTCTCCCTTTCACTGAGAAACGTGCGGGCTGCTGTTGCCTGGGCGCTCTCTTCTCTGCAAAAGAGTCTGCAATTCCACGCTTTGAACCGTGGAAAGGCGCCGGGCTCTGCTAAGATTTCCCCCGGCGCTTCGTTTACCCTGGGCCAAAGCGAGCCTTCACAATAGCTGAACGCTAACACTGCATACTCGTTCCACTTCCAGAACCGGGCTACGGCGAGCAGTTCTCCGGGGAAAACGGCCCTTCGCGAAGGGCAGATCTGCCGAGCTCATTGCGGGAAACCGAAAGCAAAGGACGCTTTTCTCCCTCTAACCGCTTTCGTCAGAGGAACGGGGGAAGTCACAGTGTTCTTTCTCTCCCTGAGATACACACAGTCTGACGTTGCCTCTGAGCTCCGTTGCTGGCAAAGAACTGAAAGTGACATACATTCCTGTGGGGAAACACAGGGCTTTGCTAGGATTTCTCTAGGCAGTGTGTTTTCCCTGGGCCTCACTGTAGCAACACTATCTCGCCAGGGCAACACTGCATGGCACTTCCTCTGCCAGGAGAGAGCTGCTGCTTTGTAGTTTGTGCTGGGAAACCTTGCTTTGGCAAGTGCGAATTGACCGCATTCAGGCAGAAAGAAAAGAGAATAGCAAGAGGCCTTTTCTCCCCGGCTGCTCTGCCAAGCCCTTCCAGCTCAAACTATGTCGTTGCTCCTCTGGAAGGATCCCTGCACCGCGGCGTAGTTTTTCCGAAGAAGCCCTGCGTTTGCAAGAGCAAATGAGGAATTCGTGGCAGGAAAGAGGAAGGAAAGAAAGTTTCTCTCCCTCTGCCTGCTTTGCTCAGAGGACCGGATGAAGTCAGGGAGTTCTCCCTTTCACTGAGAAACGTGCGGGCTGCTGTTGCCTGGGCGCTCTCTTCTTTGCAAAAGAGTCTGCAGTTCCACGCTTTGAACCGTGGAAAGGCGCCGGGCTCTGCTAAGATTTCCCCCGGCGCTTCGTTTGCCCTGGGCCAAAGCGAGCCTTCACAATAGCTGAACGCTAACACTGCATACTCGTTCCACTTCCAGAACCGGGCTACGGCGAGGCAGTTCTCCGGGGGAAAACGGCCCTTCGCGAAGGGCAGATCTGCCGAGCTCATTGCGGGAAAGCGAAAGCAAAGGACGCTTTTCTCCCTCTAACCGCTTTCGTCAGAGGAACGGGGGAAGTCACAGTGTTCTTTCTCTCCCTGAGATACACACAATCTGACGTTGCCTCTGAGCTCCGTTGCTGGCAAAGAACTGAAAGTGACATACATTCCTGTGGGGAAACACAGGGCTTTGCTAGGATTTCTCTAGGCAGTGTGTTTTCCCTGGGCCTCACTGTAGCAACACGATCTCGCCAGGGCAACACTGCATGGCACTTCCTCTGCCAGGAGAGAGCTGCTTCTTTGTAGTTTCTGCTGGGAAACCTTGCTTTGGCAAGTGCGAATTGACCGCATTCAGGCAGAAAGAAAAGAGAATAGCAAGAGGCCTTTTCTCCCCGGCTGCTCTGCCAAGCCCTTCCAGCTCAAACTATGTCGTTGCTCCTCTGGAAGGATCCCTGCACCGCGGCGTAGTTTTTCCGAAGAAGCCCTGCGTTTGCACGAGCAAATGAGGAATTCGTGGCAGGAAAGAGGAAGGAAAGGAAGTTTCTCTCCCTCAGCCTGCTTTGCTCAGAGGACTGGATGAAGTCAGGGAGTTCTCCCTTTCACTGAGAAACGTGCGGGCTGCTGTTGCCTGGGCGCTCTCTTCTTTGCAAAAGAGTCTGCAGTTCCACGCTTTGAACCGTGGAAAGGCGCCGGGCTCTGCTAAGATTTCCCCCGGCGCTTCGTTTGCCCTGGGCCAAAGCGAGCCTTCACAATAGCTGAACGCTAACACTGCATACTCGTTCCACTTCCAGAACCGGGCTACGGCGAGGCAGTTCTCCGGGGGAAAACGGCCCTTCGCGAAGGGCAGATCTGCCGAGCTCATTGCGGGAAAGCGAAAGCAAAGGACGCTTTTCTCCCTCTAACCGCTTTCGTCAGAGGAACGGGGGAAGTCACAGTGTTCTTTCTCTCCCTGAGATACACACAATCTGACGTTGCCTCTGAGCTCCGTTGCTGGCAAAGAACTGAAAGTGACATACATTCCTGTGGGGAAACACAGGGCTTTGCTAGGATTTCTCTAGGCAGTGTGTTTTCCCTGGGCCTCACTGTAGCAACACGATCTCGCCAGGGCAACACTGCATGGCACTTCCTCTGCCAGGAGAGAGCTGCTGCTTTGTAGTTTCTGCTGGGAAACCTTGCTTTGGCAAGTGCGAATTGACCGCATTCAGGCAGAAAGAAAAGAGAATAGCAAGAGGCCTTTTCTCCCCGGCTGCTCTGCCAAGCCCTTCCAGCTCAAACTATGTCGTTGCTCCTCTGGAAGGATCCCTGCACCGCGGCGTAGTTTTTCCGAAGAAGCCCTGCGTTTGCAAGAGCAAATGAGGAATTCGTGGCAGGAAAGAGGAAGGAAAGAAAGTTTCTCTCCCTCTGCCTGCTTTGCTCAGAGGACCGGATGAAGTCAGGGAGTTCTCCCTTTCACTGAGAAACGTGCGGGCTGCTGTTGCCTGGGCGCTCTCTTCTTTGCAAAAGAGTCTGCAGTTCCACGCTTTGAACCGTGGAAAGGCGCCGGGCTCTGCTAAGATTTCCCCCGGCGCTTCGTTTGCCCTGGGCCAAAGCGAGCCTTCACAATAGCTGAACGCTAACACTGCATACTCGTTCCACTTCCAGAACCGGGCTACGGCGAGGCAGTTCTCCGGGGGAAAACGGCCCTTCGCGAAGGGCAGATCTGCCGAGCTCATTGCGGGAAAGCGAAAGCAAAGGACGCTTTTCTCCCTCTAACCGCTTTCGTCAGAGGAACGGGGGAAGTCATAGTGTTCTTTCTCTCCCTGAGATACACACAATCTGACGTTGCCTCTGAGCTCCGTTGCTGGCAAAGAACTGAAAGTGACATACATTCCTGTGGGGAAACACAGGGCTTTGCTAGGATTTCTCTAGGCAGTGTGTTTTCCCTGGGCCTCACTGTAGCAACACGATCTCGCCAGGGCAACACTGCATGGCACTTCCTCTGCCAGGAGAGAGCTGCTTCTTTGTAGTTTCTGCTGGGAAACCTTGCTTTGGCAAGTGCGAATTGACCGCATTCAGGCAGAAAGAAAAGAGAATAGCAAGAGGCCTTTTCTCCCCGGCTGCTCTGCCAAGCCCTTCCAGCTCAAACTATGTCGTTGCTCCTCTGGAAGGATCCCTGCACCGCGGCGTAGTTTTTCCGAAGAAGCCCTGCGTTTGCACGAGCAAATGAGGAATTCGTGGCAGGAAAGAGGAAGGAAAGGAAGTTTCTCTCCCTCAGCCTGCTTTGCTCAGAGGACTGGATGAAGTCAGGGAGTTCTCCCTTTCACTGAGAAACGTGCGGGCTGCTGTTGCCTGGGCGCTCTCTTCTTTGCAAAAGAGTCTGCAGTTCCACGCTTTGAACCGTGGAAAGGCGCCGGGCTCTGCTAAGATTTCCCCCGGCGCTTCGTTTGCCCTGGGCCAAAGCGAGCCTTCACAATAGCTGAACGCTAACACTGCATACTCGTTCCACTTCCAGAACCGGGCTACGGCGAGGCAGTTCTCCGGGGGAAAACGGCCCTTCGCGGAGGGCAGATCTGCTGAGCTCATTGCGAGAAAGCGAAAGCAAAGGTCGCTTTTCTCCCTCTAACCGCTTTCGTCAGAGGAACGGGGGAAGTCACAGTGTTCTTTCTCTCCCTGAGATACACACAATCTGACGTTGCCTCTGAGCTCCGTTGCTGGCAAAGAACTGAAAGTGACATACATTCCTGTGGGGAAACACAGGGCTTTGCTAGGATTTCTCTAGGCAGTGTGTTTTCCCTGGGCCTCACTGTAGCAACACGATCTCGCCAGGGCAGAACTGCATGGGATTTCCTCTGCCAGGAGAGAGCTGCTGCTTTGTAGTTTGTGCTGGGAAACCTTGCTTTGGCAAGTGCGAATTGACCGCATTCAGGCAGAAAGAAAAGAGAATAGCAAGAGGCCTTTTCTCCCCGGCTGCTCTGCCAAGCCCTTCCAGCTCAAACTATGTCGTTGCTCCTCTGGAAGGATCCCTGCACCGCGGCGTAGTTTTTCCGAAGAAGCCCTGCGTTTGCACGAGCAAATGAGGAATTCGTGGCAGGAAAGAGGAAGGAAAGAAAGTTTCTCTCCCTCTGCCTGCTTTGCTCAGAGGACCGGATGAAGTCAGGGAGTTCTCCCTTTCACTGAGAAACGTGCGGGCTGCTGTTGCCTGGGCGCTCTCTTCTTTGCCAAAGAGTCTGCAGTTCCACGCTTTGAACCGTGGAAAGGCGCCGGGCTCTGCTAAGATTTCCCCCGGCGCTTCGTTTGCCCTGGGCCAAAGCGAGCCTTCACAATAGCTGAACGCTAACACTGCATACTCGTTCCACTTCCAGAACCGGGCTACGGCGAGGCAGTTCTCTGGGGGAAAACGGCCCTTCGCGAAGGGCAGATCTGCCGAGCTCATTGCGGGAAAGCGAAAGCAAAGGACGCTTTTCGCCCTCTAACCGCTTTCGTCAGAGGAACTGGGGAAGTCACAGTGTTCTTTCTCTCCCTGAGATACACACAATCTGACGTTGCCTCTGAGCTCCGTTGCTGGCAAAGAACTGAAAGTGACATACATTCCTGTGGGGAAACACAGGGCTTTGCTAGGATTTCTCTAGGCAGTGTGTTTTCCCTGGGCCTCACTGTAGCAACACGATCTCGCCAGGGCAGAACTGCATGGGATTTCCTCTGCCAGGAGAGAGCTGCTGCTTTGTAGTTTGTGCTGGGAAACCTTGCTTTGGCAAGTGCGAATTGACCGCATTCAGGCAGAAAGAAAAGAGAATAGCAAGAGGCCTTTTCTCCCCGGCTGCTCTGCCAAGCCCTTCCAGCTCAAACTATGTCGTTGCTCCTCTGGAAGGATCCCTGCACCGCGGCGTAGTTTTTCCGAAGAAGCCCTGCGTTTGCACGAGCAAATGAGGAATTCGTGGCAGGAAAGAGGAAGGAAAGAAAGTTTCTCTCCCTCTGCCTGCTTTGCTCAGAGGACCGGATGAAGTCAGGGAGTTCTCCCTTTCACTGAGAAACGTGCGGGCTGCTGTTGCCTGGGCGCTCTCTTCTCTGCAAAAGAGTCTGCAATTCCACGCTTTGAACCGTGGAAAGGCGCCGGGCTCTGCTAAGATTTCCCCCGGCGCTTCGTTTACCCTGGGCCAAAGCGAGCCTTCACAATAGCTGAACGCTAACACTGCATACTCGTTCCACTTCCAGAACCGGGCTACGGCGAGCAGTTCTCCGGGGAAAACGGCCCTTCGCGAAGGGCAGATCTGCCGAGCTCATTGCGGGAAACCGAAAGCAAAGGACGCTTTTCTCCCTCTAACCGCTTTCGTCAGAGGAACGGGGGAAGTCACAGTGTTCTTTCTCTCCCTGAGATACACACAGTCTGACGTTGCCTCTGAGCTCCGTTGCTGGCAAAGAACTGAAAGTGACATACATTCCTGTGGGGAAACACAGGGCTTTGCTAGGATTTCTCTAGGCAGTGTGTTTTCCCTGGGCCTCACTGTAGCAACACTATCTCGCCAGGGCAACACTGCATGGCACTTCCTCTGCCAGGAGAGAGCTGCTGCTTTGTAGTTTGTGCTGGGAAACCTTGCTTTGGCAAGTGCGAATTGACCGCATTCAGGCAGAAAGAAAAGAGAATAGCAAGAGGCCTTTTCTCCCCGGCTGCTCTGCCAAGCCCTTCCAGCTCAAACTATGTCGTTGCTCCTCTGGAAGGATCCCTGCACCGCGGCGTAGTTTTTCCGAAGAAGCCCTGCGTTTGCAAGAGCAAATGAGGAATTCGTGGCAGGAAAGAGGAAGGAAAGAAAGTTTCTCTCCCTCTGCCTGCTTTGCTCAGAGGACCGGATGAAGTCAGGGAGTTCTCCCTTTCACTGAGAAACGTGCGGGCTGCTGTTGCCTGGGCGCTCTCTTCTTTGCAAAAGAGTCTGCAGTTCCACGCTTTGAACCGTGGAAAGGCGCCGGGCTCTGCTAAGATTTCCCCCGGCGCTTCGTTTGCCCTGGGCCAAAGCGAGCCTTCACAATAGCTGAACGCTAACACTGCATACTCGTTCCACTTCCAGAACCGGGCTACGGCGAGGCAGTTCTCCGGGGGAAAACGGCCCTTCGCGAAGGGCAGATCTGCCGAGCTCATTGCGGGAAAGCGAAAGCAAAGGACGCTTTTCTCCCTCTAACCGCTTTCGTCAGAGGAACGGGGGAAGTCACAGTGTTCTTTCTCTCCCTGAGATACACACAATCTGACGTTGCCTCTGAGCTCCGTTGCTGGCAAAGAACTGAAAGTGACATACATTCCTGTGGGGAAACACAGGGCTTTGCTAGGATTTCTCTAGGCAGTGTGTTTTCCCTGGGCCTCACTGTAGCAACACTATCTCGCCAGGGCAACACTGCATGGCACTTCCTCTGCCAGGAGAGAGCTGCTTCTTTGTAGTTTCTGCTGGGAAACCTTGCTTTGGCAAGTGCGAATTGACCGCATTCAGGCAGAAAGAAAAGAGAATAGCAAGAGGCCTTTTCTCCCCGGCTGCTCTGCCAAGCCCTTCCAGCTCAAACTATGTCGTTGCTCCTCTGGAAGGATCCCTGCACCGCGGCGTAGTTTTTCCGAAGAAGCCCTGCGTTTGCTCGAGCAAATGAGGAATTCGTGGCAGGAAAGAGGAAGGAAAGGAAGTTTCTCTCCCTCAGCCTGCTTTGCTCAGAGGACTGGATGAAGTCAGGGAGTTCTCCCTTTCACTGAGAAACGTGCGGGCTGCTGTTGCCTGGGCGCTCTCTTCTTTGCAAAAGAGTCTGCAGTTCCACGCTTTGAACCGTGGAAAGGCGCCGGGCTCTGCTAAGATTTCCCCCGGCGCTTCGTTTGCCCTGGGCCAAAGCGAGCCTTCACAATAGCTGAACGCTAACACTGCATACTCGTTCCACTTCCAGAACCGGGCTACGGCGAGGCAGTTCTCCGGGGGAAAACGGCCCTTCGCGAAGGGCAGATCTGCCGAGCTCATTGCGGGAAAGCGAAAGCAAAGGACGCTTTTCTCCCTCTAACCGCTTTCGTCAGAGGAACGGGGGAAGTCACAGTGTTCTTTCTCTCCCTGAGATACACACAATCTGACGTTGCCTCTGAGCTCCGTTGCTGGCAAAGAACTGAAAGTGACATACATTCCTGTGGGGAAACACAGGGCTTTGCTAGGATTTCTCTAGGCAGTGTGTTTTCCCTGGGCCTCACTGTAGCAACACGATCTCGCCAGGGCAACACTGCATGGCACTTCCTCTGCCAGGAGAGAGCTGCTGCTTTGTAGTTTCTGCTGGGAAACCTTGCTTTGGCAAGTGCGAATTGACCGCATTCAGGCAGAAAGAAAAGAGAATAGCAAGAGGCCTTTTCTCCCCGGCTGCTCTGCCAAGCCCTTCCAGCTCAAACTATGTCGTTGCTCCTCTGGAAGGATCCCTGCACCGCGGCGTAGTTTTTCCGAAGAAGCCCTGCGTTTGCAAGAGCAAATGAGGAATTCGTGGCAGGAAAGAGGAAGGAAAGAAAGTTTCTCTCCCTCTGCCTGCTTTGCTCAGAGGACCGGATGAAGTCAGGGAGTTCTCCCTTTCACTGAGAAACGTGCGGGCTGCTGTTGCCTGGGCGCTCTCTTCTTTGCAAAAGAGTCTGCAGTTCCACGCTTTGAACCGTGGAAAGGCGCCGGGCTCTGCTAAGATTTCCCCCGGCGCTTCGTTTGCCCTGGGCCAAAGCGAGCCTTCACAATAGCTGAACGCTAACACTGCATACTCGTTCCACTTCCAGAACCGGGCTACGGCGAGGCAGTTCTCCGGGGGAAAACGGCCCTTCGCGAAGGGCAGATCTGCCGAGCTCATTGCGGGAAAGCGAAAGCAAAGGACGCTTTTCGCCCTCTAACCGCTTTCGTCAGAGGAACTGGGGAAGTCACAGTGTTCTTTCTCTCCCTGAGATACACACAATCTGACGTTGCCTCTGAGCTCCGTTGCTGGCAAAGAACTGAAAGTGACATACATTCCTGTGGGGAAACACAGGGCTTTGCTAGGATTTCTCTAGGCAGTGTGTTTTCCCTGGGCCTCACTGTAGCAACACGATCTCGCAGGGCAGAACTGCATGGGATTTCCTCTGCCAGGAGAGAGCTGCTGCTTTGTAGTTTGTGCTGGGAAACCTTGCTTTGGCAAGCGCGAATTGACCGCATTCATGCAGAAAGAAAAGAGAATAGCAAGAGGCCTTTTCTCCCCGGCTGCTCTGCCAAGCATTTCCAGCTCAAACTATGTCGTTGCTCCTCTGGAAGGATCCCTGCACCGCGGCGTAGTTTTTCCGAAGAAGCCCTGCGTTTGCAAGAGCAAATGAGGAATTCGTGGCAGGAAAGACGAGGGAAAGAAAGTTTCTCTCCCTCTGCCTGCTTTGCTCAGAGGACTTGATGAAGTCAGGGAGTTCTCCTTTTCACTGAGAAACGTGCGGGCTGCTGTTGCCTGGGCGCTCTCTTCTCTGCAAAAGAGTCTGCAATTCCACGCTTTGAACCGTGGAAAGGCGCCGGGCTCTGCTAAGATTTCCCCCGGCGCTTCGTTTACCCTGGGCCAAAGCGAGCCTTCACAATAGCTGAACGCTAACACTGCATACTCGTTCCACTTCCAGAACCGGGCTACGGCGAGCAGTTCTCCGGGGAAAACGGCCCTTCGCGAAGGGCAGATCTGCCGAGCTCATTGCGGGAAAGCGAAAGCAAAGGACGCTTTTCTCCCTCTAACCGCTTTCGTCAGAGGAACGGGGGAAGTCACAGTGTTCTTTCTCTCCCTGAGATACACACAGTCTGACGTTGCCTCTGAGCTCCGTTGCTGGCAAAGAACTGAAAGTGACATACATTCCTGTGGGGAAACACAGGGCTTTGCTAGGATTTCTCTAGGCAGTGTGTTTTCCCTGGGCCTCACTGTAGCAACACTATCTCGCCAGGGCAACACTGCATGGCACTTCCTCTGCCAGGAGAGAGCTGCTGCTTTGTAGTTTGTGCTGGGAAACCTTGCTTTGGCAAGTGCGAATTGACCGCATTCAGGCAGAAAGAAAAGAGAATAGCAAGAGGCCTTTTCTCCCCGGCTGCTCTGCCAAGCCCTTCCAGCTCAAACTATGTCGTTGCTCCTCTGGAAGGATCCCTGCACCGCGGCGTAGTTTTTCCGAAGAAGCCCTGCGTTTGCAAGAGCAAATGAGGAATTCGTGGCAGGAAAGAGGAAGGAAAGAAAGTTTCTCTCCCTCTGCCTGCTTTGCTCAGAGGACCGGATGAAGTCAGGGAGTTCTCCCTTTCACTGAGAAACGTGCGGGCTGCTGTTGCCTGGGCGCTCTCTTCTTTGCAAAAGAGTCTGCAGTTCCACGCTTTGAACCGTGGAAAGGCGCCGGGCTCTGCTAAGATTTCCCCCGGCGCTTCGTTTGCCCTGGGCCAAAGCGAGCCTTCACAATAGCTGAACGCTAACACTGCATACTCGTTCCACTTCCAGAACCGGGCTACGGCGAGGCAGTTCTCCGGGGGAAAACGGCCCTTCGCGAAGGGCAGATCTGCCGAGCTCATTGCGGGAAAGCGAAAGCAAAGGACGCTTTTCTCCCTCTAACCGCTTTCGTCAGAGGAACGGGGGAAGTCACAGTGTTCTTTCTCTCCCTGAGATACACACAATCTGACGTTGCCTCTGAGCTCCGTTGCTGGCAAAGAACTGAAAGTGACATACATTCCTGTGGGGAAACACAGGGCTTTGCTAGGATTTCTCTAGGCAGTGTGTTTTCCCTGGGCCTCACTGTAGCAACACGATCTCGCCAGGGCAACACTGCATGGCACTTCCTCTGCCAGGAGAGAGCTGCTTCTTTGTAGTTTCTGCTGGGAAACCTTGCTTTGGCAAGTGCGAATTGACCGCATTCAGGCAGAAAGAAAAGAGAATAGCAAGAGGCCTTTTCTCCCCGGCTGCTCTGCCAAGCCCTTCCAGCTCAAACTATGTCGTTGCTCCTCTGGAAGGATCCCTGCACCGCGGCGTAGTTTTTCCGAAGAAGCCCTGCGTTTGCACGAGCAAATGAGGAATTCGTGGCAGGAAAGAGGAAAGAAAGGAAGTTTCTCTCCCTCAGCCTGCTTTGCTCAGAGGACTGGATGAAGTCAGGGAGTTCTCCCTTTCACTGAGAAACGTGCGGGCTGCTGTTGCCTGGGCGCTCTCTTCTTTGCAAAAGAGTCTGCAGTTCCACGCTTTGAACCGTGGAAAGGCGCCGGGCTCTGCTAAGATTTCCCCCGGCGCTTCGTTTGCCCTGGGCCAAAGCGAGCCTTCACAATAGCTGAACGCTAACACTGCATACTCGTTCCACTTCCAGAACCGGGCTACGGCGAGGCAGTTCTCTGGGGGAAAACGGCCCTTCGCGAAGGGCAGATCTGCCGAGCTCATTGCGGGAAAGCGAAAGCAAAGGACGCTTTTCGCCCTCTAACCGCTTTCGTCAGAGGAACTGGGGAAGTCACAGTGTTCTTTCTCTCCCTGAGATACACACAATCTGACGTTGCCTCTGAGCTCCGTTGCTGGCAAAGAACTGAAAGTGACATACATTCCTGTGGGGAAACACAGGGCTTTGCTAGGATTTCTCTAGGCAGTGTGTTTTCCCTGGGCCTCACTGTAGCAACACGATCTCGCCAGGGCAGAACTGCATGGGATTTCCTCTGCCAGGAGAGAGCTGCTGCTTTGTAGTTTGTGCTGGGAAACCTTGCTTTGGCAAGTGCGAATTGACCGCATTCAGGCAGAAAGAAAAGAGAATAGCAAGAGGCCTTTTCTCCCCGGCTGCTCTGCCAAGCCCTTCCAGCTCAAACTATGTCGTTGCTCCTCTGGAAGGATCCCTGCACCGCGGCGTAGTTTTTCCGAAGAAGCCCTGCGTTTGCACGAGCAAATGAGGAATTCGTGGAAGGAAAGAGGAAGGAAAGAAAGTTTCTCTCCCTCTGCCTGCTTTGCTCAGAGGACTGGATGAAGTCAGGGAGTTCTCCCTTTCACTGAAAAACGTGCGGGCTGCTGTTGCCTGGGCGCTCTCTTCTTTGCAAAAGAGTCTGCAGTTCCACGCTTTGAACCGTGGAAAGGCGCCGGGCTCTGCTAAGATTTCCCCCGGCGCTTCGTTTGCCCTGGGCCAAAGCGAGCCTTCACAATAGCTGAACGCTAACACTGCATACTCGTTCCACTTCCAGAACCGGGCTACGGCGAGGCAGTTCTCCGGGGGAAAACGGCCCTTCGCGAAGGGCAGATCTGCCGAGCTCATTGCGGGAAAGCGAAAGCAAAGGACGCTTTTCTCCCTCTAACCGCTTTCGTCAGAGGAACGGGGGAAGTCACAGTGTTCTTTCTCTCCCTGAGATACACACAGTCTGACGTTGCCTCTGAGCTCCGTTGCTGGCAAAGAACTGAAAGTGACATACATTCCTGTGGGGAAACACAGGGCTTTGCTAGGATTTCTCTAGGCAGTGTGTTTTCCCTGGGCCTCACTGTAGCAACACTATCTCGCCAGGGCAACACTGCATGGCACTTCCTCTGCCAGGAGAGAGCTGCTGCTTTGTAGTTTGTGCTGGGAAACCTTGCTTTGGCAAGTGCGAATTGACCGCATTCAGGCAGAAAGAAAAGAGAATAGCAAGAGGCCTTTTCTCCCCGGCTGCTCTGCCAAGCCCTTCCAGCTCAAACTATGTCGTTGCTCCTCTGGAAGGATCCCTGCACCGCGGCGTAGTTTTTCCGAAGAAGCCCTGCGTTTGCAAGAGCAAATGAGGAATTCGTGGCAGGAAAGAGGAAGGAAAGAAAGTTTCTCTCCCTCTGCCTGCTTTGCTCAGAGGACCGGATGAAGTCAGGGAGTTCTCCCTTTCACTGAGAAACGTGCGGGCTGCTGTTGCCTGGGCGCTCTCTTCTTTGCAAAAGAGTCTGCAGTTCCACGCTTTGAACCGTGGAAAGGCGCCGGGCTCTGCTAAGATTTCCCCCGGCGCTTCGTTTGCCCTGGGCCAAAGCGAGCCTTCACAATAGCTGAACGCTAACACTGCATACTCGTTCCACTTCCAGAACCGGGCTACGGCGAGGCAGTTCTCCGGGGGAAAACGGCCCTTCGCGAAGGGCAGATCTGCCGAGCTCATTGCGGGAAAGCGAAAGCAAAGGACGCTTTTCTCCCTCTAACCGCTTTCGTCAGAGGAACGGGGGAAGTCACAGTGTTCTTTCTCTCCCTGAGATACACACAATCTGACGTTGCCTCTGAGCTCCGTTGCTGGCAAAGAACTGAAAGTGACATACATTCCTGTGGGGAAACACAGGGCTTTGCTAGGATTTCTCTAGGCAGTGTGTTTTCCCTGGGCCTCACTGTAGCAACACGATCTCGCCAGGGCAACACTGCATGGCACTTCCTCTGCCAGGAGAGAGCTGCTTCTTTGTAGTTTCTGCTGGGAAACCTTGCTTTGGCAAGTGCGAATTGACCGCATTCAGGCAGAAAGAAAAGAGAATAGCAAGAGGCCTTTTCTCCCCGGCTGCTCTGCCAAGCCCTTCCAGCTCAAACTATGTCGTTGCTCCTCTGGAAGGATCCCTGCACCGCGGCGTAGTTTTTCCGAAGAAGCCCTGCGTTTGCACGAGCAAATGAGGAATTCGTGGCAGGAAAGAGGAAGGAAAGGAAGTTTCTCTCCCTCAGCCTGCTTTGCTCAGAGGACTGGATGAAGTCAGGGAGTTCTCCCTTTCACTGAGAAACGTGCGGGCTGCTGTTGCCTGGGCGCTCTCTTCTTTGCAAAAGAGTCTGCAGTTCCACGCTTTGAACCGTGGAAAGGCGCCGGGCTCTGCTAAGATTTCCCCCGGCGCTTCGTTTGCCCTGGGCCAAAGCGAGCCTTCACAATAGCTGAACGCTAACACTGCATACTCGTTCCACTTCCAGAACCGGGCTACGGCGAGGCAGTTCTCCGGGGGAAAACGGCCCTTCGCGAAGGGCAGATCTGCCGAGCTCATTGCGGGAAAGCGAAAGCAAAGGACGCTTTTCTCCCTCTAACCGCTTTCGTCAGAGGAACTGGGGAAGTCACAGTGTTCTTTCTCTCCCTGAGATACACACAATCTGACGTTGCCTCTGAGCTCCGTTGCTGGCAAAGAACTGAAAGTGACATACATTCCTGTGGGGAAACACAGGGCTTTGCTAGGATTTCTCTAGGCAGTGTGTTTTCCCTGGGCCTCACTGTAGCAACACGATCTCGCCAGGGCAACACTGCATGGCACTTCCTCTGCCAGGAGAGAGCTGCTTCTTTGTAGTTTCTGCTGGGAAACCTTGCTTTGGCAAGTGCGAATTGACCGCATTCAGGCAGAAAGAAAAGAGAATAGCAAGAGGCCTTTTCTCCCCGGCTGCTCTGCCAAGCCCTTCCAGCTCAAACTATGTCGTTGCTCCTCTGGAAGGATCCCTGCACCGCGGCGTAGTTTTTCCGAAGAAGCCCTGCGTTTGCAAGAGCAAATGAGGAATTCGTGGCAGGAAAGAGGAAGGAAAGAAAGTTTCTCTCCCTCTGCCTGCTTTGCTCAGAGGACCGGATGAAGTCAGGGAGTTCTCCCTTTCACTGAGAAACGTGCGGGCTGCTGTTGCCTGGGCGCTCTCTTCTTTGCAAAAGAGTCTGCAGTTCCACGCTTTGAACCGTGGAAAGGCGCCGGGCTCTGCTAAGATTTCCCCCGGCGCTTCGTTTGCCCTGGGCCAAAGCGAGCCTTCACAATAGCTGAACGCTAACACTGCATACTCGTTCCACTTCCAGAACCGGGCTACGGCGAGGCAGTTCTCCGGGGGAAAACGGCCCTTCGCGAAGGGCAGATCTGCCGAGCTCATTGCGGGAAAGCGAAAGCAAAGGACGCTTTTCTCCCTCTAACCGCTTTCGTCAGAGGAACTGGGGAAGTCACAGTGTTCTTTCTCTCCCTGAGATACACACAATCTGACGTTGCCTCTGAGCTCCGTTGCTGGCAAAGAACTGAAAGTGACATACATTCCTGTGGGGAAACACAGGGCTTTGCTAGGATTTCTCTAGGCAGTGTGTTTTCCCTGGGCCTCACTGTAGCAACACGATCTCGCCAGGGCAGAACTGCATGGGATTTCCTCTGCCAGGAGAGAGCTGCTGCTTTGTAGTTTGTGCTGGGAAACCTTGCTTTGGCAAGTGCGAATTGACCGCATTCAGGCAGAAAGAAAAGAGAATAGCAAGAGGCCTTTTCTCCCCGGCTGCTCTGCCAAGCCCTTCCAGCTCAAACTATGTCGTTGCTCCTCTGGAAGGATCCCTGCACCGCGGCGTAGTTTTTCCGAAGAAGCCCTGCGTTTGCACGAGCAAATGAGGAATTCGTGGAAGGAAAGAGGAAGGAAAGAAAGTTTCTCTCCCTCTGCCTGCTTTGCTCAGAGGACTGGATGAAGTCAGGGAGTTCTCCCTTTCACTGAAAAACGTGCGGGCTGCTGTTGCCTGGGCGCTCTCTTCTTTGCAAAAGAGTCTGCAGTTCCACGCTTTGAACCGTGGAAAGGCGCCGGGCTCTGCTAAGATTTCCCCCGGCGCTTCGTTTGCCCTGGGCCAAAGCGAGCCTTCACAATAGCTGAACGCTAACACTGCATACTCGTTCCACTTCCAGAACCGGGCTACGGCGAGGCAGTTCTCCGGGGGAAAACGGCCCTTCGCGAAGGGCAGATCTGCCGAGCTCATTGCGGGAAAGCGAAAGCAAAGGACGCTTTTCTCCCTCTAACCGCTTTCGTCAGAGGAACGGGGGAAGTCACAGTGTTCTTTCTCTCCCTGAGATACACACAGTCTGACGTTGCCTCTGAGCTCCGTTGCTGGCAAAGAACTGAAAGTGACATACATTCCTGTGGGGAAACACAGGGCTTTGCTAGGATTTCTCTAGGCAGTGTGTTTTCCCTGGGCCTCACTGTAGCAACACTATCTCGCCAGGGCAACACTGCATGGCACTTCCTCTGCCAGGAGAGAGCTGCTGCTTTGTAGTTTGTGCTGGGAAACCTTGCTTTGGCAAGTGCGAATTGACCGCATTCAGGCAGAAAGAAAAGAGAATAGCAAGAGGCCTTTTCTCCCCGGCTGCTCTGCCAAGCCCTTCCAGCTCAAACTATGTCGTTGCTCCTCTGGAAGGATCCCTGCACCGCGGCGTAGTTTTTCCGAAGAAGCCCTGCGTTTGCAAGAGCAAATGAGGAATTCGTGGCAGGAAAGAGGAAGGAAAGAAAGTTTCTCTCCCTCTGCCTGCTTTGCTCAGAGGACCGGATGAAGTCAGGGAGTTCTCCCTTTCACTGAGAAACGTGCGGGCTGCTGTTGCCTGGGCGCTCTCTTCTTTGCAAAAGAGTCTGCAGTTCCACGCTTTGAACCGTGGAAAGGCGCCGGGCTCTGCTAAGATTTCCCCCGGCGCTTCGTTTGCCCTGGGCCAAAGCGAGCCTTCACAATAGCTGAACGCTAACACTGCATACTCGTTCCACTTCCAGAACCGGGCTACGGCGAGGCAGTTCTCCGGGGGAAAACGGCCCTTCGCGAAGGGCAGATCTGCCGAGCTCATTGCGGGAAAGCGAAAGCAAAGGACGCTTTTCGCCCTCTAACCGCTTTCGTCAGAGGAACTGGGGAAGTCACAGTGTTCTTTCTCTCCCTGAGATACACACAATCTGACGTTGCCTCTGAGCTCCGTTGCTGGCAAAGAACTGAAAGTGACATACATTCCTGTGGGGAAACACAGGGCTTTGCTAGGATTTCTCTAGGCAGTGTGTTTTCCCTGGGCCTCACTGTAGCAACACGATCTCGCCAGGGCAGAACTGCATGGGATTTCCTCTGCCAGGAGAGAGCTGCTGCTTTGTAGTTTGTGCTGGGAAACCTTGCTTTGGCAAGTGCGAATTGACCGCATTCAGGCAGAAAGAAAAGAGAATAGCAAGAGGCCTTTTCTCCCCGGCTGCTCTGCCAAGCCCTTCCAGCTCAAACTATGTCGTTGCTCCTCTGGAAGGATCCCTGCACCGCGGCGTAGTTTTTCCGAAGAAGCCCTGCGTTTGCAAGAGCAAATGAGGAATTCGTGGCAGGAAAGAGGAAGGAAAGAAAGTTTCTCTCCCTCTGCCTGCTTTGCTCAGAGGACTGGATGAAGTCAGGGAGTTCTCCCTTTCACTGAGAAACGTGCGGGCTGCTGTTGCCTGGGCGCTCTCTTCTTTGCAAAAGAGTCTGCAGTTCCACGCTTTGAACCGTGGAAAGGCGCCGGGCTCTGCTAAGATTTCCCCCGGCGCTTCGTTTGCCCTGGGCCAAAGCGAGCCTTCACAATAGCTGAACGCTAACACTGCATACTCGTTCCACTTCCAGAACCGGGCTACGGCGAGGCAGTTCTCCGGGGGAAAACGGCCCTTCGCGAAGGGCAGATCTGCCGAGCTCATTGCGGGAAAGCGAAAGCAAAGGACGCTTTTCGCCCTCTAACCGCTTTCGTCAGAGGAACTGGGGAAGTCACAGTGTTCTTTCTCTCCCTGAGATACACACAATCTGACGTTGCCTCTGAGCTCCGTTGCTGGCAAAGAACTGAAAGTGACATACATTCCTGTGGGGAAACACAGGGCTTTGCTAGGATTTCTCTAGGCAGTGTGTTTTCCCTGGGCCTCACTGTAGCAACACGATCTCGCCAGGGCAGAACTGCATGGGATTTCCTCTGCCAGGAGAGAGCTGCTGCTTTGTAGTTTGTGCTGGGAAACCTTGCTTTGGCAAGTGCGAATTGACCGCATTCAGGCAGAAAGAAAAGAGAATAGCAAGAGGCCTTTTCTCCCCGGCTGCTCTGCCAAGCCCTTCCAGCTCAAACTATGTCGTTGCTCCTCTGGAAGGATCCCTGCACCGCGGCGTAGTTTTTCCGAAGAAGCCCTGCGTTTGCAAGAGCAAATGAGGAATTCGTGGAAGGAAAGAGGAAGGAAAGGAAGTTTCTCTCCCTCTGCCTGCTTTGCTCAGAGGACCGGATGAAGTCAGGGAGTTCTCCCTTTCACTGAGAAACGTGCGGGCTGCTGTTGCCTGGGCGCTCTCTTCTTTGCAAAAGAGTCTGCAGTTCCACGCTTTGAACCGTGGAAAGGCGCCGGGCTCTGCTAAGATTTCCCCCGGCGCTTCGTTTGCCCTGGGCCAAAGCGAGCCTTCACAATAGCTGAACGCTAACACTGCATACTCGTTCCACTTCCAGAACCGGGCTACGGCGAGGCAGTTCTCCGGGGGAAAACGGCCCTTCGCGAAGGGCAGATCTGCCGAGCTCATTGCGGGAAAGCGAAAGCAAAGGACGCTTTTCGCCCTCTAACCGCTTTCGTCAGAGGAACTGGGGAAGTCACAGTGTTCTTTCTCTCCCTGAGATACACACAATCTGACGTTGCCTCTGAGCTCCGTTGCTGGCAAAGAACTGAAAGTGACATACATTCCTGTGGGGAAACACAGGGCTTTGCTAGGATTTCTCTAGGCAGTGTGTTTTCCCTGGGCCTCACTGTAGCAACACGATCTCGCCAGGGCAGAACTGCATGGGATTTCCTCTGCCAGGAGAGAGCTGCTGCTTTGTAGTTTGTGCTGGGAAACCTTGCTTTGGCAAGTGCGAATTGACCGCATTCAGGCAGAAAGAAAAGAGAATAGCAAGAGGCCTTTTCTCCCCGGCTGCTCTGCCAAGCCCTTCCAGCTCAAACTATGTCGTTGCTCCTCTGGAAGGATCCCTGCACCGCGGCGTAGTTTTTCCGAAGAAGCCCTGCGTTTGCACGAGCAAATGAGGAATTCGTGGAAGGAAAGAGGAAGGAAAGAAAGTTTCTCTCCCTCTGCCTGCTTTGCTCAGAGGACTGGATGAAGTCAGGGAGTTCTCCCTTTCACTGAAAAACGTGCGGGCTGCTGTTGCCTGGGCGCTCTCTTCTTTGCAAAAGAGTCTGCAGTTCCACGCTTTGAACCGTGGAAAGGCGCCGGGCTCTGCTAAGATTTCCCCCGGCGCTTCGTTTGCCCTGGGCCAAAGCGAGCCTTCACAATAGCTGAACGCTAACACTGCATACTCGTTCCACTTCCAGAACCGGGCTACGGCGAGGCAGTTCTCCGGGGGAAAACGGCCCTTCGCGAAGGGCAGATCTGCCGAGCTCATTGCGGGAAAGCGAAAGCAAAGGACGCTTTTCTCCCTCTAACCGCTTTCGTCAGAGGAACGGGGGAAGTCACAGTGTTCTTTCTCTCCCTGAGATACACACAGTCTGACGTTGCCTCTGAGCTCCGTTGCTGGCAAAGAACTGAAAGTGACATACATTCCTGTGGGGAAACACAGGGCTTTGCTAGGATTTCTCTAGGCAGTGTGTTTTCCCTGGGCCTCACTGTAGCAACACTATCTCGCCAGGGCAACACTGCATGGCACTTCCTCTGCCAGGAGAGAGCTGCTGCTTTGTAGTTTGTGCTGGGAAACCTTGCTTTGGCAAGTGCGAATTGACCGCATTCAGGCAGAAAGAAAAGAGAATAGCAAGAGGCCTTTTCTCCCCGGCTGCTCTGCCAAGCCCTTCCAGCTCAAACTATGTCGTTGCTCCTCTGGAAGGATCCCTGCACCGCGGCGTAGTTTTTCCGAAGAAGCCCTGCGTTTGCAAGAGCAAATGAGGAATTCGTGGCAGGAAAGAGGAAGGAAAGAAAGTTTCTCTCCCTCTGCCTGCTTTGCTCAGAGGACCGGATGAAGTCAGGGAGTTCTCCCTTTCACTGAGAAACGTGCGGGCTGCTGTTGCCTGGGCGCTCTCTTCTTTGCAAAAGAGTCTGCAGTTCCACGCTTTGAACCGTGGAAAGGCGCCGGGCTCTGCTAAGATTTCCCCCGGCGCTTCGTTTGCCCTGGGCCAAAGCGAGCCTTCACAATAGCTGAACGCTAACACTGCATACTCGTTCCACTTCCAGAACCGGGCTACGGCGAGGCAGTTCTCCGGGGGAAAACGGCCCTTCGCGAAGGGCAGATCTGCCGAGCTCATTGCGGGAAAGCGAAAGCAAAGGACGCTTTTCTCCCTCTAACCGCTTTCGTCAGAGGAACGGGGGAAGTCACAGTGTTCTTTCTCTCCCTGAGATACACACAATCTGACGTTGCCTCTGAGCTCCGTTGCTGGCAAAGAACTGAAAGTGACATACATTCCTGTGGGGAAACACAGGGCTTTGCTAGGATTTCTCTAGGCAGTGTGTTTTCCCTGGGCCTCACTGTAGCAACACGATCTCGCCAGGGCAACACTGCATGGCACTTCCTCTGCCAGGAGAGAGCTGCTTCTTTGTAGTTTCTGCTGGGAAACCTTGCTTTGGCAAGTGCGAATTGACCGCATTCAGGCAGAAAGAAAAGAGAATAGCAAGAGGCCTTTTCTCCCCGGCTGCTCTGCCAAGCCCTTCCAGCTCAAACTATGTCGTTGCTCCTCTGGAAGGATCCCTGCACCGCGGCGTAGTTTTTCCGAAGAAGCCCTGCGTTTGCACGAGCAAATGAGGAATTCGTGGCAGGAAAGAGGAAGGAAAGGAAGTTTCTCTCCCTCAGCCTGCTTTGCTCAGAGGACTGGATGAAGTCAGGGAGTTCTCCCTTTCACTGAGAAACGTGCGGGCTGCTGTTGCCTGGGCGCTCTCTTCTTTGCAAAAGAGTCTGCAGTTCCACGCTTTGAACCGTGGAAAGGCGCCGGGCTCTGCTAAGATTTCCCCCGGCGCTTCGTTTGCCCTGGGCCAAAGCGAGCCTTCACAATAGCTGAACGCTAACACTGCATACTCGTTCCACTTCCAGAACCGGGCTACGGCGAGGCAGTTCTCCGGGGGAAAACGGCCCTTCGCGAAGGGCAGATCTGCCGAGCTCATTGCGGGAAAGCGAAAGCAAAGGACGCTTTTCTCCCTCTAACCGCTTTCGTCAGAGGAACTGGGGAAGTCACAGTGTTCTTTCTCTCCCTGAGATACACACAATCTGACGTTGCCTCTGAGCTCCGTTGCTGGCAAAGAACTGAAAGTGACATACATTCCTGTGGGGAAACACAGGGCTTTGCTAGGATTTCTCTAGGCAGTGTGTTTTCCCTGGGCCTCACTGTAGCAACACGATCTCGCCAGGGCAACACTGCATGGCACTTCCTCTGCCAGGAGAGAGCTGCTTCTTTGTAGTTTCTGCTGGGAAACCTTGCTTTGGCAAGTGCGAATTGACCGCATTCAGGCAGAAAGAAAAGAGAATAGCAAGAGGCCTTTTCTCCCCGGCTGCTCTGCCAAGCCCTTCCAGCTCAAACTATGTCGTTGCTCCTCTGGAAGGATCCCTGCACCGCGGCGTAGTTTTTCCGAAGAAGCCCTGCGTTTGCAAGAGCAAATGAGGAATTCGTGGCAGGAAAGAGGAAGGAAAGAAAGTTTCTCTCCCTCTGCCTGCTTTGCTCAGAGGACCGGATGAAGTCAGGGAGTTCTCCCTTTCACTGAGAAACGTGCGGGCTGCTGTTGCCTGGGCGCTCTCTTCTTTGCAAAAGAGTCTGCAGTTCCACGCTTTGAACCGTGGAAAGGCGCCGGGCTCTGCTAAGATTTCCCCCGGCGCTTCGTTTGCCCTGGGCCAAAGCGAGCCTTCACAATAGCTGAACGCTAACACTGCATACTCGTTCCACTTCCAGAACCGGGCTACGGCGAGGCAGTTCTCCGGGGGAAAACGGCCCTTCGCGAAGGGCAGATCTGCCGAGCTCATTGCGGGAAAGCGAAAGCAAAGGACGCTTTTCTCCCTCTAACCGCTTTCGTCAGAGGAACTGGGGAAGTCACAGTGTTCTTTCTCTCCCTGAGATACACACAATCTGACGTTGCCTCTGAGCTCCGTTGCTGGCAAAGAACTGAAAGTGACATACATTCCTGTGGGGAAACACAGGGCTTTGCTAGGATTTCTCTAGGCAGTGTGTTTTCCCTGGGCCTCACTGTAGCAACACGATCTCGCCAGGGCAGAACTGCATGGGATTTCCTCTGCCAGGAGAGAGCTGCTGCTTTGTAGTTTGTGCTGGGAAACCTTGCTTTGGCAAGTGCGAATTGACCGCATTCAGGCAGAAAGAAAAGAGAATAGCAAGAGGCCTTTTCTCCCCGGCTGCTCTGCCAAGCCCTTCCAGCTCAAACTATGTCGTTGCTCCTCTGGAAGGATCCCTGCACCGCGGCGTAGTTTTTCCGAAGAAGCCCTGCGTTTGCACGAGCAAATGAGGAATTCGTGGAAGGAAAGAGGAAGGAAAGAAAGTTTCTCTCCCTCTGCCTGCTTTGCTCAGAGGACTGGATGAAGTCAGGGAGTTCTCCCTTTCACTGAAAAACGTGCGGGCTGCTGTTGCCTGGGCGCTCTCTTCTTTGCAAAAGAGTCTGCAGTTCCACGCTTTGAACCGTGGAAAGGCGCCGGGCTCTGCTAAGATTTCCCCCGGCGCTTCGTTTGCCCTGGGCCAAAGCGAGCCTTCACAATAGCTGAACGCTAACACTGCATACTCGTTCCACTTCCAGAACCGGGCTACGGCGAGGCAGTTCTCCGGGGGAAAACGGCCCTTCGCGAAGGGCAGATCTGCCGAGCTCATTGCGGGAAAGCGAAAGCAAAGGACGCTTTTCTCCCTCTAACCGCTTTCGTCAGAGGAACGGGGGAAGTCACAGTGTTCTTTCTCTCCCTGAGATACACACAGTCTGACGTTGCCTCTGAGCTCCGTTGCTGGCAAAGAACTGAAAGTGACATACATTCCTGTGGGGAAACACAGGGCTTTGCTAGGATTTCTCTAGGCAGTGTGTTTTCCCTGGGCCTCACTGTAGCAACACTATCTCGCCAGGGCAACACTGCATGGCACTTCCTCTGCCAGGAGAGAGCTGCTGCTTTGTAGTTTGTGCTGGGAAACCTTGCTTTGGCAAGTGCGAATTGACCGCATTCAGGCAGAAAGAAAAGAGAATAGCAAGAGGCCTTTTCTCCCCGGCTGCTCTGCCAAGCCCTTCCAGCTCAAACTATGTCGTTGCTCCTCTGGAAGGATCCCTGCACCGCGGCGTAGTTTTTCCGAAGAAGCCCTGCGTTTGCAAGAGCAAATGAGGAATTCGTGGCAGGAAAGAGGAAGGAAAGAAAGTTTCTCTCCCTCTGCCTGCTTTGCTCAGAGGACCGGATGAAGTCAGGGAGTTCTCCCTTTCACTGAGAAACGTGCGGGCTGCTGTTGCCTGGGCGCTCTCTTCTTTGCAAAAGAGTCTGCAGTTCCACGCTTTGAACCGTGGAAAGGCGCCGGGCTCTGCTAAGATTTCCCCCGGCGCTTCGTTTGCCCTGGGCCAAAGCGAGCCTTCACAATAGCTGAACGCTAACACTGCATACTCGTTCCACTTCCAGAACCGGGCTACGGCGAGGCAGTTCTCCGGGGGAAAACGGCCCTTCGCGAAGGGCAGATCTGCCGAGCTCATTGCGGGAAAGCGAAAGCAAAGGACGCTTTTCGCCCTCTAACCGCTTTCGTCAGAGGAACTGGGGAAGTCACAGTGTTCTTTCTCTCCCTGAGATACACACAATCTGACGTTGCCTCTGAGCTCCGTTGCTGGCAAAGAACTGAAAGTGACATACATTCCTGTGGGGAAACACAGGGCTTTGCTAGGATTTCTCTAGGCAGTGTGTTTTCCCTGGGCCTCACTGTAGCAACACGATCTCGCCAGGGCAGAACTGCATGGGATTTCCTCTGCCAGGAGAGAGCTGCTGCTTTGTAGTTTGTGCTGGGAAACCTTGCTTTGGCAAGTGCGAATTGACCGCATTCAGGCAGAAAGAAAAGAGAATAGCAAGAGGCCTTTTCTCCCCGGCTGCTCTGCCAAGCCCTTCCAGCTCAAACTATGTCGTTGCTCCTCTGGAAGGATCCCTGCACCGCGGCGTAGTTTTTCCGAAGAAGCCCTGCGTTTGCAAGAGCAAATGAGGAATTCGTGGCAGGAAAGAGGAAGGAAAGAAAGTTTCTCTCCCTCTGCCTGCTTTGCTCAGAGGACTGGATGAAGTCAGGGAGTTCTCCCTTTCACTGAGAAACGTGCGGGCTGCTGTTGCCTGGGCGCTCTCTTCTTTGCAAAAGAGTCTGCAGTTCCACGCTTTGAACCGTGGAAAGGCGCCGGGCTCTGCTAAGATTTCCCCCGGCGCTTCGTTTGCCCTGGGCCAAAGCGAGCCTTCACAATAGCTGAACGCTAACACTGCATACTCGTTCCACTTCCAGAACCGGGCTACGGCGAGGCAGTTCTCCGGGGGAAAACGGCCCTTCGCGAAGGGCAGATCTGCCGAGCTCATTGCGGGAAAGCGAAAGCAAAGGACGCTTTTCGCCCTCTAACCGCTTTCGTCAGAGGAACTGGGGAAGTCACAGTGTTCTTTCTCTCCCTGAGATACACACAATCTGACGTTGCCTCTGAGCTCCGTTGCTGGCAAAGAACTGAAAGTGACATACATTCCTGTGGGGAAACACAGGGCTTTGCTAGGATTTCTCTAGGCAGTGTGTTTTCCCTGGGCCTCACTGTAGCAACACGATCTCGCCAGGGCAGAACTGCATGGGATTTCCTCTGCCAGGAGAGAGCTGCTGCTTTGTAGTTTGTGCTGGGAAACCTTGCTTTGGCAAGTGCGAATTGACCGCATTCAGGCAGAAAGAAAAGAGAATAGCAAGAGGCCTTTTCTCCCCGGCTGCTCTGCCAAGCCCTTCCAGCTCAAACTATGTCGTTGCTCCTCTGGAAGGATCCCTGCACCGCGGCGTAGTTTTTCCGAAGAAGCCCTGCGTTTGCAAGAGCAAATGAGGAATTCGTGGAAGGAAAGAGGAAGGAAAGGAAGTTTCTCTCCCTCTGCCTGCTTTGCTCAGAGGACCGGATGAAGTCAGGGAGTTCTCCCTTTCACTGAGAAACGTGCGGGCTGCTGTTGCCTGGGCGCTCTCTTCTTTGCAAAAGAGTCTGCAGTTCCACGCTTTGAACCGTGGAAAGGCGCCGGGCTCTGCTAAGATTTCCCCCGGCGCTTCGTTTGCCCTGGGCCAAAGCGAGCCTTCACAATAGCTGAACGCTAACACTGCATACTCGTTCCACTTCCAGAACCGGGCTACGGCGAGGCAGTTCTCCGGGGGAAAACGGCCCTTCGCGAAGGGCAGATCTGCCGAGCTCATTGCGGGAAAGCGAAAGCAAAGGACGCTTTTCGCCCTCTAACCGCTTTCGTCAGAGGAACTGGGGAAGTCACAGTGTTCTTTCTCTCCCTGAGATACACACAATCTGACGTTGCCTCTGAGCTCCGTTGCTGGCAAAGAACTGAAAGTGACATACATTCCTGTGGGGAAACACAGGGCTTTGCTAGGATTTCTCTAGGCAGTGTGTTTTCCCTGGGCCTCACTGTAGCAACACGATCTCGCCAGGGCAGAACTGCATGGGATTTCCTCTGCCAGGAGAGAGCTGCTGCTTTGTAGTTTGTGCTGGGAAACCTTGCTTTGGCAAGTGCGAATTGACCGCATTCAGGCAGAAAGAAAAGAGAATAGCAAGAGGCCTTTTCTCCCCGGCTGCTCTGCCAAGCCCTTCCAGCTCAAACTATGTCGTTGCTCCTCTGGAAGGATCCCTGCACCGCGGCGTAGTTTTTCCGAAGAAGCCCTGCGTTTGCACGAGCAAATGAGGAATTCGTGGAAGGAAAGAGGAAGGAAAGAAAGTTTCTCTCCCTCTGCCTGCTTTGCTCAGAGGACTGGATGAAGTCAGGGAGTTCTCCCTTTCACTGAAAAACGTGCGGGCTGCTGTTGCCTGGGCGCTCTCTTCTTTGCAAAAGAGTCTGCAGTTCCACGCTTTGAACCGTGGAAAGGCGCCGGGCTCTGCTAAGATTTCCCCCGGCGCTTCGTTTGCCCTGGGCCAAAGCGAGCCTTCACAATAGCTGAACGCTAACACTGCATACTCGTTCCACTTCCAGAACCGGGCTACGGCGAGGCAGTTCTCCGGGGGAAAACGGCCCTTCGCGAAGGGCAGATCTGCCGAGCTCATTGCGGGAAAGCGAAAGCAAAGGACGCTTTTCTCCCTCTAACCGCTTTCGTCAGAGGAACGGGGGAAGTCACAGTGTTCTTTCTCTCCCTGAGATACACACAGTCTGACGTTGCCTCTGAGCTCCGTTGCTGGCAAAGAACTGAAAGTGACATACATTCCTGTGGGGAAACACAGGGCTTTGCTAGGATTTCTCTAGGCAGTGTGTTTTCCCTGGGCCTCACTGTAGCAACACTATCTCGCCAGGGCAACACTGCATGGCACTTCCTCTGCCAGGAGAGAGCTGCTGCTTTGTAGTTTGTGCTGGGAAACCTTGCTTTGGCAAGCGCGAATTGACCGCATTCAGGCAGAAAGAAAAGAGAATAGCAAGAGGCCTTTTCTCCCCGGCTGCTCTGCCAAGCCCTTCCAGCTCAAACTATGTCGTTGCTCCTCTGGAAGGATCCCTGCACCGCGGCGTAGTTTTTCCGAAGAAGCCCTGCGTTTGCAAGAGCAAATGAGGAATTCGTGGCAGGAAAGAGGAAGGAAAGAAAGTTTCTCTCCCTCTGCCTGCTTTGCTCAGAGGACCGGATGAAGTCAGGGAGTTCTCCCTTTCACTGAGAAACGTGCGGGCTGCTGTTGCCTGGGCGCTCTCTTCTCTGCAAAAGAGTCTGCAGTTCCACGCTTTGAACCGTGGAAAGGCGCCGGGCTCTGCTAAGATTTCCCCCGGCGCTTCGTTTGCCCTGGGCCAAAGCGAGCCTTCACAATAGCTGAACGCTAACACTGCATACTCGTTCCACTTCCAGAACCGGGCTACGGCGAGGCAGTTCTCCGGGGGAAAACGGCCCTTCGCGAAGGGCAGATCTGCCGAGCTCATTGCGGGAAAGCGAAAGCAAAGGACGCTTTTCTCCCTCTAACCGCTTTCGTCAGAGGAACGGGGGAAGTCACAGTGTTCTTTCTCTCCCTGAGATACACACAATCTGACGTTGCCTCTGAGCTCCGTTGCTGGCAAAGAACTGAAAGTGACATACATTCCTGTGGGGAAACACAGGGCTTTGCTAGGATTTCTCTAGGCAGTGTGTTTTCCCTGGGCCTCACTGTAGCAACACGATCTCGCCAGGGCAACACTGCATGGCACTTCCTCTGCCAGGAGAGAGCTGCTTCTTTGTAGTTTGTGCTGGGAAACCTTGCTTTGGCAAGTGCGAATTGACCGCATTCAGGCAGAAAGAAAAGAGAATAGCAAGAGGCCTTTTCTCCCCGGCTGCTCTGCCAAGCCCTTCCAGCTCAAACTATGTCGTTGCTCCTCTGGAAGGATCCCTGCACCGCGGCGTAGTTTTTCCGAAGAAGCCCTGCGTTTGCACGAGCAAATGAGGAATTCGTGGCAGGAAAGAGGAAGGAAAGGAAGTTTCTCTCCCTCAGCCTGCTTTGCTCAGAGGACCGGATGAAGTCAGGGAGTTCTCCCTTTCACTGAGAAACGTGCGGGCTGCTGTTGCCTGGGCGCTCTCTTCTTTGCAAAAGAGTCTGCAGTTCCACGCTTTGAACCGTGGAAAGGCGCCGGGCTCTGCTAAGATTTCCCCCGGCGCTTCGTTTGCCCTGGGCCAAAGCGAGCCTTCACAATAGCTGAACGCTAACACTGCATACTCGTTCCACTTCCAGAACCGGGCTACGGCGAGGCAGTTCTCCGGGGGAAAACGGCCCTTCGCGAAGGGCAGATCTGCCGAGCTCATTGCGGGAAAGCGAAAGCAAAGGACGCTTTTCTCCCTCTAACCGCTTTCGTCAGAGGAACTGGGGAAGTCACAGTGTTCTTTCTCTCCCTGAGATACACACAATCTGACGTTGCCTCTGAGCTCCGTTGCTGGCAAAGAACTGAAAGTGACATACATTCCTGTGGGGAAACACAGGGCTTTGCTAGGATTTCTCTAGGCAGTGTGTTTTCCCTGGGCCTCACTGTAGCAACACGATCTCGCCAGGGCAACACTGCATGGCACTTCCTCTGCCAGGAGAGAGCTGCTTCTTTGTAGTTTCTGCTGGGAAACCTTGCTTTGGCAAGTGCGAATTGACCGCATTCAGGCAGAAAGAAAAGAGAATAGCAAGAGGCCTTTTCTCCCCGGCTGCTCTGCCAAGCCCTTCCAGCTCAAACTATGTCGTTGCTCCTCTGGAAGGATCCCTGCACCGCGGCGTAGTTTTTCCGAAGAAGCCCTGCGTTTGCAAGAGCAAATGAGGAATTCGTGGCAGGAAAGAGGAAGGAAAGAAAGTTTCTCTCCCTCTGCCTGCTTTGCTCAGAGGACCGGATGAAGTCAGGGAGTTCTCCCTTTCACTGAGAAACGTGCGGGCTGCTGTTGCCTGGGCGCTCTCTTCTTTGCAAAAGAGTCTGCAGTTCCACGCTTTGAACCGTGGAAAGGCGCCGGGCTCTGCTAAGATTTCCCCCGGCGCTTCGTTTGCCCTGGGCCAAAGCGAGCCTTCACAATAGCTGAACGCTAACACTGCATACTCGTTCCACTTCCAGAACCGGGCTACGGCGAGGCAGTTCTCCGGGGGAAAACGGCCCTTCGCGAAGGGCAGATCTGCCGAGCTCATTGCGGGAAAGCGAAAGCAAAGGACGCTTTTCTCCCTCTAACCGCTTTCGTCAGAGGAACGGAGGAAGTCACAGTGTTCTTTCTCTCCCTGAGATACACACAATCTGACGTTGCCTCTGAGCTCCGTTGCTGGCAAAGAACTGAAAGTGACATACATTCCTGTGGGGAAACACAGGGCTTTGCTAGGATTTCTCTAGGCAGTGTGTTTTCCCTGGGCCTCACTGTAGCAACACGATCTCGCCAGGGCAACACTGCATGGCACTTCCTCTGCCAGGAGAGAGCTGCTGCTTTGTAGTTTGTGCTGGGAAACCTTGCTTTGGCAAGCGCGAATTGACCGCATTCAGGCAGAAAGAAAAGAGAATAGCAAGACGCCTTTTCTCCCCGGCTGCTCTGCCAAGCCCTTCCAGCTCAAACTATGTCGTTGCTCCTCTGGAAGGATCCCTGCACCGCGGCGTAGTTTTTCCGAAGAAGCCCTGCGTTTGCAAGAGCAAATGAGGAATTCGTGGCAGGAAAGACGAGGGAAAGAAAGTTTCTCTCCCTCTGCCTGCTTTGCTCAGAGGACTTGATGAAGTCAGGGAGTTCTCCCTTTCACTGAGAAACGTGCGGGCTGCTGTTGCCTGGGCGCTCTCTTCTTTGCAAAAGAGTCTGCAATTCCACGCTTTGAACCGTGGAAAGGCGCCGGGCTCTGCTAAGATTTCCCCCGGCGCTTCGTTTACCCTGGGCCAAAGCGAGCCTTCACAATAGCTGAACGCTAACACTGCATACTCGTTCCACTTCCAGAACCGGGCTACGGCGAGCAGTTCTCCGGGGAAAACGGCCCTTCGCGAAGGGCAGATCTGCCGAGCTCATTGCGGGAAAGCGAAAGCAAAGGACGCTTTTCTCCCTCTAACCGCTTTCGTCAGAGGAACGGGGGAAGTCACAGTGTTCTTTCTCTCCCTGAGATACACACAGTCTGACGTTGCCTCTGAGCTCCGTTGCTGGCAAAGAACTGAAAGTGACATACATTCCTGTGGGGAAACACAGGGCTTTGCTAGGATTTCTCTAGGCAGTGTGTTTTCCCTGGGCCTCACTGTAGCAACACTATCTCGCCAGGGCAACACTGCATGGCACTTCCTCCGCCAGGAGAGAGCTGCTGCTTTGTAGTTTGTGCTGGGAAACCTTGCTTTGGCAAGTGCGAATTGACCGCATTCAGGCAGAAAGAAAAGAGAATAGCAAGAGGCCTTTTCTCCCCGGCTGCTCTGCCAAGCCCTTCCAGCTCAAACTATGTCGTTGCTCCTCTGGAAGGATCCCTGCACCGCGGCGTAGTTTTTCCGAAGAAGCCCTGCGTTTGCACGAGCAAATGAGGAATTCGTGGCAGGAAAGAGGAAGGAAAGGAAGTTTCTCTCCCTCAGCCTGCTTTGCTCAGAGGACTGGATGAAGTCAGGGAGTTCTCCCTTTCACTGAGAAACGTGCGGGCTGCTGTTGCCTGGGCGCTCTCTTCTTTGCAAAAGAGTCTGCAGTTCCACGCTTTGAACCGTGGAAAGGCGCCGGGCTCTGCTAAGATTTCCCCCGGCGCTTCGTTTGCCCTGGGCCAAAGCGAGCCTTCACAATAGCTGAACGCTAACACTGCATACTCGTTCCACTTCCAGAACCGGGCTACGGCGAGGCAGTTCTCCGGGGGAAAACGGCCCTTCGCGAAGGGCAGATCTGCCGAGCTCATTGCGGGAAAGCGAAAGCAAAGGACGCTTTTCTCCCTCTAACCGCTTTCGTCAGAGGAACGGGGGAAGTCACAGTGTTCTTTCTCTCCCTGAGATACACACAATCTGACGTTGCCTCTGAGCTCCGTTGCTGGCAAAGAACTGAAAGTGACATACATTCCTGTGGGGAAACACAGGGCTTTGCTAGGATTTCTCTAGGCAGTGTGTTTTCCCTGGGCCTCACTGTAGCAACACGATCTCGCCAGGGCAACACTGCATGGCACTTCCTCTGCCAGGAGAGAGCTGCTGCTTTGTAGTTTCTGCTGGGAAACCTTGCTTTGGCAAGTGCGAATTGACCGCATTCAGGCAGAAAGAAAAGAGAATAGCAAGAGGCCTTTTCTCCCCGGCTGCTCTGCCAAGCCCTTCCAGCTCAAACTATGTCGTTGCTCCTCTGGAAGGATCCCTGCACCGCGGCGTAGTTTTTCCGAAGAAGCCCTGCGTTTGCAAGAGCAAATGAGGAATTCGTGGCAGGAAAGAGGAAGGAAAGGAAGTTTCTCTCCCTCAGCCTGCTTTGCTCAGAGGACTGGATGAAGTCAGGGAGTTCTCCCTTTCACTGAGAAACGTGCGGGCTGCTGTTGCCTGGGCGCTCTCTTCTTTGCAAAAGAGTCTGCAGTTCCACGCTTTGAACCGTGGAAAGGCGCCGGGCTCTGCTAAGATTTCCCCCGGCGCTTCGTTTGCCCTGGGCCAAAGCGAGCCTTCACAATAGCTGAACGCTAACACTGCATACTCGTTCCACTTCCAGAACCGGGCTACGGCGAGGCAGTTCTCCGGGGGAAAACGGCCCTTCGCGGAGGGCAGATCTGCTGAGCTCATTGCGAGAAAGCGAAAGCAAAGGTCGCTTTTCTCCCTCTAACCGCTTTCGTCAGAGGAACGGGGGAAGTCACAGTGTTCTTTCTCTCCCTGAGATACACACAATCTGACGTTGCCTCTGAGCTCCGTTGCTGGCAAAGAACTGAAAGTGACATACATTCCTGTGGGGAAACACAGGGCTTTGCTAGGATTTCTCTAGGCAGTGTGTTTTCCCTGGGCCTCACTGTAGCAACACGATCTCGCCAGGGCAGAACTGCATGGGATTTCCTCTGCCAGGAGAGAGCTGCTGCTTTGTAGTTTGTGCTGGGAAACCTTGCTTTGGCAAGTGCGAATTGACCGCATTCAGGCAGAAAGAAAAGAGAATAGCAAGAGGCCTTTTCTCCCCGGCTGCTCTGCCAAGCCCTTCCAGCTCAAACTATGTCGTTGCTCCTCTGGAAGGATCCCTGCACCGCGGCGTAGTTTTTCCGAAGAAGCCCTGCGTTTGCACGAGCAAATGAGGAATTCGTGGCAGGAAAGAGGAAGGAAAGAAAGTTTCTCTCCCTCTGCCTGCTTTGCTCAGAGGACCGGATGAAGTCAGGGAGTTCTCCCTTTCACTGAGAAACGTGCGGGCTGCTGTTGCCTGGGCGCTCTCTTCTTTGCCAAAGAGTCTGCAGTTCCACGCTTTGAACCGTGGAAAGGCGCCGGGCTCTGCTAAGATTTCCCCCGGCGCTTCGTTTGCCCTGGGCCAAAGCGAGCCTTCACAATAGCTGAACGCTAACACTGCATACTCGTTCCACTTCCAGAACCGGGCTACGGCGAGGCAGTTCTCTGGGGGAAAACGGCCCTTCGCGAAGGGCAGATCTGCCGAGCTCATTGCGGGAAAGCGAAAGCAAAGGACGCTTTTCGCCCTCTAACCGCTTTCGTCAGAGGAACTGGGGAAGTCACAGTGTTCTTTCTCTCCCTGAGATACACACAATCTGACGTTGCCTCTGAGCTCCGTTGCTGGCAAAGAACTGAAAGTGACATACATTCCTGTGGGGAAACACAGGGCTTTGCTAGGATTTCTCTAGGCAGTGTGTTTTCCCTGGGCCTCACTGTAGCAACACGATCTCGCCAGGGCAGAACTGCATGGGATTTCCTCTGCCAGGAGAGAGCTGCTGCTTTGTAGTTTGTGCTGGGAAACCTTGCTTTGGCAAGTGCGAATTGACCGCATTCAGGCAGAAAGAAAAGAGAATAGCAAGAGGCCTTTTCTCCCCGGCTGCTCTGCCAAGCCCTTCCAGCTCAAACTATGTCGTTGCTCCTCTGGAAGGATCCCTGCACCGCGGCGTAGTTTTTCCGAAGAAGCCCTGCGTTTGCACGAGCAAATGAGGAATTCGTGGCAGGAAAGAGGAAGGAAAGAAAGTTTCTCTCCCTCTGCCTGCTTTGCTCAGAGGACCGGATGAAGTCAGGGAGTTCTCCCTTTCACTGAGAAACGTGCGGGCTGCTGTTGCCTGGGCGCTCTCTTCTCTGCAAAAGAGTCTGCAATTCCACGCTTTGAACCGTGGAAAGGCGCCGGGCTCTGCTAAGATTTCCCCCGGCGCTTCGTTTACCCTGGGCCAAAGCGAGCCTTCACAATAGCTGAACGCTAACACTGCATACTCGTTCCACTTCCAGAACCGGGCTACGGCGAGCAGTTCTCCGGGGAAAACGGCCCTTCGCGAAGGGCAGATCTGCCGAGCTCATTGCGGGAAACCGAAAGCAAAGGACGCTTTTCTCCCTCTAACCGCTTTCGTCAGAGGAACGGGGGAAGTCACAGTGTTCTTTCTCTCCCTGAGATACACACAGTCTGACGTTGCCTCTGAGCTCCGTTGCTGGCAAAGAACTGAAAGTGACATACATTCCTGTGGGGAAACACAGGGCTTTGCTAGGATTTCTCTAGGCAGTGTGTTTTCCCTGGGCCTCACTGTAGCAACACTATCTCGCCAGGGCAACACTGCATGGCACTTCCTCTGCCAGGAGAGAGCTGCTGCTTTGTAGTTTGTGCTGGGAAACCTTGCTTTGGCAAGTGCGAATTGACCGCATTCAGGCAGAAAGAAAAGAGAATAGCAAGAGGCCTTTTCTCCCCGGCTGCTCTGCCAAGCCCTTCCAGCTCAAACTATGTCGTTGCTCCTCTGGAAGGATCCCTGCACCGCGGCGTAGTTTTTCCGAAGAAGCCCTGCGTTTGCAAGAGCAAATGAGGAATTCGTGGCAGGAAAGAGGAAGGAAAGAAAGTTTCTCTCCCTCTGCCTGCTTTGCTCAGAGGACCGGATGAAGTCAGGGAGTTCTCCCTTTCACTGAGAAACGTGCGGGCTGCTGTTGCCTGGGCGCTCTCTTCTTTGCAAAAGAGTCTGCAGTTCCACGCTTTGAACCGTGGAAAGGCGCCGGGCTCTGCTAAGATTTCCCCCGGCGCTTCGTTTGCCCTGGGCCAAAGCGAGCCTTCACAATAGCTGAACGCTAACACTGCATACTCGTTCCACTTCCAGAACCGGGCTACGGCGAGGCAGTTCTCCGGGGGAAAACGGCCCTTCGCGAAGGGCAGATCTGCCGAGCTCATTGCGGGAAAGCGAAAGCAAAGGACGCTTTTCTCCCTCTAACCGCTTTCGTCAGAGGAACGGGGGAAGTCACAGTGTTCTTTCTCTCCCTGAGATACACACAATCTGACGTTGCCTCTGAGCTCCGTTGCTGGCAAAGAACTGAAAGTGACATACATTCCTGTGGGGAAACACAGGGCTTTGCTAGGATTTCTCTAGGCAGTGTGTTTTCCCTGGGCCTCACTGTAGCAACACTATCTCGCCAGGGCAACACTGCATGGCACTTCCTCTGCCAGGAGAGAGCTGCTTCTTTGTAGTTTCTGCTGGGAAACCTTGCTTTGGCAAGTGCGAATTGACCGCATTCAGGCAGAAAGAAAAGAGAATAGCAAGAGGCCTTTTCTCCCCGGCTGCTCTGCCAAGCCCTTCCAGCTCAAACTATGTCGTTGCTCCTCTGGAAGGATCCCTGCACCGCGGCGTAGTTTTTCCGAAGAAGCCCTGCGTTTGCTCGAGCAAATGAGGAATTCGTGGCAGGAAAGAGGAAGGAAAGGAAGTTTCTCTCCCTCAGCCTGCTTTGCTCAGAGGACTGGATGAAGTCAGGGAGTTCTCCCTTTCACTGAGAAACGTGCGGGCTGCTGTTGCCTGGGCGCTCTCTTCTTTGCAAAAGAGTCTGCAGTTCCACGCTTTGAACCGTGGAAAGGCGCCGGGCTCTGCTAAGATTTCCCCCGGCGCTTCGTTTGCCCTGGGCCAAAGCGAGCCTTCACAATAGCTGAACGCTAACACTGCATACTCGTTCCACTTCCAGAACCGGGCTACGGCGAGGCAGTTCTCCGGGGGAAAACGGCCCTTCGCGAAGGGCAGATCTGCCGAGCTCATTGCGGGAAAGCGAAAGCAAAGGACGCTTTTCTCCCTCTAACCGCTTTCGTCAGAGGAACGGGGGAAGTCACAGTGTTCTTTCTCTCCCTGAGATACACACAATCTGACGTTGCCTCTGAGCTCCGTTGCTGGCAAAGAACTGAAAGTGACATACATTCCTGTGGGGAAACACAGGGCTTTGCTAGGATTTCTCTAGGCAGTGTGTTTTCCCTGGGCCTCACTGTAGCAACACGATCTCGCCAGGGCAACACTGCATGGCACTTCCTCTGCCAGGAGAGAGCTGCTGCTTTGTAGTTTCTGCTGGGAAACCTTGCTTTGGCAAGTGCGAATTGACCGCATTCAGGCAGAAAGAAAAGAGAATAGCAAGAGGCCTTTTCTCCCCGGCTGCTCTGCCAAGCCCTTCCAGCTCAAACTATGTCGTTGCTCCTCTGGAAGGATCCCTGCACCGCGGCGTAGTTTTTCCGAAGAAGCCCTGCGTTTGCAAGAGCAAATGAGGAATTCGTGGCAGGAAAGAGGAAGGAAAGAAAGTTTCTCTCCCTCTGCCTGCTTTGCTCAGAGGACCGGATGAAGTCAGGGAGTTCTCCCTTTCACTGAGAAACGTGCGGGCTGCTGTTGCCTGGGCGCTCTCTTCTTTGCAAAAGAGTCTGCAGTTCCACGCTTTGAACCGTGGAAAGGCGCCGGGCTCTGCTAAGATTTCCCCCGGCGCTTCGTTTGCCCTGGGCCAAAGCGAGCCTTCACAATAGCTGAACGCTAACACTGCATACTCGTTCCACTTCCAGAACCGGGCTACGGCGAGGCAGTTCTCCGGGGGAAAACGGCCCTTCGCGAAGGGCAGATCTGCCGAGCTCATTGCGGGAAAGCGAAAGCAAAGGACGCTTTTCGCCCTCTAACCGCTTTCGTCAGAGGAACTGGGGAAGTCACAGTGTTCTTTCTCTCCCTGAGATACACACAATCTGACGTTGCCTCTGAGCTCCGTTGCTGGCAAAGAACTGAAAGTGACATACATTCCTGTGGGGAAACACAGGGCTTTGCTAGGATTTCTCTAGGCAGTGTGTTTTCCCTGGGCCTCACTGTAGCAACACGATCTGGCAGGGCAGAACTGCATGGGATTTCCTCTGCCAGGAGAGAGCTGCTGCTTTGTAGTTTGTGCTGGGAAACCTTGCTTTGGCAAGTGCGAATTGACCGCATTCAGGCAGAAAGAAAAGAGAATAGCAAGAGGCCTTTTCTCCCCGGCTGCTCTGCCAAGCCCTTCCAGCTCAAACTATGTCGTTGCTCCTCTGGAAGGATCCCTGCACCGCGGCGTAGTTTTTCCGAAGAAGCCCTGCGTTTGCAAGAGCAAATGAGGAATTCGTGGAAGGAAAGAGGAAGGAAAGAAAGTTTCTCTCCCTCTGCCTGCTTTGCTCAGAGGACTGGATGAAGTCAGGGAGTTCTCCCTTTCACTGAGAAACGTGCGGGCTGCTGTTGCCTGGGCGCTCTCTTCTTTGCAAAAGAGTCTGCAGTTCCACGCTTTGAACCGTGGAAAGGCGCCGGGCTCTGCTAAGATTTCCCCCGGCGCTTCGTTTGCCCTGGGCCAAAGCGAGCCTTCACAATAGCTGAACGCTAACACTGCATACTCGTTCCACTTCCAGAACCGGGCTACGGCGAGGCAGTTCTCTGGGGGAAAACGGCCCTTCGCGAAGGGCAGATCTGCCGAGCTCATTGCGGGAAAGCGAAAGCAAAGGACGCTTTTCTCCCTCTAACCGCTTTCGTCAGAGGAACGGGGGAAGTCACAGTGTTCTTTCTCTCCCTGAGATACACACAGTCTGACGTTGCCTCTGAGCTCCGTTGCTGGCAAAGAACTGAAAGTGACATACATTCCTGTGGGGAAACACAGGGCTTTGCTAGGATTTCTCTAGGCAGTGTGTTTTCCCTGGGCCTCACTGTAGCAACACGATCTCGCCAGGGCAACACTGCATGGCACTTCCTCTGCCAGGAGAGAGCTGCTGCTTTGTAGTTTGTGCTGGGAAACCTTGCTTTGGCAAGCGCGAATTGACCGCATTCATGCAGAAAGAAAAGAGAATAGCAAGAGGCCTTTTCTCCCCGGCTGCTCTGCCAAGCATTTCCAGCTCAAACTATGTCGTTGCTCCTCTGGAAGGATCCCTGCACCGCGGCGTAGTTTTTCCGAAGAAGCCCTGCGTTTGCAAGAGCAAATGAGGAATTCGTGGCAGGAAAGACGAGGGAAAGAAAGTTTCTCTCCCTCTGCCTGCTTTGCTCAGAGGACTTGATGAAGTCAGGGAGTTCTCCTTTTCACTGAGAATCGTGCGGGCTGCTGTTGCCTGGGCGCTCTCTTCTCTGCAAAAGAGTCTGCAATTCCACGCTTTGAACCGTGGAAAGGCGCCGGGCTCTGCTAAGATTTCCCCCGGCGCTTCGTTTACCCTGGGCCAAAGCGAGCCTTCACAATAGCTGAACGCTAACACTGCATACTCGTTCCACTTCCAGAACCGGGCTACGGCGAGCAGTTCTCCGGGGAAAACGGCCCTTCGCGAAGGGCAGATCTGCCGAGCTCATTGCGGGAAAGCGAAAGCAAAGGACGCTTTTCTCCCTCTAACCGCTTTCGTCAGAGGAACGGGGGAAGTCACAGTGTTCTTTCTCTCCCTGAGATACACACAGTCTGACGTTGCCTCTGAGCTCCGTTGCTGGCAAAGAACTGAAAGTGACATACATTCCTGTGGGGAAACACAGGGCTTTGCTAGGATTTCTCTAGGCAGTGTGTTTTCCCTGGGCCTCACTGTAGCAACACTATCTCGCCAGGGCAACACTGCATGGCACTTCCTCTGCCAGGAGAGAGCTGCTGCTTTGTAGTTTGTGCTGGGAAACCTTGCTTTGGCAAGTGCGAATTGACCGCATTCAGGCAGAAAGAAAAGAGAATAGCAAGAGGCCTTTTCTCCCCGGCTGCTCTGCCAAGCCCTTCCAGCTCAAACTATGTCGTTGCTCCTCTGGAAGGATCCCTGCACCGCGGCGTAGTTTTTCCGAAGAAGCCCTGCGTTTGCAAGAGCAAATGAGGAATTCGTGGCAGGAAAGAGGAAGGAAAGAAAGTTTCTCTCCCTCTGCCTGCTTTGCTCAGAGGACCGGATGAAGTCAGGGAGTTCTCCCTTTCACTGAGAAACGTGCGGGCTGCTGTTGCCTGGGCGCTCTCTTCTTTGCAAAAGAGTCTGCAGTTCCACGCTTTGAACCGTGGAAAGGCGCCGGGCTCTGCTAAGATTTCCCCCGGCGCTTCGTTTGCCCTGGGCCAAAGCGAGCCTTCACAATAGCTGAACGCTAACACTGCATACTCGTTCCACTTCCAGAACCGGGCTACGGCGAGGCAGTTCTCCGGGGGAAAACGGCCCTTCGCGAAGGGCAGATCTGCCGAGCTCATTGCGGGAAAGCGAAAGCAAAGGACGCTTTTCTCCCTCTAACCGCTTTCGTCAGAGGAACGGGGGAAGTCACAGTGTTCTTTCTCTCCCTGAGATACACACAATCTGACGTTGCCTCTGAGCTCCGTTGCTGGCAAAGAACTGAAAGTGACATACATTCCTGTGGGGAAACACAGGGCTTTGCTAGGATTTCTCTAGGCAGTGTGTTTTCCCTGGGCCTCACTGTAGCAACACGATCTCGCCAGGGCAACACTGCATGGCACTTCCTCTGCCAGGAGAGAGCTGCTTCTTTGTAGTTTCTGCTGGGAAACCTTGCTTTGGCAAGTGCGAATTGACCGCATTCAGGCAGAAAGAAAAGAGAATAGCAAGAGGCCTTTTCTCCCCGGCTGCTCTGCCAAGCCCTTCCAGCTCAAACTATGTCGTTGCTCCTCTGGAAGGATCCCTGCACCGCGGCGTAGTTTTTCCGAAGAAGCCCTGCGTTTGCACGAGCAAATGAGGAATTCGTGGCAGGAAAGAGGAAAGAAAGGAAGTTTCTCTCCCTCAGCCTGCTTTGCTCAGAGGACTGGATGAAGTCAGGGAGTTCTCCCTTTCACTGAGAAACGTGCGGGCTGCTGTTGCCTGGGCGCTCTCTTCTTTGCAAAAGAGTCTGCAGTTCCACGCTTTGAACCGTGGAAAGGCGCCGGGCTCTGCTAAGATTTCCCCCGGCGCTTCGTTTGCCCTGGGCCAAAGCGAGCCTTCACAATAGCTGAACGCTAACACTGCATACTCGTTCCACTTCCAGAACCGGGCTACGGCGAGGCAGTTCTCTGGGGGAAAACGGCCCTTCGCGAAGGGCAGATCTGCCGAGCTCATTGCGGGAAAGCGAAAGCAAAGGACGCTTTTCGCCCTCTAACCGCTTTCGTCAGAGGAACTGGGGAAGTCACAGTGTTCTTTCTCTCCCTGAGATACACACAATCTGACGTTGCCTCTGAGCTCCGTTGCTGGCAAAGAACTGAAAGTGACATACATTCCTGTGGGGAAACACAGGGCTTTGCTAGGATTTCTCTAGGCAGTGTGTTTTCCCTGGGCCTCACTGTAGCAACACGATCTCGCCAGGGCAGAACTGCATGGGATTTCCTCTGCCAGGAGAGAGCTGCTGCTTTGTAGTTTGTGCTGGGAAACCTTGCTTTGGCAAGTGCGAATTGACCGCATTCAGGCAGAAAGAAAAGAGAATAGCAAGAGGCCTTTTCTCCCCGGCTGCTCTGCCAAGCCCTTCCAGCTCAAACTATGTCGTTGCTCCTCTGGAAGGATCCCTGCACCGCGGCGTAGTTTTTCCGAAGAAGCCCTGCGTTTGCACGAGCAAATGAGGAATTCGTGGAAGGAAAGAGGAAGGAAAGAAAGTTTCTCTCCCTCTGCCTGCTTTGCTCAGAGGACTGGATGAAGTCAGGGAGTTCTCCCTTTCACTGAAAAACGTGCGGGCTGCTGTTGCCTGGGCGCTCTCTTCTTTGCAAAAGAGTCTGCAGTTCCACGCTTTGAACCGTGGAAAGGCGCCGGGCTCTGCTAAGATTTCCCCCGGCGCTTCGTTTGCCCTGGGCCAAAGCGAGCCTTCACAATAGCTGAACGCTAACACTGCATACTCGTTCCACTTCCAGAACCGGGCTACGGCGAGGCAGTTCTCCGGGGGAAAACGGCCCTTCGCGAAGGGCAGATCTGCCGAGCTCATTGCGGGAAAGCGAAAGCAAAGGACGCTTTTCTCCCTCTAACCGCTTTCGTCAGAGGAACGGGGGAAGTCACAGTGTTCTTTCTCTCCCTGAGATACACACAGTCTGACGTTGCCTCTGAGCTCCGTTGCTGGCAAAGAACTGAAAGTGACATACATTCCTGTGGGGAAACACAGGGCTTTGCTAGGATTTCTCTAGGCAGTGTGTTTTCCCTGGGCCTCACTGTAGCAACACTATCTCGCCAGGGCAACACTGCATGGCACTTCCTCTGCCAGGAGAGAGCTGCTGCTTTGTAGTTTGTGCTGGGAAACCTTGCTTTGGCAAGTGCGAATTGACCGCATTCAGGCAGAAAGAAAAGAGAATAGCAAGAGGCCTTTTCTCCCCGGCTGCTCTGCCAAGCCCTTCCAGCTCAAACTATGTCGTTGCTCCTCTGGAAGGATCCCTGCACCGCGGCGTAGTTTTTCCGAAGAAGCCCTGCGTTTGCAAGAGCAAATGAGGAATTCGTGGCAGGAAAGAGGAAGGAAAGAAAGTTTCTCTCCCTCTGCCTGCTTTGCTCAGAGGACCGGATGAAGTCAGGGAGTTCTCCCTTTCACTGAGAAACGTGCGGGCTGCTGTTGCCTGGGCGCTCTCTTCTTTGCAAAAGAGTCTGCAGTTCCACGCTTTGAACCGTGGAAAGGCGCCGGGCTCTGCTAAGATTTCCCCCGGCGCTTCGTTTGCCCTGGGCCAAAGCGAGCCTTCACAATAGCTGAACGCTAACACTGCATACTCGTTCCACTTCCAGAACCGGGCTACGGCGAGGCAGTTCTCCGGGGGAAAACGGCCCTTCGCGAAGGGCAGATCTGCCGAGCTCATTGCGGGAAAGCGAAAGCAAAGGACGCTTTTCTCCCTCTAACCGCTTTCGTCAGAGGAACGGGGGAAGTCACAGTGTTCTTTCTCTCCCTGAGATACACACAATCTGACGTTGCCTCTGAGCTCCGTTGCTGGCAAAGAACTGAAAGTGACATACATTCCTGTGGGGAAACACAGGGCTTTGCTAGGATTTCTCTAGGCAGTGTGTTTTCCCTGGGCCTCACTGTAGCAACACGATCTCGCCAGGGCAACACTGCATGGCACTTCCTCTGCCAGGAGAGAGCTGCTTCTTTGTAGTTTCTGCTGGGAAACCTTGCTTTGGCAAGTGCGAATTGACCGCATTCAGGCAGAAAGAAAAGAGAATAGCAAGAGGCCTTTTCTCCCCGGCTGCTCTGCCAAGCCCTTCCAGCTCAAACTATGTCGTTGCTCCTCTGGAAGGATCCCTGCACCGCGGCGTAGTTTTTCCGAAGAAGCCCTGCGTTTGCACGAGCAAATGAGGAATTCGTGGCAGGAAAGAGGAAAGAAAGGAAGTTTCTCTCCCTCAGCCTGCTTTGCTCAGAGGACTGGATGAAGTCAGGGAGTTCTCCCTTTCACTGAGAAACGTGCGGGCTGCTGTTGCCTGGGCGCTCTCTTCTTTGCAAAAGAGTCTGCAGTTCCACGCTTTGAACCGTGGAAAGGCGCCGGGCTCTGCTAAGATTTCCCCCGGCGCTTCGTTTGCCCTGGGCCAAAGCGAGCCTTCACAATAGCTGAACGCTAACACTGCATACTCGTTCCACTTCCAGAACCGGGCTACGGCGAGGCAGTTCTCTGGGGGAAAACGGCCCTTCGCGAAGGGCAGATCTGCCGAGCTCATTGCGGGAAAGCGAAAGCAAAGGACGCTTTTCGCCCTCTAACCGCTTTCGTCAGAGGAACTGGGGAAGTCACAGTGTTCTTTCTCTCCCTGAGATACACACAATCTGACGTTGCCTCTGAGCTCCGTTGCTGGCAAAGAACTGAAAGTGACATACATTCCTGTGGGGAAACACAGGGCTTTGCTAGGATTTCTCTAGGCAGTGTGTTTTCCCTGGGCCTCACTGTAGCAACACGATCTCGCCAGGGCAGAACTGCATGGGATTTCCTCTGCCAGGAGAGAGCTGCTGCTTTGTAGTTTGTGCTGGGAAACCTTGCTTTGGCAAGTGCGAATTGACCGCATTCAGGCAGAAAGAAAAGAGAATAGCAAGAGGCCTTTTCTCCCCGGCTGCTCTGCCAAGCCCTTCCAGCTCAAACTATGTCGTTGCTCCTCTGGAAGGATCCCTGCACCGCGGCGTAGTTTTTCCGAAGAAGCCCTGCGTTTGCACGAGCAAATGAGGAATTCGTGGAAGGAAAGAGGAAGGAAAGAAAGTTTCTCTCCCTCTGCCTGCTTTGCTCAGAGGACTGGATGAAGTCAGGGAGTTCTCCCTTTCACTGAAAAACGTGCGGGCTGCTGTTGCCTGGGCGCTCTCTTCTTTGCAAAAGAGTCTGCAGTTCCACGCTTTGAACCGTGGAAAGGCGCCGGGCTCTGCTAAGATTTCCCCCGGCGCTTCGTTTGCCCTGGGCCAAAGCGAGCCTTCACAATAGCTGAACGCTAACACTGCATACTCGTTCCACTTCCAGAACCGGGCTACGGCGAGGCAGTTCTCCGGGGGAAAACGGCCCTTCGCGAAGGGCAGATCTGCCGAGCTCATTGCGGGAAAGCGAAAGCAAAGGACGCTTTTCTCCCTCTAACCGCTTTCGTCAGAGGAACGGGGGAAGTCACAGTGTTCTTTCTCTCCCTGAGATACACACAATCTGACGTTGCCTCTGAGCTCCGTTGCTGGCAAAGAACTGAAAGTGACATACATTCCTGTGGGGAAACACAGGGCTTTGCTAGGATTTCTCTAGGCAGTGTGTTTTCCCTGGGCCTCACTGTAGCAACACTATCTCGCCAGGGCAACACTGCATGGCACTTCCTCTGCCAGGAGAGAGCTGCTGCTTTGTAGTTTGTGCTGGGAAACCTTGCTTTGGCAAGTGCGAATTGACCGCATTCAGGCAGAAAGAAAAGAGAATAGCAAGAGGCCTTTTCTCCCCGGCTGCTCTGCCAAGCCCTTCCAGCTCAAACTATGTCGTTGCTCCTCTGGAAGGATCCCTGCACCGCGGCGTAGTTTTTCCGAAGAAGCCCTGCGTTTGCAAGAGCAAATGAGGAATTCGTGGCAGGAAAGAGGAAGGAAAGAAAGTTTCTCTCCCTCTGCCTGCTTTGCTCAGAGGACCGGATGAAGTCAGGGAGTTCTCCCTTTCACTGAGAAACGTGCGGGCTGCTGTTGCCTGGGCGCTCTCTTCTTTGCAAAAGAGTCTGCAGTTCCACGCTTTGAACCGTGGAAAGGCGCCGGGCTCTGCTAAGATTTCCCCCGGCGCTTCGTTTGCCCTGGGCCAAAGCGAGCCTTCACAATAGCTGAACGCTAACACTGCATACTCGTTCCACTTCCAGAACCGGGCTACGGCGAGGCAGTTCTCCGGGGGAAAACGGCCCTTCGCGAAGGGCAGATCTGCCGAGCTCATTGCGGGAAAGCGAAAGCAAAGGACGCTTTTCTCCCTCTAACCGCTTTCGTCAGAGGAACGGGGGAAGTCACAGTGTTCTTTCTCTCCCTGAGATACACACAATCTGACGTTGCCTCTGAGCTCCGTTGCTGGCAAAGAACTGAAAGTGACATACATTCCTGTGGGGAAACACAGGGCTTTGCTAGGATTTCTCTAGGCAGTGTGTTTTCCCTGGGCCTCACTGTAGCAACACGATCTCGCCAGGGCAACACTGCATGGCACTTCCTCTGCCAGGAGAGAGCTGCTTCTTTGTAGTTTCTGCTGGGAAACCTTGCTTTGGCAAGTGCGAATTGACCGCATTCAGGCAGAAAGAAAAGAGAATAGCAAGAGGCCTTTTCTCCCCGGCTGCTCTGCCAAGCCCTTCCAGCTCAAACTATGTCGTTGCTCCTCTGGAAGGATCCCTGCACCGCGGCGTAGTTTTTCCGAAGAAGCCCTGCGTTTGCACGAGCAAATGAGGAATTCGTGGCAGGAAAGAGGAAGGAAAGGAAGTTTCTCTCCCTCAGCCTGCTTTGCTCAGAGGACTGGATGAAGTCAGGGAGTTCTCCCTTTCACTGAGAAACGTGCGGGCTGCTGTTGCCTGGGCGCTCTCTTCTTTGCAAAAGAGTCTGCAGTTCCACGCTTTGAACCGTGGAAAGGCGCCGGGCTCTGCTAAGATTTCCCCCGGCGCTTCGTTTGCCCTGGGCCAAAGCGAGCCTTCACAATAGCTGAACGCTAACACTGCATACTCGTTCCACTTCCAGAACCGGGCTACGGCGAGGCAGTTCTCCGGGGGAAAACGGCCCTTCGCGAAGGGCAGATCTGCCGAGCTCATTGCGGGAAAGCGAAAGCAAAGGACGCTTTTCTCCCTCTAACCGCTTTCGTCAGAGGAACTGGGGAAGTCACAGTGTTCTTTCTCTCCCTGAGATACACACAATCTGACGTTGCCTCTGAGCTCCGTTGCTGGCAAAGAACTGAAAGTGACATACATTCCTGTGGGGAAACACAGGGCTTTGCTAGGATTTCTCTAGGCAGTGTGTTTTCCCTGGGCCTCACTGTAGCAACACGATCTCGCCAGGGCAACACTGCATGGCACTTCCTCTGCCAGGAGAGAGCTGCTTCTTTGTAGTTTCTGCTGGGAAACCTTGCTTTGGCAAGTGCGAATTGACCGCATTCAGGCAGAAAGAAAAGAGAATAGCAAGAGGCCTTTTCTCCCCGGCTGCTCTGCCAAGCCCTTCCAGCTCAAACTATGTCGTTGCTCCTCTGGAAGGATCCCTGCACCGCGGCGTAGTTTTTCCGAAGAAGCCCTGCGTTTGCAAGAGCAAATGAGGAATTCGTGGCAGGAAAGAGGAAGGAAAGAAAGTTTCTCTCCCTCTGCCTGCTTTGCTCAGAGGACCGGATGAAGTCAGGGAGTTCTCCCTTTCACTGAGAAACGTGCGGGCTGCTGTTGCCTGGGCGCTCTCTTCTTTGCAAAAGAGTCTGCAGTTCCACGCTTTGAACCGTGGAAAGGCGCCGGGCTCTGCTAAGATTTCCCCCGGCGCTTCGTTTGCCCTGGGCCAAAGCGAGCCTTCACAATAGCTGAACGCTAACACTGCATACTCGTTCCACTTCCAGAACCGGGCTACGGCGAGGCAGTTCTCCGGGGGAAAACGGCCCTTCGCGAAGGGCAGATCTGCCGAGCTCATTGCGGGAAAGCGAAAGCAAAGGACGCTTTTCTCCCTCTAACCGCTTTCGTCAGAGGAACTGGGGAAGTCACAGTGTTCTTTCTCTCCCTGAGATACACACAATCTGACGTTGCCTCTGAGCTCCGTTGCTGGCAAAGAACTGAAAGTGACATACATTCCTGTGGGGAAACACAGGGCTTTGCTAGGATTTCTCTAGGCAGTGTGTTTTCCCTGGGCCTCACTGTAGCAACACGATCTCGCCAGGGCAGAACTGCATGGGATTTCCTCTGCCAGGAGAGAGCTGCTGCTTTGTAGTTTGTGCTGGGAAACCTTGCTTTGGCAAGTGCGAATTGACCGCATTCAGGCAGAAAGAAAAGAGAATAGCAAGAGGCCTTTTCTCCCCGGCTGCTCTGCCAAGCCCTTCCAGCTCAAACTATGTCGTTGCTCCTCTGGAAGGATCCCTGCACCGCGGCGTAGTTTTTCCGAAGAAGCCCTGCGTTTGCACGAGCAAATGAGGAATTCGTGGAAGGAAAGAGGAAGGAAAGAAAGTTTCTCTCCCTCTGCCTGCTTTGCTCAGAGGACTGGATGAAGTCAGGGAGTTCTCCCTTTCACTGAAAAACGTGCGGGCTGCTGTTGCCTGGGCGCTCTCTTCTTTGCAAAAGAGTCTGCAGTTCCACGCTTTGAACCGTGGAAAGGCGCCGGGCTCTGCTAAGATTTCCCCCGGCGCTTCGTTTGCCCTGGGCCAAAGCGAGCCTTCACAATAGCTGAACGCTAACACTGCATACTCGTTCCACTTCCAGAACCGGGCTACGGCGAGGCAGTTCTCCGGGGGAAAACGGCCCTTCGCGAAGGGCAGATCTGCCGAGCTCATTGCGGGAAAGCGAAAGCAAAGGACGCTTTTCTCCCTCTAACCGCTTTCGTCAGAGGAACGGGGGAAGTCACAGTGTTCTTTCTCTCCCTGAGATACACACAGTCTGACGTTGCCTCTGAGCTCCGTTGCTGGCAAAGAACTGAAAGTGACATACATTCCTGTGGGGAAACACAGGGCTTTGCTAGGATTTCTCTAGGCAGTGTGTTTTCCCTGGGCCTCACTGTAGCAACACTATCTCGCCAGGGCAACACTGCATGGCACTTCCTCTGCCAGGAGAGAGCTGCTGCTTTGTAGTTTGTGCTGGGAAACCTTGCTTTGGCAAGTGCGAATTGACCGCATTCAGGCAGAAAGAAAAGAGAATAGCAAGAGGCCTTTTCTCCCCGGCTGCTCTGCCAAGCCCTTCCAGCTCAAACTATGTCGTTGCTCCTCTGGAAGGATCCCTGCACCGCGGCGTAGTTTTTCCGAAGAAGCCCTGCGTTTGCAAGAGCAAATGAGGAATTCGTGGCAGGAAAGAGGAAGGAAAGAAAGTTTCTCTCCCTCTGCCTGCTTTGCTCAGAGGACCGGATGAAGTCAGGGAGTTCTCCCTTTCACTGAGAAACGTGCGGGCTGCTGTTGCCTGGGCGCTCTCTTCTTTGCAAAAGAGTCTGCAGTTCCACGCTTTGAACCGTGGAAAGGCGCCGGGCTCTGCTAAGATTTCCCCCGGCGCTTCGTTTGCCCTGGGCCAAAGCGAGCCTTCACAATAGCTGAACGCTAACACTGCATACTCGTTCCACTTCCAGAACCGGGCTACGGCGAGGCAGTTCTCCGGGGGAAAACGGCCCTTCGCGAAGGGCAGATCTGCCGAGCTCATTGCGGGAAAGCGAAAGCAAAGGACGCTTTTCGCCCTCTAACCGCTTTCGTCAGAGGAACTGGGGAAGTCACAGTGTTCTTTCTCTCCCTGAGATACACACAATCTGACGTTGCCTCTGAGCTCCGTTGCTGGCAAAGAACTGAAAGTGACATACATTCCTGTGGGGAAACACAGGGCTTTGCTAGGATTTCTCTAGGCAGTGTGTTTTCCCTGGGCCTCACTGTAGCAACACGATCTCGCCAGGGCAGAACTGCATGGGATTTCCTCTGCCAGGAGAGAGCTGCTGCTTTGTAGTTTGTGCTGGGAAACCTTGCTTTGGCAAGTGCGAATTGACCGCATTCAGGCAGAAAGAAAAGAGAATAGCAAGAGGCCTTTTCTCCCCGGCTGCTCTGCCAAGCCCTTCCAGCTCAAACTATGTCGTTGCTCCTCTGGAAGGATCCCTGCACCGCGGCGTAGTTTTTCCGAAGAAGCCCTGCGTTTGCAAGAGCAAATGAGGAATTCGTGGCAGGAAAGAGGAAGGAAAGAAAGTTTCTCTCCCTCTGCCTGCTTTGCTCAGAGGACTGGATGAAGTCAGGGAGTTCTCCCTTTCACTGAGAAACGTGCGGGCTGCTGTTGCCTGGGCGCTCTCTTCTTTGCAAAAGAGTCTGCAGTTCCACGCTTTGAACCGTGGAAAGGCGCCGGGCTCTGCTAAGATTTCCCCCGGCGCTTCGTTTGCCCTGGGCCAAAGCGAGCCTTCACAATAGCTGAACGCTAACACTGCATACTCGTTCCACTTCCAGAACCGGGCTACGGCGAGGCAGTTCTCCGGGGGAAAACGGCCCTTCGCGAAGGGCAGATCTGCCGAGCTCATTGCGGGAAAGCGAAAGCAAAGGACGCTTTTCGCCCTCTAACCGCTTTCGTCAGAGGAACTGGGGAAGTCACAGTGTTCTTTCTCTCCCTGAGATACACACAATCTGACGTTGCCTCTGAGCTCCGTTGCTGGCAAAGAACTGAAAGTGACATACATTCCTGTGGGGAAACACAGGGCTTTGCTAGGATTTCTCTAGGCAGTGTGTTTTCCCTGGGCCTCACTGTAGCAACACGATCTCGCCAGGGCAGAACTGCATGGGATTTCCTCTGCCAGGAGAGAGCTGCTGCTTTGTAGTTTGTGCTGGGAAACCTTGCTTTGGCAAGTGCGAATTGACCGCATTCAGGCAGAAAGAAAAGAGAATAGCAAGAGGCCTTTTCTCCCCGGCTGCTCTGCCAAGCCCTTCCAGCTCAAACTATGTCGTTGCTCCTCTGGAAGGATCCCTGCACCGCGGCGTAGTTTTTCCGAAGAAGCCCTGCGTTTGCAAGAGCAAATGAGGAATTCGTGGAAGGAAAGAGGAAGGAAAGGAAGTTTCTCTCCCTCTGCCTGCTTTGCTCAGAGGACCGGATGAAGTCAGGGAGTTCTCCCTTTCACTGAGAAACGTGCGGGCTGCTGTTGCCTGGGCGCTCTCTTCTTTGCAAAAGAGTCTGCAGTTCCACGCTTTGAACCGTGGAAAGGCGCCGGGCTCTGCTAAGATTTCCCCCGGCGCTTCGTTTGCCCTGGGCCAAAGCGAGCCTTCACAATAGCTGAACGCTAACACTGCATACTCGTTCCACTTCCAGAACCGGGCTACGGCGAGGCAGTTCTCCGGGGGAAAACGGCCCTTCGCGAAGGGCAGATCTGCCGAGCTCATTGCGGGAAAGCGAAAGCAAAGGACGCTTTTCGCCCTCTAACCGCTTTCGTCAGAGGAACTGGGGAAGTCACAGTGTTCTTTCTCTCCCTGAGATACACACAATCTGACGTTGCCTCTGAGCTCCGTTGCTGGCAAAGAACTGAAAGTGACATACATTCCTGTGGGGAAACACAGGGCTTTGCTAGGATTTCTCTAGGCAGTGTGTTTTCCCTGGGCCTCACTGTAGCAACACGATCTCGCCAGGGCAGAACTGCATGGGATTTCCTCTGCCAGGAGAGAGCTGCTGCTTTGTAGTTTGTGCTGGGAAACCTTGCTTTGGCAAGTGCGAATTGACCGCATTCAGGCAGAAAGAAAAGAGAATAGCAAGAGGCCTTTTCTCCCCGGCTGCTCTGCCAAGCCCTTCCAGCTCAAACTATGTCGTTGCTCCTCTGGAAGGATCCCTGCACCGCGGCGTAGTTTTTCCGAAGAAGCCCTGCGTTTGCACGAGCAAATGAGGAATTCGTGGAAGGAAAGAGGAAGGAAAGAAAGTTTCTCTCCCTCTGCCTGCTTTGCTCAGAGGACTGGATGAAGTCAGGGAGTTCTCCCTTTCACTGAAAAACGTGCGGGCTGCTGTTGCCTGGGCGCTCTCTTCTTTGCAAAAGAGTCTGCAGTTCCACGCTTTGAACCGTGGAAAGGCGCCGGGCTCTGCTAAGATTTCCCCCGGCGCTTCGTTTGCCCTGGGCCAAAGCGAGCCTTCACAATAGCTGAACGCTAACACTGCATACTCGTTCCACTTCCAGAACCGGGCTACGGCGAGGCAGTTCTCCGGGGGAAAACGGCCCTTCGCGAAGGGCAGATCTGCCGAGCTCATTGCGGGAAAGCGAAAGCAAAGGACGCTTTTCTCCCTCTAACCGCTTTCGTCAGAGGAACGGGGGAAGTCACAGTGTTCTTTCTCTCCCTGAGATACACACAGTCTGACGTTGCCTCTGAGCTCCGTTGCTGGCAAAGAACTGAAAGTGACATACATTCCTGTGGGGAAACACAGGGCTTTGCTAGGATTTCTCTAGGCAGTGTGTTTTCCCTGGGCCTCACTGTAGCAACACTATCTCGCCAGGGCAACACTGCATGGCACTTCCTCTGCCAGGAGAGAGCTGCTGCTTTGTCGTTTGTGCTGGGAAACCTTGCTTTGGCAAGCGCGAATTGACCGCATTCAGGCAGAAAGAAAAGAGAATAGCAAGAGGCCTTTTCTCCCCGGCTGCTCTGCCAAGCCCTTCCAGCTCAAACTATGTCGTTGCTCCTCTGGAAGGATCCCTGCACCGCGGCGTAGTTTTTCCGAAGAAGCCCTGCGTTTGCAAGAGCAAATGAGGAATTCGTGGCAGGAAAGAGGAAGGAAAGAAAGTTTCTCTCCCTCTGCCTGCTTTGCTCAGAGGACCGGATGAAGTCAGGGAGTTCTCCCTTTCACTGAGAAACGTGCGGGCTGCTGTTGCCTGGGCGCTCTCTTCTCTGCAAAAGAGTCTGCAGTTCCACGCTTTGAACCGTGGAAAGGCGCCGGGCTCTGCTAAGATTTCCCCCGGCGCTTCGTTTGCCCTGGGCCAAAGCGAGCCTTCACAATAGCTGAACGCTAACACTGCATACTCGTTCCACTTCCAGAACCGGGCTACGGCGAGGCAGTTCTCCGGGGGAAAACGGCCCTTCGCGAAGGGCAGATCTGCCGAGCTCATTGCGGGAAAGCGAAAGCAAAGGACGCTTTTCTCCCTCTAACCGCTTTCGTCAGAGGAACGGGGGAAGTCACAGTGTTCTTTCTCTCCCTGAGATACACACAATCTGACGTTGCCTCTGAGCTCCGTTGCTGGCAAAGAACTGAAAGTGACATACATTCCTGTGGGGAAACACAGGGCTTTGCTAGGATTTCTCTAGGCAGTGTGTTTTCCCTGGGCCTCACTGTAGCAACACGATCTCGCCAGGGCAACACTGCATGGCACTTCCTCTGCCAGGAGAGAGCTGCTTCTTTGTAGTTTGTGCTGGGAAACCTTGCTTTGGCAAGTGCGAATTGACCGCATTCAGGCAGAAAGAAAAGAGAATAGCAAGAGGCCTTTTCTCCCCGGCTGCTCTGCCAAGCCCTTCCAGCTCAAACTATGTCGTTGCTCCTCTGGAAGGATCCCTGCACCGCGGCGTAGTTTTTCCGAAGAAGCCCTGCGTTTGCACGAGCAAATGAGGAATTCGTGGCAGGAAAGAGGAAGGAAAGGAAGTTTCTCTCCCTCAGCCTGCTTTGCTCAGAGGACCGGATGAAGTCAGGGAGTTCTCCCTTTCACTGAGAAACGTGCGGGCTGCTGTTGCCTGGGCGCTCTCTTCTTTGCAAAAGAGTCTGCAGTTCCACGCTTTGAACCGTGGAAAGGCGCCGGGCTCTGCTAAGATTTCCCCCGGCGCTTCGTTTGCCCTGGGCCAAAGCGAGCCTTCACAATAGCTGAACGCTAACACTGCATACTCGTTCCACTTCCAGAACCGGGCTACGGCGAGGCAGTTCTCCGGGGGAAAACGGCCCTTCGCGAAGGGCAGATCTGCCGAGCTCATTGCGGGAAAGCGAAAGCAAAGGACGCTTTTCTCCCTCTAACCGCTTTCATCAGAGGAACTGGGGAAGTCACAGTGTTCTTTCTCTCCCTGAGATACACACAATCTGACGTTGCCTCTGAGCTCCGTTGCTGGCAAAGAACTGAAAGTGACATACATTCCTGTGGGGAAACACAGGGCTTTGCTAGGATTTCTCTAGGCAGTGTGTTTTCCCTGGGCCTCACTGTAGCAACACGATCTCGCCAGGGCAACACTGCATGGCACTTCCTCTGCCAGGAGAGAGCTGCTTCTTTGTAGTTTCTGCTGGGAAACCTTGCTTTGGCAAGTGCGAATTGACCGCATTCAGGCAGAAAGAAAAGAGAATAGCAAGAGGCCTTTTCTCCCCGGCTGCTCTGCCAAGCCCTTCCAGCTCAAACTATGTCGTTGCTCCTCTGGAAGGATCCCTGCACCGCGGCGTAGTTTTTCCGAAGAAGCCCTGCGTTTGCAAGAGCAAATGAGGAATTCGTGGCAGGAAAGAGGAAGGAAAGAAAGTTTCTCTCCCTCTGCCTGCTTTGCTCAGAGGACCGGATGAAGTCAGGGAGTTCTCCCTTTCACTGAGAAACGTGCGGGCTGCTGTTGCCTGGGCGCTCTCTTCTTTGCAAAAGAGTCTGCAGTTCCACGCTTTGAACCGTGGAAAGGCGCCGGGCTCTGCTAAGATTTCCCCCGGCGCTTCGTTTGCCCTGGGCCAAAGCGAGCCTTCACAATAGCTGAACGCTAACACTGCATACTCGTTCCACTTCCAGAACCGGGCTACGGCGAGGCAGTTCTCCGGGGGAAAACGGCCCTTCGCGAAGGGCAGATCTGCCGAGCTCATTGCGGGAAAGCGAAAGCAAAGGACGCTTTTCTCCCTCTAACCGCTTTCGTCAGAGGAACGGAGGAAGTCACAGTGTTCTTTCTCTCCCTGAGATACACACAATCTGACGTTGCCTCTGAGCTCCGTTGCTGGCAAAGAACTGAAAGTGACATACATTCCTGTGGGGAAACACAGGGCTTTGCTAGGATTTCTCTAGGCAGTGTGTTTTCCCTGGGCCTCACTGTAGCAACACGATCTCGCCAGGGCAACACTGCATGGCACTTCCTCTGCCAGGAGAGAGCTGCTGCTTTGTAGTTTGTGCTGGGAAACCTTGCTTTGGCAAGCGCGAATTGACCACATTCAGGCAGAAAGAAAAGAGAATAGCAAGAGGCCTTTTCTCCCCGGCTGCTCTGCCAAGCCCTTCCAGCTCAAACTATGTCGTTGCTCCTCTGGAAGGATCCCTGCACCGCGGCGTAGTTTTTCCGAAGAAGCCCTGCGTTTGCAAGAGCAAATGAGGAATTCGTGGCAGGAAAGACGAGGGAAAGAAAGTTTCTCTCCCTCTGCCTGCTTTGCTCAGAGGACTTGATGAAGTCAGGGAGTTCTCCCTTTCACTGAGAAACGTGCGGGCTGCTGTTGCCTGGGCGCTCTCTTCTTTGCAAAAGAGTCTGCAATTCCACGCTTTGAACCGTGGAAAGGCGCCGGGCTCTGCTAAGATTTCCCCCGGCGCTTCGTTTACCCTGGGCCAAAGCGAGCCTTCACAATAGCTGAACGCTAACACTGCATACTCGTTCCACTTCCAGAACCGGGCTACGGCGAGCAGTTCTCCGGGGAAAACGGCCCTTCGCGAAGGGCAGATCTGCCGAGCTCATTGCGGGAAAGCGAAAGCAAAGGACGCTTTTCTCCCTCTAACCGCTTTCGTCAGAGGAACGGGGGAAGTCACAGTGTTCTTTCTCTCCCTGAGATACACACAGTCTGACGTTGCCTCTGAGCTCCGTTGCTGGCAAAGAACTGAAAGTGACATACATTCCTGTGGGGAAACACAGGGCTTTGCTAGGATTTCTCTAGGCAGTGTGTTTTCCCTGGGCCTCACTGTAGCAACACTATCTCGCCAGGGCAACACTGCATGGCACTTCCTCTGCCAGGAGAGAGCTGCTGCTTTGTAGTTTGTGCTGGGAAACCTTGCTTTGGCAAGTGCGAATTGACCGCATTCAGGCAGAAAGAAAAGAGAAGAGCAAGAGGCCTTTTCTCCCCGGCTGCTCTGCCAAGCCCTTCCAGCTCAAACTATGTCGTTGCTCCTCTGGAAGGATCCCTGCACCGCGGCGTAGTTTTTCCGAAGAAGCCCTGCGTTTGCAGGAGCAAATGAGGAATTCGTGGCAGGAAAGAGGAAGGAAAGAAAGTTTCTCTCCCTCTGCCTGCTTTGCTCAGAGGACCGGATGAAGTCAGGGAGTTCTCCCTTTCACTGAGAAACGTGCGGGCTGCTGTTGCCTGGGCGCTCTCTTCTTTGCAAAAGAGTCTGCAGTTCCACGCTTTGAACCGTGGAAAGGCGCCGGGCTCTGCTAAGATTTCCCCCGGCGCTTCGTTTGCCCTGGGCCAAAGCGAGCCTTCACAATAGCTGAACGCTAACACTGCATACTCGTTCCACTTCCAGAACCGGGCTACGGCGAGGCAGTTCTCCGGGGGAAAACGGCCCTTCGCGAAGGGCAGATCTGCCGAGCTCATTGCGGGAAAGCGAAAGCAAAGGACGCTTTTCTCCCTCTAACCGCTTTCGTCAGAGGAACGGGGGAAGTCACAGTGTTCTTTCTCTCCCTAAGATACACACAATCTGACGTTGCCTCTGAGCTCCGTTGCTGGCAAAGAACTGAAAGTGACATACATTCCTGTGGGGAAACACAGGGCTTTGCTAGGATTTCTCTAGGCAGTGTGTTTTCCCTGGGCCTCACTATAGCAACACGATCTCGCCAGGGCAACACTGCATGGCACTTCCTCTGCCAGGAGAGAGCTGCTGCTTTGTAGTTTGTGCTGGGAAACCTTGCTTTGGCAAGCGCGAATTGACCGCATTCAGGCAGAAAGAAAAGAGAATAGCAAGAGGCCTTTTCTCCCCGGCTGCTCTGCCAAGCCCTTCCAGCTCAAACTATGTCGTTGCTCCTCTGGAAGGATCCCTGCACCGCGGCGTAGTTTTTCCGAAGAAGCCCTGCGTTTGCAAGAGCAAATGAGGAATTCGTGGCAGGAAAGAGGAAGGAAAGAAAGTTTCTCTCCCTCTGCCTGCTTTGCTCAGAGGACCGGATGAAGTCAGGGAGTTCTCCCTTTCACTGAGAAACGTGCGGGCTGCTGTTGCCTGGGCGCTCTCTTCTTTGCAAAAGAGTCTGCAGTTCCACGCTTTGAACCGTGGAAAGGCGCCGGGCTCTGCTAAGATTTCCCCCGGCGCTTCGTTTGCCCTGGGCCAAAGCGAGCCTTCACAATAGCTGAACGCTAACACTGCATACTCGTTCCACTTCCAGAACCGGGCTACGGCGAGGCAGTTCTCCGGGGGAAAACGGCCCTTCGCGAAGGGCAGATCTGCCGAGCTCATTGCGGGAAAGCGAAAGCAAAGGACGCTTTTCTCCCTCTAACCGCTTTCGTCAGAGGAACGGGGGAAGTCACAGTGTTCTTTCTCTCCCTGAGATACACACAATCTGACGTTGCCTCTGAGCTCCGTTGCTGGCAAAGAACTGAAAGTGACATACATTCCTGTGGGGAAACACAGGGCTTTGCTAGGATTTCTCTAGGCAGTGTGTTTTCCCTGGGCCTCACTGTAGCAACACTATCTCGCCAGGGCAACACTGCATGGCACTTCCTCCGCCAGGAGAGAGCTGCTGCTTTGTAGTTTGTGCTGGGAAACCTTGCTTTGGCAAGTGCGAATTGACCGCATTCAGGCAGAAAGGAAACAGAATAGCAAGAGGCCTTTTCTGCCCGGCTCCTCTGCCAAGCCCTTCCAGCTCAAACTATGTCGTTGCTCCTCTGGAAGGATCCCTGCACCGCGGCGTAGTTTTTCCAAAGAAGCCCTGCGTTTGCACGAGCAAATGAGGAATTCGTGGCAGGAAAGAGGAAGGAAAGAAAGTTTCTCTCCCTCTGCCTGCTTTGCTCAGAGGACCGGATGAAGTCAGGGAGTTCTCCCTTTCACTGAGAAACGTGCGGGCTGCTGTTGCCTGGGCGCTCTCTTCTTTGCAAAAGAGTCTGCAGTTCCACGCTTTGAACCGTGGAAAGGCGCCGGGCTCTGCTAAGATTTCCCCCGGCGCTTCGTTTGCCCTGGGCCAAAGCGAGCCTTCACAATAGCTGAACGCTAACACTGCATACTCGTTCCACTTCCAGAACCGGGCTACGGCGAGGCAGTTCTCCGGGGGAAAACGGCCCTTCGCGAAGGGCAGATCTGCCGAGCTCATTGCGGGAAAGCGAAAGCAAAGGACGCTTTTCTCCCTCTAACCGCTTTCGTCAGAGGAACGGGGGAAGTCACAGTGTTCTTTCTCTCCCTGAGATACACACAATCTGACGTTGCCTCTGAGCTCCGTTGCTGGCAAAGAACTGAAAGTGACATACATTCCTGTGGGGAAACACAGGGCTTTGCTAGGATTTCTCTAGGCAGTGTGTTTTCCCTGGGCCTCACTGTAGCAACACTATCTCGCCAGGGCAACACTGCATGGCACTTCCTCCGCCAGGAGAGAGCTGCTGCTTTGTAGTTTGTGCTGGGAAACCTTGCTTTGGCAAGTGCGAATTGACCGCATTCAGGCAGAAAGGAAACAGAATAGCAAGAGGCCTTTTCTGCCCGGCTCCTCTGCCAAGCCCTTCCAGCTCAAACTATGTCGTTGCTCCTCTGGAAGGATCCCTGCACCGCGGCGTAGTTTTTCCAAAGAAGCCCTGCGTTTGCACGAGCAAATGAGGAATTCGTGGCAGGAAAGAGGAAGGAAAGAAAGTTTCTCTCCCTCTGCCTGCTTTGCTCAGAGGACTGGATGAAGTCAGGGAGTTCTCCCTTTCACTGAGAAACGTGCGGGCTGCTGTTGCCTGGGCGCTCTCTTCTTTGCAAAAGAGTCTGCAGTTCCACGCTTTGAACCGTGGAAAGGCGCCGGGCTCTGCTAAGATTTCCCCCGGCGCTTCGTTTGCCCTGGGCCAAAGCGAGCCTTCACAATAGCTGAACGCTAACACTGCATACTCGTTCCACTTCCAGAACCGGGCTACGGCGAGGCAGTTCTCCGGGGGAAAACGGCCCTTCGCGAAGGGCAGATCTGCCGAGCTCATTGCGGGAAAGCGAAAGCAAAGGACGCTTTTCTCCCTCTAACCGCTTTCGTCAGAGGAACGGGGGAAGTCACAGTGTTCTTTCTCTCCCTGAGATACACACAATCTGACGTTGCCTCTGAGCTCCGTTGCTGGCAAAGAACTGAAAGTGACATACATTCCTGTGGGGAAACACAGGGCTTTGCTAGGATTTCTCTAGGCAGTGTGTTTTCCCTGGGCCTCACTGTAGCAACACGATCTCGCCAGGGCAACACTGCATGGCACTTCCTCCGCCAGGAGAGAGCTGCTGCTTTGTAGTTTGTGCTGGGAAACCTTGCTTTGGCAAGTGCGAATTGACCGCATTCAGGCAGAAAGAAAAGAGAATAGCAAGAGGCCTTTTCTCCCCGGCTGCTCTGCCAAGCCCTTCCAGCTCAAACTATGTCGTTGCTCCTCTGGAAGGATCCCTGCACCGCGGCGTAGTTTTTCCGAAGAAGCCCTGCGTTTGCACGAGCAAATGAGGAATTCGTGGCAGGAAAGAGGAAGGAAAGAAAGTTTCTCTCCCTCTGCCTGCTTTGCTCAGAGGACCGGATGAAGTCAGGGAGTTCTCCCTTTCACTGAGAAACGTGCGGGCTGCTGTTGCCTGGGCGCTCTCTTCTTTGCAAAAGAGTCTGCAGTTCCACGCTTTGAACCGTGGAAAGGCGCCGGGCTCTGCTAAGATTTCCCCCGGCGCTTCGTTTGCCCTGGGCCAAAGCGAGCCTTCACAATAGCTGAACGCTAACACTGCATACTCGTTCCACTTCCAGAACCGGGCTACGGCGAGGCAGTTCTCCGGGGGAAAACGGCCCTTCGCGAAGGGCAGATCTGCCGAGCTCATTGCGGGAAAGCGAAAGCAAAGGACGCTTTTCTCCCTCTAACCGCTTTCGTCAGAGGAACGGGGGAAGTCACAGTGTTCTTTCTCTCCCTGAGATACACACAATCTGACGTTGCCTCTGAGCTCCGTTGCTGGCAAAGAACTGAAAGTGACATACATTCCTGTGGGGAAACACAGGGCTTTGCTAGGATTTCTCTAGGCAGTGTGTTTTCCCTGGGCCTCACTGTAGCAACACTATCTCGCCAGGGCAACACTGCATGGCACTTCCTCCGCCAGGAGAGAGCTGCTGCTCTGTAGTTTGTGCTGGGAAACCTTGCTTTGGCAAGTGCGAATTGACCGCATTCAGGCAGAAAGAAAAGAGAATAGCAAGAGGCCTTTTCTCCCCGGCTGCTCTGCCAAGCCCTTCCAGCTCAAACTATGTCGTTGCTCCTCTGGAAGGATCCCTGCACCGCGGCGTAGTTTTTCCGAAGAAGCCCTGCGTTTGCACGAGCAAATGAGGAATTCGTGGCAGGAAAGAGGAAGGAAAGAAAGTTTCTCTCCCTCTGCCTGCTTTGCTCAGAGGACCGGATGAAGTCAGGGAGTTCTCCCTTTCACTGAGAAACGTGCGGGCTGCTGTTGCCTGGGCGCTCTCTTCTTTGCAAAAGAGTCTGCAGTTCCACGCTTTGAACCGTGGAAAGGCGCCGGGCTCTGCTAAGATTTCCCCCGGCGCTTCGTTTGCCCTGGGCCAAAGCGAGCCTTCACAATAGCTGAACGCTAACACTGCATACTCGTTCCACTTCCAGAACCGGGCTACGGCGAGGCAGTTCTCCGGGGGAAAACGGCCCTTCGCGAAGGGCAGATCTGCCGAGCTCATTGCGGGAAAGCGAAAGCAAAGGACGCTTTTCTCCCTCTAACCGCTTTCGTCAGAGGAACGGGGGAAGTCACAGTGTTCTTTCTCTCCCTGAGATACACACAATCTGACGTTGCCTCTGAGCTCCGTTGCTGGCAAAGAACTGAAAGTGACATACATTCCTGTGGGGAAACACAGGGCTTTGCTAGGATTTCTCTAGGCAGTGTGTTTTCCCTGGGCCTCACTGTAGCAACACGATCTCGCCAGGGCAACACTGCATGGCACTTCCTCTGCCAGGAGAGAGCTGCTTCTTTGTAGTTTCTGCTGGGAAACCTTGCTTTGGCAAGTGCGAATTGACCGCATTCAGGCAGAAAGAAAAGAGAATAGCAAGAGGCCTTTTCTCCCCGGCTGCTCTGCCAAGCCCTTCCAGCTCAAACTATGTCGTTGCTCCTCTGGAAGGATCCCTGCACCGCGGCGTAGTTTTTCCGAAGAAGCCCTGCGTTTGCAAGAGCAAATGAGGAATTCGTGGCAGGAAAGAGGAAGGAAAGAAAGTTTCTCTCCCTCTGCCTGCTTTGCTCAGAGGACCGGATGAAGTCAGGGAGTTCTCCCTTTCACTGAGAAACGTGCGGGCTGCTGTTGCCTGGGCGCTCTCTTCTTTGCAAAAGAGTCTGCAGTTCCACGCTTTGAACCGTGGAAAGGCGCCGGGCTCTGCTAAGATTTCCCCCGGCGCTTCGTTTGCCCTGGGCCAAAGCGAGCCTTCACAATAGCTGAACGCTAACACTGCATACTCGTTCCACTTCCAGAACCGGGCTACGGCGAGGCAGTTCTCCGGGGGAAAACGGCCCTTCGCGAAGGGCAGATCTGCCGAGCTCATTGCGGGAAAGCGAAAGCAAAGGACGCTTTTCTCCCTCTAACCGCTTTCGTCAGAGGAACGGGGGAAGTCACAGTGTTCTTTCTCTCCCTGAGATACACACAATCTGACGTTGCCTCTGAGCTCCGTTGCTGGCAAAGAACTGAAAGTGACATACATTCCTGTGGGGAAACACAGGGCTTTGCTAGGATTTCTCTAGGCAGTGTGTTTTCCCTGGGCCTCACTGTAGCAACACGATCTCGCCAGGGCAACACTGCATGGCACTTCCTCTGCCAGGAGAGAGCTGCTGCTTTGTAGTTTGTGCTGGGAAACCTTGCTTTGGCAAGCGCGAATTGACCGCATTCAGGCAGAAAGAAAAGAGAATAGCAAGAGGCCTTTTCTCCCCGGCTGCTCTGCCAAGCCCTTCCAGCTCAAACTATGTCGTTGCTCCTCTGGAAGGATCCCTGCACCGCGGCGTAGTTTTTCCGAAGAAGCCCTGCGTTTGCAAGAGCAAATGAGGAATTCGTGGCAGGAAAGAGGAGGGAAAGAAAGTTTCTCTCCCTCTGCCTGCTTTGCTCAGAGGACTTGATGAAGTCAGGGAGATCTCCCTTTCACTGAGAAACGTGCGGGTTGCTGTTGCCTGGGCGCTCTCTTCTCTGCAAAAGAGTCTGCAATTCCACGCTTTGAACCGTGGAAAGGCGCCGGGCTCTGCTAAGATTTCCCCCGGCGCTTCGTTTACCCTGGGCCAAAGCGAGCCTTCACAATAGCTGAACGCTAACACTGCATACTCGTTCCACTTCCAGAACCGGGCTACGGCGAGCAGTTCTCCGGGGAAAACGGCCCTTCGCGAAGGGCAGATCTGCCGAGCTCATTGCGGGAAAGCGAAAGCAAAGGACGCTTTTCTCCCTCTAACCGCTTTCGTCAGAGGAACGGGGGAAGTCACAGTGTTCTTTCTCTCCCTGAGATACACACAGTCTGACGTTGCCTCTGAGCTCCGTTGCTGGCAAAGAACTGAAAGTGACATACATTCCTGTGGGGAAACACAGGGCTTTGCTAGGATTTCTCTAGGCAGTGTGTTTTCCCTGGGCTTCACTGTAGCAACACTATCTCGCCAGGGCAACACTGCATGGCACTTCCTCTGCCAGGAGAGAGCTGCTGCTTTGTAGTTTGTGCTGGGAAACCTTGCTTTGGCAAGCGCGAATTGACCGCATTCAGGCAGAAAGAAAAGAGAATAGCAAGAGGCCTTTTCTCCCCGGCTGCTCTGCCAAGCCCTTCCAGCTCAAACTATGTCGTTGCTCCTCTGGAAGGATCCCTGCACCGCGGCGTAGTTTTTCCGAAGAAGCCCTGCGTTTGCAAGAGCAAATGAGGAATTCGTGGCAGGAAAGACGAGGGAAAGAAAGTTTCTCTCCCTCTGCCTGCTTTGCTCAGAGGACTTGATGAAGTCAGGGAGTTCTCCCTTTCACTGAGAAACGTGCGGGCTGCTGTTGCCTGGGCGCTCTCTTCTTTGCAAAAGAGTCTGCAATTCCACGCTTTGAACCGTGGAAAGGCGCCGGGCTCTGCTAAGATTTCCCCCGGCGCTTCGTTTACCCTGGGCCAAAGCGAGCCTTCACAATAGCTGAACGCTAACACTGCATACTCGTTCCACTTCCAGAACCGGGCTACGGCGAGCAGTTCTCCGGGGAAAACGGCCCTTCGCGAAGGGCAGATCTGCCGAGCTCATTGCGGGAAAGCGAAAGCAAAGGACGCTTTTCTCCCTCTAACCGCTTTCGTCAGAGGAACGGGGGAAGTCACAGTGTTCTTTCTCTCCCTGAGATACACACAGTCTGACGTTGCCTCTGAGCTCCGTTGCTGGCAAAGAACTGAAAGTGACATACATTCCTGTGGGGAAACACAGGGCTTTGCTAGGATTTCTCTAGGCAGTGTGTTTTCCCTGGGCCTCACTGTAGCAACACTATCTCGCCAGGGCAACACTGCATGGCACTTCCTCTGCCAGGAGAGAGCTGCTGCTTTGTAGTTTGTGCTGGGAAACCTTGCTTTGGCAAGTGCGAATTGACCGCATTCAGGCAGAAAGAAAAGAGAATAGCAAGAGGCCTTTTCTCCCTGGCTGCTCTGCCAAGCCCTTCCAGCTCAAACTATGTCGTTGCTCCTCTGGAAGGATCCCTGCACCGCGGCGTAGTTTTTCCGAAGAAGCCCTGCGTTTGCAGGAGCAAATGAGGAATTCGTGGCAGGAAAGAGGAAGGAAAGAAAGTTTCTCTCCCTCTGCCTGCTTTGCTCAGAGGACCGGATGAAGTCAGGGAGTTCTCCCTTTCACTGAGAAACGTGCGGGCTGCTGTTGCCTGGGCGCTCTCTTCTTTGCAAAAGAGTCTGCAGTTCCACGCTTTGAACCGTGGAAAGGCGCCGGGCTCTGCTAAGATTTCCCCCGGCGCTTCGTTTGCCCTGGGCCAAAGCGAGCCTTCACAATAGCTGAACGCTAACACTGCATACTCGTTCCACTTCCAGAACCGGGCTACGGCGAGGCAGTTCTCCGGGGGAAAACGGCCCTTCGCGAAGGGCAGATCTGCCGAGCTCATTGCGGGAAAGCGAAAGCAAAGGACGCTTTTCTCCCTCTAACCGCTTTCGTCAGAGGAACGGGGGAAGTCACAGTGTTCTTTCTCTCCCTGAGATACACACAATCTGACGTTGCCTCTGAGCTCCGTTGCTGGCAAAGAACTGAAAGTGACATACATTCCTGTGGGGAAACACAGGGCTTTGCTAGGATTTCTCTAGGCAGTGTGTTTTCCCTGGGCCTCACTATAGCAACACGATCTCGCCAGGGCAACACTGCATGGCACTTCCTCTGCCAGGAGAGAGCTGCTGCTTTGTAGTTTGTGCTGGGAAACCTTGCTTTGGCAAGCGCGAATTGACCGCATTCAGGCAGAAAGAAAAGAGAATAGCAAGAGGCCTTTTCTCCCCGGCTGCTCTGCCAAGCCCTTCCAGCTCAAACTATGTCGTTGCTCCTCTGGAAGGATCCCTGCACCGCGGCGTAGTTTTTCCGAAGAAGCCCTGCGTTTGCAAGAGCAAATGAGGAATTCGTGGCAGGAAAGAGGAAGGAAAGAAAGTTTCTCTCCCTCTGCCTGCTTTGCTCAGAGGACCGGATGAAGTCAGGGAGTTCTCCCTTTCACTGAGAAACGTGCGGGCTGCTGTTGCCTGGGCGCTCTCTTCTTTGCAAAAGAGTCTGCAGTTCCACGCTTTGAACCGTGGAAAGGCGCCGGGCTCTGCTAAGATTTCCCCCGGCGCTTCGTTTGCCCTGGGCCAAAGCGAGCCTTCACAATAGCTGAACGCTAACACTGCATACTCGTTCCACTTCCAGAACCGGGCTACGGCGAGGCAGTTCTCCGGGGGAAAACGGCCCTTCGCGAAGGGCAGATCTGCCGAGCTCATTGCGGGAAAGCGAAAGCAAAGGACGCTTTTCTCCCTCTAACCGCTTTCGTCAGAGGAACGGGGGAAGTCACAGTGTTCTTTCTCTCCCTGAGATACACACAATCTGACGTTGCCTCTGAGCTCCGTTGCTGGCAAAGAACTGAAAGTGACATACATTCCTGTGGGGAAACACAGGGCTTTGCTAGGATTTCTCTAGGCAGTGTGTTTTCCCTGGGCCTCACTGTAGCAACACTATCTCGCCAGGGCAACACTGCATGGCACTTCCTCCGCCAGGAGAGAGCTGCTGCTTTGTAGTTTGTGCTGGGAAACCTTGCTTTGGCAAGTGCGAATTGACCGCATTCAGGCAGAAAGGAAACAGAATAGCAAGAGGCCTTTTCTGCCCGGCTGCTCTGCCAAGCCCTTCCAGCTCAAACTATGTCGTTGCTCCTCTGGAAGGATCCCTGCACCGCGGCGTAGTTTTTCCAAAGAAGCCCTGCGTTTGCACGAGCAAATGAGGAATTCGTGGCAGGAAAGAGGAAGGAAAGAAAGTTTCTCTCCCTCTGCCTGCTTTGCTCAGAGGACTGGATGAAGTCAGGGAGTTCTCCCTTTCACTGAGAAACGTGCGGGCTGCTGTTGCCTGGGCGCTCTCTTCTTTGCAAAAGAGTCTGCAGTTCCACGCTTTGAACCGTGGAAAGGCGCCGGGCTCTGCTAAGATTTCCCCCGGCGCTTCGTTTGCCCTGGGCCAAAGCGAGCCTTCACAATAGCTGAACGCTAACACTGCATACTCGTTCCACTTCCAGAACCGGGCTACGGCGAGGCAGTTCTCCGGGGGAAAACGGCCCTTCGCGAAGGGCAGATCTGCCGAGCTCATTGCGGGAAAGCGAAAGCAAAGGACGCTTTTCTCCCTCTAACCGCTTTCGTCAGAGGAACGGGGGAAGTCACAGTGTTCTTTCTCTCCCTGAGATACACACAATCTGACGTTGCCTCTGAGCTCCGTTGCTGGCAAAGAACTGAAAGTGACATACATTCCTGTGGGGAAACACAGGGCTTTGCTAGGATTTCTCTAGGCAGTGTGTTTTCCCTGGGCCTCACTGTAGCAACACTATCTCGCCAGGGCAACACTGCATGGCACTTCCTCCGCCAGGAGAGAGCTGCTGCTCTGTAGTTTGTGCTGGGAAACCTTGCTTTGGCAAGTGCGAATTGACCGCATTCAGGCAGAAAGAAAAGAGAATAGCAAGAGGCCTTTTCTCCCCGGCTGCTCTGCCAAGCCCTTCCAGCTCAAACTATGTCGTTGCTCCTCTGGAAGGATCCCTGCACCGCGGCGTAGTTTTTCCGAAGAAGCCCTGCGTTTGCACGAGCAAATGAGGAATTCGTGGCAGGAAAGAGGAAGGAAAGAAAGTTTCTCTCCCTCTGCCTGCTTTGCTCAGAGGACCGGATGAAGTCAGGGAGTTCTCCCTTTCACTGAGAAACGTGCGGGCTGCTGTTGCCTGGGCGCTCTCTTCTTTGCAAAAGAGTCTGCAGTTCCACGCTTTGAACCGTGGAAAGGCGCCGGGCTCTGCTAAGATTTCCCCCGGCGCTTCGTTTGCCCTGGGCCAAAGCGAGCCTTCACAATAGCTGAACGCTAACACTGCATACTCGTTCCACTTCCAGAACCGGGCTACGGCGAGGCAGTTCTCCGGGGGAAAACGGCCCTTCGCGAAGGGCAGATCTGCCGAGCTCATTGCGGGAAAGCGAAAGCAAAGGACGCTTTTCTCCCTCTAACCGCTTTCGTCAGAGGAACGGGGGAAGTCACAGTGTTCTTTCTCTCCCTGAGATACACACAATCTGACGTTGCCTCTGAGCTCCGTTGCTGGCAAAGAACTGAAAGTGACATACATTCCTGTGGGGAAACACAGGGCTTTGCTAGGATTTCTCTAGGCAGTGTGTTTTCCCTGGGCCTCACTATAGCAACACGATCTCGCCAGGGCAACACTGCATGGCACTTCCTCTGCCAGGAGAGAGCTGCTGCTTTGTAGTTTGTGCTGGGAAACCTTGCTTTGGCAAGCGCGAATTGACCGCATTCAGGCAGAAAGAAAAGAGAATAGCAAGAGGCCTTTTCTCCCCGGCTGCTCTGCCAAGCCCTTCCAGCTCAAACTATGTCGTTGCTCCTCTGGAAGGATCCCTGCACCGCGGCGTAGTTTTTCCGAAGAAGCCCTGCGTTTGCAAGAGCAAATGAGGAATTCGTGGCAGGAAAGAGGAAGGAAAGAAAGTTTCTCTCCCTCTGCCTGCTTTGCTCAGAGGACCGGATGAAGTCAGGGAGTTCTCCCTTTCACTGAGAAACGTGCGGGCTGCTGTTGCCTGGGCGCTCTCTTCTTTGCAAAAGAGTCTGCAGTTCCACGCTTTGAACCGTGGAAAGGCGCCGGGCTCTGCTAAGATTTCCCCCGGCGCTTCGTTTGCCCTGGGCCAAAGCGAGCCTTCACAATAGCTGAACGCTAACACTGCATACTCGTTCCACTTCCAGAACCGGGCTACGGCGAGGCAGTTCTCCGGGGGAAAACGGCCCTTCGCGAAGGGCAGATCTGCCGAGCTCATTGCGGGAAAGCGAAAGCAAAGGACGCTTTTCTCCCTCTAACCGCTTTCGTCAGAGGAACGGGGGAAGTCACAGTGTTCTTTCTCTCCCTGAGATACACACAATCTGACGTTGCCTCTGAGCTCCGTTGCTGGCAAAGAACTGAAAGTGACATACATTCCTGTGGGGAAACACAGGGCTTTGCTAGGATTTCTCTAGGCAGTGTGTTTTCCCTGGGCCTCACTGTAGCAACACTATCTCGCCAGGGCAACACTGCATGGCACTTCCTCCGCCAGGAGAGAGCTGCTGCTTTGTAGTTTGTGCTGGGAAACCTTGCTTTGGCAAGTGCGAATTGACCGCATTCAGGCAGAAAGGAAACAGAATAGCAAGAGGCCTTTTCTGCCCGGCTGCTCTGCCAAGCCCTTCCAGCTCAAACTATGTCGTTGCTCCTCTGGAAGGATCCCTGCACCGCGGCGTAGTTTTTCCAAAGAAGCCCTGCGTTTGCACGAGCAAATGAGGAATTCGTGGCAGGAAAGAGGAAGGAAAGAAAGTTTCTCTCCCTCTGCCTGCTTTGCTCAGAGGACTGGATGAAGTCAGGGAGTTCTCCCTTTCACTGAGAAACGTGCGGGCTGCTGTTGCCTGGGCGCTCTCTTCTTTGCAAAAGAGTCTGCAGTTCCACGCTTTGAACCGTGGAAAGGCGCCGGGCTCTGCTAAGATTTCCCCCGGCGCTTCGTTTGCCCTGGGCCAAAGCGAGCCTTCACAATAGCTGAACGCTAACACTGCATACTCGTTCCACTTCCAGAACCGGGCTACGGCGAGGCAGTTCTCCGGGGGAAAACGGCCCTTCGCGAAGGGCAGATCTGCCGAGCTCATTGCGGGAAAGCGAAAGCAAAGGACGCTTTTCTCCCTCTAACCGCTTTCGTCAGAGGAACGGGGGAAGTCACAGTGTTCTTTCTCTCCCTGAGATACACACAATCTGACGTTGCCTCTGAGCTCCGTTGCTGGCAAAGAACTGAAAGTGACATACATTCCTGTGGGGAAACACAGGGCTTTGCTAGGATTTCTCTAGGCAGTGTGTTTTCCCTGGGCCTCACTGTAGCAACACTATCTCGCCAGGGCAACACTGCATGGCACTTCCTCCGCCAGGAGAGAGCTGCTGCTCTGTAGTTTGTGCTGGGAAACCTTGCTTTGGCAAGTGCGAATTGACCGCATTCAGGCAGAAAGAAAAGAGAATAGCAAGAGGCCTTTTCTCCCCGGCTGCTCTGCCAAGCCCTTCCAGCTCAAACTATGTCGTTGCTCCTCTGGAAGGATCCCTGCACCGCGGCGTAGTTTTTCCGAAGAAGCCCTGCGTTTGCACGAGCAAATGAGGAATTCGTGGCAGGAAAGAGGAAGGAAAGAAAGTTTCTCTCCCTCTGCCTGCTTTGCTCAGAGGACCGGATGAAGTCAGGGAGTTCTCCCTTTCACTGAGAAACGTGCGGGCTGCTGTTGCCTGGGCGCTCTCTTCTTTGCAAAAGAGTCTGCAGTTCCACGCTTTGAACCGTGGAAAGGCGCCGGGCTCTGCTAAGATTTCCCCCGGCGCTTCGTTTGCCCTGGGCCAAAGCGAGCCTTCACAATAGCTGAACGCTAACACTGCATACTCGTTCCACTTCCAGAACCGGGCTACGGCGAGGCAGTTCTCCGGGGGAAAACGGCCCTTCGCGAAGGGCAGATCTGCCGAGCTCATTGCGGGAAAGCGAAAGCAAAGGACGCTTTTCTCCCTCTAACCGCTTTCGTCAGAGGAACGGGGGAAGTCACAGTGTTCTTTCTCTCCCTGAGATACACACAATCTGACGTTGCCTCTGAGCTCCGTTGCTGGCAAAGAACTGAAAGTGACATACATTCCTGTGGGGAAACACAGGGCTTTGCTAGGATTTCTCTAGGCAGTGTGTTTTCCCTGGGCCTCACTGTAGCAACACGATCTCGCCAGGGCAACACTGCATGGCACTTCCTCTGCCAGGAGAGAGCTGCTTCTTTGTAGTTTCTGCTGGGAAACCTTGCTTTGGCAAGTGCGAATTGACCGCATTCAGGCAGAAAGAAAAGAGAATAGCAAGAGGCCTTTTCTCCCCGGCTGCTCTGCCAAGCCCTTCCAGCTCAAACTATGTCGTTGCTCCTCTGGAAGGATCCCTGCACCGCGGCGTAGTTTTTCCGAAGAAGCCCTGCGTTTGCAAGAGCAAATGAGGAATTCGTGGCAGGAAAGAGGAAGGAAAGAAAGTTTCTCTCCCTCTGCCTGCTTTGCTCAGAGGACCGGATGAAGTCAGGGAGTTCTCCCTTTCACTGAGAAACGTGCGGGCTGCTGTTGCCTGGGCGCTCTCTTCTTTGCAAAAGAGTCTGCAGTTCCACGCTTTGAACCGTGGAAAGGCGCCGGGCTCTGCTAAGATTTCCCCCGGCGCTTCGTTTGCCCTGGGCCAAAGCGAGCCTTCACAATAGCTGAACGCTAACACTGCATACTCGTTCCACTTCCAGAACCGGGCTACGGCGAGGCAGTTCTCCGGGGGAAAACGGCCCTTCGCGAAGGGCAGATCTGCCGAGCTCATTGCGGGAAAGCGAAAGCAAAGGACGCTTTTCTCCCTCTAACCGCTTTCGTCAGAGGAACGGGGGAAGTCACAGTGTTCTTTCTCTCCCTGAGATACACACAATCTGACGTTGCCTCTGAGCTCCGTTGCTGGCAAAGAACTGAAAGTGACATACATTCCTGTGGGGAAACACAGGGCTTTGCTAGGATTTCTCTAGGCAGTGTGTTTTCCCTGGGCCTCACTGTAGCAACACGATCTCGCCAGGGCAACACTGCATGGCACTTCCTCTGCCAGGAGAGAGCTGCTGCTTTGTAGTTTGTGCTGGGAAACCTTGCTTTGGCAAGCGCGAATTGACCGCATTCAGGCAGAAAGAAAAGAGAATAGCAAGAGGCCTTTTCTCCCCGGCTGCTCTGCCAAGCCCTTCCAGCTCAAACTATGTCGTTGCTCCTCTGGAAGGATCCCTGCACCGCGGCGTAGTTTTTCCGAAGAAGCCCTGCGTTTGCACGAGCAAATGAGGAATTCGTGGCAGGAAAGAGGAAGGAAAGAAAGTTTCTCTCCCTCTGCCTGCTTTGCTCAGAGGACCGGATGAAGTCAGGGAGTTCTCCCTTTCACTGAGAAACGTGCGGGCTGCTGTTGCCTGGGCGCTCTCTTCTTTGCAAAAGAGTCTGCAGTTCCACGCTTTGAACCGTGGAAAGGCGCCGGGCTCTGCTAAGATTTCCCCCGGCGCTTCGTTTGCCCTGGGCCAAAGCGAGCCTTCACAATAGCTGAACGCTAACACTGCATACTCGTTCCACTTCCAGAACCGGGCTACGGCGAGGCAGTTCTCCGGGGGAAAACGGCCCTTCGCGAAGGGCAGATCTGCCGAGCTCATTGCGGGAAAGCGAAAGCAAAGGACGCTTTTCTCCCTCTAACCGCTTTCGTCAGAGGAACGGGGGAAGTCACAGTGTTCTTTCTCTCCCTGAGATACACACAATCTGACGTTGCCTCTGAGCTCCGTTGCTGGCAAAGAACTGAAAGTGACATACATTCCTGTGGGGAAACACAGGGCTTTGCTAGGATTTCTCTAGGCAGTGTGTTTTCCCTGGGCCTCACTGTAGCAACACGATCTCGCCAGGGCAACACTGCATGGCACTTCCTCTGCCAGGAGAGAGCTGCTTCTTTGTAGTTTCTGCTGGGAAACCTTGCTTTGGCAAGTGCGAATTGACCGCATTCAGGCAGAAAGAAAAGAGAATAGCAAGAGGCCTTTTCTCCCCGGCTGCTCTGCCAAGCCCTTCCAGCTCAAACTATGTCGTTGCTCCTCTGGAAGGATCCCTGCACCGCGGCGTAGTTTTTCCGAAGAAGCCCTGCGTTTGCAAGAGCAAATGAGGAATTCGTGGCAGGAAAGAGGAAGGAAAGAAAGTTTCTCTCCCTCTGCCTGCTTTGCTCAGAGGACCGGATGAAGTCAGGGAGTTCTCCCTTTCACTGAGAAACGTGCGGGCTGCTGTTGCCTGGGCGCTCTCTTCTTTGCAAAAGAGTCTGCAGTTCCACGCTTTGAACCGTGGAAAGGCGCCGGGCTCTGCTAAGATTTCCCCCGGCGCTTCGTTTGCCCTGGGCCAAAGCGAGCCTTCACAATAGCTGAACGCTAACACTGCATACTCGTTCCACTTCCAGAACCGGGCTACGGCGAGGCAGTTCTCCGGGGGAAAACGGCCCTTCGCGAAGGGCAGATCTGCCGAGCTCATTGCGGGAAAGCGAAAGCAAAGGACGCTTTTCTCCCTCTAACCGCTTTCGTCAGAGGAACGGGGGAAGTCACAGTGTTCTTTCTCTCCCTGAGATACACACAATCTGACGTTGCCTCTGAGCTCCGTTGCTGGCAAAGAACTGAAAGTGACATACATTCCTGTGGGGAAACACAGGGCTTTGCTAGGATTTCTCTAGGCAGTGTGTTTTCCCTGGGCCTCACTGTAGCAACACGATCTCGCCAGGGCAACACTGCATGGCACTTCCTCTGCCAGGAGAGAGCTGCTGCTTTGTAGTTTGTGCTGGGAAACCTTGCTTTGGCAAGCGCGAATTGACCGCATTCAGGCAGAAAGAAAAGAGAATAGCAAGAGGCCTTTTCTCCCCGGCTGCTCTGCCAAGCCCTTCCAGCTCAAACTATGTCGTTGCTCCTCTGGAAGGATCCCTGCACCGCGGCGTAGTTTTTCCGAAGAAGCCCTGCGTTTGCAAGAGCAAATGAGGAATTCGTGGCAGGAAAGAGGAGGGAAAGAAAGTTTCTCTCCCTCTGCCTGCTTTGCTCAGAGGACTTGATGAAGTCAGGGAGATCTCCCTTTCACTGAGAAACGTGCGGGTTGCTGTTGCCTGGGCGCTCTCTTCTCTGCAAAAGAGTCTGCAATTCCACGCTTTGAACCGTGGAAAGGCGCCGGGCTCTGCTAAGATTTCCCCCGGCGCTTCGTTTACCCTGGGCCAAAGCGAGCCTTCACAATAGCTGAACGCTAACACTGCATACTCGTTCCACTTCCAGAACCGGGCTACGGCGGGCAGTTCTCCGGGGAAAACGGCCCTTCGCGAAGGGCAGATCTGCCGAGCTCATTGCGGGAAAGCGAAAGCAAAGGACGCTTTTCTCCCTCTAACCGCTTTCGTCAGAGGAACGGGGGAAGTCACAGTGTTCTTTCTCTCACTGAGATACACACAGTCTGACGTTGCCTCTGAGCTCCGTTGCTGGCAAAGAACTGAAAGTGACATACATTCCTGTGGGGAAACACAGGGCTTTGCTAGGATTTCTCTAGGCAGTGTGTTTTCCCTGGGCTTCACTGTAGCAACACTATCTCGCCAGGGCAACACTGCATGGCACTTCCTCTGCCAGGAGAGAGCTGCTGCTTTGTAGTTTGTGCTGGGAAACCTTGCTTTGGCAAGTGCGAATTGACCGCATTCAGGCAGAAAGAAAAGAGAATAGCAAGAGGCCTTTTCTCCCCGGCTGCTCTGCCAAGCCCTTCCAGCTCAAACTATGTCGTTGCTCCTCTGGAAGGATCCCTGCACCGCGGCGTAGTTTTTCCAAAGAAGCCCTGCGTTTGCAAGAGCAAATGAGGAATTCGTGGCAGGAAAGAGGAAGGAAAGAAAGTTTCTCTCCCTCTGCCTGCTTTGCTCAGAGGACCGGATGAAGTCAGGGAGTTCTCCCTTTCACTGAGAAACGTGCGGGCTGCTGTTGCCTGGGCGCTCTCTTCTTTGCAAAAGAGTCTGCAGTTCCACGCTTTGAACCGTGGAAAGGCGCCGGGCTCTGCTAAGATTTCCCCCGGCGCTTCGTTTGCCCTGGGCCAAAGCGAGCCTTCACAATAGCTGAACGCTAACACTGCATACTCGTTCCACTTCCAGAACCGGGCTACGGCGAGGCAGTTCTCCGGGGGAAAACGGCCCTTCGCGAAGGGCAGATCTGCCGAGCTCATTGCGGGAAAGCGAAAGCAAAGGACGCTTTTCGCCCTCTAACCGCTTTCGTCAGAGGAACTGGGGAAGTCACAGTGTTCTTTCTCTCCCTGAGATACACACAATCTGACGTTGCCTCTGAGCTCCGTTGCTGGCAAAGAACTGAAAGTGACATACATTCCTGTGGGGAAACACAGGGCTTTGCTAGGATTTCTCTAGGCAGTGTGTTTTCCCTGGGCCTCACTGTAGCAACACGATCTCGCCAGGGCAACACTGCATGGCACTTCCTCTGCCAGGAGAGAGCTGCTTCTTTGTAGTTTCTGCTGGGAAACCTTGCTTTGGCAAGTGCGAATTGACCGCATTCAGGCAGAAAGAAAAGAGAATAGCAAGAGGCCTTTTCTCCCCGGCTGCTCTGCCAAGCCCTTCCAGCTCAAACTATGTCGTTGCTCCTCTGGAAGGATCCCTGCACCGCGGCGTAGTTTTTCCGAAGAAGCCCTGCGTTTGCAAGAGCAAATGAGGAATTCGTGGCAGGAAAGAGGAAGGAAAGAAAGTTTCTCTCCCTCTGCCTGCTTTGCTCAGAGGACCGGATGAAGTCAGGGAGTTCTCCCTTTCACTGAGAAACGTGCGGGCTGCTGTTGCCTGGGCGCTCTCTTCTTTGCAAAAGAGTCTGCAGTTCCACGCTTTGAACCGTGGAAAGGCGCCGGGCTCTGCTAAGATTTCCCCCGGCGCTTCGTTTGCCCTGGGCCAAAGCGAGCCTTCACAATAGCTGAACGCTAACACTGCATACTCGTTCCACTTCCAGAACCGGGCTACGGCGAGGCAGTTCTCCGGGGGAAAACGGCCCTTCGCGAAGGGCAGATCTGCCGAGCTCATTGCGGGAAAGCGAAAGCAAAGGACGCTTTTCTCCCTCTAACCGCTTTCGTCAGAGGAACGGGGGAAGTCACAGTGTTCTTTCTCTCCCTGAGATACACACAATCTGACGTTGCCTCTGAGCTCCGTTGCTGGCAAAGAACTGAAAGTGACATACATTCCTGTGGGGAAACACAGGGCTTTGCTAGGATTTCTCTAGGCAGTGTGTTTTCCCTGGGCCTCACTGTAGCAACACTATCTCGCCAGGGCAACACTGCATGGCACTTCCTCTGCCAGGAGAGAGCTGCTGCTTTGTAGTTTGTGCTGGGAAACCTTGCTTTGGCAAGCGCGAATTGACCGCATTCAGGCAGAAAGAAAAGAGAATAGCAAGAGGCCTTTTCTCCCCGGCTGCTCTGCCAAGCCCTTCCAGCTCAAACTATGTCGTTGCTCCTCTGGAAGGATCCCTGCACCGCGGCGTAGTTTTTCCGAAGAAGCCCTGCGTTTGCAAGAGCAAATGAGGAATTCGTGGCAGGAAAGAGGAGGGAAAGAAAGTTTCTCTCCCTCTGCCTGCTTTGCTCAGAGGACTTGATGAAGTCAGGGAGTTCTCCCTTTCACTGAGAAACGTGCGGGCTGCTGTTGCCTGGGCGCTCTCTTCTCTGCAAAAGAGTCTGCAATTCCACGCTTTGAACCGTGGAAAGGCGCCGGGCACTGCTAAGATTTCCCCCGGCGCTTCGTTTACCCTGGGCCAAAGCGAGCCTTCACAATAGCTGAACGCTAACACTGCATACTCGTTCCACTTCCAGAACCGGGCTACGGCGAGCAGTTCTCCGGGGAAAACGGCCCTTCGCGAAGGGCAGATCTGCCGAGCTCATTGCGTGAAAGCGAAAGCAAAGGACGCTTTTCTCCCTCTAACCGCTTTCGTCAGAGGAACGGGGGAAGTCACAGTGTTCTTTCTCTCCCTGAGATACACACAGTCTGACGTTGCCTCTGAGCTCCGTTGCTGGCAAAGAACTGAAAGTGACATACATTCCTGTGGGGAAACACAGGGCTTTGCTAGGATTTCTCTAGGCAGTGTGTTTTCCCTGGGCCTCACTGTAGCAACACGATCTCGCCAGGGCAACACTGCATGGCACTTCCTCTGCCAGGAGAGAGCTGCTTCTTTGTAGTTTCTGCTGGGAAACCTTGCTTTGGCAAGTGCGAATTGACCGCATTCAGGCAGAAAGAAAAGAGAATAGCAAGAGGCCTTTTCTCCCCGGCTGCTCTGCCAAGCCCTTCCAGCTCAAACTATGTCGTTGCTCCTCTGGAAGGATCCCTGCACCGCGGCGTAGTTTTTCCGAAGAAGCCCTGCGTTTGCACGAGCAAATGAGGAATTCGTGGCAGGAAAGAGGAAGGAAAGGAAGTTTCTCTCCCTCAGCCTGCTTTGCTCAGAGGACCGGATGAAGTCAGGGAGTTCTCCCTTTCACTGAGAAACGTGCGGGCTGCTGTTGCCTGGGCGCTCTCTTCTTTGCAAAAGAGTCTGCAGTTCCACGCTTTGAACCGTGGAAAGGCGCCGGGCTCTGCTAAGATTTCCCCCGGCGCTTCGTTTGCCCTGGGCCAAAGCGAGCCTTCACAATAGCTGAACGCTAACACTGCATACTCGTTCCACTTCCAGAACCGGGCTACGGCGAGGCAGTTCTCCGGGGGAAAACGGCCCTTTGCGAAGGGCAGATCTGCCGAGCTCATTGCGGGAAAGCGAAAGCAAAGGACGCTTTTCGCCCTCTAACCGCTTTCGTCAGAGGAACGGGGGAAGTCACAGTGTTGTTTCTCTCCCTGAGATACACACAATCTGACGTTGCCTCTGAGCTCCGTTGCTGGCAAAGAACTGAAAGTGACATACATTCCTGTGGGGAAACACAGGGCTTTGCTAGGATTTCTCTAGGCAGTGTGTTTTCCCTGGGCCTCACTGTAGCAACACGATCTCGCCAGGGCAGAACTGCATGGGATTTCCTCTGCCAGGAGAGAGCTGCTGCTTTGTAGTTTGTGCTGGGAAACCTTGCTTTGGCAAGCGCGAATTGACCGCATTCAGGCAGAAAGAAAAGAGAATAGCAAGAGGCCTTTTCTCCCCGGCTGCTCTGCCAAGCCCTTCCAGCTCAAACTATGTCGTTGCTCCTCTGGAAGGATCCCTGCACCGCGGCGTAGTTTTTCCGAAGAAGCCCTGCGTTTGCAAGAGCAAATGAGGAATTCGTGGCAGGAAAGACGAGGGAAAGAAAGTTTCTCTCCCTCTGCCTGCTTTGCTCAGAGGACTTGATGAAGTCAGGGAGTTCTCCCTTTCACTGAGAAACGTGCGGGCTGCTGTTGCCTGGGCGCTCTCTTCTCTGCAAAAGAGTCTGCAATTCCACGCTTTGAACCGTGGAAAGGCGCCAGGCTCTGCTAAGATTTCCCCCGGCGCTTCGTTTACCCTGGGCCAAAGCGAGCCTTCACAATAGCTGAACGCTAACACTGCATACTCGTTCCACTTCCAGAACCGGGCTACGGCGAGCAGTTCTCCGGGGAAAACGGCCCTTCGCGAAGGGCAGATCTGCCGAGCTCATTGCGGGAAAGCGAAAGCAAAGGACGCTTTTCTCCCTCTAACCGCTTTCGTCAGAGGAACGGGGGAAGTCACAGTGTTCTTTCTCTCCCTGAGATACACACAGTCTGACGTTGCCTCTGAGCTCCGTTGCTGGCAAAGAACTGAAAGTGACATACATTCCTGTGGGGAAACACAGGGCTTTGCTAGGATTTCTCTAGGCAGTGTGTTTTCCCTGGGCCTCACTGTAGCAACACTATCTCGCCAGGGCAACACTGCATGACACTTCCTCTGCCAGGAGAGAGCTGCTGCTTTGTAGTTTGTGCTGGGAAACCTTGCTTTGGCAAGTGCGAATTGACCGCATTCAGGCAGAAAGAAAAGAGAATAGCAAGAGGCCTTTTCTCCCCGGCTGCTCTGCCAAGCCCTTCCAGCTCAAACTATGTCGTTGCTCCTCTGGAAGGATCCCTGCACCGCGGCGTAGTTTTTCCAAAGAAGCCCTGCGTTTGCAAGAGCAAATGAGGAATTCGTGGCAGGAAAGAGGAAGGAAAGAAAGTTTCTCTCCCTCTGCCTGCTTTGCTCAGAGGACCGGATGAAGTCAGGGAGTTCTCCCTTTCACTGAGAAACGTGCGGGCTGCTGTTGCCTGGGCGCTCTCTTCTTTGCAAAAGAGTCTGCAGTTCCACGCTTTGAACCGTGGAAAGGCGCCGGGCTCTGCTAAGATTTCCCCCGGCGCTTCGTTTGCCCTGGGCCAAAGCGAGCCTTCACAATAGCTGAACGCTAACACTGCATACTCGTTCCACTTCCAGAACCGGGCTACGGCGAGGCAGTTCTCCGGGGGAAAACGGCCCTTCGCGAAGGGCAGATCTGCCGAGCTCATTGCGGGAAAGCGAAAGCAAAGGACGCTTTTCTCCCTCTAACCGCTTTCGTCAGAGGAACGGGGGAAGTCACAGTGTTCTTTCTCTCCCTGAGATACACACAATCTGACGTTGCCTCTGAGCTCCGTTGCTGGCAAAGAACTGAAAGTGACATACATTCCTGTGGGGAAACACAGGGCTTTGCTAGGATTTCTCTAGGCAGTGTGTTTTCCCTGGGCCTCACTGTAGCAACACGATCTCGCCAGGGCAACACTGCATGGCACTTCCTCTGCCAGGAGAGAGCTGCTTCTTTGTAGTTTCTGCTGGGAAACCTTGCTTTGGCAAGTGCGAATTGACCGCATTCAGGCAGAAAGAAAAGAGAATAGCAAGAGGCCTTTTCTCCCCGGCTGCTCTGCCAAGCCCTTCCAGCTCAAACTATGTCGTTGCTCCTCTGGAAGGATCCCTGCACCGCGGCGTAGTTTTTCCGAAGAAGCCCTGCGTTTGCAAGAGCAAATGAGGAATTCGTGGCAGGAAAGAGGAAGGAAAGAAAGTTTCTCTCCCTCTGCCTGCTTTGCTCAGAGGACCGGATGAAGTCAGGGAGTTCTCCCTTTCACTGAGAAACGTGCGGGCTGCTGTTGCCTGGGCGCTCTCTTCTTTGCAAAAGAGTCTGCAGTTCCACGCTTTGAACCGTGGAAAGGCGCCGGGCTCTGCTAAGATTTCCCCCGGCGCTTCGTTTGCCCTGGGCCAAAGCGAGCCTTCACAATAGCTGAACGCTAACACTGCATACTCGTTCCACTTCCAGAACCGGGCTACGGCGAGGCAGTTCTCCGGGGGAAAACGGCCCTTCGCGAAGGGCAGATCTGCCGAGCTCATTGCGGGAAAGCGAAAGCAAAGGACGCTTTTCTCCCTCTAACCGCTTTCGTCAGAGGAACGGGGGAAGTCACAGTGTTCTTTCTCTCCCTGAGATACACACAATCTGACGTTGCCTCTGAGCTCCGTTGCTGGCAAAGAACTGAAAGTGACATACATTCCTGTGGGGAAACACAGGGCTTTGCTAGGATTTCTCTAGGCAGTGTGTTTTCCCTGGGCCTCACTGTAGCAACACGATCTCGCCAGGGCAACACTGCATGGCACTTCCTCTGCCAGGAGAGAGCTGCTGCTTTGTAGTTTGTGCTGGGAAACCTTGCTTTGGCAAGCGCGAATTGACCGCATTCAGGCAGAAAGAAAAGAGAATAGCAAGAGGCCTTTTCTCCCCGGCTGCTCTGCCAAGCCCTTCCAGCTCAAACTATGTCGTTGCTCCTCTGGAAGGATCCCTGCACCGCGGCGTAGTTTTTCCGAAGAAGCCCTGCGTTTGCAAGAGCAAATGAGGAATTCGTGGCAGGAAAGAGGAGGGAAAGAAAGTTTCTCTCCCTCTGCCTGCTTTGCTCAGAGGACTTGATGAAGTCAGGGAGATCTCCCTTTCACTGAGAAACGTGCGGGTTGCTGTTGCCTGGGCGCTCTCTTCTCTGCAAAAGAGTCTGCAATTCCACGCTTTGAACCGTGGAAAGGCGCCGGGCTCTGCTAAGATTTCCCCCGGCGCTTCGTTTACCCTGGGCCAAAGCGAGCCTTCACAATAGCTGAACGCTAACACTGCATACTCGTTCCACTTCCAGAACCGGGCTACGGCGAGCAGTTCTCCGGGGAAAACGGCCCTTCGCGAAGGGCAGATCTGCCGAGCTCATTGCGGGAAAGCGAAAGCAAAGGACGCTTTTCTCCCTCTAACCGCTTTCGTCAGAGGAACGGGGGAAGTCACAGTGTTCTTTCTCTCCCTGAGATACACACAGTCTGACGTTGCCTCTGAGCTCCGTTGCTGGCAAAGAACTGAAAGTGACATACATTCCTGTGGGGAAACACAGGGCTTTGCTAGGATTTCTCTAGGCAGTGTGTTTTCCCTGGGCCTCACTGTAGCAACACTATCTCGCCAGGGCAACACTGCATGGCACTTCCTCTGCCAGGAGAGAGCTGCTGCTTTGTAGTTTGTGCTGGGAAACCTTGCTTTGGCAAGTGCGAATTGACCGCATTCAGGCAGAAAGAAAAGAGAATAGCAAGAGGCCTTTTCTCCCCGGCTGCTCTGCCAAGCCCTTCCAGCTCAAACTATGTCGTTGCTCCTCTGGAAGGATCCCTGCACCGCGGCGTAGTTTTTCCGAAGAAGCCCTGCGTTTGCACGAGCAGATGAGGAATTCGTGGCAGGAAAGAGGAAGGAAAGAAAGTTTCTCTCCCTCTGCCTGCTTTGCTCAGAGGACCGGATGAAGTCAGGGAGTTCTCCCTTTCACTGAGAAACGTGCGGGCTGCTGTTGCCTGGGCGCTCTCTTCTTTGCAAAAGAGTCTGCAGTTCCACGCTTTGAACCGTGGAAAGGCGCCGGGCTCTGCTAAGATTTCCCCCGGCGCTTCGTTTGCCCTGGGCCAAAGCGAGCCTTCACAATAGCTGAACGCTAACACTGCATACTCGTTCCACTTCCAGAACCGGGCTACGGCGAGGCAGTTCTCCGGGGGAAAACGGCCCTTCGCGAAGGGCAGATCTGCCGAGCTCATTGCGGGAAAGCGAAAGCAAAGGACGCTTTTCTCCCTCTAACCGCTTTCGTCAGAGGAACTGGGGAAGTCACAGTGTTCTTTCTCTCCCTGAGATACACACAATCTGACGTTGCCTCTGAGCTCCGTTGCTGGCAAAGAACTGAAAGTGACATACATTCCTGTGGGGAAACACAGGGCTTTGCTAGGATTTCTCTAGGCAGTGTGTTTTCCCTGGGCCTCACTGTAGCAACACGATCTCGCCAGGGCAACACTGCATGGCACTTCCTCTGCCAGGAGAGAGCTGCTTCTTTGTAGTTTCTGCTGGGAAACCTTGCTTTGGCAAGTGCGAATTGACCGCATTCAGGCAGAAAGAAAAGAGAATAGCAAGAGGCCTTTTCTCCCCGGCTGCTCTGCCAAGCCCTTCCAGCTCAAACTATGTCGTTGCTCCTCTGGAAGGATCCCTGCACCGCGGCGTAGTTTTTCCGAAGAAGCCCTGCGTTTGCACGAGCAAATGAGGAATTCGTGGCAGGAAAGAGGAAGGAAAGAAAGTTTCTCTCCCTCTGCCTGCTTTGCTCAGAGGACCGGATGAAGTCAGGGAGTTCTCCCTTTCACTGAGAAACGTGCGGGCTGCTGTTGCCTGGGCGCTCTCTTCTTTGCAAAAGAGTCTGCAGTTCCACGCTTTGAACCGTGGAAAGGCGCCGGGCTCTGCTAAGATTTCCCCCGGCGCTTCGTTTGCCCTGGGCCAAAGCGAGCCTTCACAATAGCTGAACGCTAACACTGCATACTCGTTCCACTTCCAGAACCGGGCTACGGCGAGGCAGTTCTCCGGGGGAAAACGGCCCTTCGCGAAGGGCAGATCTGCCGAGCTCATTGCGGGAAAGCGAAAGCAAAGGACGCTTTTCTCCCTCTAACCGCTTTCGTCAGAGGAACGGGGGAAGTCACAGTGTTCTTTCTCTCCCTGAGATACACACAATCTGACGTTGCCTCTGAGCTCCGTTGCTGGCAAAGAACTGAAAGTGACATACATTCCTGTGGGGAAACACAGGGCTTTGCTAGGATTTCTCTAGGCAGTGTGTTTTCCCTGGGCCTCACTGTAGCAACACGATCTCGCCAGGGCAACACTGCATGGCACTTCCTCTGCCAGGAGAGAGCTGCTGCTTTGTAGTTTGTGCTGGGAAACCTTGCTTTGGCAAGCGCGAATTGACCGCATTCAGGCAGAAAGAAAAGAGAATAGCAAGAGGCCTTTTCTCCCCGGCTGCTCTGCCAAGCCCTTCCAGCTCAAACTATGTCGTTGCTCCTCTGGAAGGATCCCTGCACCGCGGCGTAGTTTTTCCGAAGAAGCCCTGCGTTTGCAAGAGCAAATGAGGAATTCGTGGCAGGAAAGAGGAGGGAAAGAAAGTTTCTCTCCCTCTGCCTGCTTTGCTCAGAGGACTTGATGAAGTCAGGGAGTTCTCCCTTTCACTGAGAAACGTGCGGGCTGCTGTTGCCTGGGCGCTCTCTTCTCTGCAAAAGAGTCTGCAATTCCACGCTTTGAACCGTGGAAAGGCGCCGGGCACTGCTAAGATTTCCCCCGGCGCTTCGTTTACCCTGGGCCAAAGCGAGCCTTCACAATAGCTGAACGCTAACACTGCATACTCGTTCCACTTCCAGAACCGGGCTACGGCGAGCAGTTCTCCGGGGAAAACGGCCCTTCGCGAAGGGCAGATCTGCCGAGCTCATTGCGGGAAAGCGAAAGCAAAGGACGCTTTTCTCCCTCTAACCGCTTTCGTCAGAGGAACGGGGGAAGTCACAGTGTTCTTTCTCTCCCTGAGATACACACAGTCTGACGTTTCCTCTGAGCTCCGTTGCTGGCAAAGAACTGAAAGTGACATACATTCCTGTGGGGAAACACAGGGCTTTGCTAGGATTTCTCTAGGCAGTGTGTTTTCCCTGGGCCTCACTGTAGCAACACGATCTCGCCAGGGCAACACTGCATGGCACTTCCTCTGCCAGGAGAGAGCTGCTTCTTTGTAGTTTCTGCTGGGAAACCTTGCTTTGGCAAGTGCGAATTGACCGCATTCAGGCAGAAAGAAAAGAGAATAGCAAGAGGCCTTTTCTCCCCGGCTGCTCTGCCAAGCCCTTCCAGCTCAAACTATGTCGTTGCTCCTCTGGAAGGATCCCTGCACCGCGGCGTAGTTTTTCCGAAGAAGCCCTGCGTTTGCACGAGCAAATGAGGAATTCGTGGCAGGAAAGAGGAAGGAAAGGAAGTTTCTCTCCCTCAGCCTGCTTTGCTCAGAGGACCGGATGAAGTCAGGGAGTTCTCCCTTTCACTGAGAAACGTGCGGGCTGCTGTTGCCTGGGCGCTCTCTTCTTTGCAAAAGAGTCTGCAGTTCCACGCTTTGAACCGTGGAAAGGCGCCGGGCTCTGCTAAGATTTCCCCCGGCGCTTCGTTTGCCCTGGGCCAAAGCGAGCCTTCACAATAGCTGAACGCTAACACTGCATACTCGTTCCACTTCCAGAACCGGGCTACGGCGAGGCAGTTCTCCGGGGGAAAACGGCCCTTTGCGAAGGGCAGATCTGCCGAGCTCATTGCGGGAAAGCGAAAGCAAAGGACGCTTTTCGCCCTCTAACCGCTTTCGTCAGAGGAACTGGGGAAGTCACAGTGTTCTTTCTCTCCCTGAGATACACACAATCTGACGTTGCCTCTGAGCTCCGTTGCTGGCAAAGAACTGAAAGTGACATACATTCCTGTGGGGAAACACAGGGCTTTGCTAGGATTTCTCTAGGCAGTGTGTTTTCCCTGGGCCTCACTGTAGCAACACGATCTCGCCAGGGCAGAACTGCATGGGATTTCCTCTGCCAGGAGAGAGCTGCTGCTTTGTAGTTTGTGCTGGGAAACCTTGCTTTGGCAAGCGCGAATTGACCGCATTCAGGCAGAAAGAAAAGAGAATAGCAAGAGGCCTTTTCTCCCCGGCTGCTCTGCCAAGCCCTTCCAGCTCAAACTATGTCGTTGCTCCTCTGGAAGGATCCCTGCACCGCGGCGTAGTTTTTCCGAAGAAGCCCTGCGTTTGCAAGAGCAAATGAGGAATTCGTGGCAGGAAAGACGAGGGAAAGAAAGTTTCTCTCCCTCTGCCTGCTTTGCTCAGAGGACTTGATGAAGTCAGGGAGTTCTCCCTTTCACTGAGAAACGTGCGGGCTGCTGTTGCCTGGGCGCTCTCTTCTCTGCAAAAGAGTCTGCAATTCCACGCTTTGAACCGTGGAAAGGCGCCAGGCTCTGCTAAGATTTCCCCCGGCGCTTCGTTTACCCTGGGCCAAAGCGAGCCTTCACAATAGCTGAACGCTAACACTGCATACTCGTTCCACTTCCAGAACCGGGCTACGGCGAGCAGTTCTCCGGGGAAAACGGCCCTTCGCGAAGGGCAGATCTGCCGAGCTCATTGCGGGAAAGCGAAAGCAAAGGACGCTTTTCTCCCTCTAACCGCTTTCGTCAGAGGAACGGGGGAAGTCACAGTGTTCTTTCTCTCCCTGAGATACACACAGTCTGACGTTGCCTCTGAGCTCCGTTGCTGGCAAAGAACTGAAAGTGACATACATTCCTGTGGGGAAACACAGGGCTTTGCTAGGATTTCTCTAGGCAGTGTGTTTTCCCTGGGCCTCACTGTAGCAACACTATCTCGCCAGGGCAACACTGCATGACACTTCCTCTGCCAGGAGAGAGCTGCTGCTTTGTAGTTTGTGCTGGGAAACCTTGCTTTGGCAAGTGCGAATTGACCGCATTCAGGCAGAAAGAAAAGAGAATAGCAAGAGGCCTTTTCTCCCCGGCTGCTCTGCCAAGCCCTTCCAGCTCAAACTATGTCGTTGCTCCTCTGGAAGGATCCCTGCACCGCGGCGTAGTTTTTCCAAAGAAGCCCTGCGTTTGCAAGAGCAAATGAGGAATTCGTGGCAGGAAAGAGGAAGGAAAGAAAGTTTCTCTCCCTCTGCCTGCTTTGCTCAGAGGACCGGATGAAGTCAGGGAGTTCTCCCTTTCACTGAGAAACGTGCGGGCTGCTGTTGCCTGGGCGCTCTCTTCTTTGCAAAAGAGTCTGCAGTTCCACGCTTTGAACCGTGGAAAGGCGCCGGGCTCTGCTAAGATTTCCCCCGGCGCTTCGTTTGCCCTGGGCCAAAGCGAGCCTTCACAATAGCTGAACGCTAACACTGCATACTCGTTCCACTTCCAGAACCGGGCTACGGCGAGGCAGTTCTCCGGGGGAAAACGGCCCTTCGCGAAGGGCAGATCTGCCGAGCTCATTGCGGGAAAGCGAAAGCAAAGGACGCTTTTCTCCCTCTAACCGCTTTCGTCAGAGGAACGGGGGAAGTCACAGTGTTCTTTCTCTCCCTGAGATACACACAATCTGACGTTGCCTCTGAGCTCCGTTGCTGGCAAAGAACTGAAAGTGACATACATTCCTGTGGGGAAACACAGGGCTTTGCTAGGATTTCTCTAGGCAGTGTGTTTTCCCTGGGCCTCACTGTAGCAACACGATCTCGCCAGGGCAACACTGCATGGCACTTCCTCTGCCAGGAGAGAGCTGCTTCTTTGTAGTTTCTGCTGGGAAACCTTGCTTTGGCAAGTGCGAATTGACCGCATTCAGGCAGAAAGAAAAGAGAATAGCAAGAGGCCTTTTCTCCCCGGCTGCTCTGCCAAGCCCTTCCAGCTCAAACTATGTCGTTGCTCCTCTGGAAGGATCCCTGCACCGCGGCGTAGTTTTTCCGAAGAAGCCCTGCGTTTGCAAGAGCAAATGAGGAATTCGTGGCAGGAAAGAGGAAGGAAAGAAAGTTTCTCTCCCTCTGCCTGCTTTGCTCAGAGGACCGGATGAAGTCAGGGAGTTCTCCCTTTCACTGAGAAACGTGCGGGCTGCTGTTGCCTGGGCGCTCTCTTCTTTGCAAAAGAGTCTGCAGTTCCACGCTTTGAACCGTGGAAAGGCGCCGGGCTCTGCTAAGATTTCCCCCGGCGCTTCGTTTGCCCTGGGCCAAAGCGAGCCTTCACAATAGCTGAACGCTAACACTGCATACTCGTTCCACTTCCAGAACCGGGCTACGGCGAGGCAGTTCTCCGGGGGAAAACGGCCCTTCGCGAAGGGCAGATCTGCCGAGCTCATTGCGGGAAAGCGAAAGCAAAGGACGCTTTTCTCCCTCTAACCGCTTTCGTCAGAGGAACGGGGGAAGTCACAGTGTTCTTTCTCTCCCTGAGATACACACAATCTGACGTTGCCTCTGAGCTCCGTTGCTGGCAAAGAACTGAAAGTGACATACATTCCTGTGGGGAAACACAGGGCTTTGCTAGGATTTCTCTAGGCAGTGTGTTTTCCCTGGGCCTCACTGTAGCAACACGATCTCGCCAGGGCAACACTGCATGGCACTTCCTCTGCCAGGAGAGAGCTGCTGCTTTGTAGTTTGTGCTGGGAAACCTTGCTTTGGCAAGCGCGAATTGACCGCATTCAGGCAGAAAGAAAAGAGAATAGCAAGAGGCCTTTTCTCCCCGGCTGCTCTGCCAAGCCCTTCCAGCTCAAACTATGTCGTTGCTCCTCTGGAAGGATCCCTGCACCGCGGCGTAGTTTTTCCGAAGAAGCCCTGCGTTTGCAAGAGCAAATGAGGAATTCGTGGCAGGAAAGAGGAGGGAAAGAAAGTTTCTCTCCCTCTGCCTGCTTTGCTCAGAGGACTTGATGAAGTCAGGGAGATCTCCCTTTCACTGAGAAACGTGCGGGTTGCTGTTGCCTGGGCGCTCTCTTCTCTGCAAAAGAGTCTGCAATTCCACGCTTTGAACCGTGGAAAGGCGCCGGGCTCTGCTAAGATTTCCCCCGGCGCTTCGTTTACCCTGGGCCAAAGCGAGCCTTCACAATAGCTGAACGCTAACACTGCATACTCGTTCCACTTCCAGAACCGGGCTACGGCGAGCAGTTCTCCGGGGAAAACGGCCCTTCGCGAAGGGCAGATCTGCCGAGCTCATTGCGGGAAAGCGAAAGCAAAGGACGCTTTTCTCCCTCTAACCGCTTTCGTCAGAGGAACGGGGGAAGTCACAGTGTTCTTTCTCTCCCTGAGATACACACAGTCTGACGTTGCCTCTGAGCTCCGTTGCTGGCAAAGAACTGAAAGTGACATACATTCCTGTGGGGAAACACAGGGCTTTGCTAGGATTTCTCTAGGCAGTGTGTTTTCCCTGGGCCTCACTGTAGCAACACTATCTCGCCAGGGCAACACTGCATGGCACTTCCTCTGCCAGGAGAGAGCTGCTGCTTTGTAGTTTGTGCTGGGAAACCTTGCTTTGGCAAGTGCGAATTGACCGCATTCAGGCAGAAAGAAAAGAGAATAGCAAGAGGCCTTTTCTCCCCGGCTGCTCTGCCAAGCCCTTCCAGCTCAAACTATGTCGTTGCTCCTCTGGAAGGATCCCTGCACCGCGGCGTAGTTTTTCCGAAGAAGCCCTGCGTTTGCACGAGCAGATGAGGAATTCGTGGCAGGAAAGAGGAAGGAAAGAAAGTTTCTCTCCCTCTGCCTGCTTTGCTCAGAGGACCGGATGAAGTCAGGGAGTTCTCCCTTTCACTGAGAAACGTGCGGGCTGCTGTTGCCTGGGCGCTCTCTTCTTTGCAAAAGAGTCTGCAGTTCCACGCTTTGAACCGTGGAAAGGCGCCGGGCTCTGCTAAGATTTCCCCCGGCGCTTCGTTTGCCCTGGGCCAAAGCGAGCCTTCACAATAGCTGAACGCTAACACTGCATACTCGTTCCACTTCCAGAACCGGGCTACGGCGAGGCAGTTCTCCGGGGGAAAACGGCCCTTCGCGAAGGGCAGATCTGCCGAGCTCATTGCGGGAAAGCGAAAGCAAAGGACGCTTTTCTCCCTCTAACCGCTTTCGTCAGAGGAACTGGGGAAGTCACAGTGTTCTTTCTCTCCCTGAGATACACACAATCTGACGTTGCCTCTGAGCTCCGTTGCTGGCAAAGAACTGAAAGTGACATACATTCCTGTGGGGAAACACAGGGCTTTGCTAGGATTTCTCTAGGCAGTGTGTTTTCCCTGGGCCTCACTGTAGCAACACGATCTCGCCAGGGCAACACTGCATGGCACTTCCTCTGCCAGGAGAGAGCTGCTTCTTTGTAGTTTCTGCTGGGAAACCTTGCTTTGGCAAGTGCGAATTGACCGCATTCAGGCAGAAAGAAAAGAGAATAGCAAGAGGCCTTTTCTCCCCGGCTGCTCTGCCAAGCCCTTCCAGCTCAAACTATGTCGTTGCTCCTCTGGAAGGATCCCTGCACCGCGGCGTAGTTTTTCCGAAGAAGCCCTGCGTTTGCACGAGCAAATGAGGAATTCGTGGCAGGAAAGAGGAAGGAAAGAAAGTTTCTCTCCCTCTGCCTGCTTTGCTCAGAGGACCGGATGAAGTCAGGGAGTTCTCCCTTTCACTGAGAAACGTGCGGGCTGCTGTTGCCTGGGCGCTCTCTTCTTTGCAAAAGAGTCTGCAGTTCCACGCTTTGAACCGTGGAAAGGCGCCGGGCTCTGCTAAGATTTCCCCCGGCGCTTCGTTTGCCCTGGGCCAAAGCGAGCCTTCACAATAGCTGAACGCTAACACTGCATACTCGTTCCACTTCCAGAACCGGGCTACGGCGAGGCAGTTCTCCGGGGGAAAACGGCCCTTCGCGAAGGGCAGATCTGCCGAGCTCATTGCGGGAAAGCGAAAGCAAAGGACGCTTTTCTCCCTCTAACCGCTTTCGTCAGAGGAACGGGGGAAGTCACAGTGTTCTTTCTCTCCCTGAGATACACACAATCTGACGTTGCCTCTGAGCTCCGTTGCTGGCAAAGAACTGAAAGTGACATACATTCCTGTGGGGAAACACAGGGCTTTGCTAGGATTTCTCTAGGCAGTGTGTTTTCCCTGGGCCTCACTGTAGCAACACGATCTCGCCAGGGCAACACTGCATGGCACTTCCTCTGCCAGGAGAGAGCTGCTGCTTTGTAGTTTGTGCTGGGAAACCTTGCTTTGGCAAGCGCGAATTGACCGCATTCAGGCAGAAAGAAAAGAGAATAGCAAGAGGCCTTTTCTCCCCGGCTGCTCTGCCAAGCCCTTCCAGCTCAAACTATGTCGTTGCTCCTCTGGAAGGATCCCTGCACCGCGGCGTAGTTTTTCCGAAGAAGCCCTGCGTTTGCAAGAGCAAATGAGGAATTCGTGGCAGGAAAGAGGAGGGAAAGAAAGTTTCTCTCCCTCTGCCTGCTTTGCTCAGAGGACTTGATGAAGTCAGGGAGTTCTCCCTTTCACTGAGAAACGTGCGGGCTGCTGTTGCCTGGGCGCTCTCTTCTCTGCAAAAGAGTCTGCAATTCCACGCTTTGAACCGTGGAAAGGCGCCGGGCACTGCTAAGATTTCCCCCGGCGCTTCGTTTACCCTGGGCCAAAGCGAGCCTTCACAATAGCTGAACGCTAACACTGCATACTCGTTCCACTTCCAGAACCGGGCTACGGCGAGCAGTTCTCCGGGGAAAACGGCCCTTCGCGAAGGGCAGATCTGCCGAGCTCATTGCGGGAAAGCGAAAGCAAAGGACGCTTTTCTCCCTCTAACCGCTTTCGTCAGAGGAACGGGGGAAGTCACAGTGTTCTTTCTCTCCCTGAGATACACACAGTCTGACGTTTCCTCTGAGCTCCGTTGCTGGCAAAGAACTGAAAGTGACATACATTCCTGTGGGGAAACACAGGGCTTTGCTAGGATTTCTCTAGGCAGTGTGTTTTCCCTGGGCCTCACTGTAGCAACACGATCTCGCCAGGGCAACACTGCATGGCACTTCCTCTGCCAGGAGAGAGCTGCTTCTTTGTAGTTTCTGCTGGGAAACCTTGCTTTGGCAAGTGCGAATTGACCGCATTCAGGCAGAAAGAAAAGAGAATAGCAAGAGGCCTTTTCTCCCCGGCTGCTCTGCCAAGCCCTTCCAGCTCAAACTATGTCGTTGCTCCTCTGGAAGGATCCCTGCACCGCGGCGTAGTTTTTCCGAAGAAGCCCTGCGTTTGCACGAGCAAATGAGGAATTCGTGGCAGGAAAGAGGAAGGAAAGGAAGTTTCTCTCCCTCAGCCTGCTTTGCTCAGAGGACCGGATGAAGTCAGGGAGTTCTCCCTTTCACTGAGAAACGTGCGGGCTGCTGTTGCCTGGGCGCTCTCTTCTTTGCAAAAGAGTCTGCAGTTCCACGCTTTGAACCGTGGAAAGGCGCCGGGCTCTGCTAAGATTTCCCCCGGCGCTTCGTTTGCCCTGGGCCAAAGCGAGCCTTCACAATAGCTGAACGCTAACACTGCATACTCGTTCCACTTCCAGAACCGGGCTACGGCGAGGCAGTTCTCCGGGGGAAAACGGCCCTTTGCGAAGGGCAGATCTGCCGAGCTCATTGCGGGAAAGCGAAAGCAAAGGACGCTTTTCGCCCTCTAACCGCTTTCGTCAGAGGAACTGGGGAAGTCACAGTGTTCTTTCTCTCCCTGAGATACACACAATCTGACGTTGCCTCTGAGCTCCGTTGCTGGCAAAGAACTGAAAGTGACATACATTCCTGTGGGGAAACACAGGGCTTTGCTAGGATTTCTCTAGGCAGTGTGTTTTCCCTGGGCCTCACTGTAGCAACACGATCTCGCCAGGGCAGAACTGCATGGGATTTCCTCTGCCAGGAGAGAGCTGCTGCTTTGTAGTTTGTGCTGGGAAACCTTGCTTTGGCAAGTGCGAATTGACCGCATTCAGGCAGAAAGAAAAGAGAATAGCAAGAGGCCTTTTCTCCCCGGCTGCTCTGCCAAGCCCTTCCAGCTCAAACTATGTCGTTGCTCCTCTGGAAGGATCCCTGCACCGAGGCGTAGTTTTTCCGAAGAAGCCCTGCGTTTGCACGAGCAAATGAGGAATTCGTGGAAGGAAAGAGGAAGGAAAGAAAGTTTCTCTCCCTCTGCCTGCTTTGCTCAGAGGACTGGATGAAGTCAGGGAGTTCTCCCTTTCACTGAGAAACGTGCGGGCTGCTGTTGCCTGGGCGCTCTCTTCTTTGCAAAAGAGTCTGCAGTTCCACGCTTTGAACCGTGGAAAGGCGCCGGGCTCTGCTAAGATTTCCCCCGGCGCTTCGTTTGCCCTGGGCCAAAGCGAGCCTTCACAATAGCTGAACGCTAACACTGCATACTCGTTCCACTTCCAGAACCGGGCTACGGCGAGGCAGTTCTCTGGGGGAAAACGGCCCTTCGCGAAGGGCAGATCTGCCGAGCTCATTGCGGGAAAGCGAAAGCAAAGGACGCTTTTCTCCCTCTAACCGCTTTCGTCAGAGGAACGGGGGAAGTCACAGTGTTCTTTCTCTCCCTGAGATACACACAGTCTGACGTTGCCTCTGAGCTCCGTTGCTGGCAAAGAACTGAAAGTGACATACATTCCTGTGGGGAAACACAGGGCTTTGCTAGGATTTCTCTAGGCAGTGTGTTTTCCCTGGGCCTCACTGTAGCAACACTATCTCGCCAGGGCAACACTGCATGGCACTTCCTCTGCCAGGAGAGAGCTGCTGCTTTGTAGTTTGTGCTGGGAAACCTTGCTTTGGCAAGTGCGAATTGACCGCATTCAGGCAGAAAGAAAAGAGAATAGCAAGAGGCCTTTTCTCCCCGGCTGCTCTGCCAAGCCCTTCCAGCTCAAACTATGTCGTTGCTCCTCTGGAAGGATCCCTGCACCGCGGCGTAGTTTTTCCGAAGAAGCCCTGCGTTTGCAAGAGCAAATGAGGAATTCGTGGCAGGAAAGAGGAAGGAAAGAAAGTTTCTCTCCCTCTGCCTGCTTTGCTCAGAGGACCGGATGAAGTCAGGGAGTTCTCCCTTTCACTGAGAAACGTGCGGGCTGCTGTTGCCTGGGCGCTCTCTTCTTTGCAAAAGAGTCTGCAGTTCCACGCTTTGAACCGTGGAAAGGCGCCGGGCTCTGCTAAGATTTCCCCCGGCGCTTCGTTTGCCCTGGGCCAAAGCGAGCCTTCACAATAGCTGAACGCTAACACTGCATACTCGTTCCACTTCCAGAACCGGGCTACGGCGAGGCAGTTCTCCGGGGGAAAACGGCCCTTCGCGAAGGGCAGATCTGCCGAGCTCATTGCGGGAAAGCGAAAGCAAAGGACGCTTTTCTCCCTCTAACCGCTTTCGTCAGAGGAACGGGGGAAGTCACAGTGTTCTTTCTCTCCCTGAGATACACACAATCTGACGTTGCCTCTGAGCTCCGTTGCTGGCAAAGAACTGAAAGTGACATACATTCCTGTGGGGAAACACAGGGCTTTGCTAGGATTTCTCTAGGCAGTGTGTTTTCCCTGGGCCTCACTGTAGTAACACGATCTCGCCAGGGCAACACTGCATGGCACTTCCTCTGCCAGGAGAGAGCTGCTTCTTTGTAGTTTGTGCTGGGAAACCTTGCTTTGGCAAGTGCGAATTGACCGCATTCAGGCAGAAAGAAAAGAGAATAGCAAGAGGCCTTTTCTCCCCGGCTGCTCTGCCAAGCCCTTCCAGCTCAAACTATGTCGTTGCTCCTCTGGAAGGATCCCTGCACCGCGGCGTAGTTTTTCCGAAGAAGCCCTGCGTTTGCAAGAGCAAATGAGGAATTCGTGGCAGGAAAGAGGAAGGAAAGTTTCTCTCCCTCTGCCTGCTTTGCTCAGAGGACCGGATGAAGTCAGGGAGTTCTCCCTTTCACTGAGAAACGTGCGGGCTGCTGTTGCCTGGGCGCTCTCTTCTTTGCAAAAGAGTCTGCAGTTCCACGCTTTGAACCGTGGAAAGGCGCCGGGCTCTGCTAAGATTTCCCCCGGCGCTTCGTTTGCCCTGGGCCAAAGCGAGCCTTCACAATAGCTGAACGCTAACACTGCATACTCGTTCCACTTCCAGAACCGGGCTACGGCGAGGCAGTTCTCCGGGGGAAAACGGCCCTTCGCGAAGGGCAGATCTGCCGAGCTCATTGCGGGAAAGCGAAAGCAAAGGACGCTTTTCGCCCTCTAACCGCTTTCGTCAGAGGAACGGAGGAAGTCACAGTGTTCTTTCTCTCCCTGAGATACACACAATCTGACGTTGCCTCTGAGCTCCGTTGCTGGCAAAGAACTGAAAGTGACATACATTCCTGTGGGGAAACACAGGGCTTTGCTAGGATTTCTCTAGGCAGTGTGTTTTCCCTGGGCCTCACTGTAGCAACACGATCTCGCCAGGGCAACACTGCATGGCACTTCCTCTGCCAGGAGAGAGCTGCTGCTTTGTAGTTTGTGCTGGGAAACCTTGCTTTGGCAAGCGCGAATTGACCGCATTCAGGCAGAAAGAAAAGAGAATAGCAAGAGGCCTTTTCTCCCCGGCTGCTCTGCCAAGCCCTTCCAGCTCAAACTATGTCGTTGCTCCTCTGGAAGGATCCCTGCACCGCGGCGTAGTTTTTCCGAAGAAGCCCTGCGTTTGCAAGAGCAAATGAGGAATTCGTGGCAGGAAAGACGAGGGAAAGAAAGTTTCTCTCCCTCTGCCTGCTTTGCTCAGAGGACTTGATGAAGTCAGGGAGTTCTCCCTTTCACTGAGAAACGTGCGGGCTGCTGTTGCCTGGGCGCTCTCTTCTTTGCAAAAGAGTCTGCAATTCCACGCTTTGAACCGTGGAAAGGCGCCGGGCTCTGCTAAGATTTCCCCCGGCGCTTCGTTTACCCTGGGCCAAAGCGAGCCTTCACAATAGCTGAACGCTAACACTGCATACTCGTTCCACTTCCAGAACCGGGCTACGGCGAGCAGTTCTCCGGGGAAAACGGCCCTTCGCGAAGGGCAGATCTGCCGAGCTCATTGCGGGAAAGCGAAAGCAAAGGACGCTTTTCTCCCTCTAACCGCTTTCGTCAGAGGAACGGGGGAAGTCACAGTGTTCTTTCTCTCCCTGAGATACACACAGTCTGACGTTTCCTCTGAGCTCCGTTGCTGGCAAAGAACTGAAAGTGACATACATTCCTGTGGGGAAACACAGGGCTTTGCTAGGATTTCTCTAGGCAGTGTGTTTTCCCTGGGCCTCACTGTAGCAACACTATCTCGCCAGGGCAACACTGCATGGCACTTCCTCTGCCAGGAGAGAGCTGCTGCTTTGTAGTTTGTGCTGGGAAACCTTGCTTTGGCAAGTGCGAATTGACCGCATTCAGGCAGAAAGAAAAGAGAATAGCAAGAGGCCTTTTCTCCCCGGCTGCTCTGCCAAGCCCTTCCAGCTCAAACTATGTCGTTGCTCCTCTGGAAGGATCCCTGCACCGCGGCGTAGTTTTTCCGAAGAAGCCCTGCGTTTGCAAGAGCAAATGAGGAATTCGTGGCAGGAAAGAGGAAGGAAAGAAAGTTTCTCTCCCTCTGCCTGCTTTGCTCAGAGGACCGGATGAAGTCAGGGAGTTCTCCCTTTCACTGAGAAACGTGCGGGCTGCTGTTGCCTGGGCGCTCTCTTCTTTGCAAAAGAGTCTGCAGTTCCACGCTTTGAACCGTGGAAAGGCGCCGGGCTCTGCTAAGATTTCCCCCGGCGCTTCGTTTGCCCTGGGCCAAAGCGAGCCTTCACAATAGCTGAACGCTAACACTGCATACTCGTTCCACTTCCAGAACCGGGCTACGGCGAGGCAGTTCTCCGGGGGAAAACGGCCCTTCGCGAAGGGCAGATCTGCCGAGCTCATTGCGGGAAAGCGAAAGCAAAGGACGCTTTTCTCCCTCTAACCGCTTTCGTCAGAGGAACGGGGGAAGTCACAGTGTTCTTTCTCTCCCTGAGATACACACAATCTGACGTTGCCTCTGAGCTCCGTTGCTGGCAAAGAACTGAAAGTGACATACATTCCTGTGGGGAAACACAGGGCTTTGCTAGGATTTCTCTAGGCAGTGTGTTTTCCCTGGGCCTCACTGTAGTAACACGATCTCGCCAGGGCAACACTGCATGGCACTTCCTCTGCCAGGAGAGAGCTGCTTCTTTGTAGTTTGTGCTGGGAAACCTTGCTTTGGCAAGTGCGAATTGACCGCATTCAGGCAGAAAGAAAAGAGAATAGCAAGAGGCCTTTTCTCCCCGGCTGCTCTGCCAAGCCCTTCCAGCTCAAACTATGTCGTTGCTCCTCTGGAAGGATCCCTGCACCGCGGCGTAGTTTTTCCGAAGAAGCCCTGCGTTTGCAAGAGCAAATGAGGAATTCGTGGCAGGAAAGAGGAAGGAAAGTTTCTCTCCCTCTGCCTGCTTTGCTCAGAGGACCGGATGAAGTCAGGGAGTTCTCCCTTTCACTGAGAAACGTGCGGGCTGCTGTTGCCTGGGCGCTCTCTTCTTTGCAAAAGAGTCTGCAGTTCCACGCTTTGAACCGTGGAAAGGCGCCGGGCTCTGCTAAGATTTCCCCCGGCGCTTCGTTTGCCCTGGGCCAAAGCGAGCCTTCACAATAGCTGAACGCTAACACTGCATACTCGTTCCACTTCCAGAACCGGGCTACGGCGAGGCAGTTCTCCGGGGGAAAACGGCCCTTCGCGAAGGGCAGATCTGCCGAGCTCATTGCGGGAAAGCGAAAGCAAAGGACGCTTTTCGCCCTCTAACCGCTTTCGTCAGAGGAACGGAGGAAGTCACAGTGTTCTTTCTCTCCCTGAGATACACACAATCTGACGTTGCCTCTGAGCTCCGTTGCTGGCAAAGAACTGAAAGTGACATACATTCCTGTGGGGAAACACAGGGCTTTGCTAGGATTTCTCTAGGCAGTGTGTTTTCCCTGGGCCTCACTGTAGCAACACGATCTCGCCAGGGCAACACTGCATGGCACTTCCTCTGCCAGGAGAGAGCTGCTGCTTTGTAGTTTGTGCTGGGAAACCTTGCTTTGGCAAGCGCGAATTGACCGCATTCAGGCAGAAAGAAAAGAGAATAGCAAGAGGCCTTTTCTCCCCGGCTGCTCTGCCAAGCCCTTCCAGCTCAAACTATGTCGTTGCTCCTCTGGAAGGATCCCTGCACCGCGGCGTAGTTTTTCCGAAGAAGCCCTGCGTTTGCAAGAGCAAATGAGGAATTCGTGGCAGGAAAGACGAGGGAAAGAAAGTTTCTCTCCCTCTGCCTGCTTTGCTCAGAGGACTTGATGAAGTCAGGGAGTTCTCCCTTTCACTGAGAAACGTGCGGGCTGCTGTTGCCTGGGCGCTCTCTTCTTTGCAAAAGAGTCTGCAATTCCACGCTTTGAACCGTGGAAAGGCGCCGGGCTCTGCTAAGATTTCCCCCGGCGCTTCGTTTACCCTGGGCCAAAGCGAGCCTTCACAATAGCTGAACGCTAACACTGCATACTCGTTCCACTTCCAGAACCGGGCTACGGCGAGCAGTTCTCCGGGGAAAACGGCCCTTCGCGAAGGGCAGATCTGCCGAGCTCATTGCGGGAAAGCGAAAGCAAAGGACGCTTTTCTCCCTCTAACCGCTTTCGTCAGAGGAACGGGGGAAGTCACAGTGTTCTTTCTCTCCCTGAGATACACACAGTCTGACGTTGCCTCTGAGCTCCGTTGCTGGCAAAGAACTGAAAGTGACATACATTCCTGTGGGGAAACACAGGGCTTTGCTAGGATTTCTCTAGGCAGTGTGTTTTCCCTGGGCCTCACTGTAGCAACACTATCTCGCCAGGGCAACACTGCATGGCACTTCCTCTGCCAGGAGAGAGCTGCTTCTTTGTAGTTTCTGCTGGGAAACCTTGCTTTGGCAAGTGCGAATTGACCGCATTCAGGCAGAAAGAAAAGAGAATAGCAAGAGGCCTTTTCTCCCCGGCTGCTCTGCCAAGCCCTTCCAGCTCAAACTATGTCGTTGCTCCTCTGGAAGGATCCCTGCACCGCGGCGTAGTTTTTCCGAAGAAGCCCTGCGTTTGCACGAGCAAATGAGGAATTCGTGGCAGGAAAGAGGAAGGAAAGAAAGTTTCTCTCCCTCTGCCTGCTTTGCTCAGAGGACCGGATGAAGTCAGGGAGTTCTCCCTTTCACTGAGAAACGTGCGGGCTGCTGTTGCCTGGGCGCTCTCTTCTTTGCAAAAGAGTCTGCAGTTCCACGTTTTGAACCGTGGAAAGGCGCCGGGCTCTGCTAAGATTTCCCCCGGCGCTTCGTTTGCCCTGGGCCAAAGCGAGCCTTCACAATAGCTGAACGCTAACACTGCATACTCGTTCCACTTCCAGAACCGGGCTACGGCGAGGCAGTTCTCCGGGGGAAAACGGCCCTTCGCGAAGGGCAGATCTGCCGAGCTCATTGCGGGAAAGCGAAAGCAAAGGACGCTTTTCTCCCTCTAACCGCTTTCGTCAGAGGAACGGGGGAAGTCACAGTGTTCTTTCTCTCCCTGAGATACACACAATCTGACGTTGCCTCTGAGCTCCGTTGCTGGCAAAGAACTGAAAGTGACATACATTCCTGTGGGGAAACACAGGGCTTTGCTAGGATTTCTCTAGGCAGTGTGTTTTCCCTGGGCCTCACTGTAGCAACACGATCTCGCCAGGGCAACACTGCATGGCACTTCCTCTGCCAGGAGAGAGCTGCTGCTTTGTAGTTTGTGCTGGGAAACCTTGCTTTGGCAAGCGCGAATTGACCGCATTCAGGCAGAAAGAAAAGAGAATAGCAAGAGGCCTTTTCTCCCCGGCTGCTCTGCCAAGCCCTTCCAGCTCAAACTATGTCGTTGCTCCTCTGGAAGGATCCCTGCACCGCGGCGTAGTTTTTCCGAAGAAGCCCTGCGTTTGCAAGAGCAAATGAGGAATTCGTGGCAGGAAAGAGGAGGGAAAGAAAGTTTCTCTCCCTCTGCCTGCTTTGCTCAGAGGACTTGATGAAGTCAGGGAGTTCTCCCTTTCACTGAGAAACGTGCGGGCTGCTGTTGCCTGGGCGCTCTCTTCTCTGCAAAAGAGTCTGCAATTCCACGCTTTGAACCGTGGAAAGGCGCCGGGCACTGCTAAGATTTCCCCCGGCGCTTCGTTTACCCTGGGCCAAAGCGAGCCTTCACAATAGCTGAACGCTAACACTGCATACTCGTTCCACTTCCAGAACCGGGCTACGGCGAGCAGTTCTCCGGGGAAAACGGCCCTTCGCGAAGGGCAGATCTGCCGAGCTCATTGCGGGAAAGCGAAAGCAAAGGACGCTTTTCTCCCTCTAACCGCTTTCGTCAGAGGAACGGGGGAAGTCACAGTGTTCTTTCTCTCCCTGAGATACACACAGTCTGACGTTTCCTCTGAGCTCCGTTGCTGGCAAAGAACTGAAAGTGACATACATTCCTGTGGGGAAACACAGGGCTTTGCTAGGATTTCTCTAGGCAGTGTGTTTTCCCTGGGCCTCACTGTAGCAACACGATCTCGCCAGGGCAACACTGCATGGCACTTCCTCTGCCAGGAGAGAGCTGCTTCTTTGTAGTTTCTGCTGGGAAACCTTGCTTTGGCAAGTGCGAATTGACCGCATTCAGGCAGAAAGAAAAGAGAATAGCAAGAGGCCTTTTCTCCCCGGCTGCTCTGCCAAGCCCTTCCAGCTCAAACTATGTCGTTGCTCCTCTGGAAGGATCCCTGCACCGCGGCGTAGTTTTTCCGAAGAAGCCCTGCGTTTGCACGAGCAAATGAGGAATTCGTGGCAGGAAAGAGGAAGGAAAGGAAGTTTCTCTCCCTCAGCCTGCTTTGCTCAGAGGACCGGATGAAGTCAGGGAGTTCTCCCTTTCACTGAGAAACGTGCGGGCTGCTGTTGCCTGGGCGCTCTCTTCTTTGCAAAAGAGTCTGCAGTTCCACGCTTTGAACCGTGGAAAGGCGCCGGGCTCTGCTAAGATTTCCCCCGGCGCTTCGTTTGCCCTGGGCCAAAGCGAGCCTTCACAATAGCTGAACGCTAACACTGCATACTCGTTCCACTTCCAGAACCGGGCTACGGCGAGGCAGTTCTCCGGGGGAAAACGGCCCTTTGCGAAGGGCAGATCTGCCGAGCTCATTGCGGGAAAGCGAAAGCAAAGGACGCTTTTCGCCCTCTAACCGCTTTCGTCAGAGGAACTGGGGAAGTCACAGTGTTCTTTCTCTCCCTGAGATACACACAATCTGACGTTGCCTCTGAGCTCCGTTGCTGGCAAAGAACTGAAAGTGACATACATTCCTGTGGGGAAACACAGGGCTTTGCTAGGATTTCTCTAGGCAGTGTGTTTTCCCTGGGCCTCACTGTAGCAACACGATCTCGCCAGGGCAGAACTGCATGGGATTTCCTCTGCCAGGAGAGAGCTGCTGCTTTGTAGTTTGTGCTGGGAAACCTTGCTTTGGCAAGTGCGAATTGACCGCATTCAGGCAGAAAGAAAAGAGAATAGCAAGAGGCCTTTTCTCCCCGGCTGCTCTGCCAAGCCCTTCCAGCTCAAACTATGTCGTTGCTCCTCTGGAAGGATCCCTGCACCGAGGCGTAGTTTTTCCGAAGAAGCCCTGCGTTTGCACGAGCAAATGAGGAATTCGTGGAAGGAAAGAGGAAGGAAAGAAAGTTTCTCTCCCTCTGCCTGCTTTGCTCAGAGGACTGGATGAAGTCAGGGAGTTCTCCCTTTCACTGAGAAACGTGCGGGCTGCTGTTGCCTGGGCGCTCTCTTCTTTGCAAAAGAGTCTGCAGTTCCACGCTTTGAACCGTGGAAAGGCGCCGGGCTCTGCTAAGATTTCCCCCGGCGCTTCGTTTGCCCTGGGCCAAAGCGAGCCTTCACAATAGCTGAACGCTAACACTGCATACTCGTTCCACTTCCAGAACCGGGCTACGGCGAGGCAGTTCTCTGGGGGAAAACGGCCCTTCGCGAAGGGCAGATCTGCCGAGCTCATTGCGGGAAAGCGAAAGCAAAGGACGCTTTTCTCCCTCTAACCGCTTTCGTCAGAGGAACGGGGGAAGTCACAGTGTTCTTTCTCTCCCTGAGATACACACAGTCTGACGTTGCCTCTGAGCTCCGTTGCTGGCAAAGAACTGAAAGTGACATACATTCCTGTGGGGAAACACAGGGCTTTGCTAGGATTTCTCTAGGCAGTGTGTTTTCCCTGGGCCTCACTGTAGCAACACTATCTCGCCAGGGCAACACTGCATGGCACTTCCTCTGCCAGGAGAGAGCTGCTGCTTTGTAGTTTGTGCTGGGAAACCTTGCTTTGGCAAGTGCGAATTGACCGCATTCAGGCAGAAAGAAAAGAGAATAGCAAGAGGCCTTTTCTCCCCGGCTGCTCTGCCAAGCCCTTCCAGCTCAAACTATGTCGTTGCTCCTCTGGAAGGATCCCTGCACCGCGGCGTAGTTTTTCCGAAGAAGCCCTGCGTTTGCAAGAGCAAATGAGGAATTCGTGGCAGGAAAGACGAGGGAAAGAAAGTTTCTCTCCCTCTGCCTGCTTTGCTCAGAGGACTTGATGAAGTCAGGGAGTTCTCCCTTTCACTGAGAAACGTGCGGGCTGCTGTTGCCTGGGCGCTCTCTTCTTTGCAAAAGAGTCTGCAGTTCCACGCTTTGAACCGTGGAAAGGCGCCGGGCTCTGCTAAGATTTCCCCCGGCGCTTCGTTTGCCCTGGGCCAAAGCGAGCCTTCACAATAGCTGAACGCTAACACTGCATACTCGTTCCACTTCCAGAACCGGGCTACGGCGAGGCAGTTCTCCGGGGGAAAACGGCCCTTCGCGAAGGGCAGATCTGCCGAGCTCATTGCGGGAAAGCGAAAGCAAAGGACGCTTTTCGCCCTCTAACCGCTTTCGTCAGAGGAACGGAGGAAGTCACAGTGTTCTTTCTCTCCCTGAGATACACACAATCTGACGTTGCCTCTGAGCTCCGTTGCTGGCAAAGAACTGAAAGTGACATACATTCCTGTGGGGAAACACAGGGCTTTGCTAGGATTTCTCTAGGCAGTGTGTTTTCCCTGGGCCTCACTGTAGCAACACGATCTCGCCAGGGCAACACTGCATGGCACTTCCTCTGCCAGGAGAGAGCTGCTGCTTTGTAGTTTGTGCTGGGAAACCTTGCTTTGGCAAGCGCGAATTGACCGCATTCAGGCAGAAAGAAAAGAGAATAGCAAGAGGCCTTTTCTCCCCGGCTGCTCTGCCAAGCCCTTCCAGCTCAAACTATGTCGTTGCTCCTCTGGAAGGATCCCTGCACCGCGGCGTAGTTTTTCCGAAGAAGCCCTGCGTTTGCAAGAGCAAATGAGGAATTCGTGGCAGGAAAGAGGAGGGAAAGAAAGTTTCTCTCCCTCTGCCTGCTTTGCTCAGAGGACTTGATGAAGTCAGGGAGTTCTCCCTTTCACTGAGAAACGTGCGGGCTGCTGTTGCCTGGGCGCTCTCTTCTCTGCAAAAGAGTCTGCAATTCCACGCTTTGAACCGTGGAAAGGCGCCGGGCACTGCTAAGATTTCCCCCGGCGCTTCGTTTACCCTGGGCCAAAGCGAGCCTTCACAATAGCTGAACGCTAACACTGCATACTCGTTCCACTTCCAGAACCGGGCTACGGCGAGCAGTTCTCCGGGGAAAACGGCCCTTCGCGAAGGGCAGATCTGCCGAGCTCATTGCGGGAAAGCGAAAGCAAAGGACGCTTTTCTCCCTCTAACCGCTTTCGTCAGAGGAACGGGGGAAGTCACAGTGTTCTTTCTCTCCCTGAGATACACACAGTCTGACGTTTCCTCTGAGCTCCGTTGCTGGCAAAGAACTGAAAGTGACATACATTCCTGTGGGGAAACACAGGGCTTTGCTAGGATTTCTCTAGGCAGTGTGTTTTCCCTGGGCCTCACTGTAGCAACACGATCTCGCCAGGGCAACACTGCATGGCACTTCCTCTGCCAGGAGAGAGCTGCTTCTTTGTAGTTTCTGCTGGGAAACCTTGCTTTGGCAAGTGCGAATTGACCGCATTCAGGCAGAAAGAAAAGAGAATAGCAAGAGGCCTTTTCTCCCCGGCTGCTCTGCCAAGCCCTTCCAGCTCAAACTATGTCGTTGCTCCTCTGGAAGGATCCCTGCACCGCGGCGTAGTTTTTCCGAAGAAGCCCTGCGTTTGCACGAGCAAATGAGGAATTCGTGGCAGGAAAGAGGAAGGAAAGGAAGTTTCTCTCCCTCAGCCTGCTTTGCTCAGAGGACCGGATGAAGTCAGGGAGTTCTCCCTTTCACTGAGAAACGTGCGGGCTGCTGTTGCCTGGGCGCTCTCTTCTTTGCAAAAGAGTCTGCAGTTCCACGCTTTGAACCGTGGAAAGGCGCCGGGCTCTGCTAAGATTTCCCCCGGCGCTTCGTTTGCCCTGGGCCAAAGCGAGCCTTCACAATAGCTGAACGCTAACACTGCATACTCGTTCCACTTCCAGAACCGGGCTACGGCGAGGCAGTTCTCCGGGGGAAAACGGCCCTTTGCGAAGGGCAGATCTGCCGAGCTCATTGCGGGAAAGCGAAAGCAAAGGACGCTTTTCGCCCTCTAACCGCTTTCGTCAGAGGAACTGGGGAAGTCACAGTGTTCTTTCTCTCCCTGAGATACACACAATCTGACGTTGCCTCTGAGCTCCGTTGCTGGCAAAGAACTGAAAGTGACATACATTCCTGTGGGGAAACACAGGGCTTTGCTAGGATTTCTCTAGGCAGTGTGTTTTCCCTGGGCCTCACTGTAGCAACACGATCTCGCCAGGGCAGAACTGCATGGGATTTCCTCTGCCAGGAGAGAGCTGCTGCTTTGTAGTTTGTGCTGGGAAACCTTGCTTTGGCAAGTGCGAATTGACCGCATTCAGGCAGAAAGAAAAGAGAATAGCAAGAGGCCTTTTCTCCCCGGCTGCTCTGCCAAGCCCTTCCAGCTCAAACTATGTCGTTGCTCCTCTGGAAGGATCCCTGCACCGAGGCGTAGTTTTTCCGAAGAAGCCCTGCGTTTGCACGAGCAAATGAGGAATTCGTGGAAGGAAAGAGGAAGGAAAGAAAGTTTCTCTCCCTCTGCCTGCTTTGCTCAGAGGACTGGATGAAGTCAGGGAGTTCTCCCTTTCACTGAGAAACGTGCGGGCTGCTGTTGCCTGGGCGCTCTCTTCTTTGCAAAAGAGTCTGCAGTTCCACGCTTTGAACCGTGGAAAGGCGCCGGGCTCTGCTAAGATTTCCCCCGGCGCTTCGTTTGCCCTGGGCCAAAGCGAGCCTTCACAATAGCTGAACGCTAACACTGCATACTCGTTCCACTTCCAGAACCGGGCTACGGCGAGGCAGTTCTCTGGGGGAAAACGGCCCTTCGCGAAGGGCAGATCTGCCGAGCTCATTGCGGGAAAGCGAAAGCAAAGGACGCTTTTCTCCCTCTAACCGCTTTCGTCAGAGGAACGGGGGAAGTCACAGTGTTCTTTCTCTCCCTGAGATACACACAGTCTGACGTTGCCTCTGAGCTCCGTTGCTGGCAAAGAACTGAAAGTGACATACATTCCTGTGGGGAAACACAGGGCTTTGCTAGGATTTCTCTAGGCAGTGTGTTTTCCCTGGGCCTCACTGTAGCAACACTATCTCGCCAGGGCAACACTGCATGGCACTTCCTCTGCCAGGAGAGAGCTGCTGCTTTGTAGTTTGTGCTGGGAAACCTTGCTTTGGCAAGTGCGAATTGACCGCATTCAGGCAGAAAGAAAAGAGAATAGCAAGAGGCCTTTTCTCCCCGGCTGCTCTGCCAAGCCCTTCCAGCTCAAACTATGTCGTTGCTCCTCTGGAAGGATCCCTGCACCGCGGCGTAGTTTTTCCGAAGAAGCCCTGCGTTTGCAAGAGCAAATGAGGAATTCGTGGCAGGAAAGACGAGGGAAAGAAAGTTTCTCTCCCTCTGCCTGCTTTGCTCAGAGGACTTGATGAAGTCAGGGAGTTCTCCCTTTCACTGAGAAACGTGCGGGCTGCTGTTGCCTGGGCGCTCTCTTCTTTGCAAAAGAGTCTGCAGTTCCACGCTTTGAACCGTGGAAAGGCGCCGGGCTCTGCTAAGATTTCCCCCGGCGCTTCGTTTGCCCTGGGCCAAAGCGAGCCTTCACAATAGCTGAACGCTAACACTGCATACTCGTTCCACTTCCAGAACCGGGCTACGGCGAGGCAGTTCTCCGGGGGAAAACGGCCCTTCGCGAAGGGCAGATCTGCCGAGCTCATTGCGGGAAAGCGAAAGCAAAGGACGCTTTTCGCCCTCTAACCGCTTTCGTCAGAGGAACGGAGGAAGTCACAGTGTTCTTTCTCTCCCTGAGATACACACAATCTGACGTTGCCTCTGAGCTCCGTTGCTGGCAAAGAACTGAAAGTGACATACATTCCTGTGGGGAAACACAGGGCTTTGCTAGGATTTCTCTAGGCAGTGTGTTTTCCCTGGGCCTCACTGTAGCAACACGATCTCGCCAGGGCAACACTGCATGGCACTTCCTCTGCCAGGAGAGAGCTGCTGCTTTGTAGTTTGTGCTGGGAAACCTTGCTTTGGCAAGCGCGAATTGACCGCATTCAGGCAGAAAGAAAAGAGAATAGCAAGAGGCCTTTTCTCCCCGGCTGCTCTGCCAAGCCCTTCCAGCTCAAACTATGTCGTTGCTCCTCTGGAAGGATCCCTGCACCGCGGCGTAGTTTTTCCGAAGAAGCCCTGCGTTTGCAAGAGCAAATGAGGAATTCGTGGCAGGAAAGACGAGGGAAAGAAAGTTTCTCTCCCTCTGCCTGCTTTGCTCAGAGGACTTGATGAAGTCAGGGAGTTCTCCCTTTCACTGAGAAACGTGCGGGCTGCTGTTGCCTGGGCGCTCTCTTCTTTGCAAAAGAGTCTGCAGTTCCACGCTTTGAACCGTGGAAAGGCGCCGGGCTCTGCTAAGATTTCCCCCGGCGCTTCGTTTGCCCTGGGCCAAAGCGAGCCTTCACAATAGCTGAACGCTAACACTGCATACTCGTTCCACTTCCAGAACCGGGCTACGGCGAGGCAGTTCTCCGGGGGAAAACGGCCCTTCGCGAAGGGCAGATCTGCCGAGCTCATTGCGGGAAAGCGAAAGCAAAGGACGCTTTTCGCCCTCTAACCGCTTTCGTCAGAGGAACGGAGGAAGTCACAGTGTTCTTTCTCTCCCTGAGATACACACAATCTGACGTTGCCTCTGAGCTCCGTTGCTGGCAAAGAACTGAAAGTGACATACATTCCTGTGGGGAAACACAGGGCTTTGCTAGGATTTCTCTAGGCAGTGTGTTTTCCCTGGGCCTCACTGTAGCAACACGATCTCGCCAGGGCAACACTGCATGGCACTTCCTCTGCCAGGAGAGAGCTGCTGCTTTGTAGTTTGTGCTGGGAAACCTTGCTTTGGCAAGCGCGAATTGACCGCATTCAGGCAGAAAGAAAAGAGAATAGCAAGAGGCCTTTTCTCCCCGGCTGCTCTGCCAAGCCCTTCCAGCTCAAACTATGTCGTTGCTCCTCTGGAAGGATCCCTGCACCGCGGCGTAGTTTTTCCGAAGAAGCCCTGCGTTTGCAAGAGCAAATGAGGAATTCGTGGCAGGAAAGACGAGGGAAAGAAAGTTTCTCTCCCTCTGCCTGCTTTGCTCAGAGGACTTGATGAAGTCAGGGAGTTCTCCCTTTCACTGAGAAACGTGCGGGCTGCTGTTGCCTGGGCGCTCTCTTCTTTGCAAAAGAGTCTGCAATTCCACGCTTTGAACCGTGGAAAGGCGCCGGGCTCTGCTAAGATTTCCCCCGGCGCTTCGTTTACCCTGGGCCAAAGCGAGCCTTCACAATAGCTGAACGCTAACACTGCATACTCGTTCCACTTCCAGAACCGGGCTACGGCGAGCAGTTCTCCGGGGAAAACGGCCCTTCGCGAAGGGCAGATCTGCCGAGCTCATTGCGGGAAAGCGAAAGCAAAGGACGCTTTTCTCCCTCTAACCGCTTTCGTCAGAGGAACGGGGGAAGTCACAGTGTTCTTTCTCTCCCTGAGATACACACAGTCTGACGTTGCCTCTGAGCTCCGTTGCTGGCAAAGAACTGAAAGTGACATACATTCCTGTGGGGAAACACAGGGCTTTGCTAGGATTTCTCTAGGCAGTGTGTTTTCCCTGGGCCTCACTGTAGCAACACTATCTCGCCAGGGCAACACTGCATGGCACTTCCTCTGCCAGGAGAGAGCTGCTGCTTTGTAGTTTGTGCTGGGAAACCTTGCTTTGGCAAGTGCGAATTGACCGCATTCAGGCAGAAAGAAAAGAGAATAGCAAGAGGCCTTTTCTCCCCGGCTGCTCTGCCAAGCCCTTCCAGCTCAAACTATGTCGTTGCTCCTCTGGAAGGATCCCTGCACCGCGGCGTAGTTTTTCCGAAGAAGCCCTGCGTTTGCAAGAGCAAATGAGGAATTCGTGGCAGGAAAGAGGAGGGAAAGAAAGTTTCTCTCCCTCTGCCTGCTTTGCTCAGAGGACTTGATGAAGTCAGGGAGATCTCCCTTTCACTGAGAAACGTGCGGGCTGCTGTTGCCTGGGCGCTCTCTTCTTTGCAAAAGAGTCTGCAGTTCCACGCTTTGAACCGTGGAAAGGCGCCGGGCTCTGCTAAGATTTCCCCCGGCGCTTCGTTTGCCCTGGGCCAAAGCGAGCCTTCACAATAGCTGAACGCTAACACTGCATACTCGTTCCACTTCCAGAACCGGGCTACGGCGAGGCAGTTCTCCGGGGGAAAACGGCCCTTCGCGAAGGGCAGATCTGCCGAGCTCATTGCGGGAAAGCGAAAGCAAAGGACGCTTTTCGCCCTCTAACCGCTTTCGTCAGAGGAACGGAGGAAGTCACAGTGTTCTTTCTCTCCCTGAGATACACACAATCTGACGTTGCCTCTGAGCTCCGTTGCTGGCAAAGAACTGAAAGTGACATACATTCCTGTGGGGAAACACAGGGCTTTGCTAGGATTTCTCTAGGCAGTGTGTTTTCCCTGGGCCTCACTGTAGCAACACGATCTCGCCAGGGCAACACTGCATGGCACTTCCTCTGCCAGGAGAGAGCTGCTGCTTTGTAGTTTGTGCTGGGAAACCTTGCTTTGGCAAGCGCGAATTGACCGCATTCAGGCAGAAAGAAAAGAGAATAGCAAGAGGCCTTTTCTCCCCGGCTGCTCTGCCAAGCCCTTCCAGCTCAAACTATGTCGTTGCTCCTCTGGAAGGATCCCTGCACCGCGGCGTAGTTTTTCCGAAGAAGCCCTGCGTTTGCAAGAGCAAATGAGGAATTCGTGGCAGGAAAGACGAGGGAAAGAAAGTTTCTCTCCCTCTGCCTGCTTTGCTCAGAGGACTTGATGAAGTCAGGGAGTTCTCCCTTTCACTGAGAAACGTGCGGGCTGCTGTTGCCTGGGCGCTCTCTTCTTTGCAAAAGAGTCTGCAATTCCACGCTTTGAACCGTGGAAAGGCGCCGGGCTCTGCTAAGATTTCCCCCGGCGCTTCGTTTACCCTGGGCCAAAGCGAGCCTTCACAATAGCTGAACGCTAACACTGCATACTCGTTCCACTTCCAGAACCGGGCTACGGCGAGCAGTTCTCCGGGGAAAACGGCCCTTCGCGAAGGGCAGATCTGCCGAGCTCATTGCGGGAAAGCGAAAGCAAAGGACGCTTTTCTCCCTCTAACCGCTTTCGTCAGAGGAACGGGGGAAGTCACAGTGTTCTTTCTCTCCCTGAGATACACACAGTCTGACGTTGCCTCTGAGCTCCGTTGCTGGCAAAGAACTGAAAGTGACATACATTCCTGTGGGGAAACACAGGGCTTTGCTAGGATTTCTCTAGGCAGTGTGTTTTCCCTGGGCCTCACTGTAGCAACACTATCTCGCCAGGGCAACACTGCATGGCACTTCCTCTGCCAGGAGAGAGCTGCTGCTTTGTAGTTTGTGCTGGGAAACCTTGCTTTGGCAAGTGCGAATTGACCGCATTCAGGCAGAAAGAAAAGAGAATAGCAAGAGGCCTTTTCTCCCCGGCTGCTCTGCCAAGCCCTTCCAGCTCAAACTATGTCGTTGCTCCTCTGGAAGGATCCCTGCACCGCGGCGTAGTTTTTCCGAAGAAGCCCTGCGTTTGCAAGAGCAAATGAGGAATTCGTGGCAGGAAAGAGGAGGGAAAGAAAGTTTCTCTCCCTCTGCCTGCTTTGCTCAGAGGACTTGATGAAGTCAGGGAGATCTCCCTTTCACTGAGAAACGTGCGGGTTGCTGTTGCCTGGGCGCTCTCTTCTCTGCAAAAGAGTCTGCAATTCCACGCTTTGAACCGTGGAAAGGCGCCGGGCTCTGCTAAGATTTCCCCCGGCGCTTCGTTTACCCTGGGCCAAAGCGAGCCTTCACAATAGCTGAACGCTAACACTGCATACTCGTTCCACTTCCAGAACCGGGCTACGGCGAGCAGTTCTCCGGGGAAAACGGCCCTTCGCGAAGGGCAGATCTGCCGAGCTCATTGCGGGAAAGCGAAAGCAAAGGACGCTTTTCTCCCTCTAACCGCTTTCGTCAGAGGAACGGGGGAAGTCACAGTGTTCTTTCTCTCCCTGAGATACACACAGTCTGACGTTGCCTCTGAGCTCCGTTGCTGGCAAAGAACTGAAAGTGACATACATTCCTGTGGGGAAACACAGGGCTTTGCTAGGATTTCTCTAGGCAGTGTGTTTTCCCTGGGCCTCACTGTAGCAACACTATCTCGCCAGGGCAACACTGCATGGCACTTCCTCTGCCAGGAGAGAGCTGCTGCTTTGTAGTTTGTGCTGGGAAACCTTGCTTTGGCAAGTGCGAATTGACCGCATTCAGGCAGAAAGAAAAGAGAATAGCAAGAGGCCTTTTCTCCCCGGCTGCTCTGCCAAGCCCTTCCAGCTCAAACTATGTCGTTGCTCCTCTGGAAGGATCCCTGCACCGCGGCGTAGTTTTTCCGAAGAAGCCCTGCGTTTGCACGAGCAGATGAGGAATTCGTGGCAGGAAAGAGGAAGGAAAGAAAGTTTCTCTCCCTCTGCCTGCTTTGCTCAGAGGACCGGATGAAGTCAGGGAGTTCTCCCTTTCACTGAGAAACGTGCGGGCTGCTGTTGCCTGGGCGCTCTCTTCTTTGCAAAAGAGTCTGCAGTTCCACGCTTTGAACCGTGGAAAGGCGCCGGGCTCTGCTAAGATTTCCCCCGGCGCTTCGTTTGCCCTGGGCCAAAGCGAGCCTTCACAATAGCTGAACGCTAACACTGCATACTCGTTCCACTTCCAGAACCGGGCTACGGCGAGGCAGTTCTCCGGGGGAAAACGGCCCTTCGCGAAGGGCAGATCTGCCGAGCTCATTGCGGGAAAGCGAAAGCAAAGGACGCTTTTCGCCCTCTAACCGCTTTCGTCAGAGGAACTGGGGAAGTCACAGTGTTCTTTCTCTCCCTGAGATACACACAATCTGACGTTGCCTCTGAGCTCCGTTGCTGGCAAAGAACTGAAAGTGACATACATTCCTGTGGGGAAACACAGGGCTTTGCTAGGATTTCTCTAGGCAGTGTGTTTTCCCTGGGCCTCACTGTAGCAACACTATCTCGCCAGGGCAACACTGCATGGCACTTCCTCTGCCAGGAGAGAGCTGCTTCTTTGTAGTTTCTGCTGGGAAACCTTGCTTTGGCAAGTGCGAATTGACCGCATTCAGGCAGAAAGAAAAGAGAATAGCAAGAGGCCTTTTCTCCCCGGCTGCTCTGCCAAGCCCTTCCAGCTCAAACTATGTCGTTGCTCCTCTGGAAGGATCCCTGCACCGCGGCGTAGTTTTTCCGAAGAAGCCCTGCGTTTGCAAGAGCAAATGAGGAATTCGTGGCAGGAAAGAGGAAGGAAAGAAAGTTTCTCTCCCTCTGCCTGCTTTGCTCAGAGGACCGGATGAAGTCAGGGAGTTCTCCCTTTCACTGAGAAACGTGCGGGCTGCTGTTGCCTGGGCGCTCTCTTCTTTGCAAAAGAGTCTGCAGTTCCACGCTTTGAACCGTGGAAAGGCGCCGGGCTCTGCTAAGATTTCCCCCGGCGCTTCGTTTGCCCTGGGCCAAAGCGAGCCTTCACAATAGCTGAACGCTAACACTGCATACTCGTTCCACTTCCAGAACCGGGCTACGGCGAGGCAGTTCTCCGGGGGAAAACGGCCCTTCGCGAAGGGCAGATCTGCCGAGCTCATTGCGGGAAAGCGAAAGCAAAGGACGCTTTTCTCCCTCTAACCGCTTTCGTCGGAGGAACGGGGGAAGTCACAGTGTTCTTTCTCTCCCTGAGATACACACAATCTGACGTTGCCTCTGAGCTCCGTTGCTGGCAAAGAACTGAAAGTGACATACATTCCTGTGGGGAAACACAGGGCTTTGCTAGGATTTCTCTAGGCAGTGTGTTTTCCCTGGGCCTCACTGTAGCAACACGATCTCGCCAGGGCAACACTGCATGGCACTTCCTCTGCCAGGAGAGAGCTGCTGCTTTGTAGTTTGTGCTGGGAAACCTTGCTTTGGCAAGCGCGAATTGACCGCATTCAGGCAGAAAGAAAAGAGAATAGCAAGAGGCCTTTTCTCCCCGGCTGCTCTGCCAAGCCCTTCCAGCTCAAACTATGTCGTTGCTCCTCTGGAAGGATCCCTGCACCGCGGCGTAGTTTTTCCGAAGAAGCCCTGCGTTTGCAAGAGCAAATGAGGAATTCGTGGCAGGAAAGAGGAGGGAAAGAAAGTTTCTCTCCCTCTGCCTGCTTTGCTCAGAGGACTTGATGAAGTCAGGGAGTTCTCCCTTTCACTGAGAAACGTGCGGGCTGCTGTTGCCTGGGCGCTCTCTTCTCTGCAAAAGAGTCTGCAATTCCACGCTTTGAACCGTGGAAAGGCGCCGGGCACTGCTAAGATTTCCCCCGGCGCTTCGTTTACCCTGGGCCAAAGCGAGCCTTCACAATAGCTGAACGCTAACACTGCATACTTGTTCCACTTCCAGAACCGGGCTACGGCGAGCAGTTCTCCGGGGAAAACGGCCCTTCGCGAAGGGCAGATCTGCCGAGCTCATTGCGTGAAAGCGAAAGCAAAGGACGCTTTTCTCCCTCTAACCGCTTTCGTCAGAGGAACGGGGGAAGTCACAGTGTTCTTTCTCTCCCTGAGATACACACAGTCTGACGTTGCCTCTGAGCTCCGTTGCTGGCAAAGAACTGAAAGTGACATACATTCCTGTGGGGAAACACAGGGCTTTGCTAGGATTTCTCTAGGCAGTGTGTTTTCCCTGGGCCTCACTGTAGCAACACGATCTCGCCAGGGCAGAACTGCATGGGATTTCCTCTGCCAGGAGAGAGCTGCTGCTTTGTAGTTTGTGCTGGGAAACCTTGCTTTGGCAAGTGCGAATTGACCGCATTCAGGCAGAAAGAAAAGAGAATAGCAAGAGGCCTTTTCTCCCCGGCTGCTCTGCCAAGCCCTTCCAGCTCAAACTATGTCGTTGCTCCTCTGGAAGGATCCCTGCACCGCGGCGTAGTTTTTCCGAAGAAGCCCTGCGTTTGCACGAGCAAATGAGGAATTCGTGGAAGGAAAGAGGAAGGAAAGAAAGTTTCTCTCCCTCTGCCTGCTTTGCTCAGAGGACTGGATGAAGTCAGGGAGTTCTCCCTTTCACTGAGAAACGTGCGGGCTGCTGTTGCCTGGGCGCTCTCTTCTTTGCAAAAGAGTCTGCAGTTCCACGCTTTGAACCGTGGAAAGGCGCCGGGCTCTGCTAAGATTTCCCCCGGCGCTTCGTTTGCCCTGGGCCAAAGCGAGCCTTCACAATAGCTGAACGCTAACACTGCATACTCGTTCCACTTCCAGAACCGGGCTACGGCGAGGCAGTTCTCTGGGGGAAAACGGCCCTTCGCGAAGGGCAGATCTGCCGAGCTCATTGCGGGAAAGCGAAAGCAAAGGACGCTTTTCTCCCTCTAACCGCTTTCGTCAGAGGAACGGGGGAAGTCACAGTGTTCTTTCTCTCCCTGAGATACACACAGTCTGACGTTGCCTCTGAGCTCCGTTGCTGGCAAAGAACTGAAAGTGACATACATTCCTGTGGGGAAACACAGGGCTTTGCTAGGATTTCTCTAGGCAGTGTGTTTTCCCTGGGCCTCACTGTAGCAACACTATCTCGCCAGGGCAACACTGCATGGCACTTCCTCTGCCAGGAGAGAGCTGCTGCTTTGTAGTTTGTGCTGGGAAACCTTGCTTTGGCAAGTGCGAATTGACCGCATTCAGGCAGAAAGAAAAGAGAATAGCAAGAGGCCTTTTCTCCCCGGCTGCTCTGCCAAGCCCTTCCAGCTCAAACTATGTCGTTGCTCCTCTGGAAGGATCCCTGCACCGCGGCGTAGTTTTTCCGAAGAAGCCCTGCGTTTGCACGAGCAGATGAGGAATTCGTGGCAGGAAAGAGGAAGGAAAGAAAGTTTCTCTCCCTCTGCCTGCTTTGCTCAGAGGACCGGATGAAGTCAGGGAGTTCTCCCTTTCACTGAGAAACGTGCGGGCTGCTGTTGCCTGGGCGCTCTCTTCTTTGCAAAAGAGTCTGCAGTTCCACGCTTTGAACCGTGGAAAGGCGCCGGGCTCTGCTAAGATTTCCCCCGGCGCTTCGTTTGCCCTGGGCCAAAGCGAGCCTTCACAATAGCTGAACGCTAACACTGCATACTCGTTCCACTTCCAGAACCGGGCTACGGCGAGGCAGTTCTCCGGGGGAAAACGGCCCTTCGCGAAGGGCAGATCTGCCGAGCTCATTGCGGGAAAGCGAAAGCAAAGGACGCTTTTCGCCCTCTAACCGCTTTCGTCAGAGGAACTGGGGAAGTCACAGTGTTCTTTCTCTCCCTGAGATACACACAATCTGACGTTGCCTCTGAGCTCCGTTGCTGGCAAAGAACTGAAAGTGACATACATTCCTGTGGGGAAACACAGGGCTTTGCTAGGATTTCTCTAGGCAGTGTGTTTTCCCTGGGCCTCACTGTAGCAACACGATCTCGCCAGGGCAACACTGCATGGCACTTCCTCTGCCAGGAGAGAGCTGCTTCTTTGTAGTTTCTGCTGGGAAACCTTGCTTTGGCAAGTGCGAATTGACCGCATTCAGGCAGAAAGAAAAGAGAATAGCAAGAGGCCTTTTCTCCCCGGCTGCTCTGCCAAGCCCTTCCAGCTCAAACTATGTCGTTGCTCCTCTGGAAGGATCCCTGCACCGCGGCGTAGTTTTTCCGAAGAAGCCCTGCGTTTGCAAGAGCAAATGAGGAATTCGTGGCAGGAAAGAGGAAGGAAAGAAAGTTTCTCTCCCTCTGCCTGCTTTGCTCAGAGGACCGGATGAAGTCAGGGAGTTCTCCCTTTCACTGAGAAACGTGCGGGCTGCTGTTGCCTGGGCGCTCTCTTCTTTGCAAAAGAGTCTGCAGTTCCACGCTTTGAACCGTGGAAAGGCGCCGGGCTCTGCTAAGATTTCCCCCGGCGCTTCGTTTGCCCTGGGCCAAAGCGAGCCTTCACAATAGCTGAACGCTAACACTGCATACTCGTTCCACTTCCAGAACCGGGCTACGGCGAGGCAGTTCTCCGGGGGAAAACGGCCCTTCGCGAAGGGCAGATCTGCCGAGCTCATTGCGGGAAAGCGAAAGCAAAGGACGCTTTTCTCCCTCTAACCGCTTTCGTCAGAGGAACGGGGGAAGTCACAGTGTTCTTTCTCTCCCTGAGATACACACAATCTGACGTTGCCTCTGAGCTCCGTTGCTGGCAAAGAACTGAAAGTGACATACATTCCTGTGGGGAAACACAGGGCTTTGCTAGGATTTCTCTAGGCAGTGTGTTTTCCCTGGGCCTCACTGTAGCAACACGATCTCGCCAGGGCAACACTGCATGGCACTTCCTCTGCCAGGAGAGAGCTGCTGCTTTGTAGTTTGTGCTGGGAAACCTTGCTTTGGCAAGCGCGAATTGACCGCATTCAGGCAGAAAGAAAAGAGAATAGCAAGAGGCCTTTTCTCCCCGGCTGCTCTGCCAAGCCCTTCCAGCTCAAACTATGTCGTTGCTCCTCTGGAAGGATCCCTGCACCGCGGCGTAGTTTTTCCGAAGAAGCCCTGCGTTTGCAAGAGCAAATGAGGAATTCGTGGCAGGAAAGAGGAGGGAAAGAAAGTTTCTCTCCCTCTGCCTGCTTTGCTCAGAGGACCGGATGAAGTCAGGGAGTTCTCCCTTTCACTGAGAAACGTGCGGGCTGCTGTTGCCTGGGCGCTCTCTTCTTTGCAAAAGAGTCTGCAGTTCCACGCTTTGAACCGTGGAAAGGCGCCGGGCTCTGCTAAGATTTCCCCCGGCGCTTCGTTTACCCTGGGCCAAAGCGAGCCTTCACAATAGCTGAACGCTAACACTGCATACTCGTTCCACTTCCAGAACCGGGCTACGGCGAGCAGTTCTCCGGGGAAAACGGCCCTTCGCGAAGGGCAGATCTGCCGAGCTCATTGCGGGAAAGCGAAAGCAAAGGACGCTTTTCTCCCTCTAACCGCTTTCGTCAGAGGAACGGGGGAAGTCACAGTGTTCTTTCTCTCCCTGAGATACACACAGTCTGACGTTGCCTCTGAGCTCCGTTGCTGGCAAAGAACTGAAAGTGACATACATTCCTGTGGGGAAACACAGGGCTTTGCTAGGATTTCTCTAGGCAGTGTGTTTTCCCTGGGCCTCACTGTAGCAACACGATCTCGCCAGGGCAACACTGCATGGCACTTCCTCTGCCAGGAGAGAGCTGCTTCTTTGTAGTTTCTGCTGGGAAACCTTGCTTTGGCAAGTGCGAATTGACCGCATTCAGGCAGAAAGAAAAGAGAATAGCAAGAGGCCTTTTCTCCCCGGCTGCTCTGCCAAGCCCTTCCAGCTCAAACTATGTCGTTGCTCCTCTGGAAGGATCCCTGCACCGCGGCGTAGTTTTTCCGAAGAAGCCCTGCGTTTGCACGAGCAAATGAGGAATTCGTGGCAGGAAAGAGGAAGGAAAGGAAGTTTCTCTCCCTCAGCCTGCTTTGCTCAGAGGACCGGATGAAGTCAGGGAGTTCTCCCTTTCACTGAGAAACGTGCGGGCTGCTGTTGCCTGGGCGCTCTCTTCTTTGCAAAAGAGTCTGCAGTTCCACGCTTTGAACCGTGGAAAGGCACCGGGCTCTGCTAAGATTTCCCCCGGCGCTTCGTTTGCCCTGGGCCAAAGCGAGCCTTCACAATAGCTGAACGCTAACACTGCATACTCGTTCCACTTCCAGAACCGGGCTACGGCGAGGCAGTTCTCCGGGGGAAAACGGCCCTTTGCGAAGGGCAGATCTGCCGAGCTCATTGCGGGAAAGCGAAAGCAAAGGACGCTTTTCGCCCTCTAACCGCTTTCGTCAGAGGAACTGGGGAAGTCACAGTGTTCTTTCTCTCCCTGAGATACACACAATCTGACGTTGCCTCTGAGCTCCGTTGCTGGCAAAGAACTGAAAGTGACATACATTCCTGTGGGGAAACACAGGGCTTTGCTAGGATTTCTCTAGGCAGTGTGTTTTCCCTGGGCCTCACTGTAGCAACACGATCTCGCCAGGGCAGAACTGCATGGGATTTCCTCTGCCAGGAGAGAGCTGCTGCTTTGTAGTTTGTGCTGGGAAACCTTGCTTTGGCAAGTGCGAATTGACCGCATTCAGGCAGAAAGAAAAGAGAATAGCAAGAGGCCTTTTCTCCCCGGCTGCTCTGCCAAGCCCTTCCAGCTCAAACTATGTCGTTGCTCCTCTGGAAGGATCCCTGCACCGCGGCGTAGTTTTTCCGAAGAAGCCCTGCGTTTGCACGAGCAAATGAGGAATTCGTGGCAGGAAAGAGGAAGGAAAGAAAGTTTCTCTCCCTCTGCCTGCTTTGCTCAGAGGACTGGATGAAGTCAGGGAGTTCTCCCTTTCACTGAGAAACGTGCGGGCTGCTGTTGCCTGGGCGCTCTCTTCTTTGCAAAAGAGTCTGCAGTTCCACGCTTTGAACCGTGGAAAGGCGCCGGGCTCTGCTAAGATTTCCCCCGGCGCTTCGTTTGCCCTGGGCCAAAGCGAGCCTTCACAATAGCTGAACGCTAACACTGCATACTCGTTCCACTTCCAGAACCGGGCTACGGCGAGGCAGTTCTCTGGGGGAAAACGGCCCTTCGCGAAGGGCAGATCTGCCGAGCTCATTGCGGGAAAGCGAAAGCAAAGGACGCTTTTCTCCCTCTAACCGCTTTCGTCAGAGGAACGGGGGAAGTCACAGTGTTCTTTCTCTCCCTGAGATACACACAGTCTGACGTTGCCTCTGAGCTCCGTTGCTGGCAAAGAACTGAAAGTGACATACATTCCTGTGGGGAAACACAGGGCTTTGCTAGGATTTCTCTAGGCAGTGTGTTTTCCCTGGGCCTCACTGTAGCAACACTATCTCGCCAGGGCAACACTGCATGGCACTTCCTCTGCCAGGAGAGAGCTGCTGCTTTGTAGTTTGTGCTGGGAAACCTTGCTTTGGCAAGTGCGAATTGACCGCATTCAGGCAGAAAGAAAAGAGAATAGCAAGAGGCCTTTTCTCCCCGGCTGCTCTGCCAAGCCCTTCCAGCTCAAACTATGTCGTTGCTCCTCTGGAAGGATCCCTGCACCGCGGCGTAGTTTTTCCGAAGAAGCCCTGCGTTTGCACGAGCAGATGAGGAATTCGTGGCAGGAAAGAGGAAGGAAAGAAAGTTTCTCTCCCTCTGCCTGCTTTGCTCAGAGGACCGGATGAAGTCAGGGAGTTCTCCCTTTCACCGAGAAACGTGCGGGCTGCTGTTGCCTGGGCGCTCTCTTCTTTGCAAAAGAGTCTGCAGTTCCACGCTTTGAACCGTGGAAAGGCGCCGGGCTCTGCTAAGATTTCCCCCGGCGCTTCGTTTGCCCTGGGCCAAAGCGAGCCTTCACAATAGCTGAACGCTAACACTGCATACTCGTTCCACTTCCAGAACCGGGCTACGGCGAGGCAGTTCTCCGGGGGAAAACGGCCCTTCGCGAAGGGCAGATCTGCCGAGCTCATTGCGGGAAAGCGAAAGCAAAGGACGCTTTTCGCCCTCTAACCGCTTTCGTCAGAGGAACTGGGGAAGTCACAGTGTTCTTTCTCTCCCTGAGATACACACAATCTGACGTTGCCTCTGAGCTCCGTTGCTGGCAAAGAACTGAAAGTGACATACATTCCTGTGGGGAAACACAGGGCTTTGCTAGGATTTCTCTAGGCAGTGTGTTTTCCCTGGGCCTCACTGTAGCAACACGATCTCGCCAGGGCAACACTGCATGGCACTTCCTCTGCCAGGAGAGAGCTGCTTCTTTGTAGTTTCTGCTGGGAAACCTTGCTTTGGCAAGTGCGAATTGACCGCATTCAGGCAGAAAGAAAAGAGAATAGCAAGAGGCCTTTTCTCCCCGGCTGCTCTGCCAAGCCCTTCCAGCTCAAACTATGTCGTTGCTCCTCTGGAAGGATCCCTGCACCGCGGCGTAGTTTTTCCGAAGAAGCCCTGCGTTTGCAAGAGCAAATGAGGAATTCGTGGCAGGAAAGAGGAAGGAAAGAAAGTTTCTCTCCCTCTGCCTGCTTTGCTCAGAGGACCGGATGAAGTCAGGGAGTTCTCCCTTTCACTGAGAAACGTGCGGGCTGCTGTTGCCTGGGCGCTCTCTTCTTTGCAAAAGAGTCTGCAGTTCCACGCTTTGAACCGTGGAAAGGCGCCGGGCTCTGCTAAGATTTCCCCCGGCGCTTCGTTTGCCCTGGGCCAAAGCGAGCCTTCACAATAGCTGAACGCTAACACTGCATACTCGTTCCACTTCCAGAACCGGGCTACGGCGAGGCAGTTCTCCGGGGGAAAACGGCCCTTCGCGAAGGGCAGATCTGCCGAGCTCATTGCGGGAAAGCGAAAGCAAAGGACGCTTTTCTCCCTCTAACCGCTTTCGTCAGAGGAACGGGGGAAGTCACAGTGTTCTTTCTCTCCCTGAGATACACACAATCTGACGTTGCCTCTGAGCTCCGTTGCTGGCAAAGAACTGAAAGTGACATACATTCCTGTGGGGAAACACAGGGCTTTGCTAGGATTTCTCTAGGCAGTGTGTTTTCCCTGGGCCTCACTGTAGCAACACGATCTCGCCAGGGCAACACTGCATGGCACTTCCTCTGCCAGGAGAGAGCTGCTGCTTTGTAGTTTGTGCTGGGAAACCTTGCTTTGGCAAGCGCGAATTGACCGCATTCAGGCAGAAAGAAAAGAGAATAGCAAGAGGCCTTTTCTCCCCGGCTGCTCTGCCAAGCCCTTCCAGCTCAAACTATGTCGTTGCTCCTCTGGAAGGATCCCTGCACCGCGGCGTAGTTTTTCCGAAGAAGCCCTGCGTTTGCAAGAGCAAATGAGGAATTCGTGGCAGGAAAGAGGAGGGAAAGAAAGTTTCTCTCCCTCTGCCTGCTTTGCTCAGAGGACCGGATGAAGTCAGGGAGTTCTCCCTTTCACTGAGAAACGTGCGGGCTGCTGTTGCCTGGGCGCTCTCTTCTTTGCAAAAGAGTCTGCAGTTCCACGCTTTGAACCGTGGAAAGGCGCCGGGCTCTGCTAAGATTTCCCCCGGCGCTTCGTTTGCCCTGGGCCAAAGCGAGCCTTCACAATAGCTGAACGCTAACACTGCATACTCGTTCCACTTCCAGAACCGGGCTACGGCGAGGCAGTTCTCCGGGGGAAAACGGCCCTTCGCGAAGGGCAGATCTGCCGAGCTCATTGCGGGAAAGCGAAAGCAAAGGACGCTTTTCTCCCTCTAACCGCTTTCGTCAGAGGAACGGGGGAAGTCACAGTGTTCTTTCTCTCCCTGAGATACACACAATCTGACGTTGCCTCTGAGCTCCGTTGCTGGCAAAGAACTGAAAGTGACATACATTCCTGTGGGGAAACACAGGGCTTTGCTAGGATTTCTCTAGGCAGTGTGTTTTCCCTGGGCCTCACTGTAGCAACACGATCTCGCCAGGGCAACACTGCATGGCACTTCCTCTGCCAGGAGAGAGCTGCTGCTTTGTAGTTTGTGCTGGGAAACCTTGCTTTGGCAAGCGCGAATTGACCGCATTCAGGCAGAAAGAAAAGAGAATAGCAAGAGGCCTTTTCTCCCCGGCTGCTCTGCCAAGCCCTTCCAGCTCAAACTATGTCGTTGCTCCTCTGGAAGGATCCCTGCACCGCGGCGTAGTTTTTCCGAAGAAGCCCTGCGTTTGCAAGAGCAAATGAGGAATTCGTGGCAGGAAAGAGGAGGGAAAGAAAGTTTCTCTCCCTCTGCCTGCTTTGCTCAGAGGACTTGATGAAGTCAGGGAGTTCTCCCTTTCACTGAGAAACGTGCGGGCTGCTGTTGCCTGGGCGCTCTCTTCTCTGCAAAAGAGTCTGCAATTCCACGCTTTGAACCGTGGAAAGGCGCCGGGCACTGCTAAGATTTCCCCCGGCGCTTCGTTTACCCTGGGCCAAAGCGAGCCTTCACAATAGCTGAACGCTAACACTGCATACTCGTTCCACTTCCAGAACCGGGCTACGGCGAGCAGTTCTCCGGGGAAAACGGCCCTTCGCGAAGGGCAGATCTGCCGAGCTCATTGCGGGAAAGCGAAAGCAAAGGACGCTTTTCTCCCTCTAACCGCTTTCGTCAGAGGAACGGGGGAAGTCACAGTGTTCTTTCTCTCCCTGAGATACACACAGTCTGACGTTGCCTCTGAGCTCCGTTGCTGGCAAAGAACTGAAAGTGACATACATTCCTGTGGGGAAACACAGGGCTTTGCTAGGATTTCTCTAGGCAGTGTGTTTTCCCTGGGCCTCACTGTAGCAACACGATCTCGCCAGGGCAACACTGCATGGCACTTCCTCTGCCAGGAGAGAGCTGCTTCTTTGTAGTTTCTGCTGGGAAACCTTGCTTTGGCAAGTGCGAATTGACCGCATTCAGGCAGAAAGAAAAGAGAATAGCAAGAGGCCTTTTCTCCCCGGCTGCTCTGCCAAGCCCTTCCAGCTCAAACTATGTCGTTGCTCCTCTGGAAGGATCCCTGCACCGCGGCGTAGTTTTTCCGAAGAAGCCCTGCGTTTGCACGAGCAAATGAGGAATTCGTGGCAGGAAAGAGGAAGGAAAGGAAGTTTCTCTCCCTCAGCCTGCTTTGCTCAGAGGACCGGATGAAGTCAGGGAGTTCTCCCTTTCACTGAGAAACGTGCGGGCTGCTGTTGCCTGGGCGCTCTCTTCTTTGCAAAAGAGTCTGCAGTTCCACGCTTTGAACCGTGGAAAGGCGCCGGGCTCTGCTAAGATTTCCCCCGGCGCTTCGTTTTCCCTGGGCCAAAGCGAGCCTTCACAATAGCTGAACGCTAACACTGCATACTCGTTCCACTTCCAGAACCGGGCTACGGCGAGGCAGTTCTCCGGGGGAAAACGGCCCTTTGCGAAGGGCAGATCTGCCGAGCTCATTGCGGGAAAGCGAAAGCAAAGGACGCTTTTCGCCCTCTAACCGCTTTCGTCAGAGGAACTGGGGAAGTCACAGTGTTCTTTCTCTCCCTGAGATACACACAATCTGACGTTGCCTCTGAGCTCCGTTGCTGGCAAAGAACTGAAAGTGACATACATTCCTGTGGGGAAACACAGGGCTTTGCTAGGATTTCTCTAGGCAGTGTGTTTTCCCTGGGCCTCACTGTAGCAACACGATCTCGCCAGGGCAGAACTGCATGGGATTTCCTCTGCCAGGAGAGAGCTGCTGCTTTGTAGTTTGTGCTGGGAAACCTTGCTTTGGCAAGTGCGAATTGACCGCATTCAGGCAGAAAGAAAAGAGAATAGCAAGAGGCCTTTTCTCCCCGGCTGCTCTGCCAAGCCCTTCCAGCTCAAACTATGTCGTTGCTCCTCTGGAAGGATCCCTGCACCGCGGCGTAGTTTTTCCGAAGAAGCCCTGCGTTTGCACGAGCAAATGAGGAATTCGTGGAAGGAAAGAGGAAGGAAAGAAAGTTTCTCTCCCTCTGCCTGCTTTGCTCAGAGGACTGGATGAAGTCAGGGAGTTCTCCCTTTCACTGAGAAACGTGCGGGCTGCTGTTTCCTGGGCGCTCTCTTCTTTGCAAAAGAGTCTGCAGTTCCACGCTTTGAACCGTGGAAAGGCGCCGGGCTCTGCTAAGATTTCCCCCGGCGCTTCGTTTGCCCTGGGCCAAAGCGAGCCTTCACAATAGCTGAACGCTAACACTGCATACTCGTTCCACTTCCAGAACCGGGCTACGGCGAGGCAGTTCTCTGGGGGAAAACGGCCCTTCGCGAAGGGCAGATCTGCCGAGCTCATTGCGGGAAAGCGAAAGCAAAGGACGCTTTTCTCCCTCTAACCGCTTTCGTCAGAGGAACGGGGGAAGTCACAGTGTTCTTTCTCTCCCTGAGATACACACAGTCTGACGTTGCCTCTGAGCTCCGTTGCTGGCAAAGAACTGAAAGTGACATACATTCCTGTGGGGAAACACAGGGCTTTGCTAGGATTTCTCTAGGCAGTGTGTTTTCCCTGGGCCTCACTGTAGCAACACTATCTCGCCAGGGCAACACTGCATGGCACTTCCTCTGCCAGGAGAGAGCTGCTGCTTTGTAGTTTGTGCTGGGAAACCTTGCTTTGGCAAGTGCGAATTGACCGCATTCAGGCAGAAAGAAAAGAGAATAGCAAGAGGCCTTTTCTCCCCGGCTGCTCTGCCAAGCCCTTCCAGCTCAAACTATGTCGTTGCTCCTCTGGAAGGATCCCTGCACCGCGGCGTAGTTTTTCCGAAGAAGCCCTGCGTTTGCAAGAGCAAATGAGGAATTCGTGGCAGGAAAGAGGAAGGAAAGAAAGTTTCTCTCCCTCTGCCTGCTTTGCTCAGAGGACCGGATGAAGTCAGGGAGTTCTCCCTTTCACTGAGAAACGTGCGGGCTGCTGTTGCCTGGGCGCTCTCTTCTTTGCAAAAGAGTCTGCAGTTCCACGCTTTGAACCGTGGAAAGGCGCCGGGCTCTGCTAAGATTTCCCCCGGCGCTTCGTTTGCCCTGGGCCAAAGCGAGCCTTCACAATAGCTGAACGCTAACACTGCATACTCGTTCCACTTCCAGAACCGGGCTACGGCGAGGCAGTTCTCCGGGGGAAAACGGCCCTTCGCGAAGGGCAGATCTGCCGAGCTCATTGCGGGAAAGCGAAAGCAAAGGACGCTTTTCTCCCTCTAACCGCTTTCGTCAGAGGAACGGGGGAAGTCACAGTGTTCTTTCTCTCCCTGAGATACACACAATCTGACGTTGCCTCTGAGCTCCGTTGCTGGCAAAGAACTGAAAGTGACATACATTCCTGTGGGGAAACACAGGGCTTTGCTAGGATTTCTCTAGGCAGTGTGTTTTCCCTGGGCCTCACTGTAGTAACACGATCTCGCCAGGGCAACACTGCATGGCACTTCCTCTGCCAGGAGAGAGCTGCTTCTTTGTAGTTTCTGCTGGGAAACCTTGCTTTGGCAAGTGCGAATTGACCGCATTCAGGCAGAAAGAAAAGAGAATAGCAAGAGGCCTTTTCTCCCCGGCTGCTCTGCCAAGCCCTTCCAGCTCAAACTATGTCGTTGCTCCTCTGGAAGGATCCCTGCACCGCGGCGTAGTTTTTCCGAAGAAGCCCTGCGTTTGCACGAGCAAATGAGGAATTCGTGGCAGGAAAGAGGAAGGAAAGAAAGTTTCTCTCCCTCTGCCTGCTTTGCTCAGAGGACCGGATGAAGTCAGGGAGTTCTCCCTTTCACTGAGAAACGTGCGGGCTGCTGTTGCCTGGGCGCTCTCTTCTTTGCAAAAGAGTCTGCAGTTCCACGCTTTGAACCGTGGAAAGGCGCCGGGCTCTGCTAAGATTTCCCCCGGCGCTTCGTTTGCCCTGGGCCAAAGCGAGCCTTCACAATAGCTGAACGCTAACACTGCATACTCGTTCCACTTCCAGAACCGGGCTACGGCGAGGCAGTTCTCCGGGGGAAAACGGCCCTTCGCGAAGGGCAGATCTGCCGAGCTCATTGCGGGAAAGCGAAAGCAAAGGACGCTTTTCGCCCTCTAACCGCTTTCGTCAGAGGAACGGAGGAAGTCACAGTGTTCTTTCTCTCCCTGAGATACACACAATCTGACGTTGCCTCTGAGCTCCGTTGCTGGCAAAGAACTGAAAGTGACATACATTCCTGTGGGGAAACACAGGGCTTTGCTAGGATTTCTCTAGGCAGTGTGTTTTCCCTGGGCCTCACTGTAGCAACACGATCTCGCCAGGGCAACACTGCATGGCACTTCCTCTGCCAGGAGAGAGCTGCTGCTTTGTAGTTTGTGCTGGGAAACCTTGCTTTGGCAAGCGCGAATTGACCGCATTCAGGCAGAAAGAAAAGAGAATAGCAAGAGGCCTTTTCTCCCCGGCTGCTCTGCCAAGCCCTTCCAGCTCAAACTATGTCGTTGCTCCTCTGGAAGGATCCCTGCACCGCGGCGTAGTTTTTCCGAAGAAGCCCTGCGTTTGCAAGAGCAAATGAGGAATTCGTGGCAGGAAAGACGAGGGAAAGAAAGTTTCTCTCCCTCTGCCTGCTTTGCTCAGAGGACTTGATGAAGTCAGGGAGTTCTCCCTTTCACTGAGAAACGTGCGGGCTGCTGTTGCCTGGGCGCTCTCTTCTTTGCAAAAGAGTCTGCAATTCCACGCTTTGAACCGTGGAAAGGCGCCGGGCTCTGCTAAGATTTCCCCCGGCGCTTCGTTTACCCTGGGCCAAAGCGAGCCTTCACAATAGCTGAACGCTAACACTGCATACTCGTTCCACTTCCAGAACCGGGCTACGGCGAGCAGTTCTCCGGGGAAAACGGCCCTTCGCGAAGGGCAGATCTGCCGAGCTCATTGCGGGAAAGCGAAAGCAAAGGACGCTTTTCTCCCTCTAACCGCTTTCGTCAGAGGAACGGGGGAAGTCACAGTGTTCTTTCTCTCCCTGAGATACACACAGTCTGACGTTGCCTCTGAGCTCCGTTGCTGGCAAAGAACTGAAAGTGACATACATTCCTGTGGGGAAACACAGGGCTTTGCTAGGATTTCTCTAGGCAGTGTGTTTTCCCTGGGCCTCACTGTAGCAACACTATCTCGCCAGGGCAACACTGCATGGCACTTCCTCTGCCAGGAGAGAGCTGCTGCTTTGTAGTTTGTGCTGGGAAACCTTGCTTTGGCAAGTGCGAATTGACCGCATTCAGGCAGAAAGAAAAGAGAATAGCAAGAGGCCTTTTCTCCCCGGCTGCTCTGCCAAGCCCTTCCAGCTCAAACTATGTCGTTGCTCCTCTGGAAGGATCCCTGCACCGCGGCGTAGTTTTTCCGAAGAAGCCCTGCGTTTGCAAGAGCAAATGAGGAATTCGTGGCAGGAAAGAGGAGGGAAAGAAAGTTTCTCTCCCTCTGCCTGCTTTGCTCAGAGGACTTGATGAAGTCAGGGAGATCTCCCTTTCACTGAGAAACGTGCGGGTTGCTGTTGCCTGGGCGCTCTCTTCTCTGCAAAAGAGTCTGCAATTCCACGCTTTGAACCGTGGAAAGGCGCCGGGCTCTGCTAAGATTTCCCCCGGCGCTTCGTTTACCCTGGGCCAAAGCGAGCCTTCACAATAGCTGAACGCTAACACTGCATACTCGTTCCACTTCCAGAACCGGGCTACGGCGAGCAGTTCTCCGGGGAAAACGGCCCTTCGCGAAGGGCAGATCTGCCGAGCTCATTGCGGGAAAGCGAAAGCAAAGGACGCTTTTCTCCCTCTAACCGCTTTCGTCAGAGGAACGGGGGAAGTCACAGTGTTCTTTCTCTCCCTGAGATACACACAGTCTGACGTTGCCTCTGAGCTCCGTTGCTGGCAAAGAACTGAAAGTGACATACATTCCTGTGGGGAAACACAGGGCTTTGCTAGGATTTCTCTAGGCAGTGTGTTTTCCCTGGGCCTCACTGTAGCAACACTATCTCGCCAGGGCAACACTGCATGGCACTTCCTCTGCCAGGAGAGAGCTGCTGCTTTGTAGTTTGTGCTGGGAAACCTTGCTTTGGCAAGTGCGAATTGACCGCATTCAGGCAGAAAGAAAAGAGAATAGCAAGAGGCCTTTTCTCCCCGGCTGCTCTGCCAAGCCCTTCCAGCTCAAACTATGTCGTTGCTCCTCTGGAAGGATCCCTGCACCGCGGCGTAGTTTTTCCGAAGAAGCCCTGCGTTTGCACGAGCAGATGAGGAATTCGTGGCAGGAAAGAGGAAGGAAAGAAAGTTTCTCTCCCTCTGCCTGCTTTGCTCAGAGGACCGGATGAAGTCAGGGAGTTCTCCCTTTCACTGAGAAACGTGCGGGCTGCTGTTGCCTGGGCGCTCTCTTCTTTGCAAAAGAGTCTGCAGTTCCACGCTTTGAACCGTGGAAAGGCGCCGGGCTCTGCTAAGATTTCCCCCGGCGCTTCGTTTGCCCTGGGCCAAAGCGAGCCTTCACAATAGCTGAACGCTAACACTGCATACTCGTTCCACTTCCAGAACCGGGCTACGGCGAGGCAGTTCTCCGGGGGAAAACGGCCCTTCGCGAAGGGCAGATCTGCCGAGCTCATTGCGGGAAAGCGAAAGCAAAGGACGCTTTTCGCCCTCTAACCGCTTTCGTCAGAGGAACTGGGGAAGTCACAGTGTTCTTTCTCTCCCTGAGATACACACAATCTGACGTTGCCTCTGAGCTCCGTTGCTGGCAAAGAACTGAAAGTGACATACATTCCTGTGGGGAAACACAGGGCTTTGCTAGGATTTCTCTAGGCAGTGTGTTTTCCCTGGGCCTCACTGTAGCAACACGATCTCGCCAGGGCAACACTGCATGGCACTTCCTCTGCCAGGAGAGAGCTGCTTCTTTGTAGTTTCTGCTGGGAAACCTTGCTTTGGCAAGTGCGAATTGACCGCATTCAGGCAGAAAGAAAAGAGAATAGCAAGAGGCCTTTTCTCCCCGGCTGCTCTGCCAAGCCCTTCCAGCTCAAACTATGTCGTTGCTCCTCTGGAAGGATCCCTGCACCGCGGCGTAGTTTTTCCGAAGAAGCCCTGCGTTTGCAAGAGCAAATGAGGAATTCGTGGCAGGAAAGAGGAAGGAAAGAAAGTTTCTCTCCCTCTGCCTGCTTTGCTCAGAGGACCGGATGAAGTCAGGGAGTTCTCCCTTTCACTGAGAAACGTGCGGGCTGCTGTTGCCTGGGCGCTCTCTTCTTTGCAAAAGAGTCTGCAGTTCCACGCTTTGAACCGTGGAAAGGCGCCGGGCTCTGCTAAGATTTCCCCCGGCGCTTCGTTTGCCCTGGGCCAAAGCGAGCCTTCACAATAGCTGAACGCTAACACTGCATACTCGTTCCACTTCCAGAACCGGGCTACGGCGAGGCAGTTCTCCGGGGGAAAACGGCCCTTCGCGAAGGGCAGATCTGCCGAGCTCATTGCGGGAAAGCGAAAGCAAAGGACGCTTTTCTCCCTCTAACCGCTTTCGTCAGAGGAACGGGGGAAGTCACAGTGTTCTTTCTCTCCCTGAGATACACACAATCTGACGTTGCCTCTGAGCTCCGTTGCTGGCAAAGAACTGAAAGTGACATACATTCCTGTGGGGAAACACAGGGCTTTGCTAGGATTTCTCTAGGCAGTGTGTTTTCCCTGGGCCTCACTGTAGCAACACGATCTCGCCAGGGCAACACTGCATGGCACTTCCTCTGCCAGGAGAGAGCTGCTTCTTTGTAGTTTCTGCTGGGAAACCTTGCTTTGGCAAGTGCGAATTGACCGCATTCAGGCAGAAAGAAAAGAGAATAGCAAGAGGCCTTTTCTCCCCGGCTGCTCTGCCAAGCCCTTCCAGCTCAAACTATGTCGTTGCTCCTCTGGAAGGATCCCTGCACCGCGGCGTAGTTTTTCCGAAGAAGCCCTGCGTTTGCAAGAGCAAATGAGGAATTCGTGGCAGGAAAGAGGAAGGAAAGAAAGTTTCTCTCCCTCTGCCTGCTTTGCTCAGAGGACCGGATGAAGTCAGGGAGTTCTCCCTTTCACTGAGAAACGTGCGGGCTGCTGTTGCCTGGGCGCTCTCTTCTTTGCAAAAGAGTCTGCAGTTCCACGCTTTGAACCGTGGAAAGGCGCCGGGCTCTGCTAAGATTTCCCCCGGCGCTTCGTTTGCCCTGGGCCAAAGCGAGCCTTCACAATAGCTGAACGCTAACACTGCATACTCGTTCCACTTCCAGAACCGGGCTACGGCGAGGCAGTTCTCCGGGGGAAAACGGCCCTTCGCGAAGGGCAGATCTGCCGAGCTCATTGCGGGAAAGCGAAAGCAAAGGACGCTTTTCTCCCTCTAACCGCTTTCGTCAGAGGAACGGGGGAAGTCACAGTGTTCTTTCTCTCCCTGAGATACACACAATCTGACGTTGCCTCTGAGCTCCGTTGCTGGCAAAGAACTGAAAGTGACATACATTCCTGTGGGGAAACACAGGGCTTTGCTAGGATTTCTCTAGGCAGTGTGTTTTCCCTGGGCCTCACTGTAGCAACACGATCTCGCCAGGGCAACACTGCATGGCACTTCCTCTGCCAGGAGAGAGCTGCTTCTTTGTAGTTTCTGCTGGGAAACCTTGCTTTGGCAAGTGCGAATTGACCGCATTCAGGCAGAAAGAAAAGAGAATAGCAAGAGGCCTTTTCTCCCCGGCTGCTCTGCCAAGCCCTTCCAGCTCAAACTATGTCGTTGCTCCTCTGGAAGGATCCCTGCACCGCGGCGTAGTTTTTCCGAAGAAGCCCTGCGTTTGCAAGAGCAAATGAGGAATTCGTGGCAGGAAAGAGGAAGGAAAGAAAGTTTCTCTCCCTCTGCCTGCTTTGCTCAGAGGACCGGATGAAGTCAGGGAGTTCTCCCTTTCACTGAGAAACGTGCGGGCTGCTGTTGCCTGGGCGCTCTCTTCTTTGCAAAAGAGTCTGCAGTTCCACGCTTTGAACCGTGGAAAGGCGCCGGGCTCTGCTAAGATTTCCCCCGGCGCTTCGTTTGCCCTGGGCCAAAGCGAGCCTTCACAATAGCTGAACGCTAACACTGCATACTCGTTCCACTTCCAGAACCGGGCTACGGCGAGGCAGTTCTCCGGGGGAAAACGGCCCTTCGCGAAGGGCAGATCTGCCGAGCTCATTGCGGGAAAGCGAAAGCAAAGGACGCTTTTCTCCCTCTAACCGCTTTCGTCAGAGGAACGGGGGAAGTCACAGTGTTCTTTCTCTCCCTGAGATACACACAATCTGACGTTGCCTCTGAGCTCCGTTGCTGGCAAAGAACTGAAAGTGACATACATTCCTGTGGGGAAACACAGGGCTTTGCTAGGATTTCTCTAGGCAGTGTGTTTTCCCTGGGCCTCACTGTAGCAACACGATCTCGCCAGGGCAACACTGCATGGCACTTCCTCTGCCAGGAGAGAGCTGCTGCTTTGTAGTTTGTGCTGGGAAACCTTGCTTTGGCAAGCGCGAATTGACGGCATTCAGGCAGAAAGAAAAGAGAATAGCAAGAGGCCTTTTCTCCCCGGCTGCTCTGCCAAGCCCTTCCAGCTCAAACTATGTCGTTGCTCCTCTGGAAGGATCCCTGCACCGCGGCGTAGTTTTTCCGAAGAAGCCCTGCGTTTGCAAGAGCAAATGAGGAATTCGTGGCAGGAAAGACGAGGGAAAGAAAGTTTCTCTCCCTCTGCCTGCTTTGCTCAGAGGACTTGATGAAGTCAGGGAGTTCTCCCTTTCACTGAGAAACGTGCGGGCTGCTGTTGCCTGGGCGCTCTCTTCTCTGCAAAAGAGTCTGCAATTCCACGCTTTGAACCGTGGAAAGGCGCCAGGCTCTGCTAAGATTTCCCCCGGCGCTTCGTTTACCCTGGGCCAAAGCGAGCCTTCACAATAGCTGAACGCTAACACTGCATACTCGTTCCACTTCCAGAACCGGGCTACGGCGAGCAGTTCTCCGGGGAAAACGGCCCTTCGCGAAGGGCAGATCTGCCGAGCTCATTGCGGGAAAGCGAAAGCAAAGGACGCTTTTCTCCCTCTAACCGCTTTCGTCAGAGGAACGGGGGAAGTCACAGTGTTCTTTCTCTCCCTGAGATACACACAGTCTGACGTTGCCTCTGAGCTCCGTTGCTGGCAAAGAACTGAAAGTGACATACATTCCTGTGGGGAAACACAGGGCTTTGCTAGGATTTCTCTAGGCAGTGTGTTTTCCCTGGGCCTCACTGTAGCAACACTATCTCGCCAGGGCAACACTGCATGACACTTCCTCTGCCAGGAGAGAGCTGCTGCTTTGTAGTTTGTGCTGGGAAACCTTGCTTTGGCAAGTGCGAATTGACCGCATTCAGGCAGAAAGAAAAGAGAATAGCAAGAGGCCTTTTCTCCCCGGCTGCTCTGCCAAGCCCTTCCAGCTCAAACTATGTCGTTGCTCCTCTGGAAGGATCCCTGCACCGCGGCGTAGTTTTTCCAAAGAAGCCCTGCGTTTGCAAGAGCAAATGAGGAATTCGTGGCAGGAAAGAGGAAGGAAAGAAAGTTTCTCTCCCTCTGCCTGCTTTGCTCAGAGGACCGGATGAAGTCAGGGAGTTCTCCCTTTCACTGAGAAACGTGCGGGCTGCTGTTGCCTGGGCGCTCTCTTCTTTGCAAAAGAGTCTGCAGTTCCACGCTTTGAACCGTGGAAAGGCGCCGGGCTCTGCTAAGATTTCCCCCGGCGCTTCGTTTGCCCTGGGCCAAAGCGAGCCTTCACAATAGCTGAACGCTAACACTGCATACTCGTTCCACTTCCAGAACCGGGCTACGGCGAGGCAGTTCTCCGGGGGAAAACGGCCCTTCGCGAAGGGCAGATCTGCCGAGCTCATTGCGGGAAAGCGAAAGCAAAGGACGCTTTTCTCCCTCTAACCGCTTTCGTCAGAGGAACGGGGGAAGTCACAGTGTTCTTTCTCTCCCTGAGATACACACAATCTGACGTTGCCTCTGAGCTCCGTTGCTGGCAAAGAACTGAAAGTGACATACATTCCTGTGGGGAAACACAGGGCTTTGCTAGGATTTCTCTAGGCAGTGTGTTTTCCCTGGGCCTCACTGTAGCAACACGATCTCGCCAGGGCAACACTGCATGGCACTTCCTCTGCCAGGAGAGAGCTGCTTCTTTGTAGTTTCTGCTGGGAAACCTTGCTTTGGCAAGTGCGAATTGACCGCATTCAGGCAGAAAGAAAAGAGAATAGCAAGAGGCCTTTTCTCCCCGGCTGCTCTGCCAAGCCCTTCCAGCTCAAACTATGTCGTTGCTCCTCTGGAAGGATCCCTGCACCGCGGCGTAGTTTTTCCGAAGAAGCCCTGCGTTTGCAAGAGCAAATGAGGAATTCGTGGCAGGAAAGAGGAAGGAAAGAAAGTTTCTCTCCCTCTGCCTGCTTTGCTCAGAGGACCGGATGAAGTCAGGGAGTTCTCCCTTTCACTGAGAAACGTGCGGGCTGCTGTTGCCTGGGCGCTCTCTTCTTTGCAAAAGAGTCTGCAGTTCCACGCTTTGAACCGTGGAAAGGCGCCGGGCTCTGCTAAGATTTCCCCCGGCGCTTCGTTTGCCCTGGGCCAAAGCGAGCCTTCACAATAGCTGAACGCTAACACTGCATACTCGTTCCACTTCCAGAACCGGGCTACGGCGAGGCAGTTCTCCGGGGGAAAACGGCCCTTCGCGAAGGGCAGATCTGCCGAGCTCATTGCGGGAAAGCGAAAGCAAAGGACGCTTTTCTCCCTCTAACCGCTTTCGTCAGAGGAACGGGGGAAGTCACAGTGTTCTTTCTCTCCCTGAGATACACACAATCTGACGTTGCCTCTGAGCTCCGTTGCTGGCAAAGAACTGAAAGTGACATACATTCCTGTGGGGAAACACAGGGCTTTGCTAGGATTTCTCTAGGCAGTGTGTTTTCCCTGGGCCTCACTGTAGCAACACGATCTCGCCAGGGCAACACTGCATGGCACTTCCTCTGCCAGGAGAGAGCTGCTGCTTTGTAGTTTGTGCTGGGAAACCTTGCTTTGGCAAGCGCGAATTGACCGCATTCAGGCAGAAAGAAAAGAGAATAGCAAGAGGCCTTTTCTCCCCGGCTGCTCTGCCAAGCCCTTCCAGCTCAAACTATGTCGTTGCTCCTCTGGAAGGATCCCTGCACCGCGGCGTAGTTTTTCCGAAGAAGCCCTGCGTTTGCAAGAGCAAATGAGGAATTCGTGGCAGGAAAGAGGAGGGAAAGAAAGTTTCTCTCCCTCTGCCTGCTTTGCTCAGAGGACTTGATGAAGTCAGGGAGATCTCCCTTTCACTGAGAAACGTGCGGGTTGCTGTTGCCTGGGCGCTCTCTTCTCTGCAAAAGAGTCTGCAATTTCACGCTTTGAACCGTGGAAAGGCGCCAGGCTCTGCTAAGATTTCCCCCGGCGCTTCGTTTACCCTGGGCCAAAGCGAGCCTTCACAATAGCTGAACGCTAACACTGCATACTCGTTCCACTTCCAGAACCGGGCTACGGCGAGCAGTTCTCCGGGGAAAACGGCCCTTCGCGAAGGGCAGATCTGCCGAGCTCATTGCGGGAAAGCGAAAGCAAAGGACGCTTTTCTCCCTCTAACCGCTTTCGTCAGAGGAACGGGGGAAGTCACAGTGTTCTTTCTCTCCCTGAGATACACACAATCTGACGTTGCCTCTGAGCTCCGTTGCTGGCAAAGAACTGAAAGTGACATACATTCCTGTGGGGAAACACAGGGCTTTGCTAGGATTTCTCTAGGCAGTGTGTTTTCCCTGGGCCTCACTGTAGCAACACGATCTCGCCAGGGCAACACTGCATGGCACTTCCTCTGCCAGGAGAGAGCTGCTGCTTTGTAGTTTGTGCTGGGAAACCTTGCTTTGGCAAGCGCGAATTGACCGCATTCAGGCAGAAAGAAAAGAGAATAGCAAGAGGCCTTTTCTCCCCGGCTGCTCTGCCAAGCCCTTCCAGCTCAAACTATGTCGTTGCTCCTCTGGAAGGATCCCTGCACCGCGGCGTAGTTTTTCCGAAGAAGCCCTGCGTTTGCAAGAGCAAATGAGGAATTCGTGGCAGGAAAGACGAGGGAAAGAAAGTTTCTCTCCCTCTGCCTGCTTTGCTCAGAGGACTTGATGAAGTCAGGGAGTTCTCCCTTTCACTGAGAAACGTGCGGGCTGCTGTTGCCTGGGCGCTCTCTTCTCTGCAAAAGAGTCTGCAATTCCACGCTTTGAACCGTGGAAAGGCGCCAGGCTCTGCTAAGATTTCCCCCGGCGCTTCGTTTACCCTGGGCCAAAGCGAGCCTTCACAATAGCTGAACGCTAACACTGCATACTCGTTCCACTTCCAGAACCGGGCTACGGCGAGCAGTTCTCCGGGGAAAACGGCCCTTCGCGAAGGGCAGATCTGCCGAGCTCATTGCGGGAAAGCGAAAGCAAAGGACGCTTTTCTCCCTCTAACCGCTTTCGTCAGAGGAACGGGGGAAGTCACAGTGTTCTTTCTCTCCCTGAGATACACACAGTCTGACGTTGCCTCTGAGCTCCGTTGCTGGCAAAGAACTGAAAGTGACATACATTCCTGTGGGGAAACACAGGGCTTTGCTAGGATTTCTCTAGGCAGTGTGTTTTCCCTGGGCCTCACTGTAGCAACACGATCTCGCCAGGGCAACACTGCATGGCACTTCCTCTGCCAGGAGAGAGCTGCTTCTTTGTAGTTTCTGCTGGGAAACCTTGCTTTGGCAAGTGCGAATTGACCGCATTCAGGCAGAAAGAAAAGAAAATAGCAAGAGGCCTTTTCTCCCCGGCTGCTCTGCCAAGCCCTTCCAGCTCAAACTATGTCGTTGCTCCTCTGGAAGGATCCCTGCACCGCGGCGTAGTTTTTCCGAAGAAGCCCTGCGTTTGCACGAGCAAATGAGGAATTCGTGGCAGGAAAGAGGAAGGAAAGGAAGTTTCTCTCCCTCAGCCTGCTTTGCTCAGAGGGCCGGATGAAGTCAGGGAGTTCTCCCTTTCACTGAGAAACGTGCGGGCTGCTGTTGCCTGGGCGCTCTCTTCTTTGCAAAAGAGTCTGCAGTTCCACGCTTTGAACCGTGGAAAGGCGCCGGGCTCTGCTAAGATTTCCCCCGGCGCTTCGTTTGCCCTGGGCCAAAGCGAGCCTTCACAATAGCTGAACGCTAACACTGCATACTCGTTCCACTTCCAGAACCGGGCTACGGCGAGGCAGTTCTCCGGGGGAAAACGGCCCTTTGCGAAGGGCAGATCTGCCGAGCTCATTGCGGGAAAGCGAAAGCAAAGGACGCTTTTCTCCCTCTAACCGCTTTCGTCAGAGGAACGGGGGAAGTCACAGTGTTCTTTCTCTCCCTGAGATACACACAATCTGACGTTGCCTCTGAGCTCCGTTGCTGGCAAAGAACTGAAAGTGACATACATTCCTGTGGGGAAACACAGGGCTTTGCTAGGATTTCTCTAGGCAGTGTGTTTTCCCTGGGCCTCACTGTAGCAACACGATCTCGCCAGGGCAGAACTGCATGGGATTTCCTCTGCCAGGAGAGAGCTGCTGCTTTGTAGTTTGTGCTGGGAAACCTTGCTTTGGCAAGTGCGAATTGACCGCATTCAGGCAGAAAGAAAAGAGAATAGCAAGAGGCCTTTTCTCCCCGGCTGCTCTGCCAAGCCCTTCCAGCTCAAACTATGTCGTTGCTCCTCTGGAAGGATCCCTGCACCGCGGCGTAGTTTTTCCGAAGAAGCCCTGCGTTTGCAAGAGCAAATGAGGAATTCGTGGAAGGAAAGAGGAAGGAAAGAAAGTTTCTCTCCCTCTGCCTGCTTTGCTCAGAGGACTGGATGAAGTCAGGGAGTTCTCCCTTTCACTGAGAAACGTGCGGGCTGCTGTTGCCTGGGCGCTCTCTTCTTTGCAAAAGAGTCTGCAGTTCCACGCTTTGAACCGTGGAAAGGCGCCGGGCTCTGCTAAGATTTCCCCCGGCGCTTCGTTTGCCCTGGGCCAAAGCGAGCCTTCACAATAGCTGAACGCTAACACTGCATACTCGTTCCACTTCCAGAACCGGGCTACGGCGAGGCAGTTCTCTGGGGGAAAACGGCCCTTCGCGAAGGGCAGATCTGCCGAGCTCATTGCGGGAAAGCGAAAGCAAAGGACGCTTTTCTCCCTCTAACCGCTTTCGTCAGAGGAACGGGGGAAGTCACAGTGTTCTTTCTCTCCCTGAGATACACACAGTCTGACGTTGCCTCTGAGCTCCGTTGCTGGCAAAGAACTGAAAGTGACATACATTCCTGTGGGGAAACACAGGGCTTTGCTAGGATTTCTCTAGGCAGTGTGTTTTCCCTGGGCCTCACTGTAGCAACACTATCTCGCCAGGGCAACACTGCATGGCACTTCCTCTGCCAGGAGAGAGCTGCTGCTTTGTAGTTTGTGCTGGGAAACCTTGCTTTGGCAAGTGCGAATTGACCGCATTCAGGCAGAAAGAAAAGAGAATAGCAAGAGGCCTTTTCTCCCCGGCTGCTCTGCCAAGCCCTTCCAGCTCAAACTATGTCGTTGCTCCTCTGGAAGGATCCCTGCACCGCGGCGTAGTTTTTCCGAAGAAGCCCTGCGTTTGCAAGAGCAAATGAGGAATTCGTGGCAGGAAAGAGGAAGGAAAGAAAGTTTCTCTCCCTCTGCCTGCTTTGCTCAGAGGACCGGATGAAGTCAGGGAGTTCTCCCTTTCACTGAGAAACGTGCGGGCTGCTGTTGCCTGGGCGCTCTCTTCTTTGCAAAAGAGTCTGCAGTTCCACGCTTTGAACCGTGGAAAGGCGCCGGGCTCTGCTAAGATTTCCCCCGGCGCTTCGTTTGCCCTGGGCCAAAGCGAGCCTTCACAATAGCTGAACGCTAACACTGCATACTCGTTCCACTTCCAGAACCGGGCTACGGCGAGGCAGTTCTCCGGGGGAAAACGGCCCTTCGCGAAGGGCAGATCTGCCGAGCTCATTGCGGGAAAGCGAAAGCAAAGGACGCTTTTCTCCCTCTAACCGCTTTCGTCAGAGGAACGGGGGAAGTCACAGTGTTCTTTCTCTCCCTGAGATACACACAATCTGACGTTGCCTCTGAGCTCCGTTGCTGGCAAAGAACTGAAAGTGACATACATTCCTGTGGGGAAACACAGGGCTTTGCTAGGATTTCTCTAGGCAGTGTGTTTTCCCTGGGCCTCACTGTAGCAACACGATCTCGCCAGGGCAACACTGCATGGCACTTCCTCTGCCAGGAGAGAGCTGCTTCTTTGTAGTTTGTGCTGGGAAACCTTGCTTTGGCAAGTGCGAATTGACCGCATTCAGGCAGAAAGAAAAGAGAATAGCAAGAGGCCTTTTCTCCCCGGCTGCTCTGCCAAGCCCTTCCAGCTCAAACTATGTCGTTGCTCCTCTGGAAGGATCCCTGCACCGCGGCGTAGTTTTTCCGAAGAAGCCCTGCGTTTGCAAGAGCAAATGAGGAATTCGTGGCAGGAAAGAGGAAGGAAAGAAAGTTTCTCTCCCTCTGCCTGCTTTGCTCAGAGGACCGGATGAAGTCAGGGAGTTCTCCCTTTCACTGAGAAACGTGCGGGCTGCTGTTGCCTGGGCGCTCTCTTCTTTGCAAAAGAGTCTGCAGTTCCACGCTTTGAACCGTGGAAAGGCGCCGGGCTCTGCTAAGATTTCCCCCGGAGCTTCGTTTGCCCTGGGCCAAAGCGAGCCTTCACAATAGCTGAACGCTAACACTGCATACTCGTTCCACTTCCAGAACCGGGCTACGGCGAGGCAGTTCTCCGGGGGAAAACGGCCCTTCGCGAAGGGCAGATCTGCCGAGCTCATTGCGGGAAAGCGAAAGCAAAGGACGCTTTTCGCCCTCTAACCGCTTTCGTCAGAGGAACGGAGGAAGTCACAGTGTTCTTTCTCTCCCTGAGATACACACAATCTGACGTTGCCTCTGAGCTCCGTTGCTGGCAAAGAACTGAAAGTGACATACATTCCTGTGGGGAAACACAGGGCTTTGCTAGGATTTCTCTAGGCAGTGTGTTTTCCCTGGGCCTCACTGTAGCAACACGATCTCGCCAGGGCAACACTGCATGGCACTTCCTCTGCCAGGAGAGAGCTGCTGCTTTGTAGTTTGTGCTGGGAAACCTTGCTTTGGCAAGCGCGAATTGACCGCATTCAGGCAGAAAGAAAAGAGAATAGCAAGAGGCCTTTTCTCCCCGGCTGCTCTGCCAAGCCCTTCCAGCTCAAACTATGTCGTTGCTCCTCTGGAAGGATCCCTGCACCGCGGCGTAGTTTTTCCGAAGAAGCCCTGCGTTTGCAAGAGCAAATGAGGAATTCGTGGCAGGAAAGACGAGGGAAAGAAAGTTTCTCTCCCTCTGCCTGCTTTGCTCAGAGGACTTGATGAAGTCAGGGAGTTCTCCCTTTCACTGAGAAACGTGCGGGCTGCTGTTGCCTGGGCGCTCTCTTCTTTGCAAAAGAGTCTGCAATTCCACGCTTTGAACCGTGGAAAGGCGCCGGGCTCTGCTAAGATTTCCCCCGGCGCTTCGTTTACCCTGGGCCAAAGCGAGCCTTCACAATAGCTGAACGCTAACACTGCATACTCGTTCCACTTCCAGAACCGGGCTACGGCGAGCAGTTCTCCGGGGAAAACGGCCCTTCGCGAAGGGCAGATCTGCCGAGCTCATTGCGGGAAAGCGAAAGCAAAGGACGCTTTTCTCCCTCTAACCGCTTTCGTCAGAGGAACGGGGGAAGTCACAGTGTTCTTTCTCTCCCTGAGATACACACAGTCTGACGTTGCCTCTGAGCTCCGTTGCTGGCAAAGAACTGAAAGTGACATACATTCCTGTGGGGAAACACAGGGCTTTGCTAGGATTTCTCTAGGCAGTGTGTTTTCCCTGGGCCTCACTGTAGCAACACTATCTCGCCAGGGCAACACTGCATGGCACTTCCTCTGCCAGGAGAGAGCTGCTGCTTTGTAGTTTGTGCTGGGAAACCTTGCTTTGGCAAGTGCGAATTGACCGCATTCAGGCAGAAAGAAAAGAGAATAGCAAGAGGCCTTTTCTCCCTGGCTGCTCTGCCAAGCCCTTCCAGCTCAAACTATGTCGTTGCTCCTCTGGAAGGATCCCTGCACCGCGGCGTAGTTTTTCCGAAGAAGCCCTGCGTTTGCAGGAGCAAATGAGGAATTCGTGGCAGGAAAGAGGAAGGAAAGAAAGTTTCTCTCCCTCTGCCTGCTTTGCTCAGAGGACCGGATGAAGTCAGGGAGTTCTCCCTTTCACTGAGAAACGTGCGGGCTGCTGTTGCCTGGGCGCTCTCTTCTTTGCAAAAGAGTCTGCAGTTCCACGCTTTGAACCGTGGAAAGGCGCCGGGCTCTGCTAAGATTTCCCCCGGCGCTTCGTTTGCCCTGGGCCAAAGCGAGCCTTCACAATAGCTGAACGCTAACACTGCATACTCGTTCCACTTCCAGAACCGGGCTACGGCGAGGCAGTTCTCCGGGGGAAAACGGCCCTTCGCGAAGGGCAGATCTGCCGAGCTCATTGCGGGAAAGCGAAAGCAAAGGACGCTTTTCTCCCTCTAACCGCTTTCGTCAGAGGAACGGGGGAAGTCACAGTGTTCTTTCTCTCCCTAAGATACACACAATCTGACGTTGCCTCTGAGCTCCGTTGCTGGCAAAGAACTGAAAGTGACATACATTCCTGTGGGGAAACACAGGGCTTTGCTAGGATTTCTCTAGGCAGTGTGTTTTCCCTGGGCCTCACTATAGCAACACGATCTCGCCAGGGCAACACTGCATGGCACTTCCTCTGCCAGGAGAGAGCTGCTGCTTTGTAGTTTGTGCTGGGAAACCTTGCTTTGGCAAGCGCGAATTGACCGCATTCAGGCAGAAAGAAAAGAGAATAGCAAGAGGCCTTTTCTCCCCGGCTGCTCTGCCAAGCCCTTCCAGCTCAAACTATGTCGTTGCTCCTCTGGAAGGATCCCTGCACCGCGGCGTAGTTTTTCCGAAGAAGCCCTGCGTTTGCAAGAGCAAATGAGGAATTCGTGGCAGGAAAGAGGAAGGAAAGAAAGTTTCTCTCCCTCTGCCTGCTTTGCTCAGAGGACCGGATGAAGTCAGGGAGTTCTCCCTTTCACTGAGAAACGTGCGGGCTGCTGTTGCCTGGGCGCTCTCTTCTTTGCAAAAGAGTCTGCAGTTCCACGCTTTGAACCGTGGAAAGGCGCCGGGCTCTGCTAAGATTTCCCCCGGCGCTTCGTTTGCCCTGGGCCAAAGCGAGCCTTCACAATAGCTGAACGCTAACACTGCATACTCGTTCCACTTCCAGAACCGGGCTACGGCGAGGCAGTTCTCCGGGGGAAAACGGCCCTTCGCGAAGGGCAGATCTGCCGAGCTCATTGCGGGAAAGCGAAAGCAAAGGACGCTTTTCTCCCTCTAACCGCTTTCGTCAGAGGAACGGGGGAAGTCACAGTGTTCTTTCTCTCCCTGAGATACACACAATCTGACGTTGCCTCTGAGCTCCGTTGCTGGCAAAGAACTGAAAGTGACATACATTCCTGTGGGGAAACACAGGGCTTTGCTAGGATTTCTCTAGGCAGTGTGTTTTCCCTGGGCCTCACTGTAGCAACACTATCTCGCCAGGGCAACACTGCATGGCACTTCCTCCGCCAGGAGAGAGCTGCTGCTTTGTAGTTTGTGCTGGGAAACCTTGCTTTGGCAAGTGCGAATTGACCGCATTCAGGCAGAAAGGAAACAGAATAGCAAGAGGCCTTTTCTGCCCGGCTGCTCTGCCAAGCCCTTCCAGCTCAAACTATGTCGTTGCTCCTCTGGAAGGATCCCTGCACCGCGGCGTAGTTTTTCCAAAGAAGCCCTGCGTTTGCACGAGCAAATGAGGAATTCGTGGCAGGAAAGAGGAAGGAAAGAAAGTTTCTCTCCCTCTGCCTGCTTTGCTCAGAGGACTGGATGAAGTCAGGGAGTTCTCCCTTTCACTGAGAAACGTGCGGGCTGCTGTTGCCTGGGCGCTCTCTTCTTTGCAAAAGAGTCTGCAGTTCCACGCTTTGAACCGTGGAAAGGCGCCGGGCTCTGCTAAGATTTCCCCCGGCGCTTCGTTTGCCCTGGGCCAAAGCGAGCCTTCACAATAGCTGAACGCTAACACTGCATACTCGTTCCACTTCCAGAACCGGGCTACGGCGAGGCAGTTCTCCGGGGGAAAACGGCCCTTCGCGAAGGGCAGATCTGCCGAGCTCCTTGCGGGAAAGCGAAAGCAAAGGACGCTTTTCTCCCTCTAACCGCTTTCGTCAGAGGAACGGGGGAAGTCACAGTGTTCTTTCTCTCCCTGAGATACACACAATCTGACGTTGCCTCTGAGCTCCGTTGCTGGCAAAGAACTGAAAGTGACATACATTCCTGTGGGGAAACACAGGGCTTTGCTAGGATTTCTCTAGGCAGTGTGTTTTCCCTGGGCCTCACTGTAGCAACACGATCTCGCCAGGGCAACACTGCATGGCACTTCCTCCGCCAGGAGAGAGCTGCTGCTCTGTAGTTTGTGCTGGGAAACCTTGCTTTGGCAAGTGCGAATTGACCGCATTCAGGCAGAAAGAAAAGAGAATAGCAAGAGGCCTTTTCTCCCCGGCTGCTCTGCCAAGCCCTTCCAGCTCAAACTATGTCGTTGCTCCTCTGGAAGGATCCCTGCACCGCGGCGTAGTTTTTCCGAAGAAGCCCTGCGTTTGCACGAGCAAATGAGGAATTCGTGGCAGGAAAGAGGAAGGAAAGAAAGTTTCTCTCCCTCTGCCTGCTTTGCTCAGAGGACCGGATGAAGTCAGGGAGTTCTCCCTTTCACTGAGAAACGTGCGGGCTGCTGTTGCCTGGGCGCTCTCTTCTTTGCAAAAGAGTCTGCAGTTCCACGCTTTGAACCGTGGAAAGGCGCCGGGCTCTGCTAAGATTTCCCCCGGCGCTTCGTTTGCCCTGGGCCAAAGCGAGCCTTCACAATAGCTGAACGCTAACACTGCATACTCGTTCCACTTCCAGAACCGGGCTACGGCGAGGCAGTTCTCCGGGGGAAAACGGCCCTTCGCGAAGGGCAGATCTGCCGAGCTCATTGCGGGAAAGCGAAAGCAAAGGACGCTTTTCTCCCTCTAACCGCTTTCGTCAGAGGAACGGGGGAAGTCACAGTGTTCTTTCTCTCCCTGAGATACACACAATCTGACGTTGCCTCTGAGCTCCGTTGCTGGCAAAGAACTGAAAGTGACATACATTCCTGTGGGGAAACACAGGGCTTTGCTAGGATTTCTCTAGGCAGTGTGTTTTCCCTGGGCCTCACTGTAGCAACACGATCTCGCCAGGGCAACACTGCATGGCACTTCCTCTGCCAGGAGAGAGCTGCTTCTTTGTAGTTTCTGCTGGGAAACCTTGCTTTGGCAAGTGCGAATTGACCGCATTCAGGCAGAAAGAAAAGAGAATAGCAAGAGGCCTTTTCTCCCCGGCTGCTCTGCCAAGCCCTTCCAGCTCAAACTATGTCGTTGCTCCTCTGGAAGGATCCCTGCACCGCGGCGTAGTTTTTCCGAAAAAGCCCTGCGTTTGCAAGAGCAAATGAGGAATTCGTGGCAGGAAAGAGGAAGGAAAGAAAGTTTCTCTCCCTCTGCCTGCTTTGCTCAGAGGACCGGATGAAGTCAGGGAGTTCTCCCTTTCACTGAGAAACGTGCGGGCTGCTGTTGCCTGGGCGCTCTCTTCTTTGCAAAAGAGTCTGCAGTTCCACGCTTTGAACCGTGGAAAGGCGCCGGGCTCTGCTAAGATTTCCCCCGGCGCTTCGTTTGCCCTGGGCCAAAGCGAGCCTTCACAATAGCTGAACGCTAACACTGCATACTCGTTCCACTTCCAGAACCGGGCTACGGCGAGGCAGTTCTCCGGGGGAAAACGGCCCTTCGCGAAGGGCAGATCTGCCGAGCTCATTGCGGGAAAGCGAAAGCAAAGGACGCTTTTCTCCCTCTAACCGCTTTCGTCAGAGGAACGGGGGAAGTCACAGTGTTCTTTCTCTCCCTGAGATACACACAATCTGACGTTGCCTCTGAGCTCCGTTGCTGGCAAAGAACTGAAAGTGACATACATTCCTGTGGGGAAACACAGGGCTTTGCTAGGATTTCTCTAGGCAGTGTGTTTTCCCTGGGCCTCACTGTAGCAACACGATCTCGCCAGGGCAACACTGCATGGCACTTCCTCTGCCAGGAGAGAGCTGCTGCTTTGTAGTTTGTGCTGGGAAACCTTGCTTTGGCAAGCGCGAATTGACCGCATTCAGGCAGAAAGAAAAGAGAATAGCAAGAGGCCTTTTCTCCCCGGCTGCTCTGCCAAGCCCTTCCAGCTCAAACTATGTCGTTGCTCCTCTGGAAGGATCCCTGCACCGCGGCGTAGTTTTTCCGAAGAAGCCCTGCGTTTGCAAGAGCAAATGAGGAATTCGTGGCAGGAAAGAGGAGGGAAAGAAAGTTTCTCTCCCTCTGCCTGCTTTGCTCAGAGGACTTGATGAAGTCAGGGAGATCTCCCTTTCACTGAGAAACGTGCGGGTTGCTGTTGCCTGGGCGCTCTCTTCTCTGCAAAAGAGTCTGCAATTCCACGCTTTGAACCGTGGAAAGGCGCCGGGCTCTGCTAAGATTTCCCCCGGCGCTTCGTTTACCCTGGGCCAAAGCGAGCCTTCACAATAGCTGAACGCTAACACTGCATACTCGTTCCACTTCCAGAACCGGGCTACGGCGAGCAGTTCTCCGGGGAAAACGGCCCTTCGCGAAGGGCAGATCTGCCGAGATCATTGCGGGAAAGCGAAAGCAAAGGACGCTTTTCTCCCTCTAACCGCTTTCGTCAGAGGAACGGGGGAAGTCACAGTGTTCTTTCTCTCCCTGAGATACACACAGTCTGACGTTGCCTCTGAGCTCCGTTGCTGGCAAAGAACTGAAAGTGACATACATTCCTGTGGGGAAACACAGGGCTTTGCTAGGATTTCTCTAGGCAGTGTGTTTTCCCTGGGCTTCACTGTAGCAACACTATCTCGCCAGGGCAACACTGCATGGCACTTCCTCTGCCAGGAGAGAGCTGCTTCTTTGTAGTTTGTGCTGGGAAACCTTGCTTTGGCAAGCGCGAATTGACCGCATTCAGGCAGAAAGAAAAGAGAATAGCAAGAGGCCTTTTCTCCCCGGCTGCTCTGCCAAGCCCTTCCAGCTCAAACTATGTCGTTGCTCCTCTGGAAGGATCCCTGCACCGCGGCGTAGTTTTTCCGAAGAAGCCCTGCGTTTGCAAGAGCAAATGAGGAATTCGTGGCAGGAAAGACGAGGGAAAGAAAGTTTCTCTCCCTCTGCCTGCTTTGCTCAGAGGACTTGATGAAGTCAGGGAGTTCTCCCTTTCACTGAGAAACGTGCGGGCTGCTGTTGCCTGGGCGCTCTCTTCTTTGCAAAAGAGTCTGCAATTCCACGCTTTGAACCGTGGAAAGGCGCCGGGCTCTGCTAAGATTTCCCCCGGCGCTTCGTTTACCCTGGGCCAAAGCGAGCCTTCACAATAGCTGAACGCTAACACTGCATACTCGTTCCACTTCCAGAACCGGGCTACGGCGAGCAGTTCTCCGGGGAAAACGGCCCTTCGCGAAGGGCAGATCTGCCGAGCTCATTGCGGGAAAGCGAAAGCAAAGGACGCTTTTCTCCCTCTAACCGCTTTCGTCAGAGGAACGGGGGAAGTCACAGTGTTCTTTCTCTCCCTGAGATACACACAGTCTGACGTTGCCTCTGAGCTCCGTTGCTGGCAAAGAACTGAAAGTGACATACATTCCTGTGGGGAAACACAGGGCTTTGCTAGGATTTCTCTAGGCAGTGTGTTTTCCCTGGGCCTCACTGTAGCAACACTATCTCGCCAGGGCAACACTGCATGGCACTTCCTCTGCCAGGAGAGAGCTGCTGCTTTGTAGTTTGTGCTGGGAAACCTTGCTTTGGCAAGTGCGAATTGACCGCATTCAGGCAGAAAGAAAAGAGAATAGCAAGAGGCCTTTTCTCCCTGGCTGCTCTGCCAAGCCCTTCCAGCTCAAACTATGTCGTTGCTCCTCTGGAAGGATCCCTGCACCGCGGCGTAGTTTTTCCGAAGAAGCCCTGCGTTTGCAGGAGCAAATGAGGAATTCGTGGCAGGAAAGAGGAAGGAAAGAAAGTTTCTCTCCCTCTGCCTGCTTTGCTCAGAGGACCGGATGAAGTCAGGGAGTTCTCCCTTTCACTGAGAAACGTGCGGGCTGCTGTTGCCTGGGCGCTCTCTTCTTTGCAAAAGAGTCTGCAGTTCCACGCTTTGAACCGTGGAAAGGCGCCGGGCTCTGCTAAGATTTCCCCCGGCGCTTCGTTTGCCCTGGGCCAAAGCGAGCCTTCACAATAGCTGAACGCTAACACTGCATACTCGTTCCACTTCCAGAACCGGGCTACGGCGAGGCAGTTCTCCGGGGGAAAACGGCCCTTCGCGAAGGGCAGATCTGCCGAGCTCATTGCGGGAAAGCGAAAGCAAAGGACGCTTTTCTCCCTCTAACCGCTTTCGTCAGAGGAACGGGGGAAGTCACAGTGTTCTTTCTCTCCCTAAGATACACACAATCTGACGTTGCCTCTGAGCTCCTTTGCTGGCAAAGAACTGAAAGTGACATACATTCCTGTGGGGAAACACAGGGCTTTGCTAGGATTTCTCTAGGCAGTGTGTTTTCCCTGGGCCTCACTATAGCAACACGATCTCGCCAGGGCAACACTGCATGGCACTTCCTCCGCCAGGAGAGAGCTGCTGCTTTGTAGTTTGTGCTGGGAAACCTTGCTTTGGCAAGCGCGAATTGACCGCATTCAGGCAGAAAGAAAAGAGAATAGCAAGAGGCCTTTTCTCCCCGGCTGCTCTGCCAAGCCCTTCCAGCTCAAACTATGTCGTTGCTCCTCTGGAAGGATCCCTGCACCGCGGCGTAGTTTTTCCGAAGAAGCCCTGCGTTTGCAAGAGCAAATGAGGAATTCGTGGCAGGAAAGAGGAAGGAAAGAAAGTTTCTCTCCCTCTGCCTGCTTTGCTCAGAGGACCGGATGAAGTCAGGGAGTTCTCCCTTTCACTGAGAAACGTGCGGGCTGCTGTTGCCTGGGCGCTCTCTTCTTTGCAAAAGAGTCTGCAGTTCCACGCTTTGAACCGTGGAAAGGCGCCGGGCTCTGCTAAGATTTCCCCCGGCGCTTCGTTTGCCCTGGGCCAAAGCGAGCCTTCACAATAGCTGAACGCTAACACTGCATACTCGTTCCACTTCCAGAACCGGGCTACGGCGAGGCAGTTCTCCGGGGGAAAACGGCCCTTCGCGAAGGGCAGATCTGCCGAGCTCATTGCGGGAAAGCGAAAGCAAAGGACGCTTTTCTCCCTCTAACCGCTTTCGTCAGAGGAACGGGGGAAGTCACAGTGTTCTTTCTCTCCCTGAGATACACACAATCTGACGTTGCCTCTGAGCTCCGTTGCTGGCAAAGAACTGAAAGTGACATACATTCCTGTGGGGAAACACAGGGCTTTGCTAGGATTTCTCTAGGCAGTGTGTTTTCCCTGGGCCTCACTGTAGCAACACTATCTCGCCAGGGCAACACTGCATGGCACTTCCTCCGCCAGGAGAGAGCTGCTGCTTTGTAGTTTGTGCTGGGAAACCTTGCTTTGGCAAGTGCGAATTGACCGCATTCAGGCAGAAAGGAAACAGAATAGCAAGAGGCCTTTTCTGCCCGGCTGCTCTGCCAAGCCCTTCCAGCTCAAACTATGTCGTTGCTCCTCTGGAAGGATCCCTGCACCGCGGCGTAGTTTTTCCAAAGAAGCCCTGCGTTTGCACGAGCAAATGAGGAATTCGTGGCAGGAAAGAGGAAGGAAAGAAAGTTTCTCTCCCTCTGCCTGCTTTGCTCAGAGGACTGGATGAAGTCAGGGAGTTCTCCCTTTCACTGAGAAACGTGCGGGCTGCTGTTGCCTGGGCGCTCTCTTCTTTGCAAAAGAGTCTGCAGTTCCACGCTTTGAACCGTGGAAAGGCGCCGGGCTCTGCTAAGATTTCCCCCGGCGCTTCGTTTGCCCTGGGCCAAAGCGAGCCTTCACAATAGCTGAACGCTAACACTGCATACTCGTTCCACTTCCAGAACCGGGCTACGGCGAGGCAGTTCTCCGGGGGAAAACGGCCCTTCGCGAAGGGCAGATCTGCCGAGCTCATTGCGGGAAAGCGAAAGCAAAGGACGCTTTTCTCCCTCTAACCGCTTTCGTCAGAGGAACGGGGGAAGTCACAGTGTTCTTTCTCTCCCTGAGATACACACAATCTGACGTTGCCTCTGAGCTCCGTTGCTGGCAAAGAACTGAAAGTGACATACATTCCTGTGGGGAAACACAGGGCTTTGCTAGGATTTCTCTAGGCAGTGTGTTTTCCCTGGGCCTCACTGTAGCAACACGATCTCGCCAGGGCAACACTGCATGGCACTTCCTCCGCCAGGAGAGAGCTGCTGCTTTGTAGTTTGTGCTGGGAAACCTTGCTTTGGCAAGTGCGAATTGACCGCATTCAGGCAGAAAGAAAAGAGAATAGCAAGAGGCCTTTTCTCCCCGGCTGCTCTGCCAAGCCCTTCCAGCTCAAACTATGTCGTTGCTCCTCTGGAAGGATCCCTGCACCGCGGCGTAGTTTTTCCGAAGAAGCCCTGCGTTTGCACGAGCAAATGAGGAATTCGTGGCAGGAAAGAGGAAGGAAAGAAAGTTTCTCTCCCTCTGCCTGCTTTGCTCAGAGGACCGGATGAAGTCAGGGAGTTCTCCCTTTCACTGAGAAACGTGCGGGCTGCTGTTGCCTGGGCGCTCTCTTCTTTGCAAAAGAGTCTGCAGTTCCACGCTTTGAACCGTGGAAAGGCGCCGGGCTCTGCTAAGATTTCCCCCGGCGCTTCGTTTGCCCTGGGCCAAAGCGAGCCTTCACAATAGCTGAACGCTAACACTGCATACTCGTTCCACTTCCAGAACCGGGCTACGGCGAGGCAGTTCTCCGGGGGAAAACGGCCCTTCGCGAAGGGCAGATCTGCCGAGCTCATTGCGGGAAAGCGAAAGCAAAGGACGCTTTTCTCCCTCTAACCGCTTTCGTCAGAGGAACGGGGGAAGTCACAGTGTTCTTTCTCTCCCTGAGATACACACAATCTGACGTTGCCTCTGAGCTCCGTTGCTGGCAAAGAACTGAAAGTGACATACATTCCTGTGGGGAAACACAGGGCTTTGCTAGGATTTCTCTAGGCAGTGTGTTTTCCCTGGGCCTCACTGTAGCAACACTATCTCGCCAGGGCAACACTGCATGGCACTTCCTCCGCCAGGAGAGAGCTGCTGCTCTGTAGTTTGTGCTGGGAAACCTTGCTTTGGCAAGTGCGAATTGACCGCATTCAGGCAGAAAGAAAAGAGAATAGCAAGAGGCCTTTTCTCCCCGGCTGCTCTGCCAAGCCCTTCCAGCTCAAACTATGTCGTTGCTCCTCTGGAAGGATCCCTGCACCGCGGCGTAGTTTTTCCGAAGAAGCCCTGCGTTTGCACGAGCAAATGAGGAATTCGTGGCAGGAAAGAGGAAGGAAAGAAAGTTTCTCTCCCTCTGCCTGCTTTGCTCAGAGGACCGGATGAAGTCAGGGAGTTCTCCCTTTCACTGAGAAACGTGCGGGCTGCTGTTGCCTGGGCGCTCTCTTCTTTGCAAAAGAGTCTGCAGTTCCACGCTTTGAACCGTGGAAAGGCGCCGGGCTCTGCTAAGATTTCCCCCGGCGCTTCGTTTGCCCTGGGCCAAAGCGAGCCTTCACAATAGCTGAACGCTAACACTGCATACTCGTTCCACTTCCAGAACCGGGCTACGGCGAGGCAGTTCTCCGGGGGAAAACGGCCCTTCGCGAAGGGCAGATCTGCCGAGCTCATTGCGGGAAAGCGAAAGCAAAGGACGCTTTTCTCCCTCTAACCGCTTTCGTCAGAGGAACGGGGGAAGTCACAGTGTTCTTTCTCTCCCTGAGATACACACAATCTGACGTTGCCTCTGAGCTCCGTTGCTGGCAAAGAACTGAAAGTGACATACATTCCTGTGGGGAAACACAGGGCTTTGCTAGGATTTCTCTAGGCAGTGTGTTTTCCCTGGGCCTCACTGTAGCAACACGATCTCGCCAGGGCAACACTGCATGGCACTTCCTCTGCCAGGAGAGAGCTGCTGCTTTGTAGTTTGTGCTGGGAAACCTTGCTTTGGCAAGCGCGAATTGACCGCATTCAGGCAGAAAGAAAAGAGAATAGCAAGAGGCCTTTTCTCCCCGGCTGCTCTGCCAAGCCCTTCCAGCTCAAACTATGTCGTTGCTCCTCTGGAAGGATCCCTGCACCGCGGCGTAGTTTTTCCGAAGAAGCCCTGCGTTTGCAAGAGCAAATGAGGAATTCGTGGCAGGAAAGAGGAGGGAAAGAAAGTTTCTCTCCCTCTGCCTGCTTTGCTCAGAGGACTTGATGAAGTCAGGGAGATCTCCCTTTCACTGAGAAACGTGCGGGTTGCTGTTGCCTGGGCGCTCTCTTCTCTGCAAAAGAGTCTGCAATTCCACGCTTTGAACCGTGGAAAGGCGCCGGGCTCTGCTAAGATTTCCCCCGGCGCTTCGTTTACCCTGGGCCAAAGCGAGCCTTCACAATAGCTGAACGCTAACACTGCATACTCGTTCCACTTCCAGAACCGGGCTACGGCGAGCAGTTCTCCGGGGAAAACGGCCCTTCGCGAAGGGCAGATCTGCCGAGCTCATTGCGGGAAAGCGAAAGCAAAGGACGCTTTTCTCCCTCTAACCGCTTTCGTCAGAGGAACGGGGGAAGTCACAGTGTTCTTTCTCTCCCTGAGATACACACAGTCTGACGTTGCCTCTGAGCTCCGTTGCTGGCAAAGAACTGAAAGTGACATACATTCCTGTGGGGAAACACAGGGCTTTGCTAGGATTTCTCTAGGCAGTGTGTTTTCCCTGGGCTTCACTGTAGCAACACTATCTCGCCAGGGCAACACTGCATGGCACTTCCTCTGCCAGGAGAGAGCTGCTGCTTTGTAGTTTGTGCTGGGAAACCTTGCTTTGGCAAGTGCGAATTGACCGCATTCAGGCAGAAAGAAAAGAGAATAGCAAGAGGCCTTTTCTCCCCGGCTGCTCTGCCAAGCCCTTCCAGCTCAAACTATGTCGTTGCTCCTCTGGAAGGATCCCTGCACCGCGGCGTAGTTTTTCCAAAGAAGCCCTGCGTTTGCAAGAGCAAATGAGGAATTCGTGGCAGGAAAGAGGAAGGAAAGAAAGTTTCTCTCCCTCTGCCTGCTTTGCTCAGAGGACCGGATGAAGTCAGGGAGTTCTCCCTTTCACTGAGAAACGTGCGGGCTGCTGTTGCCTGGGCGCTCTCTTCTTTGCAAAAGAGTCTGCAGTTCCACGCTTTGAACCGTGGAAAGGCGCCGGGCTCTGCTAAGATTTCCCCCGGCGCTTCGTTTGCCCTGGGCCAAAGCGAGCCTTCACAATAGCTGAACGCTAACACTGCATACTCGTTCCACTTCCAGAACCGGGCTACGGCGAGGCAGTTCTCCGGGGGAAAACGGCCCTTCGCGAAGGGCAGATCTGCCGAGCTCATTGCGGGAAAGCGAAAGCAAAGGACGCTTTTCGCCCTCTAACCGCTTTCGTCAGAGGAACTGGGGAAGTCACAGTGTTCTTTCTCTCCCTGAGATACACACAATCTGACGTTGCCTCTGAGCTCCGTTGCTGGCAAAGAACTGAAAGTGACATACATTCCTGTGGGGAAACACAGGGCTTTGCTAGGATTTCTCTAGGCAGTGTGTTTTCCCTGGGCCTCACTGTAGCAACACGATCTCGCCAGGGCAACACTGCATGGCACTTCCTCTGCCAGGAGAGAGCTGCTTCTTTGTAGTTTCTGCTGGGAAACCTTGCTTTGGCAAGTGCGAATTGACCGCATTCAGGCAGAAAGAAAAGAGAATAGCAAGAGGCCTTTTCTCCCCGGCTGCTCTGCCAAGCCCTTCCAGCTCAAACTATGTCGTTGCTCCTCTGGAAGGATCCCTGCACCGCGGCGTAGTTTTTCCGAAGAAGCCCTGCGTTTGCAAGAGCAAATGAGGAATTCGTGGCAGGAAAGAGGAAGGAAAGAAAGTTTCTCTCCCTCTGCCTGCTTTGCTCAGAGGACCGGATGAAGTCAGGGAGTTCTCCCTTTCACTGAGAAACGTGCGGGCTGCTGTTGCCTGGGCGCTCTCTTCTTTGCAAAAGAGTCTGCAGTTCCACGCTTTGAACCGTGGAAAGGCGCCGGGCTCTGCTAAGATTTCCCCCGGCGCTTCGTTTGCCCTGGGCCAAAGCGAGCCTTCACAATAGCTGAACGCTAACACTGCATACTCGTTCCACTTCCAGAACCGGGCTACGGCGAGGCAGTTCTCCGGGGGAAAACGGCCCTTCGCGAAGGGCAGATCTGCCGAGCTCATTGCGGGAAAGCGAAAGCAAAGGACGCTTTTCTCCCTCTAACCGCTTTCGTCAGAGGAACGGGGGAAGTCACAGTGTTCTTTCTCTCCCTGAGATACACACAATCTGACGTTGCCTCTGAGCTCCGTTGCTGGCAAAGAACTGAAAGTGACATACATTCCTGTGGGGAAACACAGGGCTTTGCTAGGATTTCTCTAGGCAGTGTGTTTTCCCTGGGCCTCACTGTAGCAACACTATCTCGCCAGGGCAACACTGCATGGCACTTCCTCCGCCAGGAGAGAGCTGCTGCTTTGTAGTTTGTGCTGGGAAACCTTGCTTTGGCAAGTGCGAATTGACCGCATTCAGGCAGAAAGGAAACAGAATAGCAAGAGGCCTTTTCTGCCCGGCTGCTCTGCCAAGCCCTTCCAGCTCAAACTATGTCGTTGCTCCTCTGGAAGGATCCCTGCACCGCGGCGTAGTTTTTCCAAAGAAGCCCTGCGTTTGCACGAGCAAATGAGGAATTCGTGGCAGGAAAGAGGAAGGAAAGAAAGTTTCTCTCCCTCTGCCTGCTTTGCTCAGAGGACTGGATGAAGTCAGGGAGTTCTCCCTTTCACTGAGAAACGTGCGGGCTGCTGTTGCCTGGGCGCTCTCTTCTTTGCAAAAGAGTCTGCAGTTCCACGCTTTGAACCGTGGAAAGGCGCCGGGCTCTGCTAAGATTTCCCCCGGCGCTTCGTTTGCCCTGGGCCAAAGCGAGCCTTCACAATAGCTGAACGCTAACACTGCATACTCGTTCCACTTCCAGAACCGGGCTACGGCGAGGCAGTTCTCCGGGGGAAAACGGCCCTTCGCGAAGGGCAGATCTGCCGAGCTCATTGCGGGAAAGCGAAAGCAAAGGACGCTTTTCTCCCTCTAACCGCTTTCGTCAGAGGAACGGGGGAAGTCACAGTGTTCTTTCTCTCCCTGAGATACACACAATCTGACGTTGCCTCTGAGCTCCGTTGCTGGCAAAGAACTGAAAGTGACATACATTCCTGTGGGGAAACACAGGGCTTTGCTAGGATTTCTCTAGGCAGTGTGTTTTCCCTGGGCCTCACTGTAGCAACACGATCTCGCCAGGGCAACACTGCATGGCACTTCCTCCGCCAGGAGAGAGCTGCTGCTTTGTAGTTTGTGCTGGGAAACCTTGCTTTGGCAAGTGCGAATTGACCGCATTCAGGCAGAAAGAAAAGAGAATAGCAAGAGGCCTTTTCTCCCCGGCTGCTCTGCCAAGCCCTTCCAGCTCAAACTATGTCGTTGCTCCTCTGGAAGGATCCCTGCACCGCGGCGTAGTTTTTCCGAAGAAGCCCTGCGTTTGCACGAGCAAATGAGGAATTCGTGGCAGGAAAGAGGAAGGAAAGAAAGTTTCTCTCCCTCTGCCTGCTTTGCTCAGAGGACCGGATGAAGTCAGGGAGTTCTCCCTTTCACTGAGAAACGTGCGGGCTGCTGTTGCCTGGGCGCTCTCTTCTTTGCAAAAGAGTCTGCAGTTCCACGCTTTGAACCGTGGAAAGGCGCCGGGCTCTGCTAAGATTTCCCCCGGCGCTTCGTTTGCCCTGGGCCAAAGCGAGCCTTCACAATAGCTGAACGCTAACACTGCATACTCGTTCCACTTCCAGAACCGGGCTACGGCGAGGCAGTTCTCCGGGGGAAAACGGCCCTTCGCGAAGGGCAGATCTGCCGAGCTCATTGCGGGAAAGCGAAAGCAAAGGACGCTTTTCTCCCTCTAACCGCTTTCGTCAGAGGAACGGGGGAAGTCACAGTGTTCTTTCTCTCCCTGAGATACACACAATCTGACGTTGCCTCTGAGCTCCGTTGCTGGCAAAGAACTGAAAGTGACATACATTCCTGTGGGGAAACACAGGGCTTTGCTAGGATTTCTCTAGGCAGTGTGTTTTCCCTGGGCCTCACTGTAGCAACACTATCTCGCCAGGGCAACACTGCATGGCACTTCCTCCGCCAGGAGAGAGCTGCTGCTCTGTAGTTTGTGCTGGGAAACCTTGCTATGGCAAGTGCGAATTGACCGCATTCAGGCAGAAAGAAAAGAGAATAGCAAGAGGCCTTTTCTCCCCGGCTGCTCTGCCAAGCCCTTCCAGCTCAAACTATGTCGTTGCTCCTCTGGAAGGATCCCTGCACCGCGGCGTAGTTTTTCCGAAGAAGCCCTGCGTTTGCACGAGCAAATGAGGAATTCGTGGCAGGAAAGAGGAAGGAAAGAAAGTTTCTCTCCCTCTGCCTGCTTTGCTCAGAGGACCGGATGAAGTCAGGGAGTTCTCCCTTTCACTGAGAAACGTGCGGGCTGCTGTTGCCTGGGCGCTCTCTTCTTTGCAAAAGAGTCTGCAGTTCCACGCTTTGAACCGTGGAAAGGCGCCGGGCTCTGCTAAGATTTCCCCCGGCGCTTCGTTTGCCCTGGGCCAAAGCGAGCCTTCACAATAGCTGAACGCTAACACTGCATACTCGTTCCACTTCCAGAACCGGGCTACGGCGAGGCAGTTCTCTGGGGGAAAACGGCCCTTCGCGAAGGGCAGATCTGCCGAGCTCATTGCGGGAAAGCGAAAGCAAAGGACGCTTTTCTCCCTCTAACCGCTTTCGTCAGAGGAACGGGGGAAGTCACAGTGTTCTTTCTCTCCCTGAGATACACACAATCTGACGTTGCCTCTGAGCTCCGTTGCTGGCAAAGAACTGAAAGTGACATACATTCCTGTGGGGAAACACAGGGCTTTGCTAGGATTTCTCTAGGCAGTGTGTTTTCCCTGGGCCTCACTGTAGCAACACGATCTCGCCAGGGCAACACTGCATGGCACTTCCTCTGCCAGGAGAGAGCTGCTTCTTTGTAGTTTCTGCTGGGAAACCTTGCTTTGGCAAGTGCGAATTGACCGCATTCAGGCAGAAAGAAAAGAGAATAGCAAGAGGCCTTTTCTCCCCGGCTGCTCTGCCAAGCCCTTCCAGCTCAAACTATGTCGTTGCTCCTCTGGAAGGATCCCTGCACCGCGGCGTAGTTTTTCCGAAGAAGCCCTGCGTTTGCAAGAGCAAATGAGGAATTCGTGGCAGGAAAGAGGAAGGAAAGAAAGTTTCTCTCCCTCTGCCTGCTTTGCTCAGAGGACCGGATGAAGTCAGGGAGTTCTCCCTTTCACTGAGAAACGTGCGGGCTGCTGTTGCCTGGGCGCTCTCTTCTTTGCAAAAGAGTCTGCAGTTCCACGCTTTGAACCGTGGAAAGGCGCCGGGCTCTGCTAAGATTTCCCCCGGCGCTTCGTTTGCCCTGGGCCAAAGCGAGCCTTCACAATAGCTGAACGCTAACACTGCATACTCGTTCCACTTCCAGAACCGGGCTACGGCGAGGCAGTTCTCCGGGGGAAAACGGCCCTTCGCGAAGGGCAGATCTGCCGAGCTCATTGCGGGAAAGCGAAAGCAAAGGACGCTTTTCTCCCTCTAACCGCTTTCGTCAGAGGAACGGGGGAAGTCACAGTGTTCTTTCTCTCCCTGAGATACACACAATCTGACGTTGCCTCTGAGCTCCGTTGCTGGCAAAGAACTGAAAGTGACATACATTCCTGTGGGGAAACACAGGGCTTTGCTAGGATTTCTCTAGGCAGTGTGTTTTCCCTGGGCCTCACTGTAGCAACACGATCTCGCCAGGGCAACACTGCATGGCACTTCCTCTGCCAGGAGAGAGCTGCTGCTTTGTAGTTTGTGCTGGGAAACCTTGCTTTGGCAAGCGCGAATTGACCGCATTCAGGCAGAAAGAAAAGAGAATAGCAAGAGGCCTTTTCTCCCCGGCTGCTCTGCCAAGCCCTTCCAGCTCAAACTATGTCGTTGCTCCTCTGGAAGGATCCCTGCACCGCGGCGTAGTTTTTCCGAAGAAGCCCTGCGTTTGCAAGAGCAAATGAGGAATTCGTGGCAGGAAAGAGGAGGGAAAGAAAGTTTCTCTCCCTCTGCCTGCTTTGCTCAGAGGACTTGATGAAGTCAGGGAGATCTCCCTTTCACTGAGAAACGTGCGGGTTGCTGTTGCCTGGGCGCTCTCTTCTCTGCAAAAGAGTCTGCAATTCCACGCTTTGAACCGTGGAAAGGCGCCGGGCTCTGCTAAGATTTCCCCCGGCGCTTCGTTTACCCTGGGCCAAAGCGAGCCTTCACAATAGCTGAACGCTAACACTGCATACTCGTTCCACTTCCAGAACCGGGCTACGGCGAGCAGTTCTCCGGGGAAAACGGCCCTTCGCGAAGGGCAGATCTGCCGAGCTCATTGCGGGAAAGCGAAAGCAAAGGACGCTTTTCTCCCTCTAACCGCTTTCGTCAGAGGAACGGGGGAAGTCACAGTGTTCTTTCTCTCCCTGAGATACACACAGTCTGACGTTGCCTCTGAGCTCCGTTGCTGGCAAAGAACTGAAAGTGACATACATTCCTGTGGGGAAACACAGGGCTTTGCTAGGATTTCTCTAGGCAGTGTGTTTTCCCTGGGCTTCACTGTAGCAACACTATCTCGCCAGGGCAACACTGCATGGCACTTCCTCTGCCAGGAGAGAGCTGCTGCTTTGTAGTTTGTGCTGGGAAACCTTGCTTTGGCAAGTGCGAATTGACCGCATTCAGGCAGAAAGAAAAGAGAATAGCAAGAGGCCTTTTCTCCCCGGCTGCTCTGCCAAGCCCTTCCAGCTCAAACTATGTCGTTGCTCCTCTGGAAGGATCCCTGCACCGCGGCGTAGTTTTTCCAAAGAAGCCCTGCGTTTGCAAGAGCAAATGAGGAATTCGTGGCAGGAAAGAGGAAGGAAAGAAAGTTTCTCTCCCTCTGCCTGCTTTGCTCAGAGGACCGGATGAAGTCAGGGAGTTCTCCCTTTCACTGAGAAACGTGCGGGCTGCTGTTGCCTGGGCGCTCTCTTCTTTGCAAAAGAGTCTGCAGTTCCACGCTTTGAACCGTGGAAAGGCGCCGGGCTCTGCTAAGATTTCCCCCGGCGCTTCGTTTGCCCTGGGCCAAAGCGAGCCTTCACAATAGCTGAACGCTAACACTGCATACTCGTTCCACTTCCAGAACCGGGCTACGGCGAGGCAGTTCTCCGGGGGAAAACGGCCCTTCGCGAAGGGCAGATCTGCCGAGCTCATTGCGGGAAAGCGAAAGCAAAGGACGCTTTTCGCCCTCTAACCGCTTTCGTCAGAGGAACTGGGGAAGTCACAGTGTTCTTTCTCTCCCTGAGATACACACAATCTGACGTTGCCTCTGAGCTCCGTTGCTGGCAAAGAACTGAAAGTGACATACATTCCTGTGGGGAAACACAGGGCTTTGCTAGGATTTCTCTAGGCAGTGTGTTTTCCCTGGGCCTCACTGTAGCAACACGATCTCGCCAGGGCAACACTGCATGGCACTTCCTCTGCCAGGAGAGAGCTGCTTCTTTGTAGTTTCTGCTGGGAAACCTTGCTTTGGCAAGTGCGAATTGACCGCATTCAGGCAGAAAGAAAAGAGAATAGCAAGAGGCCTTTTCTCCCCGGCTGCTCTGCCAAGCCCTTCCAGCTCAAACTATGTCGTTGCTCCTCTGGAAGGATCCCTGCACCGCGGCGTAGTTTTTCCGAAGAAGCCCTGCGTTTGCAAGAGCAAATGAGGAATTCGTGGCAGGAAAGAGGAAGGAAAGAAAGTTTCTCTCCCTCTGCCTGCTTTGCTCAGAGGACCGGATGAAGTCAGGGAGTTCTCCCTTTCACTGAGAAACGTGCGGGCTGCTGTTGCCTGGGCGCTCTCTTCTTTGCAAAAGAGTCTGCAGTTCCACGCTTTGAACCGTGGAAAGGCGCCGGGCTCTGCTAAGATTTCCCCCGGCGCTTCGTTTGCCCTGGGCCAAAGCGAGCCTTCACAATAGCTGAACGCTAACACTGCATACTCGTTCCACTTCCAGAACCGGGCTACGGCGAGGCAGTTCTCCGGGGGAAAACGGCCCTTCGCGAAGGGCAGATCTGCCGAGCTCATTGCGGGAAAGCGAAAGCAAAGGACGCTTTTCGCCCTCTAACCGCTTTCGTCAGAGGAACGGGGGAAGTCACAGTGTTCTTTCTCTCCCTGAGATACACACAATCTGACGTTGCCTCTGAGCTCCGTTGCTGGCAAAGAACTGAAAGTGACATACATTCCTGTGGGGAAACACAGGGCTTTGCTAGGATTTCTCTAGGCAGTGTGTTTTCCCTGGGCCTCACTGTAGCAACACTATCTCGCCAGGGCAACACTGCATGGCACTTCCTCTGCCAGGAGAGAGCTGCTGCTTTGTAGTTTGTGCTGGGAAACCTTGCTTTGGCAAGCGCGAATTGACCGCATTCAGGCAGAAAGAAAAGAGAATAGCAAGAGGCCTTTTCTCCCCGGCTGCTCTGCCAAGCCCTTCCAGCTCAAACTATGTCGTTGCTCCTCTGGAAGGATCCCTGCACCGCGGCGTAGTTTTTCCGAAGAAGCCCTGCGTTTGCAAGAGCAAATGAGGAATTCGTGGCAGGAAAGAGGAGGGAAAGAAAGTTTCTCTCCCTCTGCCTGCTTTGCTCAGAGGACTTGATGAAGTCAGGGAGTTCTCCCTTTCACTGAGAAACGTGCGGGCTGCTGTTGCCTGGGCGCTCTCTTCTCTGCAAAAGAGTCTGCAATTCCACGCTTTGAACCGTGGAAAGGCGCCGGGCACTGCTAAGATTTCCCCCGGCGCTTCGTTTACCCTGGGCCAAAGCGAGCCTTCACAATAGCTGAACGCTAACACTGCATACTCGTTCCACTTCCAGAACCGGGCTACGGCGAGCAGTTCTCCGGGGAAAACGGCCCTTCGCGAAGGGCAGATCTGCCGAGCTCATTGCGTGAAAGCGAAAGCAAAGGACGCTTTTCTCCCTCTAACCGCTTTCGTCAGAGGAACGGGGGAAGTCACAGTGTTCTTTCTCTCCCTGAGATACACACAGTCTGACGTTGCCTCTGAGCTCCGTTGCTGGCAAAGAACTGAAAGTGACATACATTCCTGTGGGGAAACACAGGGCTTTGCTAGGATTTCTCTAGGCAGTGTGTTTTCCCTGGGCCTCACTGTAGCAACACGATCTCGCCAGGGCAACACTGCATGGCACTTCCTCTGCCAGGAGAGAGCTGCTTCTTTGTAGTTTCTGCTGGGAAACCTTGCTTTGGCAAGTGCGAATTGACCGCATTCAGGCAGAAAGAAAAGAGAATAGCAAGAGGCCTTTTCTCCCCGGCTGCTCTGCCAAGCCCTTCCAGCTCAAACTATGTCGTTGCTCCTCTGGAAGGATCCCTGCACCGCGGCGTAGTTTTTCCGAAGAAGCCCTGCGTTTGCACGAGCAAATGAGGAATTCGTGGCAGGAAAGAGGAAGGAAAGGAAGTTTCTCTCCCTCAGCCTGCTTTGCTCAGAGGACCGGATGAAGTCAGGGAGTTCTCCCTTTCACTGAGAAACGTGCGGGCTGCTGTTGCCTGGGCGCTCTCTTCTTTGCAAAAGAGTCTGCAGTTCCACGCTTTGAACCGTGGAAAGGCGCCGGGCTCTGCTAAGATTTCCCCCGGCGCTTCGTTTGCCCTGGGCCAAAGCGAGCCTTCACAATAGCTGAACGCTAACACTGCATACTCGTTCCACTTCCAGAACCGGGCTACGGCGAGGCAGTTCTCCGGGGGAAAACGGCCCTTTGCGAAGGGCAGATCTGCCGAGCTCATTGCGGGAAAGCGAAAGCAAAGGACGCTTTTCGCCCTCTAACCGCTTTCGTCAGAGGAACTGGGGAAGTCACAGTGTTCTTTCTCTCCCTGAGATACACACAATCTGACGTTGCCTCTGAGCTCCGTTGCTGGCAAAGAACTGAAAGTGACATACATTCCTGTGGGGAAACACAGGGCTTTGCTAGGATTTCTCTAGGCAGTGTGTTTTCCCTGGGCCTCACTGTAGCAACACGATCTCGCCAGGGCAGAACTGCATGGGATTTCCTCTGCCAGGAGAGAGCTGCTGCTTTGTAGTTTGTGCTGGGAAACCTTGCTTTGGCAAGTGCGAATTGACCGCATTCAGGCAGAAAGAAAAGAGAATAGCAAGAGGCCTTTTCTCCCCGGCTGCTCTGCCAAGCCCTTCCAGCTCAAACTATGTCGTTGCTCCTCTGGAAGGATCCCTGCACCGCGGCGTAGTTTTTCCGAAGAAGCCCTGCGTTTGCACGAGCAAATGAGGAATTCGTCGAAGGAAAGAGGAAGGAAAGAAAGTTTCTCTCCCTCTGCCTGCTTTGCTCAGAGGACTGGATGAAGTCAGGGAGTTCTCCCTTTCACTGAGAAACGTGCGGGCTGCTGTTGCCTGGGCGCTCTCTTCTTTGCAAAAGAGTCTGCAGTTCCACGCTTTGAACCGTGGAAAGGCGCCGGGCTCTGCTAAGATTTCCCCCGGCGCTTCGTTTGCCCTGGGCCAAAGCGAGCCTTCACAATAGCTGAACGCTAACACTGCATACTCGTTCCACTTCCAGAACCGGGCTACGGCGAGGCAGTTCTCCGGGGGAAAACGGCCCTTCGCGAAGGGCAGATCTGCCGAGCTCATTGCGGGAAAGCGAAAGCAAAGGACGCTTTTCTCCCTCTAACCGCTTTCGTCAGAGGAACGGGGGAAGTCACAGTGTTCTTTCTCTCCCTGAGATACACACAATCTGACGTTGCCTCTGAGCTCCGTTGCTGGCAAAGAACTGAAAGTGACATACATTCCTGTGGGGAAACACAGGGCTTTGCTAGGATTTCTCTAGGCAGTGTGTTTTCCCTGGGCCTCACTGTAGCAACACGATCTCGCCAGGGCAACACTGCATGGCACTTCCTCTGCCAGGAGAGAGCTGCTGCTTTGTAGTTTGTGCTGGGAAACCTTGCTTTGGCAAGCGCGAATTGACCGCATTCAGGCAGAAAGAAAAGAGAATAGCAAGAGGCCTTTTCTCCCCGGCTGCTCTGCCAAGCCCTTCCAGCTCAAACTATGTCGTTGCTCCTCTGGAAGGATCCCTGCACCGCGGCGTAGTTTTTCCGAAGAAGCCCTGCGTTTGCAAGAGCAAATGAGGAATTCGTGGCAGGAAAGACGAGGGAAAGAAAGTTTCTCTCCCTCTGCCTGCTTTGCTCAGAGGACTTGATGAAGTCAGGGAGTTCTCCCTTTCACTGAGAAACGTGCGGGCTGCTGTTGCCTGGGCGCTCTCTTCTCTGCAAAAGAGTCTGCAATTCCACGCTTTGAACCGTGGAAAGGCGCCAGGCTCTGCTAAGATTTCCCCCGGCGCTTCGTTTACCCTGGGCCAAAGCGAGCCTTCACAATAGCTGAACGCTAACACTGCATACTCGTTCCACTTCCAGAACCGGGCTACGGCGAGCAGTTCTCCGGGGAAAACGGCCCTTCGCGAAGGGCAGATCTGCCGAGCTCATTGCGGGAAAGCGAAAGCAAAGGACGCTTTTCTCCCTCTAACCGCTTTCGTCAGAGGAACGGGGGAAGTCACAGTGTTCTTTCTCTCCCTGAGATACACACAGTCTGACGTTGCCTCTGAGCTCCGTTGCTGGCAAAGAACTGAAAGTGACATACATTCCTGTGGGGAAACACAGGGCTTTGCTAGGATTTCTCTAGGCAGTGTGTTTTCCCTGGGCCTCACTGTAGCAACACTATCTCGCCAGGGCAACACTGCATGACACTTCCTCTGCCAGGAGAGAGCTGCTGCTTTGTAGTTTGTGCTGGGAAACCTTGCTTTGGCAAGTGCGAATTGACCGCATTCAGGCAGAAAGAAAAGAGAATAGCAAGAGGCCTTTTCTCCCCGGCTGCTCTGCCAAGCCCTTCCAGCTCAAACTATGTCGTTGCTCCTCTGGAAGGATCCCTGCACCGCGGCGTAGTTTTTCCAAAGAAGCCCTGCGTTTGCAAGAGCAAATGAGGAATTCGTGGCAGGAAAGAGGAAGGAAAGAAAGTTTCTCTCCCTCTGCCTGCTTTGCTCAGAGGACCGGATGAAGTCAGGGAGTTCTCCCTTTCACTGAGAAACGTGCGGGCTGCTGTTGCCTGGGCGCTCTCTTCTTTGCAAAAGAGTCTGCAGTTCCACGCTTTGAACCGTGGAAAGGCGCCGGGCTCTGCTAAGATTTCCCCCGGCGCTTCGTTTGCCCTGGGCCAAAGCGAGCCTTCACAATAGCTGAACGCTAACACTGCATACTCGTTCCACTTCCAGAACCGGGCTACGGCGAGGCAGTTCTCCGGGGGAAAACGGCCCTTCGCGAAGGGCAGATCTGCCGAGCTCATTGCGGGAAAGCGAAAGCAAAGGACGCTTTTCTCCCTCTAACCGCTTTCGTCAGAGGAACGGGGGAAGTCACAGTGTTCTTTCTCTCCCTGAGATACACACAATCTGACGTTGCCTCTGAGCTCCGTTGCTGGCAAAGAACTGAAAGTGACATACATTCCTGTGGGGAAACACAGGGCTTTGCTAGGATTTCTCTAGGCAGTGTGTTTTCCCTGGGCCTCACTGTAGCAACACGATCTCGCCAGGGCAACACTGCATGGCACTTCCTCTGCCAGGAGAGAGCTGCTTCTTTGTAGTTTCTGCTGGGAAACCTTGCTTTGGCAAGTGCGAATTGACCGCATTCAGGCAGAAAGAAAAGAGAATAGCAAGAGGCCTTTTCTCCCCGGCTGCTCTGCCAAGCCCTTCCAGCTCAAACTATGTCGTTGCTCCTCTGGAAGGATCCCTGCACCGCGGCGTAGTTTTTCCGAAGAAGCCCTGCGTTTGCAAGAGCAAATGAGGAATTCGTGGCAGGAAAGAGGAAGGAAAGAAAGTTTCTCTCCCTCTGCCTGCTTTGCTCAGAGGACCGGATGAAGTCAGGGAGTTCTCCCTTTCACTGAGAAACGTGCGGGCTGCTGTTGCCTGGGCGCTCTCTTCTTTGCAAAAGAGTCTGCAGTTCCACGCTTTGAACCGTGGAAAGGCGCCGGGCTCTGCTAAGATTTCCCCCGGCGCTTCGTTTGCCCTGGGCCAAAGCGAGCCTTCACAATAGCTGAACGCTAACACTGCATACTCGTTCCACTTCCAGAACCGGGCTACGGCGAGGCAGTTCTCCGGGGGAAAACGGCCCTTCGCGAAGGGCAGATCTGCCGAGCTCATTGCGGGAAAGCGAAAGCAAAGGACGCTTTTCTCCCTCTAACCGCTTTCGTCAGAGGAACGGGGGAAGTCACAGTGTTCTTTCTCTCCCTGAGATACACACAATCTGACGTTGCCTCTGAGCTCCGTTGCTGGCAAAGAACTGAAAGTGACATACATTCCTGTGGGGAAACACAGGGCTTTGCTAGGATTTCTCTAGGCAGTGTGTTTTCCCTGGGCCTCACTGTAGCAACACGATCTCGCCAGGGCAACACTGCATGGCACTTCCTCTGCCAGGAGAGAGCTGCTGCTTTGTAGTTTGTGCTGGGAAACCTTGCTTTGGCAAGCGCGAATTGACCGCATTCAGGCAGAAAGAAAAGAGAATAGCAAGAGGCCTTTTCTCCCCGGCTGCTCTGCCAAGCCCTTCCAGCTCAAACTATGTCGTTGCTCCTCTGGAAGGATCCCTGCACCGCGGCGTAGTTTTTCCGAAGAAGCCCTGCGTTTGCAAGAGCAAATGAGGAATTCGTGGCAGGAAAGAGGAGGGAAAGAAAGTTTCTCTCCCTCTGCCTGCTTTGCTCAGAGGACTTGATGAAGTCAGGGAGATCTCCCTTTCACTGAGAAACGTGCGGGTTGCTGTTGCCTGGGCGCTCTCTTCTCTGCAAAAGAGTCTGCAATTCCACGCTTTGAACCGTGGAAAGGCGCCGGGCTCTGCTAAGATTTCCCCCGGCGCTTCGTTTACCCTGGGCCAAAGCGAGCCTTCACAATAGCTGAACGCTAACACTGCATACTCGTTCCACTTCCAGAACCGGGCTACGGCGAGCAGTTCTCCGGGGAAAACGGCCCTTCGCGAAGGGCAGATCTGCCGAGCTCATTGCGGGAAAGCGAAAGCAAAGGACGCTTTTCTCCCTCTAACCGCTTTCGTCAGAGGAACGGGGGAAGTCACAGTGTTCTTTCTCTCCCTGAGATACACACAGTCTGACGTTGCCTCTGAGCTCCGTTGCTGGCAAAGAACTGAAAGTGACATACATTCCTGTGGGGAAACACAGGGCTTTGCTAGGATTTCTCTAGGCAGTGTGTTTTCCCTGGGCCTCACTGTAGCAACACTATCTCGCCAGGGCAACACTGCATGGCACTTCCTCTGCCAGGAGAGAGCTGCTGCTTTGTAGTTTGTGCTGGGAAACCTTGCTTTGGCAAGTGCGAATTGACCGCATTCAGGCAGAAAGAAAAGAGAATAGCAAGAGGCCTTTTCTCCCCGGCTGCTCTGCCAAGCCCTTCCAGCTCAAACTATGTCGTTGCTCCTCTGGAAGGATCCCTGCACCGCGGCGTAGTTTTTCCGAAGAAGCCCTGCGTTTGCACGAGCAGATGAGGAATTCGTGGCAGGAAAGAGGAAGGAAAGAAAGTTTCTCTCCCTCTGCCTGCTTTGCTCAGAGGACCGGATGAAGTCAGGGAGTTCTCCCTTTCACTGAGAAACGTGCGGGCTGCTGTTGCCTGGGCGCTCTCTTCTTTGCAAAAGAGTCTGCAGTTCCACGCTTTGAACCGTGGAAAGGCGCCGGGCTCTGCTAAGATTTCCCCCGGCGCTTCGTTTGCCCTGGGCCAAAGCGAGCCTTCACAATAGCTGAACGCTAACACTGCATACTCGTTCCACTTCCAGAACCGGGCTACGGCGAGGCAGTTCTCCGGGGGAAAACGGCCCTTCGCGAAGGGCAGATCTGCCGAGCTCATTGCGGGAAAGCGAAAGCAAAGGACGCTTTTCGCCCTCTAACCGCTTTCGTCAGAGGAACTGGGGAAGTCACAGTGTTCTTTCTCTCCCTGAGATACACACAATCTGACGTTGCCTCTGAGCTCCGTTGCTGGCAAAGAACTGAAAGTGACATACATTCCTGTGGGGAAACACAGGGCTTTGCTAGGATTTCTCTAGGCAGTGTGTTTTCCCTGGGCCTCACTGTAGCAACACGATCTCGCCAGGGCAACACTGCATGGCACTTCCTCTGCCAGGAGAGAGCTGCTTCTTTGTAGTTTCTGCTGGGAAACCTTGCTTTGGCAAGTGCGAATTGACCGCATTCAGGCAGAAAGAAAAGAGAATAGCAAGAGGCCTTTTCTCCCCGGCTGCTCTGCCAAGCCCTTCCAGCTCAAACTATGTCGTTGCTCCTCTGGAAGGATCCCTGCACCGCGGCGTAGTTTTTCCGAAGAAGCCCTGCGTTTGCACGAGCAAATGAGGAATTCGTGGCAGGAAAGAGGAAGGAAAGAAAGTTTCTCTCCCTCTGCCTGCTTTGCTCAGAGGACCGGATGAAGTCAGGGAGTTCTCCCTTTCACTGAGAAACGTGCGGGCTGCTGTTGCCTGGGCGCTCTCTTCTTTGCAAAAGAGTCTGCAGTTCCACGCTTTGAACCGTGGAAAGGCGCCGGGCTCTGCTAAGATTTCCCCCGGCGCTTCGTTTGCCCTGGGCCAAAGCGAGCCTTCACAATAGCTGAACGCTAACACTGCATACTCGTTCCACTTCCAGAACCGGGCTACGGCGAGGCAGTTCTCCGGGGGAAAACGGCCCTTCGCGAAGGGCAGATCTGCCGAGCTCATTGCGGGAAAGCGAAAGCAAAGGACGCTTTTCTCCCTCTAACCGCTTTCGTCAGAGGAACGGGGGAAGTCACAGTGTTCTTTCTCTCCCTGAGATACACACAATCTGACGTTGCCTCTGAGCTCCGTTGCTGGCAAAGAACTGAAAGTGACATACATTCCTGTGGGGAAACACAGGGCTTTGCTAGGATTTCTCTAGGCAGTGTGTTTTCCCTGGGCCTCACTGTAGCAACACGATCTCGCCAGGGCAACACTGCATGGCACTTCCTCTGCCAGGAGAGAGCTGCTGCTTTGTAGTTTGTGCTGGGAAACCTTGCTTTGGCAAGCGCGAATTGACCGCATTCAGGCAGAAAGAAAAGAGAATAGCAAGAGGCCTTTTCTCCCCGGCTGCTCTGCCAAGCCCTTCCAGCTCAAACTATGTCGTTGCTCCTCTGGAAGGATCCCTGCACCGCGGCGTAGTTTTTCCGAAGAAGCCCTGCGTTTGCAAGAGCAAATGAGGAATTCGTGGCAGGAAAGAGGAGGGAAAGAAAGTTTCTCTCCCTCTGCCTGCTTTGCTCAGAGGACTTGATGAAGTCAGGGAGTTCTCCCTTTCACTGAGAAACGTGCGGGCTGCTGTTGCCTGGGCGCTCTCTTCTCTGCAAAAGAGTCTGCAATTCCACGCTTTGAACCGTGGAAAGGCGCCGGGCACTGCTAAGATTTCCCCCGGCGCTTCGTTTACCCTGGGCCAAAGCGAGCCTTCACAATAGCTGAACGCTAACACTGCATACTCGTTCCACTTCCAGAACCGGGCTACGGCGAGCAGTTCTCCGGGGAAAACGGCCCTTCGCGAAGGGCAGATCTGCCGAGCTCATTGCGGGAAAGCGAAAGCAAAGGACGCTTTTCTCCCTCTAACCGCTTTCGTCAGAGGAACGGGGGAAGTCACAGTGTTCTTTCTCTCCCTGAGATACACACAGTCTGACGTTTCCTCTGAGCTCCGTTGCTGGCAAAGAACTGAAAGTGACATACATTCCTGTGGGGAAACACAGGGCTTTGCTAGGATTTCTCTAGGCAGTGTGTTTTCCCTGGGCCTCACTGTAGCAACACGATCTCGCCAGGGCAACACTGCATGGCACTTCCTCTGCCAGGAGAGAGCTGCTTCTTTGTAGTTTCTGCTGGGAAACCTTGCTTTGGCAAGTGCGAATTGACCGCATTCAGGCAGAAAGAAAAGAGAATAGCAAGAGGCCTTTTCTCCCCGGCTGCTCTGCCAAGCCCTTCCAGCTCAAACTATGTCGTTGCTCCTCTGGAAGGATCCCTGCACCGCGGCGTAGTTTTTCCGAAGAAGCCCTGCGTTTGCACGAGCAAATGAGGAATTCGTGGCAGGAAAGAGGAAGGAAAGGAAGTTTCTCTCCCTCAGCCTGCTTTGCTCAGAGGACCGGATGAAGTCAGGGAGTTCTCCCTTTCACTGAGAAACGTGCGGGCTGCTGTTGCCTGGGCGCTCTCTTCTTTGCAAAAGAGTCTGCAGTTCCACGCTTTGAACCGTGGAAAGGCGCCGGGCTCTGCTAAGATTTCCCCCGGCGCTTCGTTTGCCCTGGGCCAAAGCGAGCCTTCACAATAGCTGAACGCTAACACTGCATACTCGTTCCACTTCCAGAACCGGGCTACGGCGAGGCAGTTCTCCGGGGGAAAACGGCCCTTTGCGAAGGGCAGATCTGCCGAGCTCATTGCGGGAAAGCGAAAGCAAAGGACGCTTTTCGCCCTCTAACCGCTTTCGTCAGAGGAACTGGGGAAGTCACAGTGTTCTTTCTCTCCCTGAGATACACACAATCTGACGTTGCCTCTGAGCTCCGTTGCTGGCAAAGAACTGAAAGTGACATACATTCCTGTGGGGAAACACAGGGCTTTGCTAGGATTTCTCTAGGCAGTGTGTTTTCCCTGGGCCTCACTGTAGCAACACGATCTCGCCAGGGCAGAACTGCATGGGATTTCCTCTGCCAGGAGAGAGCTGCTGCTTTGTAGTTTGTGCTGGGAAACCTTGCTTTGGCAAGTGCGAATTGACCGCATTCAGGCAGAAAGAAAAGAGAATAGCAAGAGGCCTTTTCTCCCCGGCTGCTCTGCCAAGCCCTTCCAGCTCAAACTATGTCGTTGCTCCTCTGGAAGGATCCCTGCACCGAGGCGTAGTTTTTCCGAAGAAGCCCTGCGTTTGCACGAGCAAATGAGGAATTCGTGGAAGGAAAGAGGAAGGAAAGAAAGTTTCTCTCCCTCTGCCTGCTTTGCTCAGAGGACCGGATGAAGTCAGGGAGTTCTCCCTTTCACTGAGAAACGTGCGGGCTGCTGTTGCCTGGGCGCTCTCTTCTTTGCAAAAGAGTCTGCAGTTCCACGCTTTGAACCGTGGAAAGGCGCCGGGCTCTGCTAAGATTTCCCCCGGCGCTTCGTTTGCCCTGGGCCAAAGCGAGCCTTCACAATAGCTGAACGCTAACACTGCATACTCGTTCCACTTCCAGAACCGGGCTACGGCGAGGCAGTTCTCTGGGGGAAAACGGCCCTTCGCGAAGGGCAGATCTGCCGAGCTCATTGCGGGAAAGCGAAAGCAAAGGACGCTTTTCTCCCTCTAACCGCTTTCGTCAGAGGAACGGGGGAAGTCACAGTGTTCTTTCTCTCCCTGAGATACACACAGTCTGACGTTGCCTCTGAGCTCCGTTGCTGGCAAAGAACTGAAAGTGACATACATTCCTGTGGGGAAACACAGGGCTTTGCTAGGATTTCTCTAGGCAGTGTGTTTTCCCTGGGCCTCACTGTAGCAACACTATCTCGCCAGGGCAACACTGCATGGCACTTCCTCTGCCAGGAGAGAGCTGCTGCTTTGTAGTTTGTGCTGGGAAACCTTGCTTTGGCAAGTGCGAATTGACCGCATTCAGGCAGAAAGAAAAGAGAATAGCAAGAGGCCTTTTCTCCCCGGCTGCTCTGCCAAGCCCTTCCAGCTCAAACTATGTCGTTGCTCCTCTGGAAGGATCCCTGCACCGCGGCGTAGTTTTTCCGAAGAAGCCCTGCGTTTGCAAGAGCAAATGAGGAATTCGTGGCAGGAAAGAGGAAGGAAAGAAAGTTTCTCTCCCTCTGCCTGCTTTGCTCAGAGGACCGGATGAAGTCAGGGAGTTCTCCCTTTCACTGAGAAACGTGCGGGCTGCTGTTGCCTGGGCGCTCTCTTCTTTGCAAAAGAGTCTGCAGTTCCACGCTTTGAACCGTGGAAAGGCGCCGGGCTCTGCTAAGATTTCCCCCGGCGCTTCGTTTGCCCTGGGCCAAAGCGAGCCTTCACAATAGCTGAACGCTAACACTGCATACTCGTTCCACTTCCAGAACCGGGCTACGGCGAGGCAGTTCTCCGGGGGAAAACGGCCCTTCGCGAAGGGCAGATCTGCCGAGCTCATTGCGGGAAAGCGAAAGCAAAGGACGCTTTTCTCCCTCTAACCGCTTTCGTCAGAGGAACGGGGGAAGTCACAGTGTTCTTTCTCTCCCTGAGATACACACAATCTGACGTTGCCTCTGAGCTCCCTTGCTGGCAAAGAACTGAAAGTGACATACATTCCTGTGGGGAAACACAGGGCTTTGCTAGGATTTCTCTAGGCAGTGTGTTTTCCCTGGGCCTCACTGTAGCAACACGATCTCGCCAGGGCCACACTGCATGGCACTTCCTCTGCCAGGAGAGAGCTGCTGCTTTGTAGTTTGTGCTGGGAAACCTTGCTTTGGCAAGCGCGAATTGACCGCATTCAGGCAGAAAGAAAAGAGAATAGCAAGAGGCCTTTTCTCCCCGGCTGCTCTGCCAAGCCCTTCCAGCTCAAACTATGTCGTTGCTCCTCTGGAAGGATCCCTGCACCGCGGCGTAGTTTTTCCGAAGAAGCCCTGCGTTTGCAAGAGCAAATGAGGAATTCGTGGCAGGAAAGACGAGGGAAAGAAAGTTTCTCTCCCTCTGCCTGCTTTGCTCAGAGGACTTGATGAAGTCAGGGAGTTCTCCCTTTCACTGAGAAACGTGCGGGCTGCTGTTGCCTGGGCGCTCTCTTCTTTGCAAAAGAGTCTGCAATTCCACGCTTTGAACCGTGGAAAGGCGCCGGGCTCTGCTAAGATTTCCCCCGGCGCTTCGTTTACCCTGGGCCAAAGCGAGCCTTCACAATAGCTGAACGCTAACACTGCATACTCGTTCCACTTCCAGAACCGGGCTACGGCGAGCAGTTCTCCGGGGAAAACGGCCCTTCGCGAAGGGCAGATCTGCCGAGCTCATTGCGGGAAAGCGAAAGCAAAGGACGCTTTTCTCCCTCTAACCGCTTTCGTCAGAGGAACGGGGGAAGTCACAGTGTTCTTTCTCTCCCTGAGATACACACAGTCTGACGTTGCCTCTGAGCTCCGTTGCTGGCAAAGAACTGAAAGTGACATACATTCCTGTGGGGAAACACAGGGCTTTGCTAGGATTTCTCTAGGCAGTGTGTTTTCCCTGGGCCTCACTGTAGCAACACTATCTCGCCAGGGCAACACTGCATGGCACTTCCTCTGCCAGGAGAGAGCTGCTGCTTTGTAGTTTGTGCTGGGAAACCTTGCTTTGGCAAGTGCGAATTGACCGCATTCAGGCAGAAAGAAAAGAGAATAGCAAGAGGCCTTTTCTCCCCGGCTGCTCTGCCAAGCCCTTCCAGCTCAAACTATGTCGTTGCTCCTCTGGAAGGATCCCTGCACCGCGGCGTAGTTTTTCCGAAGAAGCCCTGCGTTTGCAAGAGCAAATGAGGAATTCGTGGCAGGAAAGAGGAGGGAAAGAAAGTTTCTCTCCCTCTGCCTGCTTTGCTCAGAGGACTTGATGAAGTCAGGGAGATCTCCCTTTCACTGAGAAACGTGCGGGCTGCTGTTGCCTGGGCGCTCTCTTCTTTGCAAAAGAGTCTGCAGTTCCACGCTTTGAACCGTGGAAAGGCGCCGGGCTCTGCTAAGATTTCCCCCGGCGCTTCGTTTGCCCTGGGCCAAAGCGAGCCTTCACAATAGCTGAACGCTAACACTGCATACTCGTTCCACTTCCAGAACCGGGCTACGGCGAGGCAGTTCTCCGGGGGAAAACGGCCCTTCGCGAAGGGCAGATCTGCCGAGCTCATTGCGGGAAAGCGAAAGCAAAGGACGCTTTTCGCCCTCTAACCGCTTTCGTCAGAGGAACGGAGGAAGTCACAGTGTTCTTTCTCTCCCTGAGATACACACAATCTGACGTTGCCTCTGAGCTCCGTTGCTGGCAAAGAACTGAAAGTGACATACATTCCTGTGGGGAAACACAGGGCTTTGCTAGGATTTCTCTAGGCAGTGTGTTTTCCCTGGGCCTCACTGTAGCAACACGATCTCGCCAGGGCAACACTGCATGGCACTTCCTCTGCCAGGAGAGAGCTGCTGCTTTGTAGTTTGTGCTGGGAAACCTTGCTTTGGCAAGTGCGAATTGACCGCATTCAGGCAGAAAGAAAAGAGAATAGCAAGAGGCCTTTTCTCCCCGGCTGCTCTGCCAAGCCCTTCCAGCTCAAACTATGTCGTTGCTCCTCTGGAAGGATCCCTGCACCGCGGCGTAGTTTTTCCGAAGAAGCCCTGCGTTTGCAAGAGCAAATGAGGAATTCGTGGCAGGAAAGAGGAGGGAAAGAAAGTTTCTCTCCCTCTGCCTGCTTTGCTCAGAGGACTTGATGAAGTCAGGGAGATCTCCCTTTCACTGAGAAACGTGCGGGTTGCTGTTGCCTGGGCGCTCTCTTCTCTGCAAAAGAGTCTGCAATTCCACGCTTTGAACCGTGGAAAGGCGCCGGGCTCTGCTAAGATTTCCCCCGGCGCTTCGTTTACCCTGGGCCAAAGCGAGCCTTCACAATAGCTGAACGCTAACACTGCATACTCGTTCCACTTCCAGAACCGGGCTACGGCGAGCAGTTCTCCGGGGAAAACGGCCCTTCGCGAAGGGCAGATCTGCCGAGCTCATTGCGGGAAAGCGAAAGCAAAGGACGCTTTTCTCCCTCTAACCGCTTTCGTCAGAGGAACGGGGGAAGTCACAGTGTTCTTTCTCTCCCTGAGATACACACAGTCTGACGTTGCCTCTGAGCTCCGTTGCTGGCAAAGAACTGAAAGTGACATACATTCCTGTGGGGAAACACAGGGCTTTGCTAGGATTTCTCTAGGCAGTGTGTTTTCCCTGGGCCTCACTGTAGCAACACTATCTCGCCAGGGCAACACTGCATGGCAGTTCCTCTGCCAGGAGAGAGCTGCTGCTTTGTAGTTTGTGCTGGGAAACCTTGCTTTGGCAAGTGCGAATTGACCGCATTCAGGCAGAAAGAAAAGAGAATAGCAAGAGGCCTTTTCTCCCCGGCTGCTCTGCCAAGCCCTTCCAGCTCAAACTATGTCGTTGCTCCTCTGGAAGGATCCCTGCACCGCGGCGTAGTTTTTCCGAAGAAGCCCTGCGTTTGCACGAGCAGATGAGGAATTCGTGGCAGGAAAGAGGAAGGAAAGAAAGTTTCTCTCCCTCTGCCTGCTTTGCTCAGAGGACCGGATGAAGTCAGGGAGTTCTCCCTTTCACTGAGAAACGTGCGGGCTGCTGTTGCCTGGGCGCTCTCTTCTTTGCAAAAGAGTCTGCAGTTCCACGCTTTGAACCGTGGAAAGGCGCCGGGCTCTGCTAAGATTTCCCCCGGCGCTTCGTTTGCCCTGGGCCAAAGCGAGCCTTCACAATAGCTGAACGCTAACACTGCATACTCGTTCCACTTCCAGAACCGGGCTACGGCGAGGCAGTTCTCCGGGGGAAAACGGCCCTTCGCGAAGGGCAGATCTGCCGAGCTCATTGCGGGAAAGCGAAAGCAAAGGACGCTTTTCGCCCTCTAACCGCTTTCGTCAGAGGAACTGGGGAAGTCACAGTGTTCTTTCTCTCCCTGAGATACACACAATCTGACGTTGCCTCTGAGCTCCGTTGCTGGCAAAGAACTGAAAGTGACATACATTCCTGTGGGGAAACACAGGGCTTTGCTAGGATTTCTCTAGGCAGTGTGTTTTCCCTGGGCCTCACTGTAGCAACACGATCTCGCCAGGGCAACACTGCATGGCACTTCCTCTGCCAGGAGAGAGCTGCTTCTTTGTAGTTTCTGCTGGGAAACCTTGCTTTGGCAAGTGCGAATTGACCGCATTCAGGCAGAAAGAAAAGAGAATAGCAAGAGGCCTTTTCTCCCCGGCTGCTCTGCCAAGCCCTTCCAGCTCAAACTATGTCGTTGCTCCTCTGGAAGGATCCCTGCACCGCGGCGTAGTTTTTCCGAAGAAGCCCTGCGTTTGCAAGAGCAAATGAGGAATTCGTGGCAGGAAAGAGGAAGGAAAGAAAGTTTCTCTCCCTCTGCCTGCTTTGCTCAGAGGACCGGATGAAGTCAGGGAGTTCTCCCTTTCACTGAGAAACGTGCGGGCTGCTGTTGCCTGGGCGCTCTCTTCTTTGCAAAAGAGTCTGCAGTTCCACGCTTTGAACCGTGGAAAGGCGCCGGGCTCTGCTAAGATTTCCCCCGGCGCTTCGTTTGCCCTGGGCCAAAGCGAGCCTTCACAATAGCTGAACGCTAACACTGCATACTCGTTCCACTTCCAGAACCGGGCTACGGCGAGGCAGTTCTCCGGGGGAAAACGGCCCTTCGCGAAGGGCAGATCTGCCGAGCTCATTGCGGGAAAGCGAAAGCAAAGGACGCTTTTCTCCCTCTAACCGCTTTCGTCGGAGGAACGGGGGAAGTCACAGTGTTCTTTCTCTCCCTGAGATACACACAATCTGACGTTGCCTCTGAGCTCCGTTGCTGGCAAAGAACTGAAAGTGACATACATTCCTGTGGGGAAACACAGGGCTTTGCTAGGATTTCTCTAGGCAGTGTGTTTTCCCTGGGCCTCACTGTAGCAACACGATCTCGCCAGGGCAACACTGCATGGCACTTCCTCTGCCAGGAGAGAGCTGCTGCTTTGTAGTTTGTGCTGGGAAACCTTGCTTTGGCAAGCGCGAATTGACCGCATTCAGGCAGAAAGAAAAGAGAATAGCAAGAGGCCTTTTCTCCCCGGCTGCTCTGCCAAGCCCTTCCAGCTCAAACTATGTCGTTGCTCCTCTGGAAGGATCCCTGCACCGCGGCGTAGTTTTTCCGAAGAAGCCCTGCGTTTGCAAGAGCAAATGAGGAATTCGTGGCAGGAAAGAGGAGGGAAAGAAAGTTTCTCTCCCTCTGCCTGCTTTGCTCAGAGGACTGGATGAAGTCAGGGAGTTCTCCCTTTCACTGAGAAACGTGCGGGCTGCTGTTGCCTGGGCGCTCTCTTCTTTGCAAAAGAGTCTGCAGTTCCACGCTTTGAACCGTGGAAAGGCGCCGGGCTCTGCTAAGATTTCCCCCGGCGCTTCGTTTGCCCTGGGCCAAAGCGAGCCTTCACAATAGCTGAACGCTAACACTGCATACTCGTTCCACTTCCAGAACCGGGCTACGGCGAGGCAGTTCTCTGGGGGAAAACGGCCCTTCGCGAAGGGCAGATCTGCCGAGCTCATTGCGGGAAAGCGAAAGCAAAGGACGCTTTTCTCCCTCTAACCGCTTTCGTCAGAGGAACGGGGGAAGTCACAGTGTTCTTTCTCTCCCTGAGATACACACAGTCTGACGTTGCCTCTGAGCTCCGTTGCTGGCAAAGAACTGAAAGTGACATACATTCCTGTGGGGAAACACAGGGCTTTGCTAGGATTTCTCTAGGCAGTGTGTTTTCCCTGGGCCTCACTGTAGCAACACTATCTCGCCAGGGCAACACTGCATGGCACTTCCTCTGCCAGGAGAGAGCTGCTGCTTTGTAGTTTGTGCTGGGAAACCTTGCTTTGGCAAGTGCGAATTGACCGCATTCAGGCAGAAAGAAAAGAGAATAGCAAGAGGCCTTTTCTCCTCGGCTGCTCTGCCAAGCCCTTCCAGCTCAAACTATGTCGTTGCTCCTCTGGAAGGATCCCTGCACCGCGGCGTAGTTTTTCCGAAGAAGCCCTGCGTTTGCACGAGCAGATGAGGAATTCGTGGCAGGAAAGAGGAAGGAAAGAAAGTTTCTCTCCCTCTGCCTGCTTTGCTCAGAGGACCGGATGAAGTCAGGGAGTTCTCCCTTTCACTGAGAAACGTGCGGGCTGCTGTTGCCTGGGCGCTCTCTTCTTTGCAAAAGAGTCTGCAGTTCCACGCTTTGAACCGTGGAAAGGCGCCGGGCTCTGCTAAGATTTCCCCCGGCGCTTCGTTTGCCCTGGGCCAAAGCGAGCCTTCACAATAGCTGAACGCTAACACTGCATACTCGTTCCACTTCCAGAACCGGGCTACGGCGAGGCAGTTCTCCGGGGGAAAACGGCCCTTCGCGAAGGGCAGATCTGCCGAGCTCATTGCGGGAAAGCGAAAGCAAAGGACGCTTTTCGCCCTCTAACCGCTTTCGTCAGAGGAACTGGGGAAGTCACAGTGTTCTTTCTCTCCCTGAGATACACACAATCTGACGTTGCCTCTGAGCTCCGTTGCTGGCAAAGAACTGAAAGTGACATACATTCCTGTGGGGAAACACAGGGCTTTGCTAGGATTTCTCTAGGCAGTGTGTTTTCCCTGGGCCTCACTGTAGCAACACGATCTCGCCAGGGCAACACTGCATGGCACTTCCTCTGCCAGGAGAGAGCTGCTTCTTTGTAGTTTCTGCTGGGAAACCTTGCTTTGGCAAGTGCGAATTGACCGCATTCAGGCAGAAAGAAAAGAGAATAGCAAGAGGCCTTTTCTCCCCGGCTGCTCTGCCAAGCCCTTCCAGCTCAAACTATGTCGTTGCTCCTCTGGAAGGATCCCTGCACCGCGGCGTAGTTTTTCCGAAGAAGCCCTGCGTTTGCAAGAGCAAATGAGGAATTCGTGGCAGGAAAGAGGAAGGAAAGAAAGTTTCTCTCCCTCTGCCTGCTTTGCTCAGAGGACCGGATGAAGTCAGGGAGTTCTCCCTTTCACTGAGAAACGTGCGGGCTGCTGTTGCCTGGGCGCTCTCTTCTTTGCAAAAGAGTCTGCAGTTCCACGCTTTGAACCGTGGAAAGGCGCCGGGCTCTGCTAAGATTTCCCCCGGCGCTTCGTTTGCCCTGGGCCAAAGCGAGCCTTCACAATAGCTGAACGCTAACACTGCATACTCGTTCCACTTCCAGAACCGGGCTACGGCGAGGCAGTTCTCCGGGGGAAAACGGCCCTTCGCGAAGGGCAGATCTGCCGAGCTCATTGCGGGAAAGCGAAAGCAAAGGACGCTTTTCTCCCTCTAACCGCTTTCGTCAGAGGAACGGGGGAAGTCACAGTGTTCTTTCTCTCCCTGAGATACACACAATCTGACGTTGCCTCTGAGCTCCGTTGCTGGCAAAGAACTGAAAGTGACATACATTCCTGTGGGGAAACACAGGGCTTTGCTAGGATTTCTCTAGGCAGTGTGTTTTCCCTGGGCCTCACTGTAGCAACACGATCTCGCCAGGGCAACACTGCATGGCACTTCCTCTGCCAGGAGAGAGCTGCTGCTTTGTAGTTTGTGCTGGGAAACCTTGCTTTGGCAAGCGCGAATTGACCGCATTCAGGCAGAAAGAAAAGAGAATAGCAAGAGGCCTTTTTCCCCGGCTGCTCTGCCAAGCCCTTCCAGCTCAAACTATGTCGTTGCTCCTCTGGAAGGATCCCTGCACCGCGGCGTAGTTTTTCCGAAGAAGCCCTGCGTTTGCAAGAGCAAATGAGGAATTCGTGGCAGGAAAGAGGAGGGAAAGAAAGTTTCTCTCCCTCTGCCTGCTTTGCTCAGAGGACCGGATGAAGTCAGGGAGTTCTCCCTTTCACTGAGAAACGTGCGGGCTGCTGTTGCCTGGGCGCTCTCTTCTTTGCAAAAGAGTCTGCAGTTCCACGCTTTGAACCGTGGAAAGGCGCCGGGCTCTGCTAAGATTTCCCCCGGCGCTTCGTTTGCCCTGGGCCAAAGCGAGCCTTCACAATAGCTGAACGCTAACACTGCATACTCGTTCCACTTCCAGAACCGGGCTACGGCGAGGCAGTTCTCCGGGGGAAAACGGCCCTTCGCGAAGGGCAGATCTGCCGAGCTCATTGCGGGAAAGCGAAAGCAAAGGACGCTTTTCTCCCTCTAACCGCTTTCGTCAGAGGAACGGGGGAAGTCACAGTGTTCTTTCTCTCCCTGAGATACACACAGTCTGACGTTGCCTCTGAGCTCCGTTGCTGGCAAAGAACTGAAAGTGACATACATTCCTGTGGGGAAACACAGGGCTTTGCTAGGATTTCTCTAGGCAGTGTGTTTTCCCTGGGCCTCACTGTAGCAACACTATCTCGCCAGGGCAACACTGCATGGCACTTCCTCTGCCAGGAGAGAGCTGCTGCTTTGTAGTTTGTGCTGGGAAACCTTGCTTTGGCAAGTGCGAATTGACCGCATTCAGGCAGAAAGAAAAGAGAATAGCAAGAGGCCTTTTCTCCCCGGCTGCTCTGCCAAGCCCTTCCAGCTCAAACTATGTCGTTGCTCCTCTGGAAGGATCCCTGCACCGCGGCGTAGTTTTTCCGAAGAAGCCCTGCGTTTGCAAGAGCAAATGAGGAATTCGTGGCAGGAAAGAGGAGGGAAAGAAAGTTTCTCTCCCTCTGCCTGCTTTGCTCAGAGGACTTGATGAAGTCAGGGAGATCTCCCTTTCACTGAGAAACGTGCGGGTTGCTGTTGCCTGGGCGCTCTCTTCTCTGCAAAAGAGTCTGCAATTCCACGCTTTGAACCGTGGAAAGGCGCCGGGCTCTGCTAAGATTTCCCCCGGCGCTTCGTTTACCCTGGGCCAAAGCGAGCCTTCACAATAGCTGAACGCTAACACTGCATACTCGTTCCACTTCCAGAACCGGGCTACGGCGAGCAGTTCTCCGGGGAAAACGGCCCTTCGCGAAGGGCAGATCTGCCGAGCTCATTGCGGGAAAGCGAAAGCAAAGGACGCTTTTCTCCCTCTAACCGCTTTCGTCAGAGGAACGGGGGAAGTCACAGTGTTCTTTCTCTCCCTGAGATACACACAGTCTGACGTTGCCTCTGAGCTCCGTTGCTGGCAAAGAACTGAAAGTGACATACATTCCTGTGGGGAAACACAGGGCTTTGCTAGGATTTCTCTAGGCAGTGTGTTTTCCCTGGGCCTCACTGTAGCAACACTATCTCGCCAGGGCAACACTGCATGGCACTTCCTCTGCCAGGAGAGAGCTGCTGCTTTGTAGTTTGTGCTGGGAAACCTTGCTTTGGCAAGTGCGAATTGACCGCATTCAGGCAGAAAGAAAAGAGAATAGCAAGAGGCCTTTTCTCCCCGGCTGCTCTGCCAAGCCCTTCCAGCTCAAACTATGTCGTTGCTCCTCTGGAAGGATCCCTGCACCGCGGCGTAGTTTTTCCGAAGAAGCCCTGCGTTTGCACGAGCAGATGAGGAATTCGTGGCAGGAAAGAGGAAGGAAAGAAAGTTTCTCTCCCTCTGCCTGCTTTGCTCAGAGGACCGGATGAAGTCAGGGAGTTCTCCCTTTCACTGAGAAACGTGCGGGCTGCTGTTGCCTGGGCGCTCTCTTCTTTGCAAAAGAGTCTGCAGTTCCACGCTTTGAACCGTGGAAAGGCGCCGGGCTCTGCTAAGATTTCCCCCGGCGCTTCGTTTGCCCTGGGCCAAAGCGAGCCTTCACAATAGCTGAACGCTAACACTGCATACTCGTTCCACTTCCAGAACCGGGCTACGGCGAGGCAGTTCTCCGGGGGAAAACGGCCCTTCGCGAAGGGCAGATCTGCCGAGCTCATTGCGGGAAAGCGAAAGCAAAGGACGCTTTTCGCCCTCTAACCGCTTTCGTCAGAGGAACTGGGGAAGTCACAGTGTTCTTTCTCTCCCTGAGATACACACAATCTGACGTTGCCTCTGAGCTCCGTTGCTGGCAAAGAACTGAAAGTGACATACATTCCTGTGGGGAAACACAGGGCTTTGCTAGGATTTCTCTAGGCAGTGTGTTTTCCCTGGGCCTCACTGTAGCAACACGATCTCGCCAGGGCAACACTGCATGGCACTTCCTCTGCCAGGAGAGAGCTGCTGCTTTGTAGTTTGTGCTGGGAAACCTTGCTTTGGCAAGCGCGAATTGACCGCATTCAGGCAGAAAGAAAAGAGAATAGCAAGAGGCCTTTTTCCCCGGCTGCTCTGCCAAGCCCTTCCAGCTCAAACTATGTCGTTGCTCCTCTGGAAGGATCCCTGCACCGCGGCGTAGTTTTTCCGAAGAAGCCCTGCGTTTGCAAGAGCAAATGAGGAATTCGTGGCAGGAAAGAGGAGGGAAAGAAAGTTTCTCTCCCTCTGCCTGCTTTGCTCAGAGGACCGGATGAAGTCAGGGAGTTCTCCCTTTCACTGAGAAACGTGCGGGCTGCTGTTGCCTGGGCGCTCTCTTCTTTGCAAAAGAGTCTGCAGTTCCACGCTTTGAACCGTGGAAAGGCGCCGGGCTCTGCTAAGATTTCCCCCGGCGCTTCGTTTGCCCTGGGCCAAAGCGAGCCTTCACAATAGCTGAACGCTAACACTGCATACTCGTTCCACTTCCAGAACCGGGCTACGGCGAGGCAGTTCTCCGGGGGAAAACGGCCCTTCGCGAAGGGCAGATCTGCCGAGCTCATTGCGGGAAAGCGAAAGCAAAGGACGCTTTTCTCCCTCTAACCGCTTTCGTCAGAGGAACGGGGGAAGTCACAGTGTTCTTTCTCTCCCTGAGATACACACAGTCTGACGTTGCCTCTGAGCTCCGTTGCTGGCAAAGAACTGAAAGTGACATACATTCCTGTGGGGAAACACAGGGCTTTGCTAGGATTTCTCTAGGCAGTGTGTTTTCCCTGGGCCTCACTGTAGCAACACTATCTCGCCAGGGCAACACTGCATGGCACTTCCTCTGCCAGGAGAGAGCTGCTGCTTTGTAGTTTGTGCTGGGAAACCTTGCTTTGGCAAGTGCGAATTGACCGCATTCAGGCAGAAAGAAAAGAGAATAGCAAGAGGCCTTTTCTCCCCGGCTGCTCTGCCAAGCCCTTCCAGCTCAAACTATGTCGTTGCTCCTCTGGAAGGATCCCTGCACCGCGGCGTAGTTTTTCCGAAGAAGCCCTGCGTTTGCAAGAGCAAATGAGGAATTCGTGGCAGGAAAGAGGAGGGAAAGAAAGTTTCTCTCCCTCTGCCTGCTTTGCTCAGAGGACTTGATGAAGTCAGGGAGATCTCCCTTTCACTGAGAAACGTGCGGGTTGCTGTTGCCTGGGCGCTCTCTTCTCTGCAAAAGAGTCTGCAATTCCACGCTTTGAACCGTGGAAAGGCGCCGGGCTCTGCTAAGATTTCCCCCGGCGCTTCGTTTACCCTGGGCCAAAGCGAGCCTTCACAATAGCTGAACGCTAACACTGCATACTCGTTCCACTTCCAGAACCGGGCTACGGCGAGCAGTTCTCCGGGGAAAACGGCCCTTCGCGAAGGGCAGATCTGCCGAGCTCATTGCGGGAAAGCGAAAGCAAAGGACGCTTTTCTCCCTCTAACCGCTTTCGTCAGAGGAACGGGGGAAGTCACAGTGTTCTTTCTCTCCCTGAGATACACACAGTCTGACGTTGCCTCTGAGCTCCGTTGCTGGCAAAGAACTGAAAGTGACATACATTCCTGTGGGGAAACACAGGGCTTTGCTAGGATTTCTCTAGGCAGTGTGTTTTCCCTGGGCCTCACTGTAGCAACACGATCTCGCCAGGGCAACACTGCATGGCACTTCCTCTGCCAGGAGAGAGCTGCTTCTTTGTAGTTTCTGCTGGGAAACCTTGCTTTGGCAAGTGCGAATTGACCGCATTCAGGCAGAAAGAAAAGAGAATAGCAAGAGGCCTTTTCTCCCCGGCTGCTCTGCCAAGCCCTTCCAGCTCAAACTATGTCGTTGCTCCTCTGGAAGGATCCCTGCACCGCGGCGTAGTTTTTCCGAAGAAGCCCTGCGTTTGCACGAGCAAATGAGGAATTCGTGGCAGGAAAGAGGAAGGAAAGGAAGTTTCTCTCCCTCAGCCTGCTTTGCTCAGAGGACCGGATGAAGTCAGGGAGTTCTCCCTTTCACTGAGAAACGTGCGGGCTGCTGTTGCCTGGGCGCTCTCTTCTTTGCAAAAGAGTCTGCAGTTCCACGCTTTGAACCGTGGAAAGGCGCCGGGCTCTGCTAAGATTTCCCCCGGCGCTTCGTTTGCCCTGGGCCAAAGCGAGCCTTCACAATAGCTGAACGCTAACACTGCATACTCGTTCCACTTCCAGAACCGGGCTACGGCGAGGCAGTTCTCCGGGGGAAAACGGCCCTTTGCGAAGGGCAGATCTGCCGAGCTCATTGCGGGAAAGCGAAAGCAAAGGACGCTTTTCGCCCTCTAACCGCTTTCGTCAGAGGAACTGGGGAAGTCACAGTGTTCTTTCTCTCCCTGAGATACACACAATCTGACGTTGCCTCTGAGCTCCGTTGCTGGCAAAGAACTGAAAGTGACATACATTCCTGTGGGGAAACACAGGGCTTTGCTAGGATTTCTCTAGGCAGTGTGTTTTCCCTGGGCCTCACTGTAGCAACACGATCTCGCCAGGGCAGAACTGCATGGGATTTCCTCTGCCAGGAGAGAGCTGCTGCTTTGTAGTTTGTGCTGGGAAACCTTGCTTTGGCAAGTGCGAATTGACCGCATTCAGGCAGAAAGAAAAGAGAATAGCAAGAGGCCTTTTCTCCCCGGCTGCTCTGCCAAGCCCTTCCAGCTCAAACTATGTCGTTGCTCCTCTGGAAGGATCCCTGCACCGCGGCGTAGTTTTTCCGAAGAAGCCCTGCGTTTGCACGAGCAAATGAGGAATTCGTGGAAGGAAAGAGGAAGGAAAGAAAGTTTCTCTCCCTCTGCCTGCTTTGCTCAGAGGACTGGATGAAGTCAGGGAGTTCTCCCTTTCACTGAGAAACGTGCGGGCTGCTGTTGCCTGGGCGCTCTCTTCTTTGCAAAAGAGTCTGCAGTTCCACGCTTTGAACCGTGGAAAGGCGCCGGGCTCTGCTAAGATTTCCCCCGGCGCTTCGTTTGCCCTGGGCCAAAGCGAGCCTTCACAATAGCTGAACGCTAACACTGCATACTCGTTCCACTTCCAGAACCGGGCTACGGCGAGGCAGTTCTCTGGGGGAAAACGGCCCTTCGCGAAGGGCAGATCTGCCGAGCTCATTGCGGGAAAGCGAAAGCAAAGGACGCTTTTCTCCCTCTAACCGCTTTCGTCAGAGGAACGGGGGAAGTCACAGTGTTCTTTCTCTCCCTGAGATACACACAGTCTGACGTTGCCTCTGAGCTCCGTTGCTGGCAAAGAACTGAAAGTGACATACACTCCTGTGGGGAAACACAGGGCTTTGCTAGGATTTCTCTAGGCAGTGTGTTTTCCCTGGGCCTCACTGTAGCAACACTATCTCGCCAGGGCAACACTGCATGGCACTTCCTCTGCCAGGAGAGAGCTGCTGCTTTGTAGTTTGTGCTGGGAAACCTTGCTTTGGCAAGTGCGAATTGACCGCATTCAGGCAGAAAGAAAAGAGAATAGCAAGAGGCCTTTTCTCCTCGGCTGCTCTGCCAAGCCCTTCCAGCTCAAACTATGTCGTTGCTCCTCTGGAAGGATCCCTGCACCGCGGCGTAGTTTTTCCGAAGAAGCCCTGCGTTTGCACGAGCAGATGAGGAATTCGTGGCAGGAAAGAGGAAGGAAAGAAAGTTTCTCTCCCTCTGCCTGCTTTGCTCAGAGGACCGGATGAAGTCAGGGAGTTCTCCCTTTCACTGAGAAACGTGCGGGCTGCTGTTGCCTGGGCGCTCTCTTCTTTGCAAAAGAGTCTGCAGTTCCACGCTTTGAACCGTGGAAAGGCGCCGGGCTCTGCTAAGATTTCCCCCGGCGCTTCGTTTGCCCTGGGCCAAAGCGAGCCTTCACAATAGCTGAACGCTAACACTGCATACTCGTTCCACTTCCAGAACCGGGCTACGGCGAGGCAGTTCTCCGGGGGAAAACGGCCCTTCGCGAAGGGCAGATCTGCCGAGCTCATTGCGGGAAAGCGAAAGCAAAGGACGCTTTTCGCCCTCTAACCGCTTTCGTCAGAGGAACTGGGGAAGTCACAGTGTTCTTTCTCTCCCTGAGATACACACAATCTGACGTTGCCTCTGAGCTCCGTTGCTGGCAAAGAACTGAAAGTGACATACATTCCTGTGGGGAAACACAGGGCTTTGCTAGGATTTCTCTAGGCAGTGTGTTTTCCCTGGGCCTCACTGTAGCAACACGATCTCGCCAGGGCAACACTGCATGGCACTTCCTCTGCCAGGAGAGAGCTGCTTCTTTGTAGTTTCTGCTGGGAAACCTTGCTTTGGCAAGTGCGAATTGACCGCATTCAGGCAGAAAGAAAAGAGAATAGCAAGAGGCCTTTTCTCCCCGGCTGCTCTGCCAAGCCCTTCCAGCTCAAACTATGTCGTTGCTCCTCTGGAAGGATCCCTGCACCGCGGCGTAGTTTTTCCGAAGAAGCCCTGCGTTTGCAAGAGCAAATGAGGAATTCGTGGCAGGAAAGAGGAAGGAAAGAAAGTTTCTCTCCCTCTGCCTGCTTTGCTCAGAGGACCGGATGAAGTCAGGGAGTTCTCCCTTTCACTGAGAAACGTGCGGGCTGCTGTTGCCTGGGCGCTCTCTTCTTTGCAAAAGAGTCTGCAGTTCCACGCTTTGAACCGTGGAAAGGCGCCGGGCTCTGCTAAGATTTCCCCCGGCGCTTCGTTTGCCCTGGGCCAAAGCGAGCCTTCACAATAGCTGAACGCTAACACTGCATACTCGTTCCACTTCCAGAACCGGGCTACGGCGAGGCAGTTCTCCGGGGGAAAACGGCCCTTCGCGAAGGGCAGATCTGCCGAGCTCATTGCGGGAAAGCGAAAGCAAAGGACGCTTTTCTCCCTCTAACCGCTTTCGTCAGAGGAACGGGGGAAGTCACAGTGTTCTTTCTCTCCCTGAGATACACACAATCTGACGTTGCCTCTGAGCTCCGTTGCTGGCAAAGAACTGAAAGTGACATACATTCCTGTGGGGAAACACAGGGCTTTGCTAGGATTTCTCTAGGCAGTGTGTTTTCCCTGGGCCTCACTGTAGCAACACGATCTCGCCAGGGCAACACTGCATGGCACTTCCTCTGCCAGGAGAGAGCTGCTGCTTTGTAGTTTGTGCTGGGAAACCTTGCTTTGGCAAGCGCGAATTGACCGCATTCAGGCAGAAAGAAAAGAGAATAGCAAGAGGCCTTTTTCCCCGGCTGCTCTGCCAAGCCCTTCCAGCTCAAACTATGTCGTTGCTCCTCTGGAAGGATCCCTGCACCGCGGCGTAGTTTTTCCGAAGAAGCCCTGCGTTTGCAAGAGCAAATGAGGAATTCGTGGCAGGAAAGAGGAGGGAAAGAAAGTTTCTCTCCCTCTGCCTGCTTTGCTCAGAGGACCGGATGAAGTCAGGGAGTTCTCCCTTTCACTGAGAAACGTGCGGGCTGCTGTTGCCTGGGCGCTCTCTTCTTTGCAAAAGAGTCTGCAGTTCCACGCTTTGAACCGTGGAAAGGCGCCGGGCTCTGCTAAGATTTCCCCCGGCGCTTCGTTTGCCCTGGGCCAAAGCGAGCCTTCACAATAGCTGAACGCTAACACTGCATACTCGTTCCACTTCCAGAACCGGGCTACGGCGAGGCAGTTCTCCGGGGGAAAACGGCCCTTCGCGAAGGGCAGATCTGCCGAGCTCATTGCGGGAAAGCGAAAGCAAAGGACGCTTTTCTCCCTCTAACCGCTTTCGTCAGAGGAACGGGGGAAGTCACAGTGTTCTTTCTCTCCCTGAGATACACACAGTCTGACGTTGCCTCTGAGCTCCGTTGCTGGCAAAGAACTGAAAGTGACATACATTCCTGTGGGGAAACACAGGGCTTTGCTAGGATTTCTCTAGGCAGTGTGTTTTCCCTGGGCCTCACTGTAGCAACACTATCTCGCCAGGGCAACACTGCATGGCACTTCCTCTGCCAGGAGAGAGCTGCTGCTTTGTAGTTTGTGCTGGGAAACCTTGCTTTGGCAAGTGCGAATTGACCGCATTCAGGCAGAAAGAAAAGAGAATAGCAAGAGGCCTTTTCTCCCCGGCTGCTCTGCCAAGCCCTTCCAGCTCAAACTATGTCGTTGCTCCTCTGGAAGGATCCCTGCACCGCGGCGTAGTTTTTCCGAAGAAGCCCTGCGTTTGCAAGAGCAAATGAGGAATTCGTGGCAGGAAAGAGGAGGGAAAGAAAGTTTCTCTCCCTCTGCCTGCTTTGCTCAGAGGACTTGATGAAGTCAGGGAGATCTCCCTTTCACTGAGAAACGTGCGGGTTGCTGTTGCCTGGGCGCTCTCTTCTCTGCAAAAGAGTCTGCAATTCCACGCTTTGAACCGTGGAAAGGCGCCGGGCTCTGCTAAGATTTCCCCCGGCGCTTCGTTTACCCTGGGCCAAAGCGAGCCTTCACAATAGCTGAACGCTAACACTGCATACTCGTTCCACTTCCAGAACCGGGCTACGGCGAGCAGTTCTCCGGGGAAAACGGCCCTTCGCGAAGGGCAGATCTGCCGAGCTCATTGCGGGAAAGCGAAAGCAAAGGACGCTTTTCTCCCTCTAACCGCTTTCGTCAGAGGAACGGGGGAAGTCACAGTGTTCTTTCTCTCCCTGAGATACACACAGTCTGACGTTGCCTCTGAGCTCCGTTGCTGGCAAAGAACTGAAAGTGACATACATTCCTGTGGGGAAACACAGGGCTTTGCTAGGATTTCTCTAGGCAGTGTGTTTTCCCTGGGCCTCACTGTAGCAACACTATCTCGCCAGGGCAACACTGCATGGCACTTCCTCTGCCAGGAGAGAGCTGCTGCTTTGTAGTTTGTGCTGGGAAACCTTGCTTTGGCAAGTGCGAATTGACCGCATTCAGGCAGAAAGAAAAGAGAATAGCAAGAGGCCTTTTCTCCCCGGCTGCTCTGCCAAGCCCTTCCAGCTCAAACTATGTCGTTGCTCCTCTGGAAGGATCCCTGCACCGCGGCGTAGTTTTTCCGAAGAAGCCCTGCGTTTGCACGAGCAGATGAGGAATTCGTGGCAGGAAAGAGGAAGGAAAGAAAGTTTCTCTCCCTCTGCCTGCTTTGCTCAGAGGACCGGATGAAGTCAGGGAGTTCTCCCTTTCACTGAGAAACGTGCGGGCTGCTGTTGCCTGGGCGCTCTCTTCTTTGCAAAAGAGTCTGCAGTTCCACGCTTTGAACCGTGGAAAGGCGCCGGGCTCTGCTAAGATTTCCCCCGGCGCTTCGTTTGCCCTGGGCCAAAGCGAGCCTTCACAATAGCTGAACGCTAACACTGCATACTCGTTCCACTTCCAGAACCGGGCTACGGCGAGGCAGTTCTCCGGGGGAAAACGGCCCTTCGCGAAGGGCAGATCTGCCGAGCTCATTGCGGGAAAGCGAAAGCAAAGGACGCTTTTCGCCCTCTAACCGCTTTCGTCAGAGGAACTGGGGAAGTCACAGTGTTCTTTCTCTCCCTGAGATACACACAATCTGACGTTGCCTCTGAGCTCCGTTGCTGGCAAAGAACTGAAAGTGACATACATTCCTGTGGGGAAACACAGGGCTTTGCTAGGATTTCTCTAGGCAGTGTGTTTTCCCTGGGCCTCACTGTAGCAACACGATCTCGCCAGGGCAACACTGCATGGCACTTCCTCTGCCAGGAGAGAGCTGCTTCTTTGTAGTTTCTGCTGGGAAACCTTGCTTTGGCAAGTGCGAATTGACCGCATTCAGGCAGAAAGAAAAGAGAATAGCAAGAGGCCTTTTCTCCCCGGCTGCTCTGCCAAGCCCTTCCAGCTCAAACTATGTCGTTGCTCCTCTGGAAGGATCCCTGCACCGCGGCGTAGTTTTTCCGAAGAAGCCCTGCGTTTGCAAGAGCAAATGAGGAATTCGTGGCAGGAAAGAGGAAGGAAAGAAAGTTTCTCTCCCTCTGCCTGCTTTGCTCAGAGGACCGGATGAAGTCAGGGAGTTCTCCCTTTCACTGAGAAACGTGCGGGCTGCTGTTGCCTGGGCGCTCTCTTCTTTGCAAAAGAGTCTGCAGTTCCACGCTTTGAACCGTGGAAAGGCGCCGGGCTCTGCTAAGATTTCCCCCGGCGCTTCGTTTGCCCTGGGCCAAAGCGAGCCTTCACAATAGCTGAACGCTAACACTGCATACTCGTTCCACTTCCAGAACCGGGCTACGGCGAGGCAGTTCTCCGGGGGAAAACGGCCCTTCGCGAAGGGCAGATCTGCCGAGCTCATTGCGGGAAAGCGAAAGCAAAGGACGCTTTTCTCCCTCTAACCGCTTTCGTCAGAGGAACGGGGGAAGTCACAGTGTTCTTTCTCTCCCTGAGATACACACAGTCTGACGTTGCCTCTGAGCTCCGTTGCTGGCAAAGAACTGAAAGTGACATACATTCCTGTGGGGAAACACAGGGCTTTGCTAGGATTTCTCTAGGCAGTGTGTTTTCCCTGGGCCTCACTGTAGCAACACGATCTCGCCAGGGCAACACTGCATGGCACTTCCTCTGCCAGGAGAGAGCTGCTTCTTTGTAGTTTCTGCTGGGAAACCTTGCTTTGGCAAGTGCGAATTGACCGCATTCAGGCAGAAAGAAAAGAGAATAGCAAGAGGCCTTTTCTCCCCGGCTGCTCTGCCAAGCCCTTCCAGCTCAAACTATGTCGTTGCTCCTCTGGAAGGATCCCTGCACCGCGGCGTAGTTTTTCCGAAGAAGCCCTGCGTTTGCACGAGCAAATGAGGAATTCGTGGCAGGAAAGAGGAAGGAAAGGAAGTTTCTCTCCCTCAGCCTGCTTTGCTCAGAGGACCGGATGAAGTCAGGGAGTTCTCCCTTTCACTGAGAAACGTGCGGGCTGCTGTTGCCTGGGCGCTCTCTTCTTTGCAAAAGAGTCTGCAGTTCCACGCTTTGAACCGTGGAAAGGCGCCGGGCTCTGCTAAGATTTCCCCCGGCGCTTCGTTTGCCCTGGGCCAAAGCGAGCCTTCACAATAGCTGAACGCTAACACTGCATACTCGTTCCACTTCCAGAACCGGGCTACGGCGAGGCAGTTCTCCGGGGGAAAACGGCCCTTTGCGAAGGGCAGATCTGCCGAGCTCATTGCGGGAAAGCGAAAGCAAAGGACGCTTTTCGCCCTCTAACCGCTTTCGTCAGAGGAACTGGGGAAGTCACAGTGTTCTTTCTCTCCCTGAGATACACACAATCTGACGTTGCCTCTGAGCTCCGTTGCTGGCAAAGAACTGAAAGTGACATACATTCCTGTGGGGAAACACAGGGCTTTGCTAGGATTTCTCTAGGCAGTGTGTTTTCCCTGGGCCTCACTGTAGCAACACGATCTCGCCAGGGCAGAACTGCATGGGATTTCCTCTGCCAGGAGAGAGCTGCTGCTTTGTAGTTTGTGCTGGGAAACCTTGCTTTGGCAAGTGCGAATTGACCGCATTCAGGCAGAAAGAAAAGAGAATAGCAAGAGGCCTTTTCTCCCCGGCTGCTCTGCCAAGCCCTTCCAGCTCAAACTATGTCGTTGCTCCTCTGGAAGGATCCCTGCACCGCGGCGTAGTTTTTCCGAAGAAGCCCTGCGTTTGCACGAGCAAATGAGGAATTCGTGGAAGGAAAGAGGAAGGAAAGAAAGTTTCTCTCCCTCTGCCTGCTTTGCTCAGAGGACCGGATGAAGTCAGGGAGTTCTCCCTTTCACTGAGAAACGTGCGGGCTGCTGTTGCCTGGGCGCTCTCTTCTTTGCAAAAGAGTCTGCAGTTCCACGCTTTGAACCGTGGAAAGGCGCCGGGCTCTGCTAAGATTTCCCCCGGCGCTTCGTTTGCCCTGGGCCAAAGCGAGCCTTCACAATAGCTGAACGCTAACACTGCATACTCGTTCCACTTCCAGAACCGGGCTACGGCGAGGCAGTTCTCCGGGGGAAAACGGCCCTTCGCGAAGGGCAGATCTGCCGAGCTCATTGCGGGAAAGCGAAAGCAAAGGACGCTTTTCGCCCTCTAACCGCTTTCGTCAGAGGAACTGGGGAAGTCACAGTGTTCTTTCTCTCCCTGAGATACACACAATCTGACGTTGCCTCTGAGCTCCGTTGCTGGCAAAGAACTGAAAGTGACATACATTCCTGTGGGGAAACACAGGGCTTTGCTAGGATTTCTCTAGGCAGTGTGTTTTCCCTGGGCCTCACTGTAGCAACACGATCTCGCCAGGGCAACACTGCATGGCACTTCCTCTGCCAGGAGAGAGCTGCTTCTTTGTAGTTTCTGCTGGGAAACCTTGCTTTGGCAAGTGCGAATTGACCGCATTCAGGCAGAAAGAAAAGAGAATAGCAAGAGGCCTTTTCTCCCCGGCTGCTCTGCCAAGCCCTTCCAGCTCAAACTATGTCGTTGCTCCTCTGGAAGGATCCCTGCACCGCGGCGTAGTTTTTCCGAAGAAGCCCTGCGTTTGCAAGAGCAAATGAGGAATTCGTGGCAGGAAAGAGGAAGGAAAGAAAGTTTCTCTCCCTCTGCCTGCTTTGCTCAGAGGACCGGATGAAGTCAGGGAGTTCTCCCTTTCACTGAGAAACGTGCGGGCTGCTGTTGCCTGGGCGCTCTCTTCTTTGCAAAAGAGTCTGCAGTTCCACGCTTTGAACCGTGGAAAGGCGCCGGGCTCTGCTAAGATTTCCCCCGGCGCTTCGTTTGCCCTGGGCCAAAGCGAGCCTTCACAATAGCTGAACGCTAACACTGCATACTCGTTCCACTTCCAGAACCGGGCTACGGCGAGGCAGTTCTCCGGGGGAAAACGGCCCTTCGCGAAGGGCAGATCTGCCGAGCTCATTGCGGGAAAGCGAAAGCAAAGGACGCTTTTCTCCCTCTAACCGCTTTCGTCAGAGGAACGGGGGAAGTCACAGTGTTCTTTCTCTCCCTGAGATACACACAATCTGACGTTGCCTCTGAGCTCCGTTGCTGGCAAAGAACTGAAAGTGACATACATTCCTGTGGGGAAACACAGGGCTTTGCTAGGATTTCTCTAGGCAGTGTGTTTTCCCTGGGCCTCACTGTAGCAACACGATCTCGCCAGGGCAACACTGCATGGCACTTCCTCTGCCAGGAGAGAGCTGCTGCTTTGTAGTTTGTGCTGGGAAACCTTGCTTTGGCAAGCGCGAATTGACCGCATTCAGGCAGAAAGAAAAGAGAATAGCAAGAGGCCTTTTCTCCCCGGCTGCTCTGCCAAGCCCTTCCAGCTCAAACTATGTCGTTGCTCCTCTGGAAGGATCCCTGCACCGCGGCGTAGTTTTTCCGAAGAAGCCCTGCGTTTGCAAGAGCAAATGAGGAATTCGTGGCAGGAAAGAGGAGGGAAAGAAAGTTTCTCTCCCTCTGCCTGCTTTGCTCAGAGGACTTGATGAAGTCAGGGAGTTCTCCCTTTCACTGAGAAACGTGCGGGCTGCTGTTGCCTGGGCGCTCTCTTCTCTGCAAAAGAGTCTGCAATTCCACGCTTTGAACCGTGGAAAGGCGCCGGGCACTGCTAAGATTTCCCCCGGCGCTTCGTTTACCCTGGGCCAAAGCGAGCCTTCACAATAGCTGAACGCTAACACTGCATACTCGTTCCACTTCCAGAACCGGGCTACGGCGAGCAGTTCTCCGGGGAAAACGGCCCTTCGCGAAGGGCAGATCTGCCGAGCTCATTGCGGGAAAGCGAAAGCAAAGGACGCTTTTCTCCCTCTAACCGCTTTCGTCAGAGGAACGGGGGAAGTCACAGTGTTCTTTCTCTCCCTGAGATACACACAGTCTGACGTTGCCTCTGAGCTCCGTTGCTGGCAAAGAACTGAAAGTGACATACATTCCTGTGGGGAAACACAGGGCTTTGCTAGGATTTCTCTAGGCAGTGTGTTTTCCCTGGGCCTCACTGTAGCAACACGATCTCGCCAGGGCAACACTGCATGGCACTTCCTCTGCCAGGAGAGAGCTGCTTCTTTGTAGTTTCTGCTGGGAAACCTTGCTTTGGCAAGTGCGAATTGACCGCATTCAGGCAGAAAGAAAAGAGAATAGCAAGAGGCCTTTTCTCCCCGGCTGCTCTGCCAAGCCCTTCCAGCTCAAACTATGTCGTTGCTCCTCTGGAAGGATCCCTGCACCGCGGCGTAGTTTTTCCGAAGAAGCCCTGCGTTTGCACGAGCAAATGAGGAATTCGTGGCAGGAAAGAGGAAGGAAAGGAAGTTTCTCTCCCTCAGCCTGCTTTGCTCAGAGGACCGGATGAAGTCAGGGAGTTCTCCCTTTCACTGAGAAACGTGCGGGCTGCTGTTGCCTGGGCGCTCTCTTCTTTGCAAAAGAGTCTGCAGTTCCACGCTTTGAACCGTGGAAAGGCGCCGGGCTCTGCTAAGATTTCCCCCGGCGCTTCGTTTGCCCTGGGCCAAAGCGAGCCTTCACAATAGCTGAACGCTAACACTGCATACTCGTTCCACTTCCAGAACCGGGCTACGGCGAGGCAGTTCTCCGGGGGAAAACGGCCCTTTGCGAAGGGCAGATCTGCCGAGCTCATTGCGGGAAAGCGAAAGCAAAGGACGCTTTTCGCCCTCTAACCGCTTTCGTCAGAGGAACTGGGGAAGTCACAGTGTTCTTTCTCTCCCTGAGATACACACAATCTGACGTTGCCTCTGAGCTCCGTTGCTGGCAAAGAACTGAAAGTGACATACATTCCTGTGGGGAAACACAGGGCTTTGCTAGGATTTCTCTAGGCAGTGTGTTTTCCCTGGGCCTCACTGTAGCAACACGATCTCGCCAGGGCAGAACTGCATGGGATTTCCTCTGCCAGGAGAGAGCTGCTGCTTTGTAGTTTGTGCTGGGAAACCTTGCTTTGGCAAGTGCGAATTGACCGCATTCAGGCAGAAAGAAAAGAGAATAGCAAGAGGCCTTTTCTCCCCGGCTGCTCTGCCAAGCCCTTCCAGCTCAAACTATGTCGTTGCTCCTCTGGAAGGATCCCTGCACCGCGGCGTAGTTTTTCCGAAGAAGCCCTGCGTTTGCACGAGCAAATGAGGAATTCGTGGAAGGAAAGAGGAAGGAAAGAAAGTTTCTCTCCCTCTGCCTGCTTTGCTCAGAGGACCGGATGAAGTCAGGGAGTTCTCCCTTTCACTGAGAAACGTGCGGGCTGCTGTTTCCTGGGCGCTCTCTTCTTTGCAAAAGAGTCTGCAGTTCCACGCTTTGAACCGTGGAAAGGCGCCGGGCTCTGCTAAGATTTCCCCCGGCGCTTCGTTTGCCCTGGGCCAAAGCGAGCCTTCACAATAGCTGAACGCTAACACTGCATACTCGTTCCACTTCCAGAACCGGGCTACGGCGAGGCAGTTCTCTGGGGGAAAACGGCCCTTCGCGAAGGGCAGATCTGCCGAGCTCATTGCGGGAAAGCGAAAGCAAAGGACGCTTTTCTCCCTCTAACCGCTTTCGTCAGAGGAACGGGGGAAGTCACAGTGTTCTTTCTCTCCCTGAGATACACACAGTCTGACGTTGCCTCTGAGCTCCGTTGCTGGCAAAGAACTGAAAGTGACATACATTCCTGTGGGGAAACACAGGGCTTTGCTAGGATTTCTCTAGGCAGTGTGTTTTCCCTGGGCCTCACTGTAGCAACACTATCTCGCCAGGGCAACACTGCATGGCACTTCCTCTGCCAGGAGAGAGCTGCTGCTTTGTAGTTTGTGCTGGGAAACCTTGCTTTGGCAAGTGCGAATTGACCGCATTCAGGCAGAAAGAAAAGAGAATAGCAAGAGGCCTTTTCTCCCCGGCTGCTCTGCCAAGCCCTTCCAGCTCAAACTATGTCGTTGCTCCTCTGGAAGGATCCCTGCACCGCGGCGTAGTTTTTCCGAAGAAGCCCTGCGTTTGCAAGAGCAAATGAGGAATTCGTGGCAGGAAAGAGGAAGGAAAGAAAGTTTCTCTCCCTCTGCCTGCTTTGCTCAGAGGACCGGATGAAGTCAGGGAGTTCTCCCTTTCACTGAGAAACGTGCGGGCTGCTGTTGCCTGGGCGCTCTCTTCTTTGCAAAAGAGTCTGCAGTTCCACGCTTTGAACCGTGGAAAGGCGCCGGGCTCTGCTAAGATTTCCCCCGGCGCTTCGTTTGCCCTGGGCCAAAGCGAGCCTTCACAATAGCTGAACGCTAACACTGCATACTCGTTCCACTTCCAGAACCGGGCTACGGCGAGGCAGTTCTCCGGGGGAAAACGGCCCTTCGCGAAGGGCAGATCTGCCGAGCTCATTGCGGGAAAGCGAAAGCAAAGGACGCTTTTCTCCCTCTAACCGCTTTCGTCAGAGGAACGGGGGAAGTCACAGTGTTCTTTCTCTCCCTGAGATACACACAATCTGACGTTGCCTCTGAGCTCCGTTGCTGGCAAAGAACTGAAAGTGACATACATTCCTGTGGGGAAACACAGGGCTTTGCTAGGATTTCTCTAGGCAGTGTGTTTTCCCTGGGCCTCACTGTAGTAACACGATCTCGCCAGGGCAACACTGCATGGCACTTCCTCTGCCAGGAGAGAGCTGCTGCTTTGTAGTTTGTGCTGGGAAACCTTGCTTTGGCAAGTGCGAATTGACCGCATTCAGGCAGAAAGAAAAGAGAATAGCAAGAGGCCTTTTCTCCCCGGCTGCTCTGCCAAGCCCTTCCAGCTCAAACTATGTCGTTGCTCCTCTGGAAGGATCCCTGCACCGCGGCGTAGTTTTTCCGAAGAAGCCCTGCGTTTGCACGAGCAAATGAGGAATTCGTGGCAGGAAAGAGGAAGGAAAGAAAGTTTCTCTCCCTCTGCCTGCTTTGCTCAGAGGAGCGGATGAAGTCAGGGAGTTCTCCCTTTCACTGAGAAACGTGCGGGCTGCTGTTGCCTGGGCGCTCTCTTCTTTGCAAAAGAGTCTGCAGTTCCACGCTTTGAACCGTGGAAAGGCGCCGGGCTCTGCTAAGATTTCCCCCGGCGCTTCGTTTGCCCTGGGCCAAAGCGAGCCTTCACAATAGCTGAACGCTAACACTGCATACTCGTTCCACTTCCAGAACCGGGCTACGGCGAGGCAGTTCTCCGGGGGAAAACGGCCCTTCGCGAAGGGCAGATCTGCCGAGCTCATTGCGGGAAAGCGAAAGCAAAGGACGCTTTTCGCCCTCTAACCGCTTTCGTCAGAGGAACGGAGGAAGTCACAGTGTTCTTTCTCTCCCTGAGATACACACAATCTGACGTTGCCTCTGAGCTCCGTTGCTGGCAAAGAACTGAAAGTGACATACATTCCTGTGGGGAAACACAGGGCTTTGCTAGGATTTCTCTAGGCAGTGTGTTTTCCCTGGGCCTCACTGTAGCAACACGATCTCGCCAGGGCAACACTGCATGGCACTTCCTCTGCCAGGAGAGAGCTGCTGCTTTGTAGTTTGTGCTGGGAAACCTTGCTTTGGCAAGCGCGAATTGACCGCATTCAGGCAGAAAGAAAAGAGAATAGCAAGAGGCCTTTTCTCCCCGGCTGCTCTGCCAAGCCCTTCCAGCTCAAACTATGTCGTTGCTCCTCTGGAAGGATCCCTGCACCGCGGCGTAGTTTTTCCGAAGAAGCCCTGCGTTTGCAAGAGCAAATGAGGAATTCGTGGCAGGAAAGACGAGGGAAAGAAAGTTTCTCTCCCTCTGCCTGCTTTGCTCAGAGGACTTGATGAAGTCAGGGAGTTCTCCCTTTCACTGAGAAACGTGCGGGCTGCTGTTGCCTGGGCGCTCTCTTCTTTGCAAAAGAGTCTGCAATTCCACGCTTTGAACCGTGGAAAGGCGCCGGGCTCTGCTAAGATTTCCCCCGGCGCTTCGTTTACCCTGGGCCAAAGCGAGCCTTCACAATAGCTGAACGCTAACACTGCATACTCGTTCCACTTCCAGAACCGGGCTACGGCGAGCAGTTCTCCGGGGAAAACGGCCCTTCGCGAAGGGCAGATCTGCCGAGCTCATTGCGGGAAAGCGAAAGCAAAGGACGCTTTTCGCCCTCTAACCGCTTTCGTCAGAGGAACGGGGGAAGTCACAGTGTTCTTTCTCTCCCTGAGATACACACAGTCTGACGTTGCCTCTGAGCTCCGTTGCTGGCAAAGAACTGAAAGTGACATACATTCCTGTGGGGAAACACAGGGCTTTGCTAGGATTTCTCTAGGCAGTGTGTTTTCCCTGGGCCTCACTGTAGCAACACTATCTCGCCAGGGCAACACTGCATGGCACTTCCTCTGCCAGGAGAGAGCTGCTGCTTTGTAGTTTGTGCTGGGAAACCTTGCTTTGGCAAGTGCGAATTGACCGCATTCAGGCAGAAAGAAAAGAGAATAGCAAGAGGCCTTTTCTCCCCGGCTGCTCTGCCAAGCCCTTCCAGCTCAAACTATGTCGTTGCTCCTCTGGAAGGATCCCTGCACCGCGGCGTAGTTTTTCCGAAGAAGCCCTGCGTTTGCACGAGCAGATGAGGAATTCGTGGCAGGAAAGAGGAAGGAAAGAAAGTTTCTCTCCCTCTGCCTGCTTTGCTCAGAGGACCGGATGAAGTCAGGGAGTTCTCCCTTTCACTGAGAAACGTGCGGGCTGCTGTTGCCTGGGCGCTCTCTTCTTTGCAAAAGAGTCTGCAGTTCCACGCTTTGAACCGTGGAAAGGCGCCGGGCTCTGCTAAGATTTCCCCCGGCGCTTCGTTTGCCCTGGGCCAAAGCGAGCCTTCACAATAGCTGAACGCTAACACTGCATACTCGTTCCACTTCCAGAACCGGGCTACGGCGAGGCAGTTCTCCGGGGGAAAACGGCCCTTCGCGAAGGGCAGATCTGCCGAGCTCATTGCGGGAAAGCGAAAGCAAAGGACGCTTTTCGCCCTCTAACCGCTTTCGTCAGAGGAACTGGGGAAGTCACAGTGTTCTTTCTCTCCCTGAGATACACACAATCTGACGTTGCCTCTGAGCTCCGTTGCTGGCAAAGAACTGAAAGTGACATACATTCCTGTGGGGAAACACAGGGCTTTGCTAGGATTTCTCTAGGCAGTGTGTTTTCCCTGGGCCTCACTGTAGCAACACTATCTCGCCAGGGCAACACTGCATGGCACTTCCTCTGCCAGGAGAGAGCTGCTGCTTTGTAGTTTCTGCTGGGAAACCTTGCTTTGGCAAGTGCGAATTGACCGCATTCAGGCAGAAAGAAAAGAGAATAGCAAGAGGCCTTTTCTCCCCGGCTGCTCTGCCAAGCCCTTCCAGCTCAAACTATGTCGTTGCTCCTCTGGAAGGATCCCTGCACCGCGGCGTAGTTTTTCCGAAGAAGCCCTGCGTTTGCAAGAGCAAATGAGGAATTCGTGGCAGGAAAGAGGAAGGAAAGAAAGTTTCTCTCCCTCTGCCTGCTTTGCTCAGAGGACCGGATGAAGTCAGGGAGTTCTCCCTTTCACTGAGAAACGTGCGGGCTGCTGTTGCCTGGGCGCTCTCTTCTTTGCAAAAGAGTCTGCAGTTCCACGCTTTGAACCGTGGAAAGGCGCCGGGCTCTGCTAAGATTTCCCCCGGCGCTTCGTTTGCCCTGGGCCAAAGCGAGCCTTCACAATAGCTGAACGCTAACACTGCATACTCGTTCCACTTCCAGAACCGGGCTACGGCGAGGCAGTTCTCCGGGGGAAAACGGCCCTTCGCGAAGGGCAGATCTGCCGAGCTCATTGCGGGAAAGCGAAAGCAAAGGACGCTTTTCTCCCTCTAACCGCTTTCGTCAGAGGAACGGGGGAAGTCACAGTGTTCTTTCTCTCCCTGAGATACACACAATCTGACGTTGCCTCTGAGCTCCGTTGCTGGCAAAGAACTGAAAGTGACATACATTCCTGTGGGGAAACACAGGGCTTTGCTAGGATTTCTCTAGGCAGTGTGTTTTCCCTGGGCCTCACTGTAGTAACACGATCTCGCCAGGGCAACACTGCATGGCACTTCCTCTGCCAGGAGAGAGCTGCTTCTTTGTAGTTTGTGCTGGGAAACCTTGCTTTGGCAAGTGCGAATTGACCGCATTCAGGCAGAAAGAAAAGAGAATAGCAAGAGGCCTTTTCTCCCCGGCTGCTCTGCCAAGCCCTTCCAGCTCAAACTATGTCGTTGCTCCTCTGGAAGGATCCCTGCACCGCGGCGTAGTTTTTCCGAAGAAGCCCTGCGTTTGCACGAGCAAATGAGGAATTCGTGGCAGGAAAGAGGAAGGAAAGAAAGTTTCTCTCCCTCTGCCTGCTTTGCTCAGAGGAGCGGATGAAGTCAGGGAGTTCTCCCTTTCACTGAGAAACGTGCGGGCTGCTGTTGCCTGGGCGCTCTCTTCTTTGCAAAAGAGTCTGCAGTTCCACGCTTTGAACCGTGGAAAGGCGCCGGGCTCTGCTAAGATTTCCCCCGGCGCTTCGTTTGCCCTGGGCCAAAGCGAGCCTTCACAATAGCTGAACGCTAACACTGCATACTCGTTCCACTTCCAGAACCGGGCTACGGCGAGGCAGTTCTCCGGGGGAAAACGGCCCTTCGCGAAGGGCAGATCTGCCGAGCTCATTGCGGGAAAGCGAAAGCAAAGGACGCTTTTCGCCCTCTAACCGCTTTCGTCAGAGGAACGGAGGAAGTCACAGTGTTCTTTCTCTCCCTGAGATACACACAATCTGACGTTGCCTCTGAGCTCCGTTGCTGGCAAAGAACTGAAAGTGACATACATTCCTGTGGGGAAACACAGGGCTTTGCTAGGATTTCTCTAGGCAGTGTGTTTTCCCTGGGCCTCACTGTAGCAACACGATCTCGCCAGGGCAACACTGCATGGCACTTCCTCTGCCAGGAGAGAGCTGCTGCTTTGTAGTTTGTGCTGGGAAACCTTGCTTTGGCAAGCGCGAATTGACCGCATTCAGGCAGAAAGAAAAGAGAATAGCAAGAGGCCTTTTCTCCCCGGCTGCTCTGCCAAGCCCTTCCAGCTCAAACTATGTCGTTGCTCCTCTGGAAGGATCCCTGCACCGCGGCGTAGTTTTTCCGAAGAAGCCCTGCGTTTGCAAGAGCAAATGAGGAATTCGTGGCAGGAAAGACGAGGGAAAGAAAGTTTCTCTCCCTCTGCCTGCTTTGCTCAGAGGACTTGATGAAGTCAGGGAGTTCTCCCTTTCACTGAGAAACGTGCGGGCTGCTGTTGCCTGGGCGCTCTCTTCTTTGCAAAAGAGTCTGCAATTCCACGCTTTGAACCGTGGAAAGGCGCCGGGCTCTGCTAAGATTTCCCCCGGCGCTTCGTTTACCCTGGGCCAAAGCGAGCCTTCACAATAGCTGAACGCTAACACTGCATACTCGTTCCACTTCCAGAACCGGGCTACGGCGAGCAGTTCTCCGGGGAAAACGGCCCTTCGCGAAGGGCAGATCTGCCGAGCTCATTGCGGGAAAGCGAAAGCAAAGGACGCTTTTCGCCCTCTAACCGCTTTCGTCAGAGGAACGGGGGAAGTCACAGTGTTCTTTCTCTCCCTGAGATACACACAGTCTGACGTTGCCTCTGAGCTCCGTTGCTGGCAAAGAACTGAAAGTGACATACATTCCTGTGGGGAAACACAGGGCTTTGCTAGGATTTCTCTAGGCAGTGTGTTTTCCCTGGGCCTCACTGTAGCAACACTATCTCGCCAGGGCAACACTGCATGGCACTTCCTCTGCCAGGAGAGAGCTGCTGCTTTGTAGTTTGTGCTGGGAAACCTTGCTTTGGCAAGTGCGAATTGACCGCATTCAGGCAGAAAGAAAAGAGAATAGCAAGAGGCCTTTTCTCCCCGGCTGCTCTGCCAAGCCCTTCCAGCTCAAACTATGTCGTTGCTCCTCTGGAAGGATCCCTGCACCGCGGCGTAGTTTTTCCGAAGAAGCCCTGCGTTTGCAAGAGCAAATGAGGAATTCGTGGCAGGAAAGAGGAGGGAAAGAAAGTTTCTCTCCCTCTGCCTGCTTTGCTCAGAGGACTTGATGAAGTCAGGGAGATCTCCCTTTCACTGAGAAACGTGCGGGTTGCTGTTGCCTGGGCGCTCTCTTCTCTGCAAAAGAGTCTGCAATTCCACGCTTTGAACCGTGGAAAGGCGCCGGGCTCTGCTAAGATTTCCCCCGGCGCTTCGTTTACCCTGGGCCAAAGCGAGCCTTCACAATAGCTGAACGCTAACACTGCATACTCGTTCCACTTCCAGAACCGGGCTACGGCGAGCAGTTCTCCGGGGAAAACGGCCCTTCGCGAAGGGCAGATCTGCCGAGCTCATTGCGGGAAAGCGAAAGCAAAGGACGCTTTTCTCCCTCTAACCGCTTTCGTCAGAGGAACGGGGGAAGTCACAGTGTTCTTTCTCTCCCTGAGATACACACAGTCTGACGTTGCCTCTGAGCTCCGTTGCTGGCAAAGAACTGAAAGTGACATACATTCCTGTGGGGAAACACAGGGCTTTGCTAGGATTTCTCTAGGCAGTGTGTTTTCCCTGGGCCTCACTGTAGCAACACTATCTCGCCAGGGCAACACTGCATGGCACTTCCTCTGCCAGGAGAGAGCTGCTGCTTTGTAGTTTGTGCTGGGAAACCTTGCTTTGGCAAGTGCGAATTGACCGCATTCAGGCAGAAAGAAAAGAGAATAGCAAGAGGCCTTTTCTCCCCGGCTGCTCTGCCAAGCCCTTCCAGCTCAAACTATGTCGTTGCTCCTCTGGAAGGATCCCTGCACCGCGGCGTAGTTTTTCCGAAGAAGCCCTGCGTTTGCACGAGCAGATGAGGAATTCGTGGCAGGAAAGAGGAAGGAAAGAAAGTTTCTCTCCCTCTGCCTGCTTTGCTCAGAGGACCGGATGAAGTCAGGGAGTTCTCCCTTTCACTGAGAAACGTGCGGGCTGCTGTTGCCTGGGCGCTCTCTTCTTTGCAAAAGAGTCTGCAGTTCCACGCTTTGAACCGTGGAAAGGCGCCGGGCTCTGCTAAGATTTCCCCCGGCGCTTCGTTTGCCCTGGGCCAAAGCGAGCCTTCACAATAGCTGAACGCTAACACTGCATACTCGTTCCACTTCCAGAACCGGGCTACGGCGAGGCAGTTCTCCGGGGGAAAACGGCCCTTCGCGAAGGGCAGATCTGCCGAGCTCATTGCGGGAAAGCGAAAGCAAAGGACGCTTTTCTCCCTCTAACCGCTTTCGTCAGAGGAACTGGGGAAGTCACAGTGTTCTTTCTCTCCCTGAGATACACACAATCTGACGTTGCCTCTGAGCTCCGTTGCTGGCAAAGAACTGAAAGTGACATACATTCCTGTGGGGAAACACAGGGCTTTGCTAGGATTTCTCTAGGCAGTGTGTTTTCCCTGGGCCTCACTGTAGCAACACGATCTCGCCAGGGCAACACTGCATGGCACTTCCTCTGCCAGGAGAGAGCTGCTTCTTTGTAGTTTCTGCTGGGAAACCTTGCTTTGGCAAGTGCGAATTGACCGCATTCAGGCAGAAAGAAAAGAGAATAGCAAGAGGCCTTTTCTCCCCGGCTGCTCTGCCAAGCCCTTCCAGCTCAAACTATGTCGTTGCTCCTCTGGAAGGATCCCTGCACCGCGGCGTAGTTTTTCCGAAGAAGCCCTGCGTTTGCAAGAGCAAATGAGGAATTCGTGGCAGGAAAGAGGAAGGAAAGAAAGTTTCTCTCCCTCTGCCTGCTTTGCTCAGAGGACCGGATGAAGTCAGGGAGTTCTCCCTTTCACTGAGAAACGTGCGGGCTGCTGTTGCCTGGGCGCTCTCTTCTTTGCAAAAGAGTCTGCAGTTCCACGCTTTGAACCGTGGAAAGGCGCCGGGCTCTGCTAAGATTTCCCCCGGCGCTTCGTTTGCCCTGGGCCAAAGCGAGCCTTCACAATAGCTGAACGCTAACACTGCATACTCGTTCCACTTCCAGAACCGGGCTACGGCGAGGCAGTTCTCCGGGGGAAAACGGCCCTTCGCGAAGGGCAGATCTGCCGAGCTCATTGCGGGAAAGCGAAAGCAAAGGACGCTTTTCTCCCTCTAACCGCTTTCGTCAGAGGAACGGGGGAAGTCACAGTGTTCTTTCTCTCCCTGAGATACACACAATCTGACGTTGCCTCTGAGCTCCGTTGCTGGCAAAGAACTGAAAGTGACATACATTCCTGTGGGGAAACACAGGGCTTTGCTAGGATTTCTCTAGGCAGTGTGTTTTCCCTGGGCCTCACTGTAGCAACACGATCTCGCCAGGGCAACACTGCATGGCACTTCCTCTGCCAGGAGAGAGCTGCTGCTTTGTAGTTTGTGCTGGGAAACCTTGCTTTGGCAAGCGCGAATTGACCGCATTCAGGCAGAAAGAAAAGAGAATAGCAAGAGGCCTTTTCTCCCCGGCTGCTCTGCCAAGCCCTTCCAGCTCAAACTATGTCGTTGCTCCTCTGGAAGGATCCCTGCACCGCGGCGTAGTTTTTCCGAAGAAGCCCTGCGTTTGCAAGAGCAAATGAGGAATTCGTGGCAGGAAAGAGGAGGGAAAGAAAGTTTCTCTCCCTCTGCCTGCTTTGCTCAGAGGACTGGATGAAGTCAGGGAGTTCTCCCTTTCACTGAGAAACGTGCGGGCTGCTGTTGCCTGGGCGCTCTCTTCTCTGCAAAAGAGTCTGCAATTCCACGCTTTGAACCGTGGAAAGGCGCCGGGCACTGCTAAGATTTCCCCCGGCGCTTCGTTTACCCTGGGCCAAAGCGAGCCTTCACAATAGCTGAACGCTAACACTGCATACTCGTTCCACTTCCAGAACCGGGCTACGGCGAGCAGTTCTCCGGGGAAAACGGCCCTTCGCGAAGGGCAGATCTGCCGAGCTCATTGCGGGAAAGCGAAAGCAAAGGACGCTTTTCTCCCTCTAACCGCTTTCGTCAGAGGAACGGGGGAAGTCACAGTGTTCTTTCTCTCCCTGAGATACACACAGTCTGACGTTGCCTCTGAGCTCCGTTGCTGGCAAAGAACTGAAAGTGACATACATTCCTGTGGGGAAACACAGGGCTTTGCTAGGATTTCTCTAGGCAGTGTGTTTTCCCTGGGCCTCACTGTAGCAACACGATCTCGCCAGGGCAACACTGCATGGCACTTCCTCTGCCAGGAGAGAGCTGCTTCTTTGTAGTTTCTGCTGGGAAACCTTGCTTTGGCAAGTGCGAATTGACCGCATTCAGGCAGAAAGAAAAGAGAATAGCAAGAGGCCTTTTCTCCCCGGCTGCTCTGCCAAGCCCTTCCAGCTCAAACTATGTCGTTGCTCCTCTGGAAGGATCCCTGCACCGCGGCGTAGTTTTTCCGAAGAAGCCCTGCGTTTGCACGAGCAAATGAGGAATTCGTGGCAGGAAAGAGGAAGGAAAGGAAGTTTCTCTCCCTCAGCCTGCTTTGCTCAGAGGACCGGATGAAGTCAGGGAGTTCTCCCTTTCACTGAGAAACGTGCGGGCTGCTGTTGCCTGGGCGCTCTCTTCTTTGCAAAAGAGTCTGCAGTTCCACGCTTTGAACCGTGGAAAGGCGCCGGGCTCTGCTAAGATTTCCCCCGGCGCTTCGTTTGCCCTGGGCCAAAGCGAGCCTTCACAATAGCTGAACGCTAACACTGCATACTCGTTCCACTTCCAGAACCGGGCTACGGCGAGGCAGTTCTCCGGGGGAAAACGGCCCTTTGCGAAGGGCAGATCTGCCGAGCTCATTGCGGGAAAGCGAAAGCAAAGGACGCTTTTCGCCCTCTAACCGCTTTCGTCAGAGGAACTGGGGAAGTCACAGTGTTCTTTCTCTCCCTGAGATACACACAATCTGACGTTGCCTCTGAGCTCCGTTGCTGGCAAAGAACTGAAAGTGACATACATTCCTGTGGGGAAACACAGGGCTTTGCTAGGATTTCTCTAGGCAGTGTGTTTTCCCTGGGCCTCACTGTAGCAACACGATCTCGCCAGGGCAGAACTGCATGGGATTTCCTCTGCCAGGAGAGAGCTGCTGCTTTGTAGTTTGTGCTGGGAAACCTTGCTTTGGCAAGTGCGAATTGACCGCATTCAGGCAGAAAGAAAAGAGAATAGCAAGAGGCCTTTTCTCCCCGGCTGCTCTGCCAAGCCCTTCCAGCTCAAACTATGTCGTTGCTCCTCTGGAAGGATCCCTGCACCGCGGCGTAGTTTTTCCGAAGAAGCCCTGCGTTTGCACGAGCAAATGAGGAATTCGTGGAAGGAAAGAGGAAGGAAAGAAAGTTTCTCTCCCTCTGCCTGCTTTGCTCAGAGGACTGGATGAAGTCAGGGAGTTCTCCCTTTCACTGAGAAACGTGCGGGCTGCTGTTGCCTGGGCGCTCTCTTCTTTGCAAAAGAGTCTGCAGTTCCACGCTTTGAACCGTGGAAAGGCGCCGGGCTCTGCTAAGATTTCCCCCGGCGCTTCGTTTGCCCTGGGCCAAAGCGAGCCTTCACAATAGCTGAACGCTAACACTGCATACTCGTTCCACTTCCAGAACCGGGCTACGGCGAGGCAGTTCTCTGGGGGAAAACGGCCCTTCGCGAAGGGCAGATCTGCCGAGCTCATTGCGGGAAAGCGAAAGCAAAGGACGCTTTTCTCCCTCTAACCGCTTTCGTCAGAGGAACGGGGGAAGTCACAGTGTTCTTTCTCTCCCTGAGATACACACAGTCTGACGTTGCCTCTGAGCTCCGTTGCTGGCAAAGAACTGAAAGTGACATACATTCCTGTGGGGAAACACAGGGCTTTGCTAGGATTTCTCTAGGCAGTGTGTTTTCCCTGGGCCTCACTGTAGCAACACTATCTCGCCAGGGCAACACTGCATGGCACTTCCTCTGCCAGGAGAGAGCTGCTGCTTTGTAGTTTGTGCTGGGAAACCTTGCTTTGGCAAGTGCGAATTGACCGCATTCAGGCAGAAAGAAAAGAGAATAGCAAGAGGCCTTTTCTCCCCGGCTGCTCTGCCAAGCCCTTCCAGCTCAAACTATGTCGTTGCTCCTCTGGAAGGATCCCTGCACCGCGGCGTAGTTTTTCCGAAGAAGCCCTGCGTTTGCAAGAGCAAATGAGGAATTCGTGGCAGGAAAGAGGAAGGAAAGAAAGTTTCTCTCCCTCTGCCTGCTTTGCTCAGAGGAGCGGATGAAGTCAGGGAGTTCTCCCTTTCACTGAGAAACGTGCGGGCTGCTGTTGCCTGGGCGCTCTCTTCTTTGCAAAAGAGTCTGCAGTTCCACGCTTTGAACCGTGGAAAGGCGCCGGGCTCTGCTAAGATTTCCCCCGGCGCTTCGTTTGCCCTGGGCCAAAGCGAGCCTTCACAATAGCTGAACGCTAACACTGCATACTCGTTCCACTTCCAGAACCGGGCTACGGCGAGGCAGTTCTCCGGGGGAAAACGGCCCTTCGCGAAGGGCAGATCTGCCGAGCTCATTGCGGGAAAGCGAAAGCAAAGGACGCTTTTCGCCCTCTAACCGCTTTCGTCAGAGGAACGGAGGAAGTCACAGTGTTCTTTCTCTCCCTGAGATACACACAATCTGACGTTGCCTCTGAGCTCCGTTGCTGGCAAAGAACTGAAAGTGACATACATTCCTGTGGGGAAACACAGGGCTTTGCTAGGATTTCTCTAGGCAGTGTGTTTTCCCTGGGCCTCACTGTAGCAACACGATCTCGCCAGGGCAACACTGCATGGCACTTCCTCTGCCAGGAGAGAGCTGCTGCTTTGTAGTTTGTGCTGGGAAACCTTGCTTTGGCAAGCGCGAATTGACCGCATTCAGGCAGAAAGAAAAGAGAATAGCAAGAGGCCTTTTCTCCCCGGCTGCTCTGCCAAGCCCTTCCAGCTCAAACTATGTCGTTGCTCCTCTGGAAGGATCCCTGCACCGCGGCGTAGTTTTTCCGAAGAAGCCCTGCGTTTGCAAGAGCAAATGAGGAATTCGTGGCAGGAAAGACGAGGGAAAGAAAGTTTCTCTCCCTCTGCCTGCTTTGCTCAGAGGACTTGATGAAGTCAGGGAGTTCTCCCTTTCACTGAGAAACGTGCGGGCTGCTGTTGCCTGGGCGCTCTCTTCTTTGCAAAAGAGTCTGCAATTCCACGCTTTGAACCGTGGAAAGGCGCCGGGCTCTGCTAAGATTTCCCCCGGCGCTTCGTTTACCCTGGGCCAAAGCGAGCCTTCACAATAGCTGAACGCTAACACTGCATACTCGTTCCACTTCCAGAACCGGGCTACGGCGAGCAGTTCTCCGGGGAAAACGGCCCTTCGCGAAGGGCAGATCTGCCGAGCTCATTGCGGGAAAGCGAAAGCAAAGGACGCTTTTCTCCCTCTAACCGCTTTCGTCAGAGGAACGGGGGAAGTCACAGTGTTCTTTCTCTCCCTGAGATACACACAGTCTGACGTTGCCTCTGAGCTCCGTTGCTGGCAAAGAACTGAAAGTGACATACATTCCTGTGGGGAAACACAGGGCTTTGCTAGGATTTCTCTAGGCAGTGTGTTTTCCCTGGGCCTCACTGTAGCAACACTATCTCGCCAGGGCAACACTGCATGGCACTTCCTCTGCCAGGAGAGAGCTGCTGCTTTGTAGTTTGTGCTGGGAAACCTTGCTTTGGCAAGCGCGAATTGACCGCATTCAGGCAGAAAGAAAAGAGAATAGCAAGAGGCCTTTTCTCCCCGGCTGCTCTGCCAAGCCCTTCCAGCTCAAACTATGTCGTTGCTCCTCTGGAAGGATCCCTGCACCGCGGCGTAGTTTTTCCGAAGAAGCCCTGCGTTTGCAAGAGCAAATGAGGAATTCGTGGCAGGAAAGAGGAGGGAAAGAAAGTTTCTCTCCCTCTGCCTGCTTTGCTCAGAGGACTTGATGAAGTCAGGGAGTTCTCCCTTTCACTGAGAAACGTGCGGGCTGCTGTTGCCTGGGCGCTCTCTTCTCTGCAAAAGAGTCTGCAATTCCACGCTTTGAACCGTGGAAAGGCGCCGGGCACTGCTAAGATTTCCCCCGGCGCTTCGTTTACCCTGGGCCAAAGCGAGCCTTCACAATAGCTGAACGCTAACACTGCATACTCGTTCCACTTCCAGAACCGGGCTACGGCGAGCAGTTCTCCGGGGAAAACGGCCCTTCGCGAAGGGCAGATCTGCCGAGCTCATTGCGGGAAAGCGAAAGCAAAGGACGCTTTTCTCCCTCTAACCGCTTTCGTCAGAGGAACGGGGGAAGTCACAGTGTTCTTTCTCTCCCTGAGATACACACAGTCTGACGTTGCCTCTGAGCTCCGTTGCTGGCAAAGAACTGAAAGTGACATACATTCCTGTGGGGAAACACAGGGCTTTGCTAGGATTTCTCTAGGCAGTGTGTTTTCCCTGGGCCTCACTGTAGCAACACGATCTCGCCAGGGCAACACTGCATGGCACTTCCTCTGCCAGGAGAGAGCTGCTTCTTTGTAGTTTCTGCTGGGAAACCTTGCTTTGGCAAGTGCGAATTGACCGCATTCAGGCAGAAAGAAAAGAGAATAGCAAGAGGCCTTTTCTCCCCGGCTGCTCTGCCAAGCCCTTCCAGCTCAAACTATGTCGTTGCTCCTCTGGAAGGATCCCTGCACCGCGGCGTAGTTTTTCCGAAGAAGCCCTGCGTTTGCACGAGCAAATGAGGAATTCGTGGCAGGAAAGAGGAAGGAAAGGAAGTTTCTCTCCCTCAGCCTGCTTTGCTCAGAGGACCGGATGAAGTCAGGGAGTTCTCCCTTTCACTGAGAAACGTGCGGGCTGCTGTTGCCTGGGCGCTCTCTTCTTTGCAAAAGAGTCTGCAGTTCCACGCTTTGAACCGTGGAAAGGCGCCGGGCTCTGCTAAGATTTCCCCCGGCGCTTCGTTTGCCCTGGGCCAAAGCGAGCCTTCACAATAGCTGAACGCTAACACTGCATACTCGTTCCACTTCCAGAACCGGGCTACGGCGAGGCAGTTCTCCGGGGGAAAACGGCCCTTTGCGAAGGGCAGATCTGCCGAGCTCATTGCGGGAAAGCGAAAGCAAAGGACGCTTTTCGCCCTCTAACCGCTTTCGTCAGAGGAACTGGGGAAGTCACAGTGTTCTTTCTCTCCCTGAGATACACACAATCTGACGTTGCCTCTGAGCTCCGTTGCTGGCAAAGAACTGAAAGTGACATACATTCCTGTGGGGAAACACAGGGCTTTGCTAGGATTTCTCTAGGCAGTGTGTTTTCCCTGGGCCTCACTGTAGCAACACGATCTCGCCAGGGCAGAACTGCATGGGATTTCCTCTGCCAGGAGAGAGCTGCTGCTTTGTAGTTTGTGCTGGGAAACCTTGCTTTGGCAAGTGCGAATTGACCGCATTCAGGCAGAAAGAAAAGAGAATAGCAAGAGGCCTTTTCTCCCCGGCTGCTCTGCCAAGCCCTTCCAGCTCAAACTATGTCGTTGCTCCTCTGGAAGGATCCCTGCACCGCGGCGTAGTTTTTCCGAAGAAGCCCTGCGTTTGCACGAGCAAATGAGGAATTCGTGGAAGGAAAGAGGAAGGAAAGAAAGTTTCTCTCCCTCTGCCTGCTTTGCTCAGAGGACTGGATGAAGTCAGGGAGTTCTCCCTTTCACTGAGAAACGTGCGGGCTGCTGTTTCCTGGGCGCTCTCTTCTTTGCAAAAGAGTCTGCAGTTCCACGCTTTGAACCGTGGAAAGGCGCCGGGCTCTGCTAAGATTTCCCCCGGCGCTTCGTTTGCCCTGGGCCAAAGCGAGCCTTCACAATAGCTGAACGCTAACACTGCATACTCGTTCCACTTCCAGAACCGGGCTACGGCGAGGCAGTTCTCTGGGGGAAAACGGCCCTTCGCGAAGGGCAGATCTGCCGAGCTCATTGCGGGAAAGCGAAAGCAAAGGACGCTTTTCTCCCTCTAACCGCTTTCGTCAGAGGAACGGGGGAAGTCACAGTGTTCTTTCTCTCCCTGAGATACACACAGTCTGACGTTGCCTCTGAGCTCCGTTGCTGGCAAAGAACTGAAAGTGACATACATTCCTGTGGGGAAACACAGGGCTTTGCTAGGATTTCTCTAGGCAGTGTGTTTTCCCTGGGCCTCACTGTAGCAACACTATCTCGCCAGGGCAACACTGCATGGCACTTCCTCTGCCAGGAGAGAGCTGCTGCTTTGTAGTTTGTGCTGGGAAACCTTGCTTTGGCAAGTGCGAATTGACCGCATTCAGGCAGAAAGAAAAGAGAATAGCAAGAGGCCTTTTCTCCCCGGCTGCTCTGCCAAGCCCTTCCAGCTCAAACTATGTCGTTGCTCCTCTGGAAGGATCCCTGCACCGCGGCGTAGTTTTTCCGAAGAAGCCCTGCGTTTGCAAGAGCAAATGAGGAATTCGTGGCAGGAAAGAGGAAGGAAAGAAAGTTTCTCTCCCTCTGCCTGCTTTGCTCAGAGGAGCGGATGAAGTCAGGGAGTTCTCCCTTTCACTGAGAAACGTGCGGGCTGCTGTTGCCTGGGCGCTCTCTTCTTTGCAAAAGAGTCTGCAGTTCCACGCTTTGAACCGTGGAAAGGCGCCGGGCTCTGCTAAGATTTCCCCCGGCGCTTCGTTTGCCCTGGGCCAAAGCGAGCCTTCACAATAGCTGAACGCTAACACTGCATACTCGTTCCACTTCCAGAACCGGGCTACGGCGAGGCAGTTCTCCGGGGGAAAACGGCCCTTCGCGAAGGGCAGATCTGCCGAGCTCATTGCGGGAAAGCGAAAGCAAAGGACGCTTTTCGCCCTCTAACCGCTTTCGTCAGAGGAACGGAGGAAGTCACAGTGTTCTTTCTCTCCCTGAGATACACACAATCTGACGTTGCCTCTGAGCTCCGTTGCTGGCAAAGAACTGAAAGTGACATACATTCCTGTGGGGAAACACAGGGCTTTGCTAGGATTTCTCTAGGCAGTGTGTTTTCCCTGGGCCTCACTGTAGCAACACGATCTCGCCAGGGCAACACTGCATGGCACTTCCTCTGCCAGGAGAGAGCTGCTGCTTTGTAGTTTGTGCTGGGAAACCTTGCTTTGGCAAGCGCGAATTGACCGCATTCAGGCAGAAAGAAAAGAGAATAGCAAGAGGCCTTTTCTCCCCGGCTGCTCTGCCAAGCCCTTCCAGCTCAAACTATGTCGTTGCTCCTCTGGAAGGATCCCTGCACCGCGGCGTAGTTTTTCCGAAGAAGCCCTGCGTTTGCAAGAGCAAATGAGGAATTCGTGGCAGGAAAGACGAGGGAAAGAAAGTTTCTCTCCCTCTGCCTGCTTTGCTCAGAGGACTTGATGAAGTCAGGGAGTTCTCCCTTTCACTGAGAAACGTGCGGGCTGCTGTTGCCTGGGCGCTCTCTTCTTTGCAAAAGAGTCTGCAATTCCACGCTTTGAACCGTGGAAAGGCGCCGGGCTCTGCTAAGATTTCCCCCGGCGCTTCGTTTACCCTGGGCCAAAGCGAGCCTTCACAATAGCTGAACGCTAACACTGCATACTCGTTCCACTTCCAGAACCGGGCTACGGCGAGCAGTTCTCCGGGGAAAACGGCCCTTCGCGAAGGGCAGATCTGCCGAGCTCATTGCGGGAAAGCGAAAGCAAAGGACGCTTTTCGCCCTCTAACCGCTTTCGTCAGAGGAACGGGGGAAGTCACAGTGTTCTTTCTCTCCCTGAGATACACACAGTCTGACGTTGCCTCTGAGCTCCGTTGCTGGCAAAGAACTGAAAGTGACATACATTCCTGTGGGGAAACACAGGGCTTTGCTAGGATTTCTCTAGGCAGTGTGTTTTCCCTGGGCCTCACTGTAGCAACACTATCTCGCCAGGGCAACACTGCATGGCACTTCCTCTGCCAGGAGAGAGCTGCTGCTTTGTAGTTTGTGCTGGGAAACCTTGCTTTGGCAAGTGCGAATTGACCGCATTCAGGCAGAAAGAAAAGAGAATAGCAAGAGGCCTTTTCTCCCCGGCTGCTCTGCCAAGCCCTTCCAGCTCAAACTATGTCGTTGCTCCTCTGGAAGGATCCCTGCACCGCGGCGTAGTTTTTCCGAAGAAGCCCTGCGTTTGCAAGAGCAAATGAGGAATTCGTGGCAGGAAAGAGGAGGGAAAGAAAGTTTCTCTCCCTCTGCCTGCTTTGCTCAGAGGACTTGATGAAGTCAGGGAGATCTCCCTTTCACTGAGAAACGTGCGGGTTGCTGTTGCCTGGGCGCTCTCTTCTCTGCAAAAGAGTCTGCAATTCCACGCTTTGAACCGTGGAAAGGCGCCGGGCTCTGCTAAGATTTCCCCCGGCGCTTCGTTTACCCTGGGCCAAAGCGAGCCTTCACAATAGCTGAACGCTAACACTGCATACTCGTTCCACTTCCAGAACCGGGCTACGGCGAGCAGTTCTCCGGGGAAAACGGCCCTTCGCGAAGGGCAGATCTGCCGAGCTCATTGCGGGAAAGCGAAAGCAAAGGACGCTTTTCTCCCTCTAACCGCTTTCGTCAGAGGAACGGGGGAAGTCACAGTGTTCTTTCTCTCCCTGAGATACACACAGTCTGACGTTGCCTCTGAGCTCCGTTGCTGGCAAAGAACTGAAAGTGACATACATTCCTGTGGGGAAACACAGGGCTTTGCTAGGATTTCTCTAGGCAGTGTGTTTTCCCTGGGCCTCACTGTAGCAACACTATCTCGCCAGGGCAACACTGCATGGCACTTCCTCTGCCAGGAGAGAGCTGCTGCTTTGTAGTTTGTGCTGGGAAACCTTGCTTTGGCAAGTGCGAATTGACCGCATTCAGGCAGAAAGAAAAGAGAATAGCAAGAGGCCTTTTCTCCCCGGCTGCTCTGCCAAGCCCTTCCAGCTCAAACTATGTCGTTGCTCCTCTGGAAGGATCCCTGCACCGCGGCGTAGTTTTTCCGAAGAAGCCCTGCGTTTGCACGAGCAGATGAGGAATTCGTGGCAGGAAAGAGGAAGGAAAGAAAGTTTCTCTCCCTCTGCCTGCTTTGCTCAGAGGACCGGATGAAGTCAGGGAGTTCTCCCTTTCACTGAGAAACGTGCGGGCTGCTGTTGCCTGGGCGCTCTCTTCTTTGCAAAAGAGTCTGCAGTTCCACGCTTTGAACCGTGGAAAGGCGCCGGGCTCTGCTAAGATTTCCCCCGGCGCTTCGTTTGCCCTGGGCCAAAGCGAGCCTTCACAATAGCTGAACGCTAACACTGCATACTCGTTCCACTTCCAGAACCGGGCTACGGCGAGGCAGTTCTCCGGGGGAAAACGGCCCTTCGCGAAGGGCAGATCTGCCGAGCTCATTGCGGGAAAGCGAAAGCAAAGGACGCTTTTCGCCCTCTAACCGCTTTCGTCAGAGGAACTGGGGAAGTCACAGTGTTCTTTCTCTCCCTGAGATACACACAATCTGACGTTGCCTCTGAGCTCCGTTGCTGGCAAAGAACTGAAAGTGACATACATTCCTGTGGGGAAACACAGGGCTTTGCTAGGATTTCTCTAGGCAGTGTGTTTTCCCTGGGCCTCACTGTAGCAACACTATCTCGCCAGGGCAACACTGCATGGCACTTCCTCTGCCAGGAGAGAGCTGCTGCTTTGTAGTTTCTGCTGGGAAACCTTGCTTTGGCAAGTGCGAATTGACCGCATTCAGGCAGAAAGAAAAGAGAATAGCAAGAGGCCTTTTCTCCCCGGCTGCTCTGCCAAGCCCTTCCAGCTCAAACTATGTCGTTGCTCCTCTGGAAGGATCCCTGCACCGCGGCGTAGTTTTTCCGAAGAAGCCCTGCGTTTGCAAGAGCAAATGAGGAATTCGTGGCAGGAAAGAGGAAGGAAAGAAAGTTTCTCTCCCTCTGCCTGCTTTGCTCAGAGGACCGGATGAAGTCAGGGAGTTCTCCCTTTCACTGAGAAACGTGCGGGCTGCTGTTGCCTGGGCGCTCTCTTCTTTGCAAAAGAGTCTGCAGTTCCACGCTTTGAACCGTGGAAAGGCGCCGGGCTCTGCTAAGATTTCCCCCGGCGCTTCGTTTGCCCTGGGCCAAAGCGAGCCTTCACAATAGCTGAACGCTAACACTGCATACTCGTTCCACTTCCAGAACCGGGCTACGGCGAGGCAGTTCTCCGGGGGAAAACGGCCCTTCGCGAAGGGCAGATCTGCCGAGCTCATTGCGGGAAAGCGAAAGCAAAGGACGCTTTTCTCCCTCTAACCGCTTTCGTCAGAGGAACGGGGGAAGTCACAGTGTTCTTTCTCTCCCTGAGATACACACAATCTGACGTTGCCTCTGAGCTCCGTTGCTGGCAAAGAACTGAAAGTGACATACATTCCTGTGGGGAAACACAGGGCTTTGCTAGGATTTCTCTAGGCAGTGTGTTTTCCCTGGGCCTCACTGTAGTAACACGATCTCGCCAGGGCAACACTGCATGGCACTTCCTCTGCCAGGAGAGAGCTGCTTCTTTGTAGTTTGTGCTGGGAAACCTTGCTTTGGCAAGTGCGAATTGACCGCATTCAGGCAGAAAGAAAAGAGAATAGCAAGAGGCCTTTTCTCCCCGGCTGCTCTGCCAAGCCCTTCCAGCTCAAACTATGTCGTTGCTCCTCTGGAAGGATCCCTGCACCGCGGCGTAGTTTTTCCGAAGAAGCCCTGCGTTTGCACGAGCAAATGAGGAATTCGTGGCAGGAAAGAGGAAGGAAAGAAAGTTTCTCTCCCTCTGCCTGCTTTGCTCAGAGGAGCGGATGAAGTCAGGGAGTTCTCCCTTTCACTGAGAAACGTGCGGGCTGCTGTTGCCTGGGCGCTCTCTTCTTTGCAAAAGAGTCTGCAGTTCCACGCTTTGAACCGTGGAAAGGCGCCGGGCTCTGCTAAGATTTCCCCCGGCGCTTCGTTTGCCCTGGGCCAAAGCGAGCCTTCACAATAGCTGAACGCTAACACTGCATACTCGTTCCACTTCCAGAACCGGGCTACGGCGAGGCAGTTCTCCGGGGGAAAACGGCCCTTCGCGAAGGGCAGATCTGCCGAGCTCATTGCGGGAAAGCGAAAGCAAAGGACGCTTTTCGCCCTCTAACCGCTTTCGTCAGAGGAACGGAGGAAGTCACAGTGTTCTTTCTCTCCCTGAGATACACACAATCTGACGTTGCCTCTGAGCTCCGTTGCTGGCAAAGAACTGAAAGTGACATACATTCCTGTGGGGAAACACAGGGCTTTGCTAGGATTTCTCTAGGCAGTGTGTTTTCCCTGGGCCTCACTGTAGCAACACGATCTCGCCAGGGCAACACTGCATGGCACTTCCTCTGCCAGGAGAGAGCTGCTGCTTTGTAGTTTGTGCTGGGAAACCTTGCTTTGGCAAGCGCGAATTGACCGCATTCAGGCAGAAAGAAAAGAGAATAGCAAGAGGCCTTTTCTCCCCGGCTGCTCTGCCAAGCCCTTCCAGCTCAAACTATGTCGTTGCTCCTCTGGAAGGATCCCTGCACCGCGGCGTAGTTTTTCCGAAGAAGCCCTGCGTTTGCAAGAGCAAATGAGGAATTCGTGGCAGGAAAGACGAGGGAAAGAAAGTTTCTCTCCCTCTGCCTGCTTTGCTCAGAGGACTTGATGAAGTCAGGGAGTTCTCCCTTTCACTGAGAAACGTGCGGGCTGCTGTTGCCTGGGCGCTCTCTTCTTTGCAAAAGAGTCTGCAATTCCACGCTTTGAACCGTGGAAAGGCGCCGGGCTCTGCTAAGATTTCCCCCGGCGCTTCGTTTACCCTGGGCCAAAGCGAGCCTTCACAATAGCTGAACGCTAACACTGCATACTCGTTCCACTTCCAGAACCGGGCTACGGCGAGCAGTTCTCCGGGGAAAACGGCCCTTCGCGAAGGGCAGATCTGCCGAGCTCATTGCGGGAAAGCGAAAGCAAAGGACGCTTTTCGCCCTCTAACCGCTTTCGTCAGAGGAACGGGGGAAGTCACAGTGTTCTTTCTCTCCCTGAGATACACACAGTCTGACGTTGCCTCTGAGCTCCGTTGCTGGCAAAGAACTGAAAGTGACATACATTCCTGTGGGGAAACACAGGGCTTTGCTAGGATTTCTCTAGGCAGTGTGTTTTCCCTGGGCCTCACTGTAGCAACACTATCTCGCCAGGGCAACACTGCATGGCACTTCCTCTGCCAGGAGAGAGCTGCTGCTTTGTAGTTTGTGCTGGGAAACCTTGCTTTGGCAAGTGCGAATTGACCGCATTCAGGCAGAAAGAAAAGAGAATAGCAAGAGGCCTTTTCTCCCCGGCTGCTCTGCCAAGCCCTTCCAGCTCAAACTATGTCGTTGCTCCTCTGGAAGGATCCCTGCACCGCGGCGTAGTTTTTCCGAAGAAGCCCTGCGTTTGCAAGAGCAAATGAGGAATTCGTGGCAGGAAAGAGGAGGGAAAGAAAGTTTCTCTCCCTCTGCCTGCTTTGCTCAGAGGACTTGATGAAGTCAGGGAGATCTCCCTTTCACTGAGAAACGTGCGGGTTGCTGTTGCCTGGGCGCTCTCTTCTCTGCAAAAGAGTCTGCAATTCCACGCTTTGAACCGTGGAAAGGCGCCGGGCTCTGCTAAGATTTCCCCCGGCGCTTCGTTTACCCTGGGCCAAAGCGAGCCTTCACAATAGCTGAACGCTAACACTGCATACTCGTTCCACTTCCAGAACCGGGCTACGGCGAGCAGTTCTCCGGGGAAAACGGCCCTTCGCGAAGGGCAGATCTGCCGAGCTCATTGCGGGAAAGCGAAAGCAAAGGACGCTTTTCTCCCTCTAACCGCTTTCGTCAGAGGAACGGGGGAAGTCACAGTGTTCTTTCTCTCCCTGAGATACACACAGTCTGACGTTGCCTCTGAGCTCCGTTGCTGGCAAAGAACTGAAAGTGACATACATTCCTGTGGGGAAACACAGGGCTTTGCTAGGATTTCTCTAGGCAGTGTGTTTTCCCTGGGCCTCACTGTAGCAACACTATCTCGCCAGGGCAACACTGCATGGCACTTCCTCTGCCAGGAGAGAGCTGCTGCTTTGTAGTTTGTGCTGGGAAACCTTGCTTTGGCAAGTGCGAATTGACCGCATTCAGGCAGAAAGAAAAGAGAATAGCAAGAGGCCTTTTCTCCCCGGCTGCTCTGCCAAGCCCTTCCAGCTCAAACTATGTCGTTGCTCCTCTGGAAGGATCCCTGCACCGCGGCGTAGTTTTTCCGAAGAAGCCCTGCGTTTGCACGAGCAGATGAGGAATTCGTGGCAGGAAAGAGGAAGGAAAGAAAGTTTCTCTCCCTCTGCCTGCTTTGCTCAGAGGACCGGATGAAGTCAGGGAGTTCTCCCTTTCACTGAGAAACGTGCGGGCTGCTGTTGCCTGGGCGCTCTCTTCTTTGCAAAAGAGTCTGCAGTTCCACGCTTTGAACCGTGGAAAGGCGCCGGGCTCTGCTAAGATTTCCCCCGGCGCTTCGTTTGCCCTGGGCCAAAGCGAGCCTTCACAATAGCTGAACGCTAACACTGCATACTCGTTCCACTTCCAGAACCGGGCTACGGCGAGGCAGTTCTCCGGGGGAAAACGGCCCTTCGCGAAGGGCAGATCTGCCGAGCTCATTGCGGGAAAGCGAAAGCAAAGGACGCTTTTCGCCCTCTAACCGCTTTCGTCAGAGGAACTGGGGAAGTCACAGTGTTCTTTCTCTCCCTGAGATACACACAATCTGACGTTGCCTCTGAGCTCCGTTGCTGGCAAAGAACTGAAAGTGACATACATTCCTGTGGGGAAACACAGGGCTTTGCTAGGATTTCTCTAGGCAGTGTGTTTTCCCTGGGCCTCACTGTAGCAACACGATCTCGCCAGGGCAACACTGCATGGCACTTCCTCTGCCAGGAGAGAGCTGCTTCTTTGTAGTTTCTGCTGGGAAACCTTGCTTTGGCAAGTGCGAATTGACCGCATTCAGGCAGAAAGAAAAGAGAATAGCAAGAGGCCTTTTCTCCCCGGCTGCTCTGCCAAGCCCTTCCAGCTCAAACTATGTCGTTGCTCCTCTGGAAGGATCCCTGCACCGCGGCGTAGTTTTTCCGAAGAAGCCCTGCGTTTGCAAGAGCAAATGAGGAATTCGTGGCAGGAAAGAGGAAGGAAAGAAAGTTTCTCTCCCTCTGCCTGCTTTGCTCAGAGGACCGGATGAAGTCAGGGAGTTCTCCCTTTCACTGAGAAACGTGCGGGCTGCTGTTGCCTGGGCGCTCTCTTCTTTGCAAAAGAGTCTGCAGTTCCACGCTTTGAACCGTGGAAAGGCGCCGGGCTCTGCTAAGATTTCCCCCGGCGCTTCGTTTGCCCTGGGCCAAAGCGAGCCTTCACAATAGCTGAACGCTAACACTGCATACTCGTTCCACTTCCAGAACCGGGCTACGGCGAGGCAGTTCTCCGGGGGAAAACGGCCCTTCGCGAAGGGCAGATCTGCCGAGCTCATTGCGGGAAAGCGAAAGCAAAGGACGCTTTTCTCCCTCTAACCGCTTTCGTCAGAGGAACGGGGGAAGTCACAGTGTTCTTTCTCTCCCTGAGATACACACAATCTGACGTTGCCTCTGAGCTCCGTTGCTGGCAAAGAACTGAAAGTGACATACATTCCTGTGGGGAAACACAGGGCTTTGCTAGGATTTCTCTAGGCAGTGTGTTTTCCCTGGGCCTCACTGTAGTAACACGATCTCGCCAGGGCAACACTGCATGGCACTTCCTCTGCCAGGAGAGAGCTGCTTCTTTGTAGTTTGTGCTGGGAAACCTTGCTTTGGCAAGTGCGAATTGACCGCATTCAGGCAGAAAGAAAAGAGAATAGCAAGAGGCCTTTTCTCCCCGGCTGCTCTGCCAAGCCCTTCCAGCTCAAACTATGTCGTTGCTCCTCTGGAAGGATCCCTGCACCGCGGCGTAGTTTTTCCGAAGAAGCCCTGCGTTTGCACGAGCAAATGAGGAATTCGTGGCAGGAAAGAGGAAGGAAAGAAAGTTTCTCTCCCTCTGCCTGCTTTGCTCAGAGGAGCGGATGAAGTCAGGGAGTTCTCCCTTTCACTGAGAAACGTGCGGGCTGCTGTTGCCTGGGCGCTCTCTTCTTTGCAAAAGAGTCTGCAGTTCCACGCTTTGAACCGTGGAAAGGCGCCGGGCTCTGCTAAGATTTCCCCCGGCGCTTCGTTTGCCCTGGGCCAAAGCGAGCCTTCACAATAGCTGAACGCTAACACTGCATACTCGTTCCACTTCCAGAACCGGGCTACGGCGAGGCAGTTCTCCGGGGGAAAACGGCCCTTCGCGAAGGGCAGATCTGCCGAGCTCATTGCGGGAAAGCGAAAGCAAAGGACGCTTTTCGCCCTCTAACCGCTTTCGTCAGAGGAACGGAGGAAGTCACAGTGTTCTTTCTCTCCCTGAGATACACACAATCTGACGTTGCCTCTGAGCTCCGTTGCTGGCAAAGAACTGAAAGTGACATACATTCCTGTGGGGAAACACAGGGCTTTGCTAGGATTTCTCTAGGCAGTGTGTTTTCCCTGGGCCTCACTGTAGCAACACGATCTCGCCAGGGCAACACTGCATGGCACTTCCTCTGCCAGGAGAGAGCTGCTGCTTTGTAGTTTGTGCTGGGAAACCTTGCTTTGGCAAGCGCGAATTGACCGCATTCAGGCAGAAAGAAAAGAGAATAGCAAGAGGCCTTTTCTCCCCGGCTGCTCTGCCAAGCCCTTCCAGCTCAAACTATGTCGTTGCTCCTCTGGAAGGATCCCTGCACCGCGGCGTAGTTTTTCCGAAGAAGCCCTGCGTTTGCAAGAGCAAATGAGGAATTCGTGGCAGGAAAGACGAGGGAAAGAAAGTTTCTCTCCCTCTGCCTGCTTTGCTCAGAGGACTTGATGAAGTCAGGGAGTTCTCCCTTTCACTGAGAAACGTGCGGGCTGCTGTTGCCTGGGCGCTCTCTTCTTTGCAAAAGAGTCTGCAATTCCACGCTTTGAACCGTGGAAAGGCGCCGGGCTCTGCTAAGATTTCCCCCGGCGCTTCGTTTACCCTGGGCCAAAGCGAGCCTTCACAATAGCTGAACGCTAACACTGCATACTCGTTCCACTTCCAGAACCGGGCTACGGCGAGCAGTTCTCCGGGGAAAACGGCCCTTCGCGAAGGGCAGATCTGCCGAGCTCATTGCGGGAAAGCGAAAGCAAAGGACGCTTTTCGCCCTCTAACCGCTTTCGTCAGAGGAACGGGGGAAGTCACAGTGTTCTTTCTCTCCCTGAGATACACACAGTCTGACGTTGCCTCTGAGCTCCGTTGCTGGCAAAGAACTGAAAGTGACATACATTCCTGTGGGGAAACACAGGGCTTTGCTAGGATTTCTCTAGGCAGTGTGTTTTCCCTGGGCCTCACTGTAGCAACACTATCTCGCCAGGGCAACACTGCATGGCACTTCCTCTGCCAGGAGAGAGCTGCTGCTTTGTAGTTTGTGCTGGGAAACCTTGCTTTGGCAAGTGCGAATTGACCGCATTCAGGCAGAAAGAAAAGAGAATAGCAAGAGGCCTTTTCTCCCCGGCTGCTCTGCCAAGCCCTTCCAGCTCAAACTATGTCGTTGCTCCTCTGGAAGGATCCCTGCACCGCGGCGTAGTTTTTCCGAAGAAGCCCTGCGTTTGCAAGAGCAAATGAGGAATTCGTGGCAGGAAAGAGGAGGGAAAGAAAGTTTCTCTCCCTCTGCCTGCTTTGCTCAGAGGACTTGATGAAGTCAGGGAGATCTCCCTTTCACTGAGAAACGTGCGGGTTGCTGTTGCCTGGGCGCTCTCTTCTCTGCAAAAGAGTCTGCAATTCCACGCTTTGAACCGTGGAAAGGCGCCGGGCTCTGCTAAGATTTCCCCCGGCGCTTCGTTTACCCTGGGCCAAAGCGAGCCTTCACAATAGCTGAACGCTAACACTGCATACTCGTTCCACTTCCAGAACCGGGCTACGGCGAGCAGTTCTCCGGGGAAAACGGCCCTTCGCGAAGGGCAGATCTGCCGAGCTCATTGCGGGAAAGCGAAAGCAAAGGACGCTTTTCTCCCTCTAACCGCTTTCGTCAGAGGAACGGGGGAAGTCACAGTGTTCTTTCTCTCCCTGAGATACACACAGTCTGACGTTGCCTCTGAGCTCCGTTGCTGGCAAAGAACTGAAAGTGACATACATTCCTGTGGGGAAACACAGGGCTTTGCTAGGATTTCTCTAGGCAGTGTGTTTTCCCTGGGCCTCACTGTAGCAACACTATCTCGCCAGGGCAACACTGCATGGCACTTCCTCTGCCAGGAGAGAGCTGCTGCTTTGTAGTTTGTGCTGGGAAACCTTGCTTTGGCAAGTGCGAATTGACCGCATTCAGGCAGAAAGAAAAGAGAATAGCAAGAGGCCTTTTCTCCCCGGCTGCTCTGCCAAGCCCTTCCAGCTCAAACTATGTCGTTGCTCCTCTGGAAGGATCCCTGCACCGCGGCGTAGTTTTTCCGAAGAAGCCCTGCGTTTGCACGAGCAGATGAGGAATTCGTGGCAGGAAAGAGGAAGGAAAGAAAGTTTCTCTCCCTCTGCCTGCTTTGCTCAGAGGACCGGATGAAGTCAGGGAGTTCTCCCTTTCACTGAGAAACGTGCGGGCTGCTGTTGCCTGGGCGCTCTCTTCTTTGCAAAAGAGTCTGCAGTTCCACGCTTTGAACCGTGGAAAGGCGCCGGGCTCTGCTAAGATTTCCCCCGGCGCTTCGTTTGCCCTGGGCCAAAGCGAGCCTTCACAATAGCTGAACGCTAACACTGCATACTCGTTCCACTTCCAGAACCGGGCTACGGCGAGGCAGTTCTCCGGGGGAAAACGGCCCTTCGCGAAGGGCAGATCTGCCGAGCTCATTGCGGGAAAGCGAAAGCAAAGGACGCTTTTCGCCCTCTAACCGCTTTCGTCAGAGGAACTGGGGAAGTCACAGTGTTCTTTCTCTCCCTGAGATACACACAATCTGACGTTGCCTCTGAGCTCCGTTGCTGGCAAAGAACTGAAAGTGACATACATTCCTGTGGGGAAACACAGGGCTTTGCTAGGATTTCTCTAGGCAGTGTGTTTTCCCTGGGCCTCACTGTAGCAACACTATCTCGCCAGGGCAACACTGCATGGCACTTCCTCTGCCAGGAGAGAGCTGCTGCTTTGTAGTTTCTGCTGGGAAACCTTGCTTTGGCAAGTGCGAATTGACCGCATTCAGGCAGAAAGAAAAGAGAATAGCAAGAGGCCTTTTCTCCCCGGCTGCTCTGCCAAGCCCTTCCAGCTCAAACTATGTCGTTGCTCCTCTGGAAGGATCCCTGCACCGCGGCGTAGTTTTTCCGAAGAAGCCCTGCGTTTGCAAGAGCAAATGAGGAATTCGTGGCAGGAAAGAGGAAGGAAAGAAAGTTTCTCTCCCTCTGCCTGCTTTGCTCAGAGGACCGGATGAAGTCAGGGAGTTCTCCCTTTCACTGAGAAACGTGCGGGCTGCTGTTGCCTGGGCGCTCTCTTCTTTGCAAAAGAGTCTGCAGTTCCACGCTTTGAACCGTGGAAAGGCGCCGGGCTCTGCTAAGATTTCCCCCGGCGCTTCGTTTGCCCTGGGCCAAAGCGAGCCTTCACAATAGCTGAACGCTAACACTGCATACTCGTTCCACTTCCAGAACCGGGCTACGGCGAGGCAGTTCTCCGGGGGAAAACGGCCCTTCGCGAAGGGCAGATCTGCCGAGCTCATTGCGGGAAAGCGAAAGCAAAGGACGCTTTTCTCCCTCTAACCGCTTTCGTCAGAGGAACGGGGGAAGTCACAGTGTTCTTTCTCTCCCTGAGATACACACAATCTGACGTTGCCTCTGAGCTCCGTTGCTGGCAAAGAACTGAAAGTGACATACATTCCTGTGGGGAAACACAGGGCTTTGCTAGGATTTCTCTAGGCAGTGTGTTTTCCCTGGGCCTCACTGTAGTAACACGATCTCGCCAGGGCAACACTGCATGGCACTTCCTCTGCCAGGAGAGAGCTGCTTCTTTGTAGTTTGTGCTGGGAAACCTTGCTTTGGCAAGTGCGAATTGACCGCATTCAGGCAGAAAGAAAAGAGAATAGCAAGAGGCCTTTTCTCCCCGGCTGCTCTGCCAAGCCCTTCCAGCTCAAACTATGTCGTTGCTCCTCTGGAAGGATCCCTGCACCGCGGCGTAGTTTTTCCGAAGAAGCCCTGCGTTTGCACGAGCAAATGAGGAATTCGTGGCAGGAAAGAGGAAGGAAAGAAAGTTTCTCTCCCTCTGCCTGCTTTGCTCAGAGGAGCGGATGAAGTCAGGGAGTTCTCCCTTTCACTGAGAAACGTGCGGGCTGCTGTTGCCTGGGCGCTCTCTTCTTTGCAAAAGAGTCTGCAGTTCCACGCTTTGAACCGTGGAAAGGCGCCGGGCTCTGCTAAGATTTCCCCCGGCGCTTCGTTTGCCCTGGGCCAAAGCGAGCCTTCACAATAGCTGAACGCTAACACTGCATACTCGTTCCACTTCCAGAACCGGGCTACGGCGAGGCAGTTCTCCGGGGGAAAACGGCCCTTCGCGAAGGGCAGATCTGCCGAGCTCATTGCGGGAAAGCGAAAGCAAAGGACGCTTTTCGCCCTCTAACCGCTTTCGTCAGAGGAACGGAGGAAGTCACAGTGTTCTTTCTCTCCCTGAGATACACACAATCTGACGTTGCCTCTGAGCTCCGTTGCTGGCAAAGAACTGAAAGTGACATACATTCCTGTGGGGAAACACAGGGCTTTGCTAGGATTTCTCTAGGCAGTGTGTTTTCCCTGGGCCTCACTGTAGCAACACGATCTCGCCAGGGCAACACTGCATGGCACTTCCTCTGCCAGGAGAGAGCTGCTGCTTTGTAGTTTGTGCTGGGAAACCTTGCTTTGGCAAGCGCGAATTGACCGCATTCAGGCAGAAAGAAAAGAGAATAGCAAGAGGCCTTTTCTCCCCGGCTGCTCTGCCAAGCCCTTCCAGCTCAAACTATGTCGTTGCTCCTCTGGAAGGATCCCTGCACCGCGGCGTAGTTTTTCCGAAGAAGCCCTGCGTTTGCAAGAGCAAATGAGGAATTCGTGGCAGGAAAGACGAGGGAAAGAAAGTTTCTCTCCCTCTGCCTGCTTTGCTCAGAGGACTTGATGAAGTCAGGGAGTTCTCCCTTTCACTGAGAAACGTGCGGGCTGCTGTTGCCTGGGCGCTCTCTTCTTTGCAAAAGAGTCTGCAATTCCACGCTTTGAACCGTGGAAAGGCGCCGGGCTCTGCTAAGATTTCCCCCGGCGCTTCGTTTACCCTGGGCCAAAGCGAGCCTTCACAATAGCTGAACGCTAACACTGCATACTCGTTCCACTTCCAGAACCGGGCTACGGCGAGCAGTTCTCCGGGGAAAACGGCCCTTCGCGAAGGGCAGATCTGCCGAGCTCATTGCGGGAAAGCGAAAGCAAAGGACGCTTTTCGCCCTCTAACCGCTTTCGTCAGAGGAACGGGGGAAGTCACAGTGTTCTTTCTCTCCCTGAGATACACACAGTCTGACGTTGCCTCTGAGCTCCGTTGCTGGCAAAGAACTGAAAGTGACATACATTCCTGTGGGGAAACACAGGGCTTTGCTAGGATTTCTCTAGGCAGTGTGTTTTCCCTGGGCCTCACTGTAGCAACACTATCTCGCCAGGGCAACACTGCATGGCACTTCCTCTGCCAGGAGAGAGCTGCTGCTTTGTAGTTTGTGCTGGGAAACCTTGCTTTGGCAAGTGCGAATTGACCGCATTCAGGCAGAAAGAAAAGAGAATAGCAAGAGGCCTTTTCTCCCCGGCTGCTCTGCCAAGCCCTTCCAGCTCAAACTATGTCGTTGCTCCTCTGGAAGGATCCCTGCACCGCGGCGTAGTTTTTCCGAAGAAGCCCTGCGTTTGCAAGAGCAAATGAGGAATTCGTGGCAGGAAAGAGGAGGGAAAGAAAGTTTCTCTCCCTCTGCCTGCTTTGCTCAGAGGACTTGATGAAGTCAGGGAGATCTCCCTTTCACTGAGAAACGTGCGGGTTGCTGTTGCCTGGGCGCTCTCTTCTCTGCAAAAGAGTCTGCAATTCCACGCTTTGAACCGTGGAAAGGCGCCGGGCTCTGCTAAGATTTCCCCCGGCGCTTCGTTTACCCTGGGCCAAAGCGAGCCTTCACAATAGCTGAACGCTAACACTGCATACTCGTTCCACTTCCAGAACCGGGCTACGGCGAGCAGTTCTCCGGGGAAAACGGCCCTTCGCGAAGGGCAGATCTGCCGAGCTCATTGCGGGAAAGCGAAAGCAAAGGACGCTTTTCTCCCTCTAACCGCTTTCGTCAGAGGAACGGGGGAAGTCACAGTGTTCTTTCTCTCCCTGAGATACACACAGTCTGACGTTGCCTCTGAGCTCCGTTGCTGGCAAAGAACTGAAAGTGACATACATTCCTGTGGGGAAACACAGGGCTTTGCTAGGATTTCTCTAGGCAGTGTGTTTTCCCTGGGCCTCACTGTAGCAACACTATCTCGCCAGGGCAACACTGCATGGCACTTCCTCTGCCAGGAGAGAGCTGCTGCTTTGTAGTTTGTGCTGGGAAACCTTGCTTTGGCAAGTGCGAATTGACCGCATTCAGGCAGAAAGAAAAGAGAATAGCAAGAGGCCTTTTCTCCCCGGCTGCTCTGCCAAGCCCTTCCAGCTCAAACTATGTCGTTGCTCCTCTGGAAGGATCCCTGCACCGCGGCGTAGTTTTTCCGAAGAAGCCCTGCGTTTGCACGAGCAGATGAGGAATTCGTGGCAGGAAAGAGGAAGGAAAGAAAGTTTCTCTCCCTCTGCCTGCTTTGCTCAGAGGACCGGATGAAGTCAGGGAGTTCTCCCTTTCACTGAGAAACGTGCGGGCTGCTGTTGCCTGGGCGCTCTCTTCTTTGCAAAAGAGTCTGCAGTTCCACGCTTTGAACCGTGGAAAGGCGCCGGGCTCTGCTAAGATTTCCCCCGGCGCTTCGTTTGCCCTGGGCCAAAGCGAGCCTTCACAATAGCTGAACGCTAACACTGCATACTCGTTCCACTTCCAGAACCGGGCTACGGCGAGGCAGTTCTCCGGGGGAAAACGGCCCTTCGCGAAGGGCAGATCTGCCGAGCTCATTGCGGGAAAGCGAAAGCAAAGGACGCTTTTCGCCCTCTAACCGCTTTCGTCAGAGGAACTGGGGAAGTCACAGTGTTCTTTCTCTCCCTGAGATACACACAATCTGACGTTGCCTCTGAGCTCCGTTGCTGGCAAAGAACTGAAAGTGACATACATTCCTGTGGGGAAACACAGGGCTTTGCTAGGATTTCTCTAGGCAGTGTGTTTTCCCTGGGCCTCACTGTAGCAACACGATCTCGCCAGGGCAACACTGCATGGCACTTCCTCTGCCAGGAGAGAGCTGCTTCTTTGTAGTTTCTGCTGGGAAACCTTGCTTTGGCAAGTGCGAATTGACCGCATTCAGGCAGAAAGAAAAGAGAATAGCAAGAGGCCTTTTCTCCCCGGCTGCTCTGCCAAGCCCTTCCAGCTCAAACTATGTCGTTGCTCCTCTGGAAGGATCCCTGCACCGCGGCGTAGTTTTTCCGAAGAAGCCCTGCGTTTGCAAGAGCAAATGAGGAATTCGTGGCAGGAAAGAGGAAGGAAAGAAAGTTTCTCTCCCTCTGCCTGCTTTGCTCAGAGGACCGGATGAAGTCAGGGAGTTCTCCCTTTCACTGAGAAACGTGCGGGCTGCTGTTGCCTGGGCGCTCTCTTCTTTGCAAAAGAGTCTGCAGTTCCACGCTTTGAACCGTGGAAAGGCGCCGGGCTCTGCTAAGATTTCCCCCGGCGCTTCGTTTGCCCTGGGCCAAAGCGAGCCTTCACAATAGCTGAACGCTAACACTGCATACTCGTTCCACTTCCAGAACCGGGCTACGGCGAGGCAGTTCTCCGGGGGAAAACGGCCCTTCGCGAAGGGCAGATCTGCCGAGCTCATTGCGGGAAAGCGAAAGCAAAGGACGCTTTTCGCCCTCTAACCGCTTTCGTCAGAGGAACGGAGGAAGTCACAGTGTTCTTTCTCTCCCTGAGATACACACAATCTGACGTTGCCTCTGAGCTCCGTTGCTGGCAAAGAACTGAAAGTGACATACATTCCTGTGGGGAAACACAGGGCTTTGCTAGGATTTCTCTAGGCAGTGTGTTTTCCCTGGGCCTCACTGTAGCAACACGATCTCGCCAGGGCAACACTGCATGGCACTTCCTCTGCCAGGAGAGAGCTGCTGCTTTGTAGTTTGTGCTGGGAAACCTTGCTTTGGCAAGCGCGAATTGACCGCATTCAGGCAGAAAGAAAAGAGAATAGCAAGAGGCCTTTTCTCCCCGGCTGCTCTGCCAAGCCCTTCCAGCTCAAACTATGTCGTTGCTCCTCTGGAAGGATCCCTGCACCGCGGCGTAGTTTTTCCGAAGAAGCCCTGCGTTTGCAAGAGCAAATGAGGAATTCGTGGCAGGAAAGACGAGGGAAAGAAAGTTTCTCTCCCTCTGCCTGCTTTGCTCAGAGGACTTGATGAAGTCAGGGAGTTCTCCCTTTCACTGAGAAACGTGCGGGCTGCTGTTGCCTGGGCGCTCTCTTCTTTGCAAAAGAGTCTGCAATTCCACGCTTTGAACCGTGGAAAGGCGCCGGGCTCTGCTAAGATTTCCCCCGGCGCTTCGTTTACCCTGGGCCAAAGCGAGCCTTCACAATAGCTGAACGCTAACACTGCATACTCGTTCCACTTCCAGAACCGGGCTACGGCGAGCAGTTCTCCGGGGAAAACGGCCCTTCGCGAAGGGCAGATCTGCCGAGCTCATTGCGGGAAAGCGAAAGCAAAGGACGCTTTTCGCCCTCTAACCGCTTTCGTCAGAGGAACGGGGGAAGTCACAGTGTTCTTTCTCTCCCTGAGATACACACAGTCTGACGTTGCCTCTGAGCTCCGTTGCTGGCAAAGAACTGAAAGTGACATACATTCCTGTGGGGAAACACAGGGCTTTGCTAGGATTTCTCTAGGCAGTGTGTTTTCCCTGGGCCTCACTGTAGCAACACTATCTCGCCAGGGCAACACTGCATGGCACTTCCTCTGCCAGGAGAGAGCTGCTGCTTTGTAGTTTGTGCTGGGAAACCTTGCTTTGGCAAGTGCGAATTGACCGCATTCAGGCAGAAAGAAAAGAGAATAGCAAGAGGCCTTTTCTCCCCGGCTGCTCTGCCAAGCCCTTCCAGCTCAAACTATGTCGTTGCTCCTCTGGAAGGATCCCTGCACCGCGGCGTAGTTTTTCCGAAGAAGCCCTGCGTTTGCAAGAGCAAATGAGGAATTCGTGGCAGGAAAGAGGAGGGAAAGAAAGTTTCTCTCCCTCTGCCTGCTTTGCTCAGAGGACTTGATGAAGTCAGGGAGATCTCCCTTTCACTGAGAAACGTGCGGGTTGCTGTTGCCTGGGCGCTCTCTTCTCTGCAAAAGAGTCTGCAATTCCACGCTTTGAACCGTGGAAAGGCGCCGGGCTCTGCTAAGATTTCCCCCGGCGCTTCGTTTACCCTGGGCCAAAGCGAGCCTTCACAATAGCTGAACGCTAACACTGCATACTCGTTCCACTTCCAGAACCGGGCTACGGCGAGCAGTTCTCCGGGGAAAACGGCCCTTCGCGAAGGGCAGATCTGCCGAGCTCATTGCGGGAAAGCGAAAGCAAAGGACGCTTTTCTCCCTCTAACCGCTTTCGTCAGAGGAACGGGGGAAGTCACAGTGTTCTTTCTCTCCCTGAGATACACACAGTCTGACGTTGCCTCTGAGCTCCGTTGCTGGCAAAGAACTGAAAGTGACATACATTCCTGTGGGGAAACACAGGGCTTTGCTAGGATTTCTCTAGGCAGTGTGTTTTCCCTGGGCCTCACTGTAGCAACACTATCTCGCCAGGGCAACACTGCATGGCACTTCCTCTGCCAGGAGAGAGCTGCTGCTTTGTAGTTTGTGCTGGGAAACCTTGCTTTGGCAAGTGCGAATTGACCGCATTCAGGCAGAAAGAAAAGAGAATAGCAAGAGGCCTTTTCTCCCCGGCTGCTCTGCCAAGCCCTTCCAGCTCAAACTATGTCGTTGCTCCTCTGGAAGGATCCCTGCACCGCGGCGTAGTTTTTCCGAAGAAGCCCTGCGTTTGCACGAGCAGATGAGGAATTCGTGGCAGGAAAGAGGAAGGAAAGAAAGTTTCTCTCCCTCTGCCTGCTTTGCTCAGAGGACCGGATGAAGTCAGGGAGTTCTCCCTTTCACTGAGAAACGTGCGGGCTGCTGTTGCCTGGGCGCTCTCTTCTTTGCAAAAGAGTCTGCAGTTCCACGCTTTGAACCGTGGAAAGGCGCCGGGCTCTGCTAAGATTTCCCCCGGCGCTTCGTTTGCCCTGGGCCAAAGCGAGCCTTCACAATAGCTGAACGCTAACACTGCATACTCGTTCCACTTCCAGAACCGGGCTACGGCGAGGCAGTTCTCCGGGGGAAAACGGCCCTTCGCGAAGGGCAGATCTGCCGAGCTCATTGCGGGAAAGCGAAAGCAAAGGACGCTTTTCGCCCTCTAACCGCTTTCGTCAGAGGAACTGGGGAAGTCACAGTGTTCTTTCTCTCCCTGAGATACACACAATCTGACGTTGCCTCTGAGCTCCGTTGCTGGCAAAGAACTGAAAGTGACATACATTCCTGTGGGGAAACACAGGGCTTTGCTAGGATTTCTCTAGGCAGTGTGTTTTCCCTGGGCCTCACTGTAGCAACACGATCTCGCCAGGGCAACACTGCATGGCACTTCCTCTGCCAGGAGAGAGCTGCTTCTTTGTAGTTTCTGCTGGGAAACCTTGCTTTGGCAAGTGCGAATTGACCGCATTCAGGCAGAAAGAAAAGAGAATAGCAAGAGGCCTTTTCTCCCCGGCTGCTCTGCCAAGCCCTTCCAGCTCAAACTATGTCGTTGCTCCTCTGGAAGGATCCCTGCACCGCGGCGTAGTTTTTCCGAAGAAGCCCTGCGTTTGCAAGAGCAAATGAGGAATTCGTGGCAGGAAAGAGGAAGGAAAGAAAGTTTCTCTCCCTCTGCCTGCTTTGCTCAGAGGACCGGATGAAGTCAGGGAGTTCTCCCTTTCACTGAGAAACGTGCGGGCTGCTGTTGCCTGGGCGCTCTCTTCTTTGCAAAAGAGTCTGCAGTTCCACGCTTTGAACCGTGGAAAGGCGCCGGGCTCTGCTAAGATTTCCCCCGGCGCTTCGTTTGCCCTGGGCCAAAGCGAGCCTTCACAATAGCTGAACGCTAACACTGCATACTCGTTCCACTTCCAGAACCGGGCTACGGCGAGGCAGTTCTCCGGGGGAAAACGGCCCTTCGCGAAGGGCAGATCTGCCGAGCTCATTGCGGGAAAGCGAAAGCAAAGGACGCTTTTCTCCCTCTAACCGCTTTCGTCAGAGGAACGGGGGAAGTCACAGTGTTCTTTCTCTCCCTGAGATACACACAATCTGACGTTGCCTCTGAGCTCCGTTGCTGGCAAAGAACTGAAAGTGACATACATTCCTGTGGGGAAACACAGGGCTTTGCTAGGATTTCTCTAGGCAGTGTGTTTTCCCTGGGCCTCACTGTAGCAACACGATCTCGCCAGGGCAACACTGCATGGCACTTCCTCTGCCAGGAGAGAGCTGCTGCTTTGTAGTTTGTGCTGGGAAACCTTGCTTTGGCAAGCGCGAATTGACCGCATTCAGGCAGAAAGAAAAGAGAATAGCAAGAGGCCTTTTCTCCCCGGCTGCTCTGCCAAGCCCTTCCAGCTCAAACTATGTCGTTGCTCCTCTGGAAGGATCCCTGCACCGCGGCGTAGTTTTTCCGAAGAAGCCCTGCGTTTGCAAGAGCAAATGAGGAATTCGTGGCAGGAAAGAGGAGGGAAAGAAAGTTTCTCTCCCTCTGCCTGCTTTGCTCAGAGGACTGGATGAAGTCAGGGAGTTCTCCCTTTCACTGAGAAACGTGCGGGCTGCTGTTGCCTGGGCGCTCTCTTCTCTGCAAAAGAGTCTGCAATTCCACGCTTTGAACCGTGGAAAGGCGCCGGGCACTGCTAAGATTTCCCCCGGCGCTTCGTTTGCCCTGGGCCAAAGCGAGCCTTCACAATAGCTGAACGCTAACACTGCATACTCGTTCCACTTCCAGAACCGGGCTACGGCGAGGCAGTTCTCCGGGGGAAAACGGCCCTTTGCGAAGGGCAGATCTGCCGAGCTCATTGCGGGAAAGCGAAAGCAAAGGACGCTTTTCGCCCTCTAACCGCTTTCGTCAGAGGAACTGGGGAAGTCACAGTGTTCTTTCTCTCCCTGAGATACACACAATCTGACGTTGCCTCTGAGCTCCGTTGCTGGCAAAGAACTGAAAGTGACATACATTCCTGTGGGGAAACACAGGGCTTTGCTAGGATTTCTCTAGGCAGTGTGTTTTCCCTGGGCCTCACTGTAGCAACACGATCTCGCCAGGGCAGAACTGCATGGGATTTCCTCTGCCAGGAGAGAGCTGCTGCTTTGTAGTTTGTGCTGGGAAACCTTGCTTTGGCAAGTGCGAATTGACCGCATTCAGGCAGAAAGAAAAGAGAATAGCAAGAGGCCTTTTCTCCCCGGCTGCTCTGCCAAGCCCTTCCAGCTCAAACTATGTCGTTGCTCCTCTGGAAGGATCCCTGCACCGCGGCGTAGTTTTTCCGAAGAAGCCCTGCGTTTGCACGAGCAAATGAGGAATTCGTGGAAGGAAAGAGGAAGGAAAGAAAGTTTCTCTCCCTCTGCCTGCTTTGCTCAGAGGACTGGATGAAGTCAGGGAGTTCTCCCTTTCACTGAGAAACGTGCGGGCTGCTGTTGCCTGGGCGCTCTCTTCTTTGCAAAAGAGTCTGCAGTTCCACGCTTTGAACCGTGGAAAGGCGCCGGGCTCTGCTAAGATTTCCCCCGGCGCTTCGTTTGCCCTGGGCCAAAGCGAGCCTTCACAATAGCTGAACGCTAACACTGCATACTCGTTCCACTTCCAGAACCGGGCTACGGCGAGGCAGTTCTCTGGGGGAAAACGGCCCTTCGCGAAGGGCAGATCTGCCGAGCTCATTGCGGGAAAGCGAAAGCAAAGGACGCTTTTCTCCCTCTAACCGCTTTCGTCAGAGGAACGGGGGAAGTCACAGTGTTCTTTCTCTCCCTGAGATACACACAGTCTGACGTTGCCTCTGAGCTCCGTTGCTGGCAAAGAACTGAAAGTGACATACATTCCTGTGGGGAAACACAGGGCTTTGCTAGGATTTCTCTAGGCAGTGTGTTTTCCCTGGGCCTCACTGTAGCAACACTATCTCGCCAGGGCAACACTGCATGGCACTTCCTCTGCCAGGAGAGAGCTGCTGCTTTGTAGTTTGTGCTGGGAAACCTTGCTTTGGCAAGTGCGAATTGACCGCATTCAGGCAGAAAGAAAAGAGAATAGCAAGAGGCCTTTTCTCCCCGGCTGCTCTGCCAAGCCCTTCCAGCTCAAACTATGTCGTTGCTCCTCTGGAAGGATCCCTGCACCGCGGCGTAGTTTTTCCGAAGAAGCCCTGCGTTTGCAAGAGCAAATGAGGAATTCGTGGCAGGAAAGAGGAAGGAAAGAAAGTTTCTCTCCCTCTGCCTGCTTTGCTCAGAGGACCGGATGAAGTCAGGGAGTTCTCCCTTTCACTGAGAAACGTGCGGGCTGCTGTTGCCTGGGCGCTCTCTTCTTTGCAAAAGAGTCTGCAGTTCCACACTTTGAACCGTGGAAAGGCGCCGGGCTCTGCTAAGATTTCCCCCGGCGCTTCGTTTGCCCTGGGCCAAAGCGAGCCTTCACAATAGCTGAACGCTAACACTGCATACTCGTTCCACTTCCAGAACCGGGCTACGGCGAGGCAGTTCTCCGGGGGAAAACGGCCCTTCGCGAAGGGCAGATCTGCCGAGCTCATTGCGGGAAAGCGAAAGCAAAGGACGCTTTTCTCCCTCTAACCGCTTTCGTCAGAGGAACGGGGGAAGTCACAGTGTTCTTTCTCTCCCTGAGATACACACAATCTGACGTTGCCTCTGAGCTCCGTTGCTGGCAAAGAACTGAAAGTGACATACATTCCTGTGGGGAAACACAGGGCTTTGCTAGGATTTCTCTAGGCAGTGTGTTTTCCCTGGGCCTCACTGTAGTAACACGATCTCGCCAGGGCAACACTGCATGGCACTTCCTCTGCCAGGAGAGAGCTGCTTCTTTGTAGTTTGTGCTGGGAAACCTTGCTTTGGCAAGTGCGAATTGACCGCATTCAGGCAGAAAGAAAAGAGAATAGCAAGAGGCCTTTTCTCCCCGGCTGCTCTGCCAAGCCCTTCCAGCTCAAACTATGTCGTTGCTCCTCTGGAAGGATCCCTGCACCGCGGCGTAGTTTTTCCGAAGAAGCCCTGCGTTTGCACGAGCAAATGAGGAATTCGTGGCAGGAAAGAGGAAGGAAAGAAAGTTTCTCTCCCTCTGCCTGCTTTGCTCAGAGGAGCGGATGAAGTCAGGGAGTTCTCCCTTTCACTGAGAAACGTGCGGGCTGCTGTTGCCTGGGCGCTCTCTTCTTTGCAAAAGAGTCTGCAGTTCCACGCTTTGAACCGTGGAAAGGCGCCGGGCTCTGCTAAGATTTCCCCCGGCGCTTCGTTTGCCCTGGGCCAAAGCGAGCCTTCACAATAGCTGAACGCTAACACTGCATACTCGTTCCACTTCCAGAACCGGGCTACGGCGAGGCAGTTCTCCGGGGGAAAACGGCCCTTCGCGAAGGGCAGATCTGCCGAGCTCATTGCGGGAAAGCGAAAGCAAAGGACGCTTTTCGCCCTCTAACCGCTTTCGTCAGAGGAACGGAGGAAGTCACAGTGTTCTTTCTCTCCCTGAGATACACACAATCTGACGTTGCCTCTGAGCTCCGTTGCTGGCAAAGAACTGAAAGTGACATACATTCCTGTGGGGAAACACAGGGCTTTGCTAGGATTTCTCTAGGCAGTGTGTTTTCCCTGGGCCTCACTGTAGCAACACGATCTCGCCAGGGCAACACTGCATGGCACTTCCTCTGCCAGGAGAGAGCTGCTGCTTTGTAGTTTGTGCTGGGAAACCTTGCTTTGGCAAGCGCGAATTGACCGCATTCAGGCAGAAAGAAAAGAGAATAGCAAGAGGCCTTTTCTCCCCGGCTGCTCTGCCAAGCCCTTCCAGCTCAAACTATGTCGTTGCTCCTCTGGAAGGATCCCTGCACCGCGGCGTAGTTTTTCCGAAGAAGCCCTGCGTTTGCAAGAGCAAATGAGGAATTCGTGGCAGGAAAGACGAGGGAAAGAAAGTTTCTCTCCCTCTGCCTGCTTTGCTCAGAGGACTTGATGAAGTCAGGGAGTTCTCCCTTTCACTGAGAAACGTGCGGGCTGCTGTTGCCTGGGCGCTCTCTTCTTTGCAAAAGAGTCTGCAATTCCACGCTTTGAACCGTGGAAAGGCGCCGGGCTCTGCTAAGATTTCCCCCGGCGCTTCGTTTACCCTGGGCCAAAGCGAGCCTTCACAATAGCTGAACGCTAACACTGCATACTCGTTCCACTTCCAGAACCGGGCTACGGCGAGCAGTTCTCCGGGGAAAACGGCCCTTCGCGAAGGGCAGATCTGCCGAGCTCATTGCGGGAAAGCGAAAGCAAAGGACGCTTTTCTCCCTCTAACCGCTTTCGTCAGAGGAACGGGGGAAGTCACAGTGTTCTTTCTCTCCCTGAGATACACACAGTCTGACGTTGCCTCTGAGCTCCGTTGCTGGCAAAGAACTGAAAGTGACATACATTCCTGTGGGGAAACACAGGGCTTTGCTAGGATTTCTCTAGGCAGTGTGTTTTCCCTGGGCCTCACTGTAGCAACACTATCTCGCCAGGGCAACACTGCATGGCACTTCCTCTGCCAGGAGAGAGCTGCTGCTTTGTAGTTTGTGCTGGGAAACCTTGCTTTGGCAAGCGCGAATTGACCGCATTCAGGCAGAAAGAAAAGAGAATAGCAAGAGGCCTTTTCTCCCCGGCTGCTCTGCCAAGCCCTTCCAGCTCAAACTATGTCGTTGCTCCTCTGGAAGGATCCCTGCACCGCGGCGTAGTTTTTCCGAAGAAGCCCTGCGTTTGCAAGAGCAAATGAGGAATTCGTGGCAGGAAAGAGGAGGGAAAGAAAGTTTCTCTCCCTCTGCCTGCTTTGCTCAGAGGACTTGATGAAGTCAGGGAGTTCTCCCTTTCACTGAGAAACGTGCGGGCTGCTGTTGCCTGGGCGCTCTCTTCTCTGCAAAAGAGTCTGCAATTCCACGCTTTGAACCGTGGAAAGGCGCCGGGCACTGCTAAGATTTCCCCCGGCGCTTCGTTTACCCTGGGCCAAAGCGAGCCTTCACAATAGCTGAACGCTAACACTGCATACTCGTTCCACTTCCAGAACCGGGCTACGGCGAGCAGTTCTCCGGGGAAAACGGCCCTTCGCGAAGGGCAGATCTGCCGAGCTCATTGCGGGAAAGCGAAAGCAAAGGACGCTTTTCTCCCTCTAACCGCTTTCGTCAGAGGAACGGGGGAAGTCACAGTGTTCTTTCTCTCCCTGAGATACACACAGTCTGACGTTGCCTCTGAGCTCCGTTGCTGGCAAAGAACTGAAAGTGACATACATTCCTGTGGGGAAACACAGGGCTTTGCTAGGATTTCTCTAGGCAGTGTGTTTTCCCTGGGCCTCACTGTAGCAACACGATCTCGCCAGGGCAACACTGCATGGCACTTCCTCTGCCAGGAGAGAGCTGCTTCTTTGTAGTTTCTGCTGGGAAACCTTGCTTTGGCAAGTGCGAATTGACCGCATTCAGGCAGAAAGAAAAGAGAATAGCAAGAGGCCTTTTCTCCCCGGCTGCTCTGCCAAGCCCTTCCAGCTCAAACTATGTCGTTGCTCCTCTGGAAGGATCCCTGCACCGCGGCGTAGTTTTTCCGAAGAAGCCCTGCGTTTGCACGAGCAAATGAGGAATTCGTGGCAGGAAAGAGGAAGGAAAGGAAGTTTCTCTCCCTCAGCCTGCTTTGCTCAGAGGACCGGATGAAGTCAGGGAGTTCTCCCTTTCACTGAGAAACGTGCGGGCTGCTGTTGCCTGGGCGCTCTCTTCTTTGCAAAAGAGTCTGCAGTTCCACGCTTTGAACCGTGGAAAGGCGCCGGGCTCTGCTAAGATTTCCCCCGGCGCTTCGTTTGCCCTGGGCCAAAGCGAGCCTTCACAATAGCTGAACGCTAACACTGCATACTCGTTCCACTTCCAGAACCGGGCTACGGCGAGGCAGTTCTCCGGGGGAAAACGGCCCTTTGCGAAGGGCAGATCTGCCGAGCTCATTGCGGGAAAGCGAAAGCAAAGGACGCTTTTCGCCCTCTAACCGCTTTCGTCAGAGGAACTGGGGAAGTCACAGTGTTCTTTCTCTCCCTGAGATACACACAATCTGACGTTGCGTCTGAGCTCCGTTGCTGGCAAAGAACTGAAAGTGACATACATTCCTGTGGGGAAACACAGGGCTTTGCTAGGATTTCTCTAGGCAGTGTGTTTTCCCTGGGCCTCACTGTAGCAACACGATCTCGCCAGGGCAGAACTGCATGGGATTTCCTCTGCCAGGAGAGAGCTGCTGCTTTGTAGTTTGTGCTGGGAAACCTTGCTTTGGCAAGTGCGAATTGACCGCATTCAGGCAGAAAGAAAAGAGAATAGCAAGAGGCCTTTTCTCCCCGGCTGCTCTGCCAAGCCCTTCCAGCTCAAACTATGTCGTTGCTCCTCTGGAAGGATCCCTGCACCGCGGCGTAGTTTTTCCGAAGAAGCCCTGCGTTTGCACGAGCAAATGAGGAATTCGTGGAAGGAAAGAGGAAGGAAAGAAAGTTTCTCTCCCTCTGCCTGCTTTGCTCAGAGGACTGGATGAAGTCAGGGAGTTCTCCCTTTCACTGAGAAACGTGCGGGCTGCTGTTGCCTGGGCGCTCTCTTCTTTGCAAAAGAGTCTGCAGTTCCACGCTTTGAACCGTGGAAAGGCGCCGGGCTCTGCTAAGATTTCCCCCGGCGCTTCGTTTGCCCTGGGCCAAAGCGAGCCTTCACAATAGCTGAACGCTAACACTGCATACTCGTTCCACTTCCAGAACCGGGCTACGGCGAGGCAGTTTTCTGGGGGAAAACGGCCCTTCGCGAAGGGCAGATCTGCCGAGCTCATTGCGGGAAAGCGAAAGCAAAGGACGCTTTTCTCCCTCTAACCGCTTTCGTCAGAGGAACGGGGGAAGTCACAGTGTTCTTTCTCTCCCTGAGATACACACAGTCTGACGTTGCCTCTGAGCTCCGTTGCTGGCAAAGAACTGAAAGTGACATACATTCCTGTGGGGAAACACAGGGCTTTGCTAGGATTTCTCTAGGCAGTGTGTTTTCCCTGGGCCTCACTGTAGCAACACTATCTCGCCAGGGCAACACTGCATGGCACTTCCTCTGCCAGGAGAGAGCTGCTGCTTTGTAGTTTGTGCTGGGAAACCTTGCTTTGGCAAGTGCGAATTGACCGCATTCAGGCAGAAAGAAAAGAGAATAGCAAGAGGCCTTTTCTCCCCGGCTGCTCTGCCAAGCCCTTCCAGCTCAAACTATGTCGTTGCTCCTCTGGAAGGATCCCTGCACCGCGGCGTAGTTTTTCCGAAGAAGCCCTGCGTTTGCAAGAGCAAATGAGGAATTCGTGGCAGGAAAGAGGAAGGAAAGAAAGTTTCTCTCCCTCTGCCTGCTTTGCTCAGAGGACCGGATGAAGTCAGGGAGTTCTCCCTTTCACTGAGAAACGTGCGGGCTGCTGTTGCCTGGGCGCTCTCTTCTTTGCAAAAGAGTCTGCAGTTCCACGCTTTGAACCGTGGAAAGGCGCCGGGCTCTGCTAAGATTTCCCCCGGCGCTTCGTTTGCCCTGGGCCAAAGCGAGCCTTCACAATAGCTGAACGCTAACACTGCATACTCGTTCCACTTCCAGAACCGGGCTACGGCGAGGCAGTTCTCCGGGGGAAAACGGCCCTTCGCGAAGGGCAGATCTGCCGAGCTCATTGCGGGAAAGCGAAAGCAAAGGACGCTTTTCTCCCTCTAACCGCTTTCGTCAGAGGAACGGGGGAAGTCACAGTGTTCTTTCTCTCCCTGAGATACACACAATCTGACGTTGCCTCTGAGCTCCGTTGCTGGCAAAGAACTGAAAGTGACATACATTCCTGTGGGGAAACACAGGGCTTTGCTAGGATTTCTCTAGGCAGTGTGTTTTCCCTGGGCCTCACTGTAGTAACACGATCTCGCCAGGGCAACACTGCATGGCACTTCCTCTGCCAGGAGAGAGCTGCTTCTTTGTAGTTTGTGCTGGGAAACCTTGCTTTGGCAAGTGCGAATTGACCGCATTCAGGCAGAAAGAAAAGAGAATAGCAAGAGGCCTTTTCTCCCCGGCTGCTCTGCCAAGCCCTTCCAGCTCAAACTATGTCGTTGCTCCTCTGGAAGGATCCCTGCACCGCGGCGTAGTTTTTCCGAAGAAGCCCTGCGTTTGCACGAGCAAATGAGGAATTCGTGGCAGGAAAGAGGAAGGAAAGAAAGTTTCTCTCCCTCTGCCTGCTTTGCTCAGAGGACCGGATGAAGTCAGGGAGTTCTCCCTTTCACTGAGAAACGTGCGGGCTGCTGTTGCCTGGGCGCTCTCTTCTTTGCAAAAGAGTCTGCAGTTCCACGCTTTGAACCGTGGAAAGGCGCCGGGCTCTGCTAAGATTTCCCCCGGCGCTTCGTTTGCCCTGGGCCAAAGCGAGCCTTCACAATAGCTGAACGCTAACACTGCATACTCGTTCCACTTCCAGAACCGGGCTACGGCGAGGCAGTTCTCCGGGGGAAAACGGCCCTTCGCGAAGGGCAGATCTGCCGAGCTCATTGCGGGAAAGCGAAAGCAAAGGACGCTTTTCGCCCTCTAACCGCTTTCGTCAGAGGAACGGAGGAAGTCACAGTGTTCTTTCTCTCCCTGAGATACACACAATCTGACGTTGCCTCTGAGCTCCGTTGCTGGCAAAGAACTGAAAGTGACATACATTCCTGTGGGGAAACACAGGGCTTTGCTAGGATTTCTCTAGGCAGTGTGTTTTCCCTGGGCCTCACTGTAGCAACACGATCTCGCCAGGGCAACACTGCATGGCACTTCCTCTGCCAGGAGAGAGCTGCTGCTTTGTAGTTTGTGCTGGGAAACCTTGCTTTGGCAAGCGCGAATTGACCGCATTCAGGCAGAAAGAAAAGAGAATAGCAAGAGGCCTTTTCTCCCCGGCTGCTCTGCCAAGCCCTTCCAGCTCAAACTATGTCGTTGCTCCTCTGGAAGGATCCCTGCACCGCGGCGTAGTTTTTCCGAAGAAGCCCTGCGTTTGCAAGAGCAAATGAGGAATTCGTGGCAGGAAAGACGAGGGAAAGAAAGTTTCTCTCCCTCTGCCTGCTTTGCTCAGAGGACTTGATGAAGTCAGGGAGTTCTCCCTTTCACTGAGAAACGTGCGGGCTGCTGTTGCCTGGGCGCTCTCTTCTTTGCAAAAGAGTCTGCAATTCCACGCTTTGAACCGTGGAAAGGCGCCGGGCTCTGCTAAGATTTCCCCCGGCGCTTCGTTTACCCTGGGCCAAAGCGAGCCTTCACAATAGCTGAACGCTAACACTGCATACTCGTTCCACTTCCAGAACCGGGCTACGGCGAGCAGTTCTCCGGGGAAAACGGCCCTTCGCGAAGGGCAGATCTGCCGAGCTCATTGCGGGAAAGCGAAAGCAAAGGACGCTTTTCTCCCTCTAACCGCTTTCGTCAGAGGAACGGGGGAAGTCACAGTGTTCTTTCTCTCCCTGAGATACACACAGTCTGACGTTGCCTCTGAGCTCCGTTGCTGGCAAAGAACTGAAAGTGACATACATTCCTGTGGGGAAACACAGGGCTTTGCTAGGATTTCTCTAGGCAGTGTGTTTTCCCTGGGCCTCACTGTAGCAACACTATCTCGCCAGGGCAACACTGCATGGCACTTCCTCTGCCAGGAGAGAGCTGCTGCTTTGTAGTTTGTGCTGGGAAACCTTGCTTTGGCAAGTGCGAATTGACCGCATTCAGGCAGAAAGAAAAGAGAATAGCAAGAGGCCTTTTCTCCCCGGCTGCTCTGCCAAGCCCTTCCAGCTCAAACTATGTCGTTGCTCCTCTGGAAGGATCCCTGCACCGCGGCGTAGTTTTTCCGAAGAAGCCCTGCGTTTGCAAGAGCAAATGAGGAATTCGTGGCAGGAAAGAGGAAGGAAAGAAAGTTTCTCTCCCTCTGCCTGCTTTGCTCAGAGGACCGGATGAAGTCAGGGAGTTCTCCCTTTCACTGAGAAACGTGCGGGCTGCTGTTGCCTGGGCGCTCTCTTCTTTGCAAAAGAGTCTGCAGTTCCACGCTTTGAACCGTGGAAAGGCGCCGGGCTCTGCTAAGATTTCCCCCGGCGCTTCGTTTGCCCTGGGCCAAAGCGAGCCTTCACAATAGCTGAACGCTAACACTGCATACTCGTTCCACTTCCAGAACCGGGCTACGGCGAGGCAGTTCTCCGGGGGAAAACGGCCCTTCGCGAAGGGCAGATCTGCCGAGCTCATTGCGGGAAAGCGAAAGCAAAGGACGCTTTTCTCCCTCTAACCGCTTTCGTCAGAGGAACGGGGGAAGTCACAGTGTTCTTTCTCTCCCTAAGATACACACAATCTGACGTTGCCTCTGAGCTCCGTTGCTGGCAAAGAACTGAAAGTGACATACATTCCTGTGGGGAAACACAGGGCTTTGCTAGGATTTCTCTAGGCAGTGTGTTTTCCCTGGGCCTCACTGTAGCAACACGATCTCGCCAGGGCAACACTGCATGGCACTTCCTCCGCCAGGAGAGAGCTGCTGCTTTGTAGTTTGTGCTGGGAAACCTTGCTTTGGCAAGTGCGAATTGACCGCATTCAGGCAGAAAGAAAAGAGAATAGCAAGAGGCCTTTTCTCCCCGGCTGCTCTGCCAAGCCCTTCCAGCTCAAACTATGTCGTTGCTCCTCTGGAAGGATCCCTGCACCGCGGCGTAGTTTTTCCGAAGAAGCCCTGCGTTTGCACGAGCAAATGAGGAATTCGTGGCAGGAAAGAGGAAGGAAAGAAAGTTTCTCTCCCTCTGCCTGCTTTGCTCAGAGGACCGGATGAAGTCAGGGAGTTCTCCCTTTCACTGAGAAACGTGCGGGCTGCTGTTGCCTGGGCGCTCTCTTCTTTGCAAAAGAGTCTGCAGTTCCACGCTTTGAACCGTGGAAAGGCGCCGGGCTCTGCTAAGATTTCCCCCGGCGCTTCGTTTGCCCTGGGCCAAAGCGAGCCTTCACAATAGCTGAACGCTAACACTGCATACTCGTTCCACTTCCAGAACCGGGCTACGGCGAGGCAGTTCTCCGGGGGAAAACGGCCCTTCGCGAAGGGCAGATCTGCCGAGCTCATTGCGGGAAAGCGAAAGCAAAGGACGCTTTTCTCCCTCTAACCGCTTTCGTCAGAGGAACGGGGGAAGTCACAGTGTTCTTTCTCTCCCTGAGATACACACAATCTGACGTTGCCTCTGAGCTCCGTTGCTGGCAAAGAACTGAAAGTGACATACATTCCTGTGGGGAAACACAGGGCTTTGCTAGGATTTCTCTAGGCAGTGTGTTTTCCCTGGGCCTCACTGTAGCAACACGATCTCGCCAGGGCAACACTGCATGGCACTTCCTCCGCCAGGAGAGAGCTGCTGCTTTGTAGTTTGTGCTGGGAAACCTTGCTTTGGCAAGTGCGAATTGACCGCATTCAGGCAGAAAGAAAAGAGAATAGCAAGAGGCCTTTTCTCCCCGGCTGCTCTGCCAAGCCCTTCCAGCTCAAACTATGTCGTTGCTCCTCTGGAAGGATCCCTGCACCGCGGCGTAGTTTTTCCGAAGAAGCCCTGCGTTTGCACGAGCAAATGAGGAATTCGTGGCAGGAAAGAGGAAGGAAAGAAAGTTTCTCTCCCTCTGCCTGCTTTGCTCAGAGGACCGGATGAAGTCAGGGAGTTCTCCCTTTCACTGAGAAACGTGCGGGCTGCTGTTGCCTGGGCGCTCTCTTCTTTGCAAAAGAGTCTGCAGTTCCACGCTTTGAACCGTGGAAAGGCGCCGGGCTCTGCTAAGATTTCCCCCGGCGCTTCGTTTGCCCTGGGCCAAAGCGAGCCTTCACAATAGCTGAACGCTAACACTGCATACTCGTTCCACTTCCAGAACCGGGCTACGGCGAGGCAGTTCTCCGGGGGAAAACGGCCCTTCGCGAAGGGCAGATCTGCCGAGCTCATTGCGGGAAAGCGAAAGCAAAGGACGCTTTTCTCCCTCTAACCGCTTTCGTCAGAGGAACGGGGGAAGTCACAGTGTTCTTTCTCTCCCTGAGATACACACAATCTGACGTTGCCTCTGAGCTCCGTTGCTGGCAAAGAACTGAAAGTGACATACATTCCTGTGGGGAAACACAGGGCTTTGCTAGGATTTCTCTAGGCAGTGTGTTTTCCCTGGGCCTCACTGTAGCAACACTATCTCGCCAGGGCAACACTGCATGGCACTTCCTCCGCCAGGAGAGAGCTGCTGCTCTGTAGTTTGTGCTGGGAAACCTTGCTTTGGCAAGTGCGAATTGACCGCATTCAGGCAGAAAGAAAAGAGAATAGCAAGAGGCCTTTTCTCCCCGGCTGCTCTGCCAAGCCCTTCCAGCTCAAACTATGTCGTTGCTCCTCTGGAAGGATCCCTGCACCGCGGCGTAGTTTTTCCGAAGAAGCCCTGCGTTTGCACGAGCAAATGAGGAATTCGTGGCAGGAAAGAGGAAGGAAAGAAAGTTTCTCTCCCTCTGCCTGCTTTGCTCAGAGGACCGGATGAAGTCAGGGAGTTCTCCCTTTCACTGAGAAACGTGCGGGCTGCTGTTGCCTGGGCGCTCTCTTCTTTGCAAAAGAGTCTGCAGTTCCACGCTTTGAACCGTGGAAAGGCGCCGGGCTCTGCTAAGATTTCCCCCGGCGCTTCGTTTGCCCTGGGCCAAAGCGAGCCTTCACAATAGCTGAACGCTAACACTGCATACTCGTTCCACTTCCAGAACCGGGCTACGGCGAGGCAGTTCTCCGGGGGAAAACGGCCCTTCGCGAAGGGCAGATCTGCCGAGCTCATTGCGGGAAAGCGAAAGCAAAGGACGCTTTTCTCCCTCTAACCGCTTTCGTCAGAGGAACGGGGGAAGTCACAGTGTTCTTTCTCTCCCTGAGATACACACAATCTGACGTTGCCTCTGAGCTCCGTTGCTGGCAAAGAACTGAAAGTGACATACATTCCTGTGGGGAAACACAGGGCTTTGCTAGGATTTCTCTAGGCAGTGTGTTTTCCCTGGGCCTCACTGTAGCAACACGATCTCGCCAGGGCAACACTGCATGGCACTTCCTCCGCCAGGAGAGAGCTGCTGCTTTGTAGTTTGTGCTGGGAAACCTTGCTTTGGCAAGTGCGAATTGACCGCATTCAGGCAGAAAGAAAAGAGAATAGCAAGAGGCCTTTTCTCCCCGGCTGCTCTGCCAAGCCCTTCCAGCTCAAACTATGTCGTTGCTCCTCTGGAAGGATCCCTGCACCGCGGCGTAGTTTTTCCGAAGAAGCCCTGCGTTTGCACGAGCAAATGAGGAATTCGTGGCAGGAAAGAGGAAGGAAAGAAAGTTTCTCTCCCTCTGCCTGCTTTGCTCAGAGGACCGGATGAAGTCAGGGAGTTCTCCCTTTCACTGAGAAACGTGCGGGCTGCTGTTGCCTGGGCGCTCTCTTCTTTGCAAAAGAGTCTGCAGTTCCACGCTTTGAACCGTGGAAAGGCGCCGGGCTCTGCTAAGATTTCCCCCGGCGCTTCGTTTGCCCTGGGCCAAAGCGAGCCTTCACAATAGCTGAACGCTAACACTGCATACTCGTTCCACTTCCAGAACCGGGCTACGGCGAGGCAGTTCTCCGGGGGAAAACGGCCCTTCGCGAAGGGCAGATCTGCCGAGCTCATTGCGGGAAAGCGAAAGCAAAGGACGCTTTTCTCCCTCTAACCGCTTTCGTCAGAGGAACGGGGGAAGTCACAGTGTTCTTTCTCTCCCTGAGATACACACAATCTGACGTTGCCTCTGAGCTCCGTTGCTGGCAAAGAACTGAAAGTGACATACATTCCTGTGGGGAAACACAGGGCTTTGCTAGGATTTCTCTAGGCAGTGTGTTTTCCCTGGGCCTCACTGTAGCAACACGATCTCGCCAGGGCAACACTGCATGGCACTTCCTCCGCCAGGAGAGAGCTGCTGCTTTGTAGTTTGTGCTGGGAAACCTTGCTTTGGCAAGTGCGAATTGACCGCATTCAGGCAGAAAGAAAAGAGAATAGCAAGAGGCCTTTTCTCCCCGGCTGCTCTGCCAAGCCCTTCCAGCTCAAACTATGTCGTTGCTCCTCTGGAAGGATCCCTGCACCGCGGCGTAGTTTTTCCGAAGAAGCCCTGCGTTTGCACGAGCAAATGAGGAATTCGTGGCAGGAAAGAGGAAGGAAAGAAAGTTTCTCTCCCTCTGCCTGCTTTGCTCAGAGGACCGGATGAAGTCAGGGAGTTCTCCCTTTCACTGAGAAACGTGCGGGCTGCTGTTGCCTGGGCGCTCTCTTCTTTGCAAAAGAGTCTGCAGTTCCACGCTTTGAACCGTGGAAAGGCGCCGGGCTCTGCTAAGATTTCCCCCGGCGCTTCGTTTGCCCTGGGCCAAAGCGAGCCTTCACAATAGCTGAACGCTAACACTGCATACTCGTTCCACTTCCAGAACCGGGCTACGGCGAGGCAGTTCTCCGGGGGAAAACGGCCCTTCGCGAAGGGCAGATCTGCCGAGCTCATTGCGGGAAAGCGAAAGCAAAGGACGCTTTTCTCCCTCTAACCGCTTTCGTCAGAGGAACGGGGGAAGTCACAGTGTTCTTTCTCTCCCTGAGATACACACAATCTGACGTTGCCTCTGAGCTCCGTTGCTGGCAAAGAACTGAAAGTGACATACATTCCTGTGGGGAAACACAGGGCTTTGCTAGGATTTCTCTAGGCAGTGTGTTTTCCCTGGGCCTCACTGTAGCAACACTATCTCGCCAGGGCAACACTGCATGGCACTTCCTCCGCCAGGAGAGAGCTGCTGCTCTGTAGTTTGTGCTGGGAAACCTTGCTTTGGCAAGTGCGAATTGACCGCATTCAGGCAGAAAGAAAAGAGAATAGCAAGAGGCCTTTTCTCCCCGGCTGCTCTGCCAAGCCCTTCCAGCTCAAACTATGTCGTTGCTCCTCTGGAAGGATCCCTGCACCGCGGCGTAGTTTTTCCGAAGAAGCCCTGCGTTTGCACGAGCAAATGAGGAATTCGTGGCAGGAAAGAGGAAGGAAAGAAAGTTTCTCTCCCTCTGCCTGCTTTGCTCAGAGGACCGGATGAAGTCAGGGAGTTCTCCCTTTCACTGAGAAACGTGCGGGCTGCTGTTGCCTGGGCGCTCTCTTCTTTGCAAAAGAGTCTGCAGTTCCACGCTTTGAACCGTGGAAAGGCGCCGGGCTCTGCTAAGATTTCCCCCGGCGCTTCGTTTGCCCTGGGCCAAAGCGAGCCTTCACAATAGCTGAACGCTAACACTGCATACTGGTTCCACTTCCAGAACCGGGCAACGGCGAGGCAGTTCTCCGGGGGAAAACGGCCCTTCGCGAAGGGCAGATCTGCCGAGCTCATTGCGGGAAAGCGAAAGCAAAGGACGCTTTTCTCCCTCTAACCGCTTTCGTCAGAGGAACGGGGGAAGTCACAGTGTTCTTTCTCTCCCTGAGATACACACAATCTGACGTTGCCTCTGAGCTCCGTTGCTGGCAAAGAACTGAAAGTGACATACATTCCTGTGGGGAAACACAGGGCTTTGCTAGGATTTCTCTAGGCAGTGTGTTTTCCCTGGGCCTCACTGTAGCAACACGATCTCGCCAGGGCAACACTGCATGGCACTTCCTCCGCCAGGAGAGAGCTGCTGCTTTGTAGTTTGTGCTGGGAAACCTTGCTTTGGCAAGTGCGAATTGACCGCATTCAGGCAGAAAGAAAAGAGAATAGCAAGAGGCCTTTTCTCCCCGGCTGCTCTGCCAAGCCCTTCCAGCTCAAACTATGTCGTTGCTCCTCTGGAAGGATCCCTGCACCGCGGCGTAGTTTTTCCGAAGAAGCCCTGCGTTTGCACGAGCAAATGAGGAATTCGTGGCAGGAAAGAGGAAGGAAAGAAAGTTTCTCTCCCTCTGCCTGCTTTGCTCAGAGGACCGGATGAAGTCAGGGAGTTCTCCCTTTCACTGAGAAACGTGCGGGCTGCTGTTGCCTGGGCGCTCTCTTCTTTGCAAAAGAGTCTGCAGTTCCACGCTTTGAACCGTGGAAAGGCGCCGGGCTCTGCTAAGATTTCCCCCGGCGCTTCGTTTGCCCTGGGCCAAAGCGAGCCTTCACAATAGCTGAACGCTAACACTGCATACTCGTTCCACTTCCAGAACCGGGCTACGGCGAGGCAGTTCTCCGGGGGAAAACGGCCCTTCGCGAAGGGCAGATCTGCCGAGCTCATTGCGGGAAAGCGAAAGAAAAGGACGCTTTTCTCCCTCTAACCGCTTTCGTCAGAGGAACGGGGGAAGTCACAGTGTTCTTTCTCTCCCTGAGATACACACAATCTGACGTTGCCTCTGAGCTCCGTTGCTGGCAAAGAACTGAAAGTGACATACATTCCTGTGGGGAAACACAGGGCTTTGCTAGGATTTCTCTAGGCAGTGTGTTTTCCCTGGGCCTCACTGTAGCAACACGATCTCGCCAGGGCAACACTGCATGGCACTTCCTCCGCCAGGAGAGAGCTGCTGCTTTGTAGTTTGTGCTGGGAAACCTTGCTTTGGCAAGTGCGAATTGACCGCATTCAGGCAGAAAGAAAAGAGAATAGCAAGAGGCCTTTTCTCCCCGGCTGCTCTGCCAAGCCCTTCCAGCTCAAACTATGTCGTTGCTCCTCTGGAAGGATCCCTGCACCGCGGCGTAGTTTTTCCGAAGAAGCCCTGCGTTTGCACGAGCAAATGAGGAATTCGTGGCAGGAAAGAGGAAGGAAAGAAAGTTTCTCTCCCTCTGCCTGCTTTGCTCAGAGGACCGGATGAAGTCAGGGAGTTCTCCCTTTCACTGAGAAACGTGCGGGCTGCTGTTGCCTGGGCGCTCTCTTCTTTGCAAAAGAGTCTGCAGTTCCACGCTTTGAACCGTGGAAAGGCGCCGGGCTCTGCTAAGATTTCCCCCGGCGCTTCGTTTGCCCTGGGCCAAAGCGAGCCTTCACAATAGCTGAACGCTAACACTGCATACTCGTTCCACTTCCAGAACCGGGCTACGGCGAGGCAGTTCTCCGGGGGAAAACGGCCCTTCGCGAAGGGCAGATCTGCCGAGCTCATTGCGGGAAAGCGAAAGCAAAGGACGCTTTTCTCCCTCTAACCGCTTTCGTCAGAGGAACGGGGGAAGTCACAGTGTTCTTTCTCTCCCTGAGATACACACAATCTGACGTTGCCTCTGAGCTCCGTTGCTGGCAAAGAACTGAAAGTGACATACATTCCTGTGGGGAAACACAGGGCTTTGCTAGGATTTCTCTAGGCAGTGTGTTTTCCCTGGGCCTCACTGTAGCAACACGATCTCGCCAGGGCAACACTGCATGGCACTTCCTCCGCCAGGAGAGAGCTGCTGCTCTGTAGTTTGTGCTGGGAAACCTTGCTTTGGCAAGTGCGAATTGACCGCATTCAGGCAGAAAGAAAAGAGAATAGCAAGAGGCCTTTTCTCCCCGGCTGCTCTGCCAAGCCCTTCCAGCTCAAACTATGTCGTTGCTCCTCTGGAAGGATCCCTGCACCGCGGCGTAGTTTTTCCGAAGAAGCCCTGCGTTTGCACGAGCAAATGAGGAATTCGTGGCAGGAAAGAGGAAGGAAAGAAAGTTTCTCTCCCTCTGCCTGCTTTGCTCAGAGGACCGGATGAAGTCAGGGAGTTCTCCCTTTCACTGAGAAACGTGCGGGCTGCTGTTGCCTGGGCGCTCTCTTCTTTGCAAAAGAGTCTGCAGTTCCACGCTTTGAACCGTGGAAAGGCGCCGGGCTCTGCTAAGATTTCCCCCGGCGCTTCGTTTGCCCTGGGCCAAAGCGAGCCTTCACAATAGCTGAACGCTAACACTGCATACTCGTTCCACTTCCAGAACCGGGCTACGGCGAGGCAGTTCTCCGGGGGAAAACGGCCCTTCGCGAAGGGCAGATCTGCCGAGCTCATTGCGGGAAAGCGAAAGCAAAGGACGCTTTTCTCCCTCTAACCGCTTTCGTCAGAGGAACGGGGGAAGTCACAGTGTTCTTTCTCTCCCTGAGATACACACAATCTGACGTTGCCTCTGAGCTCCGTTGCTGGCAAAGAACTGAAAGTGACATACATTCCTGTGGGGAAACACAGGGCTTTGCTAGGATTTCTCTAGGCAGTGTGTTTTCCCTGGGCCTCACTGTAGCAACACGATCTCGCCAGGGCAACACTGCATGGCACTTCCTCCGCCAGGAGAGAGCTGCTGCTTTGTAGTTTGTGCTGGGAAACCTTGCTTTGGCAAGTGCGAATTGACCGCATTCAGGCAGAAAGAAAAGAGAATAGCAAGAGGCCTTTTCTCCCCGGCTGCTCTGCCAAGCCCTTCCAGCTCAAACTATGTCGTTGCTCCTCTGGAAGGATCCCTGCACCGCGGCGTAGTTTTTCCGAAGAAGCCCTGCGTTTGCACGAGCAAATGAGGAATTCGTGGCAGGAAAGAGGAAGGAAAGAAAGTTTCTCTCCCTCTGCCTGCTTTGCTCAGAGGACCGGATGAAGTCAGGGAGTTCTCCCTTTCACTGAGAAACGTGCGGGCTGCTGTTGCCTGGGCGCTCTCTTCTTTGCAAAAGAGTCTGCAGTTCCACGCTTTGAACCGTGGAAAGGCGCCGGGCTCTGCTAAGATTTCCCCCGGCGCTTCGTTTGCCCTGGGCCAAAGCGAGCCTTCACAATAGCTGAACGCTAACACTGCATACTCGTTCCACTTCCAGAACCGGGCTACGGCGAGGCAGTTCTCCGGGGGAAAACGGCCCTTCGCGAAGGGCAGATCTGCCGAGCTCATTGCGGGAAAGCGAAAGCAAAGGACGCTTTTCTCCCTCTAACCGCTTTCGTCAGAGGAACGGGGGAAGTCACAGTGTTCTTTCTCTCCCTGAGATACACACAATCTGACGTTGCCTCTGAGCTCCGTTGCTGGCAAAGAACTGAAAGTGACATACATTCCTGTGGGGAAACACAGGGCTTTGCTAGGATTTCTCTAGGCAGTGTGTTTTCCCTGGGCCTCACTGTAGCAACACTATCTCGCCAGGGCAACACTGCATGGCACTTCCTCCGCCAGGAGAGAGCTGCTGCTCTGTAGTTTGTGCTGGGAAACCTTGCTTTGGCAAGTGCGAATTGACCGCATTCAGGCAGAAAGAAAAGAGAATAGCAAGAGGCCTTTTCTCCCCGGCTGCTCTGCCAAGCCCTTCCAGCTCAAACTATGTCGTTGCTCCTCTGGAAGGATCCCTGCACCGCGGCGTAGTTTTTCCGAAGAAGCCCTGCGTTTGCACGAGCAAATGAGGAATTCGTGGCAGGAAAGAGGAAGGAAAGAAAGTTTCTCTCCCTCTGCCTGCTTTGCTCAGAGGACCGGATGAAGTCAGGGAGTTCTCCCTTTCACTGAGAAACGTGCGGGCTGCTGTTGCCTGGGCGCTCTCTTCTTTGCAAAAGAGTCTGCAGTTCCACGCTTTGAACCGTGGAAAGGCGCCGGGCTCTGCTAAGATTTCCCCCGGCGCTTCGTTTGCCCTGGGCCAAAGCGAGCCTTCACAATAGCTGAACGCTAACACTGCATACTCGTTCCACTTCCAGAACCGGGCTACGGCGAGGCAGTTCTCCGGGGGAAAACGGCCCTTCGCGAAGGGCAGATCTGCCGAGCTCATTGCGGGAAAGCGAAAGCAAAGGACGCTTTTCTCCCTCTAACCGCTTTCGTCAGAGGAACGGGGGAAGTCACAGTGTTCTTTCTCTCCCTGAGATACACACAATCTGACGTTGCCTCTGAGCTCCGTTGCTGGCAAAGAACTGAAAGTGACATACATTCCTGTGGGGAAACACAGGGCTTTGCTAGGATTTCTCTAGGCAGTGTGTTTTCCCTGGGCCTCACTGTAGCAACACTATCTCGCCAGGGCAACACTGCATGGCACTTCCTCCGCCAGGAGAGAGCTGCTGCTTTGTAGTTTGTGCTGGGAAACCTTGCTTTGGCAAGTGCGAATTGACCGCATTCAGGCAGAAAGGAAACAGAATAGCAAGAGGCCTTTTCTGCCCGGCTGCTCTGCCAAGCCCTTCCAGCTCAAACTATGTCGTTGCTCCTCTGGAAGGATCCCTGCACCGCGGCGTAGTTTTTCCGAAGAAGCCCTGCGTTTGCACGAGCAAATGAGGAATTCGTGGCAGGAAAGAGGAAGGAAAGAAAGTTTCTCTCCCTCTGCCTGCTTTGCTCAGAGGACCGGATGAAGTCAGGGAGTTCTCCCTTTCACTGAGAAACGTGCGGGCTGCTGTTGCCTGGGCGCTCTCTTCTTTGCAAAAGAGTCTGCAGTTCCACGCTTTGAACCGTGGAAAGGCGCCGGGCTCTGCTAAGATTTCCCCCGGCGCTTCGTTTGCCCTGGGCCAAAGCGAGCCTTCACAATAGCTGAACGCTAACACTGCATACTCGTTCCACTTCCAGAACCGGGCTACGGCGAGGCAGTTCTCCGGGGGAAAACGGCCCTTCGCGAAGGGCAGATCTGCCGAGCTCATTGCGGGAAAGCGAAAGCAAAGGACGCTTTTCGCCCTCTAACCGCTTTCGTCAGAGGAACGGAGGAAGTCACAGTGTTCTTTCTCTCCCTGAGATACACACAATCTGACGTTGCCTCTGAGCTCCGTTGCTGGCAAAGAACTGAAAGTGACATACATTCCTGTGGGGAAACACAGGGCTTTGCTAGGATTTCTCTAGGCAGTGTGTTTTCCCTGGGCCTCACTGTAGCAACACTATCTCGCCAGGGCAACACTGCATGGCACTTCCTCCGCCAGGAGAGAGGTGCTGCTTTGTAGTTTGTGCTGGGAAACCTTGCTTTGGCAAGTGCGAATTGACCGCATTCAGGCAGAAAGAAAAGAGAATAGCAAGAGGCCTTTTCTCCCCGGCTGCTCTGCCAAGCCCTTCCAGCTCAAACTATGTCGTTGCTCCTCTGGAAGGATCCCTGCACCGCGGCGTAGTTTTTCCGAAGAAGCCCTGCGTTTGCACGAGCAAATGAGGAATTCGTGGCAGGAAAGAGGAAGGAAAGAAAGTTTCTCTCCCTCTGCCTGCTTTGCTCAGAGGACCGGATGAAGTCAGGGAGTTCTCCCTTTCACTGAGAAACGTGCGGGCTGCTGTTGCCTGGGCGCTCTCTTCTTTGCAAAAGAGTCTGCAGTTCCACGCTTTGAACCGTGGAAAGGCGCCGGGCTCTGCTAAGATTTCCCCCGGCGCTTCGTTTGCCCTGGGCCAAAGCGAGCCTTCACAATAGCTGAACGCTAACACTGCATACTGGTTCCACTTCCAGAACCGGGCTACGGCGAGGCAGTTCTCCGGGGGAAAACGGCCCTTCGCGAAGGGCAGATCTGCCGAGCTCATTGCGGGAAAGCGAAAGCAAAGGACGCTTTTCTCCCTCTAACCGCTTTCGTCAGAGGAACGGGGGAAGTCACAGTGTTCTTTCTCTCCCTGAGATACACACAATCTGACGTTGCCTCTGAGCTCCGTTGCTGGCAAAGAACTGAAAGTGACATACATTCCTGTGGGGAAACACAGGGCTTTGCTAGGATTTCTCTAGGCAGTGTGTTTTCCCTGGGCCTCACTGTAGCAACACGATCTCGCCAGGGCAACACTGCATGGCACTTCCTCTGCCAGGAGAGAGCTGCTGCTTTGTAGTTTGTGCTGGGAAACCTTGCTTTGGCAAGTGCGAATTGACCGCATTCAGGCAGAAAGAAAAGAGAATAGCAAGAGGCCTTTTCCCCCCGGCTGCTCTGCCAAGCCCTTCCAGCTCAAACTATGTCGTTGCTCCTCTGGAAGGATCCCTGCACCGCGGCGTAGTTTTTCCGAAGAAGCCCTGCGTTTGCACGAGCAAATGAGGAATTCGTGGCAGGAAAGAGGAAGGAAAGAAAGTTTCTCTCCCTCTGCCTGCTTTGCTCAGAGGACTGGATGAAGTCAGGGAGTTCTCCCTTTCACTGAGAAACGTGCGGGCTGCTGTTGCCTGGGCGCTCTCTTCTTTGCAAAAGAGTCTGCAGTTCCACGCTTTGAACCGTGGAAAGGCGCCGGGCTCTGCTAAGATTTCCCCCGGCGCTTCGTTTGCCCTGGGCCAAAGCGAGCCTTCACAATAGCTGAACGCTAACACTGCATACTCGTTCCACTTCCAGAACCGGGCTACGGCGAGGCAGTTCTCCGGGGGAAAACGGCCCTTCGCGAAGGGCAGATCTGCCGAGCTCATTGCGGGAAAGCGAAAGCAAAGGACGCTTTTCTCCCTCTAACCGCTTTCGTCAGAGGAACGGGGGAAGTCACAGTGTTCTTTCTCTCCCTGAGATACACACAATCTGACGTTGCCTCTGAGCTCCGTTGCTGGCAAAGAACTGAAAGTGACATACATTCCTGTGGGGAAACACAGGGCTTTGCTAGGATTTCTCTAGGCAGTGTGTTTTCCCTGGGCCTCACTGTAGCAACACGATCTCGCCAGGGCAACACTGCATGGCACTTCCTCCGCCAGGAGAGAGCTGCTGCTTTGTAGTTTGTGCTGGGAAACCTTGCTTTGGCAAGTGCGAATTGACCGCATTCAGGCAGAAAGAAAAGAGAATAGCAAGAGGCCTTTTCTCCCCGGCTGCTCTGCCAAGCCCTTCCAGCTCAAACTATGTCGTTGCTCCTCTGGAAGGATCCCTGCACCGCGGCGTAGTTTTTCCGAAGAAGCCCTGCGTTTGCACGAGCAAATGAGGAATTCGTGGCAGGAAAGAGGAAGGAAAGAAAGTTTCTCTCCCTCTGCCTGCTTTGCTCAGAGGACCGGATGAAGTCAGGGAGTTCTCCCTTTCACTGAGAAACGTGCGGGCTGCTGTTGCCTGGGCGCTCTCTTCTTTGCAAAAGAGTCTGCAGTTCCACGCTTTGAACCGTGGAAAGGCGCCGGGCTCTGCTAAGATTTCCCCCGGCGCTTCGTTTGCCCTGGGCCAAAGCGAGCCTTCACAATAGCTGAACGCTAACACTGCATACTCGTTCCACTTCCAGAACCGGGCTACGGCGAGGCAGTTCTCCGGGGGAAAACGGCCCTTCGCGAAGGGCAGATCTGCCGAGCTCATTGCGGGAAAGCGAAAGCAAAGGACGCTTTTCTCCCTCTAACCGCTTTCGTCAGAGGAACGGGGGAAGTCACAGTGTTCTTTCTCTCCCTGAGATACACACAATCTGACGTTGCCTCTGAGCTCCGTTGCTGGCAAAGAACTGAAAGTGACATACATTCCTGTGGGGAAACACAGGGCTTTGCTAGGATTTCTCTAGGCAGTGTGTTTTCCCTGGGCCTCACTGTAGCAACACTATCTCGCCAGGGCAACACTGCATGGCACTTCCTCCGCCAGGAGAGAGCTGCTGCTCTGTAGTTTGTGCTGGGAAACCTTGCTTTGGCAAGTGCGAATTGACCGCATTCAGGCAGAAAGAAAAGAGAATAGCAAGAGGCCTTTTCTCCCCGGCTGCTCTGCCAAGCCCTTCCAGCTCAAACTATGTCGTTGCTCCTCTGGAAGGATCCCTGCACCGCGGCGTAGTTTTTCCGAAGAAGCCCTGCGTTTGCACGAGCAAATGAGGAATTCGTGGCAGGAAAGAGGAAGGAAAGAAAGTTTCTCTCCCTCTGCCTGCTTTGCTCAGAGGACCGGATGAAGTCAGGGAGTTCTCCCTTTCACTGAGAAACGTGCGGGCTGCTGTTGCCTGGGCGCTCTCTTCTTTGCAAAAGAGTCTGCAGTTCCACGCTTTGAACCGTGGAAAGGCGCCGGGCTCTGCTAAGATTTCCCCCGGCGCTTCGTTTGCCCTGGGCCAAAGCGAGCCTTCACAATAGCTGAACGCTAACACTGCATACTCGTTCCACTTCCAGAACCGGGCTACGGCGAGGCAGTTCTCCGGGGGAAAACGGCCCTTCGCGAAGGGCAGATCTGCCGAGCTCATTGCGGGAAAGCGAAAGCAAAGGACGCTTTTCTCCCTCTAACCGCTTTCGTCAGAGGAACGGGGGAAGTCACAGTGTTCTTTCTCTCCCTGAGATACACACAATCTGACGTTGCCTCTGAGCTCCGTTGCTGGCAAAGAACTGAAAGTGACATACATTCCTGTGGGGAAACACAGGGCTTTGCTAGGATTTCTCTAGGCAGTGTGTTTTCCCTGGGCCTCACTGTAGCAACACGATCTCGCCAGGGCAACACTGCATGGCACTTCCTCCGCCAGGAGAGAGCTGCTGCTTTGTAGTTTGTGCTGGGAAACCTTGCTTTGGCAAGTGCGAATTGACCGCATTCAGGCAGAAAGAAAAGAGAATAGCAAGAGGCCTTTTCTCCCCGGCTGCTCTGCCAAGCCCTTCCAGCTCAAACTATGTCGTTGCTCCTCTGGAAGGATCCCTGCACCGCGGCGTAGTTTTTCCGAAGAAGCCCTGCGTTTGCACGAGCAAATGAGGAATTCGTGGCAGGAAAGAGGAAGGAAAGAAAGTTTCTCTCCCTCTGCCTGCTTTGCTCAGAGGACCGGATGAAGTCAGGGAGTTCTCCCTTTCACTGAGAAACGTGCGGGCTGCTGTTGCCTGGGCGCTCTCTTCTTTGCAAAAGAGTCTGCAGTTCCACGCTTTGAACCGTGGAAAGGCGCCGGGCTCTGCTAAGATTTCCCCCGGCGCTTCGTTTGCCCTGGGCCAAAGCGAGCCTTCACAATAGCTGAACGCTAACACTGCATACTCGTTCCACTTCCAGAACCGGGCTACGGCGAGGCAGTTCTCCGGGGGAAAACGGCCCTTCGCGAAGGGCAGATCTGCCGAGCTCATTGCGGGAAAGCGAAAGAAAAGGACGCTTTTCTCCCTCTAACCGCTTTCGTCAGAGGAACGGGGGAAGTCACAGTGTTCTTTCTCTCCCTGAGATACACACAATCTGACGTTGCCTCTGAGCTCCGTTGCTGGCAAAGAACTGAAAGTGACATACATTCCTGTGGGGAAACACAGGGCTTTGCTAGGATTTCTCTAGGCAGTGTGTTTTCCCTGGGCCTCACTGTAGCAACACGATCTCGCCAGGGCAACACTGCATGGCACTTCCTCCGCCAGGAGAGAGCTGCTGCTTTGTAGTTTGTGCTGGGAAACCTTGCTTTGGCAAGTGCGAATTGACCGCATTCAGGCAGAAAGAAAAGAGAATAGCAAGAGGCCTTTTCTCCCCGGCTGCTCTGCCAAGCCCTTCCAGCTCAAACTATGTCGTTGCTCCTCTGGAAGGATCCCTGCACCGCGGCGTAGTTTTTCCGAAGAAGCCCTGCGTTTGCACGAGCAAATGAGGAATTCGTGGCAGGAAAGAGGAAGGAAAGAAAGTTTCTCTCCCTCTGCCTGCTTTGCTCAGAGGACCGGATGAAGTCAGGGAGTTCTCCCTTTCACTGAGAAACGTGCGGGCTGCTGTTGCCTGGGCGCTCTCTTCTTTGCAAAAGAGTCTGCAGTTCCACGCTTTGAACCGTGGAAAGGCGCCGGGCTCTGCTAAGATTTCCCCCGGCGCTTCGTTTGCCCTGGGCCAAAGCGAGCCTTCACAATAGCTGAACGCTAACACTGCATACTCGTTCCACTTCCAGAACCGGGCTACGGCGAGGCAGTTCTCCGGGGGAAAACGGCCCTTCGCGAAGGGCAGATCTGCCGAGCTCATTGCGGGAAAGCGAAAGCAAAGGACGCTTTTCTCCCTCTAACCGCTTTCGTCAGAGGAACGGGGGAAGTCACAGTGTTCTTTCTCTCCCTGAGATACACACAATCTGACGTTGCCTCTGAGCTCCGTTGCTGGCAAAGAACTGAAAGTGACATACATTCCTGTGGGGAAACACAGGGCTTTGCTAGGATTTCTCTAGGCAGTGTGTTTTCCCTGGGCCTCACTGTAGCAACACTATCTCGCCAGGGCAACACTGCATGGCACTTCCTCCGCCAGGAGAGAGCTGCTGCTCTGTAGTTTGTGCTGGGAAACCTTGCTTTGGCAAGTGCGAATTGACCGCATTCAGGCAGAAAGAAAAGAGAATAGCAAGAGGCCTTTTCTCCCCGGCTGCTCTGCCAAGCCCTTCCAGCTCAAACTATGTCGTTGCTCCTCTGGAAGGATCCCTGCACCGCGGCGTAGTTTTTCCGAAGAAGCCCTGCGTTTGCACGAGCAAATGAGGAATTCGTGGCAGGAAAGAGGAAGGAAAGAAAGTTTCTCTCCCTCTGCCTGCTTTGCTCAGAGGACCGGATGAAGTCAGGGAGTTCTCCCTTTCACTGAGAAACGTGCGGGCTGCTGTTGCCTGGGCGCTCTCTTCTTTGCAAAAGAGTCTGCAGTTCCACGCTTTGAACCGTGGAAAGGCGCCGGGCTCTGCTAAGATTTCCCCCGGCGCTTCGTTTGCCCTGGGCCAAAGCGAGCCTTCACAATAGCTGAACGCTAACACTGCATACTCGTTCCACTTCCAGAACCGGGCTACGGCGAGGCAGTTCTCCGGGGGAAAACGGCCCTTCGCGAAGGGCAGATCTGCCGAGCTCATTGCGGGAAAGCGAAAGCAAAGGACGCTTTTCTCCCTCTAACCGCTTTCGTCAGAGGAACGGGGGAAGTCACAGTGTTCTTTCTCTCCCTGAGATACACACAATCTGACGTTGCCTCTGAGCTCCGTTGCTGGCAAAGAACTGAAAGTGACATACATTCCTGTGGGGAAACACAGGGCTTTGCTAGGATTTCTCTAGGCAGTGTGTTTTCCCTGGGCCTCACTGTAGCAACACTATCTCGCCAGGGCAACACTGCATGGCACTTCCTCCGCCAGGAGAGAGCTGCTGCTCTGTAGTTTGTGCTGGGAAACCTTGCTTTGGCAAGTGCGAATTGACCGCATTCAGGCAGAAAGAAAAGAGAATAGCAAGAGGCCTTTTCTCCCCGGCTGCTCTGCCAAGCCCTTCCAGCTCAAACTATGTCGTTGCTCCTCTGGAAGGATCCCTGCACCGCGGCGTAGTTTTTCCGAAGAAGCCCTGCGTTTGCACGAGCAAATGAGGAATTCGTGGCAGGAAAGAGGAAGGAAAGAAAGTTTCTCTCCCTCTGCCTGCTTTGCTCAGAGGACCGGATGAAGTCAGGGAGTTCTCCCTTTCACTGAGAAACGTGCGGGCTGCTGTTGCCTGGGCGCTCTCTTCTTTGCAAAAGAGTCTGCAGTTCCACGCTTTGAACCGTGGAAAGGCGCCGGGCTCTGCTAAGATTTCCCCCGGCGCTTCGTTTGCCCTGGGCCAAAGCGAGCCTTCACAATAGCTGAACGCTAACACTGCATACTCGTTCCACTTCCAGAACCGGGCTACGGCGAGGCAGTTCTCCGGGGGAAAACGGCCCTTCGCGAAGGGCAGATCTGCCGAGCTCATTGCGGGAAAGCGAAAGCAAAGGACGCTTTTCTCCCTCTAACCGCTTTCGTCAGAGGAACGGGGGAAGTCACAGTGTTCTTTCTCTCCCTGAGATACACACAATCTGACGTTGCCTCTGAGCTCCGTTGCTGGCAAAGAACTGAAAGTGACATACATTCCTGTGGGGAAACACAGGGCTTTGCTAGGATTTCTCTAGGCAGTGTGTTTTCCCTGGGCCTCACTGTAGCAACACTATCTCGCCAGGGCAACACTGCATGGCACTTCCTCCGCCAGGAGAGAGCTGCTGCTCTGTAGTTTGTGCTGGGAAACCTTGCTTTGGCAAGTGCGAATTGACCGCATTCAGGCAGAAAGAAAAGAGAATAGCAAGAGGCCTTTTCTCCCCGGCTGCTCTGCCAAGCCCTTCCAGCTCAAACTATGTCGTTGCTCCTCTGGAAGGATCCCTGCACCGCGGCGTAGTTTTTCCGAAGAAGCCCTGCGTTTGCACGAGCAAATGAGGAATTCGTGGCAGGAAAGAGGAAGGAAAGAAAGTTTCTCTCCCTCTGCCTGCTTTGCTCAGAGGACCGGATGAAGTCAGGGAGTTCTCCCTTTCACTGAGAAACGTGCGGGCTGCTGTTGCCTGGGCGCTCTCTTCTTTGCAAAAGAGTCTGCAGTTCCACGCTTTGAACCGTGGAAAGGCGCCGGGCTCTGCTAAGATTTCCCCCGGCGCTTCGTTTGCCCTGGGCCAAAGCGAGCCTTCACAATAGCTGAACGCTAACACTGCATACTCGTTCCACTTCCAGAACCGGGCTACGGCGAGGCAGTTCTCCGGGGGAAAACGGCCCTTCGCGAAGGGCAGATCTGCCGAGCTCATTGCGGGAAAGCGAAAGCAAAGGACGCTTTTCTCCCTCTAACCGCTTTCGTCAGAGGAACGGGGGAAGTCACAGTGTTCTTTCTCTCCCTGAGATACACACAATCTGACGTTGCCTCTGAGCTCCGTTGCTGGCAAAGAACTGAAAGTGACATACATTCCTGTGGGGAAACACAGGGCTTTGCTAGGATTTCTCTAGGCAGTGTGTTTTCCCTGGGCCTCACTGTAGCAACACGATCTCGCCAGGGCAACACTGCATGGCACTTCCTCCGCCAGGAGAGAGCTGCTGCTTTGTAGTTTGTGCTGGGAAACCTTGCTTTGGCAAGTGCGAATTGACCGCATTCAGGCAGAAAGAAAAGAGAATAGCAAGAGGCCTTTTCTCCCCGGCTGCTCTGCCAAGCCCTTCCAGCTCAAACTATGTCGTTGCTCCTCTGGAAGGATCCCTGCACCGCGGCGTAGTTTTTCCGAAGAAGCCCTGCGTTTGCACGAGCAAATGAGGAATTCGTGGCAGGAAAGAGGAAGGAAAGAAAGTTTCTCTCCCTCTGCCTGCTTTGCTCAGAGGACCGGATGAAGTCAGGGAGTTCTCCCTTTCACTGAGAAACGTGCGGGCTGCTGTTGCCTGGGCGCTCTCTTCTTTGCAAAAGAGTCTGCAGTTCCACGCTTTGAACCGTGGAAAGGCGCCGGGCTCTGCTAAGATTTCCCCCGGCGCTTCGTTTGCCCTGGGCCAAAGCGAGCCTTCACAATAGCTGAACGCTAACACTGCATACTCGTTCCACTTCCAGAACCGGGCTACGGCGAGGCAGTTCTCCGGGGGAAAACGGCCCTTCGCGAAGGGCAGATCTGCCGAGCTCATTGCGGGAAAGCGAAAGAAAAGGACGCTTTTCTCCCTCTAACCGCTTTCGTCAGAGGAACGGGGGAAGTCACAGTGTTCTTTCTCTCCCTGAGATACACACAATCTGACGTTGCCTCTGAGCTCCGTTGCTGGCAAAGAACTGAAAGTGACATACATTCCTGTGGGGAAACACAGGGCTTTGCTAGGATTTCTCTAGGCAGTGTGTTTTCCCTGGGCCTCACTGTAGCAACACGATCTCGCCAGGGCAACACTGCATGGCACTTCCTCCGCCAGGAGAGAGCTGCTGCTTTGTAGTTTGTGCTGGGAAACCTTGCTTTGGCAAGTGCGAATTGACCGCATTCAGGCAGAAAGAAAAGAGAATAGCAAGAGGCCTTTTCTCCCCGGCTGCTCTGCCAAGCCCTTCCAGCTCAAACTATGTCGTTGCTCCTCTGGAAGGATCCCTGCACCGCGGCGTAGTTTTTCCGAAGAAGCCCTGCGTTTGCACGAGCAAATGAGGAATTCGTGGCAGGAAAGAGGAAGGAAAGAAAGTTTCTCTCCCTCTGCCTGCTTTGCTCAGAGGACCGGATGAAGTCAGGGAGTTCTCCCTTTCACTGAGAAACGTGCGGGCTGCTGTTGCCTGGGCGCTCTCTTCTTTGCAAAAGAGTCTGCAGTTCCACGCTTTGAACCGTGGAAAGGCGCCGGGCTCTGCTAAGATTTCCCCCGGCGCTTCGTTTGCCCTGGGCCAAAGCGAGCCTTCACAATAGCTGAACGCTAACACTGCATACTCGTTCCACTTCCAGAACCGGGCTACGGCGAGGCAGTTCTCCGGGGGAAAACGGCCCTTCGCGAAGGGCAGATCTGCCGAGCTCATTGCGGGAAAGCGAAAGCAAAGGACGCTTTTCTCCCTCTAACCGCTTTCGTCAGAGGAACGGGGGAAGTCACAGTGTTCTTTCTCTCCCTGAGATACACACAATCTGACGTTGCCTCTGAGCTCCGTTGCTGGCAAAGAACTGAAAGTGACATACATTCCTGTGGGGAAACACAGGGCTTTGCTAGGATTTCTCTAGGCAGTGTGTTTTCCCTGGGCCTCACTGTAGCAACACTATCTCGCCAGGGCAACACTGCATGGCACTTCCTCCGCCAGGAGAGAGCTGCTGCTCTGTAGTTTGTGCTGGGAAACCTTGCTTTGGCAAGTGCGAATTGACCGCATTCAGGCAGAAAGAAAAGAGAATAGCAAGAGGCCTTTTCTCCCCGGCTGCTCTGCCAAGCCCTTCCAGCTCAAACTATGTCGTTGCTCCTCTGGAAGGATCCCTGCACCGCGGCGTAGTTTTTCCGAAGAAGCCCTGCGTTTGCACGAGCAAATGAGGAATTCGTGGCAGGAAAGAGGAAGGAAAGAAAGTTTCTCTCCCTCTGCCTGCTTTGCTCAGAGGACCGGATGAAGTCAGGGAGTTCTCCCTTTCACTGAGAAACGTGCGGGCTGCTGTTGCCTGGGCGCTCTCTTCTTTGCAAAAGAGTCTGCAGTTCCACGCTTTGAACCGTGGAAAGGCGCCGGGCTCTGCTAAGATTTCCCCCGGCGCTTCGTTTGCCCTGGGCCAAAGCGAGCCTTCACAATAGCTGAACGCTAACACTGCATACTCGTTCCACTTCCAGAACCGGGCTACGGCGAGGCAGTTCTCCGGGGGAAAACGGCCCTTCGCGAAGGGCAGATCTGCCGAGCTCATTGCGGGAAAGCGAAAGCAAAGGACGCTTTTCTCCCTCTAACCGCTTTCGTCAGAGGAACGGGGGAAGTCACAGTGTTCTTTCTCTCCCTGAGATACACACAATCTGACGTTGCCTCTGAGCTCCGTTGCTGGCAAAGAACTGAAAGTGACATACATTCCTGTGGGGAAACACAGGGCTTTGCTAGGATTTCTCTAGGCAGTGTGTTTTCCCTGGGCCTCACTGTAGCAACACGATCTCGCCAGGGCAACACTGCATGGCACTTCCTCCGCCAGGAGAGAGCTGCTGCTTTGTAGTTTGTGCTGGGAAACCTTGCTTTGGCAAGTGCGAATTGACCGCATTCAGGCAGAAAGAAAAGAGAATAGCAAGAGGCCTTTTCTCCCCGGCTGCTCTGCCAAGCCCTTCCAGCTCAAACTATGTCGTTGCTCCTCTGGAAGGATCCCTGCACCGCGGCGTAGTTTTTCCGAAGAAGCCCTGCGTTTGCACGAGCAAATGAGGAATTCGTGGCAGGAAAGAGGAAGGAAAGAAAGTTTCTCTCCCTCTGCCTGCTTTGCTCAGAGGACCGGATGAAGTCAGGGAGTTCTCCCTTTCACTGAGAAACGTGCGGGCTGCTGTTGCCTGGGCGCTCTCTTCTTTGCAAAAGAGTCTGCAGTTCCACGCTTTGAACCGTGGAAAGGCGCCGGGCTCTGCTAAGATTTCCCCCGGCGCTTCGTTTGCCCTGGGCCAAAGCGAGCCTTCACAATAGCTGAACGCTAACACTGCATACTCGTTCCACTTCCAGAACCGGGCTACGGCGAGGCAGTTCTCCGGGGGAAAACGGCCCTTCGCGAAGGGCAGATCTGCCGAGCTCATTGCGGGAAAGCGAAAGAAAAGGACGCTTTTCTCCCTCTAACCGCTTTCGTCAGAGGAACGGGGGAAGTCACAGTGTTCTTTCTCTCCCTGAGATACACACAATCTGACGTTGCCTCTGAGCTCCGTTGCTGGCAAAGAACTGAAAGTGACATACATTCCTGTGGGGAAACACAGGGCTTTGCTAGGATTTCTCTAGGCAGTGTGTTTTCCCTGGGCCTCACTGTAGCAACACGATCTCGCCAGGGCAACACTGCATGGCACTTCCTCCGCCAGGAGAGAGCTGCTGCTTTGTAGTTTGTGCTGGGAAACCTTGCTTTGGCAAGTGCGAATTGACCGCATTCAGGCAGAAAGAAAAGAGAATAGCAAGAGGCCTTTTCTCCCCGGCTGCTCTGCCAAGCCCTTCCAGCTCAAACTATGTCGTTGCTCCTCTGGAAGGATCCCTGCACCGCGGCGTAGTTTTTCCGAAGAAGCCCTGCGTTTGCACGAGCAAATGAGGAATTCGTGGCAGGAAAGAGGAAGGAAAGAAAGTTTCTCTCCCTCTGCCTGCTTTGCTCAGAGGACCGGATGAAGTCAGGGAGTTCTCCCTTTCACTGAGAAACGTGCGGGCTGCTGTTGCCTGGGCGCTCTCTTCTTTGCAAAAGAGTCTGCAGTTCCACGCTTTGAACCGTGGAAAGGCGCCGGGCTCTGCTAAGATTTCCCCCGGCGCTTCGTTTGCCCTGGGCCAAAGCGAGCCTTCACAATAGCTGAACGCTAACACTGCATACTCGTTCCACTTCCAGAACCGGGCTACGGCGAGGCAGTTCTCCGGGGGAAAACGGCCCTTCGCGAAGGGCAGATCTGCCGAGCTCATTGCGGGAAAGCGAAAGCAAAGGACGCTTTTCTCCCTCTAACCGCTTTCGTCAGAGGAACGGGGGAAGTCACAGTGTTCTTTCTCTCCCTGAGATACACACAATCTGACGTTGCCTCTGAGCTCCGTTGCTGGCAAAGAACTGAAAGTGACATACATTCCTGTGGGGAAACACAGGGCTTTGCTAGGATTTCTCTAGGCAGTGTGTTTTCCCTGGGCCTCACTGTAGCAACACGATCTCGCCAGGGCAACACTGCATGGCACTTCCTCCGCCAGGAGAGAGCTGCTGCTCTGTAGTTTGTGCTGGGAAACCTTGCTTTGGCAAGTGCGAATTGACCGCATTCAGGCAGAAAGAAAAGAGAATAGCAAGAGGCCTTTTCTCCCCGGCTGCTCTGCCAAGCCCTTCCAGCTCAAACTATGTCGTTGCTCCTCTGGAAGGATCCCTGCACCGCGGCGTAGTTTTTCCGAAGAAGCCCTGCGTTTGCACGAGCAAATGAGGAATTCGTGGCAGGAAAGAGGAAGGAAAGAAAGTTTCTCTCCCTCTGCCTGCTTTGCTCAGAGGACCGGATGAAGTCAGGGAGTTCTCCCTTTCACTGAGAAACGTGCGGGCTGCTGTTGCCTGGGCGCTCTCTTCTTTGCAAAAGAGTCTGCAGTTCCACGCTTTGAACCGTGGAAAGGCGCCGGGCTCTGCTAAGATTTCCCCCGGCGCTTCGTTTGCCCTGGGCCAAAGCGAGCCTTCACAATAGCTGAACGCTAACACTGCATACTCGTTCCACTTCCAGAACCGGGCTACGGCGAGGCAGTTCTCCGGGGGAAAACGGCCCTTCGCGAAGGGCAGATCTGCCGAGCTCATTGCGGGAAAGCGAAAGCAAAGGACGCTTTTCTCCCTCTAACCGCTTTCGTCAGAGGAACGGGGGAAGTCACAGTGTTCTTTCTCTCCCTGAGATACACACAATCTGACGTTGCCTCTGAGCTCCGTTGCTGGCAAAGAACTGAAAGTGACATACATTCCTGTGGGGAAACACAGGGCTTTGCTAGGATTTCTCTAGGCAGTGTGTTTTCCCTGGGCCTCACTGTAGCAACACGATCTCGCCAGGGCAACACTGCATGGCACTTCCTCCGCCAGGAGAGAGCTGCTGCTTTGTAGTTTGTGCTGGGAAACCTTGCTTTGGCAAGTGCGAATTGACCGCATTCAGGCAGAAAGAAAAGAGAATAGCAAGAGGCCTTTTCTCCCCGGCTGCTCTGCCAAGCCCTTCCAGCTCAAACTATGTCGTTGCTCCTCTGGAAGGATCCCTGCACCGCGGCGTAGTTTTTCCGAAGAAGCCCTGCGTTTGCACGAGCAAATGAGGAATTCGTGGCAGGAAAGAGGAAGGAAAGAAAGTTTCTCTCCCTCTGCCTGCTTTGCTCAGAGGACCGGATGAAGTCAGGGAGTTCTCCCTTTCACTGAGAAACGTGCGGGCTGCTGTTGCCTGGGCGCTCTCTTCTTTGCAAAAGAGTCTGCAGTTCCACGCTTTGAACCGTGGAAAGGCGCCGGGCTCTGCTAAGATTTCCCCCGGCGCTTCGTTTGCCCTGGGCCAAAGCGAGCCTTCACAATAGCTGAACGCTAACACTGCATACTCGTTCCACTTCCAGAACCGGGCTACGGCGAGGCAGTTCTCCGGGGGAAAACGGCCCTTCGCGAAGGGCAGATCTGCCGAGCTCATTGCGGGAAAGCGAAAGCAAAGGACGCTTTTCTCCCTCTAACCGCTTTCGTCAGAGGAACGGGGGAAGTCACAGTGTTCTTTCTCTCCCTGAGATACACACAATCTGACGTTGCCTCTGAGCTCCGTTGCTGGCAAAGAACTGAAAGTGACATACATTCCTGTGGGGAAACACAGGGCTTTGCTAGGATTTCTCTAGGCAGTGTGTTTTCCCTGGGCCTCACTGTAGCAACACGATCTCGCCAGGGCAACACTGCATGGAACTTCCTCCGCCAGGAGAGAGCTGCTGCTTTGTAGTTTGTGCTGGGAAACCTTGCTTTGGCAAGTGCGAATTGACCGCATTCAGGCAGAAAGAAAAGAGAATAGCAAGAGGCCTTTTCTCCCCGGCTGCTCTGCCAAGCCCTTCCAGCTCAAACTATGTCGTTGCTCCTCTGGAAGGATCCCTGCACCGCGGCGTAGTTTTTCCGAAGAAGCCCTGCGTTTGCACGAGCAAATGAGGAATTCGTGGCAGGAAAGAGGAAGGAAAGAAAGTTTCTCTCCCTCTGCCTGCTTTGCTCAGAGGACCGGATGAAGTCAGGGAGTTCTCCCTTTCACTGAGAAACGTGCGGGCTGCTGTTGCCTGGGCGCTCTCTTCTTTGCAAAAGAGTCTGCAGTTCCACGCTTTGAACCGTGGAAAGGCGCCGGGCTCTGCTAAGATTTCCCCCGGCGCTTCGTTTGCCCTGGGCCAAAGCGAGCCTTCACAATAGCTGAACGCTAACACTGCATACTCGTTCCACTTCCAGAACCGGGCTACGGCGAGGCAGTTCTCCGGGGGAAAACGGCCCTTCGCGAAGGGCAGATCTGCCGAGCTCATTGCGGGAAAGCGAAAGCAAAGGACGCTTTTCTCCCTCTAACCGCTTTCGTCAGAGGAACGGGGGAAGTCACAGTGTTCTTTCTCTCCCTGAGATACACACAATCTGACGTTGCCTCTGAGCTCCGTTGCTGGCAAAGAACTGAAAGTGACATACATTCCTGTGGGGAAACACAGGGCTTTGCTAGGATTTCTCTAGGCAGTGTGTTTTCCCTGGGCCTCACTGTAGCAACACTATCTCGCCAGGGCAACACTGCATGGCACTTCCTCCGCCAGGAGAGAGCTGCTGCTCTGTAGTTTGTGCTGGGAAACCTTGCTTTGGCAAGTGCGAATTGACCGCATTCAGGCAGAAAGAAAAGAGAATAGCAAGAGGCCTTTTCTCCCCGGCTGCTCTGCCAAGCCCTTCCAGCTCAAACTATGTCGTTGCTCCTCTGGAAGGATCCCTGCACCGCGGCGTAGTTTTTCCGAAGAAGCCCTGCGTTTGCACGAGCAAATGAGGAATTCGTGGCAGGAAAGAGGAAGGAAAGAAAGTTTCTCTCCCTCTGCCTGCTTTGCTCAGAGGACCGGATGAAGTCAGGGAGTTCTCCCTTTCACTGAGAAACGTGCGGGCTGCTGTTGCCTGGGCGCTCTCTTCTTTGCAAAAGAGTCTGCAGTTCCACGCTTTGAACCGTGGAAAGGCGCCGGGCTCTGCTAAGATTTCCCCCGGCGCTTCGTTTGCCCTGGGCCAAAGCGAGCCTTCACAATAGCTGAACGCTAACACTGCATACTCGTTCCACTTCCAGAACCGGGCTACGGCGAGGCAGTTCTCCGGGGGAAAACGGCCCTTCGCGAAGGGCAGATCTGCCGAGCTCATTGCGGGAAAGCGAAAGCAAAGGACGCTTTTCTCCCTCTAACCGCTTTCGTCAGAGGAACGGGGGAAGTCACAGTGTTCTTTCTCTCCCTGAGATACACACAATCTGACGTTGCCTCTGAGCTCCGTTGCTGGCAAAGAACTGAAAGTGACATACATTCCTGTGGGGAAACACAGGGCTTTGCTAGGATTTCTCTAGGCAGTGTGTTTTCCCTGGGCCTCACTGTAGCAACACTATCTCGCCAGGGCAACACTGCATGGCACTTCCTCCGCCAGGAGAGAGCTGCTGCTTTGTAGTTTGTGCTGGGAAACCTTGCTTTGGCAAGTGCGAATTGACCGCATTCAGGCAGAAAGGAAACAGAATAGCAAGAGGCCTTTTCTGCCCGGCTGCTCTGCCAAGCCCTTCCAGCTCAAACTATGTCGTTGCTCCTCTGGAAGGATCCCTGCACCGCGGCGTAGTTTTTCCGAAGAAGCCCTGCGTTTGCACGAGCAAATGAGGAATTCGTGGCAGGAAAGAGGAAGGAAAGAAAGTTTCTCTCCCTCTGCCTGCTTTGCTCAGAGGACCGGATGAAGTCAGGGAGTTCTCCCTTTCACTGAGAAACGTGCGGGCTGCTGTTGCCTGGGCGCTCTCTTCTTTGCAAAAGAGTCTGCAGTTCCACGCTTTGAACCGTGGAAAGGCGCCGGGCTCTGCTAAGATTTCCCCCGGCGCTTCGTTTGCCCTGGGCCAAAGCGAGCCTTCACAATAGCTGAACGCTAACACTGCATACTCGTTCCACTTCCAGAACCGGGCTACGGCGAGGCAGTTCTCCGGGGGAAAACGGCCCTTCGCGAAGGGCAGATCTGCCGAGCTCATTGCGGGAAAGCGAAAGCAAAGGACGCTTTTCGCCCTCTAACCGCTTTCGTCAGAGGAACGGAGGAAGTCACAGTGTTCTTTCTCTCCCTGAGATACACACAATCTGACGTTGCCTCTGAGCTCCGTTGCTGGCAAAGAACTGAAAGTGACATACATTCCTGTGGGGAAACACAGGGCTTTGCTAGGATTTCTCTAGGCAGTGTGTTTTCCCTGGGCCTCACTGTAGCAACACTATCTCGCCAGGGCAACACTGCATGGCACTTCCTCCGCCAGGAGAGAGCTGCTGCTTTGTAGTTTGTGCTGGGAAACCTTGCTTTGGCAAGTGCGAATTGACCGCATTCAGGCAGAAAGAAAAGAGAATAGCAAGAGGCCTTTTCTCCCCGGCTGCTCTGCCAAGCCCTTCCAGCTCAAACTATGTCGTTGCTCCTCTGGAAGGATCCCTGCACCGCGGCGTAGTTTTTCCGAAGAAGCCCTGCGTTTGCACGAGCAAATGAGGAATTCGTGGCAGGAAAGAGGAAGGAAAGAAAGTTTCTCTCCCTCTGCCTGCTTTGCTCAGAGGACCGGATGAAGTCAGGGAGTTCTCCCTTTCACTGAGAAACGTGCGGGCTGCTGTTGCCTGGGCGCTCTCTTCTTTGCAAAAGAGTCTGCAGTTCCACGCTTTGAACCGTGGAAAGGCGCCGGGCTCTGCTAAGATTTCCCCCGGCGCTTCGTTTGCCCTGGGCCAAAGCGAGCCTTCACAATAGCTGAACGCTAACACTGCATACTGGTTCCACTTCCAGAACCGGGCTACGGCGAGGCAGTTCTCCGGGGGAAAACGGCCCTTCGCGAAGGGCAGATCTGCCGAGCTCATTGCGGGAAAGCGAAAGCAAAGGACGCTTTTCTCCCTCTAACCGCTTTCGTCAGAGGAACGGGGGAAGTCACAGTGTTCTTTCTCTCCCTGAGATACACACAATCTGACGTTGCCTCTGAGCTCCGTTGCTGGCAAAGAACTGAAAGTGACATACATTCCTGTGGGGAAACACAGGGCTTTGCTAGGATTTCTCTAGGCAGTGTGTTTTCCCTGGGCCTCACTGTAGCAACACGATCTCGCCAGGGCAACACTGCATGGCACTTCCTCTGCCAGGAGAGAGCTGCTGCTTTGTAGTTTGTGCTGGGAAACCTTGCTTTGGCAAGTGCGAATTGACCGCATTCAGGCAGAAAGAAAAGAGAATAGCAAGAGGCCTTTTCCCCCCGGCTGCTCTGCCAAGCCCTTCCAGCTCAAACTATGTCGTTGCTCCTCTGGAAGGATCCCTGCACCGCGGCGTAGTTTTTCCGAAGAAGCCCTGCGTTTGCACGAGCAAATGAGGAATTCGTGGCAGGAAAGAGGAAGGAAAGAAAGTTTCTCTCCCTCTGCCTGCTTTGCTCAGAGGACTGGATGAAGTCAGGGAGTTCTCCCTTTCACTGAGAAACGTGCGGGCTGCTGTTGCCTGGGCGCTCTCTTCTTTGCAAAAGAGTCTGCAGTTCCACGCTTTGAACCGTGGAAAGGCGCCGGGCTCTGCTAAGATTTCCCCCGGCGCTTCGTTTGCCCTGGGCCAAAGCGAGCCTTCACAATAGCTGAACGCTAACACTGCATACTCGTTCCACTTCCAGAACCGGGCTACGGCGAGGCAGTTCTCCGGGGGAAAACGGCCCTTCGCGAAGGGCAGATCTGCCGAGCTCATTGCGGGAAAGCGAAAGCAAAGGACGCTTTTCTCCCTCTAACCGCTTTCGTCAGAGGAACGGGGGAAGTCACAGTGTTCTTTCTCTCCCTGAGATACACACAATCTGACGTTGCCTCTGAGCTCCGTTGCTGGCAAAGAACTGAAAGTGACATACATTCCTGTGGGGAAACACAGGGCTTTGCTAGGATTTCTCTAGGCAGTGTGTTTTCCCTGGGCCTCACTGTAGCAACACGATCTCGCCAGGGCAACACTGCATGGCACTTCCTCCGCCAGGAGAGAGCTGCTGCTTTGTAGTTTGTGCTGGGAAACCTTGCTTTGGCAAGTGCGAATTGACCGCATTCAGGCAGAAAGAAAAGAGAATAGCAAGAGGCCTTTTCTCCCCGGCTGCTCTGCCAAGCCCTTCCAGCTCAAACTATGTCGTTGCTCCTCTGGAAGGATCCCTGCACCGCGGCGTAGTTTTTCCGAAGAAGCCCTGCGTTTGCACGAGCAAATGAGGAATTCGTGGCAGGAAAGAGGAAGGAAAGAAAGTTTCTCTCCCTCTGCCTGCTTTGCTCAGAGGACCGGATGAAGTCAGGGAGTTCTCCCTTTCACTGAGAAACGTGCGGGCTGCTGTTGCCTGGGCGCTCTCTTCTTTGCAAAAGAGTCTGCAGTTCCACGCTTTGAACCGTGGAAAGGCGCCGGGCTCTGCTAAGATTTCCCCCGGCGCTTCGTTTGCCCTGGGCCAAAGCGAGCCTTCACAATAGCTGAACGCTAACACTGCATACTCGTTCCACTTCCAGAACCGGGCTACGGCGAGGCAGTTCTCCGGGGGAAAACGGCCCTTCGCGAAGGGCAGATCTGCCGAGCTCATTGCGGGAAAGCGAAAGCAAAGGACGCTTTTCTCCCTCTAACCGCTTTCGTCAGAGGAACGGGGGAAGTCACAGTGTTCTTTCTCTCCCTGAGATACACACAATCTGACGTTGCCTCTGAGCTCCGTTGCTGGCAAAGAACTGAAAGTGACATACATTCCTGTGGGGAAACACAGGGCTTTGCTAGGATTTCTCTAGGCAGTGTGTTTTCCCTGGGCCTCACTGTAGCAACACGATCTCGCCAGGGCAACACTGCATGGCACTTCCTCCGCCAGGAGAGAGCTGCTGCTCTGTAGTTTGTGCTGGGAAACCTTGCTTTGGCAAGTGCGAATTGACCGCATTCAGGCAGAAAGAAAAGAGAATAGCAAGAGGCCTTTTCTCCCCGGCTGCTCTGCCAAGCCCTTCCAGCTCAAACTATGTCGTTGCTCCTCTGGAAGGATCCCTGCACCGCGGCGTAGTTTTTCCGAAGAAGCCCTGCGTTTGCACGAGCAAATGAGGAATTCGTGGCAGGAAAGAGGAAGGAAAGAAAGTTTCTCTCCCTCTGCCTGCTTTGCTCAGAGGACCGGATGAAGTCAGGGAGTTCTCCCTTTCACTGAGAAACGTGCGGGCTGCTGTTGCCTGGGCGCTCTCTTCTTTGCAAAAGAGTCTGCAGTTCCACGCTTTGAACCGTGGAAAGGCGCCGGGCTCTGCTAAGATTTCCCCCGGCGCTTCGTTTGCCCTGGGCCAAAGCGAGCCTTCACAATAGCTGAACGCTAACACTGCATACTCGTTCCACTTCCAGAACCGGGCTACGGCGAGGCAGTTCTCCGGGGGAAAACGGCCCTTCGCGAAGGGCAGATCTGCCGAGCTCATTGCGGGAAAGCGAAAGCAAAGGACGCTTTTCTCCCTCTAACCGCTTTCGTCAGAGGAACGGGGGAAGTCACAGTGTTCTTTCTCTCCCTGAGATACACACAATCTGACGTTGCCTCTGAGCTCCGTTGCTGGCAAAGAACTGAAAGTGACATACATTCCTGTGGGGAAACACAGGGCTTTGCTAGGATTTCTCTAGGCAGTGTGTTTTCCCTGGGCCTCACTGTAGCAACACGATCTCGCCAGGGCAACACTGCATGGCACTTCCTCCGCCAGGAGAGAGCTGCTGCTTTGTAGTTTGTGCTGGGAAACCTTGCTTTGGCAAGTGCGAATTGACCGCATTCAGGCAGAAAGAAAAGAGACTAGCAAGAGGCCTTTTCTCCCCGGCTGCTCTGCCAAGCCCTTCCAGCTCAAACTATGTCGTTGCTCCTCTGGAAGGATCCCTGCACCGCGGCGTAGTTTTTCCGAAGAAGCCCTGCGTTTGCACGAGCAAATGAGGAATTCGTGGCAGGAAAGAGGAAGGAAAGAAAGTTTCTCTCCCTCTGCCTGCTTTGCTCAGAGGACCGGATGAAGTCAGGGAGTTCTCCCTTTCACTGAGAAACGTGCAGGCTGCTGTTGCCTGGGCGCTCTCTTCTTTGCAAAAGAGTCTGCAGTTCCACGCTTTGAACCGTGGAAAGGCGCCGGGCTCTGCTAAGATTTCCCCCGGCGCTTCGTTTGCCCTGGGCCAAAGCGAGCCTTCACAATAGCTGAACGCTAACACTGCATACTCGTTCCACTTCCAGAACCGGGCTACGGCGAGGCAGTTCTCCGGGGGAAAACGGCCCTTCGCGAAGGGCAGATCTGCCGAGCTCTTTGCGGGAAAGCGAAAGAAAAGGACGCTTTTCTCCCTCTAACCGCTTTCGTCAGAGGAACGGGGGAAGTCACAGTGTTCTTTCTCTCCCTGAGATACACACAATCTGACGTTGCCTCTGAGCTCCGTTGCTGGCAAAGAACTGAAAGTGACATACATTCCTGTGGGGAAACACAGGGCTTTGCTAGGATTTCTCTAGGCAGTGTGTTTTCCCTGGGCCTCACTGTAGCAACACGATCTCGCCAGGGCAACACTGCATGGCACTTCCTCCGCCAGGAGAGAGCTGCTGCTTTGTAGTTTGTGCTGGGAAACCTTGCTTTGGCAAGTGCGAATTGACCGCATTCAGGCAGAAAGAAAAGAGAATAGCAAGAGGCCTTTTCTCCCCGGCTGCTCTGCCAAGCCCTTCCAGCTCAAACTATGTCGTTGCTCCTCTGGAAGGATCCCTGCACCGCGGCGTAGTTTTTCCGAAGAAGCCCTGCGTTTGCACGAGCAAATGAGGAATTCGTGGCAGGAAAGAGGAAGGAAAGAAAGTTTCTCTCCCTCTGCCTGCTTTGCTCAGAGGACCGGATGAAGTCAGGGAGTTCTCCCTTTCACTGAGAAACGTGCGGGCTGCTGTTGCCTGGGCGCTCTCTTCTTTGCAAAAGAGTCTGCAGTTCCACGCTTTGAACCGTGGAAAGGCGCCGGGCTCTGCTAAGATTTCCCCCGGCGCTTCGTTTGCCCTGGGCCAAAGCGAGCCTTCACAATAGCTGAACGCTAACACTGCATACTCGTTCCACTTCCAGAACCGGGCTACGGCGAGGCAGTTCTCCGGGGGAAAACGGCCCTTCGCGAAGGGCAGATCTGCCGAGCTCATTGCGGGAAAGCGAAAGCAAAGGACGCTTTTCTCCCTCTAACCGCTTTCGTCAGAGGAACGGGGGAAGTCACAGTGTTCTTTCTCTCCCTGAGATACACACAATCTGACGTTGCCTCTGAGCTCCGTTGCTGGCAAAGAACTGAAAGTGACATACATTCCTGTGGGGAAACACAGGGCTTTGCTAGGATTTCTCTAGGCAGTGTGTTTTCCCTGGGCCTCACTGTAGCAACACTATCTCGCCAGGGCAACACTGCATGGCACTTCCTCCGCCAGGAGAGAGCTGCTGCTCTGTAGTTTGTGCTGGGAAACCTTGCTTTGGCAAGTGCGAATTGACCGCATTCAGGCAGAAAGAAAAGAGAATAGCAAGAGGCCTTTTCTCCCCGGCTGCTCTGCCAAGCCCTTCCAGCTCAAACTATGTCGTTGCTCCTCTGGAAGGATCCCTGCACCGCGGCGTAGTTTTTCCGAAGAAGCCCTGCGTTTGCACGAGCAAATGAGGAATTCGTGGCAGGAAAGAGGAAGGAAAGAAAGTTTCTCTCCCTCTGCCTGCTTTGCTCAGAGGACCGGATGAAGTCAGGGAGTTCTCCCTTTCACTGAGAAACGTGCGGGCTGCTGTTGCCTGGGCGCTCTCTTCTTTGCAAAAGAGTCTGCAGTTCCACGCTTTGAACCGTGGAAAGGCGCCGGGCTCTGCTAAGATTTCCCCCGGCGCTTCGTTTGCCCTGGGCCAAAGCGAGCCTTCACAATAGCTGAACGCTAACACTGCATACTCGTTCCACTTCCAGAACCGGGCTACGGCGAGGCAGTTCTCCGGGGGAAAACGGCCCTTCGCGAAGGGCAGATCTGCCGAGCTCATTGCGGGAAAGCGAAAGCAAAGGACGCTTTTCTCCCTCTAACCGCTTTCGTCAGAGGAACGGGGGAAGTCACAGTGTTCTTTCTCTCCCTGAGATACACACAATCTGACGTTGCCTCTGAGCTCCGTTGCTGGCAAAGAACTGAAAGTGACATACATTCCTGTGGGGAAACACAGGGCTTTGCTAGGATTTCTCTAGGCAGTGTGTTTTCCCTGGGCCTCACTGTAGCAACACTATCTCGCCAGGGCAACACTGCATGGCACTTCCTCCGCCAGGAGAGAGCTGCTGCTTTGTAGTTTGTGCTGGGAAACCTTGCTTTGGCAAGTGCGAATTGACCGCATTCAGGCAGAAAGGAAACAGAATAGCAAGAGGCCTTTTCTCCCCGGCGGCTCTGCCAAGCCCTTCCAGCTCAAACTATGTCGTTGCTCCTCTGGAAGGATCCCTGCACCGCGGCGTAGTTTTTCCGAAGAAGCCCTGCGTTTGCACGAGCAAATGAGGAATTCGTGGCAGGAAAGAGGAAGGAAAGAAAGTTTCTCTCCCTCTGCCTGCTTTGCTCAGAGGACTGGATGAAGTCAGGGAGTTCTCCCTTTCACTGAGAAACGTGCGGGCTGCTGTTGCCTGGGCGCTCTCTTCTTTGCAAAAGAGTCTGCAGTTCCACGCTTTGAACCGTGGAAAGGCGCCGGGCTCTGCTAAGATTTCCCCCGGCGCTTCGTTTGCCCTGGGCCAAAGCGAGCCTTCACAATAGCTGAACGCTAACACTGCATACTCGTTCCACTTCCAGAACCGGGCTACGGCGAGGCAGTTCTCCGGGGGAAAACGGCCCTTCGCGAAGGGCAGATCTGCCGAGCTCATTGCGGGAAAGCGAAAGCAAAGGACGCTTTTCTCCCTCTAACCGCTTTCGTCAGAGGAACGGGGGAAGTCACAGTGTTCTTTCTCTCCCTGAGATACACACAATCTGACGTTGCCTCTGAGCTCCGTTGCTGGCAAAGAACTGAAAGTGACATACATTCCTGTGGGGAAACACAGGGCTTTGCTAGGATTTCTCTAGGCAGTGTGTTTTCCCTGGGCCTCACTGTAGCAACACTATCTCGCCAGGGCAACACTGCATGGCACTTCCTCCGCCAGGAGAGAGCTGCTGCTCTGTAGTTTGTGCTGGGAAACCTTGCTTTGGCAAGTGCGAATTGACCGCATTCAGGCAGAAAGAAAAGAGAATAGCAAGAGGCCTTTTCTCCCCGGCTGCTCTGCCAAGCCCTTCCAGCTCAAACTATGTCGTTGCTCCTCTGGAAGGATCCCTGCACCGCGGCGTAGTTTTTCCGAAGAAGCCCTGCGTTTGCACGAGCAAATGAGGAATTCGTGGCAGGAAAGAGGAAGGAAAGAAAGTTTCTCTCCCTCTGCCTGCTTTGCTCAGAGGACCGGATGAAGTCAGGGAGTTCTCCCTTTCACTGAGAAACGTGCGGGCTGCTGTTGCCTGGGCGCTCTCTTCTTTGCAAAAGAGTCTGCAGTTCCACGCTTTGAACCGTGGAAAGGCGCCGGGCTCTGCTAAGATTTCCCCCGGCGCTTCGTTTGCCCTGGGCCAAAGCGAGCCTTCACAATAGCTGAACGCTAACACTGCATACTGGTTCCACTTCCAGAACCGGGCTACGGCGAGGCAGTTCTCCGGGGGAAAACGGCCCTTCGCGAAGGGCAGATCTGCCGAGCTCATTGCGGGAAAGCGAAAGCAAAGGACGCTTTTCTCCCTCTAACCGCTTTCGTCAGAGGAACGGGGGAAGTCACAGTGTTCTTTCTCTCCCTGAGATACACACAATCTGACGTTGCCTCTGAGCTCCGTTGCTGGCAAAGAACTGAAAGTGACATACATTCCTGTGGGGAAACACAGGGCTTTGCTAGGATTTCTCTAGGCAGTGTGTTTTCCCTGGGCCTCACTGTAGCAACACGATCTCGCCAGGGCAACACTGCATGGCACTTCCTCCGCCAGGAGAGAGCTGCTGCTTTGTAGTTTGTGCTGGGAAACCTTGCTTTGGCAAGTGCGAATTGACCGCATTCAGGCAGAAAGAAAAGAAAATAGCAAGAGGCCTTTTCCCCCCGGCTGCTCTGCCAAGCCCTTCCAGCTCAAACTATGTCGTTGCTCCTCTGGAAGGATCCCTGCACCGCGGCGTAGTTTTTCCGAAGAAGCCCTGCGTTTGCACGAGCAAATGAGGAATTCGTGGCAGGAAAGAGGAAGGAAAGAAAGTTTCTCTCCCTCTGCCTGCTTTGCTCAGAGGACCGGATGAAGTCAGGGAGTTCTCCCTTTCACTGAGAAACGTGCGGGCTGCTGTTGCCTGGGCGCTCTCTTCTTTGCAAAAGAGTCTGCAGTTCCACGCTTTGAACCGTGGAAAGGCGCCGGGCTCTGCTAAGATTTCCCCCGGCGCTTCGTTTGCCCTGGGCCAAAGCGAGCCTTCACAATAGCTGAACGCTAACACTGCATACTGGTTCCACTTCCAGAACCGGGCTACGGCGAGGCAGTTCTCCGGGGGAAAACGGCCCTTCGCGAAGGGCAGATCTGCCGAGCTCATTGCGGGAAAGCGAAAGCAAAGGACGCTTTTCTCCCTCTAACCGCTTTCGTCAGAGGAACGGGGGAAGTCACAGTGTTCTTTCTCTCCCTGAGATACACACAATCTGACGTTGCCTCTGAGCTCCGTTGCTGGCAAAGAACTGAAAGTGACATACATTCCTGTGGGGAAACACAGGGCTTTGCTAGGATTTCTCTAGGCAGTGTGTTTTCCCTGGGCCTCACTGTAGCAACACGATCTCGCCAGGGCAACACTGCATGGCACTTCCTCCGCCAGGAGAGAGCTGCTGCTTTGTAGTTTGTGCTGGGAAACCTTGCTTTGGCAAGTGCGAATTGACCGCATTCAGGCAGAAAGAAAAGAGACTAGCAAGAGGCCTTTTCTCCCCGGCTGCTCTGCCAAGCCCTTCCAGCTCAAACTATGTCGTTGCTCCTCTGGAAGGATCCCTGCACCGCGGCGTAGTTTTTCCGAAGAAGCCCTGCGTTTGCACGAGCAAATGAGGAATTCGTGGCAGGAAAGAGGAAGGAAAGAAAGTTTCTCTCCCTCTGCCTGCTTTGCTCAGAGGACCGGATGAAGTCAGGGAGTTCTCCCTTTCACTGAGAAACGTGCAGGCTGCTGTTGCCTGGGCGCTCTCTTCTTTGCAAAAGAGTCTGCAGTTCCACGCTTTGAACCGTGGAAAGGCGCCGGGCTCTGCTAAGATTTCCCCCGGCGCTTCGTTTGCCCTGGGCCAAAGCGAGCCTTCACAATAGCTGAACGCTAACACTGCATACTCGTTCCACTTCCAGAACCGGGCTACGGCGAGGCAGTTCTCCGGGGGAAAACGGCCCTTCGCGAAGGGCAGATCTGCCGAGCTCTTTGCGGGAAAGCGAAAGAAAAGGACGCTTTTCTCCCTCTAACCGCTTTCGTCAGAGGAACGGGGGAAGTCACAGTGTTCTTTCTCTCCCTGAGATACACACAATCTGACGTTGCCTCTGAGCTCCGTTGCTGGCAAAGAACTGAAAGTGACATACATTCCTGTGGGGAAACACAGGGCTTTGCTAGGATTTCTCTAGGCAGTGTGTTTTCCCTGGGCCTCACTGTAGCAACACGATCTCGCCAGGGCAACACTGCATGGCACTTCCTCCGCCAGGAGAGAGCTGCTGCTTTGTAGTTTGTGCTGGGAAACCTTGCTTTGGCAAGTGCGAATTGACCGCATTCAGGCAGAAAGAAAAGAGAATAGCAAGAGGCCTTTTCTCCCCGGCTGCTCTGCCAAGCCCTTCCAGCTCAAACTATGTCGTTGCTCCTCTGGAAGGATCCCTGCACCGCGGCGTAGTTTTTCCGAAGAAGCCCTGCGTTTGCACGAGCAAATGAGGAATTCGTGGCAGGAAAGAGGAAGGAAAGAAAGTTTCTCTCCCTCTGCCTGCTTTGCTCAGAGGACCGGATGAAGTCAGGGAGTTCTCCCTTTCACTGAGAAACGTGCGGGCTGCTGTTGCCTGGGCGCTCTCTTCTTTGCAAAAGAGTCTGCAGTTCCACGCTTTGAACCGTGGAAAGGCGCCGGGCTCTGCTAAGATTTCCCCCGGCGCTTCGTTTGCCCTGGGCCAAAGCGAGCCTTCACAATAGCTGAACGCTAACACTGCATACTCGTTCCACTTCCAGAACCGGGCTACGGCGAGGCAGTTCTCCGGGGGAAAACGGCCCTTCGCGAAGGGCAGATCTGCCGAGCTCATTGCGGGAAAGCGAAAGCAAAGGACGCTTTTCTCCCTCTAACCGCTTTCGTCAGAGGAACGGGGGAAGTCACAGTGTTCTTTCTCTCCCTGAGATACACACAATCTGACGTTGCCTCTGAGCTCCGTTGCTGGCAAAGAACTGAAAGTGACATACATTCCTGTGGGGAAACACAGGGCTTTGCTAGGATTTCTCTAGGCAGTGTGTTTTCCCTGGGCCTCACTGTAGCAACACTATCTCGCCAGGGCAACACTGCATGGCACTTCCTCCGCCAGGAGAGAGCTGCTGCTCTGTAGTTTGTGCTGGGAAACCTTGCTTTGGCAAGTGCGAATTGACCGCATTCAGGCAGAAAGAAAAGAGAATAGCAAGAGGCCTTTTCTCCCCGGCTGCTCTGCCAAGCCCTTCCAGCTCAAACTATGTCGTTGCTCCTCTGGAAGGATCCCTGCACCGCGGCGTAGTTTTTCCGAAGAAGCCCTGCGTTTGCACGAGCAAATGAGGAATTCGTGGCAGGAAAGAGGAAGGAAAGAAAGTTTCTCTCCCTCTGCCTGCTTTGCTCAGAGGACCGGATGAAGTCAGGGAGTTCTCCCTTTCACTGAGAAACGTGCGGGCTGCTGTTGCCTGGGCGCTCTCTTCTTTGCAAAAGAGTCTGCAGTTCCACGCTTTGAACCGTGGAAAGGCGCCGGGCTCTGCTAAGATTTCCCCCGGCGCTTCGTTTGCCCTGGGCCAAAGCGAGCCTTCACAATAGCTGAACGCTAACACTGCATACTCGTTCCACTTCCAGAACCGGGCTACGGCGAGGCAGTTCTCCGGGGGAAAACGGCCCTTCGCGAAGGGCAGATCTGCCGAGCTCATTGCGGGAAAGCGAAAGCAAAGGACGCTTTTCTCCCTCTAACCGCTTTCGTCAGAGGAACGGGGGAAGTCACAGTGTTCTTTCTCTCCCTGAGATACACACAATCTGACGTTGCCTCTGAGCTCCGTTGCTGGCAAAGAACTGAAAGTGACATACATTCCTGTGGGGAAACACAGGGCTTTGCTAGGATTTCTCTAGGCAGTGTGTTTTCCCTGGGCCTCACTGTAGCAACACTATCTCGCCAGGGCAACACTGCATGGCACTTCCTCCGCCAGGAGAGAGCTGCTGCTTTGTAGTTTGTGCTGGGAAACCTTGCTTTGGCAAGTGCGAATTGACCGCATTCAGGCAGAAAGGAAACAGAATAGCAAGAGGCCTTTTCTCCCCGGCTGCTCTGCCAAGCCCTTCCAGCTCAAACTATGTCGTTGCTCCTCTGGAAGGATCCCTGCACCGCGGCGTAGTTTTTCCGAAGAAGCCCTGCGTTTGCACGAGCAAATGAGGAATTCGTGGCAGGAAAGAGGAAGGAAAGAAAGTTTCTCTCCCTCTGCCTGCTTTGCTCAGAGGACTGGATGAAGTCAGGGAGTTCTCCCTTTCACTGAGAAACGTGCGGGCTGCTGTTGCCTGGGCGCTCTCTTCTTTGCAAAAGAGTCTGCAGTTCCACGCTTTGAACCGTGGAAAGGCGCCGGGCTCTGCTAAGATTTCCCCCAGCGCTTCGTTTGCCCTGGGCCAAAGCGAGCCTTCACAATAGCTGAACGCTAACACTGCATACTCGTTCCACTTCCAGAACCGGGCTACGGCGAGGCAGTTCTCCGGGGGAAAACGGCCCTTCGCGAAGGGCAGATCTGCCGAGCTCATTGCGGGAAAGCGAAAGCAAAGGACGCTTTTCTCCCTCTAACCGCTTTCGTCAGAGGAACGGGGGAAGTCACAGTGTTCTTTCTCTCCCTGAGATACACACAATCTGACGTTGCCTCTGAGCTCCGTTGCTGGCAAAGAACTGAAAGTGACATACATTCCTGTGGGGAAACACAGGGCTTTGCTAGGATTTCTCTAGGCAGTGTGTTTTCCCTGGGCCTCACTGTAGCAACACGATCTCGCCAGGGCAACACTGCATGGCACTTCCTCCGCCAGGAGAGAGCTGCTGCTTTGTAGTTTGTGCTGGGAAACCTTGCTTTGGCAAGTGCGAATTGACCGCATTCAGGCAGAAAGAAAAGAGAATAGCAAGAGGCCTTTTCTCCCCGGCTGCTCTGCCAAGCCCTTCCAGCTCAAACTATGTCGTTGCTCCTCTGGAAGGATCCCTGCACCGCGGCGTAGTTTTTCCGAAGAAGCCCTGCGTTTGCACGAGCAAATGAGGAATTCGTGGCAGGAAAGAGGAAGGAAAGAAAGTTTCTCTCCCTCTGCCTGCTTTGCTCAGAGGACCGGATGAAGTCAGGGAGTTCTCCCTTTCACTGAGAAACGTGCGGGCTGCTGTTGCCTGGGCGCTCTCTTCTTTGCAAAAGAGTCTGCAGTTCCACGCTTTGAACCGTGGAAAGGCGCCGGGCTCTGCTAAGATTTCCCCCGGCGCTTCGTTTGCCCTGGGCCAAAGCGAGCCTTCACAATAGCTGAACGCTAACACTGCATACTGGTTCCACTTCCAGAACCGGGCTACGGCGAGGCAGTTCTCCGGGGGAAAACGGCCCTTCGCGAAGGGCAGATCTGCCGAGCTCATTGCGGGAAAGCGAAAGCAAAGGACGCTTTTCTCCCTCTAACCGCTTTCGTCAGAGGAACGGGGGAAGTCACAGTGTTCTTTCTCTCCCTGAGATACACACAATCTGACGTTGCCTCTGAGCTCCGTTGCTGGCAAAGAACTGAAAGTGACATACATTCCTGTGGGGAAACACAGGGCTTTGCTAGGATTTCTCTAGGCAGTGTGTTTTCCCTGGGCCTCACTGTAGCAACACGATCTCGCCAGGGCAACACTGCATGGCACTTCCTCCGCCAGGAGAGAGCTGCTGCTTTGTAGTTTGTGCTGGGAAACCTTGCTTTGGCAAGTGCGAATTGACCGCATTCAGGCAGAAAGAAAAGAGAATAGCAAGAGGCCTTTTCCCCCCGGCTGCTCTGCCAAGCCCTTCCAGCTCAAACTATGTCGTTGCTCCTCTGGAAGGATCCCTGCACCGCGGCGTAGTTTTTCCGAAGAAGCCCTGCGTTTGCACGAGCAAATGAGGAATTCGTGGCAGGAAAGAGGAAGGAAAGAAAGTTTCTCTCCCTCTGCCTGCTTTGCTCAGAGGACCGGATGAAGTCAGGGAGTTCTCCCTTTCACTGAGAAACGTGCGGGCTGCTGTTGCCTGGGCGCTCTCTTCTTTGCAAAAGAGTCTGCAGTTCCACGCTTTGAACCGTGGAAAGGCGCCGGGCTCTGCTAAGATTTCCCCCGGCGCTTCGTTTGCCCTGGGCCAAAGCGAGCCTTCACAATAGCTGAACGCTAACACTGCATACTCGTTCCACTTCCAGAACCGGGCTACGGCGAGGCAGTTCTCCGGGGGAAAACGGCCCTTCGCGAAGGGCAGATCTGCCGAGCTCATTGCGGGAAAGCGAAAGCAAAGGACGCTTTTCTCCCTCTAACCGCTTTCGTCAGAGGAACGGGGGAAGTCACAGTGTTCTTTCTCTCCCTGAGATACACACAATCTGACGTTGCCTCTGAGCTCCGTTGCTGGCAAAGAACTGAAAGTGACATACATTCCTGTGGGGAAACACAGGGCTTTGCTAGGATTTCTCTAGGCAGTGTGTTTTCCCTGGGCCTCACTGTAGCAACACGATCTCGCCAGGGCAACACTGCATGGCACTTCCTCCGCCAGGAGAGAGCTGCTGCTTTGTAGTTTGTGCTGGGAAACCTTGCTTTGGCAAGTGCGAATTGACCGCATTCAGGCAGAAAGAAAAGAGAATAGCAAGAGGCCTTTTCTCCCCGGCTGCTCTGCCAAGCCCTTCCAGCTCAAACTATGTCGTTGCTCCTCTGGAAGGATCCCTGCACCGCGGCGTAGTTTTTCCGAAGAAGCCCTGCGTTTGCACGAGCAAATGAGGAATTCGTGGCAGGAAAGAGGAAGGAAAGAAAGTTTCTCTCCCTCTGCCTGCTTTGCTCAGAGGACCGGATGAAGTCAGGGAGTTCTCCCTTTCACTGAGAAACGTGCGGGCTGCTGTTGCCTGGGCGCTCTCTTCTTTGCAAAAGAGTCTGCAGTTCCACGCTTTGAACCGTGGAAAGGCGCCGGGCTCTGCTAAGATTTCCCCCGGCGCTTCGTTTGCCCTGGGCCAAAGCGAGCCTTCACAATAGCTGAACGCTAACACTGCATACTCGTTCCACTTCCAGAACCGGGCTACGGCGAGGCAGTTCTCCGGGGGAAAACGGCCCTTCGCGAAGGGCAGATCTGCCGAGCTCATTGCGGGAAAGCGAAAGCAAAGGACGCTTTTCTCCCTCTAACCGCTTTCGTCAGAGGAACGGGGGAGGTCACAGTGTTCTTTCTCTCCCTGAGATACACACAATCTGACGTTGCCTCTGAGCTCCGTTGCTGGCAAAGAACTGAAAGTGACATACATTCCTGTGGGGAAACACAGGGCTTTGCTAGGATTTCTCTAGGCAGTGTGTTTTCCCTGGGCCTCACTGTAGCAACACGATCTCGCCAGGGCAACACTGCATGGCACTTCCTCCGCCAGGAGAGAGCTGCTGCTTTGTAGTTTGTGCTGGGAAACCTTGCTTTGGCAAGTGCGAATTGACCGCATTCAGGCAGAAAGAAAAGAGAATAGCAAGAGGCCTTTTCTCCCCGGCTGCTCTGCCAAGCCCTTCCAGCTCAAACTATGTCGTTGCTCCTCTGGAAGGATCCCTGCACCGCGGCGTAGTTTTTCCGAAGAAGCCCTGCGTTTGCACGAGCAAATGAGGAATTCGTGGCAGGAAAGAGGAAGGAAAGAAAGTTTCTCTCCCTCTGCCTGCTTTGCTCAGAGGACCGGATGAAGTCAGGGAGTTCTCCCTTTCACTGAGAAACGTGCGGGCTGCTGTTGCCTGGGCGCTCTCTTCTTTGCAAAAGAGTCTGCAGTTCCACGCTTTGAACCGTGGAAAGGCGCCGGGCTCTGCTAAGATTTCCCCCGGCGCTTCGTTTGCCCTGGGCCAAAGCGAGCCTTCACAATAGCTGAACGCTAACACTGCATACTCGTTCCACTTCCAGAACCGGGCTACGGCGAGGCAGTTCTCCGGGGGAAAACGGCCCTTCGCGAAGGGCAGATCTGCCGAGCTCATTGCGGGAAAGCGAAAGCAAAGGACGCTTTTCTCCCTCTAACCGCTTTCGTCAGAGGAACGGGGGAAGTCACAGTGTTCTTTCTCTCCCTGAGATACACACAATCTGACGTTGCCTCTGAGCTCCGTTGCTGGCAAAGAACTGAAAGTGACATACATTCCTGTGGGGAAACACAGGGCTTTGCTGGGATTTCTCTAGGCAGTGTGTTTTCCCTGGGCCTCACTGTAGCAACACGATCTCGCCAGGGCAACACTGCATGGCACTTCCTCCGCCAGGAGAGAGCTGCTGCTCTGTAGTTTGTGCTGGGAAACCTTGCTTTGGCAAGTGCGAATTGACCGCATTCAGGCAGAAAGAAAAGAGAATAGCAAGAGGCCTTTTCTCCCCGGCTGCTCTGCCAAGCCCTTCCAGCTCAAACTATGTCGTTGCTCCTCTGGAAGGATCCCTGCACCGCGGCGTAGTTTTTCCGAAGAAGCCCTGCGTTTGCACGAGCAAATGAGGAATTCGTGGCAGGAAAGAGGAAGGAAAGAAAGTTTCTCTCCCTCTGCCTGCTTTGCTCAGAGGACCGGATGAAGTCAGGGAGTTCTCCCTTTCACTGAGAAACGTGCGGGCTGCTGTTGCCTGGGCGCTCTCTTCTTTGCAAAAGAGTCTGCAGTTCCACGCTTTGAACCGTGGAAAGGCGCCGGGCTCTGCTAAGATTTCCCCCGGCGCTTCGTTTGCCCTGGGCCAAAGCGAGCCTTCACAATAGCTGAACGCTAACACTGCATACTCGTTCCACTTCCAGAACCGGGCTACGGCGAGGCAGTTCTCCGGGGGAAAACGGCCCTTCGCGAAGGGCAGATCTGCCGAGCTCATTGCGGGAAAGCGAAAGCAAAGGACGCTTTTCTCCCTCTAACCGCATTCGTCAGAGGAACGGGGGAAGTCACAGTGTTCTTTCTCTCCCTGAGATACACACAATCTGACGTTGCCTCTGAGCTCCGTTGCTGGCAAAGAACTGAAAGTGACATACATTCCTGTGGGGAAACACAGGGCTTTGCTGGGATTTCTCTAGGCAGTGTGTTTTCCCTGGGCCTCACTGTAGCAACACGATCTCGCCAGGGCAACACTGCATGGCACTTCCTCCGCCAGGAGAGAGCTGCTGCTCTGTAGTTTGTGCTGGGAAACCTTGCTTTGGCAAGTGCGAATTGACCGCATTCAGGCAGAAAGAAAAGAGAATAGCAAGAGGCCTTTTCTCCCCGGCTGCTCTGCCAAGCCCTTCCAGCTCAAACTATGTCGTTGCTCCTCTGGAAGGATCCCTGCACCGCGGCGTAGTTTTTCCGAAGAAGCCCTGCGTTTGCACGAGCAAATGAGGAATTCGTGGCAGGAAAGAGGAAGGAAAGAAAGTTTCTCTCCCTCTGCCTGCTTTGCTCAGAGGACCGGATGAAGTCAGGGAGTTCTCCCTTTCACTGAGAAACGTGCGGGCTGCTGTTGCCTGGGCGCTCTCTTCTTTGCAAAAGAGTCTGCAGTTCCACGCTTTGAACCGTGGAAAGGCGCCGGGCTCTGCTAAGATTTCCCCCGGCGCTTCGTTTGCCCTGGGCCAAAGCGAGCCTTCACAATAGCTGAACGCTAACACTGCATACTCGTTCCACTTCCAGAACCGGGCTACGGCGAGGCAGTTCTCCGGGGGAAAACGGCCCTTCGCGAAGGGCAGATCTGCCGAGCTCATTGCGGGAAAGCGAAAGCAAAGGACGCTTTTCTCCCTCTAACCGCTTTCGTCAGAGGAACGGGGGAAGTCACAGTGTTCTTTCTCTCCCTGAGATACACACAATCTGACGTTGCCTCTGAGCTCCGTTGCTGGCAAAGAACTGAAAGTGACATACATTCCTGTGGGGAAACACAGGGCTTTGCTAGGATTTCTCTAGGCAGTGTGTTTTCCCTGGGCCTCACTGTAGCAACACTATCTCGCCAGGGCAACACTGCATGGCACTTCCTCCGCCAGGAGAGAGCTGCTGCTTTGTAGTTTGTGCTGGGAAACCTTGCTTTGGCAAGTGCGAATTGACCGCATTCAGGCAGAAAGAAAAGAAAATAGCAAGAGGCCTTTTCCCCCCGGCTGCTCTGCCAAGCCCTTCCAGCTCAAACTATGTCGTTGCTCCTCTGGAAGGATCCCTGCACCGCGGCGTAGTTTTTCCGAAGAAGCCCTGCGTTTGCACGAGCAAATGAGGAATTCGTGGCAGGAAAGAGGAAGGAAAGAAAGTTTCTCTCCCTCTGCCTGCTTTGCTCAGAGGACCGGATGAAGTCAGGGAGTTCTCCCTTTCACTGAGAAACGTGCGGGCTGCTGTTGCCTGGGCGCTCTCTTCTTTGCAAAAGAGTCTGCAGTTCCACGCTTTGAACCGTGGAAAGGCGCCGGGCTCTGCTAAGATTTCCCCCGGCGCTTCGTTTGCCCTGGGCCAAAGCGAGCCTTCACAATAGCTGAACGCTAACACTGCATACTGGTTCCACTTCCAGAACCGGGCTACGGCGAGGCAGTTCTCCGGGGGAAAACGGCCCTTCGCGAAGGGCAGATCTGCCGAGCTCATTGCGGGAAAGCGAAAGCAAAGGACGCTTTTCTCCCTCTAACCGCTTTCGTCAGAGGAACGGGGGAAGTCACAGTGTTCTTTCTCTCCCTGAGATACACACAATCTGACGTTGCCTCTGAGCTCCGTTGCTGGCAAAGAACTGAAAGTGACATACATTCCTGTGGGGAAACACAGGGCTTTGCTAGGATTTCTCTAGGCAGTGTGTTTTCCCTGGGCCTCACTGTAGCAACACGATCTCGCCAGGGCAACACTGCATGGCACTTCCTCCGCCAGGAGAGAGCTGCTGCTTTGTAGTTTGTGCTGGGAAACCTTGCTTTGGCAAGTGCGAATTGACCGCATTCAGGCAGAAAGAAAAGAGACTAGCAAGAGGCCTTTTCTCCCCGGCTGCTCTGCCAAGCCCTTCCAGCTCAAACTATGTCGTTGCTCCTCTGGAAGGATCCCTGCACCGCGGCGTAGTTTTTCCGAAGAAGCCCTGCGTTTGCACGAGCAAATGAGGAATTCGTGGCAGGAAAGAGGAAGGAAAGAAAGTTTCTCTCCCTCTGCCTGCTTTGCTCAGAGGACCGGATGAAGTCAGGGAGTTCTCCCTTTCACTGAGAAACGTGCGGGCTGCTGTTGCCTGGGCGCTCTCTTCTTTGCAAAAGAGTCTGCAGTTCCACGCTTTGAACCGTGGAAAGGCGCCGGGCTCTGCTAAGATTTCCCCCGGCGCTTCGTTTGCCCTGGGCCAAAGCGAGCCTTCACAATAGCTGAACGCTAACACTGCATACTCGTTCCACTTCCAGAACCGGGCTACGGCGAGGCAGTTCTCCGGGGGAAAACGGCCCTTCGCGAAGGGCAGATCTGCCGAGCTCATTGCGGGAAAGCGAAAGCAAAGGACGCTTTTCTCCCTCTAACCGCATTCGTCAGAGGAACGGGGGAAGTCACAGTGTTCTTTCTCTCCCTGAGATACACACAATCTGACGTTGCCTCTGAGCTCCGTTGCTGGCAAAGAACTGAAAGTGACATACATTCCTGTGGGGAAACACAGGGCTTTGCTGGGATTTCTCTAGGCAGTGTGTTTTCCCTGGGCCTCACTGTAGCAACACGATCTCGCCAGGGCAACACTGCATGGCACTTCCTCCGCCAGGAGAGAGCTGCTGCTCTGTAGTTTGTGCTGGGAAACCTTGCTTTGGCAAGTGCGAATTGACCGCATTCAGGCAGAAAGAAAAGAGAATAGCAAGAGGCCTTTTCTCCCCGGCTGCTCTGCCAAGCCCTTCCAGCTCAAACTATGTCGTTGCTCCTCTGGAAGGATCCCTGCACCGCGGCGTAGTTTTTCCGAAGAAGCCCTGCGTTTGCACGAGCAAATGAGGAATTCGTGGCAGGAAAGAGGAAGGAAAGAAAGTTTCTCTCCCTCTGCCTGCTTTGCTCAGAGGACCGGATGAAGTCAGGGAGTTCTCCCTTTCACTGAGAAACGTGCGGGCTGCTGTTGCCTGGGCGCTCTCTTCTTTGCAAAAGAGTCTGCAGTTCCACGCTTTGAACCGTGGAAAGGCGCCGGGCTCTGCTAAGATTTCCCCCGGCGCTTCGTTTGCCCTGGGCCAAAGCGAGCCTTCACAATAGCTGAACGCTAACACTGCATACTCGTTCCACTTCCAGAACCGGGCTACGGCGAGGCAGTTCTCCGGGGGAAAACGGCCCTTCGCGAAGGGCAGATCTGCCGAGCTCATTGCGGGAAAGCGAAAGCAAAGGACGCTTTTCTCCCTCTAACCGCATTCGTCAGAGGAACGGGGGAAGTCACAGTGTTCTTTCTCTCCCTGAGATACACACAATCTGACGTTGCCTCTGAGCTCCGTTGCTGGCAAAGAACTGAAAGTGACATACATTCCTGTGGGGAAACACAGGGCTTTGCTAGGATTTCTCTAGGCAGTGTGTTTTCCCTGGGCCTCACTGTAGCAACACGATCTCGCCAGGGCAACACTGCATGGCACTTCCTCCGCCAGGAGAGAGCTGCTGCTCTGTAGTTTGTGCTGGGAAACCTTGCTTTGGCAAGTGCGAATTGACCGCATTCAGGCAGAAAGAAAAGAGAATAGCAAGAGGCCTTTTCTCCCCGGCTGCTCTGCCAAGCCCTTCCAGCTCAAACTATGTCGTTGCTCCTCTGGAAGGATCCCTGCACCGCGGCGTAGTTTTTCCGAAGAAGCCCTGCGTTTGCACGAGCAAATGAGGAATTCGTGGCAGGAAAGAGGAAGGAAAGAAAGTTTCTCTCCCTCTGCCTGCTTTGCTCAGAGGACCGGATGAAGTCAGGGAGTTCTCCCTTTCACTGAGAAACGTGCGGGCTGCTGTTGCCTGGGCGCTCTCTTCTTTGCAAAAGAGTCTGCAGTTCCACGCTTTGAACCGTGGAAAGGCGCCGGGCTCTGCTAAGATTTCCCCCGGCGCTTCGTTTGCCCTGGGCCAAAGCGAGCCTTCACAATAGCTGAACGCTAACACTGCATACTCGTTCCACTTCCAGAACCGGGCTACGGCGAGGCAGTTCTCCGGGGGAAAACGGCCCTTCGCGAAGGGCAGATCTGCCGAGCTCATTGCGGGAAAGCGAAAGCAAAGGACGCTTTTCTCCCTCTAACCGCTTTCGTCAGAGGAACGGGGGAAGTCACAGTGTTCTTTCTCTCCCTGAGATACACACAATCTGACGTTGCCTCTGAGCTCCGTTGCTGGCAAAGAACTGAAAGTGACATACATTCCTGTGGGGAAACACAGGGCTTTGCTAGGATTTCTCTAGGCAGTGTGTTTTCCCTGGGCCTCACTGTAGCAACACGATCTCGCCAGGGCAACACTGCATGGCACTTCCTCCGCCAGGAGAGAGCTGCTGCTTTGTAGTTTGTGCTGGGAAACCTTGCTTTGGCAAGTGCGAATTGACCGCATTCAGGCAGAAAGAAAAGAGAATAGCAAGAGGCCTTTTCTCCCCGGCTGCTCTGCCAAGCCCTTCCAGCTCAAACTATGTCGTTGCTCCTCTGGAAGGATCCCTGCACCGCGGCGTAGTTTTTCCGAAGAAGCCCTGCGTTTGCACGAGCAAATGAGGAATTCGTGGCAGGAAAGAGGAAGGAAAGAAAGTTTCTCTCCCTCTGCCTGCTTTGCTCAGAGGACCGGATGAAGTCAGGGAGTTCTCCCTTTCACTGAGAAACGTGCGGGCTGCTGTTGCCTGGGCGCTCTCTTCTTTGCAAAAGAGTCTGCAGTTCCACGCTTTGAACCGTGGAAAGGCGCCGGGCTCTGCTAAGATTTCCCCCGGCGCTTCGTTTGCCCTGGGCCAAAGCGAGCCTTCACAATAGCTGAACGCTAACACTGCATACTCGTTCCACTTCCAGAACCGGGCTACGGCGAGGCAGTTCTCCGGGGGAAAACGGCCCTTCGCGAAGGGCAGATCTGCCGAGCTCATTGCGGGAAAGCGAAAGCAAAGGACGCTTTTCTCCCTCTAACCGCTTTCGTCAGAGGAACGGGGGAAGTCACAGTGTTCTTTCTCTCCCTGAGATACACACAATCTGACGTTGCCTCTGAGCTCCGTTGCTGGCAAAGAACTGAAAGTGACATACATTCCTGTGGGGAAACACAGGGCTTTGCTAGGATTTCTCTAGGCAGTGTGTTTTCCCTGGGCCTCACTGTAGCAACACGATCTCGCCAGGGCAACACTGCATGGCACTTCCTCCGCCAGGAGAGAGCTGCTGCTCTGTAGTTTGTGCTGGGAAACCTTGCTTTGGCAAGTGCGAATTGACCGCATTCAGGCAGAAAGAAAAGAGAATAGCAAGAGGCCTTTTCCCCCCGGCTGCTCTGCCAAGCCCTTCCAGCTCAAACTATGTCGTTGCTCCTCTGGAAGGATCCCTGCACCGCGGCGTAGTTTTTCCGAAGAAGCCCTGCGTTTGCACGAGCAAATGAGGAATTCGTGGCAGGAAAGAGGAAGGAAAGAAAGTTTCTCTCCCTCTGCCTGCTTTGCTCAGAGGACCGGATGAAGTCAGGGAGTTCTCCCTTTCACTGAGAAACGTGCGGGCTGCTGTTGCCTGGGCGCTCTCTTCTTTGCAAAAGAGTCTGCAGTTCCACGCTTTGAACCGTGGAAAGGCGCCGGGCTCTGCTAAGATTTCCCCCGGCGCTTCGTTTGCCCTGGGCCAAAGCGAGCCTTCACAATAGCTGAACGCTAACACTGCATACTCGTTCCACTTCCAGAACCGGGCTACGGCGAGGCAGTTCTCCGGGGGAAAACGGCCCTTCGCGAAGGGCAGATCTGCCGAGCTCATTGCGGGAAAGCGAAAGCAAAGGACGCTTTTCTCCCTCTAACCGCTTTCGTCAGAGGAACGGGGGAAGTCACAGTGTTCTTTCTCTCCCTGAGATACACACAATCTGACGTTGCCTCTGAGCTCCGTTGCTGGCAAAGAACTGAAAGTGACATACATTCCTGTGGGGAAACACAGGGCTTTGCTAGGATTTCTCTAGGCAGTGTGTTTTCCCTGGGCCTCACTGTAGCAACACGATCTCGCCAGGGCAACACTGCATGGCACTTCCTCCGCCAGGAGAGAGCTGCTGCTCTGTAGTTTGTGCTGGGAAACCTTGCTTTGGCAAGTGCGAATTGACCGCATTCAGGCAGAAAGAAAAGAGAATAGCAAGAGGCCTTTTCTCCCCGGCTGCTCTGCCAAGCCCTTCCAGCTCAAACTATGTCGTTGCTCCTCTGGAAGGATCCCTGCACCGCGGCGTAGTTTTTCCGAAGAAGCCCTGCGTTTGCACGAGCAAATGAGGAATTCGTGGCAGGAAAGAGGAAGGAAAGAAAGTTTCTCTCCCTCTGCCTGCTTTGCTCAGAGGACCGGATGAAGTCAGGGAGTTCTCCCTTTCACTGAGAAACGTGCGGGCTGCTGTTGCCTGGGCGCTCTCTTCTTTGCAAAAGAGTCTGCAGTTCCACGCTTTGAACCGTGGAAAGGCGCCGGGCTCTGCTAAGATTTCCCCCGGCGCTTCGTTTGCCCTGGGCCAAAGCGAGCCTTCACAATAGCTGAACGCTAACACTGCATACTCGTTCCACTTCCAGAACCGGGCTACGGCGAGGCAGTTCTCCGGGGGAAAACGGCCCTTCGCGAAGGGCAGATCTGCCGAGCTCATTGCGGGAAAGCGAAAGCAAAGGACGCTTTTCTCCCTCTAACCGCTTTCGTCAGAGGAACGGGGGAAGTCACAGTGTTCTTTCTCTCCCTGAGATACACACAATCTGACGTTGCCTCTGAGCTCCGTTGCTGGCAAAGAACTGAAAGTGACATACATTCCTGTGGGGAAACACAGGGCTTTGCTAGGATTTCTCTAGGCAGTGTGTTTTCCCTGGGCCTCACTGTAGCAACACGATCTCGCCAGGGCAACACTGCATGGCACTTCCTCCGCCAGGAGAGAGCTGCTGCTTTGTAGTTTGTGCTGGGAAACCTTGCTTTGGCAAGTGCGAATTGACCGCATTCAGGCAGAAAGAAAAGAGAATAGCAAGAGGCCTTTTCTCCCCGGCTGCTCTGCCAAGCCCTTCCAGCTCAAACTATGTCGTTGCTCCTCTGGAAGGATCCCTGCACCGCGGCGTAGTTTTTCCGAAGAAGCCCTGCGTTTGCACGAGCAAATGAGGAATTCGTGGCAGGAAAGAGGAAGGAAAGAAAGTTTCTCTCCCTCTGCCTGCTTTGCTCAGAGGACCGGATGAAGTCAGGGAGTTCTCCCTTTCACTGAGAAACGTGCGGGCTGCTGTTGCCTGGGCGCTCTCTTCTTTGCAAAAGAGTCTGCAGTTCCACGCTTTGAACCGTGGAAAGGCGCCGGGCTCTGCTAAGATTTCCCCCGGCGCTTCGTTTGCCCTGGGCCAAAGCGAGCCTTCACAATAGCTGAACGCTAACACTGCATACTCGTTCCACTTCCAGAACCGGGCTACGGCGAGGCAGTTCTCCGGGGGAAAACGGCCCTTCGCGAAGGGCAGATCTGCCGAGCTCATTGCGGGAAAGCGAAAGCAAAGGACGCTTTTCTCCCTCTAACCGCTTTCGTCAGAGGAACGGGGGAAGTCACAGTGTTCTTTCTCTCCCTGAGATACACACAATCTGACGTTGCCTCTGAGCTCCGTTGCTGGCAAAGAACTGAAAGTGACATACATTCCTGTGGGGAAACACAGGGCTTTGCTAGGATTTCTCTAGGCAGTGTGTTTTCCCTGGGCCTCACTGTAGCAACACGATCTCGCCAGGGCAACACTGCATGGCACTTCCTCCGCCAGGAGAGAGCTGCTGCTCTGTAGTTTGTGCTGGGAAACCTTGCTTTGGCAAGTGCGAATTGACCGCATTCAGGCAGAAAGAAAAGAGAATAGCAAGAGGCCTTTTCTCCCCGGCTGCTCTGCCAAGCCCTTCCAGCTCAAACTATGTCGTTGCTCCTCTGGAAGGATCCCTGCACCGCGGCGTAGTTTTTCCGAAGAAGCCCTGCGTTTGCACGAGCAAATGAGGAATTCGTGGCAGGAAAGAGGAAGGAAAGAAAGTTTCTCTCCCTCTGCCTGCTTTGCTCAGAGGACCGGATGAAGTCAGGGAGTTCTCCCTTTCACTGAGAAACGTGCGGGCTGCTGTTGCCTGGGCGCTCTCTTCTTTGCAAAAGAGTCTGCAGATCCACGCTTTGAACCGTGGAAAGGCGCCGGGCTCTGCTAAGATTTCCCCCGGCGCTTCGTTTGCCCTGGGCCAAAGCGAGCCTTCACAATAGCTGAACGCTAACACTGCATACTCGTTCCACTTCCAGAACCGGGCTACGGCGAGGCAGTTCTCCGGGGGAAAACGGCCCTTCGCGAAGGGCAGATCTGCCGAGCTCATTGCGGGAAAGCGAAAGCAAAGGACGCTTTTCTCCCTCTAACCGCTTTCGTCAGAGGAACGGGGGAAGTCACAGTGTTCTTTCTCTCCCTGAGATACACACAATCTGACGTTGCCTCTGAGCTCCGTGGCTGGCAAAGAACTGAAAGTGACATACATTCCTGTGGGGAAACACAGGGCTTTGCTAGGATTTCTCTAGGCAGTGTGTTTTCCCTGGGCCTCACTGTAGCAACACTATCTCGCCAGGGCAACACTGCATGGCACTTCCTCCGCCAGGAGAGAGCTGCTGCTCTGTAGTTTGTGCTGGGAAACCTTGCTTTGGCAAGTGCGAATTGACCGCATTCAGGCAGAAAGAAAAGAGAATAGCAAGAGGCCTTTTCTCCCCGGCTGCTCTGCCAAGCCCTTCCAGCTCAAACTATGTCGTTGCTCCTCTGGAAGGATCCCTGCACCGCGGCGTAGTTTTTCCGAAGAAGCCCTGCGTTTGCACGAGCAAATGAGGAATTCGTGGCAGGAAAGAGGAAGGAAAGAAAGTTTCTCTCCCTCTGCCTGCTTTGCTCAGAGGACCGGATGAAGTCAGGGAGTTCTCCCTTTCACTGAGAAACGTGCGGGCTGCTGTTGCCTGGGCGCTCTCTTCTTTGCAAAAGAGTCTGCAGATCCACGCTTTGAACCGTGGAAAGGCGCCGGGCTCTGCTAAGATTTCCCCCGGCGCTTCGTTTGCCCTGGGCCAAAGCGAGCCTTCACAATAGCTGAACGCTAACACTGCATACTCGTTCCACTTCCAGAACCGGGCTACGGCGAGGCAGTTCTCCGGGGGAAAACGGCCCTTCGCGAAGGGCAGATCTGCCGAGCTCATTGCGGGAAAGCGAAAGCAAAGGACGCTTTTCTCCCTCTAACCGCTTTCGTCAGAGGAACGGGGGAAGTCACAGTGTTCTTTCTCTCCCTGAGATACACACAATCTGACGTTGCCTCTGAGCTCCGTTGCTGGCAAAGAACTGAAAGTGACATACATTCCTGTGGGGAAACACAGGGCTTTGCTAGGATTTCTCTAGGCAGTGTGTTTTCCCTGGGCCTCACTGTAGCAACACTATCTCGCCAGGGCAACACTGCATGGCACTTCCTCCGCCAGGAGAGAGCTGCTGCTTTGTAGTTTGTGCTGGGAAACCTTGCTTTGGCAAGTGCGAATTGACCGCATTCAGGCAGAAAGGAAACAGAATAGCAAGAGGCCTTTTCTGCCCGGCTGCTCTGCCAAGCCCTTCCAGCTCAAACTATGTCGTTGCTCCTCTGGAAGGATCCCTGCACCGCGGCGTAGTTTTTCCGAAGAAGCCCTGCGTTTGCACGAGCAAATGAGGAATTCGTGGCAGGAAAGAGGAAGGAAAGAAAGTTTCTCTCCCTCTGCCTGCTTTGCTCAGAGGACCGGATGAAGTCAGGGAGTTCTCCCTTTCACTGAGAAACGTGCGGGCTGCTGTTGCCTGGGCGCTCTCTTCTTTGCAAAAGAGTCTGCAGTTCCACGCTTTGAACCGTGGAAAGGCGCCGGGCTCTGCTAAGATTTCCCCCGGCGCTTCGTTTGCCCTGGGCCAAAGCGAGCCTTCACAATAGCTGAACGCTAACACTGCATACTCGTTCCACTTCCAGAACCGGGCTACGGCGAGGCAGTTCTCCGGGGGAAAACGGCCCTTCGCGAAGGGCAGATCTGCCGAGCTCATTGCGGGAAAGCGAAAGAAAAGGACGCTTTTCTCCCTCTAACCGCTTTCGTCAGAGGAACGGGGGAAGTCACAGTGTTCTTTCTCTCCCTGAGATACACACAATCTGACGTTGCCTCTGAGCTCCGTTGCTGGCAAAGAACTGAAAGTGACATACATTCCTGTGGGGAAACACAGGGCTTTGCTAGGATTTCTCTAGGCAGTGTGTTTTCCCTGGGCCTCACTGTAGCAACACGATCTCGCCAGGGCAACACTGCATGGCACTTCCTCCGCCAGGAGAGAGCTGCTGCTTTGTAGTTTGTGCTGGGAAACCTTGCTTTGGCAAGTGCGAATTGACCGCATTCAGGCAGAAAGAAAAGAGAATAGCAAGAGGCCTTTTCTCCCCGGCTGCTCTGCCAAGCCCTTCCAGCTCAAACTATGTCGTTGCTCCTCTGGAAGGATCCCTGCACCGCGGCGTAGTTTTTCCGAAGAAGCCCTGCGTTTGCACGAGCAAATGAGGAATTCGTGGCAGGAAAGAGGAAGGAAAGAAAGTTTCTCTCCCTCTGCCTGCTTTGCTCAGAGGACCGGATGAAGTCAGGGAGTTCTCCCTTTCACTGAGAAACGTGCGGGCTGCTGTTGCCTGGGCGCTCTCTTCTTTGCAAAAGAGTCTGCAGTTCCACGCTTTGAACCGTGGAAAGGCGCCGGGCTCTGCTAAGATTTCCCCCGGCGCTTCGTTTGCCCTGGGCCAAAGCGAGCCTTCACAATAGCTGAACGCTAACACTGCATACTCGTTCCACTTCCAGAACCGGGCTACGGCGAGGCAGTTCTCCGGGGGAAAACGGCCCTTCGCGAAGGGCAGATCTGCCGAGCTCATTGCGGGAAAGCGAAAGCAAAGGACGCTTTTCTCCCTCTAACCGCTTTCGTCAGAGGAACGGGGGAAGTCACAGTGTTCTTTCTCTCCCTGAGATACACACAATCTGACGTTGCCTCTGAGCTCCGTTGCTGGCAAAGAACTGAAAGTGACATACATTCCTGTGGGGAAACACAGGGCTTTGCTAGGATTTCTCTAGGCAGTGTGTTTTCCCTGGGCCTCACTGTAGCAACACGATCTCGCCAGGGCAACACTGCATGGCACTTCCTCCGCCAGGAGAGAGCTGCTGCTTTGTAGTTTGTGCTGGGAAACCTTGCTTTGGCAAGTGCGAATTGACCGCATTCAGGCAGAAAGAAAAGAGAATAGCAAGAGGCCTTTTCCCCCCGGCTGCTCTGCCAAGCCCTTCCAGCTCAAACTATGTCGTTGCTCCTCTGGAAGGATCCCTGCACCGCGGCGTAGTTTTTCCGAAGAAGCCCTGCGTTTGCACGAGCAAATGAGGAATTCGTGGCAGGAAAGAGGAAGGAAAGAAAGTTTCTCTCCCTCTGCCTGCTTTGCTCAGAGGACCGGATGAAGTCAGGGAGTTCTCCCTTTCACTGAGAAACGTGCGGGCTGCTGTTGCCTGGGCGCTCTCTTCTTTGCAAAAGAGTCTGCAGTTCCACGCTTTGAACCGTGGAAAGGCGCCGGGCTCTGCTAAGATTTCCCCCGGCGCTTCGTTTGCCCTGGGCCAAAGCGAGCCTTCACAATAGCTGAACGCTAACACTGCATACTCGTTCCACTTCCAGAACCGGGCTACGGCGAGGCAGTTCTCCGGGGGAAAACGGCCCTTCGCGAAGGGCAGATCTGCCGAGCTCATTGCGGGAAAGCGAAAGCAAAGGACGCTTTTCTCCCTCTAACCGCTTTCGTCAGAGGAACGGGGGAAGTCACAGTGTTCTTTCTCTCCCTGAGATACACACAATCTGACGTTGCCTCTGAGCTCCGTTGCTGGCAAAGAACTGAAAGTGACATACATTCCTGTGGGGAAACACAGGGCTTTGCTAGGATTTCTCTAGGCAGTGTGTTTTCCCTGGGCCTCACTGTAGCAACACGATCTCGCCAGGGCAACACTGCATGGCACTTCCTCCGCCAGGAGAGAGCTGCTGCTTTGTAGTTTGTGCTGGGAAACCTTGCTTTGGCAAGTGCGAATTGACCGCATTCAGGCAGAAAGAAAAGAGAATAGCAAGAGGCCTTTTCTCCCCGGCTGCTCTGCCAAGCCCTTCCAGCTCAAACTATGTCGTTGCTCCTCTGGAAGGATCCCTGCACCGCGGCGTAGTTTTTCCGAAGAAGCCCTGCGTTTGCACGAGCAAATGAGGAATTCGTGGCAGGAAAGAGGAAGGAAAGAAAGTTTCTCTCCCTCTGCCTGCTTTGCTCAGAGGACCGGATGAAGTCAGGGAGTTCTCCCTTTCACTGAGAAACGTGCGGGCTGCTGTTGCCTGGGCGCTCTCTTCTTTGCAAAAGAGTCTGCAGTTCCACGCTTTGAACCGTGGAAAGGCGCCGGGCTCTGCTAAGATTTCCCCCGGCGCTTCGTTTGCCCTGGGCCAAAGCGAGCCTTCACAATAGCTGAACGCTAACACTGCATACTCGTTCCACTTCCAGAACCGGGCTACGGCGAGGCAGTTCTCCGGGGGAAAACGGCCCTTCGCGAAGGGCAGATCTGCCGAGCTCATTGCGGGAAAGCGAAAGCAAAGGACGCTTTTCTCCCTCTAACCGCTTTCGTCAGAGGAACGGGGGAAGTCACAGTGTTCTTTCTCTCCCTGAGATACACACAATCTGACGTTGCCTCTGAGCTCCGTTGCTGGCAAAGAACTGAAAGTGACATACATTCCTGTGGGGAAACACAGGGCTTTGCTAGGATTTCTCTAGGCAGTGTGTTTTCCCTGGGCCTCACTGTAGCAACACGATCTCGCCAGGGCAACACTGCATGGCACTTCCTCCGCCAGGAGAGAGCTGCTGCTTTGTAGTTTGTGCTGGGAAACCTTGCTTTGGCAAGTGCGAATTGACCGCATTCTGGCAGAAAGAAAAGAGAATAGCAAGAGGCCTTTTCTCCCCGGCTGCTCTGCCAAGCCCTTCCAGCTCAAACTATGTCGTTGCTCCTCTGGAAGGATCCCTGCACCGCGGCGTAGTTTTTCCGAAGAAGCCCTGCGTTTGCACGAGCAAATGAGGAATTCGTGGCAGGAAAGAGGAAGGAAAGAAAGTTTCTCTCCCTCTGCCTGCTTTGCTCAGAGGACCGGATGAAGTCAGGGAGTTCTCCCTTTCACTGAGAAACGTGCGGGCTGCTGTTGCCTGGGCGCTCTCTTCTTTGCAAAAGAGTCTGCAGTTCCACGCTTTGAACCGTGGAAAGGCGCCGGGCTCTGCTAAGATTTCCCCCGGCGCTTCGTTTGCCCTGGGCCAAAGCGAGCCTTCACAATAGCTGAACGCTAACACTGCATACTCGTTCCACTTCCAGAACCGGGCTACGGCGAGGCAGTTCTCCGGGGGAAAACGGCCCTTCGCGAAGGGCAGATCTGCCGAGCTCATTGCGGGAAAGCGAAAGCAAAGGACGCTTTTCTCCCTCTAACCGCTTTCGTCAGAGGAACGGGGGAAGTCACAGTGTTCTTTCTCTCCCTGAGATACACACAATCTGACGTTGCCTCTGAGCTCCGTTGCTGGCAAAGAACTGAAAGTGACATACATTCCTGTGGGGAAACACAGGGCTTTGCTAGGATTTCTCTAGGCAGTGTGTTTTCCCTGGGCCTCACTGTAGCAACACGATCTCGCCAGGGCAACACTGCATGGCACTTCCTCCGCCAGGAGAGAGCTGCTGCTTTGTAGTTTGTGCTGGGAAACCTTGCTTTGGCAAGTGCGAATTGACCGCATTCAGGCAGAAAGGAAACAGAATAGCAAGAGGCCTTTTCTGCCCGGCTGCTCTGCCAAGCCCTTCCAGCTCAAACTATGTCGTTGCTCCTCTGGAAGGATCCCTGCACCGCGGCGTAGTTTTTCCGAAGAAGCCCTGCGTTTGCACGAGCAAATGAGGAATTCGTGGCAGGAAAGAGGAAGGAAAGAAAGTTTCTCTCCCTCTGCCTGCTTTGCTCAGAGGACCGGATGAAGTCAGGGAGTTCTCCCTTTCACTGAGAAACGTGCGGGCTGCTGTTGCCTGGGCGCTCTCTTCTTTGCAAAAGAGTCTGCAGTTCCACGCTTTGAACCGTGGAAAGGCGCCGGGCTCTGCTAAGATTTCCCCCGGCGCTTCGTTTGCCCTGGGCCAAAGCGAGCCTTCACAATAGCTGAACGCTAACACTGCATACTCGTTCCACTTCCAGAACCGGGCTACGGCGAGGCAGTTCTCCGGGGGAAAACGGCCCTTCGCGAAGGGCAGATCTGCCGAGCTCATTGCGGGAAAGCGAAAGCAAAGGACGCTTTTCTCCCTCTAACCGCTTTCGTCAGAGGAACGGGGGAAGTCACAGTGTTCTTTCTCTCCCTGAGATACACACAATCTGACGTTGCCTCTGAGCTCCGTTGCTGGCAAAGAACTGAAAGTGACATACATTCCTGTGGGGAAACACAGGGCTTTGCTAGGATTTCTCTAGGCAGTGTGTTTTCCCTGGGCCTCACTGTAGCAACACGATCTCGCCAGGGCAACACTGCATGGCACTTCCTCCGCCAGGAGAGAGCTGCTGCTTTGTAGTTTGTGCTGGGAAACCTTGCTTTGGCAAGTGCGAATTGACCGCATTCTGGCAGAAAGAAAAGAGAATAGCAAGAGGCCTTTTCTCCCCGGCTGCTCTGCCAAGCCCTTCCAGCTCAAACTATGTCGTTGCTCCTCTGGAAGGATCCCTGCACCGCGGCGTAGTTTTTCCGAAGAAGCCCTGCGTTTGCACGAGCAAATGAGGAATTCGTGGCAGGAAAGAGGAAGGAAAGAAAGTTTCTCTCCCTCTGCCTGCTTTGCTCAGAGGACCGGATGAAGTCAGGGAGTTCTCCCTTTCACTGAGAAACGTGCGGGCTGCTGTTGCCTGGGCGCTCTCTTCTTTGCAAAAGAGTCTGCAGTTCCACGCTTTGAACCGTGGAAAGGCGCCGGGCTCTGCTAAGATTTCCCCCGGCGCTTCGTTTGCCCTGGGCCAAAGCGAGCCTTCACAATAGCTGAACGCTAACACTGCATACTCGTTCCACTTCCAGAACCGGGCTACGGCGAGGCAGTTCTCCGGGGGAAAACGGCCCTTCGCGAAGGGCAGATCTGCCGAGCTCATTGCGGGAAAGCGAAAGCAAAGGACGCTTTTCTCCCTCTAACCGCTTTCGTCAGAGGAACGGGGGAAGTCACAGTGTTCTTTCTCTCCCTGAGATACACACAATCTGACGTTGCCTCTGAGCTCCGTTGCTGGCAAAGAACTGAAAGTGACATACATTCCTGTGGGGAAACACAGGGCTTTGCTAGGATTTCTCTAGGCAGTGTGTTTTCCCTGGGCCTCACTGTAGCAACACGATCTCGCCAGGGCAACACTGCATGGCACTTCCTCCGCCAGGAGAGAGCTGCTGCTCTGTAGTTTGTGCTGGGAAACCTTGCTTTGGCAAGTGCGAATTGACCGCATTCAGGCAGAAAGAAAAGAGAATAGCAAGAGGCCTTTTCTCCCCGGCTGCTCTGCCAAGCCCTTCCAGCTCAAACTATGTCGTTGCTCCTCTGGAAGGATCCCTGCACCGCGGCGTAGTTTTTCCGAAGAAGCCCTGCGTTTGCACGAGCAAATGAGGAATTCGTGGCAGGAAAGAGGAAGGAAAGAAAGTTTCTCTCCCTCTGCCTGCTTTGCTCAGAGGACCGGATGAAGTCAGGGAGTTCTCCCTTTCACTGAGAAACGTGCGGGCTGCTGTTGCCTGGGCGCTCTCTTCTTTGCAAAAGAGTCTGCAGTTCCACGCTTTGAACCGTGGAAAGGCGCCGGGCTCTGCTAAGATTTCCCCCGGCGCTTCGTTTGCCCTGGGCCAAAGCGAGCCTTCACAATAGCTGAACGCTAACACTGCATACTCGTTCCACTTCCAGAACCGGGCTACGGCGAGGCAGTTCTCCGGGGGAAAACGGCCCTTCGCGAAGGGCAGATCTGCCGAGCTCATTGCGGGAAAGCGAAAGCAAAGGACGCTTTTCTCCCTCTAACCGCATTCGTCAGAGGAACGGGGGAAGTCACAGTGTTCTTTCTCTCCCTGAGATACACACAATCTGACGTTGCCTCTGAGCTCCGTTCCTGGCAAAGAACTGAAAGTGACATACATTCCTGTGGGGAAACACAGGGCTTTGCTAGGATTTCTCTAGGCAGTGTGTTTTCCCTGGGCCTCACTGTAGCAACACGATCTCGCCAGGGCAACACTGCATGGCACTTCCTCCGCCAGGAGAGAGCTGCTGCTTTGTAGTTTGTGCTGGGAAACCTTGCTTTGGCAAGTGCGAATTGACCGCATTCAGGCAGAAAGAAAAGAGAATAGCAAGAGGCCTTTTCTCCCCGGCTGCTCTGCCAAGCCCTTCCAGCTCAAACTATGTCGTTGCTCCTCTGGAAGGATCCCTGCACCGCGGCGTAGTTTTTCCGAAGAAGCCCTGCGTTTGCACGAGCAAATGAGGAATTCGTGGCAGGAAAGAGGAAGGAAAGAAAGTTTCTCTCCCTCTGCCTGCTTTGCTCAGAGGACCGGATGAAGTCAGGGAGTTCTCCCTTTCACTGAGAAACGTGCGGGCTGCTGTTGCCTGGGCGCTCTCTTCTTTGCAAAAGAGTCTGCAGTTCCACGCTTTGAACCGTGGAAAGGCGCCGGGCTCTGCTAAGATTTCCCCCGGCGCTTCGTTTGCCCTGGGCCAAAGCGAGCCTTCACAATAGCTGAACGCTAACACTGCATACTCGTTCCACTTCCAGAACCGGGCTACGGCGAGGCAGTTCTCCGGGGGAAAACGGCCCTTCGCGAAGGGCAGATCTGCCGAGCTCATTGCGGGAAAGCGAAAGCAAAGGACGCTTTTCTCCCTCTAACCGCTTTCGTCAGAGGAACGGGGGAAGTCACAGTGTTCTTTCTCTCCCTGAGATACACACAATCTGACGTTGCCTCTGAGCTCCGTTGCTGGCAAAGAACTGAAAGTGACATACATTCCTGTGGGGAAACACAGGGCTTTGCTAGGATTTCTCTAGGCAGTGTGTTTTCCCTGGGCCTCACTGTAGCAACACGATCTCGCCAGGGCAACACTGCATGGCACTTCCTCCGCCAGGAGAGAGCTGCTGCTTTGTAGTTTGTGCTGGGAAACCTTGCTTTGGCAAGTGCGAATTGACCGCATTCTGGCAGAAAGAAAAGAGAATAGCAAGAGGCCTTTTCTCCCCGGCTGCTCTGCCAAGCCCTTCCAGCTCAAACTATGTCGTTGCTCCTCTGGAAGGATCCCTGCACCGCGGCGTAGTTTTTCCGAAGAAGCCCTGCGTTTGCACGAGCAAATGAGGAATTCGTGGCAGGAAAGAGGAAGGAAAGAAAGTTTCTCTCCCTCTGCCTGCTTTGCTCAGAGGACCGGATGAAGTCAGGGAGTTCTCCCTTTCACTGAGAAACGTGCGGGCTGCTGTTGCCTGGGCGCTCTCTTCTTTGCAAAAGAGTCTGCAGTTCCACGCTTTGAACCGTGGAAAGGCGCCGGGCTCTGCTAAGATTTCCCCCGGCGCTTCGTTTGCCCTGGGCCAAAGCGAGCCTTCACAATAGCTGAACGCTAACACTGCATACTCGTTCCACTTCCAGAACCGGGCTACGGCGAGGCAGTTCTCCGGGGGAAAACGGCCCTTCGCGAAGGGCAGATCTGCCGAGCTCATTGCGGGAAAGCGAAAGAAAAGGACGCTTTTCTCCCTCTAACCGCTTTCGTCAGAGGAACGGGGGAAGTCACAGTGTTCTTTCTCTCCCTGAGATACACACAATCTGACGTTGCCTCTGAGCTCCGTGGCTGGCAAAGAACTGAAAGTGACATACATTCCTGTGGGGAAACACAGGGCTTTGCTAGGATTTCTCTAGGCAGTGTGTTTTCCCTGGGCCTCACTGTAGCAACACGATCTCGCCAGGGCAACACTGCATGGCACTTCCTCCGCCAGGAGAGAGCTGCTGCTTTGTAGTTTGTGCTGGGAAACCTTGCTTTGGCAAGTGCGAATTGACCGCATTCAGGCAGAAAGAAAAGAGAATAGCAAGAGGCCTTTTCTCCCCGGCTGCTCTGCCAAGCCCTTCCAGCTCAAACTATGTCGTTGCTCCTCTGGAAGGATCCCTGCACCGCGGCGTAGTTTTTCCGAAGAAGCCCTGCGTTTGCACGAGCAAATGAGGAATTCGTGGCAGGAAAGAGGAAGGAAAGAAAGTTTCTCTCCCTCTGCCTGCTTTGCTCAGAGGACCGGATGAAGTCAGGGAGTTCTCCCTTTCACTGAGAAACGTGCGGGCTGCTGTTGCCTGGGCGCTCTCTTCTTTGCAAAAGAGTCTGCAGTTCCACGCTTTGAACCGTGGAAAGGCGCCGGGCTCTGCTAAGATTTCCCCCGGCGCTTCGTTTGCCCTGGGCCAAAGCGAGCCTTCACAATAGCTGAACGCTAACACTGCATACTCGTTCCACTTCCAGAACCGGGCTACGGCGAGGCAGTTCTCCGGGGGAAAACGGCCCTTCGCGAAGGGCAGATCTGCCGAGCTCATTGCGGGAAAGCGAAAGCAAAGGACGCTTTTCTCCCTCTAACCGCTTTCGTCAGAGGAACGGGGGAAGTCACAGTGTTCTTTCTCTCCCTGAGATACACACAATCTGACGTTGCCTCTGAGCTCCGTTGCTGGCAAAGAACTGAAAGTGACATACATTCCTGTGGGGAAACACAGGGCTTTGCTAGGATTTCTCTAGGCAGTGTGTTTTCCCTGGGCCTCACTGTAGCAACACGATCTCGCCAGGGCAACACTGCATGGCACTTCCTCCGCCAGGAGAGAGCTGCTGCTTTGTAGTTTGTGCTGGGAAACCTTGCTTTGGCAAGTGCGAATTGACCGCATTCAGGCAGAAAGAAAAGAGACTAGCAAGAGGCCTTTTCTCCCCGGCTGCTCTGCCAAGCCCTTCCAGCTCAAACTATGTCGTTGCTCCTCTGGAAGGATCCCTGCACCGCGGCGTAGTTTTTCCGAAGAAGCCCTGCGTTTGCACGAGCAAATGAGGAATTCGTGGCAGGAAAGAGGAAGGAAAGAAAGTTTCTCTCCCTCTGCCTGCTTTGCTCAGAGGACCGGATGAAGTCAGGGAGTTCTCCCTTTCACTGAGAAACGTGCGGGCTGCTGTTGCCTGGGCGCTCTCTTCTTTGCAAAAGAGTCTGCAGTTCCACGCTTTGAACCGTGGAAAGGCGCCGGGCTCTGCTAAGATTTCCCCCGGCGCTTCGTTTGCCCTGGGCCAAAGCGAGCCTTCACAATAGCTGAACGCTAACACTGCATACTCGTTCCACTTCCAGAACCGGGCTACGGCGAGGCAGTTCTCCGGGGGAAAACGGCCCTTCGCGAAGGGCAGATCTGCCGAGCTCATTGCGGGAAAGCGAAAGCAAAGGACGCTTTTCACCCTCTAACCGCTTTCGTCAGAGGAACGGGGGAAGTCACAGTGTTCTTTCTCTCCCTGAGATACACACAATCTGACGTTGCCTCTGAGCTCCGTTGCTGGCAAAGAACTGAAAGTGACATACATTCCTGTGGGGAAACACAGGGCTTTGCTAGGATTTCTCTAGGCAGTGTGTTTTCCCTGGGCCTCACTGTAGCAACACGATCTCGCCAGGGCAACACTGCATGGCACTTCCTCCGCCAGGAGAGAGCTGCTGCTTTGTAGTTTGTGCTGGGAAACCTTGCTTTGGCAAGTGCGAATTGACCGCATTCTGGCAGAAAGAAAAGAGAATAGCAAGAGGCCTTTTCTCCCCGGCTGCTCTGCCAAGCCCTTCCAGCTCAAACTATGTCGTTGCTCCTCTGGAAGGATCCCTGCACCGCGGCGTAGTTTTTCCGAAGAAGCCCTGCGTTTGCACGAGCAAATGAGGAATTCGTGGCAGGAAAGAGGAAGGAAAGAAAGTTTCTCTCCCTCTGCCTGCTTTGCTCAGAGGACCGGATGAAGTCAGGGAGTTCTCCCTTTCACTGAGAAACGTGCGGGCTGCTGTTGCCTGGGCGCTCTCTTCTTTGCAAAAGAGTCTGCAGTTCCACGCTTTGAACCGTGGAAAGGCGCCGGGCTCTGCTAAGATTTCCCCCGGCGCTTCGTTTGCCCTGGGCCAAAGCGAGCCTTCACAATAGCTGAACGCTAACACTGCATACTCGTTCCACTTCCAGAACCGGGCTACGGCGAGGCAGTTCTCCGGGGGAAAACGGCCCTTCGCGAAGGGCAGATCTGCCGAGCTCATTGCGGGAAAGCGAAAGCAAAGGACGCTTTTCTCCCTCTAACCGCTTTCGTCAGAGGAACGGGGGAAGTCACAGTGTTCTTTCTCTCCCTGAGATACACACAATCTGACGTTGCCTCTGAGCTCCGTGGCTGGCAAAGAACTGAAAGTGACATACATTCCTGTGGGGAAACACAGGGCTTTGCTAGGATTTCTCTAGGCAGTGTGTTTTCCCTGGGCCTCACTGTAGCAACACGATCTCGCCAGGGCAACACTGCATGGCACTTCCTCCGCCAGGAGAGAGCTGCTGCTTTGTAGTTTGTGCTGGGAAACCTTGCTTTGGCAAGTGCGAATTGACCGCATTCAGGCAGAAAGAAAAGAGAATAGCAAGAGGCCTTTTCTCCCCGGCTGCTCTGCCAAGCCCTTCCAGCTCAAACTATGTCGTTGCTCCTCTGGAAGGATCCCTGCACCGCGGCGTAGTTTTTCCGAAGAAGCCCTGCGTTTGCACGAGCAAATGAGGAATTCGTGGCAGGAAAGAGGAAGGAAAGAAAGTTTCTCTCCCTCTGCCTGCTTTGCTCAGAGGACCGGATGAAGTCAGGGAGTTCTCCCTTTCACTGAGAAACGTGCGGGCTGCTGTTGCCTGGGCGCTCTCTTCTTTGCAAAAGAGTCTGCAGTTCCACGCTTTGAACCGTGGAAAGGCGCCGGGCTCTGCTAAGATTTCCCCCGGCGCTTCGTTTGCCCTGGGCCAAAGCGAGCCTTCACAATAGCTGAACGCTAACACTGCATACTCGTTCCACTTCCAGAACCGGGCTACGGCGAGGCAGTTCTCCGGGGGAAAACGGCCCTTCGCGAAGGGCAGATCTGCCGAGCTCATTGCGGGAAAGCGAAAGCAAAGGACGCTTTTCTCCCTCTAACCGCTTTCGTCAGAGGAACGGGGGAAGTCACAGTGTTCTTTCTCTCCCTGAGATACACACAATCTGACGTTGCCTCTGAGCTCCGTTGCTGGCAAAGAACTGAAAGTGACATACATTCCTGTGGGGAAACACAGGGCTTTGCTAGGATTTCTCTAGGCAGTGTGTTTTCCCTGGGCCTCACTGTAGCAACACGATCTCGCCAGGGCAACACTGCATGGCACTTCCTCCGCCAGGAGAGAGCTGCTGCTTTGTAGTTTGTGCTGGGAAACCTTGCTTTGGCAAGTGCGAATTGACCGCATTCAGGCAGAAAGAAAAGAGAATAGCAAGAGGCCTTTTCTCCCCGGCTGCTCTGCCAAGCCCTTCCAGCTCAAACTATGTCGTTGCTCCTCTGGAAGGATCCCTGCACCGCGGCGTAGTTTTTCCGAAGAAGCCCTGCGTTTGCACGAGCAAATGAGGAATTCGTGGCAGGAAAGAGGAAGGAAAGAAAGTTTCTCTCCCTCTGCCTGCTTTGCTCAGAGGACCGGATGAAGTCAGGGAGTTCTCCCTTTCACTGAGAAACGTGCGGGCTGCTGTTGCCTGGGCGCTCTCTTCTTTGCAAAAGAGTCTGCAGTTCCACGCTTTGAACCGTGGAAAGGCGCCGGGCTCTGCTAAGATTTCCCCCGGCGCTTCGTTTGCCCTGGGCCAAAGCGAGCCTTCACAATAGCTGAACGCTAACACTGCATACTCGTTCCACTTCCAGAACCGGGCTACGGCGAGGCAGTTCTCCGGGGGAAAACGGCCCTTCGCGAAGGGCAGATCTGCCGAGCTCATTGCGGGAAAGCGAAAGCAAAGGACGCTTTTCTCCCTCTAACCGCTTTCGTCAGAGGAACGGGGGAAGTCACAGTGTTCTTTCTCTCCCTGAGATACACACAATCTGACGTTGCCTCTGAGCTCCGTTGCTGGCAAAGAACTGAAAGTGACATACATTCCTGTGGGGAAACACAGGGCTTTGCTAGGATTTCTCTAGGCAGTGTGTTTTCCCTGGGCCTCACTGTAGCAACACGATCTCGCCAGGGCAACACTGCATGGCACTTCCTCCGCCAGGAGAGAGCTGCTGCTCTGTAGTTTGTGCTGGGAAACCTTGCTTTGGCAAGTGCGAATTGACCGCATTCAGGCAGAAAGAAAAGAGAATAGCAAGAGGCCTTTTCTCCCCGGCTGCTCTGCCAAGCCCTTCCAGCTCAAACTATGTCGTTGCTCCTCTGGAAGGATCCCTGCACCGCGGCGTAGTTTTTCCGAAGAAGCCCTGCGTTTGCACGAGCAAATGAGGAATTCGTGGCAGGAAAGAGGAAGGAAAGAAAGTTTCTCTCCCTCTGCCTGCTTTGCTCAGAGGACCGGATGAAGTCAGGGAGTTCTCCCTTTCACTGAGAAACGTGCGGGCTGCTGTTGCCTGGGCGCTCTCTTCTTTGCAAAAGAGTCTGCAGTTCCACGCTTTGAACCGTGGAAAGGCGCCGGGCTCTGCTAAGATTTCCCCCGGCGCTTCGTTTGCCCTGGGCCAAAGCGAGCCTTCACAATAGCTGAACGCTAACACTGCATACTCGTTCCACTTCCAGAACCGGGCTACGGCGAGGCAGTTCTCCGGGGGAAAACGGCCCTTCGCGAAGGGCAGATCTGCCGAGCTCATTGCGGGAAAGCGAAAGCAAAGGACGCTTTTCTCCCTCTAACCGCTTTCGTCAGAGGAACGGGGGAAGTCACAGTGTTCTTTCTCTCCCTGAGATACACACAATCTGACGTTGCCTCTGAGCTCCGTTGCTGGCAAAGAACTGAAAGTGACATACATTCCTGTGGGGAAACACAGGGCTTTGCTAGGATTTCTCTAGGCAGTGTGTTTTCCCTGGGCCTCACTGTAGCAACACGATCTCGCCAGGGCAACACTGCATGGCACTTCCTCCGCCAGGAGAGAGCTGCTGCTTTGTAGTTTGTGCTGGGAAACCTTGCTTTGGCAAGTGCGAATTGACCGCATTCAGGCAGAAAGAAAAGAGAATAGCAAGAGGCCTTTTCTCCCCGGCTGCTCTGCCAAGCCCTTCCAGCTCAAACTATGTCGTTGCTCCTCTGGAAGGATCCCTGCACCGCGGCGTAGTTTTTCCGAAGAAGCCCTGCGTTTGCACGAGCAAATGAGGAATTCGTGGCAGGAAAGAGGAAGGAAAGAAAGTTTCTCTCCCTCTGCCTGCTTTGCTCAGAGGACCGGATGAAGTCAGGGAGTTCTCCCTTTCACTGAGAAACGTGCGGGCTGCTGTTGCCTGGGCGCTCTCTTCTTTGCAAAAGAGTCTGCAGTTCCACGCTTTGAACCGTGGAAAGGCGCCGGGCTCTGCTAAGATTTCCCCCGGCGCTTCGTTTGCCCTGGGCCAAAGCGAGCCTTCACAATAGCTGAACGCTAACACTGCATACTCGTTCCACTTCCAGAACCGGGCTACGGCGAGGCAGTTCTCCGGGGGAAAACGGCCCTTCGCGAAGGGCAGATCTGCCGAGCTCATTGCGGGAAAGCGAAAGCAAAGGACGCTTTTCTCCCTCTAACCGCATTCGTCAGAGGAACGGGGGAAGTCACAGTGTTCTTTCTCTCCCTGAGATACACACAATCTGACGTTGCCTCTGAGCTCCGTTGCTGGCAAAGAACTGAAAGTGACATACATTCCTGTGGGGAAACACAGGGCTTTGCTAGGATTTCTCTAGGCAGTGTGTTTTCCCTGGGCCTCACTGTAGCAACACGATCTCGCCAGGGCAACACTGCATGGCACTTCCTCCGCCAGGAGAGAGCTGCTGCTTTGTAGTTTGTGCTGGGAAACCTTGCTTTGGCAAGTGCGAATTGACCGCATTCAGGCAGAAAGAAAAGAGAATAGCAAGAGGCCTTTTCTCCCCGGCTGCTCTGCCAAGCCCTTCCAGCTCAAACTATGTCGTTGCTCCTCTGGAAGGATCCCTGCACCGCGGCGTAGTTTTTCCGAAGAAGCCCTGCGTTTGCACGAGCAAATGAGGAATTCGTGGCAGGAAAGAGGAAGGAAAGAAAGTTTCTCTCCCTCTGCCTGCTTTGCTCAGAGGACCGGATGAAGTCAGGGAGTTCTCCCTTTCACTGAGAAACGTGCGGGCTGCTGTTGCCTGGGCGCTCTCTTCTTTGCAAAAGAGTCTGCAGTTCCACGCTTTGAACCGTGGAAAGGCGCCGGGCTCTGCTAAGATTTCCCCCGGCGCTTCGTTTGCCCTGGGCCAAAGCGAGCCTTCACAATAGCTGAACGCTAACACTGCATACTCGTTCCACTTCCAGAACCGGGCTACGGCGAGGCAGTTCTCCGGGGGAAAACGGCCCTTCGCGAAGGGCAGATCTGCCGAGCTCATTGCGGGAAAGCGAAAGCAAAGGACGCTTTTCTCCCTCTAACCGCTTTCGTCAGAGGAACGGGGGAAGTCACAGTGTTCTTTCTCTCCCTGAGATACACACAATCTGACGTTGCCTCTGAGCTCCGTTGCTGGCAAAGAACTGAAAGTGACATACATTCCTGTGGGGAAACACAGGGCTTTGCTAGGATTTCTCTAGGCAGTGTGTTTTCCCTGGGCCTCACTGTAGCAACACGATCTCGCCAGGGCAACACTGCATGGCACTTCCTCCGCCAGGAGAGAGCTGCTGCTTTGTAGTTTGTGCTGGGAAACCTTGCTTTGGCAAGTGCGAATTGACCGCATTCAGGCAGAAAGAAAAGAGAATAGCAAGAGGCCTTTTCTCCCCGGCTGCTCTGCCAAGCCCTTCCAGCTCAAACTATGTCGTTGCTCCTCTGGAAGGATCCCTGCACCGCGGCGTAGTTTTTCCGAAGAAGCCCTGCGTTTGCACGAGCAAATGAGGAATTCGTGGCAGGAAAGAGGAAGGAAAGAAAGTTTCTCTCCCTCTGCCTGCTTTGCTCAGAGGACCGGATGAAGTCAGGGAGTTCTCCCTTTCACTGAGAAACGTGCGGGCTGCTGTTGCCTGGGCGCTCTCTTCTTTGCAAAAGAGTCTGCAGTTCCACGCTTTGAACCGTGGAAAGGCGCCGGGCTCTGCTAAGATTTCCCCCGGCGCTTCGTTTGCCCTGGGCCAAAGCGAGCCTTCACAATAGCTGAACGCTAACACTGCATACTCGTTCCACTTCCAGAACCGGGCTACGGCGAGGCAGTTCTCCGGGGGAAAACGGCCCTTCGCGAAGGGCAGATCTGCCGAGCTCATTGCGGGAAAGCGAAAGCAAAGGACGCTTTTCTCCCTCTAACCGCTTTCGTCAGAGGAACGGGGGAAGTCACAGTGTTCTTTCTCTCCCTGAGATACACACAATCTGACGTTGCCTCTGAGCTCCGTTGCTGGCAAAGAACTGAAAGTGACATACATTCCTGTGGGGAAACACAGGGCTTTGCTAGGATTTCTCTAGGCAGTGTGTTTTCCCTGGGCCTCACTGCAGCAACACGATCTCGCCAGGGCAACACTGCATGGCACTTCCTCCGCCAGGAGAGAGCTGCTGCTTTGTAGTTTGTGCTGGGAAACCTTGCTTTGGCAAGTGCGAATTGACCGCATTCAGGCAGAAAGAAAAGAGAATAGCAAGAGGCCTTTTCTCCCCGGCTGCTCTGCCAAGCCCTTCCAGCTCAAACTATGTCGTTGCTCCTCTGGAAGGATCCCTGCACCGCGGCGTAGTTTTTCCGAAGAAGCCCTGCGTTTGCACGAGCAAATGAGGAATTCGTGGCAGGAAAGAGGAAGGAAAGAAAGTTTCTCTCCCTCTGCCTGCTTTGCTCAGAGGACCGGATGAAGTCAGGGAGTTCTCCCTTTCACTGAGAAACGTGCGGGCTGCTGTTGCCTGGGCGCTCTCTTCTTTGCAAAAGAGTCTGCAGTTCCACGCTTTGAACCGTGGAAAGGCGCCGGGCTCTGCTAAGATTTCCCCCGGCGCTTCGTTTGCCCTGGGCCAAAGCGAGCCTTCACAATAGCTGAACGCTAACACTGCATACTCGTTCCACTTCCAGAACCGGGCTACGGCGAGGCAGTTCTCCGGGGGAAAACGGCCCTTCGCGAAGGGCAGATCTGCCGAGCTCATTGCGGGAAAGCGAAAGCAAAGGACGCTTTTCTCCCTCTAACCGCTTTCGTCAGAGGAACGGGGGAAGTCACAGTGTTCTTTCTCTCCCTGAGATACACACAATCTGACGTTGCCTCTGAGCTCCGTTGCTGGCAAAGAACTGAAAGTGACATACATTCCTGTGGGGAAACACAGGGCTTTGCTAGGATTTCTCTAGGCAGTGTGTTTTCCCTGGGCCTCACTGTAGCAACACGATCTCGCCAGGGCAACACTGCATGGCACTTCCTCCGCCAGGAGAGAGCTGCTGCTTTGTAGTTTGTGCTGGGAAACCTTGCTTTGGCAAGTGCGAATTGACCGCATTCAGGCAGAAAGAAAAGAGAATAGCAAGAGGCCTTTTCTCCCCGGCTGCTCTGCCAAGCCCTTCCAGCTCAAACTATGTCGTTGCTCCTCTGGAAGGATCCCTGCACCGCGGCGTAGTTTTTCCGAAGAAGCCCTGCGTTTGCACGAGCAAATGAGGAATTCGTGGCAGGAAAGAGGAAGGAAAGAAAGTTTCTCTCCCTCTGCCTGCTTTGCTCAGAGGACCGGATGAAGTCAGGGAGTTCTCCCTTTCACTGAGAAACGTGCGGGCTGCTGTTGCCTGGGCGCTCTCTTCTTTGCAAAAGAGTCTGCAGTTCCACGCTTTGAACCGTGGAAAGGCGCCGGGCTCTGCTAAGATTTCCCCCGGCGCTTCGTTTGCCCTGGGCCAAAGCGAGCCTTCACAATAGCTGAACGCTAACACTGCATACTCGTTCCACTTCCAGAACCGGGCTACGGCGAGGCAGTTCTCCGGGGGAAAACGGCCCTTCGCGAAGGGCAGATCTGCCGAGCTCATTGCGGGAAAGCGAAAGCAAAGGACGCTTTTCTCCCTCTAACCGCTTTCGTCAGAGGAACGGGGGAAGTCACAGTGTTCTTTCTCTCCCTGAGATACACACAATCTGACGTTGCCTCTGAGCTCCGTTGCTGGCAAAGAACTGAAAGTGACATACATTCCTGTGGGGAAACACAGGGCTTTGCTAGGATTTCTCTAGGCAGTGTGTTTTCCCTGGGCCTCACTGTAGCAACACGATCTCGCCAGGGCAACACTGCATGGCACTTCCTCCGCCAGGAGAGAGCTGCTGCTTTGTAGTTTGTGCTGGGAAACCTTGCTTTGGCAAGTGCGAATTGACCGCATTCAGGCAGAAAGAAAAGAGAATAGCAAGAGGCCTTTTCTCCCCGGCTGCTCTGCCAAGCCCTTCCAGCTCAAACTATGTCGTTGCTCCTCTGGAAGGATCCCTGCACCGCGGCGTAGTTTTTCCGAAGAAGCCCTGCGTTTGCACGAGCAAATGAGGAATTCGTGGCAGGAAAGAGGAAGGAAAGAAAGTTTCTCTCCCTCTGCCTGCTTTGCTCAGAGGACCGGATGAAGTCAGGGAGTTCTCCCTTTCACTGAGAAACGTGCGGGCTGCTGTTGCCTGGGCGCTCTCTTCTTTGCAAAAGAGTCTGCAGTTCCACGCTTTGAACCGTGGAAAGGCGCCGGGCTCTGCTAAGATTTCCCCCGGCGCTTCGTTTGCCCTGGGCCAAAGCGAGCCTTCACAATAGCTGAACGCTAACACTGCATACTCGTTCCACTTCCAGAACCGGGCTACGGCGAGGCAGTTCTCCGGGGGAAAACGGCCCTTCGCGAAGGGCAGATCTGCCGAGCTCATTGCGGGAAAGCGAAAGCAAAGGACGCTTTTCTCCCTCTAACCGCTTTCGTCAGAGGAACGGGGGAAGTCACAGTGTTCTTTCTCTCCCTGAGATACACACAATCTGACGTTGCCTCTGAGCTCCGTTGCTGGCAAAGAACTGAAAGTGACATACATTCCTGTGGGGAAACACAGGGCTTTGCTAGGATTTCTCTAGGCAGTGTGTTTTCCCTGGGCCTCACTGCAGCAACACGATCTCGCCAGGGCAACACTGCATGGCACTTCCTCCGCCAGGAGAGAGCTGCTGCTTTGTAGTTTGTGCTGGGAAACCTTGCTTTGGCAAGTGCGAATTGACCGCATTCAGGCAGAAAGAAAAGAGAATAGCAAGAGGCCTTTTCTCCCCGGCTGCTCTGCCAAGCCCTTCCAGCTCAAACTATGTCGTTGCTCCTCTGGAAGGATCCCTGCACCGCGGCGTAGTTTTTCCGAAGAAGCCCTGCGTTTGCACGAGCAAATGAGGAATTCGTGGCAGGAAAGAGGAAGGAAAGAAAGTTTCTCTCCCTCTGCCTGCTTTGCTCAGAGGACCGGATGAAGTCAGGGAGTTCTCCCTTTCACTGAGAAACGTGCGGGCTGCTGTTGCCTGGGCGCTCTCTTCTTTGCAAAAGAGTCTGCAGTTCCACGCTTTGAACCGTGGAAAGGCGCCGGGCTCTGCTAAGATTTCCCCCGGCGCTTCGTTTGCCCTGGGCCAAAGCGAGCCTTCACAATAGCTGAACGCTAACACTGCATACTCGTTCCACTTCCAGAACCGGGCTACGGCGAGGCAGTTCTCCGGGGGAAAACGGCCCTTCGCGAAGGGCAGATCTGCCGAGCTCATTGCGGGAAAGCGAAAGCAAAGGACGCTTTTCTCCCTCTAACCGCTTTCGTCAGAGGAACGGGGGAAGTCACAGTGTTCTTTCTCTCCCTGAGATACACACAATCTGACGTTGCCTCTGAGCTCCGTTGCTGGCAAAGAACTGAAAGTGACATACATTCCTGTGGGGAAACACAGGGCTTTGCTAGGATTTCTCTAGGCAGTGTGTTTTCCCTGGGCCTCACTGTAGCAACACGATCTCGCCAGGGCAACACTGCATGGCACTTCCTCCGCCAGGAGAGAGCTGCTGCTTTGTAGTTTGTGCTGGGAAACCTTGCTTTGGCAAGTGCGAATTGACCGCATTCAGGCAGAAAGAAAAGAGAATAGCAAGAGGCCTTTTCTCCCCGGCTGCTCTGCCAAGCCCTTCCAGCTCAAACTATGTCGTTGCTCCTCTGGAAGGATCCCTGCACCGCGGCGTAGTTTTTCCGAAGAAGCCCTGCGTTTGCACGAGCAAATGAGGAATTCGTGGCAGGAAAGAGGAAGGAAAGAAAGTTTCTCTCCCTCTGCCTGCTTTGCTCAGAGGACCGGATGAAGTCAGGGAGTTCTCCCTTTCACTGAGAAACGTGCGGGCTGCTGTTGCCTGGGCGCTCTCTTCTTTGCAAAAGAGTCTGCAGTTCCACGCTTTGAACCGTGGAAAGGCGCCGGGCTCTGCTAAGATTTCCCCCGGCGCTTCGTTTGCCCTGGGCCAAAGCGAGCCTTCACAATAGCTGAACGCTAACACTGCATACTCGTTCCACTTCCAGAACCGGGCTACGGCGAGGCAGTTCTCCGGGGGAAAACGGCCCTTCGCGAAGGGCAGATCTGCCGAGCTCATTGCGGGAAAGCGAAAGCAAAGGACGCTTTTCTCCCTCTAACCGCTTTCGTCAGAGGAACGGGGGAAGTCACAGTGTTCTTTCTCTCCCTGAGATACACACAATCTGACGTTGCCTCTGAGCTCCGTTGCTGGCAAAGAACTGAAAGTGACATACATTCCTGTGGGGAAACACAGGGCTTTGCTAGGATTTCTCTAGGCAGTGTGTTTTCCCTGGGCCTCACTGCAGCAACACGATCTCGCCAGGGCAACACTGCATGGCACTTCCTCCGCCAGGAGAGAGCTGCTGCTTTGTAGTTTGTGCTGGGAAACCTTGCTTTGGCAAGTGCGAATTGACCGCATTCAGGCAGAAAGAAAAGAGAATAGCAAGAGGCCTTTTCTCCCCGGCTGCTCTGCCAAGCCCTTCCAGCTCAAACTATGTCGTTGCTCCTCTGGAAGGATCCCTGCACCGCGGCGTAGTTTTTCCGAAGAAGCCCTGCGTTTGCACGAGCAAATGAGGAATTCGTGGCAGGAAAGAGGAAGGAAAGAAAGTTTCTCTCCCTCTGCCTGCTTTGCTCAGAGGACCGGATGAAGTCAGGGAGTTCTCCCTTTCACTGAGAAACGTGCGGGCTGCTGTTGCCTGGGCGCTCTCTTCTTTGCAAAAGAGTCTGCAGTTCCACGCTTTGAACCGTGGAAAGGCGCCGGGCTCTGCTAAGATTTCCCCCGGCGCTTCGTTTGCCCTGGGCCAAAGCGAGCCTTCACAATAGCTGAACGCTAACACTGCATACTCGTTCCACTTCCAGAACCGGGCTACGGCGAGGCAGTTCTCCGGGGGAAAACGGCCCTTCGCGAAGGGCAGATCTGCCGAGCTCATTGCGGGAAAGCGAAAGCAAAGGACGCTTTTCTCCCTCTAACCGCTTTCGTCAGAGGAACGGGGGAAGTCACAGTGTTCTTTCTCTCCCTGAGATACACACAATCTGACGTTGCCTCTGAGCTCCGTTGCTGGCAAAGAACTGAAAGTGACATACATTCCTGTGGGGAAACACAGGGCTTTGCTAGGATTTCTCTAGGCAGTGTGTTTTCCCTGGGCCTCACTGTAGCAACACGATCTCGCCAGGGCAACACTGCATGGCACTTCCTCCGCCAGGAGAGAGCTGCTGCTCTGTAGTTTGTGCTGGGAAACCTTGCTTTGGCAAGTGCGAATTGACCGCATTCAGGCAGAAAGAAAAGAGAATAGCAAGAGGCCTTTTCTCCCCGGCTGCTCTGCCAAGCCCTTCCAGCTCAAACTATGTCGTTGCTCCTCTGGAAGGATCCCTGCACCGCGGCGTAGTTTTTCCGAAGAAGCCCTGCGTTTGCACGAGCAAATGAGGAATTCGTGGCAGGAAAGAGGAAGGAAAGAAAGTTTCTCTCCCTCTGCCTGCTTTGCTCAGAGGACCGGATGAAGTCAGGGAGTTCTCCCTTTCACTGAGAAACGTGCGGGCTGCTGTTGCCTGGGCGCTCTCTTCTTTGCAAAAGAGTCTGCAGTTCCACGCTTTGAACCGTGGAAAGGCGCCGGGCTCTGCTAAGATTTCCCCCGGCGCTTCGTTTGCCCTGGGCCAAAGCGAGCCTTCACAATAGCTGAACGCTAACACTGCATACTCGTTCCACTTCCAGAACCGGGCTACGGCGAGGCAGTTCTCCGGGGGAAAACGGCCCTTCGCGAAGGGCAGATCTGCCGAGCTCATTGCGGGAAAGCGAAAGCAAAGGACGCTTTTCTCCCTCTAACCGCTTTCGTCAGAGGAACGGGGGAAGTCACAGTGTTCTTTCTCTCCCTGAGATACACACAATCTGACGTTGCCTCTGAGCTCCGTTGCTGGCAAAGAACTGAAAGTGACATACATTCCTGTGGGGAAACACAGGGCTTTGCTAGGATTTCTCTAGGCAGTGTGTTTTCCCTGGGCCTCACTGTAGCAACACGATCTCGCCAGGGCAACACTGCATGGCACTTCCTCCGCCAGGAGAGAGCTGCTGCTCTGTAGTTTGTGCTGGGAAACCTTGCTTTGGCAAGTGCGAATTGACCGCATTCAGGCAGAAAGAAAAGAGAATAGCAAGAGGCCTTTTCTCCCCGGCTGCTCTGCCAAGCCCTTCCAGCTCAAACTATGTCGTTGCTCCTCTGGAAGGATCCCTGCACCGCGGCGTAGTTTTTCCGAAGAAGCCCTGCGTTTGCACGAGCAAATGAGGAATTCGTGGCAGGAAAGAGGAAGGAAAGAAAGTTTCTCTCCCTCTGCCTGCTTTGCTCAGAGGACCGGATGAAGTCAGGGAGTTCTCCCTTTCACTGAGAAACGTGCGGGCTGCTGTTGCCTGGGCGCTCTCTTCTTTGCAAAAGAGTCTGCAGTTCCACGCTTTGAACCGTGGAAAGGCGCCGGGCTCTGCTAAGATTTCCCCCGGCGCTTCGTTTGCCCTGGGCCAAAGCGAGCCTTCACAATAGCTGAACGCTAACACTGCATACTCGTTCCACTTCCAGAACCGGGCTACGGCGAGGCAGTTCTCCGGGGGAAAACGGCCCTTCGCGAAGGGCAGATCTGCCGAGCTCATTGCGGGAAAGCGAAAGCAAAGGACGCTTTTCTCCCTCTAACCGCTTTCGTCAGAGGAACGGGGGAAGTCACAGTGTTCTTTCTCTCCCTGAGATACACACAATCTGACGTTGCCTCTGAGCTCCGTTGCTGGCAAAGAACTGAAAGTGACATACATTCCTGTGGGGAAACACAGGGCTTTGCTAGGATTTCTCTAGGCAGTGTGTTTTCCCTGGGCCTCACTGTAGCAACACGATCTCGCCAGGGCAACACTGCATGGCACTTCCTCCGCCAGGAGAGAGCTGCTGCTTTGTAGTTTGTGCTGGGAAACCTTGCTTTGGCAAGTGCGAATTGACCGCATTCAGGCAGAAAGAAAAGAGAATAGCAAGAGGCCTTTTCTCCCCGGCTGCTCTGCCAAGCCCTTCCAGCTCAAACTATGTCGTTGCTCCTCTGGAAGGATCCCTGCACCGCGGCGTAGTTTTTCCGAAGAAGCCCTGCGTTTGCACGAGCAAATGAGGAATTCGTGGCAGGAAAGAGGAAGGAAAGAAAGTTTCTCTCCCTCTGCCTGCTTTGCTCAGAGGACCGGATGAAGTCAGGGAGTTCTCCCTTTCACTGAGAAACGTGCGGGCTGCTGTTGCCTGGGCGCTCTCTTCTTTGCAAAAGAGTCTGCAGTTCCACGCTATGAACCGTGGAAAGGCGCCGGGCTCTGCTAAGATTTCCCCCGGCGCTTCGTTTGCCCTGGGCCAAAGCGAGCCTTCACAATAGCTGAACGCTAACACTGCATACTCGTTCCACTTCCAGAACCGGGCTACGGCGAGGCAGTTCTCCGGGGGAAAACGGCCCTTCGCGAAGGGCAGATCTGCCGAGCTCATTGCGGGAAAGCGAAAGCAAAGGACGCTTTTCTCCCTCTAACCGCTTTCGTCAGAGGAACGGGGGAAGTCACAGTGTTCTTTCTCTCCCTGAGATACACACAATCTGACGTTGCCTCTGAGCTCCGTTGCTGGCAAAGAACTGAAAGTGACATACATTCCTGTGGGGAAACACAGGGCTTTGCTAGGATTTCTCTAGGCAGTGTGTTTTCCCTGGGCCTCACTGTAGCAACACGATCTCGCCAGGGCAACACTGCATGGCACTTCCTCCGCCAGGAGAGAGCTGCTGCTTTGTAGTTTGTGCTGGGAAACCTTGCTTTGGCAAGTGCGAATTGACCGCATTCAGGCAGAAAGAAAAGAGAATAGCAAGAGGCCTTTTCTCCCCGGCTGCTCTGCCAAGCCCTTCCAGCTCAAACTATGTCGTTGCTCCTCTGGAAGGATCCCTGCACCGCGGCGTAGTTTTTCCGAAGAAGCCCTGCGTTTGCACGAGCAAATGAGGAATTCGTGGCAGGAAAGAGGAAGGAAAGAAAGTTTCTCTCCCTCTGCCTGCTTTGCTCAGAGGACCGGATGAAGTCAGGGAGTTCTCCCTTTCACTGAGAAACGTGCGGGCTGCTGTTGCCTGGGCGCTCTCTTCTTTGCAAAAGAGTCTGCAGTTCCACGCTTTGAACCGTGGAAAGGCGCCGGGCTCTGCTAAGATTTCCCCCGGCGCTTCGTTTGCCCTGGGCCAAAGCGAGCCTTCACAATAGCTGAACGCTAACACTGCATACTCGTTCCACTTCCAGAACCGGGCTACGGCGAGGCAGTTCTCCGGGGGAAAACGGCCCTTCGCGAAGGGCAGATCTGCCGAGCTCATTGCGGGAAAGCGAAAGCAAAGGACGCTTTTCTCCCTCTAACCGCTTTCGTCAGAGGAACGGGGGAAGTCACAGTGTTCTTTCTCTCCCTGAGATACACACAATCTGACGTTGCCTCTGAGCTCCGTTGCTGGCAAAGAACTGAAAGTGACATACATTCCTGTGGGGAAACACAGGGCTTTGCTAGGATTTCTCTAGGCAGTGTGTTTTCCCTGGGCCTCACTGCAGCAACACGATCTCGCCAGGGCAACACTGCATGGCACTTCCTCCGCCAGGAGAGAGCTGCTGCTCTGTAGTTTGTGCTGGGAAACCTTGCTTTGGCAAGTGCGAATTGACCGCATTCAGGCAGAAAGAAAAGAGAATAGCAAGAGGCCTTTTCTCCCCGGCTGCTCTGCCAAGCCCTTCCAGCTCAAACTATGTCGTTGCTCCTCTGGAAGGATCCCTGCACCGCGGCGTAGTTTTTCCGAAGAAGCCCTGCGTTTGCACGAGCAAATGAGGAATTCGTGGCAGGAAAGAGGAAGGAAAGAAAGTTTCTCTCCCTCTGCCTGCTTTGCTCAGAGGACCGGATGAAGTCAGGGAGTTCTCCCTTTCACTGAGAAACGTGCGGGCTGCTGTTGCCTGGGCGCTCTCTTCTTTGCAAAAGAGTCTGCAGTTCCACGCTTTGAACCGTGGAAAGGCGCCGGGCTCTGCTAAGATTTCCCCCGGCGCTTCGTTTGCCCTGGGCCAAAGCGAGCCTTCACAATAGCTGAACGCTAACACTGCATACTCGTTCCACTTCCAGAACCGGGCTACGGCGAGGCAGTTCTCCGGGGGAAAACGGCCCTTCGCGAAGGGCAGATCTGCCGAGCTCATTGCGGGAAAGCGAAAGCAAAGGACGCTTTTCTCCCTCTAACCGCTTTCGTCAGAGGAACGGGGGAAGTCACAGTGTTCTTTCTCTCCCTGAGATACACACAATCTGACGTTGCCTCTGAGCTCCGTGGCTGGCAAAGAACTGAAAGTGACATACATTCCTGTGGGGAAACACAGGGCTTTGCTAGGATTTCTCTAGGCAGTGTGTTTTCCCTGGGCCTCACTGCAGCAACACGATCTCGCCAGGGCAACACTGCATGGCACTTCCTCCGCCAGGAGAGAGCTGCTGCTTTGTAGTTTGTGCTGGGAAACCTTGCTTTGGCAAGTGCGAATTGACCGCATTCAGGCAGAAAGAAAAGAGAATAGCAAGAGGCCTTTTCTCCCCGGCTGCTCTGCCAAGCCCTTCCAGCTCAAACTATGTCGTTGCTCCTCTGGAAGGATCCCTGCACCGCGGCGTAGTTTTTCCGAAGAAGCCCTGCGTTTGCACGAGCAAATGAGGAATTCGTGGCAGGAAAGAGGAAGGAAAGAAAGTTTCTCTCCCTCTGCCTGCTTTGCTCAGAGGACCGGATGAAGTCAGGGAGTTCTCCCTTTCACTGAGAAACGTGCGGGCTGCTGTTGCCTGGGCGCTCTCTTCTTTGCAAAAGAGTCTGCAGTTCCACGCTATGAACCGTGGAAAGGCGCCGGGCTCTGCTAAGATTTCCCCCGGCGCTTCGTTTGCCCTGGGCCAAAGCGAGCCTTCACAATAGCTGAACGCTAACACTGCATACTCGTTCCACTTCCAGAACCGGGCTACGGCGAGGCAGTTCTCCGGGGGAAAACGGCCCTTCGCGAAGGGCAGATCTGCCGAGCTCATTGCGGGAAAGCGAAAGCAAAGGACGCTTTTCTCCCTCTAACCGCTTTCGTCAGAGGAACGGGGGAAGTCACAGTGTTCTTTCTCTCCCTGAGATACACACAATCTGACGTTGCCTCTGAGCTCCGTTGCTGGCAAAGAACTGAAAGTGACATACATTCCTGTGGGGAAACACAGGGCTTTGCTAGGATTTCTCTAGGCAGTGTGTTTTCCCTGGGCCTCACTGTAGCAACACGATCTCGCCAGGGCAACACTGCATGGCACTTCCTCCGCCAGGAGAGAGCTGCTGCTCTGTAGTTTGTGCTGGGAAACCTTGCTTTGGCAAGTGCGAATTGACCGCATTCAGGCAGAAAGAAAAGAGAATAGCAAGAGGCCTTTTCTCCCCGGCTGCTCTGCCAAGCCCTTCCAGCTCAAACTATGTCGTTGCTCCTCTGGAAGGATCCCTGCACCGCGGCGTAGTTTTTCCGAAGAAGCCCTGCGTTTGCACGAGCAAATGAGGAATTCGTGGCAGGAAAGAGGAAGGAAAGAAAGTTTCTCTCCCTCTGCCTGCTTTGCTCAGAGGACCGGATGAAGTCAGGGAGTTCTCCCTTTCACTGAGAAACGTGCGGGCTGCTGTTGCCTGGGCGCTCTCTTCTTTGCAAAAGAGTCTGCAGTTCCACGCTTTGAACCGTGGAAAGGCGCCGGGCTCTGCTAAGATTTCCCCCGGCGCTTCGTTTGCCCTGGGCCAAAGCGAGCCTTCACAATAGCTGAACGCTAACACTGCATACTCGTTCCACTTCCAGAACCGGGCTACGGCGAGGCAGTTCTCCGGGGGAAAACGGCCCTTCGCGAAGGGCAGATCTGCCGAGCTCATTGCGGGAAAGCGAAAGCAAAGGACGCTTTTCTCCCTCTAACCGCTTTCGTCAGAGGAACGGGGGAAGTCACAGTGTTCTTTCTCTCCCTGAGATACACACAATCTGACGTTGCCTCTGAGCTCCGTGGCTGGCAAAGAACTGAAAGTGACATACATTCCTGTGGGGAAACACAGGGCTTTGCTAGGATTTCTCTAGGCAGTGTGTTTTCCCTGGGCCTCACTGTAGCAACACGATCTCGCAAGGGCAACACTGCATGGCACTTCCTCTGCCAGGAGAGAGCTGCTGCTTTGTAGTTTGTGCTGGGAAACCTTGCTTTGGCAAGTGCGAATTGACCGCATTCAGGCAGAAAGAAAAGAGAATAGCAAGAGGCCTTTTCCCCCCGGCTGCTCTGCCAAGCCCTTCCAGCTCAAACTATGTCGTTGCTCCTCTGGAAGGATCCCTGCACCGCGGCGTAGTTTTTCCGAAGAAGCCCTGCGTTTGCACGAGCAAATGAGGAATTCGTGGCAGGAAAGAGGAAGGAAAGAAAGTTTCTCTCCCTCTGCCTGCTTTGCTCAGAGGACCGGATGAAGTCAGGGAGTTCTCCCTTTCACTGAGAAACGTGCGGGCTGCTGTTGCCTGGGCGCTCTCTTCTTTGCAAAAGAGTCTGCAGTTCCACGCTTTGAACCGTGGAAAGGCGCCGGGCTCTGCTAAGATTTCCCCCGGCGCTTCGTTTGCCCTGGGCCAAAGCGAGCCTTCACAATAGCTGAACGCTAACACTGCATACTCGTTCCACTTCCAGAACCGGGCTACGGCGAGGCAGTTCTCCGGGGGAAAACGGCCCTTCGCGAAGGGCAGATCTGCCGAGCTCATTGCGGGAAAGCGAAAGCAAAGGACGCTTTTCTCCCTCTAACCGCTTTCGTCAGAGGAACGGGGGAAGTCACAGTGTTCTTTCTCTCCCTGAGATACACACAATCTGACGTTGCCTCTGAGCTCCGTTGCTGGCAAAGAACTGAAAGTGACATACATTCCTGTGGGGAAACACAGGGCTTTGCTAGGATTTCTCTAGGCAGTGTGTTTTCCCTGGGCCTCACTGTAGCAACACGATCTCGCCAGGGCAACACTGCATGGCACTTCCTCCGCCAGGAGAGAGCTGCTGCTTTGTAGTTTGTGCTGGGAAACCTTGCTTTGGCAAGTGCGAATTGACCGCATTCAGGCAGAAAGAAAAGAGAATAGCAAGAGGCCTTTTCTCCCCGGCTGCTCTGCCAAGCCCTTCCAGCTCAAACTATGTCGTTGCTCCTCTGGAAGGATCCCTGCACCGCGGCGTAGTTTTTCCGAAGAAGCCCTGCGTTTGCACGAGCAAATGAGGAATTCGTGGCAGGAAAGAGGAAGGAAAGAAAGTTTCTCTCCCTCTGCCTGCTTTGCTCAGAGGACCGGATGAAGTCAGGGAGTTCTCCCTTTCACTGAGAAACGTGCGGGCTGCTGTTGCCTGGGCGCTCTCTTCTTTGCAAAAGAGTCTGCAGTTCCACGCTTTGAACCGTGGAAAGGCGCCGGGCTCTGCTAAGATTTCCCCCGGCGCTTCGTTTGCCCTGGGCCAAAGCGAGCCTTCACAATAGCTGAACGCTAACACTGCATACTCGTTCCACTTCCAGAACCGGGCTACGGCGAGGCAGTTCTCCGGGGGAAAACGGCCCTTCGCGAAGGGCAGATCTGCCGAGCTCATTGCGGGAAAGCGAAAGCAAAGGACGCTTTTCTCCCTCTAACCGCTTTCGTCAGAGGAACGGGGGAAGTCACAGTGTTCTTTCTCTCCCTGAGATACACACAATCTGACGTTGCCTCTGAGCTCCGTTGCTGGCAAAGAACTGAAAGTGACATACATTCCTGTGGGGAAACACAGGGCTTTGCTAGGATTTCTCTAGGCAGTGTGTTTTCCCTGGGCCTCACTGTAGCAACACGATCTCGCCAGGGCAACACTGCATGGCACTTCCTCCGCCAGGAGAGAGCTGCTGCTTTGTAGTTTGTGCTGGGAAACCTTGCTTTGGCAAGTGCGAATTGACCGCATTCAGGCAGAAAGAAAAGAGAATAGCAAGAGGCCTTTTCTCCCCGGCTGCTCTGCCAAGCCCTTCCAGCTCAAACTATGTCGTTGCTCCTCTGGAAGGATCCCTGCACCGCGGCGTAGTTTTTCCGAAGAAGCCCTGCGTTTGCACGAGCAAATGAGGAATTCGTGGCAGGAAAGAGGAAGGAAAGAAAGTTTCTCTCCCTCTGCCTGCTTTGCTCAGAGGACCGGATGAAGTCAGGGAGTTCTCCCTTTCACTGAGAAACGTGCGGGCTGCTGTTGCCTGGGCGCTCTCTTCTTTGCAAAAGAGTCTGCAGTTCCACGCTTTGAACCGTGGAAAGGCGCCGGGCTCTGCTAAGATTTCCCCCGGCGCTTCGTTTGCCCTGGGCCAAAGCGAGCCTTCACAATAGCTGAACGCTAACACTGCATACTCGTTCCACTTCCAGAACCGGGCTACGGCGAGGCAGTTCTCCGGGGGAAAACGGCCCTTCGCGAAGGGCAGATCTGCCGAGCTCATTGCGGGAAAGCGAAAGCAAAGGACGCTTTTCTCCCTCTAACCGCTTTCGTCAGAGGAACGGGGGAAGTCACAGTGTTCTTTCTCTCCCTGAGATACACACAATCTGACGTTGCCTCTGAGCTCCGTTGCTGGCAAAGAACTGAAAGTGACATACATTCCTGTGGGGAAACACAGGGCTTTGCTAGGATTTCTCTAGGCAGTGTGTTTTCCCTGGGCCTCACTGTAGCAACACGATCTCGCCAGGGCAACACTGCATGGCACTTCCTCCGCCAGGAGAGAGCTGCTGCTCTGTAGTTTGTGCTGGGAAACCTTGCTTTGGCAAGTGCGAATTGACCGCATTCAGGCAGAAAGAAAAGAGAATAGCAAGAGGCCTTTTCTCCCCGGCTGCTCTGCCAAGCCCTTCCAGCTCAAACTATGTCGTTGCTCCTCTGGAAGGATCCCTGCACCGCGGCGTAGTTTTTCCGAAGAAGCCCTGCGTTTGCACGAGCAAATGAGGAATTCGTGGCAGGAAAGAGGAAGGAAAGAAAGTTTCTCTCCCTCTGCCTGCTTTGCTCAGAGGACCGGATGAAGTCAGGGAGTTCTCCCTTTCACTGAGAAACGTGCGGGCTGCTGTTGCCTGGGCGCTCTCTTCTTTGCAAAAGAGTCTGCAGTTCCACGCTTTGAACCGTGGAAAGGCGCCGGGCTCTGCTAAGATTTCCCCCGGCGCTTCGTTTGCCCTGGGCCAAAGCGAGCCTTCACAATAGCTGAACGCTAACACTGCATACTCGTTCCACTTCCAGAACCGGGCTACGGCGAGGCAGTTCTCCGGGGGAAAACGGCCCTTCGCGAAGGGCAGATCTGCCGAGCTCATTGCGGGAAAGCGAAAGCAAAGGACGCTTTTCTCCCTCTAACCGCTTTCGTCAGAGGAACGGGGGAAGTCACAGTGTTCTTTCTCTCCCTGAGATACACACAATCTGACGTTGCCTCTGAGCTCCGTTGCTGGCAAAGAACTGAAAGTGACATACATTCCTGTGGGGAAACACAGGGCTTTGCTAGGATTTCTCTAGGCAGTGTGTTTTCCCTGGGCCTCACTGTAGCAACACGATCTCGCCAGGGCAACACTGCATGGCACTTCCTCCGCCAGGAGAGAGCTGCTGCTCTGTAGTTTGTGCTGGGAAACCTTGCTTTGGCAAGTGCGAATTGACCGCATTCAGGCAGAAAGAAAAGAGAATAGCAAGAGGCCTTTTCTCCCCGGCTGCTCTGCCAAGCCCTTCCAGCTCAAACTATGTCGTTGCTCCTCTGGAAGGATCCCTGCACCGCGGCGTAGTTTTTCCGAAGAAGCCCTGCGTTTGCACGAGCAAATGAGGAATTCGTGGCAGGAAAGAGGAAGGAAAGAAAGTTTCTCTCCCTCTGCCTGCTTTGCTCAGAGGACCGGATGAAGTCAGGGAGTTCTCCCTTTCACTGAGAAACGTGCGGGCTGCTGTTGCCTGGGCGCTCTCTTCTTTGCAAAAGAGTCTGCAGTTCCACGCTTTGAACCGTGGAAAGGCGCCGGGCTCTGCTAAGATTTCCCCCGGCGCTTCGTTTGCCCTGGGCCAAAGCGAGCCTTCACAATAGCTGAACGCTAACACTGCATACTCGTTCCACTTCCAGAACCGGGCTACGGCGAGGCAGTTCTCCGGGGGAAAACGGCCCTTCGCGAAGGGCAGATCTGCCGAGCTCATTGCGGGAAAGCGAAAGCAAAGGACGCTTTTCTCCCTCTAACCGCTTTCGTCAGAGGAACGGGGGAAGTCACAGTGTTCTTTCTCTCCCTGAGATACACACAATCTGACGTTGCCTCTGAGCTCCGTTGCTGGCAAAGAACTGAAAGTGACATACATTCCTGTGGGGAAACACAGGGCTTTGCTAGGATTTCTCTAGGCAGTGTGTTTTCCCTGGGCCTCACTGTAGCAACACGATCTCGCCAGGGCAACACTGCATGGCACTTCCTCCGCCAGGAGAGAGCTGCTGCTCTGTAGTTTGTGCTGGGAAACCTTGCTTTGGCAAGTGCGAATTGACCGCATTCAGGCAGAAAGAAAAGAGAATAGCAAGAGGCCTTTTCTCCCCGGCTGCTCTGCCAAGCCCTTCCAGCTCAAACTATGTCGTTGCTCCTCTGGAAGGATCCCTGCACCGCGGCGTAGTTTTTCCGAAGAAGCCCTGCGTTTGCACGAGCAAATGAGGAATTCGTGGCAGGAAAGAGGAAGGAAAGAAAGTTTCTCTCCCTCTGCCTGCTTTGCTCAGAGGACCGGATGAAGTCAGGGAGTTCTCCCTTTCACTGAGAAACGTGCGGGCTGCTGTTGCCTGGGCGCTCTCTTCTTTGCAAAAGAGTCTGCAGTTCCACGCTTTGAACCGTGGAAAGGCGCCGGGCTCTGCTAAGATTTCCCCCGGCGCTTCGTTTGCCCTGGGCCAAAGCGAGCCTTCACAATAGCTGAACGCTAACACTGCATACTCGTTCCACTTCCAGAACCGGGCTACGGCGAGGCAGTTCTCCGGGGGAAAACGGCCCTTCGCGAAGGGCAGATCTGCCGAGCTCATTGCGGGAAAGCGAAAGCAAAGGACGCTTTTCTCCCTCTAACCGCTTTCGTCAGAGGAACGGGGGAAGTCACAGTGTTCTTTCTCTCCCTGAGATACACACAATCTGACGTTGCCTCTGAGCTCCGTTGCTGGCAAAGAACTGAAAGTGACATACATTCCTGTGGGGAAACACAGGGCTTTGCTAGGATTTCTCTAGGCAGTGTGTTTTCCCTGGGCCTCACTGTAGCAACACGATCTCGCCAGGGCAACACTGCATGGCACTTCCTCCGCCAGGAGAGAGCTGCTGCTCTGTAGTTTGTGCTGGGAAACCTTGCTTTGGCAAGTGCGAATTGACCGCATTCAGGCAGAAAGAAAAGAGAATAGCAAGAGGCCTTTTCTCCCCGGCTGCTCTGCCAAGCCCTTCCAGCTCAAACTATGTCGTTGCTCCTCTGGAAGGATCCCTGCACCGCGGCGTAGTTTTTCCGAAGAAGCCCTGCGTTTGCACGAGCAAATGAGGAATTCGTGGCAGGAAAGAGGAAGGAAAGAAAGTTTCTCTCCCTCTGCCTGCTTTGCTCAGAGGACCGGATGAAGTCAGGGAGTTCTCCCTTTCACTGAGAAACGTGCGGGCTGCTGTTGCCTGGGCGCTCTCTTCTTTGCAAAAGAGTCTGCAGTTCCACGCTTTGAACCGTGGAAAGGCGCCGGGCTCTGCTAAGATTTCCCCCGGCGCTTCGTTTGCCCTGGGCCAAAGCGAGCCTTCACAATAGCTGAACGCTAACACTGCATACTCGTTCCACTTCCAGAACCGGGCTACGGCGAGGCAGTTCTCCGGGGGAAAACGGCCCTTCGCGAAGGGCAGATCTGCCGAGCTCATTGCGGGAAAGCGAAAGCAAAGGACGCTTTTCTCCCTCTAACCGCTTTCGTCAGAGGAACGGGGGAAGTCACAGTGTTCTTTCTCTCCCTGAGATACACACAATCTGACGTTGCCTCTGAGCTCCGTTGCTGGCAAAGAACTGAAAGTGACATACATTCCTGTGGGGAAACACAGGGCTTTGCTAGGATTTCTCTAGGCAGTGTGTTTTCCCTGGGCCTCACTGTAGCAACACGATCTCGCCAGGGCAACACTGCATGGCACTTCCTCCGCCAGGAGAGAGCTGCTGCTTTGTAGTTTGTGCTGGGAAACCTTGCTTTGGCAAGTGCGAATTGACCGCATTCAGGCAGAAAGAAAAGAGAATAGCAAGAGGCCTTTTCTCCCCGGCTGCTCTGCCAAGCCCTTCCAGCTCAAACTATGTCGTTGCTCCTCTGGAAGGATCCCTGCACCGCGGCGTAGTTTTTCCGAAGAAGCCCTGCGTTTGCACGAGCAAATGAGGAATTCGTGGCAGGAAAGAGGAAGGAAAGAAAGTTTCTCTCCCTCTGCCTGCTTTGCTCAGAGGACCGGATGAAGTCAGGGAGTTCTCCCTTTCACTGAGAAACGTGCGGGCTGCTGTTGCCTGGGCGCTCTCTTCTTTGCAAAAGAGTCTGCAGTTCCACGCTTTGAACCGTGGAAAGGCGCCGGGCTCTGCTAAGATTTCCCCCGGCGCTTCGTTTGCCCTGGGCCAAAGCGAGCCTTCACAATAGCTGAACGCTAACACTGCATACTGGTTCCACTTCCAGAACCGGGCTACGGCGAGGCAGTTCTCCGGGGGAAAACGGCCCTTCGCGAAGGGCAGATCTGCCGAGCTCATTGCGGGAAAGCGAAAGAAAAGGACGCTTTTCTCCCTCTAACCGCTTTCGTCAGAGGAACGGGGGAAGTCACAGTGTTCTTTCTCTCCCTGAGATACACACAATCTGACGTTGCCTCTGAGCTCCGTGGCTGGCAAAGAACTGAAAGTGACATACATTCCTGTGGGGAAACACAGGGCTTTGCTAGGATTTCTCTAGGCAGTGTGTTTTCCCTGGGCCTCACTGCAGCAACACGATCTCGCCAGGGCAACACTGCATGGCACTTCCTCCGCCAGGAGAGAGCTGCTGCTTTGTAGTTTGTGCTGGGAAACCTTGCTTTGGCAAGTGCGAATTGACCGCATTCAGGCAGAAAGAAAAGAGAATAGCAAGAGGCCTTTTCTCCCCGGCTGCTCTGCCAAGCCCTTCCAGCTCAAACTATGTCGTTGCTCCTCTGGAAGGATCCCTGCACCGCGGCGTAGTTTTTCCGAAGAAGCCCTGCGTTTGCACGAGCAAATGAGGAATTCGTGGCAGGAAAGAGGAAGGAAAGAAAGTTTCTCTCCCTCTGCCTGCTTTGCTCAGAGGACCGGATGAAGTCAGGGAGTTCTCCCTTTCACTGAGAAACGTGCGGGCTGCTGTTGCCTGGGCGCTCTCTTCTTTGCAAAAGAGTCTGCAGTTCCACGCTATGAACCGTGGAAAGGCGCCGGGCTCTGCTAAGATTTCCCCCGGCGCTTCGTTTGCCCTGGGCCAAAGCGAGCCTTCACAATAGCTGAACGCTAACACTGCATACTCGTTCCACTTCCAGAACCGGGCTACGGCGAGGCAGTTCTCCGGGGGAAAACGGCCCTTCGCGAAGGGCAGATCTGCCGAGCTCATTGCGGGAAAGCGAAAGCAAAGGACGCTTTTCTCCCTCTAACCGCTTTCGTCAGAGGAACGGGGGAAGTCACAGTGTTCTTTCTCTCCCTGAGATACACACAATCTGACGTTGCCTCTGAGCTCCGTTGCTGGCAAAGAACTGAAAGTGACATACATTCCTGTGGGGAAACACAGGGCTTTGCTAGGATTTCTCTAGGCAGTGTGTTTTCCCTGGGCCTCACTGTAGCAACACGATCTCGCCAGGGCAACACTGCATGGCACTTCCTCCGCCAGGAGAGAGCTGCTGCTCTGTAGTTTGTGCTGGGAAACCTTGCTTTGGCAAGTGCGAATTGACCGCATTCAGGCAGAAAGAAAAGAGAATAGCAAGAGGCCTTTTCTCCCCGGCTGCTCTGCCAAGCCCTTCCAGCTCAAACTATGTCGTTGCTCCTCTGGAAGGATCCCTGCACCGCGGCGTAGTTTTTCCGAAGAAGCCCTGCGTTTGCACGAGCAAATGAGGAATTCGTGGCAGGAAAGAGGAAGGAAAGAAAGTTTCTCTCCCTCTGCCTGCTTTGCTCAGAGGACCGGATGAAGTCAGGGAGTTCTCCCTTTCACTGAGAAACGTGCGGGCTGCTGTTGCCTGGGCGCTCTCTTCTTTGCAAAAGAGTCTGCAGTTCCACGCTTTGAACCGTGGAAAGGCGCCGGGCTCTGCTAAGATTTCCCCCGGCGCTTCGTTTGCCCTGGGCCAAAGCGAGCCTTCACAATAGCTGAACGCTAACACTGCATACTCGTTCCACTTCCAGAACCGGGCTACGGCGAGGCAGTTCTCCGGGGGAAAACGGCCCTTCGCGAAGGGCAGATCTGCCGAGCTCATTGCGGGAAAGCGAAAGCAAAGGACGCTTTTCTCCCTCTAACCGCTTTCGTCAGAGGAACGGGGGAAGTCACAGTGTTCTTTCTCTCCCTGAGATACACACAATCTGACGTTGCCTCTGAGCTCCGTGGCTGGCAAAGAACTGAAAGTGACATACATTCCTGTGGGGAAACACAGGGCTTTGCTAGGATTTCTCTAGGCAGTGTGTTTTCCCTGGGCCTCACTGTAGCAACACGATCTCGCAAGGGCAACACTGCATGGCACTTCCTCTGCCAGGAGAGAGCTGCTGCTTTGTAGTTTGTGCTGGGAAACCTTGCTTTGGCAAGTGCGAATTGACCGCATTCAGGCAGAAAGAAAAGAGAATAGCAAGAGGCCTTTTCCCCCCGGCTGCTCTGCCAAGCCCTTCCAGCTCAAACTATGTCGTTGCTCCTCTGGAAGGATCCCTGCACCGCGGCGTAGTTTTTCCGAAGAAGCCCTGCGTTTGCACGAGCAAATGAGGAATTCGTGGCAGGAAAGAGGAAGGAAAGAAAGTTTCTCTCCCTCTGCCTGCTTTGCTCAGAGGACCGGATGAAGTCAGGGAGTTCTCCCTTTCACTGAGAAACGTGCGGGCTGCTGTTGCCTGGGCGCTCTCTTCTTTGCAAAAGAGTCTGCAGTTCCACGCTTTGAACCGTGGAAAGGCGCCGGGCTCTGCTAAGATTTCCCCCGGCGCTTCGTTTGCCCTGGGCCAAAGCGAGCCTTCACAATAGCTGAACGCTAACACTGCATACTCGTTCCACTTCCAGAACCGGGCTACGGCGAGGCAGTTCTCCGGGGGAAAACGGCCCTTCGCGAAGGGCAGATCTGCCGAGCTCATTGCGGGAAAGCGAAAGCAAAGGACGCTTTTCTCCCTCTAACCGCTTTCGTCAGAGGAACGGGGGAAGTCACAGTGTTCTTTCTCTCCCTGAGATACACACAATCTGACGTTGCCTCTGAGCTCCGTTGCTGGCAAAGAACTGAAAGTGACATACATTCCTGTGGGGAAACACAGGGCTTTGCTAGGATTTCTCTAGGCAGTGTGTTTTCCCTGGGCCTCACTGTAGCAACACGATCTCGCCAGGGCAACACTGCATGGCACTTCCTCCGCCAGGAGAGAGCTGCTGCTTTGTAGTTTGTGCTGGGAAACCTTGCTTTGGCAAGTGCGAATTGACCGCATTCAGGCAGAAAGAAAAGAGAATAGCAAGAGGCCTTTTCTCCCCGGCTGCTCTGCCAAGCCCTTCCAGCTCAAACTATGTCGTTGCTCCTCTGGAAGGATCCCTGCACCGCGGCGTAGTTTTTCCGAAGAAGCCCTGCGTTTGCACGAGCAAATGAGGAATTCGTGGCAGGAAAGAGGAAGGAAAGAAAGTTTCTCTCCCTCTGCCTGCTTTGCTCAGAGGACCGGATGAAGTCAGGGAGTTCTCCCTTTCACTGAGAAACGTGCGGGCTGCTGTTGCCTGGGCGCTCTCTTCTTTGCAAAAGAGTCTGCAGTTCCACGCTTTGAACCGTGGAAAGGCGCCGGGCTCTGCTAAGATTTCCCCCGGCGCTTCGTTTGCCCTGGGCCAAAGCGAGCCTTCACAATAGCTGAACGCTAACACTGCATACTCGTTCCACTTCCAGAACCGGGCTACGGCGAGGCAGTTCTCCGGGGGAAAACGGCCCTTCGCGAAGGGCAGATCTGCCGAGCTCATTGCGGGAAAGCGAAAGCAAAGGACGCTTTTCTCCCTCTAACCGCTTTCGTCAGAGGAACGGGGGAAGTCACAGTGTTCTTTCTCTCCCTGAGATACACACAATCTGACGTTGCCTCTGAGCTCCGTTGCTGGCAAAGAACTGAAAGTGACATACATTCCTGTGGGGAAACACAGGGCTTTGCTAGGATTTCTCTAGGCAGTGTGTTTTCCCTGGGCCTCACTGTAGCAACACGATCTCGCCAGGGCAACACTGCATGGCACTTCCTCCGCCAGGAGAGAGCTGCTGCTTTGTAGTTTGTGCTGGGAAACCTTGCTTTGGCAAGTGCGAATTGACCGCATTCAGGCAGAAAGAAAAGAGAATAGCAAGAGGCCTTTTCTCCCCGGCTGCTCTGCCAAGCCCTTCCAGCTCAAACTATGTCGTTGCTCCTCTGGAAGGATCCCTGCACCGCGGCGTAGTTTTTCCGAAGAAGCCCTGCGTTTGCACGAGCAAATGAGGAATTCGTGGCAGGAAAGAGGAAGGAAAGAAAGTTTCTCTCCCTCTGCCTGCTTTGCTCAGAGGACCGGATGAAGTCAGGGAGTTCTCCCTTTCACTGAGAAACGTGCGGGCTGCTGTTGCCTGGGCGCTCTCTTCTTTGCAAAAGAGTCTGCAGTTCCACGCTTTGAACCGTGGAAAGGCGCCGGGCTCTGCTAAGATTTCCCCCGGCGCTTCGTTTGCCCTGGGCCAAAGCGAGCCTTCACAATAGCTGAACGCTAACACTGCATACTCGTTCCACTTCCAGAACCGGGCTACGGCGAGGCAGTTCTCCGGGGGAAAACGGCCCTTCGCGAAGGGCAGATCTGCCGAGCTCATTGCGGGAAAGCGAAAGCAAAGGACGCTTTTCTCCCTCTAACCGCTTTCGTCAGAGGAACGGGGGAAGTCACAGTGTTCTTTCTCTCCCTGAGATACACACAATCTGACGTTGCCTCTGAGCTCCGTTGCTGGCAAAGAACTGAAAGTGACATACATTCCTGTGGGGAAACACAGGGCTTTGCTAGGATTTCTCTAGGCAGTGTGTTTTCCCTGGGCCTCACTGTAGCAACACGATCTCGCCAGGGCAACACTGCATGGCACTTCCTCCGCCAGGAGAGAGCTGCTGCTCTGTAGTTTGTGCTGGGAAACCTTGCTTTGGCAAGTGCGAATTGACCGCATTCAGGCAGAAAGAAAAGAGAATAGCAAGAGGCCTTTTCTCCCCGGCTGCTCTGCCAAGCCCTTCCAGCTCAAACTATGTCGTTGCTCCTCTGGAAGGATCCCTGCACCGCGGCGTAGTTTTTCCGAAGAAGCCCTGCGTTTGCACGAGCAAATGAGGAATTCGTGGCAGGAAAGAGGAAGGAAAGAAAGTTTCTCTCCCTCTGCCTGCTTTGCTCAGAGGACCGGATGAAGTCAGGGAGTTCTCCCTTTCACTGAGAAACGTGCGGGCTGCTGTTGCCTGGGCGCTCTCTTCTTTGCAAAAGAGTCTGCAGTTCCACGCTTTGAACCGTGGAAAGGCGCCGGGCTCTGCTAAGATTTCCCCCGGCGCTTCGTTTGCCCTGGGCCAAAGCGAGCCTTCACAATAGCTGAACGCTAACACTGCATACTCGTTCCACTTCCAGAACCGGGCTACGGCGAGGCAGTTCTCCGGGGGAAAACGGCCCTTCGCGAAGGGCAGATCTGCCGAGCTCATTGCGGGAAAGCGAAAGCAAAGGACGCTTTTCTCCCTCTAACCGCTTTCGTCAGAGGAACGGGGGAAGTCACAGTGTTCTTTCTCTCCCTGAGATACACACAATCTGACGTTGCCTCTGAGCTCCGTTGCTGGCAAAGAACTGAAAGTGACATACATTCCTGTGGGGAAACACAGGGCTTTGCTAGGATTTCTCTAGGCAGTGTGTTTTCCCTGGGCCTCACTGTAGCAACACGATCTCGCCAGGGCAACACTGCATGGCACTTCCTCCGCCAGGAGAGAGCTGCTGCTCTGTAGTTTGTGCTGGGAAACCTTGCTTTGGCAAGTGCGAATTGACCGCATTCAGGCAGAAAGAAAAGAGAATAGCAAGAGGCCTTTTCTCCCCGGCTGCTCTGCCAAGCCCTTCCAGCTCAAACTATGTCGTTGCTCCTCTGGAAGGATCCCTGCACCGCGGCGTAGTTTTTCCGAAGAAGCCCTGCGTTTGCACGAGCAAATGAGGAATTCGTGGCAGGAAAGAGGAAGGAAAGAAAGTTTCTCTCCCTCTGCCTGCTTTGCTCAGAGGACCGGATGAAGTCAGGGAGTTCTCCCTTTCACTGAGAAACGTGCGGGCTGCTGTTGCCTGGGCGCTCTCTTCTTTGCAAAAGAGTCTGCAGTTCCACGCTTTGAACCGTGGAAAGGCGCCGGGCTCTGCTAAGATTTCCCCCGGCGCTTCGTTTGCCCTGGGCCAAAGCGAGCCTTCACAATAGCTGAACGCTAACACTGCATACTCGTTCCACTTCCAGAACCGGGCTACGGCGAGGCAGTTCTCCGGGGGAAAACGGCCCTTCGCGAAGGGCAGATCTGCCGAGCTCATTGCGGGAAAGCGAAAGCAAAGGACGCTTTTCTCCCTCTAACCGCTTTCGTCAGAGGAACGGGGGAAGTCACAGTGTTCTTTCTCTCCCTGAGATACACACAATCTGACGTTGCCTCTGAGCTCCGTTGCTGGCAAAGAACTGAAAGTGACATACATTCCTGTGGGGAAACACAGGGCTTTGCTAGGATTTCTCTAGGCAGTGTGTTTTCCCTGGGCCTCACTGTAGCAACACGATCTCGCCAGGGCAACACTGCATGGCACTTCCTCCGCCAGGAGAGAGCTGCTGCTCTGTAGTTTGTGCTGGGAAACCTTGCTTTGGCAAGTGCGAATTGACCGCATTCAGGCAGAAAGAAAAGAGAATAGCAAGAGGCCTTTTCTCCCCGGCTGCTCTGCCAAGCCCTTCCAGCTCAAACTATGTCGTTGCTCCTCTGGAAGGATCCCTGCACCGCGGCGTAGTTTTTCCGAAGAAGCCCTGCGTTTGCACGAGCAAATGAGGAATTCGTGGCAGGAAAGAGGAAGGAAAGAAAGTTTCTCTCCCTCTGCCTGCTTTGCTCAGAGGACCGGATGAAGTCAGGGAGTTCTCCCTTTCACTGAGAAACGTGCGGGCTGCTGTTGCCTGGGCGCTCTCTTCTTTGCAAAAGAGTCTGCAGTTCCACGCTTTGAACCGTGGAAAGGCGCCGGGCTCTGCTAAGATTTCCCCCGGCGCTTCGTTTGCCCTGGGCCAAAGCGAGCCTTCACAATAGCTGAACGCTAACACTGCATACTCGTTCCACTTCCAGAACCGGGCTACGGCGAGGCAGTTCTCCGGGGGAAAACGGCCCTTCGCGAAGGGCAGATCTGCCGAGCTCATTGCGGGAAAGCGAAAGCAAAGGACGCTTTTCTCCCTCTAACCGCTTTCGTCAGAGGAACGGGGGAAGTCACAGTGTTCTTTCTCTCCCTGAGATACACACAATCTGACGTTGCCTCTGAGCTCCGTTGCTGGCAAAGAACTGAAAGTGACATACATTCCTGTGGGGAAACACAGGGCTTTGCTAGGATTTCTCTAGGCAGTGTGTTTTCCCTGGGCCTCACTGTAGCAACACGATCTCGCCAGGGCAACACTGCATGGCACTTCCTCCGCCAGGAGAGAGCTGCTGCTCTGTAGTTTGTGCTGGGAAACCTTGCTTTGGCAAGTGCGAATTGACCGCATTCAGGCAGAAAGAAAAGAGAATAGCAAGAGGCCTTTTCTCCCCGGCTGCTCTGCCAAGCCCTTCCAGCTCAAACTATGTCGTTGCTCCTCTGGAAGGATCCCTGCACCGCGGCGTAGTTTTTCCGAAGAAGCCCTGCGTTTGCACGAGCAAATGAGGAATTCGTGGCAGGAAAGAGGAAGGAAAGAAAGTTTCTCTCCCTCTGCCTGCTTTGCTCAGAGGACCGGATGAAGTCAGGGAGTTCTCCCTTTCACTGAGAAACGTGCGGGCTGCTGTTGCCTGGGCGCTCTCTTCTTTGCAAAAGAGTCTGCAGTTCCACGCTTTGAACCGTGGAAAGGCGCCGGGCTCTGCTAAGATTTCCCCCGGCGCTTCGTTTGCCCTGGGCCAAAGCGAGCCTTCACAATAGCTGAACGCTAACACTGCATACTCGTTCCACTTCCAGAACCGGGCTACGGCGAGGCAGTTCTCCGGGGGAAAACGGCCCTTCGCGAAGGGCAGATCTGCCGAGCTCATTGCGGGAAAGCGAAAGCAAAGGACGCTTTTCTCCCTCTAACCGCTTTCGTCAGAGGAACGGGGGAAGTCACAGTGTTCTTTCTCTCCCTGAGATACACACAATCTGACGTTGCCTCTGAGCTCCGTTGCTGGCAAAGAACTGAAAGTGACATACATTCCTGTGGGGAAACACAGGGCTTTGCTAGGATTTCTCTAGGCAGTGTGTTTTCCCTGGGCCTCACTGTAGCAACACGATCTCGCCAGGGCAACACTGCATGGCACTTCCTCCGCCAGGAGAGAGCTGCTGCTTTGTAGTTTGTGCTGGGAAACCTTGCTTTGGCAAGTGCGAATTGACCGCATTCAGGCAGAAAGAAAAGAGAATAGCAAGAGGCCTTTTCTCCCCGGCTGCTCTGCCAAGCCCTTCCAGCTCAAACTATGTCGTTGCTCCTCTGGAAGGATCCCTGCACCGCGGCGTAGTTTTTCCGAAGAAGCCCTGCGTTTGCACGAGCAAATGAGGAATTCGTGGCAGGAAAGAGGAAGGAAAGAAAGTTTCTCTCCCTCTGCCTGCTTTGCTCAGAGGACCGGATGAAGTCAGGGAGTTCTCCCTTTCACTGAGAAACGTGCGGGCTGCTGTTGCCTGGGCGCTCTCTTCTTTGCAAAAGAGTCTGCAGTTCCACGCTTTGAACCGTGGAAAGGCGCCGGGCTCTGCTAAGATTTCCCCCGGCGCTTCGTTTGCCCTGGGCCAAAGCGAGCCTTCACAATAGCTGAACGCTAACACTGCATACTGGTTCCACTTCCAGAACCGGGCTACGGCGAGGCAGTTCTCCGGGGGAAAACGGCCCTTCGCGAAGGGCAGATCTGCCGAGCTCATTGCGGGAAAGCGAAAGAAAAGGACGCTTTTCTCCCTCTAACCGCTTTCGTCAGAGGAACGGGGGAAGTCACAGTGTTCTTTCTCTCCCTGAGATACACACAATCTGACGTTGCCTCTGAGCTCCGTGGCTGGCAAAGAACTGAAAGTGACATACATTCCTGTGGGGAAACACAGGGCTTTGCTAGGATTTCTCTAGGCAGTGTGTTTTCCCTGGGCCTCACTGTAGCAACACGATCTCGCAAGGGCAACACTGCATGGCACTTCCTCTGCCAGGAGAGAGCTGCTGCTTTGTAGTTTGTGCTGGGAAACCTTGCTTTGGCAAGTGCGAATTGACCGCATTCAGGCAGAAAGAAAAGAGAATAGCAAGAGGCCTTTTCCCCCCGGCTGCTCTGCCAAGCCCTTCCAGCTCAAACTATGTCGTTGCTCCTCTGGAAGGATCCCTGCACCGCGGCGTAGTTTTTCCGAAGAAGCCCTGCGTTTGCACGAGCAAATGAGGAATTCGTGGCAGGAAAGAGGAAGGAAAGAAAGTTTCTCTCCCTCTGCCTGCTTTGCTCAGAGGACTGGATGAAGTCAGGGAGTTCTCCCTTTCACTGAGAAACGTGCGGGCTGCTGTTGCCTGGGCGCTCTCTTCTTTGCAAAAGAGTCTGCAGTTCCACGCTTTGAACCGTGGAAAGGCGCCGGGCTCTGCTAAGATTTCCCCCGGCGCTTCGTTTGCCCTGGGCCAAAGCGAGCCTTCACAATAGCTGAACGCTAACACTGCATACTCGTTCCACTTCCAGAACCGGGCTACGGCGAGGCAGTTCTCCGGGGGAAAACGGCCCTTCGCGAAGGGCAGATCTGCCGAGCTCATTGCGGGAAAGCGAAAGCAAAGGACGCTTTTCTCCCTCTAACCGCTTTCGTCAGAGGAACGGGGGAAGTCACAGTGTTCTTTCTCTCCCTGAGATACACACAATCTGACGTTGCCTCTGAGCTCCGTTGCTGGCAAAGAACTGAAAGTGACATACATTCCTGTGGGGAAACACAGGGCTTTGCTAGGATTTCTCTAGGCAGTGTGTTTTCCCTGGGCCTCACTGTAGCAACACGATCTCGCCAGGGCAACACTGCATGGCACTTCCTCCGCCAGGAGAGAGCTGCTGCTCTGTAGTTTGTGCTGGGAAACCTTGCTTTGGCAAGTGCGAATTGACCGCATTCAGGCAGAAAGAAAAGAGAATAGCAAGAGGCCTTTTCTCCCCGGCTGCTCTGCCAAGCCCTTCCAGCTCAAACTATGTCGTTGCTCCTCTGGAAGGATCCCTGCACCGCGGCGTAGTTTTTCCGAAGAAGCCCTGCGTTTGCACGAGCAAATGAGGAATTCGTGGCAGGAAAGAGGAAGGAAAGAAAGTTTCTCTCCCTCTGCCTGCTTTGCTCAGAGGACCGGATGAAGTCAGGGAGTTCTCCCTTTCACTGAGAAACGTGCGGGCTGCTGTTGCCTGGGCGCTCTCTTCTTTGCAAAAGAGTCTGCAGTTCCACGCTTTGAACCGTGGAAAGGCGCCGGGCTCTGCTAAGATTTCCCCCGGCGCTTCGTTTGCCCTGGGCCAAAGCGAGCCTTCACAATAGCTGAACGCTAACACTGCATACTCGTTCCACTTCCAGAACCGGGCTACGGCGAGGCAGTTCTCCGGGGGAAAACGGCCCTTCGCGAAGGGCAGATCTGCCGAGCTCATTGCGGGAAAGCGAAAGCAAAGGACGCTTTTCTCCCTCTAACCGCTTTCGTCAGAGGAACGGGGGAAGTCACAGTGTTCTTTCTCTCCCTGAGATACACACAATCTGACGTTGCCTCTGAGCTCCGTTGCTGGCAAAGAACTGAAAGTGACATACATTCCTGTGGGGAAACACAGGGCTTTGCTAGGATTTCTCTAGGCAGTGTGTTTTCCCTGGGCCTCACTGTAGCAACACGATCTCGCCAGGGCAACACTGCATGGCACTTCCTCCGCCAGGAGAGAGCTGCTGCTTTGTAGTTTGTGCTGGGAAACCTTGCTTTGGCAAGTGCGAATTGACCGCATTCAGGCAGAAAGAAAAGAGAATAGCAAGAGGCCTTTTCTCCCCGGCTGCTCTGCCAAGCCCTTCCAGCTCAAACTATGTCGTTGCTCCTCTGGAAGGATCCCTGCACCGCGGCGTAGTTTTTCCGAAGAAGCCCTGCGTTTGCACGAGCAAATGAGGAATTCGTGGCAGGAAAGAGGAAGGAAAGAAAGTTTCTCTCCCTCTGCCTGCTTTGCTCAGAGGACCGGATGAAGTCAGGGAGTTCTCCCTTTCACTGAGAAACGTGCGGGCTGCTGTTGCCTGGGCGCTCTCTTCTTTGCAAAAGAGTCTGCAGTTCCACGCTTTGAACCGTGGAAAGGCGCCGGGCTCTGCTAAGATTTCCCCCGGCGCTTCGTTTGCCCTGGGCCAAAGCGAGCCTTCACAATAGCTGAACGCTAACACTGCATACTCGTTCCACTTCCAGAACCGGGCTACGGCGAGGCAGTTCTCCGGGGGAAAACGGCCCTTCGCGAAGGGCAGATCTGCCGAGCTCATTGCGGGAAAGCGAAAGCAAAGGACGCTTTTCTCCCTCTAACCGCTTTCGTCAGAGGAACGGGGGAAGTCACAGTGTTCTTTCTCTCCCTGAGATACACACAATCTGACGTTGCCTCTGAGCTCCGTTGCTGGCAAAGAACTGAAAGTGACATACATTCCTGTGGGGAAACACAGGGCTTTGCTAGGATTTCTCTAGGCAGTGTGTTTTCCCTGGGCCTCACTGTAGCAACACGATCTCGCCAGGGCAACACTGCATGGCACTTCCTCCGCCAGGACAGAGCTGCTGCTTTGTAGTTTGTGCTGGGAAACCTTGCTTTGGCAAGTGCGAATTGACCGCATTCAGGCAGAAAGAAAAGAGAATAGCAAGAGGCCTTTTCTCCCCGGCTGCTCTGCCAAGCCCTTCCAGCTCAAACTATGTCGTTGCTCCTCTGGAAGGATCCCTGCACCGCGGCGTAGTTTTTCCGAAGAAGCCCTGCGTTTGCACGAGCAAATGAGGAATTCGTGGCAGGAAAGAGGAAGGAAAGAAAGTTTCTCTCCCTCTGCCTGCTTTGCTCAGAGGACCGGATGAAGTCAGGGAGTTCTCCCTTTCACTGAGAAACGTGCGGGCTGCTGTTGCCTGGGCGCTCTCTTCTTTGCAAAAGAGTCTGCAGTTCCACGCTTTGAACCGTGGAAAGGCGCCGGGCTCTGCTAAGATTTCCCCCGGCGCTTCGTTTGCCCTGGGCCAAAGCGAGCCTTCACAATAGCTGAACGCTAACACTGCATACTCGTTCCACTTCCAGAACCGGGCTACGGCGAGGCAGTTCTCCGGGGGAAAACGGCCCTTCGCGAAGGGCAGATCTGCCGAGCTCATTGCGGGAAAGCGAAAGCAAAGGACGCTTTTCTCCCTCTAACCGCTTTCGTCAGAGGAACGGGGGAAGTCACAGTGTTCTTTCTCTCCCTGAGATACACACAATCTGACGTTGCCTCTGAGCTCCGTTGCTGGCAAAGAACTGAAAGTGACATACATTCCTGTGGGGAAACACAGGGCTTTGCTAGGATTTCTCTAGGCAGTGTGTTTTCCCTGGGCCTCACTGTAGCAACACGATCTCGCCAGGGCAACACTGCATGGCACTTCCTCCGCCAGGAGAGAGCTGCTGCTTTGTAGTTTGTGCTGGGAAACCTTGCTTTGGCAAGTGCGAATTGACCGCATTCAGGCAGAAAGAAAAGAGAATAGCAAGAGGCCTTTTCTCCCCGGCTGCTCTGCCAAGCCCTTCCAGCTCAAACTATGTCGTTGCTCCTCTGGAAGGATCCCTGCACCGCGGCGTAGTTTTTCCGAAGAAGCCCTGCGTTTGCACGAGCAAATGAGGAATTCGTGGCAGGAAAGAGGAAGGAAAGAAAGTTTCTCTCCCTCTGCCTGCTTTGCTCAGAGGACCGGATGAAGTCAGGGAGTTCTCCCTTTCACTGAGAAACGTGCGGGCTGCTGTTGCCTGGGCGCTCTCTTCTTTGCAAAAGAGTCTGCAGTTCCACGCTTTGAACCGTGGAAAGGCGCCGGGCTCTGCTAAGATTTCCCCCGGCGCTTCGTTTGCCCTGGGCCAAAGCGAGCCTTCACAATAGCTGAACGCTAACACTGCATACTCGTTCCACTTCCAGAACCGGGCTACGGCGAGGCAGTTCTCCGGGGGAAAACGGCCCTTCGCGAAGGGCAGATCTGCCGAGCTCATTGCGGGAAAGCGAAAGCAAAGGACGCTTTTCTCCCTCTAACCGCTTTCGTCAGAGGAACGGGGGAAGTCACAGTGTTCTTTCTCTCCCTGAGATACACACAATCTGACGTTGCCTCTGAGCTCCGTTGCTGGCAAAGAACTGAAAGTGACATACATTCCTGTGGGGAAACACAGGGCTTTGCTAGGATTTCTCTAGGCAGTGTGTTTTCCCTGGGCCTCACTGCAGCAACACGATCTCGCCAGGGCAACACTGCATGGCACTTCCTCCGCCAGGAGAGAGCTGCTGCTTTGTAGTTTGTGCTGGGAAACCTTGCTTTGGCAAGTGCGAATTGACCGCATTCAGGCAGAAAGAAAAGAGAATAGCAAGAGGCCTTTTCTCCCCGGCTGCTCTGCCAAGCCCTTCCAGCTCAAACTATGTCGTTGCTCCTCTGGAAGGATCCCTGCACCGCGGCGTAGTTTTTCCGAAGAAGCCCTGCGTTTGCACGAGCAAATGAGGAATTCGTGGCAGGAAAGAGGAAGGAAAGAAAGTTTCTCTCCCTCTGCCTGCTTTGCTCAGAGGACCGGATGAAGTCAGGGAGTTCTCCCTTTCACTGAGAAACGTGCGGGCTGCTGTTGCCTGGGCGCTCTCTTCTTTGCAAAAGAGTCTGCAGTTCCACGCTTTGAACCGTGGAAAGGCGCCGGGCTCTGCTAAGATTTCCCCCGGCGCTTCGTTTGCCCTGGGCCAAAGCGAGCCTTCACAATAGCTGAACGCTAACACTGCATACTCGTTCCACTTCCAGAACCGGGCTACGGCGAGGCAGTTCTCCGGGGGAAAACGGCCCTTCGCGAAGGGCAGATCTGCCGAGCTCATTGCGGGAAAGCGAAAGCAAAGGACGCTTTTCTCCCTCTAACCGCTTTCGTCAGAGGAACGGGGGAAGTCACAGTGTTCTTTCTCTCCCTGAGATACACGCAATCTGACGTTGCCTCTGAGCTCCGTTGCTGGCAAAGAACTGAAAGTGACATACATTCCTGTGGGGAAACACAGGGCTTTGCTAGGATTTCTCTAGGCAGTGTGTTTTCCCTGGGCCTCACTGCAGCAACACGATCTCGCCAGGGCAACACTGCATGGCACTTCCTCCGCCAGGAGAGAGCTGCTGCTTTGTAGTTTGTGCTGGGAAACCTTGCTTTGGCAAGTGCGAATTGACCGCATTCAGGCAGAAAGAAAAGAGAATAGCAAGAGGCCTTTTCTCCCCGGCTGCTCTGCCAAGCCCTTCCAGCTCAAACTATGTCGTTGCTCCTCTGGAAGGATCCCTGCACCGCGGCGTAGTTTTTCCGAAGAAGCCCTGCGTTTGCACGAGCAAATGAGGAATTCGTGGCAGGAAAGAGGAAGGAAAGAAAGTTTCTCTCCCTCTGCCTGCTTTGCTCAGAGGACCGGATGAAGTCAGGGAGTTCTCCCTTTCACTGAGAAACGTGCGGGCTGCTGTTGCCTGGGCGCTCTCTTCTTTGCAAAAGAGTCTGCAGTTCCACGCTTTGAACCGTGGAAAGGCGCCGGGCTCTGCTAAGATTTCCCCCGGCGCTTCGTTTGCCCTGGGCCAAAGCGAGCCTTCACAATAGCTGAACGCTAACACTGCATACTCGTTCCACTTCCAGAACCGGGCTACGGCGAGGCAGTTCTCCGGGGGAAAACGGCCCTTCGCGAAGGGCAGATCTGCCGAGCTCATTGCGGGAAAGCGAAAGCAAAGGACGCTTTTCTCCCTCTAACCGCTTTCGTCAGAGGAACGGGGGAAGTCACAGTGTTCTTTCTCTCCCTGAGATACACACAATCTGACGTTGCCTCTGAGCTCCGTTGCTGGCAAAGAACTGAAAGTGACATACATTCCTGTGGGGAAACACAGGGCTTTGCTAGGATTTCTCTAGGCAGTGTGTTTTCCCTGGGCCTCACTGTAGCAACACGATCTCGCCAGGGCAACACTGCATGGCACTTCCTCCGCCAGGAGAGAGCTGCTGCTTTGTAGTTTGTGCTGGGAAACCTTGCTTTGGCAAGTGCGAATTGACCGCATTCAGGCAGAAAGAAAAGAGAATAGCAAGAGGCCTTTTCTCCCCGGCTGCTCTGCCAAGCCCTTCCAGCTCAAACTATGTCGTTGCTCCTCTGGAAGGATCCCTGCACCGCGGCGTAGTTTTTCCGAAGAAGCCCTGCGTTTGCACGAGCAAATGAGGAATTCGTGGCAGGAAAGAGGAAGGAAAGAAAGTTTCTCTCCCTCTGCCTGCTTTGCTCAGAGGACCGGATGAAGTCAGGGAGTTCTCCCTTTCACTGAGAAACGTGCGGGCTGCTGTTGCCTGGGCGCTCTCTTCTTTGCAAAAGAGTCTGCAGTTCCACGCTTTGAACCGTGGAAAGGCGCCGGGCTCTGCTAAGATTTCCCCCGGCGCTTCGTTTGCCCTGGGCCAAAGCGAGCCTTCACAATAGCTGAACGCTAACACTGCATACTCGTTCCACTTCCAGAACCGGGCTACGGCGAGGCAGTTCTCCGGGGGAAAACGGCCCTTCGCGAAGGGCAGATCTGCCGAGCTCATTGCGGGAAAGCGAAAGCAAAGGACGCTTTTCTCCCTCTAACCGCTTTCGTCAGAGGAACGGGGGAAGTCACAGTGTTCTTTCTCTCCCTGAGATACACACAATCTGACGTTGCCTCTGAGCTCCGTTGCTGGCAAAGAACTGAAAGTGACATACATTCCTGTGGGGAAACACAGGGCTTTGCTAGGATTTCTCTAGGCAGTGTGTTTTCCCTGGGCCTCACTGTAGCAACACGATCTCGCCAGGGCAACACTGCATGGCACTTCCTCCGCCAGGAGAGAGCTGCTGCTCTGTAGTTTGTGCTGGGAAACCTTGCTTTGGCAAGTGCGAATTGACCGCATTCAGGCAGAAAGAAAAGAGAATAGCAAGAGGCCTTTTCTCCCCGGCTGCTCTGCCAAGCCCTTCCAGCTCAAACTATGTCGTTGCTCCTCTGGAAGGATCCCTGCACCGCGGCGTAGTTTTTCCGAAGAAGCCCTGCGTTTGCACGAGCAAATGAGGAATTCGTGGCAGGAAAGAGGAAGGAAAGAAAGTTTCTCTCCCTCTGCCTGCTTTGCTCAGAGGACCGGATGAAGTCAGGGAGTTCTCCCTTTCACTGAGAAACGTGCGGGCTGCTGTTGCCTGGGCGCTCTCTTCTTTGCAAAAGAGTCTGCAGTTCCACGCTTTGAACCGTGGAAAGGCGCCGGGCTCTGCTAAGATTTCCCCCGGCGCTTCGTTTGCCCTGGGCCAAAGCGAGCCTTCACAATAGCTGAACGCTAACACTGCATACTCGTTCCACTTCCAGAACCGGGCTACGGCGAGGCAGTTCTCCGGGGGAAAACGGCCCTTCGCGAAGGGCAGATCTGCCGAGCTCATTGCGGGAAAGCGAAAGCAAAGGACGCTTTTCTCCCTCTAACCGCTTTCGTCAGAGGAACGGGGGAAGTCACAGTGTTCTTTCTCTCCCTGAGATACACACAATCTGACGTTGCCTCTGAGCTCCGTTGCTGGCAAAGAACTGAAAGTGACATACATTCCTGTGGGGAAACACAGGGCTTTGCTAGGATTTCTCTAGGCAGTGTGTTTTCCCTGGGCCTCACTGCAGCAACACGATCTCGCCAGGGCAACACTGCATGGCACTTCCTCCGCCAGGAGAGAGCTGCTGCTTTGTAGTTTGTGCTGGGAAACCTTGCTTTGGCAAGTGCGAATTGACCGCATTCAGGCAGAAAGAAAAGAGAATAGCAAGAGGCCTTTTCTCCCCGGCTGCTCTGCCAAGCCCTTCCAGCTCAAACTATGTCGTTGCTCCTCTGGAAGGATCCCTGCACCGCGGCGTAGTTTTTCCGAAGAAGCCCTGCGTTTGCACGAGCAAATGAGGAATTCGTGGCAGGAAAGAGGAAGGAAAGAAAGTTTCTCTCCCTCTGCCTGCTTTGCTCAGAGGACCGGATGAAGTCAGGGAGTTCTCCCTTTCACTGAGAAACGTGCGGGCTGCTGTTGCCTGGGCGCTCTCTTCTTTGCAAAAGAGTCTGCAGTTCCACGCTTTGAACCGTGGAAAGGCGCCGGGCTCTGCTAAGATTTCCCCCGGCGCTTCGTTTGCCCTGGGCCAAAGCGAGCCTTCACAATAGCTGAACGCTAACACTGCATACTCGTTCCACTTCCAGAACCGGGCTACGGCGAGGCAGTTCTCCGGGGGAAAACGGCCCTTCGCGAAGGGCAGATCTGCCGAGCTCATTGCGGGAAAGCGAAAGCAAAGGACGCTTTTCTCCCTCTAACCGCTTTCGTCAGAGGAACGGGGGAAGTCACAGTGTTCTTTCTCTCCCTGAGATACACACAATCTGACGTTGCCTCTGAGCTCCGTTGCTGGCAAAGAACTGAAAGTGACATACATTCCTGTGGGGAAACACAGGGCTTTGCTAGGATTTCTCTAGGCAGTGTGTTTTCCCTGGGCCTCACTGTAGCAACACGATCTCGCCAGGGCAACACTGCATGGCACTTCCTCCGCCAGGAGAGAGCTGCTGCTTTGTAGTTTGTGCTGGGAAACCTTGCTTTGGCAAGTGCGAATTGACCGCATTCAGGCAGAAAGAAAAGAGAATAGCAAGAGGCCTTTTCTCCCCGGCTGCTCTGCCAAGCCCTTCCAGCTCAAACTATGTCGTTGCTCCTCTGGAAGGATCCCTGCACCGCGGCGTAGTTTTTCCGAAGAAGCCCTGCGTTTGCACGAGCAAATGAGGAATTCGTGGCAGGAAAGAGGAAGGAAAGAAAGTTTCTCTCCCTCTGCCTGCTTTGCTCAGAGGACCGGATGAAGTCAGGGAGTTCTCCCTTTCACTGAGAAACGTGCGGGCTGCTGTTGCCTGGGCGCTCTCTTCTTTGCAAAAGAGTCTGCAGTTCCACGCTTTGAACCGTGGAAAGGCGCCGGGCTCTGCTAAGATTTCCCCCGGCGCTTCGTTTGCCCTGGGCCAAAGCGAGCCTTCACAATAGCTGAACGCTAACACTGCATACTCGTTCCACTTCCAGAACCGGGCTACGGCGAGGCAGTTCTCCGGGGGAAAACGGCCCTTCGCGAAGGGCAGATCTGCCGAGCTCATTGCGGGAAAGCGAAAGCAAAGGACGCTTTTCTCCCTCTAACCGCTTTCGTCAGAGGAACGGGGGAAGTCACAGTGTTCTTTCTCTCCCTGAGATACACACAATCTGACGTTGCCTCTGAGCTCCGTTGCTGGCAAAGAACTGAAAGTGACATACATTCCTGTGGGGAAACACAGGGCTTTGCTAGGATTTCTCTAGGCAGTGTGTTTTCCCTGGGCCTCACTGTAGCAACACGATCTCGCCAGGGCAACACTGCATGGCACTTCCTCCGCCAGGAGAGAGCTGCTGCTCTGTAGTTTGTGCTGGGAAACCTTGCTTTGGCAAGTGCGAATTGACCGCATTCAGGCAGAAAGAAAAGAGAATAGCAAGAGGCCTTTTCTCCCCGGCTGCTCTGCCAAGCCCTTCCAGCTCAAACTATGTCGTTGCTCCTCTGGAAGGATCCCTGCACCGCGGCGTAGTTTTTCCGAAGAAGCCCTGCGTTTGCACGAGCAAATGAGGAATTCGTGGCAGGAAAGAGGAAGGAAAGAAAGTTTCTCTCCCTCTGCCTGCTTTGCTCAGAGGACCGGATGAAGTCAGGGAGTTCTCCCTTTCACTGAGAAACGTGCGGGCTGCTGTTGCCTGGGCGCTCTCTTCTTTGCAAAAGAGTCTGCAGTTCCACGCTTTGAACCGTGGAAAGGCGCCGGGCTCTGCTAAGATTTCCCCCGGCGCTTCGTTTGCCCTGGGCCAAAGCGAGCCTTCACAATAGCTGAACGCTAACACTGCATACTCGTTCCACTTCCAGAACCGGGCTACGGCGAGGCAGTTCTCCGGGGGAAAACGGCCCTTCGCGAAGGGCAGATCTGCCGAGCTCATTGCGGGAAAGCGAAAGCAAAGGACGCTTTTCTCCCTCTAACCGCTTTCGTCAGAGGAACGGGGGAAGTCACAGTGTTCTTTCTCTCCCTGAGATACACACAATCTGACGTTGCCTCTGAGCTCCGTTGCTGGCAAAGAACTGAAAGTGACATACATTCCTGTGGGGAAACACAGGGCTTTGCTAGGATTTCTCTAGGCAGTGTGTTTTCCCTGGGCCTCACTGCAGCAACACGATCTCGCCAGGGCAACACTGCATGGCACTTCCTCCGCCAGGAGAGAGCTGCTGCTTTGTAGTTTGTGCTGGGAAACCTTGCTTTGGCAAGTGCGAATTGACCGCATTCAGGCAGAAAGAAAAGAGAATAGCAAGAGGCCTTTTCTCCCCGGCTGCTCTGCCAAGCCCTTCCAGCTCAAACTATGTCGTTGCTCCTCTGGAAGGATCCCTGCACCGCGGCGTAGTTTTTCCGAAGAAGCCCTGCGTTTGCACGAGCAAATGAGGAATTCGTGGCAGGAAAGAGGAAGGAAAGAAAGTTTCTCTCCCTCTGCCTGCTTTGCTCAGAGGACCGGATGAAGTCAGGGAGTTCTCCCTTTCACTGAGAAACGTGCGGGCTGCTGTTGCCTGGGCGCTCTCTTCTTTGCAAAAGAGTCTGCAGTTCCACGCTTTGAACCGTGGAAAGGCGCCGGGCTCTGCTAAGATTTCCCCCGGCGCTTCGTTTGCCCTGGGCCAAAGCGAGCCTTCACAATAGCTGAACGCTAACACTGCATACTCGTTCCACTTCCAGAACCGGGCTACGGCGAGGCAGTTCTCCGGGGGAAAACGGCCCTTCGCGAAGGGCAGATCTGCCGAGCTCATTGCGGGAAAGCGAAAGCAAAGGACGCTTTTCTCCCTCTAACCGCTTTCGTCAGAGGAACGGGGGAAGTCACAGTGTTCTTTCTCTCCCTGAGATACACACAATCTGACGTTGCCTCTGAGCTCCGTTGCTGGCAAAGAACTGAAAGTGACATACATTCCTGTGGGGAAACACAGGGCTTTGCTAGGATTTCTCTAGGCAGTGTGTTTTCCCTGGGCCTCACTGCAGCAACACGATCTCGCCAGGGCAACACTGCATGGCACTTCCTCCGCCAGGAGAGAGCTGCTGCTCTGTAGTTTGTGCTGGGAAACCTTGCTTTGGCAAGTGCGAATTGACCGCATTCAGGCAGAAAGAAAAGAGAATAGCAAGAGGCCTTTTCTCCCCGGCTGCTCTGCCAAGCCCTTCCAGCTCAAACTATGTCGTTGCTCCTCTGGAAGGATCCCTGCACCGCGGCGTAGTTTTTCCGAAGAAGCCCTGCGTTTGCACGAGCAAATGAGGAATTCGTGGCAGGAAAGAGGAAGGAAAGAAAGTTTCTCTCCCTCTGCCTGCTTTGCTCAGAGGACCGGATGAAGTCAGGGAGTTCTCCCTTTCACTGAGAAACGTGCGGGCTGCTGTTGCCTGGGCGCTCTCTTCTTTGCAAAAGAGTCTGCAGTTCCACGCTTTGAACCGTGGAAAGGCGCCGGGCTCTGCTAAGATTTCCCCCGGCGCTTCGTTTGCCCTGGGCCAAAGCGAGCCTTCACAATAGCTGAACGCTAACACTGCATACTCGTTCCACTTCCAGAACCGGGCTACGGCGAGGCAGTTCTCCGGGGGAAAACGGCCCTTCGCGAAGGGCAGATCTGCCGAGCTCATTGCGGGAAAGCGAAAGCAAAGGACGCTTTTCTCCCTCTAACCGCTTTCGTCAGAGGAACGGGGGAAGTCACAGTGTTCTTTCTCTCCCTGAGATACACACAATCTGACGTTGCCTCTGAGCTCCGTTGCTGGCAAAGAACTGAAAGTGACATACATTCCTGTGGGGAAACACAGGGCTTTGCTAGGATTTCTCTAGGCAGTGTGTTTTCCCTGGGCCTCACTGTAGCAACACGATCTCGCCAGGGCAACACTGCATGGCACTTCCTCCGCCAGGAGAGAGCTGCTGCTCTGTAGTTTGTGCTGGGAAACCTTGCTTTGGCAAGTGCGAATTGACCGCATTCAGGCAGAAAGAAAAGAGAATAGCAAGAGGCCTTTTCTCCCCGGCTGCTCTGCCAAGCCCTTCCAGCTCAAACTATGTCGTTGCTCCTCTGGAAGGATCCCTGCACCGCGGCGTAGTTTTTCCGAAGAAGCCCTGCGTTTGCACGAGCAAATGAGGAATTCGTGGCAGGAAAGAGGAAGGAAAGAAAGTTTCTCTCCCTCTGCCTGCTTTGCTCAGAGGACCGGATGAAGTCAGGGAGTTCTCCCTTTCACTGAGAAACGTGCGGGCTGCTGTTGCCTGGGCGCTCTCTTCTTTGCAAAAGAGTCTGCAGTTCCACGCTTTGAACCGTGGAAAGGCGCCGGGCTCTGCTAAGATTTCCCCCGGCGCTTCGTTTGCCCTGGGCCAAAGCGAGCCTTCACAATAGCTGAACGCTAACACTGCATACTCGTTCCACTTCCAGAACCGGGCTACGGCGAGGCAGTTCTCCGGGGGAAAACGGCCCTTCGCGAAGGGCAGATCTGCCGAGCTCATTGCGGGAAAGCGAAAGCAAAGGACGCTTTTCTCCCTCTAACCGCTTTCGTCAGAGGAACGGGGGAAGTCACAGTGTTCTTTCTCTCCCTGAGATACACACAATCTGACGTTGCCTCTGAGCTCCGTTGCTGGCAAAGAACTGAAAGTGACATACATTCCTGTGGGGAAACACAGGGCTTTGCTAGGATTTCTCTAGGCAGTGTGTTTTCCCTGGGCCTCACTGTAGCAACACGATCTCGCCAGGGCAACACTGCATGGCACTTCCTCCGCCAGGAGAGAGCTGCTGCTCTGTAGTTTGTGCTGGGAAACCTTGCTTTGGCAAGTGCGAATTGACCGCATTCAGGCAGAAAGAAAAGAGAATAGCAAGAGGCCTTTTCTCCCCGGCTGCTCTGCCAAGCCCTTCCAGCTCAAACTATGTCGTTGCTCCTCTGGAAGGATCCCTGCACCGCGGCGTAGTTTTTCCGAAGAAGCCCTGCGTTTGCACGAGCAAATGAGGAATTCGTGGCAGGAAAGAGGAAGGAAAGAAAGTTTCTCTCCCTCTGCCTGCTTTGCTCAGAGGACCGGATGAAGTCAGGGAGTTCTCCCTTTCACTGAGAAACGTGCGGGCTGCTGTTGCCTGGGCGCTCTCTTCTTTGCAAAAGAGTCTGCAGTTCCACGCTTTGAACCGTGGAAAGTCGCCGGGCTCTGCTAAGATTTCCCCCGGCGCTTCGTTTGCCCTGGGCCAAAGCGAGCCTTCACAATAGCTGAACGCTAACACTGCATACTCGTTCCACTTCCAGAACCGGGCTACGGCGAGGCAGTTCTCCGGGGGAAAACGGCCCTTCGCGAAGGGCAGATCTGCCGAGCTCATTGCGGGAAAGCGAAAGCAAAGGACGCTTTTCTCCCTCTAACCGCTTTCGTCAGAGGAACGGGGGAAGTCACAGTGTTCTTTCTCTCCCTGAGATACACACAATCTGACGTTGCCTCTGAGCTCCGTTGCTGGCAAAGAACTGAAAGTGACATACATTCCTGTGGGGAAACACAGGGCTTTGCTAGGATTTCTCTAGGCAGTGTGTTTTCCCTGGGCCTCACTGTAGCAACACGATCTCGCCAGGGCAACACTGCATGGCACTTCCTCCGCCAGGAGAGAGCTGCTGCTCTGTAGTTTGTGCTGGGAAACCTTGCTTTGGCAAGTGCGAATTGACCGCATTCAGGCAGAAAGAAAAGAGACTAGCAAGAGGCCTTTTCTCCCCGGCTGCTCTGCCAAGCCCTTCCAGCTCAAACTATGTCGTTGCTCCTCTGGAAGGATCCCTGCACCGCGGCGTAGTTTTTCCGAAGAAGCCCTGCGTTTGCACGAGCAAATGAGGAATTCGTGGCAGGAAAGAGGAAGGAAAGAAAGTTTCTCTCCCTCTGCCTGCTTTGCTCAGAGGACCGGATGAAGTCAGGGAGTTCTCCCTTTCACTGAGAAACGTGCGGGCTGCTGTTGCCTGGGCGCTCTCTTCTTTGCAAAAGAGTCTGCAGTTCCACGCTTTGAACCGTGGAAAGGCGCCGGGCTCTGCTAAGATTTCCCCCGGCGCTTCGTTTGCCCTGGGCCAAAGCGAGCCTTCACAATAGCTGAACGCTAACACTGCATACTCGTTCCACTTCCAGAACCGGGCTACGGCGAGGCAGTTCTCCGGGGGAAAACGGCCCTTCGCGAAGGGCAGATCTGCCGAGCTCATTGCGGGAAAGCGAAAGCAAAGGACGCTTTTCTCCCTCTAACCGCTTTCGTCAGAGGAACGGGGGAAGTCACAGTGTTCTTTCTCTCCCTGAGATACACACAATCTGACGTTGCCTCTGAGCTCCGTTGCTGGCAAAGAACTGAAAGTGACATACATTCCTGTGGGGAAACACAGGGCTTTGCTAGGATTTCTCTAGGCAGTGTGTTTTCCCTGGGCCTCACTGTAGCAACACGATCTCGCCAGGGCAACACTGCATGGCACTTCCTCCGCCAGGAGAGAGCTGCTGCTCTGTAGTTTGTGCTGGGAAACCTTGCTTTGGCAAGTGCGAATTGACCGCATTCAGGCAGAAAGAAAAGAGAATAGCAAGAGGCCTTTTCTCCCCGGCTGCTCTGCCAAGCCCTTCCAGCTCAAACTATGTCGTTGCTCCTCTGGAAGGATCCCTGCACCGCGGCGTAGTTTTTCCGAAGAAGCCCTGCGTTTGCACGAGCAAATGAGGAATTCGTGGCAGGAAAGAGGAAGGAAAGAAAGTTTCTCTCCCTCTGCCTGCTTTGCTCAGAGGACCGGATGAAGTCAGGGAGTTCTCCCTTTCACTGAGAAACGTGCGGGCTGCTGTTGCCTGGGCGCTCTCTTCTTTGCAAAAGAGTCTGCAGTTCCACGCTTTGAACCGTGGAAAGGCGCCGGGCTCTGCTAAGATTTCCCCCGGCGCTTCGTTTGCCCTGGGCCAAAGCGAGCCTTCACAATAGCTGAACGCTAACACTGCATACTCGTTCCACTTCCAGAACCGGGCTACGGCGAGGCAGTTCTCCGGGGGAAAACGGCCCTTCGCGAAGGGCAGATCTGCCGAGCTCATTGCGGGAAAGCGAAAGCAAAGGACGCTTTTCTCCCTCTAACCGCTTTCGTCAGAGGAACGGGGGAAGTCACAGTGTTCTTTCTCTCCCTGAGATACACACAATCTGACGTTGCCTCTGAGCTCCGTTGCTGGCAAAGAACTGAAAGTGACATACATTCCTGTGGGGAAACACAGGGCTTTGCTAGGATTTCTCTAGGCAGTGTGTTTTCCCTGGGCCTCACTGTAGCAACACGATCTCGCCAGGGCAACACTGCATGGCACTTCCTCCGCCAGGAGAGAGCTGCTGCTCTGTAGTTTGTGCTGGGAAACCTTGCTTTGGCAAGTGCGAATTGACCGCATTCAGGCAGAAAGAAAAGAGACTAGCAAGAGGCCTTTTCTCCCCGGCTGCTCTGCCAAGCCCTTCCAGCTCAAACTATGTCGTTGCTCCTCTGGAAGGATCCCTGCACCGCGGCGTAGTTTTTCCGAAGAAGCCCTGCGTTTGCACGAGCAAATGAGGAATTCGTGGCAGGAAAGAGGAAGGAAAGAAAGTTTCTCTCCCTCTGCCTGCTTTGCTCAGAGGACCGGATGAAGTCAGGGAGTTCTCCCTTTCACTGAGAAACGTGCGGGCTGCTGTTGCCTGGGCGCTCTCTTCTTTGCAAAAGAGTCTGCAGTTCCACGCTTTGAACCGTGGAAAGGCGCCGGGCTCTGCTAAGATTTCCCCCGGCGCTTCGTTTGCCCTGGGCCAAAGCGAGCCTTCACAATAGCTGAACGCTAACACTGCATACTCGTTCCACTTCCAGAACCGGGCTACGGCGAGGCAGTTCTCCGGGGGAAAACGGCCCTTCGCGAAGGGCAGATCTGCCGAGCTCATTGCGGGAAAGCGAAAGCAAAGGACGCTTTTCTCCCTCTAACCGCTTTCGTCAGAGGAACGGGGGAAGTCACAGTGTTCTTTCTCTCCCTGAGATACACACAATCTGACGTTGCCTCTGAGCTCCGTTGCTGGCAAAGAACTGAAAGTGACATACATTCCTGTGGGGAAACACAGGGCTTTGCTAGGATTTCTCTAGGCAGTGTGTTTTCCCTGGGCCTCACTGTAGCAACACGATCTCGCCAGGGCAACACTGCATGGCACTTCCTCCGCCAGGAGAGAGCTGCTGCTCTGTAGTTTGTGCTGGGAAACCTTGCTTTGGCAAGTGCGAATTGACCGCATTCAGGCAGAAAGAAAAGAGAATAGCAAGAGGCCTTTTCTCCCCGGCTGCTCTGCCAAGCCCTTCCAGCTCAAACTATGTCGTTGCTCCTCTGGAAGGATCCCTGCACCGCGGCGTAGTTTTTCCGAAGAAGCCCTGCGTTTGCACGAGCAAATGAGGAATTCGTGGCAGGAAAGAGGAAGGAAAGAAAGTTTCTCTCCCTCTGCCTGCTTTGCTCAGAGGACCGGATGAAGTCAGGGAGTTCTCCCTTTCACTGAGAAACGTGCGGGCTGCTGTTGCCTGGGCGCTCTCTTCTTTGCAAAAGAGTCTGCAGTTCCACGCTTTGAACCGTGGAAAGGCGCCGGGCTCTGCTAAGATTTCCCCCGGCGCTTCGTTTGCCCTGGGCCAAAGCGAGCCTTCACAATAGCTGAACGCTAACACTGCATACTCGTTCCACTTCCAGAACCGGGCTACGGCGAGGCAGTTCTCCGGGGGAAAACGGCCCTTCGCGAAGGGCAGATCTGCCGAGCTCATTGCGGGAAAGCGAAAGCAAAGGACGCTTTTCTCCCTCTAACCGCTTTCGTCAGAGGAACGGGGGAAGTCACAGTGTTCTTTCTCTCCCTGAGATACACACAATCTGACGTTGCCTCTGAGCTCCGTTGCTGGCAAAGAACTGAAAGTGACATACATTCCTGTGGGGAAACACAGGGCTTTGCTAGGATTTCTCTAGGCAGTGTGTTTTCCCTGGGCCTCACTGTAGCAACACGATCTCGCCAGGGCAACACTGCATGGCACTTCCTCCGCCAGGAGAGAGCTGCTGCTCTGTAGTTTGTGCTGGGAAACCTTGCTTTGGCAAGTGCGAATTGACCGCATTCAGGCAGAAAGAAAAGAGAATAGCAAGAGGCCTTTTCTCCCCGGCTGCTCTGCCAAGCCCTTCCAGCTCAAACTATGTCGTTGCTCCTCTGGAAGGATCCCTGCACCGCGGCGTAGTTTTTCCGAAGAAGCCCTGCGTTTGCACGAGCAAATGAGGAATTCGTGGCAGGAAAGAGGAAGGAAAGAAAGTTTCTCTCCCTCTGCCTGCTTTGCTCAGAGGACCGGATGAAGTCAGGGAGTTCTCCCTTTCACTGAGAAACGTGCGGGCTGCTGTTGCCTGGGCGCTCTCTTCTTTGCAAAAGAGTCTGCAGTTCCACGCTTTGAACCGTGGAAAGGCGCCGGGCTCTGCTAAGATTTCCCCCGGCGCTTCGTTTGCCCTGGGCCAAAGCGAGCCTTCACAATAGCTGAACGCTAACACTGCATACTCGTTCCACTTCCAGAACCGGGCTACGGCGAGGCAGTTCTCCGGGGGAAAACGGCCCTTCGCGAAGGGCAGATCTGCCGAGCTCATTGCGGGAAAGCGAAAGCAAAGGACGCTTTTCTCCCTCTAACCGCTTTCGTCAGAGGAACGGGGGAAGTCACAGTGTTCTTTCTCTCCCTGAGATACACACAATCTGACGTTGCCTCTGAGCTCCGTTGCTGGCAAAGAACTGAAAGTGACATACATTCCTGTGGGGAAACACAGGGCTTTGCTAGGATTTCTCTAGGCAGTGTGTTTTCCCTGGGCCTCACTGCAGCAACACGATCTCGCCAGGGCAACACTGCATGGCACTTCCTCCGCCAGGAGAGAGCTGCTGCTCTGTAGTTTGTGCTGGGAAACCTTGCTTTGGCAAGTGCGAATTGACCGCATTCAGGCAGAAAGAAAAGAGAATAGCAAGAGGCCTTTTCTCCCCGGCTGCTCTGCCAAGCCCTTCCAGCTCAAACTATGTCGTTGCTCCTCTGGAAGGATCCCTGCACCGCGGCGTAGTTTTTCCGAAGAAGCCCTGCGTTTGCACGAGCAAATGAGGAATTCGTGGCAGGAAAGAGGAAGGAAAGAAAGTTTCTCTCCCTCTGCCTGCTTTGCTCAGAGGACCGGATGAAGTCAGGGAGTTCTCCCTTTCACTGAGAAACGTGCGGGCTGCTGTTGCCTGGGCGCTCTCTTCTTTGCAAAAGAGTCTGCAGTTCCACGCTTTGAACCGTGGAAAGGCGCCGGGCTCTGCTAAGATTTCCCCCGGCGCTTCGTTTGCCCTGGGCCAAAGCGAGCCTTCACAATAGCTGAACGCTAACACTGCATACTCGTTCCACTTCCAGAACCGGGCTACGGCGAGGCAGTTCTCCGGGGGAAAACGGCCCTTCGCGAAGGGCAGATCTGCCGAGCTCATTGCGGGAAAGCGAAAGCAAAGGACGCTTTTCTCCCTCTAACCGCTTTCGTCAGAGGAACGGGGGAAGTCACAGTGTTCTTTCTCTCCCTGAGATACACACAATCTGACGTTGCCTCTGAGCTCCGTTGCTGGCAAAGAACTGAAAGTGACATACATTCCTGTGGGGAAACACAGGGCTTTGCTAGGATTTCTCTAGGCAGTGTGTTTTCCCTGGGCCTCACTGTAGCAACACGATCTCGCCAGGGCAACACTGCATGGCACTTCCTCCGCCAGGAGAGAGCTGCTGCTCTGTAGTTTGTGCTGGGAAACCTTGCTTTGGCAAGTGCGAATTGACCGCATTCAGGCAGAAAGAAAAGAGAATAGCAAGAGGCCTTTTCTCCCCGGCTGCTCTGCCAAGCCCTTCCAGCTCAAACTATGTCGTTGCTCCTCTGGAAGGATCCCTGCACCGCGGCGTAGTTTTTCCGAAGAAGCCCTGCGTTTGCACGAGCAAATGAGGAATTCGTGGCAGGAAAGAGGAAGGAAAGAAAGTTTCTCTCCCTCTGCCTGCTTTGCTCAGAGGACCGGATGAAGTCAGGGAGTTCTCCCTTTCACTGAGAAACGTGCGGGCTGCTGTTGCCTGGGCGCTCTCTTCTTTGCAAAAGAGTCTGCAGTTCCACGCTTTGAACCGTGGAAAGGCGCCGGGCTCTGCTAAGATTTCCCCCGGCGCTTCGTTTGCCCTGGGCCAAAGCGAGCCTTCACAATAGCTGAACGCTAACACTGCATACTCGTTCCACTTCCAGAACCGGGCTACGGCGAGGCAGTTCTCCGGGGGAAAACGGCCCTTCGCGAAGGGCAGATCTGCCGAGCTCATTGCGGGAAAGCGAAAGCAAAGGACGCTTTTCTCCCTCTAACCGCTTTCGTCAGAGGAACGGGGGAAGTCACAGTGTTCTTTCTCTCCCTGAGATACACACAATCTGACGTTGCCTCTGAGCTCCGTTGCTGGCAAAGAACTGAAAGTGACATACATTCCTGTGGGGAAACACAGGGCTTTGCTAGGATTTCTCTAGGCAGTGTGTTTTCCCTGGGCCTCACTGTAGCAACACGATCTCGCCAGGGCAACACTGCATGGCACTTCCTCCGCCAGGAGAGAGCTGCTGCTCTGTAGTTTGTGCTGGGAAACCTTGCTTTGGCAAGTGCGAATTGACCGCATTCAGGCAGAAAGAAAAGAGACTAGCAAGAGGCCTTTTCTCCCCGGCTGCTCTGCCAAGCCCTTCCAGCTCAAACTATGTCGTTGCTCCTCTGGAAGGATCCCTGCACCGCGGCGTAGTTTTTCCGAAGAAGCCCTGCGTTTGCACGAGCAAATGAGGAATTCGTGGCAGGAAAGAGGAAGGAAAGAAAGTTTCTCTCCCTCTGCCTGCTTTGCTCAGAGGACCGGATGAAGTCAGGGAGTTCTCCCTTTCACTGAGAAACGTGCGGGCTGCTGTTGCCTGGGCGCTCTCTTCTTTGCAAAAGAGTCTGCAGTTCCACGCTTTGAACCGTGGAAAGGCGCCGGGCTCTGCTAAGATTTCCCCCGGCGCTTCGTTTGCCCTGGGCCAAAGCGAGCCTTCACAATAGCTGAACGCTAACACTGCATACTCGTTCCACTTCCAGAACCGGGCTACGGCGAGGCAGTTCTCCGGGGGAAAACGGCCCTTCGCGAAGGGCAGATCTGCCGAGCTCATTGCGGGAAAGCGAAAGCAAAGGACGCTTTTCTCCCTCTAACCGCTTTCGTCAGAGGAACGGGGGAAGTCACAGTGTTCTTTCTCTCCCTGAGATACACACAATCTGACGTTGCCTCTGAGCTCCGTTGCTGGCAAAGAACTGAAAGTGACATACATTCCTGTGGGGAAACACAGGGCTTTGCTAGGATTTCTCTAGGCAGTGTGTTTTCCCTGGGCCTCACTGCAGCAACACGATCTCGCCAGGGCAACACTGCATGGCACTTCCTCCGCCAGGAGAGAGCTGCTGCTCTGTAGTTTGTGCTGGGAAACCTTGCTTTGGCAAGTGCGAATTGACCGCATTCAGGCAGAAAGAAAAGAGAATAGCAAGAGGCCTTTTCTCCCCGGCTGCTCTGCCAAGCCCTTCCAGCTCAAACTATGTCGTTGCTCCTCTGGAAGGATCCCTGCACCGCGGCGTAGTTTTTCCGAAGAAGCCCTGCGTTTGCACGAGCAAATGAGGAATTCGTGGCAGGAAAGAGGAAGGAAAGAAAGTTTCTCTCCCTCTGCCTGCTTTGCTCAGAGGACCGGATGAAGTCAGGGAGTTCTCCCTTTCACTGAGAAACGTGCGGGCTGCTGTTGCCTGGGCGCTCTCTTCTTTGCAAAAGAGTCTGCAGTTCCACGCTTTGAACCGTGGAAAGGCGCCGGGCTCTGCTAAGATTTCCCCCGGCGCTTCGTTTGCCCTGGGCCAAAGCGAGCCTTCACAATAGCTGAACGCTAACACTGCATACTCGTTCCACTTCCAGAACCGGGCTACGGCGAGGCAGTTCTCCGGGGGAAAACGGCCCTTCGCGAAGGGCAGATCTGCCGAGCTCATTGCGGGAAAGCGAAAGCAAAGGACGCTTTTCTCCCTCTAACCGCTTTCGTCAGAGGAACGGGGGAAGTCACAGTGTTCTTTCTCTCCCTGAGATACACACAATCTGACGTTGCCTCTGAGCTCCGTTGCTGGCAAAGAACTGAAAGTGACATACATTCCTGTGGGGAAACACAGGGCTTTGCTAGGATTTCTCTAGGCAGTGTGTTTTCCCTGGGCCTCACTGCAGCAACACGATCTCGCCAGGGCAACACTGCATGGCACTTCCTCCGCCAGGAGAGAGCTGCTGCTTTGTAGTTTGTGCTGGGAAACCTTGCTTTGGCAAGTGCGAATTGACCGCATTCAGGCAGAAAGAAAAGAGAATAGCAAGAGGCCTTTTCTCCCCGGCTGCTCTGCCAAGCCCTTCCAGCTCAAACTATGTCGTTGCTCCTCTGGAAGGATCCCTGCACCGCGGCGTAGTTTTTCCGAAGAAGCCCTGCGTTTGCACGAGCAAATGAGGAATTCGTGGCAGGAAAGAGGAAGGAAAGAAAGTTTCTCTCCCTCTGCCTGCTTTGCTCAGAGGACCGGATGAAGTCAGGGAGTTCTCCCTTTCACTGAGAAACGTGCGGGCTGCTGTTGCCTGGGCGCTCTCTTCTTTGCAAAAGAGTCTGCAGTTCCACGCTTTGAACCGTGGAAAGGCGCCGGGCTCTGCTAAGATTTCCCCCGGCGCTTCGTTTGCCCTGGGCCAAAGCGAGCCTTCACAATAGCTGAACGCTAACACTGCATACTCGTTCCACTTCCAGAACCGGGCTACGGCGAGGCAGTTCTCCGGGGGAAAACGGCCCTTCGCGAAGGGCAGATCTGCCGAGCTCATTGCGGGAAAGCGAAAGCAAAGGACGCTTTTCTCCCTCTAACCGCTTTCGTCAGAGGAACGGGGGAAGTCACAGTGTTCTTTCTCTCCCTGAGATACACACAATCTGACGTTGCCTCTGAGCTCCGTTGCTGGCAAAGAACTGAAAGTGACATACATTCCTGTGGGGAAACACAGGGCTTTGCTAGGATTTCTCTAGGCAGTGTGTTTTCCCTGGGCCTCACTGTAGCAACACGATCTCGCCAGGGCAACACTGCATGGCACTTCCTCCGCCAGGAGAGAGCTGCTGCTTTGTAGTTTGTGCTGGGAAACCTTGCTTTGGCAAGTGCGAATTGACCGCATTCAGGCAGAAAGAAAAGAGACTAGCAAGAGGCCTTTTCTCCCCGGCTGCTCTGCCAAGCCCTTCCAGCTCAAACTATGTCGTTGCTCCTCTGGAAGGATCCCTGCACCGCGGCGTAGTTTTTCCGAAGAAGCCCTGCGTTTGCACGAGCAAATGAGGAATTCGTGGCAGGAAAGAGGAAGGAAAGAAAGTTTCTCTCCCTCTGCCTGCTTTGCTCAGAGGACCGGATGAAGTCAGGGAGTTCTCCCTTTCACTGAGAAACGTGCGGGCTGCTGTTGCCTGGGCGCTCTCTTCTTTGCAAAAGAGTCTGCAGTTCCACGCTTTGAACCGTGGAAAGGCGCCGGGCTCTGCTAAGATTTCCCCCGGCGCTTCGTTTGCCCTGGGCCAAAGCGAGCCTTCACAATAGCTGAACGCTAACACTGCATACTCGTTCCACTTCCAGAACCGGGCTACGGCGAGGCAGTTCTCCGGGGGAAAACGGCCCTTCGCGAAGGGCAGATCTGCCGAGCTCATTGCGGGAAAGCGAAAGCAAAGGACGCTTTTCTCCCTCTAACCGCTTTCGTCAGAGGAACGGGGGAAGTCACAGTGTTCTTTCTCTCCCTGAGATACACACAATCTGACGTTGCCTCTGAGCTCCGTTGCTGGCAAAGAACTGAAAGTGACATACATTCCTGTGGGGAAACACAGGGCTTTGCTAGGATTTCTCTAGGCAGTGTGTTTTCCCTGGGCCTCACTGTAGCAACACGATCTCGCCAGGGCAACACTGCATGGCACTTCCTCCGCCAGGAGAGAGCTGCTGCTTTGTAGTTTGTGCTGGGAAACCTTGCTTTGGCAAGTGCGAATTGACCGCATTCAGGCAGAAAGAAAAGAGACTAGCAAGAGGCCTTTTCTCCCCGGCTGCTCTGCCAAGCCCTTCCAGCTCAAACTATGTCGTTGCTCCTCTGGAAGGATCCCTGCACCGCGGCGTAGTTTTTCCGAAGAAGCCCTGCGTTTGCACGAGCAAATGAGGAATTCGTGGCAGGAAAGAGGAAGGAAAGAAAGTTTCTCTCCCTCTGCCTGCTTTGCTCAGAGGACCGGATGAAGTCAGGGAGTTCTCCCTTTCACTGAGAAACGTGCGGGCTGCTGTTGCCTGGGCGCTCTCTTCTTTGCAAAAGAGTCTGCAGTTCCACGCTTTGAACCGTGGAAAGGCGCCGGGCTCTGCTAAGATTTCCCCCGGCGCTTCGTTTGCCCTGGGCCAAAGCGAGCCTTCACAATAGCTGAACGCTAACACTGCATACTCGTTCCACTTCCAGAACCGGGCTACGGCGAGGCAGTTCTCCGGGGGAAAACGGCCCTTCGCGAAGGGCAGATCTGCCGAGCTCATTGCGGGAAAGCGAAAGCAAAGGACGCTTTTCTCCCTCTAACCGCTTTCGTCAGAGGAACGGGGGAAGTCACAGTGTTCTTTCTCTCCCTGAGATACACACAATCTGACGTTGCCTCTGAGCTCCGTTGCTGGCAAAGAACTGAAAGTGACATACATTCCTGTGGGGAAACACAGGGCTTTGCTAGGATTTCTCTAGGCAGTGTGTTTTCCCTGGGCCTCACTGTAGCAACACGATCTCGCCAGGGCAACACTGCATGGCACTTCCTCCGCCAGGAGAGAGCTGCTGCTTTGTAGTTTGTGCTGGGAAACCTTGCTTTGGCAAGTGCGAATTGACCGCATTCAGGCAGAAAGAAAAGAGAATAGCAAGAGGCCTTTTCTCCCCGGCTGCTCTGCCAAGCCCTTCCAGCTCAAACTATGTCGTTGCTCCTCTGGAAGGATCCCTGCACCGCGGCGTAGTTTTTCCGAAGAAGCCCTGCGTTTGCACGAGCAAATGAGGAATTCGTGGCAGGAAAGAGGAAGGAAAGAAAGTTTCTCTCCCTCTGCCTGCTTTGCTCAGAGGACCGGATGAAGTCAGGGAGTTCTCCCTTTCACTGAGAAACGTGCGGGCTGCTGTTGCCTGGGCGCTCTCTTCTTTGCAAAAGAGTCTGCAGTTCCACGCTTTGAACCGTGGAAAGGCGCCGGGCTCTGCTAAGATTTCCCCCGGCGCTTCGTTTGCCCTGGGCCAAAGCGAGCCTTCACAATAGCTGAACGCTAACACTGCATACTCGTTCCACTTCCAGAACCGGGCTACGGCGAGGCAGTTCTCCGGGGGAAAACGGCCCTTCGCGAAGGGCAGATCTGCCGAGCTCATTGCGGGAAAGCGAAAGCAAAGGACGCTTTTCTCCCTCTAACCGCTTTCGTCAGAGGAACGGGGGAAGTCACAGTGTTCTTTCTCTCCCTGAGATACACACAATCTGACGTTGCCTCTGAGCTCCGTTGCTGGCAAAGAACTGAAAGTGACATACATTCCTGTGGGGAAACACAGGGCTTTGCTAGGATTTCTCTAGGCAGTGTGTTTTCCCTGGGCCTCACTGTAGCAACACGATCTCGCCAGGGCAACACTGCATGGCACTTCCTCCGCCAGGAGAGAGCTGCTGCTTTGTAGTTTGTGCTGGGAAACCTTGCTTTGGCAAGTGCGAATTGACCGCATTCAGGCAGAAAGAAAAGAGAATAGCAAGAGGCCTTTTCTCCCCGGCTGCTCTGCCAAGCCCTTCCAGCTCAAACTATGTCGTTGCTCCTCTGGAAGGATCCCTGCACCGCGGCGTAGTTTTTCCGAAGAAGCCCTGCGTTTGCACGAGCAAATGAGGAATTCGTGGCAGGAAAGAGGAAGGAAAGAAAGTTTCTCTCCCTCTGCCTGCTTTGCTCAGAGGACCGGATGAAGTCAGGGAGTTCTCCCTTTCACTGAGAAACGTGCGGGCTGCTGTTGCCTGGGCGCTCTCTTCTTTGCAAAAGAGTCTGCAGTTCCACGCTTTGAACCGTGGAAAGGCGCCGGGCTCTGCTAAGATTTCCCCCGGCGCTTCGTTTGCCCTGGGCCAAAGCGAGCCTTCACAATAGCTGAACGCTAACACTGCATACTCGTTCCACTTCCAGAACCGGGCTACGGCGAGGCAGTTCTCCGGGGGAAAACGGCCCTTCGCGAAGGGCAGATCTGCCGAGCTCATTGCGGGAAAGCGAAAGCAAAGGACGCTTTTCTCCCTCTAACCGCTTTCGTCAGAGGAACGGGGGAAGTCACAGTGTTCTTTCTCTCCCTGAGATACACACAATCTGACGTTGCCTCTGAGCTCCGTTGCTGGCAAAGAACTGAAAGTGACATACATTCCTGTGGGGAAACACAGGGCTTTGCTAGGATTTCTCTAGGCAGTGTGTTTTCCCTGGGCCTCACTGCAGCAACACGATCTCGCCAGGGCAACACTGCATGGCACTTCCTCCGCCAGGAGAGAGCTGCTGCTCTGTAGTTTGTGCTGGGAAACCTTGCTTTGGCAAGTGCGAATTGACCGCATTCAGGCAGAAAGAAAAGAGAATAGCAAGAGGCCTTTTCTCCCCGGCTGCTCTGCCAAGCCCTTCCAGCTCAAACTATGTCGTTGCTCCTCTGGAAGGATCCCTGCACCGCGGCGTAGTTTTTCCGAAGAAGCCCTGCGTTTGCACGAGCAAATGAGGAATTCGTGGCAGGAAAGAGGAAGGAAAGAAAGTTTCTCTCCCTCTGCCTGCTTTGCTCAGAGGACCGGATGAAGTCAGGGAGTTCTCCCTTTCACTGAGAAACGTGCGGGCTGCTGTTGCCTGGGCGCTCTCTTCTTTGCAAAAGAGTCTGCAGTTCCACGCTTTGAACCGTGGAAAGGCGCCGGGCTCTGCTAAGATTTCCCCCGGCGCTTCGTTTGCCCTGGGCCAAAGCGAGCCTTCACAATAGCTGAACGCTAACACTGCATACTCGTTCCACTTCCAGAACCGGGCTACGGCGAGGCAGTTCTCCGGGGGAAAACGGCCCTTCGCGAAGGGCAGATCTGCCGAGCTCATTGCGGGAAAGCGAAAGCAAAGGACGCTTTTCTCCCTCTAACCGCTTTCGTCAGAGGAACGGGGGAAGTCACAGTGTTCTTTCTCTCCCTGAGATACACACAATCTGACGTTGCCTCTGAGCTCCGTTGCTGGCAAAGAACTGAAAGTGACATACATTCCTGTGGGGAAACACAGGGCTTTGCTAGGATTTCTCTAGGCAGTGTGTTTTCCCTGGGCCTCACTGCAGCAACACGATCTCGCCAGGGCAACACTGCATGGCACTTCCTCCGCCAGGAGAGAGCTGCTGCTTTGTAGTTTGTGCTGGGAAACCTTGCTTTGGCAAGTGCGAATTGACCGCATTCAGGCAGAAAGAAAAGAGAATAGCAAGAGGCCTTTTCTCCCCGGCTGCTCTGCCAAGCCCTTCCAGCTCAAACTATGTCGTTGCTCCTCTGGAAGGATCCCTGCACCGCGGCGTAGTTTTTCCGAAGAAGCCCTGCGTTTGCACGAGCAAATGAGGAATTCGTGGCAGGAAAGAGGAAGGAAAGAAAGTTTCTCTCCCTCTGCCTGCTTTGCTCAGAGGACCGGATGAAGTCAGGGAGTTCTCCCTTTCACTGAGAAACGTGCGGGCTGCTGTTGCCTGGGCGCTCTCTTCTTTGCAAAAGAGTCTGCAGTTCCACGCTTTGAACCGTGGAAAGGCGCCGGGCTCTGCTAAGATTTCCCCCGGCGCTTCGTTTGCCCTGGGCCAAAGCGAGCCTTCACAATAGCTGAACGCTAACACTGCATACTCGTTCCACTTCCAGAACCGGGCTACGGCGAGGCAGTTCTCCGGGGGAAAACGGCCCTTCGCGAAGGGCAGATCTGCCGAGCTCATTGCGGGAAAGCGAAAGCAAAGGACGCTTTTCTCCCTCTAACCGCTTTCGTCAGAGGAACGGGGGAAGTCACAGTGTTCTTTCTCTCCCTGAGATACACACAATCTGACGTTGCCTCTGAGCTCCGTTGCTGGCAAAGAACTGAAAGTGACATACATTCCTGTGGGGAAACACAGGGCTTTGCTAGGATTTCTCTAGGCAGTGTGTTTTCCCTGGGCCTCACTGCAGCAACACGATCTCGCCAGGGCAACACTGCATGGCACTTCCTCCGCCAGGAGAGAGCTGCTGCTTTGTAGTTTGTGCTGGGAAACCTTGCTTTGGCAAGTGCGAATTGACCGCATTCAGGCAGAAAGAAAAGAGAATAGCAAGAGGCCTTTTCTCCCCGGCTGCTCTGCCAAGCCCTTCCAGCTCAAACTATGTCGTTGCTCCTCTGGAAGGATCCCTGCACCGCGGCGTAGTTTTTCCGAAGAAGCCCTGCGTTTGCACGAGCAAATGAGGAATTCGTGGCAGGAAAGAGGAAGGAAAGAAAGTTTCTCTCCCTCTGCCTGCTTTGCTCAGAGGACCGGATGAAGTCAGGGAGTTCTCCCTTTCACTGAGAAACGTGCGGGCTGCTGTTGCCTGGGCGCTCTCTTCTTTGCAAAAGAGTCTGCAGTTCCACGCTTTGAACCGTGGAAAGGCGCCGGGCTCTGCTAAGATTTCCCCCGGCGCTTCGTTTGCCCTGGGCCAAAGCGAGCCTTCACAATAGCTGAACGCTAACACTGCATACTCGTTCCACTTCCAGAACCGGGCTACGGCGAGGCAGTTCTCCGGGGGAAAACGGCCCTTCGCGAAGGGCAGATCTGCCGAGCTCATTGCGGGAAAGCGAAAGCAAAGGACGCTTTTCTCCCTCTAACCGCTTTCGTCAGAGGAACGGGGGAAGTCACAGTGTTCTTTCTCTCCCTGAGATACACACAATCTGACGTTGCCTCTGAGCTCCGTTGCTGGCAAAGAACTGAAAGTGACATACATTCCTGTGGGGAAACACAGGGCTTTGCTAGGATTTCTCTAGGCAGTGTGTTTTCCCTGGGCCTCACTGCAGCAACACGATCTCGCCAGGGCAACACTGCATGGCACTTCCTCCGCCAGGAGAGAGCTGCTGCTTTGTAGTTTGTGCTGGGAAACCTTGCTTTGGCAAGTGCGAATTGACCGCATTCAGGCAGAAAGAAAAGAGAATAGCAAGAGGCCTTTTCTCCCCGGCTGCTCTGCCAAGCCCTTCCAGCTCAAACTATGTCGTTGCTCCTCTGGAAGGATCCCTGCACCGCGGCGTAGTTTTTCCGAAGAAGCCCTGCGTTTGCACGAGCAAATGAGGAATTCGTGGCAGGAAAGAGGAAGGAAAGAAAGTTTCTCTCCCTCTGCCTGCTTTGCTCAGAGGACCGGATGAAGTCAGGGAGTTCTCCCTTTCACTGAGAAACGTGCGGGCTGCTGTTGCCTGGGCGCTCTCTTCTTTGCAAAAGAGTCTGCAGTTCCACGCTATGAACCGTGGAAAGGCGCCGGGCTCTGCTAAGATTTCCCCCGGCGCTTCGTTTGCCCTGGGCCAAAGCGAGCCTTCACAATAGCTGAACGCTAACACTGCATACTCGTTCCACTTCCAGAACCGGGCTACGGCGAGGCAGTTCTCCGGGGGAAAACGGCCCTTCGCGAAGGGCAGATCTGCCGAGCTCATTGCGGGAAAGCGAAAGCAAAGGACGCTTTTCTCCCTCTAACCGCTTTCGTCAGAGGAACGGGGGAAGTCACAGTGTTCTTTCTCTCCCTGAGATACACACAATCTGACGTTGCCTCTGAGCTCCGTTGCTGGCAAAGAACTGAAAGTGACATACATTCCTGTGGGGAAACACAGGGCTTTGCTAGGATTTCTCTAGGCAGTGTGTTTTCCCTGGGCCTCACTGCAGCAACACGATCTCGCCAGGGCAACACTGCATGGCACTTCCTCCGCCAGGAGAGAGCTGCTGCTTTGTAGTTTGTGCTGGGAAACCTTGCTTTGGCAAGTGCGAATTGACCGCATTCAGGCAGAAAGAAAAGAGAATAGCAAGAGGCCTTTTCTCCCCGGCTGCTCTGCCAAGCCCTTCCAGCTCAAACTATGTCGTTGCTCCTCTGGAAGGATCCCTGCACCGCGGCGTAGTTTTTCCGAAGAAGCCCTGCGTTTGCACGAGCAAATGAGGAATTCGTGGCAGGAAAGAGGAAGGAAAGAAAGTTTCTCTCCCTCTGCCTGCTTTGCTCAGAGGACCGGATGAAGTCAGGGAGTTCTCCCTTTCACTGAGAAACGTGCGGGCTGCTGTTGCCTGGGCGCTCTCTTCTTTGCAAAAGAGTCTGCAGTTCCACGCTTTGAACCGTGGAAAGGCGCCGGGCTCTGCTAAGATTTCCCCCGGCGCTTCGTTTGCCCTGGGCCAAAGCGAGCCTTCACAATAGCTGAACGCTAACACTGCATACTCGTTCCACTTCCAGAACCGGGCTACGGCGAGGCAGTTCTCCGGGGGAAAACGGCCCTTCGCGAAGGGCAGATCTGCCGAGCTCATTGCGGGAAAGCGAAAGCAAAGGACGCTTTTCTCCCTCTAACCGCTTTCGTCAGAGGAACGGGGGAAGTCACAGTGTTCTTTCTCTCCCTGAGATACACACAATCTGACGTTGCCTCTGAGCTCCGTTGCTGGCAAAGAACTGAAAGTGACATACATTCCTGTGGGGAAACACAGGGCTTTGCTAGGATTTCTCTAGGCAGTGTGTTTTCCCTGGGCCTCACTGCAGCAACACGATCTCGCCAGGGCAACACTGCATGGCACTTCCTCCGCCAGGAGAGAGCTGCTGCTCTGTAGTTTGTGCTGGGAAACCTTGCTTTGGCAAGTGCGAATTGACCGCATTCAGGCAGAAAGAAAAGAGAATAGCAAGAGGCCTTTTCTCCCCGGCTGCTCTGCCAAGCCCTTCCAGCTCAAACTATGTCGTTGCTCCTCTGGAAGGATCCCTGCACCGCGGCGTAGTTTTTCCGAAGAAGCCCTGCGTTTGCACGAGCAAATGAGGAATTCGTGGCAGGAAAGAGGAAGGAAAGAAAGTTTCTCTCCCTCTGCCTGCTTTGCTCAGAGGACCGGATGAAGTCAGGGAGTTCTCCCTTTCACTGAGAAACGTGCGGGCTGCTGTTGCCTGGGCGCTCTCTTCTTTGCAAAAGAGTCTGCAGTTCCACGCTTTGAACCGTGGAAAGGCGCCGGGCTCTGCTAAGATTTCCCCCGGCGCTTCGTTTGCCCTGGGCCAAAGCGAGCCTTCACAATAGCTGAACGCTAACACTGCATACTCGTTCCACTTCCAGAACCGGGCTACGGCGAGGCAGTTCTCCGGGGGAAAACGGCCCTTCGCGAAGGGCAGATCTGCCGAGCTCATTGCGGGAAAGCGAAAGCAAAGGACGCTTTTCTCCCTCTAACCGCTTTCGTCAGAGGAACGGGGGAAGTCACAGTGTTCTTTCTCTCCCTGAGATACACACAATCTGACGTTGCCTCTGAGCTCCGTTGCTGGCAAAGAACTGAAAGTGACATACATTCCTGTGGGGAAACACAGGGCTTTGCTAGGATTTCTCTAGGCAGTGTGTTTTCCCTGGGCCTCACTGTAGCAACACGATCTCGCCAGGGCAACACTGCATGGCACTTCCTCCGCCAGGAGAGAGCTGCTGCTTTGTAGTTTGTGCTGGGAAACCTTGCTTTGGCAAGTGCGAATTGACCGCATTCAGGCAGAAAGAAAAGAGACTAGCAAGAGGCCTTTTCTCCCCGGCTGCTCTGCCAAGCCCTTCCAGCTCAAACTATGTCGTTGCTCCTCTGGAAGGATCCCTGCACCGCGGCGTAGTTTTTCCGAAGAAGCCCTGCGTTTGCACGAGCAAATGAGGAATTCGTGGCAGGAAAGAGGAAGGAAAGAAAGTTTCTCTCCCTCTGCCTGCTTTGCTCAGAGGACCGGATGAAGTCAGGGAGTTCTCCCTTTCACTGAGAAACGTGCGGGCTGCTGTTGCCTGGGCGCTCTCTTCTTTGCAAAAGAGTCTGCAGTTCCACGCTTTGAACCGTGGAAAGGCGCCGGGCTCTGCTAAGATTTCCCCCGGCGCTTCGTTTGCCCTGGGCCAAAGCGAGCCTTCACAATAGCTGAACGCTAACACTGCATACTCGTTCCACTTCCAGAACCGGGCTACGGCGAGGCAGTTCTCCGGGGGAAAACGGCCCTTCGCGAAGGGCAGATCTGCCGAGCTCATTGCGGGAAAGCGAAAGCAAAGGACGCTTTTCTCCCTCTAACCGCTTTCGTCAGAGGAACGGGGGAAGTCACAGTGTTCTTTCTCTCCCTGAGATACACACAATCTGACGTTGCCTCTGAGCTCCGTTGCTGGCAAAGAACTGAAAGTGACATACATTCCTGTGGGGAAACACAGGGCTTTGCTAGGATTTCTCTAGGCAGTGTGTTTTCCCTGGGCCTCACTGTAGCAACACGATCTCGCCAGGGCAACACTGCATGGCACTTCCTCCGCCAGGAGAGAGCTGCTGCTTTGTAGTTTGTGCTGGGAAACCTTGCTTTGGCAAGTGCGAATTGACCGCATTCAGGCAGAAAGAAAAGAGACTAGCAAGAGGCCTTTTCTCCCCGGCTGCTCTGCCAAGCCCTTCCAGCTCAAACTATGTCGTTGCTCCTCTGGAAGGATCCCTGCACCGCGGCGTAGTTTTTCCGAAGAAGCCCTGCGTTTGCACGAGCAAATGAGGAATTCGTGGCAGGAAAGAGGAAGGAAAGAAAGTTTCTCTCCCTCTGCCTGCTTTGCTCAGAGGACCGGATGAAGTCAGGGAGTTCTCCCTTTCACTGAGAAACGTGCGGGCTGCTGTTGCCTGGGCGCTCTCTTCTTTGCAAAAGAGTCTGCAGTTCCACGCTTTGAACCGTGGAAAGGCGCCGGGCTCTGCTAAGATTTCCCCCGGCGCTTCGTTTGCCCTGGGCCAAAGCGAGCCTTCACAATAGCTGAACGCTAACACTGCATACTCGTTCCACTTCCAGAACCGGGCTACGGCGAGGCTGTTCTCCGGGGGAAAACGGCCCTTCGCGAAGGGCAGATCTGACGAGCTCATTGCGGGAAAGCGAAAGCAAAGGACGCTTTTCTCCCTCTAACCGCTTTCGTCAGAGGAACGGGGGAAGTCACAGTGTTCTTTCTCTCCCTGAGATACACACAATCTGACGTTGCCTCTGAGCTCCGTTGCTGGCAAAGAACTGAAAGTGACATACATTCCTGTGGGGAAACACAGGGCTTTGCTAGGATTTCTCTAGGCAGTGTGTTTTCCCTGGGCCTCACTGCAGCAACACGATCTCGCCAGGGCAACACTGCATGGCACTTCCTCCGCCAGGAGAGAGCTGCTGCTCTGTAGTTTGTGCTGGGAAACCTTGCTTTGGCAAGTGCGAATTGACCGCATTCAGGCAGAAAGAAAAGAGAATAGCAAGAGGCCTTTTCTCCCCGGCTGCTCTGCCAAGCCCTTCCAGCTCAAACTATGTCGTTGCTCCTCTGGAAGGATCCCTGCACCGCGGCGTAGTTTTTCCGAAGAAGCCCTGCGTTTGCACGAGCAAATGAGGAATTCGTGGCAGGAAAGAGGAAGGAAAGAAAGTTTCTCTCCCTCTGCCTGCTTTGCTCAGAGGACCGGATGAAGTCAGGGAGTTCTCCCTTTCACTGAGAAACGTGCGGGCTGCTGTTGCCTGGGCGCTCTCTTCTTTGCAAAAGAGTCTGCAGTTCCACGCTTTGAACCGTGGAAAGGCGCCGGGCTCTGCTAAGATTTCCCCCGGCGCTTCGTTTGCCCTGGGCCAAAGCGAGCCTTCACAATAGCTGAACGCTAACACTGCATACTCGTTCCACTTCCAGAACCGGGCTACGGCGAGGCAGTTCTCCGGGGGAAAACGGCCCTTCGCGAAGGGCAGATCTGCCGAGCTCATTGCGGGAAAGCGAAAGCAAAGGACGCTTTTCTCCCTCTAACCGCTTTCGTCAGAGGAACGGGGGAAGTCACAGTGTTCTTTCTCTCCCTGAGATACACACAATCTGACGTTGCCTCTGAGCTCCGTTGCTGGCAAAGAACTGAAAGTGACATACATTCCTGTGGGGAAACACAGGGCTTTGCTAGGATTTCTCTAGGCAGTGTGTTTTCCCTGGGCCTCACTGCAGCAACACGATCTCGCCAGGGCAACACTGCATGGCACTTCCTCCGCCAGGAGAGAGCTGCTGCTTTGTAGTTTGTGCTGGGAAACCTTGCTTTGGCAAGTGCGAATTGACCGCATTCAGGCAGAAAGAAAAGAGAATAGCAAGAGGCCTTTTCTCCCCGGCTGCTCTGCCAAGCCCTTCCAGCTCAAACTATGTCGTTGCTCCTCTGGAAGGATCCCTGCACCGCGGCGTAGTTTTTCCGAAGAAGCCCTGCGTTTGCACGAGCAAATGAGGAATTCGTGGCAGGAAAGAGGAAGGAAAGAAAGTTTCTCTCCCTCTGCCTGCTTTGCTCAGAGGACCGGATGAAGTCAGGGAGTTCTCCCTTTCACTGAGAAACGTGCGGGCTGCTGTTGCCTGGGCGCTCTCTTCTTTGCAAAAGAGTCTGCAGTTCCACGCTTTGAACCGTGGAAAGGCGCCGGGCTCTGCTAAGATTTCCCCCGGCGCTTCGTTTGCCCTGGGCCAAAGCGAGCCTTCACAATAGCTGAACGCTAACACTGCATACTCGTTCCACTTCCAGAACCGGGCTACGGCGAGGCAGTTCTCCGGGGGAAAACGGCCCTTCGCGAAGGGCAGATCTGCCGAGCTCATTGCGGGAAAGCGAAAGCAAAGGACGCTTTTCTCCCTCTAACCGCTTTCGTCAGAGGAACGGGGGAAGTCACAGTGTTCTTTCTCTCCCTGAGATACACACAATCTGACGTTGCCTCTGAGCTCCGTTGCTGGCAAAGAACTGAAAGTGACATACATTCCTGTGGGGAAACACAGGGCTTTGCTAGGATTTCTCTAGGCAGTGTGTTTTCCCTGGGCCTCACTGCAGCAACACGATCTCGCCAGGGCAACACTGCATGGCACTTCCTCCGCCAGGAGAGAGCTGCTGCTTTGTAGTTTGTGCTGGGAAACCTTGCTTTGGCAAGTGCGAATTGACCGCATTCAGGCAGAAAGAAAAGAGAATAGCAAGAGGCCTTTTCTCCCCGGCTGCTCTGCCAAGCCCTTCCAGCTCAAACTATGTCGTTGCTCCTCTGGAAGGATCCCTGCACCGCGGCGTAGTTTTTCCGAAGAAGCCCTGCGTTTGCACGAGCAAATGAGGAATTCGTGGCAGGAAAGAGGAAGGAAAGAAAGTTTCTCTCCCTCTGCCTGCTTTGCTCAGAGGACCGGATGAAGTCAGGGAGTTCTCCCTTTCACTGAGAAACGTGCGGGCTGCTGTTGCCTGGGCGCTCTCTTCTTTGCAAAAGAGTCTGCAGTTCCACGCTTTGAACCGTGGAAAGGCGCCGGGCTCTGCTAAGATTTCCCCCGGCGCTTCGTTTGCCCTGGGCCAAAGCGAGCCTTCACAATAGCTGAACGCTAACACTGCATACTCGTTCCACTTCCAGAACCGGGCTACGGCGAGGCAGTTCTCCGGGGGAAAACGGCCCTTCGCGAAGGGCAGATCTGCCGAGCTCATTGCGGGAAAGCGAAAGCAAAGGACGCTTTTCTCCCTCTAACCGCTTTCGTCAGAGGAACGGGGGAAGTCACAGTGTTCTTTCTCTCCCTGAGATACACACAATCTGACGTTGCCTCTGAGCTCCGTTGCTGGCAAAGAACTGAAAGTGACATACATTCCTGTGGGGAAACACAGGGCTTTGCTAGGATTTCTCTAGGCAGTGTGTTTTCCCTGGGCCTCACTGCAGCAACACGATCTCGCCAGGGCAACACTGCATGGCACTTCCTCCGCCAGGAGAGAGCTGCTGCTTTGTAGTTTGTGCTGGGAAACCTTGCTTTGGCAAGTGCGAATTGACCGCATTCAGGCAGAAAGAAAAGAGAATAGCAAGAGGCCTTTTCTCCCCGGCTGCTCTGCCAAGCCCTTCCAGCTCAAACTATGTCGTTGCTCCTCTGGAAGGATCCCTGCACCGCGGCGTAGTTTTTCCGAAGAAGCCCTGCGTTTGCACGAGCAAATGAGGAATTCGTGGCAGGAAAGAGGAAGGAAAGAAAGTTTCTCTCCCTCTGCCTGCTTTGCTCAGAGGACCGGATGAAGTCAGGGAGTTCTCCCTTTCACTGAGAAACGTGCGGGCTGCTGTTGCCTGGGCGCTCTCTTCTTTGCAAAAGAGTCTGCAGTTCCACGCTTTGAACCGTGGAAAGGCGCCGGGCTCTGCTAAGATTTCCCCCGGCGCTTCGTTTGCCCTGGGCCAAAGCGAGCCTTCACAATAGCTGAACGCTAACACTGCATACTCGTTCCACTTCCAGAACCGGGCTACGGCGAGGCAGTTCTCCGGGGGAAAACGGCCCTTCGCGAAGGGCAGATCTGCCGAGCTCATTGCGGGAAAGCGAAAGCAAAGGACGCTTTTCTCCCTCTAACCGCTTTCGTCAGAGGAACGGGGGAAGTCACAGTGTTCTTTCTCTCCCTGAGATACACACAATCTGACGTTGCCTCTGAGCTCCGTTGCTGGCAAAGAACTGAAAGTGACATACATTCCTGTGGGGAAACACAGGGCTTTGCTAGGATTTCTCTAGGCAGTGTGTTTTCCCTGGGCCTCACTGCAGCAACACGATCTCGCCAGGGCAACACTGCATGGCACTTCCTCCGCCAGGAGAGAGCTGCTGCTTTGTAGTTTGTGCTGGGAAACCTTGCTTTGGCAAGTGCGAATTGACCGCATTCAGGCAGAAAGAAAAGAGAATAGCAAGAGGCCTTTTCTCCCCGGCTGCTCTGCCAAGCCCTTCCAGCTCAAACTATGTCGTTGCTCCTCTGGAAGGATCCCTGCACCGCGGCGTAGTTTTTCCGAAGAAGCCCTGCGTTTGCACGAGCAAATGAGGAATTCGTGGCAGGAAAGAGGAAGGAAAGAAAGTTTCTCTCCCTCTGCCTGCTTTGCTCAGAGGACCGGATGAAGTCAGGGAGTTCTCCCTTTCACTGAGAAACGTGCGGGCTGCTGTTGCCTGGGCGCTCTCTTCTTTGCAAAAGAGTCTGCAGTTCCACGCTTTGAACCGTGGAAAGGCGCCGGGCTCTGCTAAGATTTCCCCCGGCGCTTCGTTTGCCCTGGGCCAAAGCGAGCCTTCACAATAGCTGAACGCTAACACTGCATACTCGTTCCACTTCCAGAACCGGGCTACGGCGAGGCAGTTCTCCGGGGGAAAACGGCCCTTCGCGAAGGGCAGATCTGCCGAGCTCATTGCGGGAAAGCGAAAGCAAAGGACGCTTTTCTCCCTCTAACGGCTTTCGTCAGAGGAACGGGGGAAGTCACAGTGTTCTTTCTCTCCCTGAGATACACACAATCTGACGTTGCCTCTGAGCTCCGTTGCTGGCAAAGAACTGAAAGTGACATACATTCCTGTGGGGAAACACAGGGCTTTGCTAGGATTTCTCTAGGCAGTGTGTTTTCCCTGGGCCTCACTGCAGCAACACGATCTCGCCAGGGCAACACTGCATGGCACTTCCTCCGCCAGGAGAGAGCTGCTGCTTTGTAGTTTGTGCTGGGAAACCTTGCTTTGGCAAGTGCGAATTGACCGCATTCAGGCAGAAAGAAAAGAGAATAGCAAGAGGCCTTTTCTCCCCGGCTGCTCTGCCAAGCCCTTCCAGCTCAAACTATGTCGTTGCTCCTCTGGAAGGATCCCTGCACCGCGGCGTAGTTTTTCCGAAGAAGCCCTGCGTTTGCACGAGCAAATGAGGAATTCGTGGCAGGAAAGAGGAAGGAAAGAAAGTTTCTCTCCCTCTGCCTGCTTTGCTCAGAGGACCGGATGAAGTCAGGGAGTTCTCCCTTTCACTGAGAAACGTGCGGGCTGCTGTTGCCTGGGCGCTCTCTTCTTTGCAAAAGAGTCTGCAGTTCCACGCTTTGAACCGTGGAAAGGCGCCGGGCTCTGCTAAGATTTCCCCCGGCGCTTCGTTTGCCCTGGGCCAAAGCGAGCCTTCACAATAGCTGAACGCTAACACTGCATACTCGTTCCACTTCCAGAACCGGGCTACGGCGAGGCAGTTCTCCGGGGGAAAACGGCCCTTCGCGAAGGGCAGATCTGCCGAGCTCATTGCGGGAAAGCGAAAGCAAAGGACGCTTTTCTCCCTCTAACCGCTTTCGTCAGAGGAACGGGGGAAGTCACAGTGTTCTTTCTCTCCCTGAGATACACACAATCTGACGTTGCCTCTGAGCTCCGTTGCTGGCAAAGAACTGAAAGTGACATACATTCCTGTGGGGAAACACAGGGCTTTGCTAGGATTTCTCTAGGCAGTGTGTTTTCCCTGGGCCTCACTGCAGCAACACGATCTCGCCAGGGCAACACTGCATGGCACTTCCTCCGCCAGGAGAGAGCTGCTGCTTTGTAGTTTGTGCTGGGAAACCTTGCTTTGGCAAGTGCGAATTGACCGCATTCAGGCAGAAAGAAAAGAGAATAGCAAGAGGCCTTTTCTCCCCGGCTGCTCTGCCAAGCCCTTCCAGCTCAAACTATGTCGTTGCTCCTCTGGAAGGATCCCTGCACCGCGGCGTAGTTTTTCCGAAGAAGCCCTGCGTTTGCACGAGCAAATGAGGAATTCGTGGCAGGAAAGAGGAAGGAAAGAAAGTTTCTCTCCCTCTGCCTGCTTTGCTCAGAGGACCGGATGAAGTCAGGGAGTTCTCCCTTTCACTGAGAAACGTGCGGGCTGCTGTTGCCTGGGCGCTCTCTTCTTTGCAAAAGAGTCTGCAGTTCCACGCTTTGAACCGTGGAAAGGCGCCGGGCTCTGCTAAGATTTCCCCCGGCGCTTCGTTTGCCCTGGGCCAAAGCGAGCCTTCACAATAGCTGAACGCTAACACTGCATACTCGTTCCACTTCCAGAACCGGGCTACGGCGAGGCAGTTCTCCGGGGGAAAACGGCCCTTCGCGAAGGGCAGATCTGCCGAGCTCATTGCGGGAAAGCGAAAGCAAAGGACGCTTTTCTCCCTCTAACCGCTTTCGTCAGAGGAACGGGGGAAGTCACAGTGTTCTTTCTCTCCCTGAGATACACACAATCTGACGTTGCCTCTGAGCTCCGTTGCTGGCAAAGAACTGAAAGTGACATACATTCCTGTGGGGAAACACAGGGCTTTGCTAGGATTTCTCTAGGCAGTGTGTTTTCCCTGGGCCTCACTGCAGCAACACGATCTCGCCAGGGCAACACTGCATGGCACTTCCTCCGCCAGGAGAGAGCTGCTGCTTTGTAGTTTGTGCTGGGAAACCTTGCTTTGGCAAGTGCGAATTGACCGCATTCAGGCAGAAAGAAAAGAGAATAGCAAGAGGCCTTTTCTCCCCGGCTGCTCTGCCAAGCCCTTCCAGCTCAAACTATGTCGTTGCTCCTCTGGAAGGATCCCTGCACCGCGGCGTAGTTTTTCCGAAGAAGCCCTGCGTTTGCACGAGCAAATGAGGAATTCGTGGCAGGAAAGAGGAAGGAAAGAAAGTTTCTCTCCCTCTGCCTGCTTTGCTCAGAGGACCGGATGAAGTCAGGGAGTTCTCCCTTTCACTGAGAAACGTGCGGGCTGCTGTTGCCTGGGCGCTCTCTTCTTTGCAAAAGAGTCTGCAGTTCCACGCTTTGAACCGTGGAAAGGCGCCGGGCTCTGCTAAGATTTCCCCCGGCGCTTCGTTTGCCCTGGGCCAAAGCGAGCCTTCACAATAGCTGAACGCTAACACTGCATACTCGTTCCACTTCCAGAACCGGGCTACGGCGAGGCAGTTCTCCGGGGGAAAACGGCCCTTCGCGAAGGGCAGATCTGCCGAGCTCATTGCGGGAAAGCGAAAGCAAAGGACGCTTTTCTCCCTCTAACCGCTTTCGTCAGAGGAACGGGGGAAGTCACAGTGTTCTTTCTCTCCCTGAGATACACACAATCTGACGTTGCCTCTGAGCTCCGTTGCTGGCAAAGAACTGAAAGTGACATACATTCCTGTGGGGAAACACAGGGCTTTGCTAGGATTTCTCTAGGCAGTGTGTTTTCCCTGGGCCTCACTGCAGCAACACGATCTCGCCAGGGCAACACTGCATGGCACTTCCTCCGCCAGGAGAGAGCTGCTGCTTTGTAGTTTGTGCTGGGAAACCTTGCTTTGGCAAGTGCGAATTGACCGCATTCAGGCAGAAAGAAAAGAGAATAGCAAGAGGCCTTTTCTCCCCGGCTGCTCTGCCAAGCCCTTCCAGCTCAAACTATGTCGTTGCTCCTCTGGAAGGATCCCTGCACCGCGGCGTAGTTTTTCCGAAGAAGCCCTGCGTTTGCACGAGCAAATGAGGAATTCGTGGCAGGAAAGAGGAAGGAAAGAAAGTTTCTCTCCCTCTGCCTGCTTTGCTCAGAGGACCGGATGAAGTCAGGGAGTTCTCCCTTTCACTGAGAAACGTGCGGGCTGCTGTTGCCTGGGCGCTCTCTTCTTTGCAAAAGAGTCTGCAGTTCCACGCTTTGAACCGTGGAAAGGCGCCGGGCTCTGCTAAGATTTCCCCCGGCGCTTCGTTTGCCCTGGGCCAAAGCGAGCCTTCACAATAGCTGAACGCTAACACTGCATACTCGTTCCACTTCCAGAACCGGGCTACGGCGAGGCAGTTCTCCGGGGGAAAACGGCCCTTCGCGAAGGGCAGATCTGCCGAGCTCATTGCGGGAAAGCGAAAGCAAAGGACGCTTTTCTCCCTCTAACCGCTTTCGTCAGAGGAACGGGGGAAGTCACAGTGTTCTTTCTCTCCCTGAGATACACACAATCTGACGTTGCCTCTGAGCTCCGTTGCTGGCAAAGAACTGAAAGTGACATACATTCCTGTGGGGAAACACAGGGCTTTGCTAGGATTTCTCTAGGCAGTGTGTTTTCCCTGGGCCTCACTGCAGCAACACGATCTCGCCAGGGCAACACTGCATGGCACTTCCTCCGCCAGGAGAGAGCTGCTGCTTTGTAGTTTGTGCTGGGAAACCTTGCTTTGGCAAGTGCGAATTGACCGCATTCAGGCAGAAAGAAAAGAGAATAGCAAGAGGCCTTTTCTCCCCGGCTGCTCTGCCAAGCCCTTCCAGCTCAAACTATGTCGTTGCTCCTCTGGAAGGATCCCTGCACCGCGGCGTAGTTTTTCCGAAGAAGCCCTGCGTTTGCACGAGCAAATGAGGAATTCGTGGCAGGAAAGAGGAAGGAAAGAAAGTTTCTCTCCCTCTGCCTGCTTTGCTCAGAGGACCGGATGAAGTCAGGGAGTTCTCCCTTTCACTGAGAAACGTGCGGGCTGCTGTTGCCTGGGCGCTCTCTTCTTTGCAAAAGAGTCTGCAGTTCCACGCTTTGAACCGTGGAAAGGCGCCGGGCTCTGCTAAGATTTCCCCCGGCGCTTCGTTTGCCCTGGGCCAAAGCGAGCCTTCACAATAGCTGAACGCTAACACTGCATACTCGTTCCACTTCCAGAACCGGGCTACGGCGAGGCAGTTCTCCGGGGGAAAACGGCCCTTCGCGAAGGGCAGATCTGCCGAGCTCATTGCGGGAAAGCGAAAGCAAAGGACGCTTTTCTCCCTCTAACCGCTTTCGTCAGAGGAACGGGGGAAGTCACAGTGTTCTTTCTCTCCCTGAGATACACACGATCTGACGTTGCCTCTGAGCTCCGTTGCTGGCAAAGAACTGAAAGTGACATACATTCCTGTGGGGAAACACAGGGCTTTGCTAGGATTTCTCTAGGCAGTGTGTTTTCCCTGGGCCTCACTGCAGCAACACGATCTCGCCAGGGCAACACTGCATGGCACTTCCTCCGCCAGGAGAGAGCTGCTGCTTTGTAGTTTGTGCTGGGAAACCTTGCTTTGGCAAGTGCGAATTGACCGCATTCAGGCAGAAAGAAAAGAGAATAGCAAGAGGCCTTTTCTCCCCGGCTGCTCTGCCAAGCCCTTCCAGCTCAAACTATGTCGTTGCTCCTCTGGAAGGATCCCTGCACCGCGGCGTAGTTTTTCCGAAGAAGCCCTGCGTTTGCACGAGCAAATGAGGAATTCGTGGCAGGAAAGAGGAAGGAAAGAAAGTTTCTCTCCCTCTGCCTGCTTTGCTCAGAGGACCGGATGAAGTCAGGGAGTTCTCCCTTTCACTGAGAAACGTGCGGGCTGCTGTTGCCTGGGCGCTCTCTTCTTTGCAAAAGAGTCTGCAGTTCCACGCTTTGAACCGTGGAAAGGCGCCGGGCTCTGCTAAGATTTCCCCCGGCGCTTCGTTTGCCCTGGGCCAAAGCGAGCCTTCACAATAGCTGAACGCTAACACTGCATACTCGTTCCACTTCCAGAACCGGGCTACGGCGAGGCAGTTCTCCGGGGGAAAACGGCCCTTCGCGAAGGGCAGATCTGCCGAGCTCATTGCGGGAAAGCGAAAGCAAAGGACGCTTTTCTCCCTCTAACCGCTTTCGTCAGAGGAACGGGGGAAGTCACAGTGTTCTTTCTCTCCCTGAGATACACACAATCTGACGTTGCCTCTGAGCTCCGTTGCTGGCAAAGAACTGAAAGTGACATACATTCCTGTGGGGAAACACAGGGCTTTGCTAGGATTTCTCTAGGCAGTGTGTTTTCCCTGGGCCTCACTGCAGCAACACGATCTCGCCAGGGCAACACTGCATGGCACTTCCTCCGCCAGGAGAGAGCTGCTGCTTTGTAGTTTGTGCTGGGAAACCTTGCTTTGGCAAGTGCGAATTGACCGCATTCAGGCAGAAAGAAAAGAGAATAGCAAGAGGCCTTTTCTCCCCGGCTGCTCTGCCAAGCCCTTCCAGCTCAAACTATGTCGTTGCTCCTCTGGAAGGATCCCTGCACCGCGGCGTAGTTTTTCCGAAGAAGCCCTGCGTTTGCACGAGCAAATGAGGAATTCGTGGCAGGAAAGAGGAAGGAAAGAAAGTTTCTCTCCCTCTGCCTGCTTTGCTCAGAGGACCGGATGAAGTCAGGGAGTTCTCCCTTTCACTGAGAAACGTGCGGGCTGCTGTTGCCTGGGCGCTCTCTTCTTTGCAAAAGAGTCTGCAGTTCCACGCTTTGAACCGTGGAAAGGCGCCGGGCTCTGCTAAGACTTCCCCCGGCGCTTCGTTTGCCCTGGGCCAAAGCGAGCCTTCACAATAGCTGAACGCTAACACTGCATACTCGTTCCACTTCCAGAACCGGGCTACGGCGAGGCAGTTCTCCGGGGGAAAACGGCCCTTCGCGAAGGGCAGATCTGCCGAGCTCATTGCGGGAAAGCGAAAGCAAAGGACGCTTTTCTCCCTCTAACCGCTTTCGTCAGAGGAACGGGGGAAGTCACAGTGTTCTTTCTCTCCCTGAGATACACACGATCTGACGTTGCCTCTGAGCTCCGTTGCTGGCAAAGAACTGAAAGTGACATACATTCCTGTGGGGAAACACAGGGCTTTGCTAGGATTTCTCTAGGCAGTGTGTTTTCCCTGGGCCTCACTGCAGCAACACGATCTCGCCAGGGCAACACTGCATGGCACTTCCTCCGCCAGGAGAGAGCTGCTGCTTTGTAGTTTGTGCTGGGAAACCTTGCTTTGGCAAGTGCGAATTGACCGCATTCAGGCAGAAAGAAAAGAGAATAGCAAGAGGCCTTTTCTCCCCGGCTGCTCTGCCAAGCCCTTCCAGCTCAAACTATGTCGTTGCTCCTCTGGAAGGATCCCTGCACCGCGGCGTAGTTTTTCCGAAGAAGCCCTGCGTTTGCACGAGCAAATGAGGAATTCGTGGCAGGAAAGAGGAAGGAAAGAAAGTTTCTCTCCCTCTGCCTGCTTTGCTCAGAGGACCGGATGAAGTCAGGGAGTTCTCCCTTTCACTGAGAAACGTGCGGGCTGCTGTTGCCTGGGCGCTCTCTTCTTTGCAAAAGAGTCTGCAGTTCCACGCTTTGAACCGTGGAAAGGCGCCGGGCTCTGCTAAGATTTCCCCCGGCGCTTCGTTTGCCCTGGGCCAAAGCGAGCCTTCACAATAGCTGAACGCTAACACTGCATACTCGTTCCACTTCCAGAACCGGGCTACGGCGAGGCAGTTCTCCGGGGGAAAACGGCCCTTCGCGAAGGGCAGATCTGCCGAGCTCATTGCGGGAAAGCGAAAGCAAAGGACGCTTTTCTCCCTCTAACCGCTTTCGTCAGAGGAACGGGGGAAGTCACAGTGTTCTTTCTCTCCCTGAGATACACACAATCTGACGTTGCCTCTGAGCTCCGTTGCTGGCAAAGAACTGAAAGTGACATACATTCCTGTGGGGAAACACAGGGCTTTGCTAGGATTTCTCTAGGCAGTGTGTTTTCCCTGGGCCTCACTGTAGCAACACGATCTCGCCAGGGCAACACTGCATGGCACTTCCTCCGCCAGGAGAGAGCTGCTGCTTTGTAGTTTGTGCTGGGAAACCTTGCTTTGGCAAGTGCGAATTGACCGCATTCAGGCAGAAAGAAAAGAGAATAGCAAGAGGCCTTTTCTCCCCGGCTGCTCTGCCAAGCCCTTCCAGCTCAAACTATGTCGTTGCTCCTCTGGAAGGATCCCTGCACCGCGGCGTAGTTTTTCCGAAGAAGCCCTGCGTTTGCACGAGCAAATGAGGAATTCGTGGCAGGAAAGAGGAAGGAAAGAAAGTTTCTCTCCCTCTGCCTGCTTTGCTCAGAGGACCGGATGAAGTCAGGGAGTTCTCCCTTTCACTGAGAAACGTGCGGGCTGCTGTTGCCTGGGCGCTCTCTTCTTTGCAAAAGAGTCTGCAGTTCCACGCTTTGAACCGTGGAAAGGCGCCGGGCTCTGCTAAGACTTCCCCCGGCGCTTCGTTTGCCCTGGGCCAAAGCGAGCCTTCACAATAGCTGAACGCTAACACTGCATACTCGTTCCACTTCCAGAACCGGGCTACGGCGAGGCAGTTCTCCGGGGGAAAACGGCCCTTCGCGAAGGGCAGATCTGCCGAGCTCATTGCGGGAAAGCGAAAGCAAAGGACGCTTTTCTCCCTCTAACCGCTTTCGTCAGAGGAACGGGGGAAGTCACAGTGTTCTTTCTCTCCCTGAGATACACACGATCTGACGTTGCCTCTGAGCTCCGTTGCTGGCAAAGAACTGAAAGTGACATACATTCCTGTGGGGAAACACAGGGCTTTGCTAGGATTTCTCTAGGCAGTGTGTTTTCCCTGGGCCTCACTGCAGCAACACGATCTCGCCAGGGCAACACTGCATGGCACTTCCTCCGCCAGGAGAGAGCTGCTGCTTTGTAGTTTGTGCTGGGAAACCTTGCTTTGGCAAGTGCGAATTGACCGCATTCAGGCAGAAAGAAAAGAGAATAGCAAGAGGCCTTTTCTCCCCGGCTGCTCTGCCAAGCCCTTCCAGCTCAAACTATGTCGTTGCTCCTCTGGAAGGATCCCTGCACCGCGGCGTAGTTTTTCCGAAGAAGCCCTGCGTTTGCACGAGCAAATGAGGAATTCGTGGCAGGAAAGAGGAAGGAAAGAAAGTTTCTCTCCCTCTGCCTGCTTTGCTCAGAGGACCGGATGAAGTCAGGGAGTTCTCCCTTTCACTGAGAAACGTGCGGGCTGCTGTTGCCTGGGCGCTCTCTTCTTTGCAAAAGAGTCTGCAGTTCCACGCTTTGAACCGTGGAAAGGCGCCGGGCTCTGCTAAGATTTCCCCCGGCGCTTCGTTTGCCCTGGGCCAAAGCGAGCCTTCACAATAGCTGAACGCTAACACTGCATACTCGTTCCACTTCCAGAACCGGGCTACGGCGAGGCAGTTCTCCGGGGGAAAACGGCCCTTCGCGAAGGGCAGATCTGCCGAGCTCATTGCGGGAAAGCGAAAGCAAAGGACGCTTTTCTCCCTCTAACCGCTTTCGTCAGAGGAACGGGGGAAGTCACAGTGTTCTTTCTCTCCCTGAGATACACACAATCTGACGTTGCCTCTGAGCTCCGTTGCTGGCAAAGAACTGAAAGTGACATACATTCCTGTGGGGAAACACAGGGCTTTGCTAGGATTTCTCTAGGCAGTGTGTTTTCCCTGGGCCTCACTGCAGCAACACGATCTCGCCAGGGCAACACTGCATGGCACTTCCTCCGCCAGGAGAGAGCTGCTGCTTTGTAGTTTGTGCTGGGAAACCTTGCTTTGGCAAGTGCGAATTGACCGCATTCAGGCAGAAAGAAAAGAGAATAGCAAGAGGCCTTTTCTCCCCGGCTGCTCTGCCAAGCCCTTCCAGCTCAAACTATGTCGTTGCTCCTCTGGAAGGATCCCTGCACCGCGGCGTAGTTTTTCCGAAGAAGCCCTGCGTTTGCACGAGCAAATGAGGAATTCGTGGCAGGAAAGAGGAAGGAAAGAAAGTTTCTCTCCCTCTGCCTGCTTTGCTCAGAGGACCGGATGAAGTCAGGGAGTTCTCCCTTTCACTGAGAAACGTGCGGGCTGCTGTTGCCTGGGCGCTCTCTTCTTTGCAAAAGAGTCTGCAGTTCCACGCTTTGAACCGTGGAAAGGCGCCGGGCTCTGCTAAGATTTCCCCCGGCGCTTCGTTTGCCCTGGGCCAAAGCGAGCCTTCACAATAGCTGAACGCTAACACTGCATACTCGTTCCACTTCCAGAACCGGGCTACGGCGAGGCAGTTCTCCGGGGGAAAACGGCCCTTCGCGAAGGGCAGATCTGCCGAGCTCATTGCGGGAAAGCGAAAGCAAAGGACGCTTTTCTCCCTCTAACCGCTTTCGTCAGAGGAACGGGGGAAGTCACAGTGTTCTTTCTCTCCCTGAGATACACACGATCTGACGTTGCCTCTGAGCTCCGTTGCTGGCAAAGAACTGAAAGTGACATACATTCCTGTGGGGAAACACAGGGCTTTGCTAGGATTTCTCTAGGCAGTGTGTTTTCCCTGGGCCTCACTGCAGCAACACGATCTCGCCAGGGCAACACTGCATGGCACTTCCTCCGCCAGGAGAGAGCTGCTGCTTTGTAGTTTGTGCTGGGAAACCTTGCTTTGGCAAGTGCGAATTGACCGCATTCAGGCAGAAAGAAAAGAGAATAGCAAGAGGCCTTTTCTCCCCGGCTGCTCTGCCAAGCCCTTCCAGCTCAAACTATGTCGTTGCTCCTCTGGAAGGATCCCTGCACCGCGGCGTAGTTTTTCCGAAGAAGCCCTGCGTTTGCACGAGCAAATGAGGAATTCGTGGCAGGAAAGAGGAAGGAAAGAAAGTTTCTCTCCCTCTGCCTGCTTTGCTCAGAGGACCGGATGAAGTCAGGGAGTTCTCCCTTTCACTGAGAAACGTGCGGGCTGCTGTTGCCTGGGCGCTCTCTTCTTTGCAAAAGAGTCTGCAGTTCCACGCTTTGAACCGTGGAAAGGCGCCGGGCTCTGCTAAGATTTCCCCCGGCGCTTCGTTTGCCCTGGGCCAAAGCGAGCCTTCACAATAGCTGAACGCTAACACTGCATACTCGTTCCACTTCCAGAACCGGGCTACGGCGAGGCAGTTCTCCGGGGGAAAACGGCCCTTCGCGAAGGGCAGATCTGCCGAGCTCATTGCGGGAAAGCGAAAGCAAAGGACGCTTTTCTCCCTCTAACCGCTTTCGTCAGAGGAACGGGGGAAGTCACAGTGTTCTTTCTCTCCCTGAGATACACACAATCTGACGTTGCCTCTGAGCTCCGTTGCTGGCAAAGAACTGAAAGTGACATACATTCCTGTGGGGAAACACAGGGCTTTGCTAGGATTTCTCTAGGCAGTGTGTTTTCCCTGGGCCTCACTGCAGCAACACGATCTCGCCAGGGCAACACTGCATGGCACTTCCTCCGCCAGGAGAGAGCTGCTGCTTTGTAGTTTGTGCTGGGAAACCTTGCTTTGGCAAGTGCGAATTGACCGCATTCAGGCAGAAAGAAAAGAGAATAGCAAGAGGCCTTTTCTCCCCGGCTGCTCTGCCAAGCCCTTCCAGCTCAAACTATGTCGTTGCTCCTCTGGAAGGATCCCTGCACCGCGGCGTAGTTTTTCCGAAGAAGCCCTGCGTTTGCACGAGCAAATGAGGAATTCGTGGCAGGAAAGAGGAAGGAAAGAAAGTTTCTCTCCCTCTGCCTGCTTTGCTCAGAGGACCGGATGAAGTCAGGGAGTTCTCCCTTTCACTGAGAAACGTGCGGGCTGCTGTTGCCTGGGCGCTCTCTTCTTTGCAAAAGAGTCTGCAGTTCCACGCTTTGAACCGTGGAAAGGCGCCGGGCTCTGCTAAGACTTCCCCCGGCGCTTCGTTTGCCCTGGGCCAAAGCGAGCCTTCACAATAGCTGAACGCTAACACTGCATACTCGTTCCACTTCCAGAACCGGGCTACGGCGAGGCAGTTCTCCGGGGGAAAACGGCCCTTCGCGAAGGGCAGATCTGCCGAGCTCATTGCGGGAAAGCGAAAGCAAAGGACGCTTTTCTCCCTCTAACCGCTTTCGTCAGAGGAACGGGGGAAGTCACAGTGTTCTTTCTCTCCCTGAGATACACACGATCTGACGTTGCCTCTGAGCTCCGTTGCTGGCAAAGAACTGAAAGTGACATACATTCCTGTGGGGAAACACAGGGCTTTGCTAGGATTTCTCTAGGCAGTGTGTTTTCCCTGGGCCTCACTGCAGCAACACGATCTCGCCAGGGCAACACTGCATGGCACTTCCTCCGCCAGGAGAGAGCTGCTGCTTTGTAGTTTGTGCTGGGAAACCTTGCTTTGGCAAGTGCGAATTGACCGCATTCAGGCAGAAAGAAAAGAGAATAGCAAGAGGCCTTTTCTCCCCGGCTGCTCTGCCAAGCCCTTCCAGCTCAAACTATGTCGTTGCTCCTCTGGAAGGATCCCTGCACCGCGGCGTAGTTTTTCCGAAGAAGCCCTGCGTTTGCACGAGCAAATGAGGAATTCGTGGCAGGAAAGAGGAAGGAAAGAAAGTTTCTCTCCCTCTGCCTGCTTTGCTCAGAGGACCGGATGAAGTCAGGGAGTTCTCCCTTTCACTGAGAAACGTGCGGGCTGCTGTTGCCTGGGCGCTCTCTTCTTTGCAAAAGAGTCTGCAGTTCCACGCTTTGAACCGTGGAAAGGCGCCGGGCTCTGCTAAGATTTCCCCCGGCGCTTCGTTTGCCCTGGGCCAAAGCGAGCCTTCACAATAGCTGAACGCTAACACTGCATACTCGTTCCACTTCCAGAACCGGGCTACGGCGAGGCAGTTCTCCGGGGGAAAACGGCCCTTCGCGAAGGGCAGATCTGCCGAGCTCATTGCGGGAAAGCGAAAGCAAAGGACGCTTTTCTCCCTCTAACCGCTTTCGTCAGAGGAACGGGGGAAGTCACAGTGTTCTTTCTCTCCCTGAGATACACACAATCTGACGTTGCCTCTGAGCTCCGTTGCTGGCAAAGAACTGAAAGTGACATACATTCCTGTGGGGAAACACAGGGCTTTGCTAGGATTTCTCTAGGCAGTGTGTTTTCCCTGGGCCTCACTGCAGCAACACGATCTCGCCAGGGCAACACTGCATGGCACTTCCTCCGCCAGGAGAGAGCTGCTGCTTTGTAGTTTGTGCTGGGAAACCTTGCTTTGGCAAGTGCGAATTGACCGCATTCAGGCAGAAAGAAAAGAGAATAGCAAGAGGCCTTTTCTCCCCGGCTGCTCTGCCAAGCCCTTCCAGCTCAAACTATGTCGTTGCTCCTCTGGAAGGATCCCTGCACCGCGGCGTAGTTTTTCCGAAGAAGCCCTGCGTTTGCACGAGCAAATGAGGAATTCGTGGCAGGAAAGAGGAAGGAAAGAAAGTTTCTCTCCCTCTGCCTGCTTTGCTCAGAGGACCGGATGAAGTCAGGGAGTTCTCCCTTTCACTGAGAAACGTGCGGGCTGCTGTTGCCTGGGCGCTCTCTTCTTTGCAAAAGAGTCTGCAGTTCCACGCTTTGAACCGTGGAAAGGCGCCGGGCTCTGCTAAGATTTCCCCCGGCGCTTCGTTTGCCCTGGGCCAAAGCGAGCCTTCACAATAGCTGAACGCTAACACTGCATACTCGTTCCACTTCCAGAACCGGGCTACGGCGAGGCAGTTCTCCGGGGGAAAACGGCCCTTCGCGAAGGGCAGATCTGCCGAGCTCATTGCGGGAAAGCGAAAGCAAAGGACGCTTTTCTCCCTCTAACCGCTTTCGTCAGAGGAACGGGGGAAGTCACAGTGTTCTTTCTCTCCCTGAGATACACACAATCTGACGTTGCCTCTGAGCTCCGTTGCTGGCAAAGAACTGAAAGTGACATACATTCCTGTGGGGAAACACAGGGCTTTGCTAGGATTTCTCTAGGCAGTGTGTTTTCCCTGGGCCTCACTGTAGCAACACGATCTCGCCAGGGCAACACTGCATGGCACTTCCTCCGCCAGGAGAGAGCTGCTGCTTTGTAGTTTGTGCTGGGAAACCTTGCTTTGGCAAGTGCGAATTGACCGCATTCAGGCAGAAAGAAAAGAGAATAGCAAGAGGCCTTTTCTCCCCGGCTGCTCTGCCAAGCCCTTCCAGCTCAAACTATGTCGTTGCTCCTCTGGAAGGATCCCTGCACCGCGGCGTAGTTTTTCCGAAGAAGCCCTGCGTTTGCACGAGCAAATGAGGAATTCGTGGCAGGAAAGAGGAAGGAAAGAAAGTTTCTCTCCCTCTGCCTGCTTTGCTCAGAGGACCGGATGAAGTCAGGGAGTTCTCCCTTTCACTGAGAAACGTGCGGGCTGCTGTTGCCTGGGCGCTCTCTTCTTTGCAAAAGAGTCTGCAGTTCCACGCTTTGAACCGTGGAAAGGCGCCGGGCTCTGCTAAGATTTCCCCCGGCGCTTCGTTTGCCCTGGGCCAAAGCGAGCCTTCACAATAGCTGAACGCTAACACTGCATACTCGTTCCACTTCCAGAACCGGGCTACGGCGAGGCAGTTCTCCGGGGGAAAACGGCCCTTCGCGAAGGGCAGATCTGCCGAGCTCATTGCGGGAAAGCGAAAGCAAAGGACGCTTTTCTCCCTCTAACCGCTTTCGTCAGAGGAACGGGGGAAGTCACAGTGTTCTTTCTCTCCCTGAGATACACACAATCTGACGTTGCCTCTGAGCTCCGTTGCTGGCAAAGAACTGAAAGTGACATACATTCCTGTGGGGAAACACAGGGCTTTGCTAGGATTTCTCTAGGCAGTGTGTTTTCCCTGGGCCTCACTGCAGCAACACGATCTCGCCAGGGCAACACTGCATGGCACTTCCTCCGCCAGGAGAGAGCTGCTGCTTTGTAGTTTGTGCTGGGAAACCTTGCTTTGGCAAGTGCGAATTGACCGCATTCAGGCAGAAAGAAAAGAGAATAGCAAGAGGCCTTTTCTCCCCGGCTGCTCTGCCAAGCCCTTCCAGCTCAAACTATGTCGTTGCTCCTCTGGAAGGATCCCTGCACCGCGGCGTAGTTTTTCCGAAGAAGCCCTGCGTTTGCACGAGCAAATGAGGAATTCGTGGCAGGAAAGAGGAAGGAAAGAAAGTTTCTCTCCCTCTGCCTGCTTTGCTCAGAGGACCGGATGAAGTCAGGGAGTTCTCCCTTTCACTGAGAAACGTGCGGGCTGCTGTTGCCTGGGCGCTCTCTTCTTTGCAAAAGAGTCTGCAGTTCCACGCTTTGAACCGTGGAAAGGCGCCGGGCTCTGCTAAGATTTCCCCCGGCGCTTCGTTTGCCCTGGGCCAAAGCGAGCCTTCACAATAGCTGAACGCTAACACTGCATACTCGTTCCACTTCCAGAACCGGGCTACGGCGAGGCAGTTCTCCGGGGGAAAACGGCCCTTCGCGAAGGGCAGATCTGCCGAGCTCATTGCGGGAAAGCGAAAGCAAAGGACGCTTTTCTCCCTCTAACCGCTTTCGTCAGAGGAACGGGGGAAGTCACAGTGTTCTTTCTCTCCCTGAGATACACACAATCTGACGTTGCCTCTGAGCTCCGTTGCTGGCAAAGAACTGAAAGTGACATACATTCCTGTGGGGAAACACAGGGCTTTGCTAGGATTTCTCTAGGCAGTGTGTTTTCCCTGGGCCTCACTGTAGCAACACGATCTCGCCAGGGCAACACTGCATGGCACTTCCTCCGCCAGGAGAGAGCTGCTGCTTTGTAGTTTGTGCTGGGAAACCTTGCTTTGGCAAGTGCGAATTGACCGCATTCAGGCAGAAAGAAAAGAGAATAGCAAGAGGCCTTTTCTCCCCGGCTGCTCTGCCAAGCCCTTCCAGCTCAAACTATGTCGTTGCTCCTCTGGAAGGATCCCTGCACCGCGGCGTAGTTTTTCCGAAGAAGCCCTGCGTTTGCACGAGCAAATGAGGAATTCGTGGCAGGAAAGAGGAAGGAAAGAAAGTTTCTCTCCCTCTGCCTGCTTTGCTCAGAGGACCGGATGAAGTCAGGGAGTTCTCCCTTTCACTGAGAAACGTGCGGGCTGCTGTTGCCTGGGCGCTCTCTTCTTTGCCAAAGAGTCTGCAGTTCCACGCTTTGAACCGTGGAAAGGCGCCGGGCTCTGCTAAGATTTCCCCCGGCGCTTCGTTTGCCCTGGGCCAAAGCGAGCCTTCACAATAGCTGAACGCTAACACTGCATACTCGTTCCACTTCCAGAACCGGGCTACGGCGAGGCAGTTCTCCGGGGGAAAACGGCCCTTCGCGAAGGGCAGATCTGCCGAGCTCATTGCGGGAAAGCGAAAGCAAAGGACGCTTTTCTCCCTCTAACCGCTTTCGTCAGAGGAACGGGGGAAGTCACAGTGTTCTTTCTCTCCCTGAGATACACACAATCTGACGTTGCCTCTGAGCTCCGTTGCTGGCAAAGAACTGAAAGTGACATACATTCCTGTGGGGAAACACAGGGCTTTGCTAGGATTTCTCTAGGCAGTGTGTTTTCCCTGGGCCTCACTGCAGCAACACGATCTCGCCAGGGCAACACTGCATGGCACTTCCTCCGCCAGGAGAGAGCTGCTGCTTTGTAGTTTGTGCTGGGAAACCTTGCTTTGGCAAGTGCGAATTGACCGCATTCAGGCAGAAAGAAAAGAGAATAGCAAGAGGCCTTTTCTCCCCGGCTGCTCTGCCAAGCCCTTCCAGCTCAAACTATGTCGTTGCTCCTCTGGAAGGATCCCTGCACCGCGGCGTAGTTTTTCCGAAGAAGCCCTGCGTTTGCACGAGCAAATGAGGAATTCGTGGCAGGAAAGAGGAAGGAAAGAAAGTTTCTCTCCCTCTGCCTGCTTTGCTCAGAGGACCGGATGAAGTCAGGGAGTTCTCCCTTTCACTGAGAAACGTGCGGGCTGCTGTTGCCTGGGCGCTCTCTTCTTTGCCAAAGAGTCTGCAGTTCCACGCTTTGAACCGTGGAAAGGCGCCGGGCTCTGCTAAGATTTCCCCCGGCGCTTCGTTTGCCCTGGGCCAAAGCGAGCCTTCACAATAGCTGAACGCTAACACTGCATACTCGTTCCACTTCCAGAACCGGGCTACGGCGAGGCAGTTCTCCGGGGGAAAACGGCCCTTCGCGAAGGGCAGATCTGCCGAGCTCATTGCGGGAAAGCGAAAGCAAAGGACGCTTTTCTCCCTCTAACCGCTTTCGTCAGAGGAACGGGGGAAGTCACAGTGTTCTTTCTCTCCCTGAGATACACACAATCTGACGTTGCCTCTGAGCTCCGTTGCTGGCAAAGAACTGAAAGTGACATACATTCCTGTGGGGAAACACAGGGCTTTGCTAGGATTTCTCTAGGCAGTGTGTTTTCCCTGGGCCTCACTGCAGCAACACGATCTCGCCAGGGCAACACTGCATGGCACTTCCTCCGCCAGGAGAGAGCTGCTGCTTTGTAGTTTGTGCTGGGAAACCTTGCTTTGGCAAGTGCGAATTGACCGCATTCAGGCAGAAAGAAAAGAGAATAGCAAGAGGCCTTTTCTCCCCGGCTGCTCTGCCAAGCCCTTCCAGCTCAAACTATGTCGTTGCTCCTCTGGAAGGATCCCTGCACCGCGGCGTAGTTTTTCCGAAGAAGCCCTGCGTTTGCACGAGCAAATGAGGAATTCGTGGCAGGAAAGAGGAAGGAAAGAAAGTTTCTCTCCCTCTGCCTGCTTTGCTCAGAGGACCGGATGAAGTCAGGGAGTTCTCCCTTTCACTGAGAAACGTGCGGGCTGCTGTTGCCTGGGCGCTCTCTTCTTTGCCAAAGAGTCTGCAGTTCCACGCTTTGAACCGTGGAAAGGCGCCGGGCTCTGCTAAGATTTCCCCCGGCGCTTCGTTTGCCCTGGGCCAAAGCGAGCCTTCACAATAGCTGAACGCTAACACTGCATACTCGTTCCACTTCCAGAACCGGGCTACGGCGAGGCAGTTCTCCGGGGGAAAACGGCCCTTCGCGAAGGGCAGATCTGCCGAGCTCATTGCGGGAAAGCGAAAGCAAAGGACGCTTTTCTCCCTCTAACCGCTTTCGTCAGAGGAACGGGGGAAGTCACAGTGTTCTTTCTCTCCCTGAGATACACACAATCTGACGTTGCCTCTGAGCTCCGTTGCTGGCAAAGAACTGAAAGTGACATACATTCCTGTGGGGAAACACAGGGCTTTGCTAGGATTTCTCTAGGCAGTGTGTTTTCCCTGGGCCTCACTGCAGCAACACGATCTCGCCAGGGCAACACTGCATGGCACTTCCTCCGCCAGGAGAGAGCTGCTGCTTTGTAGTTTGTGCTGGGAAACCTTGCTTTGGCAAGTGCGAATTGACCGCATTCAGGCAGAAAGAAAAGAGAATAGCAAGAGGCCTTTTCTCCCCGGCTGCTCTGCCAAGCCCTTCCAGCTCAAACTATGTCGTTGCTCCTCTGGAAGGATCCCTGCACCGCGGCGTAGTTTTTCCGAAGAAGCCCTGCGTTTGCACGAGCAAATGAGGAATTCGTGGCAGGAAAGAGGAAGGAAAGAAAGTTTCTCTCCCTCTGCCTGCTTTGCTCAGAGGACCGGATGAAGTCAGGGAGTTCTCCCTTTCACTGAGAAACGTGCGGGCTGCTGTTGCCTGGGCGCTCTCTTCTTTGCAAAAGAGTCTGCAGTTCCACGCTTTGAACCGTGGAAAGGCGCCGGGCTCTGCTAAGATTTCCCCCGGCGCTTCGTTTGCCCTGGGCCAAAGCGAGCCTTCACAATAGCTGAACGCTAACACTGCATACTCGTTCCACTTCCAGAACCGGGCTACGGCGAGGCAGTTCTCCGGGGGAAAACGGCCCTTCGCGAAGGGCAGATCTGCCGAGCTCATTGCGGGAAAGCGAAAGCAAAGGACGCTTTTCTCCCTCTAACCGCTTTCGTCAGAGGAACGGGGGAAGTCACAGTGTTCTTTCTCTCCCTGAGATACACACAATCTGACGTTGCCTCTGAGCTCCGTTGCTGGCAAAGAACTGAAAGTGACATACATTCCTGTGGGGAAACACAGGGCTTTGCTAGGATTTCTCTAGGCAGTGTGTTTTCCCTGGGCCTCACTGCAGCAACACGATCTCGCCAGGGCAACACTGCATGGCACTTCCTCCGCCAGGAGAGAGCTGCTGCTTTGTAGTTTGTGCTGGGAAACCTTGCTTTGGCAAGTGCGAATTGACCGCATTCAGGCAGAAAGAAAAGAGAATAGCAAGAGGCCTTTTCTCCCCGGCTGCTCTGCCAAGCCCTTCCAGCTCAAACTATGTCGTTGCTCCTCTGGAAGGATCCCTGCACCGCGGCGTAGTTTTTCCGAAGAAGCCCTGCGTTTGCACGAGCAAATGAGGAATTCGTGGCAGGAAAGAGGAAGGAAAGAAAGTTTCTCTCCCTCTGCCTGCTTTGCTCAGAGGACCGGATGAAGTCAGGGAGTTCTCCCTTTCACTGAGAAACGTGCGGGCTGCTGTTGCCTGGGCGCTCTCTTCTTTGCCAAAGAGTCTGCAGTTCCACGCTTTGAACCGTGGAAAGGCGCCGGGCTCTGCTAAGATTTCCCCCGGCGCTTCGTTTGCCCTGGGCCAAAGCGAGCCTTCACAATAGCTGAACGCTAACACTGCATACTCGTTCCACTTCCAGAACCGGGCTACGGCGAGGCAGTTCTCCGGGGGAAAACGGCCCTTCGCGAAGGGCAGATCTGCCGAGCTCATTGCGGGAAAGCGAAAGCAAAGGACGCTTTTCTCCCTCTAACCGCTTTCGTCAGAGGAACGGGGGAAGTCACAGTGTTCTTTCTCTCCCTGAGATACACACAATCTGACGTTGCCTCTGAGCTCCGTTGCTGGCAAAGAACTGAAAGTGACATACATTCCTGTGGGGAAACACAGGGCTTTGCTAGGATTTCTCTAGGCAGTGTGTTTTCCCTGGGCCTCACTGCAGCAACACGATCTCGCCAGGGCAACACTGCATGGCACTTCCTCCGCCAGGAGAGAGCTGCTGCTTTGTAGTTTGTGCTGGGAAACCTTGCTTTGGCAAGTGCGAATTGACCGCATTCAGGCAGAAAGAAAAGAGAATAGCAAGAGGCCTTTTCTCCCCGGCTGCTCTGCCAAGCCCTTCCAGCTCAAACTATGTCGTTGCTCCTCTGGAAGGATCCCTGCACCGCGGCGTAGTTTTTCCGAAGAAGCCCTGCGTTTGCACGAGCAAATGAGGAATTCGTGGCAGGAAAGAGGAAGGAAAGAAAGTTTCTCTCCCTCTGCCTGCTTTGCTCAGAGGACCGGATGAAGTCAGGGAGTTCTCCCTTTCACTGAGAAACGTGCGGGCTGCTGTTGCCTGGGCGCTCTCTTCTTTGCCAAAGAGTCTGCAGTTCCACGCTTTGAACCGTGGAAAGGCGCCGGGCTCTGCTAAGATTTCCCCCGGCGCTTCGTTTGCCCTGGGCCAAAGCGAGCCTTCACAATAGCTGAACGCTAACACTGCATACTCGTTCCACTTCCAGAACCGGGCTACGGCGAGGCAGTTCTCCGGGGGAAAACGGCCCTTCGCGAAGGGCAGATCTGCCGAGCTCATTGCGGGAAAGCGAAAGCAAAGGACGCTTTTCTCCCTCTAACCGCTTTCGTCAGAGGAACGGGGGAAGTCACAGTGTTCTTTCTCTCCCTGAGATACACACAATCTGACGTTGCCTCTGAGCTCCGTTGCTGGCAAAGAACTGAAAGTGACATACATTCCTGTGGGGAAACACAGGGCTTTGCTAGGATTTCTCTAGGCAGTGTGTTTTCCCTGGGCCTCACTGCAGCAACACGATCTCGCCAGGGCAACACCGCATGGCACTTCCTCCGCCAGGAGAGAGCTGCTGCTTTGTAGTTTGTGCTGGGAAACCTTGCTTTGGCAAGTGCGAATTGACCGCATTCAGGCAGAAAGAAAAGAGAATAGCAAGAGGCCTTTTCTCCCCGGCTGCTCTGCCAAGCCCTTCCAGCTCAAACTATGTCGTTGCTCCTCTGGAAGGATCCCTGCACCGCGGCGTAGTTTTTCCGAAGAAGCCCTGCGTTTGCACGAGCAAATGAGGAATTCGTGGCAGGAAAGAGGAAGGAAAGAAAGTTTCTCTCCCTCTGCCTGCTTTGCTCAGAGGACCGGATGAAGTCAGGGAGTTCTCCCTTTCACTGAGAAACGTGCGGGCTGCTGTTGCCTGGGCGCTCTCTTCTTTGCCAAAGAGTCTGCAGTTCCACGCTTTGAACCGTGGAAAGGCGCCGGGCTCTGCTAAGATTTCCCCCGGCGCTTCGTTTGCCCTGGGCCAAAGCGAGCCTTCACAATAGCTGAACGCTAACACTGCATACTCGTTCCACTTCCAGAACCGGGCTACGGCGAGGCAGTTCTCCGGGGGAAAACGGCCCTTCGCGAAGGGCAGATCTGCCGAGCTCATTGCGGGAAAGCGAAAGCAAAGGACGCTTTTCTCCCTCTAACCGCTTTCGTCAGAGGAACGGGGGAAGTCACAGTGTTCTTTCTCTCCCTGAGATACACACAATCTGACGTTGCCTCTGAGCTCCGTTGCTGGCAAAGAACTGAAAGTGACATACATTCCTGTGGGGAAACACAGGGCTTTGCTAGGATTTCTCTAGGCAGTGTGTTTTCCCTGGGCCTCACTGCAGCAACACGATCTCGCCAGGGCAACACCGCATGGCACTTCCTCCGCCAGGAGAGAGCTGCTGCTTTGTAGTTTGTGCTGGGAAACCTTGCTTTGGCAAGTGCGAATTGACCGCATTCAGGCAGAAAGAAAAGAGAATAGCAAGAGGCCTTTTCTCCCCGGCTGCTCTGCCAAGCCCTTCCAGCTCAAACTATGTCGTTGCTCCTCTGGAAGGATCCCTGCACCGCGGCGTAGTTTTTCCGAAGAAGCCCTGCGTTTGCACGAGCAAATGAGGAATTCGTGGCAGGAAAGAGGAAGGAAAGAAAGTTTCTCTCCCTCTGCCTGCTTTGCTCAGAGGACCGGATGAAGTCAGGGAGTTCTCCCTTTCACTGAGAAACGTGCGGGCTGCTGTTGCCTGGGCGCTCTCTTCTTTGCCAAAGAGTCTGCAGTTCCACGCTTTGAACCGTGGAAAGGCGCCGGGCTCTGCTAAGATTTCCCCCGGCGCTTCGTTTGCCCTGGGCCAAAGCGAGCCTTCACAATAGCTGAACGCTAACACTGCATACTCGTTCCACTTCCAGAACCGGGCTACGGCGAGGCAGTTCTCCGGGGGAAAACGGCCCTTCGCGAAGGGCAGATCTGCCGAGCTCATTGCGGGAAAGCGAAAGCAAAGGACGCTTTTCTCCCTCTAACCGCTTTCGTCAGAGGAACGGGGGAAGTCACAGTGTTCTTTCTCTCCCTGAGATACACACAATCTGACGTTGCCTCTGAGCTCCGTTGCTGGCAAAGAACTGAAAGTGACATACATTCCTGTGGGGAAACACAGGGCTTTGCTAGGATTTCTCTAGGCAGTGTGTTTTCCCTGGGCCTCACTGCAGCAACACGATCTCGCCAGGGCAACACTGCATGGCACTTCCTCCGCCAGGAGAGAGCTGCTGCTTTGTAGTTTGTGCTGGGAAACCTTGCTTTGGCAAGTGCGAATTGACCGCATTCAGGCAGAAAGAAAAGAGAATAGCAAGAGGCCTTTTCTCCCCGGCTGCTCTGCCAAGCCCTTCCAGCTCAAACTATGTCGTTGCTCCTCTGGAAGGATCCCTGCACCGCGGCGTAGTTTTTCCGAAGAAGCCCTGCGTTTGCACGAGCAAATGAGGAATTCGTGGCAGGAAAGAGGAAGGAAAGAAAGTTTCTCTCCCTCTGCCTGCTTTGCTCAGAGGACCGGATGAAGTCAGGGAGTTCTCCCTTTCACTGAGAAACGTGCGGGCTGCTGTTGCCTGGGCGCTCTCTTCTTTGCAAAAGAGTCTGCAGTTCCACGCTTTGAACCGTGGAAAGGCGCCGGGCTCTGCTAAGATTTCCCCCGGCGCTTCGTTTGCCCTGGGCCAAAGCGAGCCTTCACAATAGCTGAACGCTAACACTGCATACTCGTTCCACTTCCAGAACCGGGCTACGGCGAGGCAGTTCTCCGGGGGAAAACGGCCCTTCGCGAAGGGCAGATCTGCCGAGCTCATTGCGGGAAAGCGAAAGCAAAGGACGCTTTTCTCCCTCTAACCGCTTTCGTCAGAGGAACGGGGGAAGTCACAGTGTTCTTTCTCTCCCTGAGATACACACAATCTGACGTTGCCTCTGAGCTCCGTTGCTGGCAAAGAACTGAAAGTGACATACATTCCTGTGGGGAAACACAGGGCTTTGCTAGGATTTCTCTAGGCAGTGTGTTTTCCCTGGGCCTCACTGCAGCAACACGATCTCGCCAGGGCAACACTGCATGGCACTTCCTCCGCCAGGAGAGAGCTGCTGCTTTGTAGTTTGTGCTGGGAAACCTTGCTTTGGCAAGTGCGAATTGACCGCATTCAGGCAGAAAGAAAAGAGAATAGCAAGAGGCCTTTTCTCCCCGGCTGCTCTGCCAAGCCCTTCCAGCTCAAACTATGTCGTTGCTCCTCTGGAAGGATCCCTGCACCGCGGCGTAGTTTTTCCGAAGAAGCCCTGCGTTTGCACGAGCAAATGAGGAATTCGTGGCAGGAAAGAGGAAGGAAAGAAAGTTTCTCTCCCTCTGCCTGCTTTGCTCAGAGGACCGGATGAAGTCAGGGAGTTCTCCCTTTCACTGAGAAACGTGCGGGCTGCTGTTGCCTGGGCGCTCTCTTCTTTGCAAAAGAGTCTGCAGTTCCACGCTTTGAACCGTGGAAAGGCGCCGGGCTCTGCTAAGATTTCCCCCGGCGCTTCGTTTGCCCTGGGCCAAAGCGAGCCTTCACAATAGCTGAACGCTAACACTGCATACTCGTTCCACTTCCAGAACCGGGCTACGGCGAGGCAGTTCTCCGGGGGAAAACGGCCCTTCGCGAAGGGCAGATCTGCCGAGCTCATTGCGGGAAAGCGAAAGCAAAGGACGCTTTTCTCCCTCTAACCGCTTTCGTCAGAGGAACGGGGGAAGTCACAGTGTTCTTTCTCTCCCTGAGATACACACAATCTGACGTTGCCTCTGAGCTCCGTTGCTGGCAAAGAACTGAAAGTGACATACATTCCTGTGGGGAAACACAGGGCTTTGCTAGGATTTCTCTAGGCAGTGTGTTTTCCCTGGGCCTCACTGTAGCAACACGATCTCGCCAGGGCAACACTGCATGGCACTTCCTCCGCCAGGAGAGAGCTGCTGCTTTGTAGTTTGTGCTGGGAAACCTTGCTTTGGCAAGTGCGAATTGACCGCATTCAGGCAGAAAGAAAAGAGAATAGCAAGAGGCCTTTTCTCCCCGGCTGCTCTGCCAAGCCCTTCCAGCTCAAACTATGTCGTTGCTCCTCTGGAAGGATCCCTGCACCGCGGCGTAGTTTTTCCGAAGAAGCCCTGCGTTTGCACGAGCAAATGAGGAATTCGTGGCAGGAAAGAGGAAGGAAAGAAAGTTTCTCTCCCTCTGCCTGCTTTGCTCAGAGGACCGGATGAAGTCAGGGAGTTCTCCCTTTCACTGAGAAACGTGCGGGCTGCTGTTGCCTGGGCGCTCTCTTCTTTGCAAAAGAGTCTGCAGTTCCACGCTTTGAACCGTGGAAAGGCGCCGGGCTCTGCTAAGATTTCCCCCGGCGCTTCGTTTGCCCTGGGCCAAAGCGAGCCTTCACAATAGCTGAACGCTAACACTGCATACTCGTTCCACTTCCAGAACCGGGCTACGGCGAGGCAGTTCTCCGGGGGAAAACGGCCCTTCGCGAAGGGCAGATCTGCCGAGCTCATTGCGGGAAAGCGAAAGCAAAGGACGCTTTTCTCCCTCTAACCGCTTTCGTCAGAGGAACGGGGGAAGTCACAGTGTTCTTTCTCTCCCTGAGATACACACAATCTGACGTTGCCTCTGAGCTCCGTTGCTGGCAAAGAACTGAAAGTGACATACATTCCTGTGGGGAAACACAGGGCTTTGCTAGGATTTCTCTAGGCAGTGTGTTTTCCCTGGGCCTCACTGCAGCAACACGATCTCGCCAGGGCAACACTGCATGGCACTTCCTCCGCCAGGAGAGAGCTGCTGCTTTGTAGTTTGTGCTGGGAAACCTTGCTTTGGCAAGTGCGAATTGACCGCATTCAGGCAGAAAGAAAAGAGAATAGCAAGAGGCCTTTTCTCCCCGGCTGCTCTGCCAAGCCCTTCCAGCTCAAACTATGTCGTTGCTCCTCTGGAAGGATCCCTGCACCGCGGCGTAGTTTTTCCGAAGAAGCCCTGCGTTTGCACGAGCCAATGAGGAATTCGTGGCAGGAAAGAGGAAGGAAAGAAAGTTTCTCTCCCTCTGCCTGCTTTGCTCAGAGGACCGGATGAAGTCAGGGAGTTCTCCCTTTCACTGAGAAACGTGCGGGCTGCTGTTGCCTGGGCGCTCTCTTCTTTGCAAAAGAGTCTGCAGTTCCACGCTATGAACCGTGGAAAGGCGCCGGGCTCTGCTAAGATTTCCCCCGGCGCTTCGTTTGCCCTGGGCCAAAGCGAGCCTTCACAATAGCTGAACGCTAACACTGCATACTCGTTCCACTTCCAGAACCGGGCTACGGCGAGGCAGTTCTCCGGGGGAAAACGGCCCTTCGCGAAGGGCAGATCTGCCGAGCTCATTGCGGGAAAGCGAAAGCAAAGGACGCTTTTCTCCCTCTAACCGCTTTCGTCAGAGGAACGGGGGAAGTCACAGTGTTCTTTCTCTCCCTGAGATACACACAATCTGACGTTGCCTCTGAGCTCCGTTGCTGGCAAAGAACTGAAAGTGACATACATTCCTGTGGGGAAACACAGGGCTTTGCTAGGATTTCTCTAGGCAGTGTGTTTTCCCTGGGCCTCACTGTAGCAACACGATCTCGCCAGGGCAACACTGCATGGCACTTCCTCCGCCAGGAGAGAGCTGCTGCTTTGTAGTTTGTGCTGGGAAACCTTGCTTTGGCAAGTGCGAATTGACCGCATTCAGGCAGAAAGAAAAGAGAATAGCAAGAGGCCTTTTCTCCCCGGCTGCTCTGCCAAGCCCTTCCAGCTCAAACTATGTCGTTGCTCCTCTGGAAGGATCCCTGCACCGCGGCGTAGTTTTTCCGAAGAAGCCCTGCGTTTGCACGAGCAAATGAGGAATTCGTGGCAGGAAAGAGGAAGGAAAGAAAGTTTCTCTCCCTCTGCCTGCTTTGCTCAGAGGACCGGATGAAGTCAGGGAGTTCTCCCTTTCACTGAGAAACGTGCGGGCTGCTGTTGCCTGGGCGCTCTCTTCTTTGCAAAAGAGTCTGCAGTTCCACGCTTTGAACCGTGGAAAGGCGCCGGGCTCTGCTAAGATTTCCCCCGGCGCTTCGTTTGCCCTGGGCCAAAGCGAGCCTTCACAATAGCTGAACGCTAACACTGCATACTCGTTCCACTTCCAGAACCGGGCTACGGCGAGGCAGTTCTCCGGGGGAAAACGGCCCTTCGCGAAGGGCAGATCTGCCGAGCTCATTGCGGGAAAGCGAAAGCAAAGGACGCTTTTCTCCCTCTAACCGCTTTCGTCAGAGGAACGGGGGAAGTCACAGTGTTCTTTCTCTCCCTGAGATACACACAATCTGACGTTGCCTCTGAGCTCCGTTGCTGGCAAAGAACTGAAAGTGACATACATTCCTGTGGGGAAACACAGGGCTTTGCTAGGATTTCTCTAGGCAGTGTGTTTTCCCTGGGCCTCACTGTAGCAACACGATCTCGCCAGGGCAACACTGCATGGCACTTCCTCCGCCAGGAGAGAGCTGCTGCTTTGTAGTTTGTGCTGGGAAACCTTGCTTTGGCAAGTGCGAATTGACCGCATTCAGGCAGAAAGAAAAGAGAATAGCAAGAGGCCTTTTCTCCCCGGCTGCTCTGCCAAGCCCTTCCAGCTCAAACTATGTCGTTGCTCCTCTGGAAGGATCCCTGCACCGCGGCGTAGTTTTTCCGAAGAAGCCCTGCGTTTGCACGAGCCAATGAGGAATTCGTGGCAGGAAAGAGGAAGGAAAGAAAGTTTCTCTCCCTCTGCCTGCTTTGCTCAGAGGACCGGATGAAGTCAGGGAGTTCTCCCTTTCACTGAGAAACGTGCGGGCTGCTGTTGCCTGGGCGCTCTCTTCTTTGCAAAAGAGTCTGCAGTTCCACGCTATGAACCGTGGAAAGGCGCCGGGCTCTGCTAAGATTTCCCCCGGCGCTTCGTTTGCCCTGGGCCAAAGCGAGCCTTCACAATAGCTGAACGCTAACACTGCATACTCGTTCCACTTCCAGAACCGGGCTACGGCGAGGCAGTTCTCCGGGGGAAAACGGCCCTTCGCGAAGGGCAGATCTGCCGAGCTCATTGCGGGAAAGCGAAAGCAAAGGACGCTTTTCTCCCTCTAACCGCTTTCGTCAGAGGAACGGGGGAAGTCACAGTGTTCTTTCTCTCCCTGAGATACACACAATCTGACGTTGCCTCTGAGCTCCGTTGCTGGCAAAGAACTGAAAGTGACATACATTCCTGTGGGGAAACACAGGGCTTTGCTAGGATTTCTCTAGGCAGTGTGTTTTCCCTGGGCCTCACTGTAGCAACACGATCTCGCCAGGGCAACACTGCATGGCACTTCCTCCGCCAGGAGAGAGCTGCTGCTTTGTAGTTTGTGCTGGGAAACCTTGCTTTGGCAAGTGCGAATTGACCGCATTCAGGCAGAAAGAAAAGAGAATAGCAAGAGGCCTTTTCTCCCCGGCTGCTCTGCCAAGCCCTTCCAGCTCAAACTATGTCGTTGCTCCTCTGGAAGGATCCCTGCACCGCGGCGTAGTTTTTCCGAAGAAGCCCTGCGTTTGCACGAGCCAATGAGGAATTCGTGGCAGGAAAGAGGAAGGAAAGAAAGTTTCTCTCCCTCTGCCTGCTTTGCTCAGAGGACCGGATGAAGTCAGGGAGTTCTCCCTTTCACTGAGAAACGTGCGGGCTGCTGTTGCCTGGGCGCTCTCTTCTTTGCAAAAGAGTCTGCAGTTCCACGCTATGAACCGTGGAAAGGCGCCGGGCTCTGCTAAGATTTCCCCCGGCGCTTCGTTTGCCCTGGGCCAAAGCGAGCCTTCACAATAGCTGAACGCTAACACTGCATACTCGTTCCACTTCCAGAACCGGGCTACGGCGAGGCAGTTCTCCGGGGGAAAACGGCCCTTCGCGAAGGGCAGATCTGCCGAGCTCATTGCGGGAAAGCGAAAGCAAAGGACGCTTTTCTCCCTCTAACCGCTTTCGTCAGAGGAACGGGGGAAGTCACAGTGTTCTTTCTCTCCCTGAGATACACACAATCTGACGTTGCCTCTGAGCTCCGTTGCTGGCAAAGAACTGAAAGTGACATACATTCCTGTGGGGAAACACAGGGCTTTGCTAGGATTTCTCTAGGCAGTGTGTTTTCCCTGGGCCTCACTGCAGCAACACGATCTCGCCAGGGCAACACTGCATGGCACTTCCTCCGCCAGGAGAGAGCTGCTGCTTTGTAGTTTGTGCTGGGAAACCTTGCTTTGGCAAGTGCGAATTGACCGCATTCAGGCAGAAAGAAAAGAGAATAGCAAGAGGCCTTTTCTCCCCGGCTGCTCTGCCAAGCCCTTCCAGCTCAAACTATGTCGTTGCTCCTCTGGAAGGATCCCTGCACCGCGGCGTAGTTTTTCCGAAGAAGCCCTGCGTTTGCACGAGCAAATGAGGAATTCGTGGCAGGAAAGAGGAAGGAAAGAAAGTTTCTCTCCCTCTGCCTGCTTTGCTCAGAGGACCGGATGAAGTCAGGGAGTTCTCCCTTTCACTGAGAAACGTGCGGGCTGCTGTTGCCTGGGCGCTCTCTTCTTTGCCAAAGAGTCTGCAGTTCCACGCTTTGAACCGTGGAAAGGCGCCGGGCTCTGCTAAGATTTCCCCCGGCGCTTCGTTTGCCCTGGGCCAAAGCGAGCCTTCACAATAGCTGAACGCTAACACTGCATACTCGTTCCACTTCCAGAACCGGGCTACGGCGAGGCAGTTCTCCGGGGGAAAACGGCCCTTCGCGAAGGGCAGATCTGCCGAGCTCATTGCGGGAAAGCGAAAGCAAAGGACGCTTTTCTCCCTCTAACCGCTTTCGTCAGAGGAACGGGGGAAGTCACAGTGTTCTTTCTCTCCCTGAGATACACACAATCTGACGTTGCCTCTGAGCTCCGTTGCTGGCAAAGAACTGAAAGTGACATACATTCCTGTGGGGAAACACAGGGCTTTGCTAGGATTTCTCTAGGCAGTGTGTTTTCCCTGGGCCTCACTGCAGCAACACGATCTCGCCAGGGCAACACTGCATGGCACTTCCTCCGCCAGGAGAGAGCTGCTGCTTTGTAGTTTGTGCTGGGAAACCTTGCTTTGGCAAGTGCGAATTGACCGCATTCAGGCAGAAAGAAAAGAGAATAGCAAGAGGCCTTTTCTCCCCGGCTGCTCTGCCAAGCCCTTCCAGCTCAAACTATGTCGTTGCTCCTCTGGAAGGATCCCTGCACCGCGGCGTAGTTTTTCCGAAGAAGCCCTGCGTTTGCACGAGCAAATGAGGAATTCGTGGCAGGAAAGAGGAAGGAAAGAAAGTTTCTCTCCCTCTGCCTGCTTTGCTCAGAGGACCGGATGAAGTCAGGGAGTTCTCCCTTTCACTGAGAAACGTGCGGGCTGCTGTTGCCTGGGCGCTCTCTTCTTTGCAAAAGAGTCTGCAGTTCCACGCTATGAACCGTGGAAAGGCGCCGGGCTCTGCTAAGATTTCCCCCGGCGCTTCGTTTGCCCTGGGCCAAAGCGAGCCTTCACAATAGCTGAACGCTAACACTGCATACTCGTTCCACTTCCAGAACCGGGCTACGGCGAGGCAGTTCTCCGGGGGAAAACGGCCCTTCGCGAAGGGCAGATCTGCCGAGCTCATTGCGGGAAAGCGAAAGCAAAGGACGCTTTTCTCCCTCTAACCGCTTTCGTCAGAGGAACGGGGGAAGTCACAGTGTTCTTTCTCTCCCTGAGATACACACAATCTGACGTTGCCTCTGAGCTCCGTTGCTGGCAAAGAACTGAAAGTGACATACATTCCTGTGGGGAAACACAGGGCTTTGCTAGGATTTCTCTAGGCAGTGTGTTTTCCCTGGGCCTCACTGTAGCAACACGATCTCGCCAGGGCAACACTGCATGGCACTTCCTCCGCCAGGAGAGAGCTGCTGCTTTGTAGTTTGTGCTGGGAAACCTTGCTTTGGCAAGTGCGAATTGACCGCATTCAGGCAGAAAGAAAAGAGAATAGCAAGAGGCCTTTTCTCCCCGGCTGCTCTGCCAAGCCCTTCCAGCTCAAACTATGTCGTTGCTCCTCTGGAAGGATCCCTGCACCGCGGCGTAGTTTTTCCGAAGAAGCCCTGCGTTTGCACGAGCAAATGAGGAATTCGTGGCAGGAAAGAGGAAGGAAAGAAAGTTTCTCTCCCTCTGCCTGCTTTGCTCAGAGGACCGGATGAAGTCAGGGAGTTCTCCCTTTCACTGAGAAACGTGCGGGCTGCTGTTGCCTGGGCGCTCTCTTCTTTGCAAAAGAGTCTGCAGTTCCACGCTTTGAACCGTGGAAAGGCGCCGGGCTCTGCTAAGATTTCCCCCGGCGCTTCGTTTGCCCTGGGCCAAAGCGAGCCTTCACAATAGCTGAACGCTAACACTGCATACTCGTTCCACTTCCAGAACCGGGCTACGGCGAGGCAGTTCTCCGGGGGAAAACGGCCCTTCGCGAAGGGCAGATCTGCCGAGCTCATTGCGGGAAAGCGAAAGCAAAGGACGCTTTTCTCCCTCTAACCGCTTTCGTCAGAGGAACGGGGGAAGTCACAGTGTTCTTTCTCTCCCTGAGATACACACAATCTGACGTTGCCTCTGAGCTCCGTTGCTGGCAAAGAACTGAAAGTGACATACATTCCTGTGGGGAAACACAGGGCTTTGCTAGGATTTCTCTAGGCAGTGTGTTTTCCCTGGGCCTCACTGTAGCAACACGATCTCGCCAGGGCAACACTGCATGGCACTTCCTCCGCCAGGAGAGAGCTGCTGCTTTGTAGTTTGTGCTGGGAAACCTTGCTTTGGCAAGTGCGAATTGACCGCATTCAGGCAGAAAGAAAAGAGAATAGCAAGAGGCCTTTTCTCCCCGGCTGCTCTGCCAAGCCCTTCCAGCTCAAACTATGTCGTTGCTCCTCTGGAAGGATCCCTGCACCGCGGCGTAGTTTTTCCGAAGAAGCCCTGCGTTTGCACGAGCCAATGAGGAATTCGTGGCAGGAAAGAGGAAGGAAAGAAAGTTTCTCTCCCTCTGCCTGCTTTGCTCAGAGGACCGGATGAAGTCAGGGAGTTCTCCCTTTCACTGAGAAACGTGCGGGCTGCTGTTGCCTGGGCGCTCTCTTCTTTGCAAAAGAGTCTGCAGTTCCACGCTATGAACCGTGGAAAGGCGCCGGGCTCTGCTAAGATTTCCCCCGGCGCTTCGTTTGCCCTGGGCCAAAGCGAGCCTTCACAATAGCTGAACGCTAACACTGCATACTCGTTCCACTTCCAGAACCGGGCTACGGCGAGGCAGTTCTCCGGGGGAAAACGGCCCTTCGCGAAGGGCAGATCTGCCGAGCTCATTGCGGGAAAGCGAAAGCAAAGGACGCTTTTCTCCCTCTAACCGCTTTCGTCAGAGGAACGGGGGAAGTCACAGTGTTCTTTCTCTCCCTGAGATACACACAATCTGACGTTGCCTCTGAGCTCCGTTGCTGGCAAAGAACTGAAAGTGACATACATTCCTGTGGGGAAACACAGGGCTTTGCTAGGATTTCTCTAGGCAGTGTGTTTTCCCTGGGCCTCACTGTAGCAACACGATCTCGCCAGGGCAACACTGCATGGCACTTCCTCCGCCAGGAGAGAGCTGCTGCTTTGTAGTTTGTGCTGGGAAACCTTGCTTTGGCAAGTGCGAATTGACCGCATTCAGGCAGAAAGAAAAGAGAATAGCAAGAGGCCTTTTCTCCCCGGCTGCTCTGCCAAGCCCTTCCAGCTCAAACTATGTCGTTGCTCCTCTGGAAGGATCCCTGCACCGCGGCGTAGTTTTTCCGAAGAAGCCCTGCGTTTGCACGAGCCAATGAGGAATTCGTGGCAGGAAAGAGGAAGGAAAGAAAGTTTCTCTCCCTCTGCCTGCTTTGCTCAGAGGACCGGATGAAGTCAGGGAGTTCTCCCTTTCACTGAGAAACGTGCGGGCTGCTGTTGCCTGGGCGCTCTCTTCTTTGCAAAAGAGTCTGCAGTTCCACGCTATGAACCGTGGAAAGGCGCCGGGCTCTGCTAAGATTTCCCCCGGCGCTTCGTTTGCCCTGGGCCAAAGCGAGCCTTCACAATAGCTGAACGCTAACACTGCATACTCGTTCCACTTCCAGAACCGGGCTACGGCGAGGCAGTTCTCCGGGGGAAAACGGCCCTTCGCGAAGGGCAGATCTGCCGAGCTCATTGCGGGAAAGCGAAAGCAAAGGACGCTTTTCTCCCTCTAACCGCTTTCGTCAGAGGAACGGGGGAAGTCACAGTGTTCTTTCTCTCCCTGAGATACACACAATCTGACGTTGCCTCTGAGCTCCGTTGCTGGCAAAGAACTGAAAGTGACATACATTCCTGTGGGGAAACACAGGGCTTTGCTAGGATTTCTCTAGGCAGTGTGTTTTCCCTGGGCCTCACTGCAGCAACACGATCTCGCCAGGGCAACACTGCATGGCACTTCCTCCGCCAGGAGAGAGCTGCTGCTTTGTAGTTTGTGCTGGGAAACCTTGCTTTGGCAAGTGCGAATTGACCGCATTCAGGCAGAAAGAAAAGAGAATAGCAAGAGGCCTTTTCTCCCCGGCTGCTCTGCCAAGCCCTTCCAGCTCAAACTATGTCGTTGCTCCTCTGGAAGGATCCCTGCACCGCGGCGTAGTTTTTCCGAAGAAGCCCTGCGTTTGCACGAGCAAATGAGGAATTCGTGGCAGGAAAGAGGAAGGAAAGAAAGTTTCTCTCCCTCTGCCTGCTTTGCTCAGAGGACCGGATGAAGTCAGGGAGTTCTCCCTTTCACTGAGAAACGTGCGGGCTGCTGTTGCCTGGGCGCTCTCTTCTTTGCCAAAGAGTCTGCAGTTCCACGCTTTGAACCGTGGAAAGGCGCCGGGCTCTGCTAAGATTTCCCCCGGCGCTTCGTTTGCCCTGGGCCAAAGCGAGCCTTCACAATAGCTGAACGCTAACACTGCATACTCGTTCCACTTCCAGAACCGGGCTACGGCGAGGCAGTTCTCCGGGGGAAAACGGCCCTTCGCGAAGGGCAGATCTGCCGAGCTCATTGCGGGAAAGCGAAAGCAAAGGACGCTTTTCTCCCTCTAACCGCTTTCGTCAGAGGAACGGGGGAAGTCACAGTGTTCTTTCTCTCCCTGAGATACACACAATCTGACGTTGCCTCTGAGCTCCGTTGCTGGCAAAGAACTGAAAGTGACATACATTCCTGTGGGGAAACACAGGGCTTTGCTAGGATTTCTCTAGGCAGTGTGTTTTCCCTGGGCCTCACTGCAGCAACACGATCTCGCCAGGGCAACACTGCATGGCACTTCCTCCGCCAGGAGAGAGCTGCTGCTTTGTAGTTTGTGCTGGGAAACCTTGCTTTGGCAAGTGCGAATTGACCGCATTCAGGCAGAAAGAAAAGAGAATAGCAAGAGGCCTTTTCTCCCCGGCTGCTCTGCCAAGCCCTTCCAGCTCAAACTATGTCGTTGCTCCTCTGGAAGGATCCCTGCACCGCGGCGTAGTTTTTCCGAAGAAGCCCTGCGTTTGCACGAGCAAATGAGGAATTCGTGGCAGGAAAGAGGAAGGAAAGAAAGTTTCTCTCCCTCTGCCTGCTTTGCTCAGAGGACCGGATGAAGTCAGGGAGTTCTCCCTTTCACTGAGAAACGTGCGGGCTGCTGTTGCCTGGGCGCTCTCTTCTTTGCAAAAGAGTCTGCAGTTCCACGCTATGAACCGTGGAAAGGCGCCGGGCTCTGCTAAGATTTCCCCCGGCGCTTCGTTTGCCCTGGGCCAAAGCGAGCCTTCACAATAGCTGAACGCTAACACTGCATACTCGTTCCACTTCCAGAACCGGGCTACGGCGAGGCAGTTCTCCGGGGGAAAACGGCCCTTCGCGAAGGGCAGATCTGCCGAGCTCATTGCGGGAAAGCGAAAGCAAAGGACGCTTTTCTCCCTCTAACCGCTTTCGTCAGAGGAACGGGGGAAGTCACAGTGTTCTTTCTCTCCCTGAGATACACACAATCTGACGTTGCCTCTGAGCTCCGTTGCTGGCAAAGAACTGAAAGTGACATACATTCCTGTGGGGAAACACAGGGCTTTGCTAGGATTTCTCTAGGCAGTGTGTTTTCCCTGGGCCTCACTGTAGCAACACGATCTCGCCAGGGCAACACTGCATGGCACTTCCTCCGCCAGGAGAGAGCTGCTGCTTTGTAGTTTGTGCTGGGAAACCTTGCTTTGGCAAGTGCGAATTGACCGCATTCAGGCAGAAAGAAAAGAGAATAGCAAGAGGCCTTTTCTCCCCGGCTGCTCTGCCAAGCCCTTCCAGCTCAAACTATGTCGTTGCTCCTCTGGAAGGATCCCTGCACCGCGGCGTAGTTTTTCCGAAGAAGCCCTGCGTTTGCACGAGCAAATGAGGAATTCGTGGCAGGAAAGAGGAAGGAAAGAAAGTTTCTCTCCCTCTGCCTGCTTTGCTCAGAGGACCGGATGAAGTCAGGGAGTTCTCCCTTTCACTGAGAAACGTGCGGGCTGCTGTTGCCTGGGCGCTCTCTTCTTTGCAAAAGAGTCTGCAGTTCCACGCTATGAACCGTGGAAAGGCGCCGGGCTCTGCTAAGATTTCCCCCGGCGCTTCGTTTGCCCTGGGCCAAAGCGAGCCTTCACAATAGCTGAACGCTAACACTGCATACTCGTTCCACTTCCAGAACCGGGCTACGGCGAGGCAGTTCTCCGGGGGAAAACGGCCCTTCGCGAAGGGCAGATCTGCCGAGCTCATTGCGGGAAAGCGAAAGCAAAGGACGCTTTTCTCCCTCTAACCGCTTTCGTCAGAGGAACGGGGGAAGTCACAGTGTTCTTTCTCTCCCTGAGATACACACAATCTGACGTTGCCTCTGAGCTCCGTTGCTGGCAAAGAACTGAAAGTGACATACATTCCTGTGGGGAAACACAGGGCTTTGCTAGGATTTCTCTAGGCAGTGTGTTTTCCCTGGGCCTCACTGTAGCAACACGATCTCGCCAGGGCAACACTGCATGGCACTTCCTCCGCCAGGAGAGAGCTGCTGCTTTGTAGTTTGTGCTGGGAAACCTTGCTTTGGCAAGTGCGAATTGACCGCATTCAGGCAGAAAGAAAAGAGAATAGCAAGAGGCCTTTTCTCCCCGGCTGCTCTGCCAAGCCCTTCCAGCTCAAACTATGTCGTTGCTCCTCTGGAAGGATCCCTGCACCGCGGCGTAGTTTTTCCGAAGAAGCCCTGCGTTTGCACGAGCAAATGAGGAATTCGTGGCAGGAAAGAGGAAGGAAAGAAAGTTTCTCTCCCTCTGCCTGCTTTGCTCAGAGGACCGGATGAAGTCAGGGAGTTCTCCCTTTCACTGAGAAACGTGCGGGCTGCTGTTGCCTGGGCGCTCTCTTCTTTGCAAAAGAGTCTGCAGTTCCACGCTTTGAACCGTGGAAAGGCGCCGGGCTCTGCTAAGATTTCCCCCGGCGCTTCGTTTGCCCTGGGCCAAAGCGAGCCTTCACAATAGCTGAACGCTAACACTGCATACTCGTTCCACTTCCAGAACCGGGCTACGGCGAGGCAGTTCTCCGGGGGGAAAACGGCCCTTCGCGAAGGGCAGATCTGCCGAGCTCATTGCGGGAAAGCGAAAGCAAAGGACGCTTTTCTCCCTCTAACCGCTTTCGTCAGAGGAACGGGGGAAGTCACAGTGTTCTTTCTCTCCCTGAGATACACACAATCTGACGTTGCCTCTGAGCTCCGTTGCTGGCAAAGAACTGAAAGTGACATACATTCCTGTGGGGAAACACAGGGCTTTGCTAGGATTTCTCTAGGCAGTGTGTTTTCCCTGGGCCTCACTGTAGCAACACGATCTCGCCAGGGCAACACTGCATGGCACTTCCTCCGCCAGGAGAGAGCTGCTGCTTTGTAGTTTGTGCTGGGAAACCTTGCTTTGGCAAGTGCGAATTGACCGCATTCAGGCAGAAAGAAAAGAGAATAGCAAGAGGCCTTTTCTCCCCGGCTGCTCTGCCAAGCCCTTCCAGCTCAAACTATGTCGTTGCTCCTCTGGAAGGATCCCTGCACCGCGGCGTAGTTTTTCCGAAGAAGCCCTGCGTTTGCACGAGCAAATGAGGAATTCGTGGCAGGAAAGAGGAAGGAAAGAAAGTTTCTCTCCCTCTGCCTGCTTTGCTCAGAGGACCGGATGAAGTCAGGGAGTTCTCCCTTTCACTGAGAAACGTGCGGGCTGCTGTTGCCTGGGCGCTCTCTTCTTTGCAAAAGAGTCTGCAGTTCCACGCTTTGAACCGTGGAAAGGCGCCGGGCTCTGCTAAGATTTCCCCCGGCGCTTCGTTTGCCCTGGGCCAAAGCGAGCCTTCACAATAGCTGAACGCTAACACTGCATACTCGTTCCACTTCCAGAACCGGGCTACGGCGAGGCAGTTCTCCGGGGGAAAACGGCCCTTCGCGAAGGGCAGATCTGCCGAGCTCATTGCGGGAAAGCGAAAGCAAAGGACGCTTTTCTCCCTCTAACCGCTTTCGTCAGAGGAACGGGGGAAGTCACAGTGTTCTTTCTCTCCCTGAGATACACACAATCTGACGTTGCCTCTGAGCTCCGTTGCTGGCAAAGAACTGAAAGTGACATACATTCCTGTGGGGAAACACAGGGCTTTGCTAGGATTTCTCTAGGCAGTGTGTTTTCCCTGGGCCTCACTGTAGCAACACGATCTCGCCAGGGCAACACTGCATGGCACTTCCTCCGCCAGGAGAGAGCTGCTGCTTTGTAGTTTGTGCTGGGAAACCTTGCTTTGGCAAGTGCGAATTGACCGCATTCAGGCAGAAAGAAAAGAGAATAGCAAGAGGCCTTTTCTCCCCGGCTGCTCTGCCAAGCCCTTCCAGCTCAAACTATGTCGTTGCTCCTCTGGAAGGATCCCTGCACCGCGGCGTAGTTTTTCCGAAGAAGCCCTGCGTTTGCACGAGCAAATGAGGAATTCGTGGCAGGAAAGAGGAAGGAAAGAAAGTTTCTCTCCCTCTGCCTGCTTTGCTCAGAGGACCGGATGAAGTCAGGGAGTTCTCCCTTTCACTGAGAAACGTGCGGGCTGCTGTTGCCTGGGCGCTCTCTTCTTTGCAAAAGAGTCTGCAGTTCCACGCTTTGAACCGTGGAAAGGCGCCGGGCTCTGCTAAGATTTCCCCCGGCGCTTCGTTTGCCCTGGGCCAAAGCGAGCCTTCACAATAGCTGAACGCTAACACTGCATACTCGTTCCACTTCCAGAACCGGGCTACGGCGAGGCAGTTCTCCGGGGGAAAACGGCCCTTCGCGAAGGGCAGATCTGCCGAGCTCATTGCGGGAAAGCGAAAGCAAAGGACGCTTTTCTCCCTCTAACCGCTTTCGTCAGAGGAACGGGGGAAGTCACAGTGTTCTTTCTCTCCCTGAGATACACACAATCTGACGTTGCCTCTGAGCTCCGTTGCTGGCAAAGAACTGAAAGTGACATACATTCCTGTGGGGAAACACAGGGCTTTGCTAGGATTTCTCTAGGCAGTGTGTTTTCCCTGGGCCTCACTGTAGCAACACGATCTCGCCAGGGCAACACTGCATGGCACTTCCTCCGCCAGGAGAGAGCTGCTGCTTTGTAGTTTGTGCTGGGAAACCTTGCTTTGGCAAGTGCGAATTGACCGCATTCAGGCAGAAAGAAAAGAGAATAGCAAGAGGCCTTTTCTCCCCGGCTGCTCTGCCAAGCCCTTCCAGCTCAAACTATGTCGTTGCTCCTCTGGAAGGATCCCTGCACCGCGGCGTAGTTTTTCCGAAGAAGCCCTGCGTTTGCACGAGCAAATGAGGAATTCGTGGCAGGAAAGAGGAAGGAAAGAAAGTTTCTCTCCCTCTGCCTGCTTTGCTCAGAGGACCGGATGAAGTCAGGGAGTTCTCCCTTTCACTGAGAAACGTGCGGGCTGCTGTTGCCTGGGCGCTCTCTTCTTTGCAAAAGAGTCTGCAGTTCCACGCTTTGAACCGTGGAAAGGCGCCGGGCTCTGCTAAGATTTCCCCCGGCGCTTCGTTTGCCCTGGGCCAAAGCGAGCCTTCACAATAGCTGAACGCTAACACTGCATACTCGTTCCACTTCCAGAACCGGGCTACGGCGAGGCAGTTCTCCGGGGGAAAACGGCCCTTCGCGAAGGGCAGATCTGCCGAGCTCATTGCGGGAAAGCGAAAGCAAAGGACGCTTTTCTCCCTCTAACCGCTTTCGTCAGAGGAACGGGGGAAGTCACAGTGTTCTTTCTCTCCCTGAGATACACACAATCTGACGTTGCCTCTGAGCTCCGTTGCTGGCAAAGAACTGAAAGTGACATACATTCCTGTGGGGAAACACAGGGCTTTGCTAGGATTTCTCTAGGCAGTGTGTTTTCCCTGGGCCTCACTGTAGCAACACGATCTCGCCAGGGCAACACTGCATGGCACTTCCTCCGCCAGGAGAGAGCTGCTGCTTTGTAGTTTGTGCTGGGAAACCTTGCTTTGGCAAGTGCGAATTGACCGCATTCAGGCAGAAAGAAAAGAGAATAGCAAGAGGCCTTTTCTCCCCGGCTGCTCTGCCAAGCCCTTCCAGCTCAAACTATGTCGTTGCTCCTCTGGAAGGATCCCTGCACCGCGGCGTAGTTTTTCCGAAGAAGCCCTGCGTTTGCACGAGCAAATGAGGAATTCGTGGCAGGAAAGAGGAAGGAAAGAAAGTTTCTCTCCCTCTGCCTGCTTTGCTCAGAGGACCGGATGAAGTCAGGGAGTTCTCCCTTTCACTGAGAAACGTGCGGGCTGCTGTTGCCTGGGCGCTCTCTTCTTTGCAAAAGAGTCTGCAGTTCCACGCTTTGAACCGTGGAAAGGCGCCGGGCTCTGCTAAGATTTCCCCCGGCGCTTCGTTTGCCCTGGGCCAAAGCGAGCCTTCACAATAGCTGAACGCTAACACTGCATACTCGTTCCACTTCCAGAACCGGGCTACGGCGAGGCAGTTCTCCGGGGGAAAACGGCCCTTCGCGAAGGGCAGATCTGCCGAGCTCATTGCGGGAAAGCGAAAGCAAAGGACGCTTTTCTCCCTCTAACCGCTTTCGTCAGAGGAACGGGGGAAGTCACAGTGTTCTTTCTCTCCCTGAGATACACACAATCTGACGTTGCCTCTGAGCTCCGTTGCTGGCAAAGAACTGAAAGTGACATACATTCCTGTGGGGAAACACAGGGCTTTGCTAGGATTTCTCTAGGCAGTGTGTTTTCCCTGGGCCTCACTGTAGCAACACGATCTCGCCAGGGCAACACTGCATGGCACTTCCTCCGCCAGGAGAGAGCTGCTGCTTTGTAGTTTGTGCTGGGAAACCTTGCTTTGGCAAGTGCGAATTGACCGCATTCAGGCAGAAAGAAAAGAGAATAGCAAGAGGCCTTTTCTCCCCGGCTGCTCTGCCAAGCCCTTCCAGCTCAAACTATGTCGTTGCTCCTCTGGAAGGATCCCTGCACCGCGGCGTAGTTTTTCCGAAGAAGCCCTGCGTTTGCACGAGCAAATGAGGAATTCGTGGCAGGAAAGAGGAAGGAAAGAAAGTTTCTCTCCCTCTGCCTGCTTTGCTCAGAGGACCGGATGAAGTCAGGGAGTTCTCCCTTTCACTGAGAAACGTGCGGGCTGCTGTTGCCTGGGCGCTCTCTTCTTTGCAAAAGAGTCTGCAGTTCCACGCTTTGAACCGTGGAAAGGCGCCGGGCTCTGCTAAGATTTCCCCCGGCGCTTCGTTTGCCCTGGGCCAAAGCGAGCCTTCACAATAGCTGAACGCTAACACTGCATACTCGTTCCACTTCCAGAACCGGGCTACGGCGAGGCAGTTCTCCGGGGGAAAACGGCCCTTCGCGAAGGGCAGATCTGCCGAGCTCATTGCGGGAAAGCGAAAGCAAAGGACGCTTTTCTCCCTCTAACCGCTTTCGTCAGAGGAACGGGGGAAGTCACAGTGTTCTTTCTCTCCCTGAGATACACACAATCTGACGTTGCCTCTGAGCTCCGTTGCTGGCAAAGAACTGAAAGTGACATACATTCCTGTGGGGAAACACAGGGCTTTGCTAGGATTTCTCTAGGCAGTGTGTTTTCCCTGGGCCTCACTGCAGCAACACGATCTCGCCAGGGCAACACTGCATGGCACTTCCTCCGCCAGGAGAGAGCTGCTGCTTTGTAGTTTGTGCTGGGAAACCTTGCTTTGGCAAGTGCGAATTGACCGCATTCAGGCAGAAAGAAAAGAGAATAGCAAGAGGCCTTTTCTCCCCGGCTGCTCTGCCAAGCCCTTCCAGCTCAAACTATGTCGTTGCTCCTCTGGAAGGATCCCTGCACCGCGGCGTAGTTTTTCCGAAGAAGCCCTGCGTTTGCACGAGCAAATGAGGAATTCGTGGCAGGAAAGAGGAAGGAAAGAAAGTTTCTCTCCCTCTGCCTGCTTTGCTCAGAGGACCGGATGAAGTCAGGGAGTTCTCCCTTTCACTGAGAAACGTGCGGGCTGCTGTTGCCTGGGCGCTCTCTTCTTTGCAAAAGAGTCTGCAGTTCCACGCTTTGAACCGTGGAAAGGCGCCGGGCTCTGCTAAGATTTCCCCCGGCGCTTCGTTTGCCCTGGGCCAAAGCGAGCCTTCACAATAGCTGAACGCTAACACTGCATACTCGTTCCACTTCCAGAACCGGGCTACGGCGAGGCAGTTCTCCGGGGGAAAACGGCCCTTCGCGAAGGGCAGATCTGCCGAGCTCATTGCGGGAAAGCGAAAGCAAAGGACGCTTTTCTCCCTCTAACCGCTTTCGTCAGAGGAACGGGGGAAGTCACAGTGTTCTTTCTCTCCCTGAGATACACACAATCTGACGTTGCCTCTGAGCTCCGTTGCTGGCAAAGAACTGAAAGTGACATACATTCCTGTGGGGAAACACAGGGCTTTGCTAGGATTTCTCTAGGCAGTGTGTTTTCCCTGGGCCTCACTGCAGCAACACGATCTCGCCAGGGCAACACTGCATGGCACTTCCTCCGCCAGGAGAGAGCTGCTGCTTTGTAGTTTGTGCTGGGAAACCTTGCTTTGGCAAGTGCGAATTGACCGCATTCAGGCAGAAAGAAAAGAGAATAGCAAGAGGCCTTTTCTCCCCGGCTGCTCTGCCAAGCCCTTCCAGCTCAAACTATGTCGTTGCTCCTCTGGAAGGATCCCTGCACCGCGGCGTAGTTTTTCCGAAGAAGCCCTGCGTTTGCACGAGCAAATGAGGAATTCGTGGCAGGAAAGAGGAAGGAAAGAAAGTTTCTCTCCCTCTGCCTGCTTTGCTCAGAGGACCGGATGAAGTCAGGGAGTTCTCCCTTTCACTGAGAAACGTGCGGGCTGCTGTTGCCTGGGCGCTCTCTTCTTTGCAAAAGAGTCTGCAGTTCCACGCTTTGAACCGTGGAAAGGCGCCGGGCTCTGCTAAGATTTCCCCCGGCGCTTCGTTTGCCCTGGGCCAAAGCGAGCCTTCACAATAGCTGAACGCTAACACTGCATACTCGTTCCACTTCCAGAACCGGGCTACGGCGAGGCAGTTCTCCGGGGGAAAACGGCCCTTCGCGAAGGGCAGATCTGCCGAGCTCATTGCGGGAAAGCGAAAGCAAAGGACGCTTTTCTCCCTCTAACCGCTTTCGTCAGAGGAACGGGGGAAGTCACAGTGTTCTTTCTCTCCCTGAGATACACACAATCTGACGTTGCCTCTGAGCTCCGTTGCTGGCAAAGAACTGAAAGTGACATACATTCCTGTGGGGAAACACAGGGCTTTGCTAGGATTTCTCTAGGCAGTGTGTTTTCCCTGGGCCTCACTGCAGCAACACGATCTCGCCAGGGCAACACTGCATGGCACTTCCTCCGCCAGGAGAGAGCTGCTGCTTTGTAGTTTGTGCTGGGAAACCTTGCTTTGGCAAGTGCGAATTGACCGCATTCAGGCAGAAAGAAAAGAGAATAGCAAGAGGCCTTTTCTCCCCGGCTGCTCTGCCAAGCCCTTCCAGCTCAAACTATGTCGTTGCTCCTCTGGAAGGATCCCTGCACCGCGGCGTAGTTTTTCCGAAGAAGCCCTGCGTTTGCACGAGCAAATGAGGAATTCGTGGCAGGAAAGAGGAAGGAAAGAAAGTTTCTCTCCCTCTGCCTGCTTTGCTCAGAGGACCGGATGAAGTCAGGGAGTTCTCCCTTTCACTGAGAAACGTGCGGGCTGCTGTTGCCTGGGCGCTCTCTTCTTTGCAAAAGAGTCTGCAGTTCCACGCTTTGAACCGTGGAAAGGCGCCGGGCTCTGCTAAGATTTCCCCCGGCGCTTCGTTTGCCCTGGGCCAAAGCGAGCCTTCACAATAGCTGAACGCTAACACTGCATACTCGTTCCACTTCCAGAACCGGGCTACGGCGAGGCAGTTCTCCGGGGGAAAACGGCCCTTCGCGAAGGGCAGATCTGCCGAGCTCATTGCGGGAAAGCGAAAGCAAAGGACGCTTTTCTCCCTCTAACCGCTTTCGTCAGAGGAACGGGGGAAGTCACAGTGTTCTTTCTCTCCCTGAGATACACACAATCTGACGTTGCCTCTGAGCTCCGTTGCTGGCAAAGAACTGAAAGTGACATACATTCCTGTGGGGAAACACAGGGCTTTGCTAGGATTTCTCTAGGCAGTGTGTTTTCCCTGGGCCTCACTGCAGCAACACGATCTCGCCAGGGCAACACTGCATGGCACTTCCTCCGCCAGGAGAGAGCTGCTGCTTTGTAGTTTGTGCTGGGAAACCTTGCTTTGGCAAGTGCGAATTGACCGCATTCAGGCAGAAAGAAAAGAGAATAGCAAGAGGCCTTTTCTCCCCGGCTGCTCTGCCAAGCCCTTCCAGCTCAAACTATGTCGTTGCTCCTCTGGAAGGATCCCTGCACCGCGGCGTAGTTTTTCCGAAGAAGCCCTGCGTTTGCACGAGCAAATGAGGAATTCGTGGCAGGAAAGAGGAAGGAAAGAAAGTTTCTCTCCCTCTGCCTGCTTTGCTCAGAGGACCGGATGAAGTCAGGGAGTTCTCCCTTTCACTGAGAAACGTGCGGGCTGCTGTTGCCTGGGCGCTCTCTTCTTTGCAAAAGAGTCTGCAGTTCCACGCTTTGAACCGTGGAAAGGCGCCGGGCTCTGCTAAGATTTCCCCCGGCGCTTCGTTTGCCCTGGGCCAAAGCGAGCCTTCACAATAGCTGAACGCTAACACTGCATACTCGTTCCACTTCCAGAACCGGGCTACGGCGAGGCAGTTCTCCGGGGGAAAACGGCCCTTCGCGAAGGGCAGATCTGCCGAGCTCATTGCGGGAAAGCGAAAGCAAAGGACGCTTTTCTCCCTCTAACCGCTTTCGTCAGAGGAACGGGGGAAGTCACAGTGTTCTTTCTCTCCCTGAGATACACACAATCTGACGTTGCCTCTGAGCTCCGTTGCTGGCAAAGAACTGAAAGTGACATACATTCCTGTGGGGAAACACAGGGCTTTGCTAGGATTTCTCTAGGCAGTGTGTTTTCCCTGGGCCTCACTGCAGCAACACGATCTCGCCAGGGCAACACTGCATGGCACTTCCTCCGCCAGGAGAGAGCTGCTGCTTTGTAGTTTGTGCTGGGAAACCTTGCTTTGGCAAGTGCGAATTGACCGCATTCAGGCAGAAAGAAAAGAGAATAGCAAGAGGCCTTTTCTCCCCGGCTGCTCTGCCAAGCCCTTCCAGCTCAAACTATGTCGTTGCTCCTCTGGAAGGATCCCTGCACCGCGGCGTAGTTTTTCCGAAGAAGCCCTGCGTTTGCACGAGCAAATGAGGAATTCGTGGCAGGAAAGAGGAAGGAAAGAAAGTTTCTCTCCCTCTGCCTGCTTTGCTCAGAGGACCGGATGAAGTCAGGGAGTTCTCCCTTTCACTGAGAAACGTGCGGGCTGCTGTTGCCTGGGCGCTCTCTTCTTTGCAAAAGAGTCTGCAGTTCCACGCTTTGAACCGTGGAAAGGCGCCGGGCTCTGCTAAGATTTCCCCCGGCGCTTCGTTTGCCCTGGGCCAAAGCGAGCCTTCACAATAGCTGAACGCTAACACTGCATACTCGTTCCACTTCCAGAACCGGGCTACGGCGAGGCAGTTCTCCGGGGGAAAACGGCCCTTCGCGAAGGGCAGATCTGCCGAGCTCATTGCGGGAAAGCGAAAGCAAAGGACGCTTTTCTCCCTCTAACCGCTTTCGTCAGAGGAACGGGGGAAGTCACAGTGTTCTTTCTCTCCCTGAGATACACACAATCTGACGTTGCCTCTGAGCTCCGTTGCTGGCAAAGAACTGAAAGTGACATACATTCCTGTGGGGAAACACAGGGCTTTGCTAGGATTTCTCTAGGCAGTGTGTTTTCCCTGGGCCTCACTGTAGCAACACGATCTCGCCAGGGCAACACTGCATGGCACTTCCTCCGCCAGGAGAGAGCTGCTGCTTTGTAGTTTGTGCTGGGAAACCTTGCTTTGGCAAGTGCGAATTGACCGCATTCAGGCAGAAAGAAAAGAGAATAGCAAGAGGCCTTTTCTCCCCGGCTGCTCTGCCAAGCCCTTCCAGCTCAAACTATGTCGTTGCTCCTCTGGAAGGATCCCTGCACCGCGGCGTAGTTTTTCCGAAGAAGCCCTGCGTTTGCACGAGCAAATGAGGAATTCGTGGCAGGAAAGAGGAAGGAAAGAAAGTTTCTCTCCCTCTGCCTGCTTTGCTCAGAGGACCGGATGAAGTCAGGGAGTTCTCCCTTTCACTGAGAAACGTGCGGGCTGCTGTTGCCTGGGCGCTCTCTTCTTTGCAAAAGAGTCTGCAGTTCCACGCTTTGAACCGTGGAAAGGCGCCGGGCTCTGCTAAGATTTCCCCCGGCGCTTCGTTTGCCCTGGGCCAAAGCGAGCCTTCACAATAGCTGAACGCTAACACTGCATACTCGTTCCACTTCCAGAACCGGGCTACGGCGAGGCAGTTCTCCGGGGGAAAACGGCCCTTCGCGAAGGGCAGATCTGCCGAGCTCATTGCGGGAAAGCGAAAGCAAAGGACGCTTTTCTCCCTCTAACCGCTTTCGTCAGAGGAACGGGGGAAGTCACAGTGTTCTTTCTCTCCCTGAGATACACACAATCTGACGTTGCCTCTGAGCTCCGTTGCTGGCAAAGAACTGAAAGTGACATACATTCCTGTGGGGAAACACAGGGCTTTGCTAGGATTTCTCTAGGCAGTGTGTTTTCCCTGGGCCTCACTGCAGCAACACGATCTCGCCAGGGCAACACTGCATGGCACTTCCTCCGCCAGGAGAGAGCTGCTGCTTTGTAGTTTGTGCTGGGAAACCTTGCTTTGGCAAGTGCGAATTGACCGCATTCAGGCAGAAAGAAAAGAGAATAGCAAGAGGCCTTTTCTCCCCGGCTGCTCTGCCAAGCCCTTCCAGCTCAAACTATGTCGTTGCTCCTCTGGAAGGATCCCTGCACCGCGGCGTAGTTTTTCCGAAGAAGCCCTGCGTTTGCACGAGCAAATGAGGAATTCGTGGCAGGAAAGAGGAAGGAAAGAAAGTTTCTCTCCCTCTGCCTGCTTTGCTCAGAGGACCGGATGAAGTCAGGGAGTTCTCCCTTTCACTGAGAAACGTGCGGGCTGCTGTTGCCTGGGCGCTCTCTTCTTTGCAAAAGAGTCTGCAGTTCCACGCTTTGAACCGTGGAAAGGCGCCGGGCTCTGCTAAGATTTCCCCCGGCGCTTCGTTTGCCCTGGGCCAAAGCGAGCCTTCACAATAGCTGAACGCTAACACTGCATACTCGTTCCACTTCCAGAACCGGGCTACGGCGAGGCAGTTCTCCGGGGGAAAACGGCCCTTCGCGAAGGGCAGATCTGCCGAGCTCATTGCGGGAAAGCGAAAGCAAAGGACGCTTTTCTCCCTCTAACCGCTTTCGTCAGAGGAACGGGGGAAGTCACAGTGTTCTTTCTCTCCCTGAGATACACACAATCTGACGTTGCCTCTGAGCTCCGTTGCTGGCAAAGAACTGAAAGTGACATACATTCCTGTGGGGAAACACAGGGCTTTGCTAGGATTTCTCTAGGCAGTGTGTTTTCCCTGGGCCTCACTGTAGCAACACGATCTCGCCAGGGCAACACTGCATGGCACTTCCTCCGCCAGGAGAGAGCTGCTGCTTTGTAGTTTGTGCTGGGAAACCTTGCTTTGGCAAGTGCGAATTGACCGCATTCAGGCAGAAAGAAAAGAGAATAGCAAGAGGCCTTTTCTCCCCGGCTGCTCTGCCAAGCCCTTCCAGCTCAAACTATGTCGTTGCTCCTCTGGAAGGATCCCTGCACCGTGGCGTAGTTTTTCCGAAGAAGCCCTGCGTTTGCACGAGCAAATGAGGAATTCGTGGCAGGAAAGAGGAAGGAAAGAAAGTTTCTCTCCCTCTGCCTGCTTTGCTCAGAGGACCGGATGAAGTCAGGGAGTTCTCCCTTTCACTGAGAAACGTGCGGGCTGCTGTTGCCTGGGCGCTCTCTTCTTTGCAAAAGAGTCTGCAGTTCCACGCTTTGAACCGTGGAAAGGCGCCGGGCTCTGCTAAGATTTCCCCCGGCGCTTCGTTTGCCCTGGGCCAAAGCGAGCCTTCACAATAGCTGAACGCTAACACTGCATACTCGTTCCACTTCCAGAACCGGGCTACGGCGAGGCAGTTCTCCGGGGGAAAACGGCCCTTCGCGAAGGGCAGATCTGCCGAGCTCATTGCGGGAAAGCGAAAGCAAAGGACGCTTTTCTCCCTCTAACCGCTTTCGTCAGAGGAACGGGGGAAGTCACAGTGTTCTTTCTCTCCCTGAGATACACACAATCTGACGTTGCCTCTGAGCTCCGTTGCTGGCAAAGAACTGAAAGTGACATACATTCCTGTGGGGAAACACAGGGCTTTGCTAGGATTTCTCTAGGCAGTGTGTTTTCCCTGGGCCTCACTGTAGCAACACGATCTCGCCAGGGCAACACTGCATGGCACTTCCTCCGCCAGGAGAGAGCTGCTGCTTTGTAGTTTGTGCTGGGAAACCTTGCTTTGGCAAGTGCGAATTGACCGCATTCAGGCAGAAAGAAAAGAGAATAGCAAGAGGCCTTTTCTCCCCGGCTGCTCTGCCAAGCCCTTCCAGCTCAAACTATGTCGTTGCTCCTCTGGAAGGATCCCTGCACCGCGGCGTAGTTTTTCCGAAGAAGCCCTGCGTTTGCACGAGCAAATGAGGAATTCGTGGCAGGAAAGAGGAAGGAAAGAAAGTTTCTCTCCCTCTGCCTGCTTTGCTCAGAGGACCGGATGAAGTCAGGGAGTTCTCCCTTTCACTGAGAAACGTGCGGGCTGCTGTTGCCTGGGCGCTCTCTTCTTTGCAAAAGAGTCTGCAGTTCCACGCTTTGAACCGTGGAAAGGCGCCGGGCTCTGCTAAGATTTCCCCCGGCGCTTCGTTTGCCCTGGGCCAAAGCGAGCCTTCACAATAGCTGAACGCTAACACTGCATACTCGTTCCACTTCCAGAACCGGGCTACGGCGAGGCAGTTCTCCGGGGGAAAACGGCCCTTCGCGAAGGGCAGATCTGCCGAGCTCATTGCGGGAAAGCGAAAGCAAAGGACGCTTTTCTCCCTCTAACCGCTTTCGTCAGAGGAACGGGGGAAGTCACAGTGTTCTTTCTCTCCCTGAGATACACACAATCTGACGTTGCCTCTGAGCTCCGTTGCTGGCAAAGAACTGAAAGTGACATACATTCCTGTGGGGAAACACAGGGCTTTGCTAGGATTTCTCTAGGCAGTGTGTTTTCCCTGGGCCTCACTGCAGCAACACGATCTCGCCAGGGCAACACTGCATGGCACTTCCTCCGCCAGGAGAGAGCTGCTGCTTTGTAGTTTGTGCTGGGAAACCTTGCTTTGGCAAGTGCGAATTGACCGCATTCAGGCAGAAAGAAAAGAGAATAGCAAGAGGCCTTTTCTCCCCGGCTGCTCTGCCAAGCCCTTCCAGCTCAAACTATGTCGTTGCTCCTCTGGAAGGATCCCTGCACCGCGGCGTAGTTTTTCCGAAGAAGCCCTGCGTTTGCACGAGCAAATGAGGAATTCGTGGCAGGAAAGAGGAAGGAAAGAAAGTTTCTCTCCCTCTGCCTGCTTTGCTCAGAGGACCGGATGAAGTCAGGGAGTTCTCCCTTTCACTGAGAAACGTGCGGGCTGCTGTTGCCTGGGCGCTCTCTTCTTTGCAAAAGAGTCTGCAGTTCCACGCTTTGAACCGTGGAAAGGCGCCGGGCTCTGCTAAGATTTCCCCCGGCGCTTCGTTTGCCCTGGGCCAAAGCGAGCCTTCACAATAGCTGAACGCTAACACTGCATACTCGTTCCACTTCCAGAACCGGGCTACGGCGAGGCAGTTCTCCGGGGGAAAACGGCCCTTCGCGAAGGGCAGATCTGCCGAGCTCATTGCGGGAAAGCGAAAGCAAAGGACGCTTTTCTCCCTCTAACCGCTTTCGTCAGAGGAACGGGGGAAGTCACAGTGTTCTTTCTCTCCCTGAGATACACACAATCTGACGTTGCCTCTGAGCTCCGTTGCTGGCAAAGAACTGAAAGTGACATACATTCCTGTGGGGAAACACAGGGCTTTGCTAGGATTTCTCTAGGCAGTGTGTTTTCCCTGGGCCTCACTGTAGCAACACGATCTCGCCAGGGCAACACTGCATGGCACTTCCTCCGCCAGGAGAGAGCTGCTGCTTTGTAGTTTGTGCTGGGAAACCTTGCTTTGGCAAGTGCGAATTGACCGCATTCAGGCAGAAAGAAAAGAGAATAGCAAGAGGCCTTTTCTCCCCGGCTGCTCTGCCAAGCCCTTCCAGCTCAAACTATGTCGTTGCTCCTCTGGAAGGATCCCTGCACCGCGGCGTAGTTTTTCCGAAGAAGCCCTGCGTTTGCACGAGCAAATGAGGAATTCGTGGCAGGAAAGAGGAAGGAAAGAAAGTTTCTCTCCCTCTGCCTGCTTTGCTCAGAGGACCGGATGAAGTCAGGGAGTTCTCCCTTTCACTGAGAAACGTGCGGGCTGCTGTTGCCTGGGCGCTCTCTTCTTTGCAAAAGAGTCTGCAGTTCCACGCTTTGAACCGTGGAAAGGCGCCGGGCTCTGCTAAGATTTCCCCCGGCGCTTCGTTTGCCCTGGGCCAAAGCGAGCCTTCACAATAGCTGAACGCTAACACTGCATACTCGTTCCACTTCCAGAACCGGGCTACGGCGAGGCAGTTCTCCGGGGGAAAACGGCCCTTCGCGAAGGGCAGATCTGCCGAGCTCATTGCGGGAAAGCGAAAGCAAAGGACGCTTTTCTCCCTCTAACCGCTTTCGTCAGAGGAACGGGGGAAGTCACAGTGTTCTTTCTCTCCCTGAGATACACACAATCTGACGTTGCCTCTGAGCTCCGTTGCTGGCAAAGAACTGAAAGTGACATACATTCCTGTGGGGAAACACAGGGCTTTGCTAGGATTTCTCTAGGCAGTGTGTTTTCCCTGGGCCTCACTGCAGCAACACGATCTCGCCAGGGCAACACTGCATGGCACTTCCTCCGCCAGGAGAGAGCTGCTGCTTTGTAGTTTGTGCTGGGAAACCTTGCTTTGGCAAGTGCGAATTGACCGCATTCAGGCAGAAAGAAAAGAGAATAGCAAGAGGCCTTTTCTCCCCGGCTGCTCTGCCAAGCCCTTCCAGCTCAAACTATGTCGTTGCTCCTCTGGAAGGATCCCTGCACCGCGGCGTAGTTTTTCCGAAGAAGCCCTGCGTTTGCACGAGCAAATGAGGAATTCGTGGCAGGAAAGAGGAAGGAAAGAAAGTTTCTCTCCCTCTGCCTGCTTTGCTCAGAGGACCGGATGAAGTCAGGGAGTTCTCCCTTTCACTGAGAAACGTGCGGGCTGCTGTTGCCTGGGCGCTCTCTTCTTTGCAAAAGAGTCTGCAGTTCCACGCTTTGAACCGTGGAAAGGCGCCGGGCTCTGCTAAGATTTCCCCCGGCGCTTCGTTTGCCCTGGGCCAAAGCGAGCCTTCACAATAGCTGAACGCTAACACTGCATACTCGTTCCACTTCCAGAACCGGGCTACGGCGAGGCAGTTCTCCGGGGGAAAACGGCCCTTCGCGAAGGGCAGATCTGCCGAGCTCATTGCGGGAAAGCGAAAGCAAAGGACGCTTTTCTCCCTCTAACCGCTTTCGTCAGAGGAACGGGGGAAGTCACAGTGTTCTTTCTCTCCCTGAGATACACACAATCTGACGTTGCCTCTGAGCTCCGTTGCTGGCAAAGAACTGAAAGTGACATACATTCCTGTGGGGAAACACAGGGCTTTGCTAGGATTTCTCTAGGCAGTGTGTTTTCCCTGGGCCTCACTGTAGCAACACGATCTCGCCAGGGCAACACTGCATGGCACTTCCTCCGCCAGGAGAGAGCTGCTGCTTTGTAGTTTGTGCTGGGAAACCTTGCTTTGGCAAGTGCGAATTGACCGCATTCAGGCAGAAAGAAAAGAGAATAGCAAGAGGCCTTTTCTCCCCGGCTGCTCTGCCAAGCCCTTCCAGCTCAAACTATGTCGTTGCTCCTCTGGAAGGATCCCTGCACCGCGGCGTAGTTTTTCCGAAGAAGCCCTGCGTTTGCACGAGCAAATGAGGAATTCGTGGCAGGAAAGAGGAAGGAAAGAAAGTTTCTCTCCCTCTGCCTGCTTTGCTCAGAGGACCGGATGAAGTCAGGGAGTTCTCCCTTTCACTGAGAAACGTGCGGGCTGCTGTTGCCTGGGCGCTCTCTTCTTTGCAAAAGAGTCTGCAGTTCCACGCTTTGAACCGTGGAAAGGCGCCGGGCTCTGCTAAGATTTCCCCCGGCGCTTCGTTTGCCCTGGGCCAAAGCGAGCCTTCACAATAGCTGAACGCTAACACTGCATACTCGTTCCACTTCCAGAACCGGGCTACGGCGAGGCAGTTCTCCGGGGGAAAACGGCCCTTCGCGAAGGGCAGATCTGCCGAGCTCATTGCGGGAAAGCGAAAGCAAAGGACGCTTTTCTCCCTCTAACCGCTTTCGTCAGAGGAACGGGGGAAGTCACAGTGTTCTTTCTCTCCCTGAGATACACACAATCTGACGTTGCCTCTGAGCTCCGTTGCTGGCAAAGAACTGAAAGTGACATACATTCCTGTGGGGAAACACAGGGCTTTGCTAGGATTTCTCTAGGCAGTGTGTTTTCCCTGGGCCTCACTGTAGCAACACGATCTCGCCAGGGCAACACTGCATGGCACTTCCTCCGCCAGGAGAGAGCTGCTGCTTTGTAGTTTGTGCTGGGAAACCTTGCTTTGGCAAGTGCGAATTGACCGCATTCAGGCAGAAAGAAAAGAGAATAGCAAGAGGCCTTTTCTCCCCGGCTGCTCTGCCAAGCCCTTCCAGCTCAAACTATGTCGTTGCTCCTCTGGAAGGATCCCTGCACCGCGGCGTAGTTTTTCCGAAGAAGCCCTGCGTTTGCACGAGCAAATGAGGAATTCGTGGCAGGAAAGAGGAAGGAAAGAAAGTTTCTCTCCCTCTGCCTGCTTTGCTCAGAGGACCGGATGAAGTCAGGGAGTTCTCCCTTTCACTGAGAAACGTGCGGGCTGCTGTTGCCTGGGCGCTCTCTTCTTTGCAAAAGAGTCTGCAGTTCCACGCTTTGAACCGTGGAAAGGCGCCGGGCTCTGCTAAGATTTCCCCCGGCGCTTCGTTTGCCCTGGGCCAAAGCGAGCCTTCACAATAGCTGAACGCTAACACTGCATACTCGTTCCACTTCCAGAACCGGGCTACGGCGAGGCAGTTCTCCGGGGGAAAACGGCCCTTCGCGAAGGGCAGATCTGCCGAGCTCATTGCGGGAAAGCGAAAGCAAAGGACGCTTTTCTCCCTCTAACCGCTTTCGTCAGAGGAACGGGGGAAGTCACAGTGTTCTTTCTCTCCCTGAGATACACACAATCTGACGTTGCCTCTGAGCTCCGTTGCTGGCAAAGAACTGAAAGTGACATACATTCCTGTGGGGAAACACAGGGCTTTGCTAGGATTTCTCTAGGCAGTGTGTTTTCCCTGGGCCTCACTGCAGCAACACGATCTCGCCAGGGCAACACTGCATGGCACTTCCTCCGCCAGGAGAGAGCTGCTGCTTTGTAGTTTGTGCTGGGAAACCTTGCTTTGGCAAGTGCGAATTGACCGCATTCAGGCAGAAAGAAAAGAGAATAGCAAGAGGCCTTTTCTCCCCGGCTGCTCTGCCAAGCCCTTCCAGCTCAAACTATGTCGTTGCTCCTCTGGAAGGATCCCTGCACCGCGGCGTAGTTTTTCCGAAGAAGCCCTGCGTTTGCACGAGCAAATGAGGAATTCGTGGCAGGAAAGAGGAAGGAAAGAAAGTTTCTCTCCCTCTGCCTGCTTTGCTCAGAGGACCGGATGAAGTCAGGGAGTTCTCCCTTTCACTGAGAAACGTGCGGGCTGCTGTTGCCTGGGCGCTCTCTTCTTTGCAAAAGAGTCTGCAGTTCCACGCTTTGAACCGTGGAAAGGCGCCGGGCTCTGCTAAGATTTCCCCCGGCGCTTCGTTTGCCCTGGGCCAAAGCGAGCCTTCACAATAGCTGAACGCTAACACTGCATACTCGTTCCACTTCCAGAACCGGGCTACGGCGAGGCAGTTCTCCGGGGGAAAACGGCCCTTCGCGAAGGGCAGATCTGCCGAGCTCATTGCGGGAAAGCGAAAGCAAAGGACGCTTTTCTCCCTCTAACCGCTTTCGTCAGAGGAACGGGGGAAGTCACAGTGTTCTTTCTCTCCCTGAGATACACACAATCTGACGTTGCCTCTGAGCTCCGTTGCTGGCAAAGAACTGAAAGTGACATACATTCCTGTGGGGAAACACAGGGCTTTGCTAGGATTTCTCTAGGCAGTGTGTTTTCCCTGGGCCTCACTGTAGCAACACGATCTCGCCAGGGCAACACTGCATGGCACTTCCTCCGCCAGGAGAGAGCTGCTGCTTTGTAGTTTGTGCTGGGAAACCTTGCTTTGGCAAGTGCGAATTGACCGCATTCAGGCAGAAAGAAAAGAGAATAGCAAGAGGCCTTTTCTCCCCGGCTGCTCTGCCAAGCCCTTCCAGCTCAAACTATGTCGTTGCTCCTCTGGAAGGATCCCTGCACCGCGGCGTAGTTTTTCCGAAGAAGCCCTGCGTTTGCACGAGCAAATGAGGAATTCGTGGCAGGAAAGAGGAAGGAAAGAAAGTTTCTCTCCCTCTGCCTGCTTTGCTCAGAGGACCGGATGAAGTCAGGGAGTTCTCCCTTTCACTGAGAAACGTGCGGGCTGCTGTTGCCTGGGCGCTCTCTTCTTTGCAAAAGAGTCTGCAGTTCCACGCTTTGAACCGTGGAAAGGCGCCGGGCTCTGCTAAGATTTCCCCCGGCGCTTCGTTTGCCCTGGGCCAAAGCGAGCCTTCACAATAGCTGAACGCTAACACTGCATACTCGTTCCACTTCCAGAACCGGGCTACGGCGAGGCAGTTCTCCGGGGGAAAACGGCCCTTCGCGAAGGGCAGATCTGCCGAGCTCATTGCGGGAAAGCGAAAGCAAAGGACGCTTTTCTCCCTCTAACCGCTTTCGTCAGAGGAACGGGGGAAGTCACAGTGTTCTTTCTCTCCCTGAGATACACACAATCTGACGTTGCCTCTGAGCTCCGTTGCTGGCAAAGAACTGAAAGTGACATACATTCCTGTGGGGAAACACAGGGCTTTGCTAGGATTTCTCTAGGCAGTGTGTTTTCCCTGGGCCTCACTGCAGCAACACGATCTCGCCAGGGCAACACTGCATGGCACTTCCTCCGCCAGGAGAGAGCTGCTGCTTTGTAGTTTGTGCTGGGAAACCTTGCTTTGGCAAGTGCGAATTGACCGCATTCAGGCAGAAAGAAAAGAGAATAGCAAGAGGCCTTTTCTCCCCGGCTGCTCTGCCAAGCCCTTCCAGCTCAAACTATGTCGTTGCTCCTCTGGAAGGATCCCTGCACCGCGGCGTAGTTTTTCCGAAGAAGCCCTGCGTTTGCACGAGCAAATGAGGAATTCGTGGCAGGAAAGAGGAAGGAAAGAAAGTTTCTCTCCCTCTGCCTGCTTTGCTCAGAGGACCGGATGAAGTCAGGGAGTTCTCCCTTTCACTGAGAAACGTGCGGGCTGCTGTTGCCTGGGCGCTCTCTTCTTTGCAAAAGAGTCTGCAGTTCCACGCTTTGAACCGTGGAAAGGCGCCGGGCTCTGCTAAGATTTCCCCCGGCGCTTCGTTTGCCCTGGGCCAAAGCGAGCCTTCACAATAGCTGAACGCTAACACTGCATACTCGTTCCACTTCCAGAACCGGGCTACGGCGAGGCAGTTCTCCGGGGGAAAACGGCCCTTCGCGAAGGGCAGATCTGCCGAGCTCATTGCGGGAAAGCGAAAGCAAAGGACGCTTTTCTCCCTCTAACCGCTTTCGTCAGAGGAACGGGGGAAGTCACAGTGTTCTTTCTCTCCCTGAGATACACACAATCTGACGTTGCCTCTGAGCTCCGTTGCTGGCAAAGAACTGAAAGTGACATACATTCCTGTGGGGAAACACAGGGCTTTGCTAGGATTTCTCTAGGCAGTGTGTTTTCCCTGGGCCTCACTGTAGCAACACGATCTCGCCAGGGCAACACTGCATGGCACTTCCTCCGCCAGGAGAGAGCTGCTGCTTTGTAGTTTGTGCTGGGAAACCTTGCTTTGGCAAGTGCGAATTGACCGCATTCAGGCAGAAAGAAAAGAGAATAGCAAGAGGCCTTTTCTCCCCGGCTGCTCTGCCAAGCCCTTCCAGCTCAAACTATGTCGTTGCTCCTCTGGAAGGATCCCTGCACCGCGGCGTAGTTTTTCCGAAGAAGCCCTGCGTTTGCACGAGCAAATGAGGAATTCGTGGCAGGAAAGAGGAAGGAAAGAAAGTTTCTCTCCCTCTGCCTGCTTTGCTCAGAGGACCGGATGAAGTCAGGGAGTTCTCCCTTTCACTGAGAAACGTGCGGGCTGCTGTTGCCTGGGCGCTCTCTTCTTTGCAAAAGAGTCTGCAGTTCCACGCTTTGAACCGTGGAAAGGCGCCGGGCTCTGCTAAGATTTCCCCCGGCGCTTCGTTTGCCCTGGGCCAAAGCGAGCCTTCACAATAGCTGAACGCTAACACTGCATACTCGTTCCACTTCCAGAACCGGGCTACGGCGAGGCAGTTCTCCGGGGGAAAACGGCCCTTCGCGAAGGGCAGATCTGCCGAGCTCATTGCGGGAAAGCGAAAGCAAAGGACGCTTTTCTCCCTCTAACCGCTTTCGTCAGAGGAACGGGGGAAGTCACAGTGTTCTTTCTCTCCCTGAGATACACACAATCTGACGTTGCCTCTGAGCTCCGTTGCTGGCAAAGAACTGAAAGTGACATACATTCCTGTGGGGAAACACAGGGCTTTGCTAGGATTTCTCTAGGCAGTGTGTTTTCCCTGGGCCTCACTGTAGCAACACGATCTCGCCAGGGCAACACTGCATGGCACTTCCTCCGCCAGGAGAGAGCTGCTGCTTTGTAGTTTGTGCTGGGAAACCTTGCTTTGGCAAGTGCGAATTGACCGCATTCAGGCAGAAAGAAAAGAGAATAGCAAGAGGCCTTTTCTCCCCGGCTGCTCTGCCAAGCCCTTCCAGCTCAAACTATGTCGTTGCTCCTCTGGAAGGATCCCTGCACCGCGGCGTAGTTTTTCCGAAGAAGCCCTGCGTTTGCACGAGCAAATGAGGAATTCGTGGCAGGAAAGAGGAAGGAAAGAAAGTTTCTCTCCCTCTGCCTGCTTTGCTCAGAGGACCGGATGAAGTCAGGGAGTTCTCCCTTTCACTGAGAAACGTGCGGGCTGCTGTTGCCTGGGCGCTCTCTTCTTTGCAAAAGAGTCTGCAGTTCCACGCTTTGAACCGTGGAAAGGCGCCGGGCTCTGCTAAGATTTCCCCCGGCGCTTCGTTTGCCCTGGGCCAAAGCGAGCCTTCACAATAGCTGAACGCTAACACTGCATACTCGTTCCACTTCCAGAACCGGGCTACGGCGAGGCAGTTCTCCGGGGGAAAACGGCCCTTCGCGAAGGGCAGATCTGCCGAGCTCATTGCGGGAAAGCGAAAGCAAAGGACGCTTTTCTCCCTCTAACCGCTTTCGTCAGAGGAACGGGGGAAGTCACAGTGTTCTTTCTCTCCCTGAGATACACACAATCTGACGTTGCCTCTGAGCTCCGTTGCTGGCAAAGAACTGAAAGTGACATACATTCCTGTGGGGAAACACAGGGCTTTGCTAGGATTTCTCTAGGCAGTGTGTTTTCCCTGGGCCTCACTGCAGCAACACGATCTCGCCAGGGCAACACTGCATGGCACTTCCTCCGCCAGGAGAGAGCTGCTGCTTTGTAGTTTGTGCTGGGAAACCTTGCTTTGGCAAGTGCGAATTGACCGCATTCAGGCAGAAAGAAAAGAGAATAGCAAGAGGCCTTTTCTCCCCGGCTGCTCTGCCAAGCCCTTCCAGCTCAAACTATGTCGTTGCTCCTCTGGAAGGATCCCTGCACCGCGGCGTAGTTTTTCCGAAGAAGCCCTGCGTTTGCACGAGCAAATGAGGAATTCGTGGCAGGAAAGAGGAAGGAAAGAAAGTTTCTCTCCCTCTGCCTGCTTTGCTCAGAGGACCGGATGAAGTCAGGGAGTTCTCCCTTTCACTGAGAAACGTGCGGGCTGCTGTTGCCTGGGCGCTCTCTTCTTTGCAAAAGAGTCTGCAGTTCCACGCTTTGAACCGTGGAAAGGCGCCGGGCTCTGCTAAGATTTCCCCCGGCGCTTCGTTTGCCCTGGGCCAAAGCGAGCCTTCACAATAGCTGAACGCTAACACTGCATACTCGTTCCACTTCCAGAACCGGGCTACGGCGAGGCAGTTCTCCGGGGGAAAACGGCCCTTCGCGAAGGGCAGATCTGCCGAGCTCATTGCGGGAAAGCGAAAGCAAAGGACGCTTTTCTCCCTCTAACCGCTTTCGTCAGAGGAACGGGGGAAGTCACAGTGTTCTTTCTCTCCCTGAGATACACACAATCTGACGTTGCCTCTGAGCTCCGTTGCTGGCAAAGAACTGAAAGTGACATACATTCCTGTGGGGAAACACAGGGCTTTGCTAGGATTTCTCTAGGCAGTGTGTTTTCCCTGGGCCTCACTGTAGCAACACGATCTCGCCAGGGCAACACTGCATGGCACTTCCTCCGCCAGGAGAGAGCTGCTGCTTTGTAGTTTGTGCTGGGAAACCTTGCTTTGGCAAGTGCGAATTGACCGCATTCAGGCAGAAAGAAAAGAGAATAGCAAGAGGCCTTTTCTCCCCGGCTGCTCTGCCAAGCCCTTCCAGCTCAAACTATGTCGTTGCTCCTCTGGAAGGATCCCTGCACCGCGGCGTAGTTTTTCCGAAGAAGCCCTGCGTTTGCACGAGCAAATGAGGAATTCGTGGCAGGAAAGAGGAAGGAAAGAAAGTTTCTCTCCCTCTGCCTGCTTTGCTCAGAGGACCGGATGAAGTCAGGGAGTTCTCCCTTTCACTGAGAAACGTGCGGGCTGCTGTTGCCTGGGCGCTCTCTTCTTTGCAAAAGAGTCTGCAGTTCCACGCTTTGAACCGTGGAAAGGCGCCGGGCTCTGCTAAGATTTCCCCCGGCGCTTCGTTTGCCCTGGGCCAAAGCGAGCCTTCACAATAGCTGAACGCTAACACTGCATACTCGTTCCACTTCCAGAACCGGGCTACGGCGAGGCAGTTCTCCGGGGGAAAACGGCCCTTCGCGAAGGGCAGATCTGCCGAGCTCATTGCGGGAAAGCGAAAGCAAAGGACGCTTTTCTCCCTCTAACCGCTTTCGTCAGAGGAACGGGGGAAGTCACAGTGTTCTTTCTCTCCCTGAGATACACACAATCTGACGTTGCCTCTGAGCTCCGTTGCTGGCAAAGAACTGAAAGTGACATACATTCCTGTGGGGAAACACAGGGCTTTGCTAGGATTTCTCTAGGCAGTGTGTTTTCCCTGGGCCTCACTGCAGCAACACGATCTCGCCAGGGCAACACTGCATGGCACTTCCTCCGCCAGGAGAGAGCTGCTGCTTTGTAGTTTGTGCTGGGAAACCTTGCTTTGGCAAGTGCGAATTGACCGCATTCAGGCAGAAAGAAAAGAGAATAGCAAGAGGCCTTTTCTCCCCGGCTGCTCTGCCAAGCCCTTCCAGCTCAAACTATGTCGTTGCTCCTCTGGAAGGATCCCTGCACCGCGGCGTAGTTTTTCCGAAGAAGCCCTGCGTTTGCACGAGCAAATGAGGAATTCGTGGCAGGAAAGAGGAAGGAAAGAAAGTTTCTCTCCCTCTGCCTGCTTTGCTCAGAGGACCGGATGAAGTCAGGGAGTTCTCCCTTTCACTGAGAAACGTGCGGGCTGCTGTTGCCTGGGCGCTCTCTTCTTTGCAAAAGAGTCTGCAGTTCCACGCTTTGAACCGTGGAAAGGCGCCGGGCTCTGCTAAGATTTCCCCCGGCGCTTCGTTTGCCCTGGGCCAAAGCGAGCCTTCACAATAGCTGAACGCTAACACTGCATACTCGTTCCACTTCCAGAACCGGGCTACGGCGAGGCAGTTCTCCGGGGGAAAACGGCCCTTCGCGAAGGGCAGATCTGCCGAGCTCATTGCGGGAAAGCGAAAGCAAAGGACGCTTTTCTCCCTCTAACCGCTTTCGTCAGAGGAACGGGGGAAGTCACAGTGTTCTTTCTCTCCCTGAGATACACACAATCTGACGTTGCCTCTGAGCTCCGTTGCTGGCAAAGAACTGAAAGTGACATACATTCCTGTGGGGAAACACAGGGCTTTGCTAGGATTTCTCTAGGCAGTGTGTTTTCCCTGGGCCTCACTGTAGCAACACGATCTCGCCAGGGCAACACTGCATGGCACTTCCTCCGCCAGGAGAGAGCTGCTGCTTTGTAGTTTGTGCTGGGAAACCTTGCTTTGGCAAGTGCGAATTGACCGCATTCAGGCAGAAAGAAAAGAGAATAGCAAGAGGCCTTTTCTCCCCGGCTGCTCTGCCAAGCCCTTCCAGCTCAAACTATGTCGTTGCTCCTCTGGAAGGATCCCTGCACCGCGGCGTAGTTTTTCCGAAGAAGCCCTGCGTTTGCACGAGCAAATGAGGAATTCGTGGCAGGAAAGAGGAAGGAAAGAAAGTTTCTCTCCCTCTGCCTGCTTTGCTCAGAGGACCGGATGAAGTCAGGGAGTTCTCCCTTTCACTGAGAAACGTGCGGGCTGCTGTTGCCTGGGCGCTCTCTTCTTTGCAAAAGAGTCTGCAGTTCCACGCTTTGAACCGTGGAAAGGCGCCGGGCTCTGCTAAGATTTCCCCCGGCGCTTCGTTTGCCCTGGGCCAAAGCGAGCCTTCACAATAGCTGAACGCTAACACTGCATACTCGTTCCACTTCCAGAACCGGGCTACGGCGAGGCAGTTCTCCGGGGGAAAACGGCCCTTCGCGAAGGGCAGATCTGCCGAGCTCATTGCGGGAAAGCGAAAGCAAAGGACGCTTTTCTCCCTCTAACCGCTTTCGTCAGAGGAACGGGGGAAGTCACAGTGTTCTTTCTCTCCCTGAGATACACACAATCTGACGTTGCCTCTGAGCTCCGTTGCTGGCAAAGAACTGAAAGTGACATACATTCCTGTGGGGAAACACAGGGCTTTGCTAGGATTTCTCTAGGCAGTGTGTTTTCCCTGGGCCTCACTGTAGCAACACGATCTCGCCAGGGCAACACTGCATGGCACTTCCTCCGCCAGGAGAGAGCTGCTGCTTTGTAGTTTGTGCTGGGAAACCTTGCTTTGGCAAGTGCGAATTGACCGCATTCAGGCAGAAAGAAAAGAGAATAGCAAGAGGCCTTTTCTCCCCGGCTGCTCTGCCAAGCCCTTCCAGCTCAAACTATGTCGTTGCTCCTCTGGAAGGATCCCTGCACCGCGGCGTAGTTTTTCCGAAGAAGCCCTGCGTTTGCACGAGCAAATGAGGAATTCGTGGCAGGAAAGAGGAAGGAAAGAAAGTTTCTCTCCCTCTGCCTGCTTTGCTCAGAGGACCGGATGAAGTCAGGGAGTTCTCCCTTTCACTGAGAAACGTGCGGGCTGCTGTTGCCTGGGCGCTCTCTTCTTTGCAAAAGAGTCTGCAGTTCCACGCTTTGAACCGTGGAAAGGCGCCGGGCTCTGCTAAGATTTCCCCCGGCGCTTCGTTTGCCCTGGGCCAAAGCGAGCCTTCACAATAGCTGAACGCTAACACTGCATACTCGTTCCACTTCCAGAACCGGGCTACGGCGAGGCAGTTCTCCGGGGGAAAACGGCCCTTCGCGAAGGGCAGATCTGCCGAGCTCATTGCGGGAAAGCGAAAGCAAAGGACGCTTTTCTCCCTCTAACCGCTTTCGTCAGAGGAACGGGGGAAGTCACAGTGTTCTTTCTCTCCCTGAGATACACACAATCTGACGTTGCCTCTGAGCTCCGTTGCTGGCAAAGAACTGAAAGTGACATACATTCCTGTGGGGAAACACAGGGCTTTGCTAGGATTTCTCTAGGCAGTGTGTTTTCCCTGGGCCTCACTGTAGCAACACGATCTCGCCAGGGCAACACTGCATGGCACTTCCTCCGCCAGGAGAGAGCTGCTGCTTTGTAGTTTGTGCTGGGAAACCTTGCTTTGGCAAGTGCGAATTGACCGCATTCAGGCAGAAAGAAAAGAGAATAGCAAGAGGCCTTTTCTCCCCGGCTGCTCTGCCAAGCCCTTCCAGCTCAAACTATGTCGTTGCTCCTCTGGAAGGATCCCTGCACCGCGGCGTAGTTTTTCCGAAGAAGCCCTGCGTTTGCACGAGCAAATGAGGAATTCGTGGCAGGAAAGAGGAAGGAAAGAAAGTTTCTCTCCCTCTGCCTGCTTTGCTCAGAGGACCGGATGAAGTCAGGGAGTTCTCCCTTTCACTGAGAAACGTGCGGGCTGCTGTTGCCTGGGCGCTCTCTTCTTTGCAAAAGAGTCTGCAGTTCCACGCTTTGAACCGTGGAAAGGCGCCGGGCTCTGCTAAGATTTCCCCCGGCGCTTCGTTTGCCCTGGGCCAAAGCGAGCCTTCACAATAGCTGAACGCTAACACTGCATACTCGTTCCACTTCCAGAACCGGGCTACGGCGAGGCAGTTCTCCGGGGGAAAACGGCCCTTCGCGAAGGGCAGATCTGCCGAGCTCATTGCGGGAAAGCGAAAGCAAAGGACGCTTTTCTCCCTCTAACCGCTTTCGTCAGAGGAACGGGGGAAGTCACAGTGTTCTTTCTCTCCCTGAGATACACACAATCTGACGTTGCCTCTGAGCTCCGTTGCTGGCAAAGAACTGAAAGTGACATACATTCCTGTGGGGAAACACAGGGCTTTGCTAGGATTTCTCTAGGCAGTGTGTTTTCCCTGGGCCTCACTGCAGCAACACGATCTCGCCAGGGCAACACTGCATGGCACTTCCTCCGCCAGGAGAGAGCTGCTGCTTTGTAGTTTGTGCTGGGAAACCTTGCTTTGGCAAGTGCGAATTGACCGCATTCAGGCAGAAAGAAAAGAGAATAGCAAGAGGCCTTTTCTCCCCGGCTGCTCTGCCAAGCCCTTCCAGCTCAAACTATGTCGTTGCTCCTCTGGAAGGATCCCTGCACCGCGGCGTAGTTTTTCCGAAGAAGCCCTGCGTTTGCACGAGCAAATGAGGAATTCGTGGCAGGAAAGAGGAAGGAAAGAAAGTTTCTCTCCCTCTGCCTGCTTTGCTCAGAGGACCGGATGAAGTCAGGGAGTTCTCCCTTTCACTGAGAAACGTGCGGGCTGCTGTTGCCTGGGCGCTCTCTTCTTTGCAAAAGAGTCTGCAGTTCCACGCTTTGAACCGTGGAAAGGCGCCGGGCTCTGCTAAGATTTCCCCCGGCGCTTCGTTTGCCCTGGGCCAAAGCGAGCCTTCACAATAGCTGAACGCTAACACTGCATACTCGTTCCACTTCCAGAACCGGGCTACGGCGAGGCAGTTCTCCGGGGGAAAACGGCCCTTCGCGAAGGGCAGATCTGCCGAGCTCATTGCGGGAAAGCGAAAGCAAAGGACGCTTTTCTCCCTCTAACCGCTTTCGTCAGAGGAACGGGGGAAGTCACAGTGTTCTTTCTCTCCCTGAGATACACACAATCTGACGTTGCCTCTGAGCTCCGTTGCTGGCAAAGAACTGAAAGTGACATACATTCCTGTGGGGAAACACAGGGCTTTGCTAGGATTTCTCTAGGCAGTGTGTTTTCCCTGGGCCTCACTGTAGCAACACGATCTCGCCAGGGCAACACTGCATGGCACTTCCTCCGCCAGGAGAGAGCTGCTGCTTTGTAGTTTGTGCTGGGAAACCTTGCTTTGGCAAGTGCGAATTGACCGCATTCAGGCAGAAAGAAAAGAGAATAGCAAGAGGCCTTTTCTCCCCGGCTGCTCTGCCAAGCCCTTCCAGCTCAAACTATGTCGTTGCTCCTCTGGAAGGATCCCTGCACCGCGACGTAGTTTTTCCGAAGAAGCCCTGCGTTTGCACGAGCAAATGAGGAATTCGTGGCAGGAAAGAGGAAGGAAAGAAAGTTTCTCTCCCTCTGCCTGCTTTGCTCAGAGGACCGGATGAAGTCAGGGAGTTCTCCCTTTCACTGAGAAACGTGCGGGCTGCTGTTGCCTGGGCGCTCTCTTCTTTGCAAAAGAGTCTGCAGTTCCACGCTTTGAACCGTGGAAAGGCGCCGGGCTCTGCTAAGATTTCCCCCGGCGCTTCGTTTGCCCTGGGCCAAAGCGAGCCTTCACAATAGCTGAACGCTAACACTGCATACTCGTTCCACTTCCAGAACCGGGCTACGGCGAGGCAGTTCTCCGGGGGAAAACGGCCCTTCGCGAAGGGCAGATCTGCCGAGCTCATTGCGGGAAAGCGAAAGCAAAGGACGCTTTTCTCCCTCTAACCGCTTTCGTCAGAGGAACGGGGGAAGTCACAGTGTTCTTTCTCTCCCTGAGATACACACAATCTGACGTTGCCTCTGAGCTCCGTTGCTGGCAAAGAACTGAAAGTGACATACATTCCTGTGGGGAAACACAGGGCTTTGCTAGGATTTCTCTAGGCAGTGTGTTTTCCCTGGGCCTCACTGTAGCAACACGATCTCGCCAGGGCAACACTGCATGGCACTTCCTCCGCCAGGAGAGAGCTGCTGCTTTGTAGTTTGTGCTGGGAAACCTTGCTTTGGCAAGTGCGAATTGACCGCATTCAGGCAGAAAGAAAAGAGAATAGCAAGAGGCCTTTTCTCCCCGGCTGCTCTGCCAAGCCCTTCCAGCTCAAACTATGTCGTTGCTCCTCTGGAAGGATCCCTGCACCGCGGCGTAGTTTTTCCGAAGAAGCCCTGCGTTTGCACGAGCAAATGAGGAATTCGTGGCAGGAAAGAGGAAGGAAAGAAAGTTTCTCTCCCTCTGCCTGCTTTGCTCAGAGGACCGGATGAAGTCAGGGAGTTCTCCCTTTCACTGAGAAACGTGCGGGCTGCTGTTGCCTGGGCGCTCTCTTCTTTGCAAAAGAGTCTGCAGTTCCACGCTTTGAACCGTGGAAAGGCGCCGGGCTCTGCTAAGATTTCCCCCGGCGCTTCGTTTGCCCTGGGCCAAAGCGAGCCTTCACAATAGCTGAACGCTAACACTGCATACTCGTTCCACTTCCAGAACCGGGCTACGGCGAGGCAGTTCTCCGGGGGAAAACGGCCCTTCGCGAAGGGCAGATCTGCCGAGCTCATTGCGGGAAAGCGAAAGCAAAGGACGCTTTTCTCCCTCTAACCGCTTTCGTCAGAGGAACGGGGGAAGTCACAGTGTTCTTTCTCTCCCTGAGATACACACAATCTGACGTTGCCTCTGAGCTCCGTTGCTGGCAAAGAACTGAAAGTGACATACATTCCTGTGGGGAAACACAGGGCTTTGCTAGGATTTCTCTAGGCAGTGTGTTTTCCCTGGGCCTCACTGTAGCAACACGATCTCGCCAGGGCAACACTGCATGGCACTTCCTCCGCCAGGAGAGAGCTGCTGCTTTGTAGTTTGTGCTGGGAAACCTTGCTTTGGCAAGTGCGAATTGACCGCATTCAGGCAGAAAGAAAAGAGAATAGCAAGAGGCCTTTTCTCCCCGGCTGCTCTGCCAAGCCCTTCCAGCTCAAACTATGTCGTTGCTCCTCTGGAAGGATCCCTGCACCGCGGCGTAGTTTTTCCGAAGAAGCCCTGCGTTTGCACGAGCAAATGAGGAATTCGTGGCAGGAAAGAGGAAGGAAAGAAAGTTTCTCTCCCTCTGCCTGCTTTGCTCAGAGGACCGGATGAAGTCAGGGAGTTCTCCCTTTCACTGAGAAACGTGCGGGCTGCTGTTGCCTGGGCGCTCTCTTCTTTGCAAAAGAGTCTGCAGTTCCACGCTTTGAACCGTGGAAAGGCGCCGGGCTCTGCTAAGATTTCCCCCGGCGCTTCGTTTGCCCTGGGCCAAAGCGAGCCTTCACAATAGCTGAACGCTAACACTGCATACTCGTTCCACTTCCAGAACCGGGCTACGGCGAGGCAGTTCTCCGGGGGAAAACGGCCCTTCGCGAAGGGCAGATCTGCCGAGCTCATTGCGGGAAAGCGAAAGCAAAGGACGCTTTTCTCCCTCTAACCGCTTTCGTCAGAGGAACGGGGGAAGTCACAGTGTTCTTTCTCTCCCTGAGATACACACAATCTGACGTTGCCTCTGAGCTCCGTTGCTGGCAAAGAACTGAAAGTGACATACATTCCTGTGGGGAAACACAGGGCTTTGCTAGGATTTCTCTAGGCAGTGTGTTTTCCCTGGGCCTCACTGTAGCAACACGATCTCGCCAGGGCAACACTGCATGGCACTTCCTCCGCCAGGAGAGAGCTGCTGCTTTGTAGTTTGTGCTGGGAAACCTTGCTTTGGCAAGTGCGAATTGACCGCATTCAGGCAGAAAGAAAAGAGAATAGCAAGAGGCCTTTTCTCCCCGGCTGCTCTGCCAAGCCCTTCCAGCTCAAACTATGTCGTTGCTCCTCTGGAAGGATCCCTGCACCGCGGCGTAGTTTTTCCGAAGAAGCCCTGCGTTTGCACGAGCAAATGAGGAATTCGTGGCAGGAAAGAGGAAGGAAAGAAAGTTTCTCTCCCTCTGCCTGCTTTGCTCAGAGGACCGGATGAAGTCAGGGAGTTCTCCCTTTCACTGAGAAACGTGCGGGCTGCTGTTGCCTGGGCGCTCTCTTCTTTGCAAAAGAGTCTGCAGTTCCACGCTTTGAACCGTGGAAAGGCGCCGGGCTCTGCTAAGATTTCCCCCGGCGCTTCGTTTGCCCTGGGCCAAAGCGAGCCTTCACAATAGCTGAACGCTAACACTGCATACTCGTTCCACTTCCAGAACCGGGCTACGGCGAGGCAGTTCTCCGGGGGAAAACGGCCCTTCGCGAAGGGCAGATCTGCCGAGCTCATTGCGGGAAAGCGAAAGCAAAGGACGCTTTTCTCCCTCTAACCGCTTTCGTCAGAGGAACGGGGGAAGTCACAGTGTTCTTTCTCTCCCTGAGATACACACAATCTGACGTTGCCTCTGAGCTCCGTTGCTGGCAAAGAACTGAAAGTGACATACATTCCTGTGGGGAAACACAGGGCTTTGCTAGGATTTCTCTAGGCAGTGTGTTTTCCCTGGGCCTCACTGTAGCAACACGATCTCGCCAGGGCAACACTGCATGGCACTTCCTCCGCCAGGAGAGAGCTGCTGCTTTGTAGTTTGTGCTGGGAAACCTTGCTTTGGCAAGTGCGAATTGACCGCATTCAGGCAGAAAGAAAAGAGAATAGCAAGAGGCCTTTTCTCCCCGGCTGCTCTGCCAAGCCCTTCCAGCTCAAACTATGTCGTTGCTCCTCTGGAAGGATCCCTGCACCGCGGCGTAGTTTTTCCGAAGAAGCCCTGCGTTTGCACGAGCAAATGAGGAATTCGTGGCAGGAAAGAGGAAGGAAAGAAAGTTTCTCTCCCTCTGCCTGCTTTGCTCAGAGGACCGGATGAAGTCAGGGAGTTCTCCCTTTCACTGAGAAACGTGCGGGCTGCTGTTGCCTGGGCGCTCTCTTCTTTGCAAAAGAGTCTGCAGTTCCACGCTTTGAACCGTGGAAAGGCGCCGGGCTCTGCTAAGATTTCCCCCGGCGCTTCGTTTGCCCTGGGCCAAAGCGAGCCTTCACAATAGCTGAACGCTAACACTGCATACTCGTTCCACTTCCAGAACCGGGCTACGGCGAGGCAGTTCTCCGGGGGAAAACGGCCCTTCGCGAAGGGCAGATCTGCCGAGCTCATTGCGGGAAAGCGAAAGCAAAGGACGCTTTTCTCCCTCTAACCGCTTTCGTCAGAGGAACGGGGGAAGTCACAGTGTTCTTTCTCTCCCTGAGATACACACAATCTGACGTTGCCTCTGAGCTCCGTTGCTGGCAAAGAACTGAAAGTGACATACATTCCTGTGGGGAAACACAGGGCTTTGCTAGGATTTCTCTAGGCAGTGTGTTTTCCCTGGGCCTCACTGTAGCAACACGATCTCGCCAGGGCAACACTGCATGGCACTTCCTCCGCCAGGAGAGAGCTGCTGCTTTGTAGTTTGTGCTGGGAAACCTTGCTTTGGCAAGTGCGAATTGACCGCATTCAGGCAGAAAGAAAAGAGAATAGCAAGAGGCCTTTTCTCCCCGGCTGCTCTGCCAAGCCCTTCCAGCTCAAACTATGTCGTTGCTCCTCTGGAAGGATCCCTGCACCGCGGCGTAGTTTTTCCGAAGAAGCCCTGCGTTTGCACGAGCAAATGAGGAATTCGTGGCAGGAAAGAGGAAGGAAAGAAAGTTTCTCTCCCTCTGCCTGCTTTGCTCAGAGGACCGGATGAAGTCAGGGAGTTCTCCCTTTCACTGAGAAACGTGCGGGCTGCTGTTGCCTGGGCGCTCTCTTCTTTGCAAAAGAGTCTGCAGTTCCACGCTTTGAACCGTGGAAAGGCGCCGGGCTCTGCTAAGATTTCCCCCGGCGCTTCGTTTGCCCTGGGCCAAAGCGAGCCTTCACAATAGCTGAACGCTAACACTGCATACTCGTTCCACTTCCAGAACCGGGCTACGGCGAGGCAGTTCTCCGGGGGAAAACGGCCCTTCGCGAAGGGCAGATCTGCCGAGCTCATTGCGGGAAAGCGAAAGCAAAGGACGCTTTTCTCCCTCTAACCGCTTTCGTCAGAGGAACGGGGGAAGTCACAGTGTTCTTTCTCTCCCTGAGATACACACAATCTGACGTTGCCTCTGAGCTCCGTTGCTGGCAAAGAACTGAAAGTGACATACATTCCTGTGGGGAAACACAGGGCTTTGCTAGGATTTCTCTAGGCAGTGTGTTTTCCCTGGGCCTCACTGCAGCAACACGATCTCGCCAGGGCAACACTGCATGGCACTTCCTCCGCCAGGAGAGAGCTGCTGCTTTGTAGTTTGTGCTGGGAAACCTTGCTTTGGCAAGTGCGAATTGACCGCATTCAGGCAGAAAGAAAAGAGAATAGCAAGAGGCCTTTTCTCCCCGGCTGCTCTGCCAAGCCCTTCCAGCTCAAACTATGTCGTTGCTCCTCTGGAAGGATCCCTGCACCGCGGCGTAGTTTTTCCGAAGAAGCCCTGCGTTTGCACGAGCAAATGAGGAATTCGTGGCAGGAAAGAGGAAGGAAAGAAAGTTTCTCTCCCTCTGCCTGCTTTGCTCAGAGGACCGGATGAAGTCAGGGAGTTCTCCCTTTCACTGAGAAACGTGCGGGCTGCTGTTGCCTGGGCGCTCTCTTCTTTGCAAAAGAGTCTGCAGTTCCACGCTTTGAACCGTGGAAAGGCGCCGGGCTCTGCTAAGATTTCCCCCGGCGCTTCGTTTGCCCTGGGCCAAAGCGAGCCTTCACAATAGCTGAACGCTAACACTGCATACTCGTTCCACTTCCAGAACCGGGCTACGGCGAGGCAGTTCTCCGGGGGAAAACGGCCCTTCGCGAAGGGCAGATCTGCCGAGCTCATTGCGGGAAAGCGAAAGCAAAGGACGCTTTTCTCCCTCTAACCGCTTTCGTCAGAGGAACGGGGGAAGTCACAGTGTTCTTTCTCTCCCTGAGATACACACAATCTGACGTTGCCTCTGAGCTCCGTTGCTGGCAAAGAACTGAAAGTGACATACATTCCTGTGGGGAAACACAGGGCTTTGCTAGGATTTCTCTAGGCAGTGTGTTTTCCCTGGGCCTCACTGCAGCAACACGATCTCGCCAGGGCAACACTGCATGGCACTTCCTCCGCCAGGAGAGAGCTGCTGCTTTGTAGTTTGTGCTGGGAAACCTTGCTTTGGCAAGTGCGAATTGACCGCATTCAGGCAGAAAGAAAAGAGAATAGCAAGAGGCCTTTTCTCCCCGGCTGCTCTGCCAAGCCCTTCCAGCTCAAACTATGTCGTTGCTCCTCTGGAAGGATCCCTGCACCGCGGCGTAGTTTTTCCGAAGAAGCCCTGCGTTTGCACGAGCAAATGAGGAATTCGTGGCAGGAAAGAGGAAGGAAAGAAAGTTTCTCTCCCTCTGCCTGCTTTGCTCAGAGGACCGGATGAAGTCAGGGAGTTCTCCCTTTCACTGAGAAACGTGCGGGCTGCTGTTGCCTGGGCGCTCTCTTCTTTGCAAAAGAGTCTGCAGTTCCACGCTTTGAACCGTGGAAAGGCGCCGGGCTCTGCTAAGATTTCCCCCGGCGCTTCGTTTGCCCTGGGCCAAAGCGAGCCTTCACAATAGCTGAACGCTAACACTGCATACTCGTTCCACTTCCAGAACCGGGCTACGGCGAGGCAGTTCTCCGGGGGAAAACGGCCCTTCGCGAAGGGCAGATCTGCCGAGCTCATTGCGGGAAAGCGAAAGCAAAGGACGCTTTTCTCCCTCTAACCGCTTTCGTCAGAGGAACGGGGGAAGTCACAGTGTTCTTTCTCTCCCTGAGATACACACAATCTGACGTTGCCTCTGAGCTCCGTTGCTGGCAAAGAACTGAAAGTGACATACATTCCTGTGGGGAAACACAGGGCTTTGCTAGGATTTCTCTAGGCAGTGTGTTTTCCCTGGGCCTCACTGTAGCAACACGATCTCGCCAGGGCAACACTGCATGGCACTTCCTCCGCCAGGAGAGAGCTGCTGCTTTGTAGTTTGTGCTGGGAAACCTTGCTTTGGCAAGTGCGAATTGACCGCATTCAGGCAGAAAGAAAAGAGAATAGCAAGAGGCCTTTTCTCCCCGGCTGCTCTGCCAAGCCCTTCCAGCTCAAACTATGTCGTTGCTCCTCTGGAAGGATCCCTGCACCGCGGCGTAGTTTTTCCGAAGAAGCCCTGCGTTTGCACGAGCAAATGAGGAATTCGTGGCAGGAAAGAGGAAGGAAAGAAAGTTTCTCTCCCTCTGCCTGCTTTGCTCAGAGGACCGGATGAAGTCAGGGAGTTCTCCCTTTCACTGAGAAACGTGCGGGCTGCTGTTGCCTGGGCGCTCTCTTCTTTGCAAAAGAGTCTGCAGTTCCACGCTTTGAACCGTGGAAAGGCGCCGGGCTCTGCTAAGATTTCCCCCGGCGCTTCGTTTGCCCTGGGCCAAAGCGAGCCTTCACAATAGCTGAACGCTAACACTGCATACTCGTTCCACTTCCAGAACCGGGCTACGGCGAGGCAGTTCTCCGGGGGAAAACGGCCCTTCGCGAAGGGCAGATCTGCCGAGCTCATTGCGGGAAAGCGAAAGCAAAGGACGCTTTTCTCCCTCTAACCGCTTTCGTCAGAGGAACGGGGGAAGTCACAGTGTTCTTTCTCTCCCTGAGATACACACAATCTGACGTTGCCTCTGAGCTCCGTTGCTGGCAAAGAACTGAAAGTGACATACATTCCTGTGGGGAAACACAGGGCTTTGCTAGGATTTCTCTAGGCAGTGTGTTTTCCCTGGGCCTCACTGCAGCAACACGATCTCGCCAGGGCAACACTGCATGGCACTTCCTCCGCCAGGAGAGAGCTGCTGCTCTGTAGTTTGTGCTGGGAAACCTTGCTTTGGCAAGTGCGAATTGACCGCATTCAGGCAGAAAGAAAAGAGAATAGCAAGAGGCCTTTTCTCCCCGGCTGCTCTGCCAAGCCCTTCCAGCTCAAACTATGTCGTTGCTCCTCTGGAAGGATCCCTGCACCGCGGCGTAGTTTTTCCGAAGAAGCCCTGCGTTTGCACGAGCAAATGAGGAATTCGTGGCAGGAAAGAGGAAGGAAAGAAAGTTTCTCTCCCTCTGCCTGCTTTGCTCAGAGGACCGGATGAAGTCAGGGAGTTCTCCCTTTCACTGAGAAACGTGCGGGCTGCTGTTGCCTGGGCGCTCTCTTCTTTGCAAAAGAGTCTGCAGTTCCACGCTTTGAACCGTGGAAAGGCGCCGGGCTCTGCTAAGATTTCCCCCGGCGCTTCGTTTGCCCTGGGCCAAAGCGAGCCTTCACAATAGCTGAACGCTAACACTGCATACTCGTTCCACTTCCAGAACCGGGCTACGGCGAGGCAGTTCTCCGGGGGAAAACGGCCCTTCGCGAAGGGCAGATCTGCCGAGCTCATTGCGGGAAAGCGAAAGCAAAGGACGCTTTTCTCCCTCTAACCGCTTTCGTCAGAGGAACGGGGGAAGTCACAGTGTTCTTTCTCTCCCTGAGATACACACAATCTGACGTTGCCTCTGAGCTCCGTTGCTGGCAAAGAACTGAAAGTGACATACATTCCTGTGGGGAAACACAGGGCTTTGCTAGGATTTCTCTAGGCAGTGTGTTTTCCCTGGGCCTCACTGTAGCAACACGATCTCGCCAGGGCAACACTGCATGGCACTTCCTCCGCCAGGAGAGAGCTGCTGCTTTGTAGTTTGTGCTGGGAAACCTTGCTTTGGCAAGTGCGAATTGACCGCATTCAGGCAGAAAGAAAAGAGAATAGCAAGAGGCCTTTTCTCCCCGGCTGCTCTGCCAAGCCCTTCCAGCTCAAACTATGTCGTTGCTCCTCTGGAAGGATCCCTGCACCGCGGCGTAGTTTTTCCGAAGAAGCCCTGCGTTTGCACGAGCAAATGAGGAATTCGTGGCAGGAAAGAGGAAGGAAAGAAAGTTTCTCTCCCTCTGCCTGCTTTGCTCAGAGGACCGGATGAAGTCAGGGAGTTCTCCCTTTCACTGAGAAACGTGCGGGCTGCTGTTGCCTGGGCGCTCTCTTCTTTGCAAAAGAGTCTGCAGTTCCACGCTTTGAACCGTGGAAAGGCGCCGGGCTCTGCTAAGATTTCCCCCGGCGCTTCGTTTGCCCTGGGCCAAAGCGAGCCTTCACAATAGCTGAACGCTAACACTGCATACTCGTTCCACTTCCAGAACCGGGCTACGGCGAGGCAGTTCTCCGGGGGAAAACGGCCCTTCGCGAAGGGCAGATCTGCCGAGCTCATTGCGGGAAAGCGAAAGCAAAGGACGCTTTTCTCCCTCTAACCGCTTTCGTCAGAGGAACGGGGGAAGTCACAGTGTTCTTTCTCTCCCTGAGATACACACAATCTGACGTTGCCTCTGAGCTCCGTTGCTGGCAAAGAACTGAAAGTGACATACATTCCTGTGGGGAAACACAGGGCTTTGCTAGGATTTCTCTAGGCAGTGTGTTTTCCCTGGGCCTCACTGCAGCAACACGATCTCGCCAGGGCAACACTGCATGGCACTTCCTCCGCCAGGAGAGAGCTGCTGCTTTGTAGTTTGTGCTGGGAAACCTTGCTTTGGCAAGTGCGAATTGACCGCATTCAGGCAGAAAGAAAAGAGAATAGCAAGAGGCCTTTTCTCCCCGGCTGCTCTGCCAAGCCCTTCCAGCTCAAACTATGTCGTTGCTCCTCTGGAAGGATCCCTGCACCGCGGCGTAGTTTTTCCGAAGAAGCCCTGCGTTTGCACGAGCAAATGAGGAATTCGTGGCAGGAAAGAGGAAGGAAAGAAAGTTTCTCTCCCTCTGCCTGCTTTGCTCAGAGGACCGGATGAAGTCAGGGAGTTCTCCCTTTCACTGAGAAACGTGCGGGCTGCTGTTGCCTGGGCGCTCTCTTCTTTGCAAAAGAGTCTGCAGTTCCACGCTTTGAACCGTGGAAAGGCGCCGGGCTCTGCTAAGATTTCCCCCGGCGCTTCGTTTGCCCTGGGCCAAAGCGAGCCTTCACAATAGCTGAACGCTAACACTGCATACTCGTTCCACTTCCAGAACCGGGCTACGGCGAGGCAGTTCTCCGGGGGAAAACGGCCCTTCGCGAAGGGCAGATCTGCCGAGCTCATTGCGGGAAAGCGAAAGCAAAGGACGCTTTTCTCCCTCTAACCGCTTTCGTCAGAGGAACGGGGGAAGTCACAGTGTTCTTTCTCTCCCTGAGATACACACAATCTGACGTTGCCTCTGAGCTCCGTTGCTGGCAAAGAACTGAAAGTGACATACATTCCTGTGGGGAAACACAGGGCTTTGCTAGGATTTCTCTAGGCAGTGTGTTTTCCCTGGGCCTCACTGCAGCAACACGATCTCGCCAGGGCAACACTGCATGGCACTTCCTCCGCCAGGAGAGAGCTGCTGCTTTGTAGTTTGTGCTGGGAAACCTTGCTTTGGCAAGTGCGAATTGACCGCATTCAGGCAGAAAGAAAAGAGAATAGCAAGAGGCCTTTTCTCCCCGGCTGCTCTGCCAAGCCCTTCCAGCTCAAACTATGTCGTTGCTCCTCTGGAAGGATCCCTGCACCGCGGCGTAGTTTTTCCGAAGAAGCCCTGCGTTTGCACGAGCAAATGAGGAATTCGTGGCAGGAAAGAGGAAGGAAAGAAAGTTTCTCTCCCTCTGCCTGCTTTGCTCAGAGGACCGGATGAAGTCAGGGAGTTCTCCCTTTCACTGAGAAACGTGCGGGCTGCTGTTGCCTGGGCGCTCTCTTCTTTGCAAAAGAGTCTGCAGTTCCACGCTTTGAACCGTGGAAAGGCGCCGGGCTCTGCTAAGATTTCCCCCGGCGCTTCGTTTGCCCTGGGCCAAAGCGAGCCTTCACAATAGCTGAACGCTAACACTGCATACTCGTTCCACTTCCAGAACCGGGCTACGGCGAGGCAGTTCTCCGGGGGAAAACGGCCCTTCGCGAAGGGCAGATCTGCCGAGCTCATTGCGGGAAAGCGAAAGCAAAGGACGCTTTTCTCCCTCTAACCGCTTTCGTCAGAGGAACGGGGGAAGTCACAGTGTTCTTTCTCTCCCTGAGATACACACAATCTGACGTTGCCTCTGAGCTCCGTTGCTGGCAAAGAACTGAAAGTGACATACATTCCTGTGGGGAAACACAGGGCTTTGCTAGGATTTCTCTAGGCAGTGTGTTTTCCCTGGGCCTCACTGCAGCAACACGATCTCGCCAGGGCAACACTGCATGGCACTTCCTCCGCCAGGAGAGAGCTGCTGCTTTGTAGTTTGTGCTGGGAAACCTTGCTTTGGCAAGTGCGAATTGACCGCATTCAGGCAGAAAGAAAAGAGAATAGCAAGAGGCCTTTTCTCCCCGGCTGCTCTGCCAAGCCCTTCCAGCTCAAACTATGTCGTTGCTCCTCTGGAAGGATCCCTGCACCGCGGCGTAGTTTTTCCGAAGAAGCCCTGCGTTTGCACGAGCAAATGAGGAATTCGTGGCAGGAAAGAGGAAGGAAAGAAAGTTTCTCTCCCTCTGCCTGCTTTGCTCAGAGGACCGGATGAAGTCAGGGAGTTCTCCCTTTCACTGAGAAACGTGCGGGCTGCTGTTGCCTGGGCGCTCTCTTCTTTGCAAAAGAGTCTGCAGTTCCACGCTTTGAACCGTGGAAAGGCGCCGGGCTCTGCTAAGATTTCCCCCGGCGCTTCGTTTGCCCTGGGCCAAAGCGAGCCTTCACAATAGCTGAACGCTAACACTGCATACTCGTTCCACTTCCAGAACCGGGCTACGGCGAGGCAGTTCTCCGGGGGAAAACGGCCCTTCGCGAAGGGCAGATCTGCCGAGCTCATTGCGGGAAAGCGAAAGCAAAGGACGCTTTTCTCCCTCTAACCGCTTTCGTCAGAGGAACGGGGGAAGTCACAGTGTTCTTTCTCTCCCTGAGATACACACAATCTGACGTTGCCTCTGAGCTCCGTTGCTGGCAAAGAACTGAAAGTGACATACATTCCTGTGGGGAAACACAGGGCTTTGCTAGGATTTCTCTAGGCAGTGTGTTTTCCCTGGGCCTCACTGTAGCAACACGATCTCGCCAGGGCAACACTGCATGGCACTTCCTCCGCCAGGAGAGAGCTGCTGCTTTGTAGTTTGTGCTGGGAAACCTTGCTTTGGCAAGTGCGAATTGACCGCATTCAGGCAGAAAGAAAAGAGAATAGCAAGAGGCCTTTTCTCCCCGGCTGCTCTGCCAAGCCCTTCCAGCTCAAACTATGTCGTTGCTCCTCTGGAAGGATCCCTGCACCGCGGCGTAGTTTTTCCGAAGAAGCCCTGCGTTTGCACGAGCAAATGAGGAATTCGTGGCAGGAAAGAGGAAGGAAAGAAAGTTTCTCTCCCTCTGCCTGCTTTGCTCAGAGGACCGGATGAAGTCAGGGAGTTCTCCCTTTCACTGAGAAACGTGCGGGCTGCTGTTGCCTGGGCGCTCTCTTCTTTGCAAAAGAGTCTGCAGTTCCACGCTTTGAACCGTGGAAAGGCGCCGGGCTCTGCTAAGATTTCCCCCGGCGCTTCGTTTGCCCTGGGCCAAAGCGAGCCTTCACAATAGCTGAACGCTAACACTGCATACTCGTTCCACTTCCAGAACCGGGCTACGGCGAGGCAGTTCTCCGGGGGAAAACGGCCCTTCGCGAAGGGCAGATCTGCCGAGCTCATTGCGGGAAAGCGAAAGCAAAGGACGCTTTTCTCCCTCTAACCGCTTTCGTCAGAGGAACGGGGGAAGTCACAGTGTTCTTTCTCTCCCTGAGATACACACAATCTGACGTTGCCTCTGAGCTCCGTTGCTGGCAAAGAACTGAAAGTGACATACATTCCTGTGGGGAAACACAGGGCTTTGCTAGGATTTCTCTAGGCAGTGTGTTTTCCCTGGGCCTCACTGCAGCAACACGATCTCGCCAGGGCAACACTGCATGGCACTTCCTCCGCCAGGAGAGAGCTGCTGCTTTGTAGTTTGTGCTGGGAAACCTTGCTTTGGCAAGTGCGAATTGACCGCATTCAGGCAGAAAGAAAAGAGAATAGCAAGAGGCCTTTTCTCCCCGGCTGCTCTGCCAAGCCCTTCCAGCTCAAACTATGTCGTTGCTCCTCTGGAAGGATCCCTGCACCGCGGCGTAGTTTTTCCGAAGAAGCCCTGCGTTTGCACGAGCAAATGAGGAATTCGTGGCAGGAAAGAGGAAGGAAAGAAAGTTTCTCTCCCTCTGCCTGCTTTGCTCAGAGGACCGGATGAAGTCAGGGAGTTCTCCCTTTCACTGAGAAACGTGCGGGCTGCTGTTGCCTGGGCGCTCTCTTCTTTGCAAAAGAGTCTGCAGTTCCACGCTTTGAACCGTGGAAAGGCGCCGGGCTCTGCTAAGATTTCCCCCGGCGCTTCGTTTGCCCTGGGCCAAAGCGAGCCTTCACAATAGCTGAACGCTAACACTGCATACTCGTTCCACTTCCAGAACCGGGCTACGGCGAGGCAGTTCTCCGGGGGAAAACGGCCCTTCGCGAAGGGCAGATCTGCCGAGCTCATTGCGGGAAAGCGAAAGCAAAGGACGCTTTTCTCCCTCTAACCGCTTTCGTCAGAGGAACGGGGGAAGTCACAGTGTTCTTTCTCTCCCTGAGATACACACAATCTGACGTTGCCTCTGAGCTCCGTTGCTGGCAAAGAACTGAAAGTGACATACATTCCTGTGGGGAAACACAGGGCTTTGCTAGGATTTCTCTAGGCAGTGTGTTTTCCCTGGGCCTCACTGTAGCAACACGATCTCGCCAGGGCAACACTGCATGGCACTTCCTCCGCCAGGAGAGAGCTGCTGCTTTGTAGTTTGTGCTGGGAAACCTTGCTTTGGCAAGTGCGAATTGACCGCATTCAGGCAGAAAGAAAAGAGAATAGCAAGAGGCCTTTTCTCCCCGGCTGCTCTGCCAAGCCCTTCCAGCTCAAACTATGTCGTTGCTCCTCTGGAAGGATCCCTGCACCGCGGCGTAGTTTTTCCGAAGAAGCCCTGCGTTTGCACGAGCAAATGAGGAATTCGTGGCAGGAAAGAGGAAGGAAAGAAAGTTTCTCTCCCTCTGCCTGCTTTGCTCAGAGGACCGGATGAAGTCAGGGAGTTCTCCCTTTCACTGAGAAACGTGCGGGCTGCTGTTGCCTGGGCGCTCTCTTCTTTGCAAAAGAGTCTGCAGTTCCACGCTTTGAACCGTGGAAAGGCGCCGGGCTCTGCTAAGATTTCCCCCGGCGCTTCGTTTGCCCTGGGCCAAAGCGAGCCTTCACAATAGCTGAACGCTAACACTGCATACTCGTTCCACTTCCAGAACCGGGCTACGGCGAGGCAGTTCTCCGGGGGAAAACGGCCCTTCGCGAAGGGCAGATCTGCCGAGCTCATTGCGGGAAAGCGAAAGCAAAGGACGCTTTTCTCCCTCTAACCGCTTTCGTCAGAGGAACGGGGGAAGTCACAGTGTTCTTTCTCTCCCTGAGATACACACAATCTGACGTTGCCTCTGAGCTCCGTTGCTGGCAAAGAACTGAAAGTGACATACATTCCTGTGGGGAAACACAGGGCTTTGCTAGGATTTCTCTAGGCAGTGTGTTTTCCCTGGGCCTCACTGCAGCAACACGATCTCGCCAGGGCAACACTGCATGGCACTTCCTCCGCCAGGAGAGAGCTGCTGCTTTGTAGTTTGTGCTGGGAAACCTTGCTTTGGCAAGTGCGAATTGACCGCATTCAGGCAGAAAGAAAAGAGAATAGCAAGAGGCCTTTTCTCCCCGGCTGCTCTGCCAAGCCCTTCCAGCTCAAACTATGTCGTTGCTCCTCTGGAAGGATCCCTGCACCGCGGCGTAGTTTTTCCGAAGAAGCCCTGCGTTTGCACGAGCAAATGAGGAATTCGTGGCAGGAAAGAGGAAGGAAAGAAAGTTTCTCTCCCTCTGCCTGCTTTGCTCAGAGGACCGGATGAAGTCAGGGAGTTCTCCCTTTCACTGAGAAACGTGCGGGCTGCTGTTGCCTGGGCGCTCTCTTCTTTGCAAAAGAGTCTGCAGTTCCACGCTTTGAACGTGGAAAGGCGCCGGGCTCTGCTAAGATTTCCCCCGGCGCTTCGTTTGCCCTGGGCCAAAGCGAGCCTTCACAATAGCTGAACGCTAACACTGCATACTCGTTCCACTTCCAGAACCGGGCTACGGCGAGGCAGTTCTCCGGGGGAAAACGGCCCTTCGCGAAGGGCAGATCTGCCGAGCTCATTGCGGGAAAGCGAAAGCAAAGGACGCTTTTCTCCCTCTAACCGCTTTCGTCAGAGGAACGGGGGAAGTCACAGTGTTCTTTCTCTCCCTGAGATACACACAATCTGACGTTGCCTCTGAGCTCCGTTGCTGGCAAAGAACTGAAAGTGACATACATTCCTGTGGGGGAAACACAGGGCTTTGCTAGGATTTCTCTAGGCAGTGTGTTTTCCCTGGGCCTCACTGTAGCAACACGATCTCGCCAGGGCAACACTGCATGGCACTTCCTCCGCCAGGAGAGAGCTGCTGCTTTGTAGTTTGTGCTGGGAAACCTTGCTTTGGCAAGTGCGAATTGACCGCATTCAGGCAGAAAGAAAAGAGAATAGCAAGAGGCCTTTTCTCCCCGGCTGCTCTGCCAAGCCCTTCCAGCTCAAACTATGTCGTTGCTCCTCTGGAAGGATCCCTGCACCGCGGCGTAGTTTTTCCGAAGAAGCCCTGCGTTTGCACGAGCAAATGAGGAATTCGTGGCAGGAAAGAGGAAGGAAAGAAAGTTTCTCTCCCTCTGCCTGCTTTGCTCAGAGGACCGGATGAAGTCAGGGAGTTCTCCCTTTCACTGAGAAACGTGCGGGCTGCTGTTGCCTGGGCGCTCTCTTCTTTGCAAAAGAGTCTGCAGTTCCACGCTTTGAACCGTGGAAAGGCGCCGGGCTCTGCTAAGATTTCCCCCGGCGCTTCGTTTGCCCTGGG